>NC_083327.1:48838446-51238446 GCF_963455315.2 Globicephala melas | reverse complement strand
GATATGTTGTCTATATTTCCTTTATATTAAATTGGCACCAGTAAAACAAACACTGTATATAATATTATTAAAAATGACATATATACATAAGGGATAATGTGTCCTCTTTGTCTAGATTGCTTTTCCTCTTGGTACTTACACTAAGATATACTTACAGAGCACTTAATTTCTCCCAGGTACTATTTTAAACACCTTACGTATATTCGCTCATTTAATCTTCACAATTACCCCCTTGTCGTACAAATAAGGAAACTGATGGACTGAGCAAGGTTAAGTAATCTTCCCAAAGTCACAGAGCTGGCAAGGAATAGGGCCAGAATTTAAATCAAGAAAGTACGGCTCCATATTCCATGGTCTTAATCACCATGCTATTGAGAGGCTTCATTTTCAGCCTCTCAAAGAAGAAGAGAATGATGGATAATAGGGCAACAGAACAAAGGTCTAATTCTGCTTTTGTCACTAAGTACATCTGACCTTGGCAATTTCCATAAATTCTTTGTACCTCTCATTCCTCATTAAGGAAATGAAAGGTCTTTATTAAAATCTCTTTTTCCTCTAAAATTCTATTATTTGGAGCTCTTGACCTTCAACATATTTACAATGGATAAGAGCATGGCAACACAGTGCCAACGACCAGGGCTTGGAAAGACTGAAGACACCAAGAGCTGAAGGTACACAGACGACGATACAGCACGACCTGCTTTAGAATTGACGTCCTTTGTTACAGCTTTCCACTAATTATTCCTGATTTTTCCATCTTGTTTTAATGTTGAAAATGGTTGTTCCACATAAAGATAAGTGTCAATGTTACTGTAAAGAAACTATGTGAATAAGCGAAACACTTTAAGCTAGAGCACACAAGAGTGAGCTTCCTCTTAACCATGGGGACTACACATGTCATATCTGAGCATAGACCTGGATAATATATTTCCACTAAATGTCACAAACACAGAACCATCATTACAAGCAGCTTAGAAGAGAAATATTGAACTGCCCAGACATTTTTTAAATGCCCACTTGGGACAGAAAATAGAGAGAATGTAATTAGTTAATGAATTCCTGTGTAATGCTAGAAGGAAATCTAAAAATGATCCAATAACTACATGATAGTCTAACTAGCTTGGTTGTTCATTAAAACGCTATTTTGCAAACGTGCATTCTGACTTTTATAATATACAGATTGTAATACATATGCTCACTTGAAGAGAACAACAATTTCACACAGATATTTACAGTAAATCAATACAATCTGCATCAAAATATGCAATCTCCATGAGGCAAGAGGATTCATTTTTAAGGATCTCCCACTGTGTCCTGTTATTAAGTTTCACCGATAAGTATTTTTCAGCAATATTTTTTTTCTCCAAAAACACGTCTATACAACTGCAAAACAGCTAGTCAATATAGTCAATTGAAGAATACTTTCACTGGGGCAACTGACACAATGTTTTACTGTTCTGAAAGAACTGACCAACTGATTGATTTTCCTTTTTATTAAATTGATAAGCTATTTTTGTGGACAATTCCATCAAAAATTAACTTTACTTCCTTCTTTTTTCTATTCAACATATTCTTGGTGGAAAAACAGCTATTTATTTGTTTCAGTTTAGTTTTCACTTTTCTTTTTACATGCAATTTTCATTATTATACCAAAAAGTTAACACACAGTTGCGGGAGGAAATTCATAATCCAAAACATAAGCCTGGTAGCATTCTCTACTTTTCTTCCACACATTTTCCTATGTACATATATTTTTCACCGGATTTAGATAGTAAGGTATGTATATTTGATGTCTTTGTTTCTTATTTAACATTATATACTGAGCATACGCCAATTCTTTATTATTCCAAAATATTTTAATGACTGAAAAATGTGCTATCATGTGGGAGTAACATAGTAGTCTCTTAATATAGGTTTATGAACAAATCATCAACTATATTTTTCCTTTAGAGAAGATTTCTAAAAAAAATACCTTTATCAAAAAGTACGAACATTTTAAAGATTACATTAATTTCTGCCAAACTGTCCACTTGAAGGTTGTGTGGATATTTTCTTTCATCAGCTAATATATATATTCTTCACCACCACTGAGGAGTATGTTTTTGTCCTAGTTAATTTTGTAGATAAAAATGATTTAATCTGCCTGTCTTATTACGAGTGACTTTAAAATGTTTCACCTGTTTATTAACCATTTGTACTGTGTCTTCTTTGAACTGCCTATATCCTTGCCATTTGTTTCTGGCAAGGATAAAAGAATATGACTTCCTTCTTTTGATCGTTACTCCATCTCAGCTGAATCTTTCACGCTTCATTGACTGATGTGGCCACAGCACCATAAAGTACAAGTTTAGGAAAGTACGCTAGACAAACTAAAAGAAAGTGCCAGCATTCTGGTTGCTTTTCCTGCCTTTGTGTGCAAAATGCAACATTCATTAACGATACAAGGCAATGATGAACTAATAGGGCCTGTAACTGGCAGGCCAACTTAGTCTACTAAACTAATACAAAGATGATATTCTATAGCTCAACAATCCAAGCGTCTCTTTCTTGTACTTCCTTAGAACAGTGGCTGTTCTTGCATCACAGAAAATATATTTGCCTTACATGTAGCATTTAGAGATTCATTGTTAACTGCTCTTAAAACTCAATAACGGGCTTCCCTGGTGGCGCAGTGGTTGGGAGTCCGCCTGCCGATGCAGGGGACATGGGTTCGTGCCCCGGTCCAGGAAGATCCCACGTGCCGCGGAGTGGCTGGGCCCGTGAGCCATGGCTGCTGAGCCTGTGCGTCCGGAGCCTGGGCTCCATAACGGGAGAGGCCACAGCAGTGAGAGGCCCGCATACCACAAAAAAAAAAAAAAAAAAAAAAAAAAAAAACTCAATAGCCACGGTCATTTTTCTATCACATGAATTATTTATACTTGAATATTTTGAAGCTAAATATTAACTATTTCCAAGCTAACACTTTCTGAGAAAACTAAAACATACAAAATCTGATCAACAACAAACATTTCAATCTAAACATCTTTTTTCCCTTTTCAATACCAATGTCAGAAATGATTAAAATATAGTTATTGTAGAGGGACTAACTATTAGAATAAGTAATAAGAGATAAACACCAAAGCTCTAGGAAGCCAAGTTGTGTAGCTGCTAATCAGAAGTATACCTGATACAAAGCTACCCTGTAATCCTATCAGAGGCCAACTGTCCTTGCAGCCTGATTAAAAAGTGAAATCACACTGGAACCTCTTGACATCGTTCAGAAAGAAAGGCATCCAGAATACAGGGCCTGGGGATAAGTATGCATTAAAAAATGCTAACACATTGCTATGTGAGTAAATCCATAAAAAGGCACAAAATCAAATAAGGTATTTTAAAAATATGATCTGTAAGTACATCATCACTTCTTTCTGACACTTAAAACTGGACCAAACTTTGTGAATATGATAGGTTAAAACTGTTCCTACTTGTATCTGAGATAATGAGAAATCTAATAGGCATAAAGAAGAGGGATACATAATCAACAAAATGAGCTGTATTTTTAATACAATCAATTATACAGAAATATCAACACTGATAGAACAACTGAAATGATCAGGGTATAACTGAGACACTGTCAGCTGCTCAGCTGTAATAGTAATCTAAGGTACAACAGGGTACCATGTTATCACCAACTTAGTCATCAGCCTCTACGCTGAGTAAATGAATGCTTTATCTTATATTATTATCAATGGGTATGAAATTTTTGTAATGAGTTACTTTTACTGTCTGTTAATTGTTACTCTAGAAAGTATCTGGACAGATTATCAGAATAACAAGAATGCAGGAACAGCAACCAATTTTGTCATTACCTGTTCATTTCTAAATTTCTCGTATTTAAGACAAAGCAATGGGGTATTAATTGAACTAAAATCAAAAGTGTAAGGGATTCCTTTAGGAAAGTGGTTAGCCCGTAGCATATAGACCACACACACACACAAACACACACACACTCACACACTGATTTGGAAATCTTTTCACTATCTACATTCAGTTTTGCCAATCACTTCTTAATTCTCATGTTTATACACACACCTACACACACGCACACACACACAGTCCAGACAAAACAAAAAGGCTCAAAGTCTCATCAGCTTAGTTTCTGACTGATTTAGGCATGTTTTAAATTTACTGAGCATGATGGGACACATTCATGTACAGTGCAGCCACACCTACATATTTTGTTTTGTTTTGATTTTCTTCTTCCTTAAACAATGGCTCTTTCATTTTAACTTTTACAAGGCTTTGGGTTGCTCTTTTTATTTATTTATTTATTTATATTTATTTATTTATTTGTTTGTTTTTGCTGTACGCGGGCCTCTCACTGTTGTGGCCTCTCCCGTTGCGGAGCACAGGCTCCGGACGCGCAGGCTCAGCGGCCATGGCTCACGGGCCCAGCCGCTCCGCGGCATGTGGGATCTTCCTGGACCGGGGCATGAACCCACGTTCCCTGCATCGGCAGGCGGACTCTCAACCACTGTACCACCAGGGAAGCCCGGGTTGCTCTTTTTAAATACCATTAAACAAATCACCCTGATTAATGAGCAACGAGTTTGTGCTATAAGATTTTAGCTATCAAACCTTTATTTACACACTTACTCCAATGACATGATAGGAAACTTACTTTTTTATTGGGGTAAAGTGTTTTGCATTTTTGTTAACATAAAAGTAAGCTTCTAAAGATATCCCCCCATACATCTAGACAAAACTCTAATCCAAAAAGATACACGCACCCCATGTTCATAGCGGCACTGTTCACAATAGCCAAGACATGGAAGCAATCTAAATGTCCATCAACAGATGATGGATAAAGAAATGTGGTGCATATATACATACACAATGGAATACTACTCAGCCATAAAAAAAGAATGAAATAATGCCACTAGCAACAACATGGATGCAACTAGAGATTATCATACTAAGGGAAGTAAGTCAGAAAGTGAAAGACAAATCCCATACGATATCACTTATATGTGGAATCTAAAATATGACACAAATGAACCTATCTATGAAACAGAAACAGAATCATGGACATGGAGAACAGACTGGTGGTTGCCAAGGGGGAGGGGGTTGGGGGAGGGGTAGAGTGGGACGTTGGGGTGAGTAGATGTAAGCTATTATATATGCTATGGATAAACAACAAGGTCCTCCTACTGTATAGCACAGAGAACTATATTCAATATCCTATGATAAACCATACTGAGAAAGAATATATAAAAAAAGGATATATATATATATATATATGTAGATACATATATATATACACACACACACGTATAACTGAATCACTTTGCTGTACACCAGAAACTAACACAACATTGTAAATCAGCTATACTTCAATTAAAAAAAAAAAAGTTCCCCCAAACATATACATATATACATACACCTGGTCTGAATATTGACTAAAAGATAAGGTTCACTGTGTTATTATTAAAGTCAGTTTGTATAATATACAAAATATTTTGCATTCAAATTCATTGACAGCACCTGTAACTTACTTACTTCTATTCATTTTACGTAAAGACTCACAAATTGTCCCTGAAAACCAAACTGAATTTATTGCCCTTATTTTAAAGTAGTGTGAGAGAACACTTTTTTCAGGATGGAAATGACACACACATTATCTATTTCAACACTGTATACAAAGCAGTGATTTCTTCTGTAATTAATGGCCTAAGCCCCAGAAGGCCTTGTACCATAGTTTACCCAAATAATTATATATAATGATCTTATTTTTAAAATACATATGAATGATATATTTTACTATGCAAAAACTTAAACCAAGAGTTAACATTAAATAACATGAAGAGATTACTTCTTACAGATGATGGAAATCACCAATTATGTATGTTAGCAACATGAAAAGTTTTAACAATCTCTTTAAGTTCTAAAAAAATTGCATTCATATTTAGTCTATTCATTCTGTACATGAATTCAAATATAATTCATGAAATAAAAGCTAATCTAAAATTTAAATATGGTCACTTCTATTTTAGTAATATGGTATATTAAATCTTAATAACAATATTATGAATAATAATAATAACAGTAATAGTAATATTGAATTTAAGCACAAAACCTTATTAAAGATCTACAGAATATATCTAAAAGTATCCTGGTCACTCCAGCTCCCTTGTGTATGACAGAAAGTCTATGTACAATCTAATATGTCTATGTTTTTGAATATCATGATACTGGTTTATAGAATAAAATGTGTCATATTTCTGTCACATTAGTCACTAGAGAACTATCCTAATATGATTTCATGTTTTGAACTGCAATATTTTTTATTACCACATGAAGCATTATAAATGAAATGTACAAATAGGAAACATTTTTAAATGGTTATAAAAAACACAAAACAGACTCCAGGAACAGTTCCTTAAGAAAGAAAGATAATGCATTTTCTATGCCTAATATCTCTTCACAGAGTTAAAGCCAAGCTAGTTCCCTCCTGAGCAATCCAAATTATGAAACTAGATACACTACATCAGGTTTCACTGTAAACAGCCTCATTTCATTTCACTCACTATATTGCTTCTCCTTCTGCCCTCCTTGGGTTCCCATTCAGTGGTCAGAAAAGATGAAACCATTCTTCATGTACACAAACTTGCTTCTATTTTTATGACTCATTCTTTAGAATGAAATCCCCAGCCCCAGCCTACTCAGCACACTATTAGAGGTCCCTGTTGGGCCTTTTCCTTGCTCGCAGCCCTGCTATCTCTTAATGTGACTTTGATGGAAATCTGCAGAATCATATCTGGTAATTCTTTTCATTCACACTAAAGTTAACTAAAAATACCACTTTAAATTAGATGCTTTTAGGGAAATACCATTTGTCCAAGATAACTTTTTACTACATTAAAAGAGGGATTGAAGATGCAAAATGAGGTGAAAAACTTTAATGTAAATATCTTTATAGTCCAAGTTACACTTTCTGAAAACCAGTATTCAACCTTTGACTGTACCCAAGTGATTCAACAAAAGCATATCAAGATACAGTATATTAGCATTAATTTTAATTCCTGCAAGTTCCAACTAATTGGTAGTTCTAAAATAAAGGCAATGATAAACTTTCCATGCTTCTATCTTTACAGGTTTCTTTAAATAGACTGAGGCTCAAACTGTCCTTGTCAAATATGCAGTCTTTGGGTAGATATGTGCTATGGGGGTTGTTAGAGCACCATCAAATACTGTCCTTCACCAGTAGGGGCGCTACAGCTGCCCAGCTATATTGTCAAGTCTCCCTGGCAGGCACTCCCTTGTTAGTTACTAAGGTCTCCTCAAGTGAATGTAAGCAGAAGTGATGTGTGCCATTTCTGGGCCTAGATGTGCCCCCTTTTCAGTCTTTCCTATACTCTCAGAATACTGAGGTGTTCATGCTCCAACTGTAACTCTGCCATCAGGTGATGGTGGAGAGATAAAGCAAAAGGAACCTAAGTTTCTGAATGACCACAAGGAGTAGAGCTGTGCCAATGACCTGGGCCACTCCCTTAGAGAATACTACACGAGCACTAAGAATTTCTATGTTCTTAAAGCACTGTATCTCAGGGTTTCTTCTTTATAGGAACTTAGCCTGCACCCTAATATGAGATGGGGGCAGGACAAAGCATGAAAGATACAGTATGAAATTCTGCACTTTGGATTACCTATGTCCTCTGATTTTATGTACTTGTTAAAAGATAACCATGTTTCATAAATAGACAACACACCTATCTGAGCAACAGACATGAAACATATTCAGAAAAAATGTTTGGATTATTCATATGGAGTTCCATTGATCTTGAATTGATGGCATAACTCTAATGACTTTCTAGTACCAACAGTTCAACTCAGTTCCCAAGAAGCAAGCCAATGCCCAGAAGGGGGATACATTCAATATAAATTCTCAATAAAATTACATGTAGTAGTATACACTACCACTTTTCAAAGCTTTTGAAGTTAAAAGATGAGAAGAACAACGCCTTCTAGAAAAATAAATAAGCCAATCAAACCATTTCAGCCACGCAAGGGAATAAAAGGGTGGGGGTTGCGGAACAATAGGAGAATGTATAGAAAGCATTATCTCTGCTAGTGAGGCCAAGTAAAGCTTCCACAGAGAAGCTGTTTTGGAATAAAATCTGGAATAATGGTTTGTTAGGTTGGCAAGGAAATGTACGTGTACTGGAGGGAGGAAGGGAAGGTGTGAGGGAGAAGGATAGAAGAGGGACATTATGGGTCCACAAGGAGGAAGAGGATGAGTGAAAGGAGGAGAAAGAAGAGGGGCAAGACATGAAGGAGAAAAAGAAGCCAAATACAGTCTTCAGTCTACAGAGTATTCTCTGTCACAGCCTACCACCATTCTATCCCTCTCAGACCAAGCTTGCAACCTCATACTATTTCTCAACACAGAATGCTTGTTGCCACTAAAAATGTATTGCAGTTGGTCTGGAATCTATTTCTCATATATTCTATATGCCCATTTAAATTCTGATCATAGATGAATACGTGTCTTATAAAATACAAGTAATCTAAATTCAACAATACATTAAAAGCAACAGCTACCACGACCTGGTAAGAAATATCCCAGTAATGCAAGGATGATTTAATATTTAGAAATCTGCTAATCAAATATAACACAGTAACAGGTCAAAGATAAAGTGACAAATTCAATGGGACCTAAAAAGTCATTTAACAAATCTTAATATGCATTCTTGATTTTAAGCACACTTTTTAGGAAAATAGACACAGAAGAAAAAATTATGGTATTTTAAAAATACTAAGCCTATAACATACTTAAAGAGAATACAAAATATGTACTTCTGATAAAATCAGAAACAAAACAAAAATATTTTTCACATTGTTATTTGATAACTTTCTAGAAATTTTAACCAATGCTATCAGACATGAAACAGAAATAGGAAGTATTGGAAATGAGAAAATAACATTACTGATATTTTCAGATAATTTTTATGCCTGGAACTACAAGAAAAAGAAATGAAAACTATATATATATTTAAATCAATAAGAAACTAGACCAAATTAAAATTATAAAAATTAGTGTTTTTCCTATAAATACACAAAATTAGTTAAAGGAGAAATCAGATAAGTCCTAATACAAATAGCTATATATCATAAGTGACCTAAAATTTTCTAGCAAAAAATAATGGGATACATATATGGGTAAAATATGATTTTATAGAGGAATCTAAAAATAATTTTGCAAGAATGGAGAATTATCCCATATCTTGGGGTGGAAGATATGTATGAGCCAGCAGAATTCTAGGAGTACAGCAATAATTTCCAGTAGAATTTAATGAAATTCCAGTGAGAAAAATAATTAGCGATCTTAGCATTTATCTAGTAGACTAAATTCACAAAGAATAGCTAAACATATCAGAAAACTGACTAGAGAGTGTAGGTGTATACACTGACAATTAAAACAATGTGGTCATACAGAAGAATTAAAAGAATAGCAGAATAACTAATGAGATTGCCCTGAAATTTCCTGGGGATATATATAACCTTGGTATGTAATAATGGTAATAATAATGATAGTAATAATAAAAACAACAACAATTTCACAAAGGGTCAGATTATTCAATGAATGATGCTGGAAAAGTTTGCTAATTAAAAAAAATAAAATCCTGTCTTAGAATCTCCAAATTATGTCAAATATATTCTAACTGAATTAAAATTTTAAATTAAGCAATAGCAGACAAGTAATACTGTTCACACCTTAAAATCTCCTAAGCATTCAAATATGGGATAAAATTATAAAGAAAAAGGCAAAGAAGTTTAATTATACATAGATTAAAATGTCTTATATCAAGAATGTTTTGGACAAAATTTAAAGCAGGGGCTTCCCTGGTGGTGCAGTGATTAAGAATCCGCCTGCCAACGCAGGGGACACGGGTTCGAGCCCTGGTCCGGGAGGAACCACATGCCACGGAGCAACTAGGCCCGTGCGCCGCAACTACTGAGCCTGTGCTCTAGAGCCCACGAGCCACAACTACTGAAGCCTGTGCACTTAGAGCCTGTGCTCTGCAACAAGAGAAGCCACTGCAATGAGAAGCCTGCGCACTGCAACGAAGAGTAGCTCCCGCTCGCTGCAACTAGAAAAAGTCCGCAGGCAGCAACGAAGACCCAACACAGACAAAATAAATAAATATATTTTTTTAAAAAAGCAAAAAAAAAAAAAATTTAAAGCAGAGTTCAATTAGAAAAAAAATTTTTTTAAACAAATTTGAGAAAGGTAAGTACTTACCTTACAAATTAATTAATTAAATATTAATATCCCAATTAAAAACACTAATAAGAAACACAGATTAAAAACATGGATGCAATTCACTGAAGAAATACATATGTTTATATGTATATGATAAAATATTCAACCTCACCAATAACCAAAGGAAGGCAAATTGAAATAAGCATTTTTAAAACATACCAAATTAGCAAAAATTAACAAAATATATTATATTTTATGCATATAGAAAGTTATTTGACAATATATAAAAGAACCTTTAACATGTTCATACATTTTAACCAAATAATTTCATTTTAAGAATTTATGATAAGGAAAAATCAGAAATGCTGTTAAGTATATATTTATAAAACTATTCATTTCACCATCATTTATTATAGCAGAACAAGTCAAGTTTCTAAAAATAATGGAAACAACCTAAATGTCCCTAAATAGGGGAATAGGTAAAATTATTATGGTATATTAAATATAATGCAGTCATCAAATTTTCCAATGTACCTATAATTATATGGAAAAGTGGGCTATAAAAGTGTAAACACTATGATGTCAAATTCTTAAACACTCTGTGTAGTCATAAATTTTTTTCATATTTGTTATATAAATGTGTATACACACATATACATGTATAGAAAAAAAAGATCAAAGAATTACCCAAGAATGGTAATAGTTGTCTTTTGGCAGTGAGATTACAAGCTGTTTTTAATTTCTTCTTCAAACTGTATATTTTTTAAATTTTCCACAGTAGACATATTTTTAAAATCAAAAGAAATAATAAAAATGTTTTTATACACCCACTCAAGTTTTATGAATCTTTTTCAATGTAATGTTGCTGTATCTCATTGTAATGAGAACCAATACATATGAAAAAATACGTCTCTAGAGCAATACATTTTTAAATTGCATTAATATTTTTGTTTCTAACAAATTATTTCATTTCATGCCAAAATAAGCGTTTTCAGGCCCTGTATTAGGAACTATGCTAATTCACACGGCTGCTAAATGCATTCAGTAATGATAATGTACAATCTCCATTTACCCCTAATCTTGCCCTTTCCCAGACAGGACTGTTAACAGGTGGACATGCTTCGGAAATCAGGATGCAGCATTCAAAGACAAGAGATTACTTAGATAAATCAGATAATCTGGAATGTTTGTAGTGTAATCATTAAAGTTAGAAATAGTTTATGAATCTTCTAAGATAAAGATACAATACAGTAAAATCATGTCATAAGCTAGGATTTAGGAATTCAGCCCAAGTGTTAGCCACATCAGAAGAGGGAAGAAAAGCATCGCTTTCCTCAAGGCCGAGCAAGATACACAGCTAGACAGTCTCCGTGGTGGAAAAGGCAGTATCCAGCAAGTCGGTACTGACTGCCACATAACAGGTCAGTGCTAAAACCTGGGATGTAACAGTCTCTCTGACAATGAAATTGGCATCAATAAGGCAATGTACTCCCTTGGAGAATTTTCTTGAAAGGAATTAAAAAGGAGCAGGAGGCATAATAGGGGCAATTTTTTTCTTCCTCCTCTTGTATGTCAAAAAATTATTTTAACCAAACAATATTTAAAACCAGGAAAAAGGCAAAAATCATCAGTCATGAAATACAAAGAGGATCTGGGTAAACAGTGTACATTTATCTAGCGTTAAACTCTGCACACGATGAAGAGTAAAGCAACGCTGCTTAGAACCACTTGTACTTGATAAGCACAGACATAAGGAAAGGTCAGAAACTGGGCCCACCATCCACTCAGTGTCTCCTGCCAAACACCTAGGAGTCGTTACTGGCTTCACCCCTTCCTCAGCCCCTCATCTTCTTCCCATCAATATGCTTGTCAACCTTACTCCAGAAAAATGTTCAGAATCTGCCTGTTTCTCTCCAACTCCAACATCACCTCTCAGTCTAGAAGAAAGAGGTGCCCCCCTACACACATTATCCTGCTCTCTACTCTTGCCACCATTTTCCATAAAAATTTTAAAGGAATCTGCAAAACTATAAAGCAGACCATGTCACTGTGCCGCTTAAGACTCTCCAGTGACTTTCCACTACTCTTAAAACAAGGTAGTAAAGCACAAAATCCATCAATGACTTCCCAAGGCTCTTAAAACAAGGTGGTAAAACACAAAATCCAATCCCATGGCTTCCATTTGGCCCTGCATAACTCTGAACCTCAAGCCTTCTGTTTATTCCAACACTCCACACACACTGCCTTCTCTCAGGTCTTGTAACACACCAAGCTCACCCCTCTCTCTGTACCTGAGTTCCCTCTTCCCGGAGTAAGTGCTCCCCAGAATGTCCCACACTTGGTCTGTTCTTGTCATTCATGCCTTAGCTTAAATATTACCTCTTCAGAGAGGTCTTTCTTGAACATCCAATTAGCCCTCTGGTACTCGCTTATTACTTCACTCCATTTTATTTTCCTAACAGTTCTTATCACCTGATATTTCCATCTTACTCATTATTTATTCATTGTCCCTCACTATTAGAATGTATGCACCCTAAGAGGCCTTATCCTTCTCGCTCAGTGTTAACCCCAGCCCCCAAAATAGTGCCTAGCGCAAGGTAAGTCCTCAAAAATTGCTTGAAAGAATTAATAAGGTATCTCTGAAAACATATATGATAGAAGAAAGAAAGATTTACTTCCTGAAGAGCTAAAAATATTATAAAGTCCTATGAGTAGCTTAAAAAGACGTTAAAAATTGGGAATGGACACTTCAATGGTAGAAGATCATGGGAAACATGAAAAATCTAGGATTCACTCCACTTAAAAAAAAAAAGGAGACATAAATTATAGATGATGTATTATGGGAGTGTTTATTTCATATGAGACTGACAAGGAAATTCAATCAGGGATTCATATTCAAAGAAAAGATCTTGCCCCATTAATAAAACTACTGGCAAATGAATGGATAAATACCACAAATGTTTCAAATTAAATGAAATGTTTAATTCCTTTTTTTTTTTTTTTTTTTTTTTGGCTGCACTGTGCGGCATGTGGGATCTTGGTTCCCCAACCAGGGATTGAACTCATGCCACCTGCAAAGGAAATGTGGAGTCTTAGCCACTGGACTGCCAGAGAAGTCCCTGAAATGTTTAATTCTTAAAAAATCAGAATGGCATCAGATGTTTGAACAACAATACTAGAAACTAGAAGATGAAAAAGAAATATCTCCAAAATCCTAAAAAAAATATTTCCATACTATAATTCTATACTCAGGCAACTATTAATTGTGAGTGGAACAGACATTCAGACATGAAAAGTGTCAAACCCTATGTCTCATGCACCTTTTCCCAGGAAGCTCTTGGATGTCTACTGCACTAAAACAAGAGGACAAAACAAGGAGAAGGAATATATGAGATTCCAGAAACAGGATCCAACTGAAGAGTGGAAGCAAAGAGGGTCTCTGGGGGGGTGATGGTGACAGGGGTTGGCTTTGAAGCTGACTTAGAGAGCAGCCAGGTGAAACACTGGCTAGTTGGAATGTTCCAGTGAAGTATCTCCAAGAAGAAACTGAGAGGACACAGGAATTGTTGAAACATACCACAAGGAAACCTATGTTTCTAAGGGAGTATCTGGGGGTGAAGTGGTATACAAATGAAGCAAATTGATAACAGAAAAAAGACAATTATGAATTAAAGGGAAAAGACACCAAAAAAGGAAAGATATTCATTATGCAGCTGTTAATAGCACCTTACAGTCACAATAATACAACCACTGAATACTTATCTGACCAAAAGTATGATGTAACGATACTGGTAAGATGGGAGGGATCAAAAGTGTACATATATGATGGCATAAAGGAGCCCAGTTCTCATTAATCACAGTGGGAAATTAATAGATAATGTCTGAAACTGAAAAATCAAGAAGTGGCAACATAAGCATGTTCCTTAACTATATGGAAGGAAATATCAAAAGAAATGGCTAAAAGAGTATTTTAGCCATTTAAGAGTATTTTAGCCAATTAAGAGTAGTTGTTTCTAAGGACTGAGAAACTGGGACTACAGGGGTGAGAAAAAAAGTCTGGCATTTATGTATATATGTAACTGGTAAAATGAAACCTTAAAAAAGGGAAAAAGAGAACTTTGGGTAATTTCTCTCTCATCTAATATTTGAGCATTTAACATTTATTTACATCCACTGTAAAGAGCAGACTGTTTTCTACTATAGCTGATTAATTCAAGGAATCCTACAGGGCACTAATCAAAAGGTAGAGACTTTAAATAATGTGATCTGAAAGAGAAACTCTAGATTTCCAAGTAACAGCATAATAATACCTAACAATATACAGTGTTTATTGTATATCTGTAATGCATAGTTTATTTAATTCTCACAGTATCCCTTGAGGTAGGTACATACTACAGTTGCCCCCACATTAAAGGGGAGGAAACTAAGGTTTAGAAAATGCCAATCTTTGCGCCAAGTTTCACACCCAGAAAGTTACAGTGATGAGATTTCTGTTCTCTCTGATGGGAATGCTTGTTCCCCAGAAATCGACATGGCTCACTGTCCTACCTTCTTCAGGTCTTTGTACAAATCTCAGTGTCTTAAGAGGATTTCCCTGACCACCCTATTGAAAATGGAAACCAATTCTCTCCCCGACACTCACACCAGCATTCCCTAACCCCTGGGTTCTTTATTTTTTCATTGCACTTCTCCATCTGAAATACCACATAGTTCATTTGTTTATATTGTTTATTGCCTGTCTGATCAATTAAATGTAAGTTCCATAAGAAGAAGGATTGGTGTCTCTTTTCTTATCTGTCATATCCTCAGTATTCAGATGAGCATCTGGCACATAAGAGAGTCAAAAAATAATGTTGAATTCACTGAAAATTCATGAATGTAGAATCAGAGCTCTTTACCACCAGCATACTACGTTGTCAACTCTAGTTTATTCATTGTAAAATGTTGTAGAGATTATCAAGTCTTGTCAAAACACTTTCAACTTACCACAAAAAGACAACACAGATGAAAACACTTTTATGGAAAATCAAGCCCTACTACTAATTCTTAAAGACAGCACCTCTTCTTTCCATGTAACAGAGTGGATTGCAGCAATGGACTTACTTTTGCCTTCCCCAGGATTAACTCGCAAAGTATTGACTTTTCCTGATAACCAATTATAACCAAATGCCTTATGGTAAGTGAGTGTCATTGGTAGAGAACAAGGCCCTTGTGTAGGAAGTTTTTTGTAGATAAACTAGAAAAGCATATGTTCCTCCAAAGTCCTACAGCAGAAAGCACTTGAAATTGCACAGTCATGAATCGAACAGACTGACTTAAAACCTGTCCCCATAGATGCTGAACTATGCAGCTTATTTAGCTTCCACTTAATGATGGAGAATCATTATGTTCTTCCTATTTCTTTATGTACAAACTGTAACCCAGGATTGATGCAAACGTAACAAGGTAATAATTTACCTTTCAAATCAATTCACAACTGCATGAATTTAGCATTCTGGAAGGGAACATAAGGATTGAAGAAGGGAACCCACTCATTCTGTTGTTGGTTAGATTAAAAGATGAAAAATCTACAGTCTTTTCCAGATTTTAAAGCTGTACATAGCTAATGGCCAATGCAATAACCTCAGTAGATTTACCTTTTCATACTTGAACATACTGAGCGCGTTATGACAAAAGTCAATATGCACTACCAAACGTAAGGTAGATAGCTAGTGGGAAGCAGCCGCATAGCACAGGGAGATCAGCTCGGTGCTTTGTGACCACCTGGAGGGGTGGGATAGGGAGGGTGGGAGGGAGGGAGACGCAAGCGGGAAGAGATATGGGAACATATGTATATATATAACTGATTTATTTTGTTGTGAAGCTGAAACTAACATACCATTGTAAAGCAATTATACTCCAATAAAGATGTTTAAAAAAAAAAAAAAAAAAGGCTAGGAAGGGGGCTTCCCTGGTGGCGCAGTGGTTGGGAGTCCGCCTGCCGATGCAGGGGACACGGGTTCGTGCCCAAGTCCGGGAGGATCCCACATGCTGCAGAGCGGCTGGGCCCCTGAGCCATGGCCCCTGAACCATGGCAGCTGGGCCCGCACGTCCGGATCCTGTGCCCCGGAGAGGGAGAGGCCACAGCAGTGAGAGGCCCGCATACCTCAAAAAAAAAAAAAAGGCTAGGAAGGGGCAAGTTTAGGCATATTCGATAGATATAGTCACTGAGTTTAATGACAAAGCCACTGAAAGCAAATTTCTTTTTCCACAGTGTTTTGTTTCCCCTTGGTTGAAAGCACATATCCCTGGTTCTTGATTTGTCTTTAAAATGCTTCAGATTTAGGATTAAATGAACTAACTCTTCAGCATCTTTTAGTTCTTTGGACATTTAGGATTTAAAGACCAAACAATAACACACTTTATTTGGGACAGGAAAATGTCTCCTGATAAACTGTTATATTTGATTAGTAGGTAGTTTTCTTTCTTTTCTTTATATTCTTCCTTTTTTCTTTTTTTTTAACTATTCACCATCTTCAAAACACAAACAAGAACTGACCAGATGTTTTCTACCATTTATCCTATCATTATTATTAATTCCTAATATTACTCAGAGTTCCAAGTACAAGGTATAGTGGGACAAGTGGTGGAGTAACTATTTCTACTAAAATGTGAAAGGTCTTAAATGAAGAACCTATTGGGGTAATTTGGTTTATAATCAAGTTTTCTCTATTTACTTATATTCATGTAATACAAATTAAAGGTAAAGATTTATAAATAATTTTGAAACTGATTAATCTCTAAACCATTTTACTTGTCTGTGCACATTAATCAAATCAGTGATATTACTAGCAAACCTTCTATGCATGTTTTACTGGAAAGTTGCAACTTAGGATTACATCTTATTTATAGTCAGGAAGAATGGATTTACTTTCATTTTCAGCGTTCAGAAAAATATCATAAGCAGTTTGAAAATAAAAAAATCATTTAATATGTACCAAAGCAGCACTTGCAATGGAAAACCAAGGAAAAGGTGTTCCTGCTAAACTTATATATATACATATATAACACACATCTACACGTCTCTTTCCCAACCTTTCATTAATTTATTCCATCAGTCATTTTTTCTTAGAATTTTTATTGAGAATCTACTCAGTACCAGCAGACTCTGGGCAACAGTGCTGGAAAGTAAGAGATGCATGTGACATAACCCTGCCCCAAGGAGCTCACAACATCAATGAAAGCTGGAGTAAGCCCACAATTAGAACCCCATATAACAATGAATAGTAGAAGGATGCTCAAATACCACAAAAGTTTTCATCTAAACGACAATACATTGCGGGGTACAGAAAAGGAGCTGTGATGGAGTGAGCTTGGGGAAAGCATCAGAGAAGAGAAAATATTTGAGCCAAATCTTGGATAATAAAGTGAAGATGAGAAAGTGCATTCTTGACTGTGGAATGGTTTATGCAAAGGCACAAATTTTGAAATAGTATGAAACAACCTGAAAAACACAAATAATTAACAATAGCTACAGCTTTTTGAGTACTTATTTTTGTACCAGGCACACTACTAAACATTAATTTAACAACAATATTTTGAAGCAAATACTTTTATTTGCATATTTTTCCTAAGGAAGCAAAGGCTTAGAAGAGCTACATAACTTGTGCAATTCACATAAAATTTAAACTTCAAGTCAAGTGATCTGATTTCGCAAGTTTTGCTCTTAACTGATCAACCAATACACTGAACTTTCTTAAGGTTAATACAAGAAAAGAGACTAAAGAAAAGAATCTAGACATAGCCAAATATGATATAATGCTCTGCTAAGGAGCAGGGACTTGTTCCTAACAGTATAAGTAGCCATTAAAAGATTTTAAGATGGGGAATTATATATGTGTTAGAAAATTTACAGTAATATTCCAAGCCAGAGTAAATAAGATCCAAGGGTAACAATGGAGATGAAAGATGAAAGATACCTCAAGTCAAGAGATCTTTAGGTGGGAGGATCAAGAAGACTTCAGAGCTGATTAGATGGGGATGGTGAGAGAGACAGCTGAGCTGTCTCCCTGGGTTCTGGATTAGGCAACAAACAGGTAGATGTTCAGATGAAAGGTCTAGAGAGGAACGGGGGAGTCATTTATGTCTACAGTATTACAGAAGGTATAGTTATGAAAAAATCACCACAGAAAAGCATGAGAATTTTATAAATAGGGAAGGTGGGATGGTAGAAGTGGAACCCAACAATATAACAGATTTATGAAGTTGACGAGGAATTAACTTTAAAAAGAAAGCTGAAAGAAAGCAACCCAGAGAGGCTGGAGCAAACAAGAGAAAGAAAATAATGCTATAATAACTAAGGGAGAAGAGCAACTTTTAACATGAGCAGTCCACAGTCAAATGCTGCCCAGACAAGAGCCAAGTGCTAAAAGTGCATGTACCATGTTTGCTAATTAAGACCCTGGTTTGTTTCCTTAGAACCTTTCTCTGGAGTGTCTCCTTCTTGCAAGAAGGTTGAAGGTTGAAGAAGGAAAGGGACTTGAAGAAGTAGAACAATGAGTATAAACTATACTTTCACTACACAGAGTAATAAATGAGAACGCAGGTTGAAAGGAAAGAGGAAAGAGTTAGTATGAGGGAGAAATTGAGGGTACAGGAGAGAAGGAAAGCTGAATGTGCAAAGTCCTTGATTGAAATGCATGAGGGACATTTACCTCTAGCTACATCTGCCATGGGGAATGTCAGCTTTCCCAAAGTAATAAATCATACTGTTGGCTTATTCTACGGAGATAATACTTCAAAACTACCTACCGGATCCTTCTTAGGTACCCTTGGGAACAATTCATTTTCTACCATTTTGCAAAGAGAGCTAGATTATTTGTCTAATAAAACATAAGTGGGGACTTCCCTGGTGGCACAGTGGTTGAGAGTCCGCCTGTCGATGCAGGGGACGCGGGTTCGTGTCCCAGTCCGGGAAGATCCCATATGCCGCAGAGCGGCTGGGCCCGTGAGCCATGGCCACTGAGCCTGCGTGTCTGGAGCCTGTGCTCCGCAAGGGGAGAGGCCACAACAGTGAGAGGCCCGCGTACCGCAAAAAAACAACAACAACAACAACAAAAAAAAAACAACACATAAGTGGGAGAAAAAACACTTTGGTACATTGTACAATTAAAAGTTTCAAAAATCTTGCCTTGCATAATTATGTTTTTCAAATGATTTGCACTCTTTAAATCTTCCCTCACTAAAACTTGTTCATGCATTTTCATTTTCTCAATATTCAACAAAGCCATTCCTCTCTTTGTTTGATTATCTCCACCACTGTTGACCTTGGCACTATGGCAATGGCTTGACATAGAATCGTGGAACCACATGACCCCTGGGAGGCTACCTAACTGATACATATTAAGCCACTTGAAATTTTGAAGTTTATTCTTCTGAGTACTGGTATTATTATTATTTTTAAAAGCAAACTACATTTGTTGCATTAAAGTTAAGATTTGGAAATGTTTTATTCTATATACAGAATAAAATATATAACAAAAATAAGTAAAATGCAATGTATATATCTCTAACTTTTGTTTTGAATCAACCCTAAAAATTAAAGCATGGTTATAAGAAAAGGTTAAAAGAACTAGACGTAGAGATTTCCATACAGCTTAATAAACAGACAGTGTAAAAATGTTTATTACCGGAATAGATGCCATTATATAGTTGTCTTTAAATCGACACTTCCAGAATGAGCCAAAATTAAAGGCATTTTACCCTGATATAGTATCAGATACAGCTTTTTATTAACATTTAATGACTTTCTGCAAACTTTTGCAATATTTATTGCTCTGAAAAAAAATTCAAGCATCAGGATTAAATTATCAAAATTTCCAAGAGACTGATTTCATAAATGATACAATAGACATTTCATATATTAATTTGTCAATAGTCATGCATTGCTCACATGAAAGGAAACTGTTTTAAACCTATTGACAATTTTAAGACGGTCCTAACAATATTTTTCTTTTTTTGACTAAAAGAGTCCTAAGAATATTTGGTCTTTTCTTGGACAGTTCATTTAACTTAATTAAAAGGAACAGAGAAAAACGTGAAAGTAATTCTTAGAGCACAGATGACCATAAAAAATTCAATAAAGCCTCAACAAAAGCAAAGATCATTAACCAGGATACTGCTGTGTAAAAGTTCAATTATTAAAGATTGATATAATGCTTTTACCAATTGTTCTACAAAACCAATTAATTTTTAGGAAGTTAACTGAGATGCAGCTAGAACTGTTTTTTTTTTTTTTTTTTAGTTTCAGGGCCAAATACAGAAATTTGAACAGTGAATGTGTTCAATTTATCTACTCTTTATTATTGTTATATTTTTAAATATGTAACTTATCTATCCACAGTCCCACCTCAGGGCCTCTGCATTTACTGTTCCCTCTGCCCAGAATGTCCTTTCACCAGATACCCACGTGGTTCCCGCCTTCATTTCAATTCAGAATTTGCTCAAATGTCACCTTATCAGAGACATTTGCCTTGAGTACTCTAAATGAAATTGGACCTGTCCTCCTCCAAGTCTCTTTCTATCCTTTTGCCATCCTACGTATCTGATGGCTTCTCTATCCCACAAAATGTAAGCTCCTGCTATGGTCTAAATGTTTGTGTCCCTCCAGAATTCATACGTTGAAACCTACTGCCCAATGTGATGGTATTAGAAAGCAGGGGGCTTTGGGAGGTGATGAGGCCATGAAGATGTAACCCTCACGAATGATTAGGATCCTTATAAAAGAGACCCCAGAGAGCTCTCTTGCCCCTTCCACCATGTGAAGACACAGCAGAAAGATTGCCACTAGGAATCAGGCCCTTACCAGGTATCGAATCTGTTGGTGCCTTGATTTTGGACTTCCTGGCATCCAGAACCGTGAAAAATAAATTTCTGTTGTTTATAAGCCACCCAGTCTATGGTATTTTGTCATAGCAGCCCAAACGGACTAAGACAGCTCCAGAAGAATAGGGATGCGGTTTTGTTTACTACGATATCTCCAGCTCCTACAACAGTACTTGGTCTGTGGAAGACAATCAATGAATCACTGTGAATGAATGAATTTCAGAATCCAGAGATGAAAAGATGGTATACCTGATTTTGAAAAAGAGGGGACAGGATCATTAAATTTCACTCTGTAAGTTATCCACCTCACCCTGCCAATTTATTTACAATATAAAGCTCTCGACGATGGAACCACGTATAGTCTCACTACTTCTTATAATATTTAAGACAGGCTGTAGCAATCTGAGAGATCCTGACAGACAGGTCCCAAAACTTTATTTTATGCCTTCCTCATGCTTTCAACAACAGGAAAAAAAGAAAAACAAAACAACCAAGCAACAAACAACAACAAAGGAAACACAGACAAAGGCTAGAGGAGGTAATATCTCTCTTTAAAAAATTATCATTGTTCTTTGATATTTTGATCTTTATAGCTGAAAGGAAAAAATGTGTACAAATGTAATGTATGAACTGTCTTTTCTTCATTTAAATATACCTTTCATGATAACCCTACGATTTGATTAATGACATATCTTATTGCTATGGCAGAAATAATTGAGCTTTGGTGAATTAGTGTCATTTTCCGTAGCTGAGATGGACAAGATCAAGGTAGACAGGAGGAGATGGAGCCTGCATTTATGAGATGGGCGGAGTGTTTACCTGCAGTGCACTGCACTGCTGCCTTAGCACAGAGCACAGGCATAGGGGATGGCGTTCTTCTAGGCCCAAGGGGAGCTTCAGGCAAGGAAGGTGCCAAGGAATGTACCAACTCTGCTCTAAGCGATGCCCACAGGCCAAGAGGGCCTGAACACAAACCAGCTTCTCTGTCGGTTAACGCTATAGCTACAAACAATCGTCTCAGGAAAGAGATCATTTGATCACATCTTAACTAACAATACTGGAAACTCCAAGATGGGGTCAGAAGACTTGTTCATCCCTCAACACCTTAATTCTCCAATCTGCTGGTCCAAATGGAAAATTCATAGATGTTGTCTATAAAAATAAAGTGGTACAAAATGAAAATTCCTTGGGAAGTAAAAGTAAGAAGTGAGGGGGGTAAGTAAGTAAGTTTAAATTCCAGCCTATGAAATTGTTACAGTTACCTGTTAACCTGATGAGGACAAACATTGACACTGTAGACAGTCTTCGAACTATTATAATACAGTCGGAAAATAAAAATTCACATTATTCAGTTTTAATATATAGCATCACCCTAGAAGCTCTTTCAACATAACTGTTTTCCCCTCCATCTCCACAGAGCTCTGACCTTATACCTTATATATCTTTGTCCCTGTGGATTCCTTCAGAGGCCATCTGACATAAGAAAATGACCATTTTAAAAGCTGGGGGGTTTTATTATTAAATTTGTATACCTACAGAAACTCAATGAACTAATAGCAGGAAAAGGGAGGGCTTTGAGGTGTGGCTATTCAATTAAACAATTATTCATTGTCCACTTGCTATGTGTACTGCCCTGGTTGCTCCTAGGGACTCAATGGTAAATAAGACTAAATCTTTATCCAATGAAAGCTTTACAGTATAGTAAGAGGAAAATGATAGATCCATGACTGACTACAATACATGCTAGAAAAATGCGATAAGGGGACAGAACCAACGTCTGTGAGGTTCAAAGAAGATGACGTTACATGTTTTGGGGGATCCAATATGGAAGTAGATCATGAGAAATGAACTGTAAGAATGGCTACTGTAGGCAGAGAGAACTGCAGGAGAAAAAGTAAGGAAAAAGAAAGAATAAGTATGCATAAAAAGAAGTTCAGTTTATTAGATCACAGGGAATACACAGTGGAGCAGCAGGGAACAGACTGGGAGGTCATATCATAGAAGGCTAAGATGTTACATTTGAACTCAATAGGCAAAAGACAGTATTAGAAAGAATCTGAACAAGGTAAAGGTATTACTGTTTATCTATTATGAATGGTACTCTAACAGCAATGCAGATGGACTGAGATGGGAGAGTGAGGAGATGGGACGGGTAATTAGGATGCAACCATAGTCCATGTAAGCAGGGATAGGGTCTGGAATAAAGTGATGATAATCAAAATGGGCAAGAGCAATAGAATTAATACAGAATAGAAAACTGGATTTGCATAGGATCGGCTACAGAGACACTGGAGAAGGGCTTATTGATGAGATATCCAGCTTCAGTGACATCAGGGAATACTATGCACTCTCCTAAGCACTTTATAGGTGTCATTCACTCATCACGACAGCAACAAACCATCCTTCCATTTTACATACGAGAAAACTGAGGCTAAGAGAACATACGTAACTTGCAATGCATTAAGTGACAAAGCCAGAATCTGGATCGAAAACTGCTGGACTATATTATAACTCCCAAGGAGGATACAGGTAGTTATACTAATAATAATAGAACCATATATTTCATTTCAAAGTTGTTCCCAGATATTCTGATTTACAATTGACATCAAATTATCAAATGCATGATATCAAATCTATTAGCCTTATTTATTTAATTTTCTTCACTTCTTCAATACACAGTTAATTGGCAATGTTATAGTACAAATAAGATTTTGATGCACATCAGGTATCAAAATAAATTAAAGGGAAATTAAAACAGAAAGGAAATTTAACCAGAAAAGTGGGATATACCAATACCTAGAGTCCAGATAGGAGAACAATCTGGAGGGGAAAAAACTTACAAGGTACATTTCATACTCTGGTGTTTTCTACATAAATGAAAAAAATAAAATGTATTATCTGTTAGATTATTTGACATATTTTCTAGATTTTCTCCCTAAGATGATAGAATTAGAAACAGAAATACTTATTTTAATGTTACCTAGCGTAGAATCTCAATAAAATCAGCATGACTTTCAGGTTATTGTTTCTATCGAAAATGACAAAATCTGCCTTTACTTTATCACTTCCAAATGTCTTCCAATAATGTATCACCAGGGTTATAAACTAAGAGACATATAGACCAATGAGACACCTCACATTATGAATTTTAACCTGAAATACACAAATACATTTTACATGATTGCCCTCTGTATACTGATTTCATTTTGGACACATACACAATAGGATTTCAGACTCTGAACAGATATTTAGAAAACTGTGCTTATCACCTCTAAGAAATGCCACTAAAATAAAATGAACTTGCTCTTATTTATTTCTGGCTTCAGTTTACGTTCATGTTTGTTTCTTCTGGTTGTTATTTATTACAAGCTTTTATTGAAAGTAGAGAGAAGGGGCTTCCCCGGTGGCGCAGTGGTTGAAAGTCCGCCTACCGATGCAGGGGACGCGGGTTCGTGCCCCGGTCCGGGAAGATTCCCACATGCCGCGGAGCGGCTGGGCCTGTGAGCCATGGCCGCTGAGCCTGCACGTCCGGAGCCTGTGCTCCGCAACGGGAGAGGCCACAACACTGAGAGGCCCGCGTAGCGCAAATAAAAAGGAAAGAAAAGAAAGAAAGTAGAGAGAAGATTTAGAAGTTTTGGTGGTAGCTGTGAACTGAGCACTTATATGGAAATCATCATCGGCCCCACATACTTTAATAGGCACAAGAGATGGCACGATCTGGAAGGAACACAGGTTGAGAGCTGGTCAGTGTGAATCCACCTGGCCTCTTCTTAGCCACCACTCTCACCAGCAGACATCTGTGAAGAACAGCCACTAGGCAGTGCTGGGGTGAGGAGTAGAGACTTAAGGAGGCACCTGGCAATGCGCCTGGAACACTGCAAGCATTCCAAAAATGCTAGCTATTATTTCTATTAGCTTCCTCAAGGAGCAAACACCAAGTTGGATTAAATTAGAGGCAAAGAAACATTACATGAGAAGAGAAGCACAAAAGAGAGGAGAGTGTGTGTGAGAGAGAGAGACAGGAGAGAAAGATCATTTTTCATACATGGAAAGCTCCAGGAAGCTCACCAGAGATTTTTATGTACACTAATCTTTAAAAATTTTGGAACACATTGGTGCAGTTGGTTCTCAATCAAATCAGCCTCAGTCCTGTTTACTTTTCCTAGAGGTTATATATATTTTTGGATACCTGCTGGCATATTTTTCAGTTTAGAGAAACATCTGCAGAGGGAGATGGATGCATCATTTTATCCACAGGGATCTTTCTCCAGCCCGTGCTTGCGGGCATGGAGATGCTGACGCTAGGTGAGATCCTTCGGACTAGACACCATGTCCTCCTAGGGCATTCAGTGCAGCGCTAAGGATAAATCAGACACTCCTTGTTCTCTAACTAAATAAAAAGTGTCATTTTGTCAAGTAAACCTGATTTTCAAAAGAAAATAGGCAAACATCTAGCTGATCACTGTTCTTCTGGCAATGATGAATGGGAGAGTGTTACAGATGAAATAGGGGTGGATAGCAAAACAAATGGGTAACCACTTGCTAAACTGTTCCTTCTCAACACACTCTTAGAAATGCTGCTAGACACGATTTGGGGAAATGTGTCAAGTCCTGAATTGGACTTCTCTTTAAAATGAGGTCCTATAACTTACAAGGCCATAGTGTGTCTTCGAACCCAGTGGGCCTACTGGAGCATTTCTATCATGACTAACTCCATTGATTCATCCAACTCATCACACACCTTTTTTAACTGTGATCTGGTTCCCATGTAGGTCTATCTATATGGAAAGAATGTACTGATCATGTGGAATTTATATTTCTGTTCACGGTGACAGTTAACTCTTATAATGATTCAAAAGCATCGCTTCTATTTGTGATTTAATATCTTACATCACTCAACAATAATGACTCTTACTAAGTCATGTTATTATGTCCTATGTGGTATTTCTTTGTTTAAAACAGTAAACTAGCATTTTAGTGACTAAAAGAAATAATAACAAGAAATTTACAAACATACACACGTATATAACCATACAACATATATATGTTTTTATATATATGATTAAAAAGAGATATTGATAAAATCTTATCTTTTGGGTAAAAAATGTCTTTCAAAACAATGAGTTCACCTATCTGAATGCGTGGAGTCCTCAGAGCCATTCCCATTACCAGGGTTGCTTCCCCAGCCCTGTTCTCAATTAAAGCGTCCAGCATAACACCCACTGTTTTCCAGAATTTCCTGATACTGACCTCAGCTGCCTCCACAATCCTGCCTCTTCGATAGTGTGTAAAACTCATTTTCTGCTCATTGCTCATTATTTTCCAATACTGGCCCAATATGGTCTTATTTTGATCCACAAAGTCGGACTTGAAGTCCATTAGCTTAGATTCTCAAGTTCTTCTACCAAGTAGAGAGCTATCTGCATAGCTTTAAATGCAGCACTTCATGCTTTAATGAGATCTAGGCTGCATTCCTCTGTAACTCCATGTAATCCTCTCCTTTAAATGTACCCACGTGTTTGGGCAAATTATGTTTCCCCTTAAATACCCTTGGCCTCCGTTTTCATATCTATAAAATAGGTTTAGAAAATTAAAAATATAATGCTAGAAAGGACAGTTTAGTACATAATACATGGAAACACATTTAAATTCCTTTATTTCCATTTATCAGTTTCCTATCATTTATCAGTTTCCTATCTCCCTAATACACTCTCAAAAGGACAGAAGAAACAACACATTCGCACTATCTTTCAAGTCATCAGATAAACCTGATTATGCCTTTGTTTAGCAGGTTAGCCTTGTCAGGCCAATAATCTGTGTCATCCTCACTCATCAAATACAATTGTACTGACATATGGGGCAGCTGACTACATCTTGGAGAGGTTAAATGAAATTATGAAAGCAGAAGCTTTGATCTTCTGCCCTACAATGTGTCTGATAAATACAACTGAGAGCTCTGTGCTTCGATATGTGTGGTCTTTTTTTCCTAGGACACGTCGTTATTAAGCATGTTGAAACTTCGGAAGAGCTATACTAGATAACTGTGTGTTTTGTCCTGTGTTAAATAAATTTCTGAACGTAAAAAACATGTCATCTTTTTTTTCAGAGAAGAATTCTATTGCAACCTTTAAAGAGCACACAATTCCAAAATTATTTAAAGTATCTAGACTACAAAAAATACAAAAAAAATCCTCAATTTTTAAGGCAAGCACAAATATAATACCAAAAACTGACACTAGTAAATATAATATATAATCAATTCTCTGATTTATAGAGTCAGGGAATAGAGAGGCAGAATTTTTTTTTAATCAGCAAATAGAATGCAGCAATGTACCAAAAGATACCTCTAGACACTTCTAAAGAAATTAGAACCCTTGCTCGCTGTTGGTGGGGATGTAAAATGGTGCAGCTGCTATGGAAAACAATATGAAGATTCCTCAAGAAATTAAAAATAGAACTACCATATGATCTAGAAGTTCCATTTCTGGGTATTTGTCCAAAAGAAGTGAAAAAAATATCTTCTCATGTAAAAATTTATTATAAGATCTTATGAGATACATCTATGTCAATGTGACAATATGCTCTGATTTAATATAAATTTTTCTTTGGTTTTAGGCTTTCTGCAAACTTAACAAAAAGAATTTTTGAAATTTCTATGGCTGATTGAGTAAATGTAACTACATTTACACATTAACGCTATTATGAGTTATCTGAAGAACTGTAGAGGTTTGTTTTTCTTTTAATTTCATAATTACAACTTTACAAGCTTACAACTCCTCAGGAACCATTACAGACTACAAGTAAATAATGGACACATTGAAGAGCCCTTGGCTGCACTGTCCAACAATGATCACATATGGAAAAAAATAAATCTCTACATCACAGACTTGTTTTATATTAATAATGAGGTAGGTCCTCCTGACATAGGGATTGTTATTTTACGTACACTGATGAGCTCCAGGTGTTCCATAAACCCCTGATATTATATACGAATATGTGACAGGCATTTTTCTGGACAGAGGTTCCACAGCTTTCCTAGATTGCTAAAGCGGTCCATCATGTTCCCCCAACAAAAAGTAAATAAATAACATATTAAGAGTATCAAACTTCAAAGAGGAGAAATAAAAACATTAGAAAGAGGATAAAGAATTAAATCTAGATCAATTATTGTGGTCAGAAAGGGAAAATTAGGAACCTCAATCTCTCCCTCTTTTCTTTCTTTTTCTTTTGCTATAGGTGCCAGAAATCACAAAGTTATTTATATTGCCAATGTGACAAAACTTACTCAGTTAGAGAAGGAGGGCACTGAAAGATAGTAGCTATTCTCAAACTTAAGTGCACTCATCACCTGGGGGCTTCCACGGTAGAAGTGTCCAGCCCCAACTGAAGGACCACGGCCAGCGGAGCCAGGAATCTGCAGGCTTAACAAGCACAGGGGTGATACAGACAGAGGGAGTCAAGAGAACACCTGATGAGAAACACCACATTCCTTCCAATCCATTAACAATTTCTCCTTAAATGGTCTGTGCTATGTTGTAATCTGTAAACCAGGCACCCTGAGGCAAGATTCTGCTTATTATTAGCATTTTCTCCAAAAAGCAACCTAAATTCTCAGAGATGCTATAATTTAGAGAAAGTTTATGAAGAGAGAAATACTTAATACATGAATGCTACTTGCAATAATTTTCATGATATCAAACAATAATCACAAAGGCCATCATCTTACTAACTACCATTCATTAAAACAGGGATACACGACAACCAGATAACCACAAATTTAGACTATACGTGCCGCGAAACTGAAGGTGAAGACAAAAATAAAATTTATTTTATATTCCAGACTGTACCTCAGTTTTAACATCCCTGTAATGTTGGGGTTATAGGATCAACAAAGCTTTCAGAAAAATCATGAGACTTCTAGTTAATTCTCCAACATGTATTAGCCTTACATACCTGACAAAAAGGGAGGGGTTTTATTTCAAGGTCTAAAATAAAAAGGCCATATAAATTTGACAGCTCATTTTGATAAGTAGAAAAAGAAGAAATGTAAAGAAATCAAGAATATAGGCAACATTTTAACCATTATATCCAATTTGTTGCCTTTAAATAATAGGTCACTTGAAACTATAAAATCCTGAAACATATTGTGGAAGGGTAAAAATGCACTTAATTGTAAAACTTCAAAACAATATAACCCTGATAATTGTTAAAAATGCATTTACACCCTGCAGGGTACAACTAATAAGGCCAACCTAAAATTCCTCAAAATATAGCCATCATTTTAATCGATTCACCATAAGTCTAAGCAATGCAATTAATTCTCTGGCACTTATGCAAGTTTGCTAAGGTGAATCCATGTGAACTCAGACATCATCAGGCAATATTTATGCACCTGGTACACAAATAGCCTTGTCACTCAGGAACTGCCTCCTTAATACAAAAACACCAGCATATCTATCTCATTTCCATCATCCTCAGACATGGCACGTGCAGCACAGTAAGGGTGGCTGACAGGGAATGGTAGTAACTCTGGCTGGTCTATAAGTGGCAAATATGGTGCTCTGAGAAGTGTAGAGACCGCCAAACACAAAGAAAGGATGCTAGAAAATATCATTTTCCACCCATCACTTCCAGATCAATTTGCAACAGTCAAAGCCCTCTCCAATGACATTCATATAAAAACATGAATTTAAATGTTTGCTATTTGAATCGGTTTCCAGAATCAGTAGGAAATATGATGTCACCTTGGCAGTATTTTTTATGTGCCACCCAGTTTCTAAATGTCAGACTTAAAACATCCAAGAATATTTTTCCCTAACTTTGCCTCAGCCATATGTATTGTGATAGAAGGGCAATAATATTTGTTCACAATATTTTAATTCATCAAAATTAGAGATGAGACTCTATTAGGAAAATTCATAAACGCAGTAAGTTGAAAACCTACGGCAATCAGTAATATGGATTTCAGACAATGCAAATTTTGCTTAAGATATTAAATGTGCTTATGTAAAGGGATATGTTTATACTATTTCTTTACATAATATTTTACTTTATCACTTCCCAAACTCAGCTCTATCTGACTGATTTGGATTTTAGACTGCAGTCACATTCTGGACAAAAGAGAGGTATGAATGCTGCTCCAAAGACAGTAAGGAGAATGTTTCTGTTTCAGTGACAGGTCCAGGCCAGGATGAAAACAGGAATAGTCACTGGGGTCCTGTCCCAGTCAAGGAAATGCCCAGAAGACCAACCTACTTTAGATCTGTCTCAGTGTTCACAATCTTTCTTTGAAAGGCCTGAAGATCTCATTAACTTAATGACCCTCCGATTCCATCCAAGAAAAGCTCAGGAAATCACACGCCCTGTCCAGACTACGGAGCGCAACCCTGGTGCTTGGCCCTTCAGTTGTTCCCCATTAAGATCACAGGCCTTGCACAAATTACTTGCCCACTCTTGCAACTCACTTTTCTGATCTGTAAAATGTGTATACTGATGACCACTTTGCAAGGCTGCTTTGAAGACAAAATGTGATAATATATGTAAAGCATCTGGCACGCTGCCTGGCATATAAAAAGTACTTAAATGTAGCAATTACTGTTAACTAATAATTATCATTGTTAATATTTTGATATCCATAATAAGTCTGATCCATGGAAAATCTCCATTTCCAGCAAACAGTCAACACTGCTGTGGTGATATTTTTCCTCTGTAGAGAAGATAAAGCCAGACAACTTGGCATGCGGCATGTGTTCTAAAATTGTATAAGATACCAAAGGCAATGGAAAAGCAGATGAGAACATTTTAAAAATTAAAATGCCTTTTGATTGCTCTGCGTTATGTCCTGTGTTGCAGAGAGGCACTGTCAAAATCAGTAGCTTTATAAATGATGGATTTTGTACAGCATAAAAAAGCATGGCGAAGTATATTTCAAATTTTGTTTTGAAAGCATTGATTCCCATACATCTTTGAAATTAAATTTCCCTCATGGTTCACCTTTAAACCCCTTACCCTGCTCTAAGAGAAAAATAAGAAAAGGAAAATTCTCCTTTACAATGCCATCCAAAGGTAAACTGCAGATAAACATTAGGAATCACATAAATGCATTATTATACAAGTCTGATTTTCTCTGCTAAATATTCTTTTTGTCATTACTCCAAGTACTTGAGGGTCACTCATATTTATTTTTTTTCCTTGCGTTTTTGTAAATACAATGAAAAGGCTAGTGTTTCTAACACAGTGCTTTGTTTCTGTTTATCTGATAATGCAATAACCAAGATTTCATTACAGCATAATATATGTCTGTGGAATGAATGAATGGAATGTCAGGTCTAATTCTCTGCTTTCCTTTTTATTAATATTACATTTCCTATAGGTTTTCCCTTTTTTTGTGACCACTGCACTTGAGAAATATTGAGCAATTCGTACTCAGAATTTTTTTTTCTACTATGTCCTTTGCACGCAGGCTGAAGATAGCATTGAGTTTTTCTACTGTAGATTTGTGAATTATGTATAAAAATGGCATTGTGTTTTAGTAAACTTTGGCATATACCCACATGGTGAGTAAGCCTAAGGTGAAATTAGATTTTTCTTCACGGGGTAATGATTACATTCTCACTGTCACAGTAGAAATCTTTTTTTTTTCCCCCTCAATGTAAAACTAATCAGTTGTAGGAAACTGATCAAAAAAATGTGGCATCCACATTAAAATATGTAATTTTATTTATTATACTGTGTGGTGCATAGTACACGAAAATGTGGGCTATGAATGGTGCTTATGTTGGGTAGATCAATGATGATATTCAACATGGTGATGATGATACTGATCTATAGAATGTCTGGTGTTATCATTCTAAGTCTCCAAAAGTTGTGGCAACCTTTTTTTGTATTTAATTAATGTTGTTAACAGCACACATTTGACTTGTTCCTTTCTTGCCTCCAAAAATTTATTTGGAGCGCCACATCTACTCTACATACCCAAAATTCCTTAAAGGGGTTTCCATGACAATGTGTATGGATAGTAAAGTCCTGGAAGAGACTAGAAATGTTTATCTTTGTCATGGACTCTTGGAAAGAGGAGCTTCTACTAAAATACAATGGGTGTGGTTCACGCAAAGAGGAGTTAGAGCAACTAAGCAGTGAAAAGGCTATTTCTCACCATGAGCATGGGTACAATGTCCTTTGATTACTCATTGTCTCAATTCAAAATCCTGGTCTCTATTGCTGACATTAACTTGTAGGACCACCACTGGCCCTTAGCTCAGAAGAAAAAAAAAAAAATTGGCAACTTGCAAGTGCTGGTATCAGCAGTTTTCTGATCCTTCCCAGTTATGTAGGGGAATGTGATTTAGTCCTTTTTACCTTCAGACATCTCAAGTCAGCTCCTTAAATAACAGCTAATCTGGATTCGTGCCATCCTTGCTGTTTGACTGAGCCCAGGAGGGTGTTCTGTAATGAGTACCATGAGTGAGTTCTGATCACATCCAATAGCATTCCCGGCGCATATATTCTGCAACTTGATATACAGGCACAGCAGTGATATAAAGAAACACTTGAAGAAAGAGAAAAAGGAAAAAATAAACCCTGACTCATTCATTCAATCACTGAATAAATATTGTTAAAGGCACTCTTTTGAATATTTTGAATAAGGTGTTGCAGGGGTTAGTGATAGAAAAGAAATGACATAACATATTTGCTTTCAAGTAACTTCTAATCCAAGAAATAATTTAACACAGAAGTTAAAAGAATATGGCACCCCTGTCCATATCCCCTTGGATCCCTTTACCAGCTTTCTGCACACGAGCTCCAATGCACTCTCATCCCCAACATCAGCATCTGTAGCTTCTTGTTAGAAGGCTGCCCCCAGGGCTGCCAGAACTGCTTTGACTACACCTGTGGAGAGTGCTAACCACCAGAGAGTTGGTGCTACCTTCCCAGCCTCAGCCCTTAGCCAATGAGTAAAGGGATGGAAACATAAACACTCCACTCTCCTTGCCTCCTAGTTGGGACAACTCCATCGTGTGCCTCACACTGTCTCAAGAGCTCTCCTGCAAAACTGAGTCATGTTATCCCCACCCCGTGGGTTTTTCCTAGAAGTCTCATCCTTGTTTGTCTTCCTTCCATTCCATGTCTACTTCCCCACCCTGAAACTGTTTTTTCTCCAGAAATACTTCCTAATACATCACTTTCACATGAAACCCATTTCAGGGACAGCCTATGGAGGCAGGCAGCTATTAACAGGACTATTTCTATTATTACTAAGGGTGATTGAAAATGATACAGAGACGAATGATAGTTTTCCTAAAAGTTAAGCAGAATGATAGGACTCATTGAACAAGTACAGCAAAGTAAAGGGAAATCAAGTTGTCAAACTCTCAAAAGCCCTTGAGTGTCAAGAAAATGAGCTTGTAACTTATTTGATAGAAGATGAGAAATTATTGGAAGGTTTTAAGTAAGACAGGCCATGTCATATGACTTTAAAAGTTTAACTTGAATAATTCAGTAGAAATATCACTAAGTCCTAGAGCTTTTCTGTTCATTATGAATGTAATATAAGTGGGACCTCTTCAAAATTAGCAGAGATGCTGTGCTTTACACTCCTTTCTCTCCAAACATGGATGCTGGTATAAAGCATATTGAAGAGCATGGCTGACTCCCCAGAATTATATCTATTCTGAAATGGGGGTACACTCTGAAAGTAAACACACATCCCTGGTCTCAGTCAAATTATCCCCAGTCCTTAAATAGGATACATTCACACTTTAAAGTCATACAGAACTTAGCATTAGTCTGTAGATTCCTTGTCTCTTCTTCCTTAGTATCCCATTGTTGTGCATGGCTATCTGACAATCCAAGCTATATGCTCCAGTACAGGAGCATCTGTCTAAAGTTTCTAAAGCATCTTTCATCTTTTAGCCACAGATAATAGTAAGATAGTTCCAGACATTGACGAGTATAGTTTCATAACCACAGTGTCATACACTTTGAGGCAGTATTTCCACCTTAGTCTAACAGTACCCACGGTTATAATGGCTTTTTAATGAATACTTGCTATTTATTTCTTGGCTACAGATGGAGTTCATTGCTCTAGGCACTAGAATGTTGCTTCCTGATCATTTATAAAGGTCCTCATGTTTGAAGGACTTGACACTGAAACCAGCAATTCTCACCCACACTGTAGCATGGAATCATGTGGGAGCTTTAAAAAAAAAGACTCCTAGGCTCCATCCCATCCCAATCACCTCGGCAACGGTATTTTTTTTAAAGCTCTTCAGGTGGTTCTTAATGTGTCCAGTGTAGAGAACCACCAGTTTAGACTGAGAGGTCTGATTTTTAGATATATAAATTTTAATATTAAAATTGAGAATTTTGGGTGACAGTTGGTCCAACAGATAAATACAAGAATACGTATGTAAAATTCCTGTCAGTTTATAAATTATTCTCACAAATATCATCTCTATGAGACAAAAATAAAATGATTTTAATCATTCTAAAGAAGAGGAAACAAATACTAAGAAACTTTATGTGATATACTCAAGGTCTTATAATAATAAGTAGTAGAGCCAGGACACAACTTCTACTTCCAGGCACAGAGTTGCATCTACAAAGGAACATGCCACTTGGTTTGATGCATCAAAACATAACATCCTAGCAGGGAGGGAAGAATGAGTAGGCAGAGAACAGAGTATTTTTAGAACAGTGAAATTACTCTGTATAATACTATAATGATGGATATATGTCATTATGTCCTAAGCCATAGAATACATAACAGCAAGAATGAACCCTAATGGAAACTATGGACTTGGGGTGATTATGATGTATCAATGTAGGTTCATCAATTGTAACAAATGTACCACAGTGGTGGGAGGTATTGACAATAGGAGAAGCTATGTATGAATGGGGCAGAGTGTATATGGGAAATCTCTGTACCTTCCTCTCAATTTTGCTGAGAACCTAAAATTGCTTTAAAAATTAAGCCTTTTAAATATATTAATAATAATAACACCCTTCAGATCCCTTTGTTGAATAGTGCAACTACTTGTGTATATTAATTTTTTGTTTTGCTTGGCTGAAATATTTTAATATGAGCTACGGAGAAGAAAATCATTCCTATTATAAGATTCAATCCCTTTCTACCATCTTTCAGCAAATTGGCATGAATATATTGAGAATTCTCCCAAGTCAGCTTATGATAAAATGCCTTCAAAGACTATAGAATATGCTTCCTCTTATACATGTTTATTAAGCAAATACTTTTACTATGGTAGATACACATGCATTGATAATGGCGACCCAGGCCGATTTAGAAAGAGATGCAAGCACATTTGGGGGTTACTAGCCTTTCAGTCATGGTCTAGAACTCTGAGGTAAAAAATCTGTGCCTAGGCAACAATTTCCTTCGGTTCTTAACCATCCTACACAGTGCTAGACTGAATGACCCATAAGGGCACATTCATCCTTGGACCCCCATCTGCAAGGATACAAGGCAAAGAGTGCTTGGCAAAGAGAGGGCACTCACTAGATATTTGTGAAAGAAAGAATAATCAAGAGATAGGGGTGTGTGTGTGTGTGTGTGTGTGAATACCTCTAGGAAAGAGATTTCCAACAGTATTTTCCATTAGCAACCTCCCCAGGAAACCTGGGTTTGAAGAATATTGTAATGACAAGGAGTCCACGTGCAAATACTGCTTGCTCCTTTTTTCTGAAGAATTTACTGCTCTCATAACCTGTATGAAGCTAATTTTCCTTGATGCAATGTTGATATAAAAAACATTTTGGGGGACTTCCCTAGTGTCACAGTGGTTAAGAATCTGCCTGCCAATAAAGGAGACACGGGTTCAAGCCCTGGTCTGGGAAGATCCCACATGCCACGGAGCAACAAAGCCTGTGCACCACAACTACTGAGCCTGGGCCCTAGAGCCCGCGAGCCACAACTACTGAAGCTCACGTGCCTAGAGCCCGTGCTCCACAACAAGAGAAGCCACCGCAATGAGAAGCTCGCGCACCGCAACGAAGAGTAGCCCCCGCTCGCTGCAACTAGAAAAAGCCTGTGCGCAGAAACACAGACCCAACCAGCCAAAATTAAATTAATTAATTAATTTTAAAAAATGTTTTTTTATTCCTATTAGTATCCAATCACTTCTGTCATCACAACAGAGATAATATCACCTCTAAAAGGCAAAACACAGATCACAAAGGATTAGAAGTCTATGCAACAGATGTCTACAAGTTAGACTAGACAATTTCAAGAAAAGCCCAAGGGCTAGAGTATTTAAATAAAAACAGCACATAGCTACATATATCTCTCCCTTACTTGGCCCTATGTTCTCATCAGAGGAGAAGTATTGGGCTCATTTTTTAAGCAATGATGTAAACACACTACCCTAGTTGGGTTGGCAGGAGGAGGGTGATATCTTTAGCCTATGAGAAACTAAGTTAGCAAGGAAAACCATTCATTCTAGAGAGTTTCACAGACTTTTCCATCACGTCTGGGTTTACATACACCTAGAAATGACAGGGTTGATAAAGCGTAATTCCAATTCAGCATAACATGTTGAGTTCTGCTCCAAGTGCGGCACATTAATAGGGCAAAACAAAAGATAGTTCGCTTCTAGTTACAAAAATAAGATGCATATAAAACACTCAAGTAAAAATGTAAGCTTCCAAAACCATAGTTATAAAACTACAGTGCCCAGAATTCAAAGAAGAGAGAGATTAGCATGAGTCAGAGAGACCTGGCAAAGCTTTCATGGAAGATGAATGAAGAGTATTTGAAGAGGCTGAAGAGAAAAGAAAAAAAAAGGTTTAAATATAAGCTGAATAATAGAAACCAAAATTTTACATAACTTTGTCAAATTCATCTTTTTATTTAAAACCTTTTATCATCACTGATATGGCCTCTTCTCTATAACTAACGGAAGTATGAGATATATAATAAAAATCAAGAAAATGAGAAATACAAAATATGCAATTCACTTGAGATAAATAATACAGTATTTGGCATAAGTATAAAAAGAAAATATACCACATAAAGCAAAAAAACTGTTAAATCTACTTCTCATGTCACTTTTATATTATTCTTTTTGATGACTGCATGTCTACTTATGAAATGCTTGAAAGTCATTACATTTTATTTCTGTCAAAAGACTTTTAAGCTATTTGAATCACATGGCTTTTTTTAAAACTATCACAGATGACTGAATTCTTTATATTATTGAATTGTTTCATGTCATAGAAGATACACATTTGATAGTATTTGTATTCACACCCAATTCAGAAAGGTAGCAAGCTATCAGCAAATTAAAAAAAAGTACATATATTGATTATACTCCAAGAATACAAACCTATAATCAGAATATTCCACTTCAACATCTATTTGTCTCAAAAGCCTAAAATGACCCCTCAAAAAATCAAAAGGTATCTATTGAGTTGGGATTTAAAGATGTCTTCCAATTAACATCTTAACACAGATTTCTTCTTGGGTAATGTTTCATTCTTTCGTTTGATATTCCCTCTGCCACTCAAACTAAGTAATCTAGTTCAGTTTCACTTGTTGAGATTTAGCCACAGGCCTGCCTACAATAGCAAATATCTCCTCAAATGTTTCTAAACTGGGAATAATTCTTGATGAAGAGTATAACTCTAATATTGTATAAATATGGAAGCCATATGATGATATAAAAGGGACTCAAAATGGTACCTTAGAAATTATCCAATCTGTTAGACTTGCACAACAAGGTTGGGAACAGATCACCTCTTAGCTTCCTTCCAGTATGAAAATTCTATGCTGCTAGTGTGATATGAATAAATATGTAAGCTTGGCCATCAACTCCAGATTGGTGACTTTCTCCAGATAATGCCATTCATGATCAAGCACATATATGTCCACGTGGTGTGATTAAGCCCTGCCCCCTCTCTCCTATACATCCCCTTTGTGCTAATCTAAGCCTGGAGAGCCTGAAAGTTATTTCACCTGTTCAGAAAACACACACACACACACACACACACACACACACACACACATATATGTTAGCTACATGGTTAAGGGGAGGCATGTAATAGAGATTTGGTACAGACCAGCATCTAAAGGGGATTTTGGCAGGAGATGCAGACAATGGAGAGAAACAAACCTATAAAAATGGGGATGCAAAATCCAAATTCCAATACCTAGAAGATATTAGTGAAAATCAGGCAGAACTAACTCCTCCCTCATAATCTGTGCTATAGCCAGACATTTAGTTCTTCAATATGCCCTGTATATCAGGTTCCTTCTGCCCAAATCCCTCTCCTCCCAGCTCTTTAGCTAACACTTCTTCAAGACTTAAAATAACTATCAGTTTGTCCAAGAAGCTTTGTCCAAGTTTCCAAGGCAAGTGTGGTTATCCTACTATTTTGTTATATCATCCTGTAACCCCCTTCTCATTTTAACATTTAGCATACTATATTGAAATTGCCTATTTATTTAGGTCTATTCCATATCAGATAGTGACCAGAAAAACAAAATACCTAGTTGGCTCACAGTTCAGGCAGATAAGATATTAGTGTTACATCAGAGGAGATATACTGAGGATAAAAACCTGAATTTCTTATTCACAGTTGTGGTTCTTATCCCAAGCACAGTGACTGGACAACAAAATAACAATGAAGTATTTGATACCTGAATAAAGAAGTAAATCAAACAAACAAACAAAACACTTATGTCCCAAGAAACCAGCAAACCAAGGCATGGATTGTGGCACTGGGTACACAAGACCAGGACCTAGTTAGTAGGTCTGGGATACAGTACTAGACCAGACAAGAGGAAGGAGGCTCATTGCTAGAGGAGCCCAGTAGAAATTTAGAGGAAAAACTCCAGACACACAGACTTCAGAACTCACTAAATAATGGCATAAGGGCCCTCAGATGTCCCTAGTTTCTGAACAAGGATGATACTCCAGCATGGAGCACAGCTAATACTCTAAGTGGAGGTTAAATTTAGAGGACAACTGTGAAGAGAATTAAATCAGTCACCATTGCCAAAGACATCCAGATTCAGAAGTGGTTAAGTTCCCAGGAAGTTCAAAAGAATATATTAACCTAATTGTTTATACACTGCTATACACTGTTACGGAATGAAAGTTTGTGTCTCCCCAAAATTCATATGTTGAATCCCTAACTTTCAGTATGGTTGTGTTTGGAGATAGTGAACCTGTGCTCCACAGGGTTAAAAAACCCTAAAACTGTGCCCCAGAGGGTTAACAGAAACTGGTGACTAACAGAAATTCTTGAGCTTGTCACACAGAACAACTTGTTAAAAACCCCTCCACTTGTAACTTGCCTTCACTGACCAAGTTCACCTTATTTTTTTGACCCCTTAACAACCCCTATAGATAATGTCTCTGACAAAAGAGTCACTATAGTAATGGGAGGCTTAGGTTGTTTTCCAGGAATTTGGAGTTGACCTCTGTCCAGTTCAAGCCAGCTAAGACTGTTTGGGACCACCAACCCTAAAACAGGGCCTGCGTCTGATAAATGACCTTTTAGATGTCAGAGGGCCAAAAACCTCACCCTTGCAGATCATGCAAAAGAGGCTCCGTTTTTGAACATGCGTCTCGTGAAGAAGCATTTAACTCAGATATGCCTGCACAGAACACCAATTACTTCACCTTTTCCTTACTTCCATTCACCTTTCCCCACATCTAAGCCCACCCTGCTTCTTTATCCCATAAATATCTCAAGCCCCTCACAATCAGGGAAGCAGATCTGATATTAGTTCTCCCCTCTCCTCACTTGCCCACCTCTTGAATAAACCCTTTCTCTGCTGTAAACCTCAGTGTCTCAGCATTTGGCTTGCTGTGTATCAGGCAAACAAATCTGGTTCGGTAACAATAGGGCCCCTGAGGAGGTGATAAAAGTTAAATGAGATCATAGAGGTGGGGCCCTAGTCTGAAAGGGCTAGTGCCCTTATAGGAAGAGGAAGATACACCAGAGCTCTCTCTCCACCACTGAGGACACAGTGTGATGAGGTATTTGCAAATCAGGAAGAGAACACTCACCAGGAACCAGATCAGTTGGCACATTGATCCTGGACTTTCCAGCCTCTAGAATGGTGAGAAATAAATTCTGTTGTTTAAGCCACACCTTCTGGGTTTTGTTATGGCAGCCCACACAGACTAATACATATACCAAAATTAATTTTTGTGTATAACATGTCAAACTAAGTCGAATAAAGTTTGTCTTGTCAGCATTATTTTACCACTTTGGAGGACAGCAAAACTGGATAGCTACAGATGCAGATGTTAGTAAACAAATACTCCAAAAATCACAGCGGGCTAATTGACACTCCCACCTCATCTACTATGGAATTTGCCCACTATCTGCTAGGAATATCCAACAGTTTCTCGGCCAACAAAATTGAGCTCTCAATGATGCTTTCTGAACCCATTTTGCATCTGTCATTCTGTAAAAGTCATGCTATAGCTGCTTCCAAAAATGCATGACTGACAAGGTTACACAATAACTGACCTAAGAACACTCAAGCCAAGTTCTTAACGATGATAGAGGATCCCTTGGGTATTCCTACTGTTAGCTCTGCTGTTTTTCCTTTTGCTGATGAAAATGGTCGAAAAGTTCTAAAAGTCCTCAGCAGCCTGGGTGTTGAGGGTTATTTAGGACTGTCTCAGCAGTTGCTGAAGTGAAATGGGTCCTCTGGCTCTTGGCTGTATTACTGTCTTCAGGAGATGTGAGCCTTCCCAGAATGTCACATCCGGGAATCCTCCTCAGATTGCGTACAGCCTTACTGTTGATGATGGATGGATGCCATAAAAGAAAGTTATTGAGGTGTGAATTACCATCATAACTGAATCCTTCCCTGCAGTGATAAGGGCAGAGGCCTGCTTAGTTTCCAAAGGAGCTATAATATATAGCACTGTAAAATAGGTCACTCCCTTCAGCCTTATTTGCCCATATTTAATTATTATGCCTTAAAAAAGCATACACTCTACTCTGACATCTCACTTTCACAACATTCACTATACAGTAGAGTTTGGTATTAAGCCAGTTTATTTTGGACTCCATCCAAGACAGTTTAATTAAGAATATCTGAAGTATCTTGTTATGAGATGATCTTACCTGCAAATTGGTCCCACTGAGAGTGCTGTGTTAAAGTTCCCAAAGATATGGTCCCATATCTTTGGGAACTTTAACAGGAAGGAAGGAAGGAAGAAGGAAGGAAGGAAGGAAGGAAGGAAGGGGGGAGGGAGGGGGGGAGGGAAGAAGGAAAGAAATTTAAGCTTTTTCTTCTTCTTCTATTTGTATACATATATTGCTCTGTTCACTGCTATCAGACTAGGCAATTTTCCTAGTGCAAGTGCGAAAGAGCCGTTCTGCTAAGGTCCAAAGGCAACCAAGTTTGGGGATGTGTACTGGACTTGCCATTGCACTTAAAACACACAAAAGGAAGAAGTTCTACGGGTCTGCAACCTCAGTCAATTGTAAAATGGAAAGAACAGTAATAATTCTAACGGTCTAAAAGAAATAATTCATTTCCCTTTTGCATAAAGCTATAAAATCCTATCTAGAATATACTTTGAATATTTTTCTAACAGCCCTACTGGAAACACTGAAGAGTGGTACATAAATTATTCAAATACCAAATAAAATTAATGAAGGTGTTCCTTTCTACTACACGCAAATCCCAGAATGATGAAATGAAGTCTTATTGCACAAATTTTCCCCTTTTGTTCCCCAAAACTAGAATACATTTTGGATATTCAGTAAAAGCCTATCTAATGCATTTGTTTTTCTGAGTACTATAGAAGGCTAAAACTGTGTATTTCAAAACAGGAAAAGTACCTTCAATACACTTTAGATGTTTGACATCCAGGACTCTTTTGTCTTTATTTTGAGAAAGATAATAATTATATAAGCAATTAGTTGGCATGTTAAAAATGTAACCAGGCTTTATATATTATAAAACTGTAACCAAACATCAAACAATTAGAAGTTTTCCCTCAATCTAACATCCCTTTTGGTATAAACATGTGAGTTTTTTGCTTACATTTTTGCAAGCTTAAAAATCCATCTCTAAGTGAAAGAGAAAACTGCGTGTTTCATTTTTTCCCTATGTGTGTATAATTTTTTGGCACAAGAGATGTAATTTATATGTAAATTTTATGAATACAACTTTCATAGTTTAAAAAAGTAAATATTTTTAGAACATCATATAATCATATAAAGAATACAGCATTTGCCTAAGTACTCTTTGGATAATAGTAGTAATTAAACATATACAAACATACGTGCTAAGATGTGCACATACACATGAAACATTTGACAATTACAGTCCTGCCATATTTAATGAATTCTATGGGTTATAAAGAAACTACTGAAGAAAAAGTTTTAGAAGTCATTATTATTTTATGCAAAATTTTGTCAAATATCTATTTAATTGAAAACAAGGAAAACAAAAAAATGTAACAGACCAATTTATTTTTAGTCATGTCCAACTATAGGGGAGGTTTTGGAATGGTCGATTTATCTTTAAGGGGTTTATGTTTAGCTTTTTTTTCTGGGGGTCTGAATCATTTTTCCAAGTAAATTTGCTTATAATTTTAAGAGGCTCCTGATTTTGAAAAGTGGCATTTCGAGCATAGTAACACCTTTCATAATCGTTTCTATATTCTCTCTGTTAATAAGCCCTCAATAAATACCTTGCGAATAAAAAAGGGGGCTAGAAATACTTTAAACTAGTCAGTTATTAAAACTAGAATTATTAGCTAACAGCAGTGCTGAGAAAAAAAGAAAGCAAGGTTTAGGGTTGGGGGCAGCAGTTAACAGCCAAAATGAAAATAAATCTGGAAAGTTAGCAAAAAAAGACTGGCCTATTAAAGGGAACTATGAACTCTAAGAACTGTAAAAAAAAGAAACAAAACAAACAGATGTATGCTCATTTTGTATTGTTTAGGTGTAACCCTACAGAAAAAATAGGATTGATGTGCACACTCTCTCTAGACACATTTAAGCATCTGAAGATTGTCTGCTATCAACATTTTCATAAATGAAGTTCTCTAAATCAAGTCAAATTAAAAGTAGAACTTTTATACATAAGGGGTTTATAAAGCATTTTAAGCAACTCCATTACATTTTTTCTTAAATTACGAGAAAATTTTAGATTATAAATTTTAAAAATGGGAAAAATTACTTTGAAATGGCCCCTTTATTTTTGTTTCTTTTTTTGAATATTCAGGTTCTGACGTATCATTATGACCTTTCAAGACACTTTTGCCTCCTGCAAGTTTAAGATGTGAGGGCATGCTCTGCTCTGCCAGCCTACTGAGCTGACCAAATAGGACAAGCAGAGTCCCGTCCCCCTAAGCAGGACAGGATGGTTGCTGCCCTCAGTTTCGTGCTGCTCTGCTCCCTGGACGTGAAGCTCAGCAAGACTGGCTCCACAGCAGACGGAGCTGAAAGCCAAGTATGACGGGCAATTCTGCAGGTTAAGTTGTGAGACAGGGGTTCCTCCACATCCAAGAAAGCTCACTGCTAGCCGCATCCCTAAACAAGCAAAGGAAGAAAGAACGAATTCTCTCGTCTAATCTTGGGAGGTAAACTGCCTTTTCCTGGCACACAAAGTGAAACCTCACACCCTTTGTAAGACACTTGATTTCAAAAGCGCATTTGAAAGGCAATTACCCCTTAAAAAAAGATTCCCAGATCCCCAACCCCCTTGGCAGAACTGTAACAAAAAACACTGCTTTAACTACACGATCCCTCCATGTGCCGGTTCGCTTACCGTGTCTCTGTTGACAGACTGTTTTGCCTGAGGCACATTAGTTTTACTCTGTTTGGGAAATGAAATAAATATATTAGTTATTTCTTATCAGATGGCATTTTATAGTGTATGCTTTTTCTCGAAAATAAAATAAAAAACCTTCCTAAGAGCAGAAATCTGACATAACTCAAATAAAAAATGACTTCCTTCATTCAGACAGCAGCAGGATGTATGATTATAACTTTTATATCAAAGATGGCTTCCTGCTTTCTTGTTCAACAATGGAAGGAAAAGGATACTGTTCAATTATATAAATCATCCCTCAGAATTTATGAGGTAATAAAAGCTAAAAAATACAGATTCATAAAGAAGAGATTTTATGAAGTAGCATTCAAAATCATTTCAGTTAATTTCTCATATATATTAGAAACAAAAAGGCTGACTTCAGGGCTTTAGCTTCTCCTTATTCATTTATTAAAACATCAAATTACTTTAATCCAGGTCTCTTTTTCTCAAAGATAAAAGAGGAAATTAAAAATCACTGTTGCATTCATGAAAGAAATTTTTGGCGTCTGATTTCTAAGAATACTGCATTACGTACTTTGCCGATCTTTTCTGGGTAAACTTTTCCTCCTATTATCTGCCACTGCTTCCAAATCTTGGTTCTTCTCAAGATCCTACTAACCAGGTATAGTTGCATATGTAACTTTTTAAAATAAGCTTGTCCTCTTTCTCAAATCAAAGCCAAGTTCCATCTACAAAACTTCTCACAATTAGTGCTGCTGTTTCCATGCATAAGGACTTCTTGGAAAGAATATTATGGAGGAGAGTTTTCACATCACTTTCCACAGAACAGAATGTTCCACAGTGGAATGGTAATGAAAACTATCTCAGATTTCCTCTGAGTAAGAAAAAGTACAACACTAAAATGAATAAAACGGGGAAAAAATTCAGAAAGAAAAATGTCATAATGTAGTAAGGACTTTAGTGTTAACTCTTGAGTGATAGGGAGACCAATGAAGCATTCTGAAGGGAGGAAAGATACGAATTCTTGTTATAATACAATCAATCAGACTGCAGTGTTGAAAATGTCACATGCGTAGAGATCGAGCAAACATCCAAGAGAAGGAGGATTGGCTTGGACCAGAGTGGTGGCAGAAGAAATGAGACATAATTGGAATCTGGATATATTTTGAAGGTAGAGCCAACATGATCTCTTGATGGATTCCATGTGGGTAGAAGAGAAACAGAGTAGCCAAGGATGAGTCCCAAATGTTTGGTCTAACAACTAGAAGGGGAAAATCCCCTAGAAATGGGGATGGGAGGCTGTGGGAGTAATGGGTCTGGAAGCAAATAATAGGACACCCTCTTTGGCACGTCAGGTCTAGATACACATTATTAAGAACCACTTTCCCCAAGAATACTGTAACGATGCAATATTTCTAAATGAAAAAAAATCAGGTATAAAATCAAATGTGCAGTGTAACTCAAATGTTGAGATATCATGCATACCAAAAACATACTGTTCTTTAAGTGTAAACAGTTAACACTAGTTATTTCTAGACAGTAAAACAAAATATAGGTGCCTTTTATTTTCTTCTCTATACTTACACTGAACATAAATTACTTTTATAATATGAATAAATATAATAATACCTCAAATATAATATTTAATATTCTCAGATCACATTCTAATGTCACATCTAATGTCAGTATTCTCAAGATTATTTTAAGGCACATCTTTTGTGGGGATAGAAAAATGAGTCAGAGGTGGTCTGGTTTCTTAAGGAGCTCTTTAATTTTATTGAAGTATAGTTGATTTACAATTTTGTGTTAATTTCTGCTGTATAGCAAAGTGACTCAGTTATACATATATATCCTCTTTCATATTCTTTTCCAATATAGTTTATTACAGGATATTGAATATAGCTCCCTGTGCTCTACAGTAGGACCCTGCTGTTTATCCATCTTATATATAATAGTTTACATCTGTTAATCCCAAACCCCCAGCCCTTCCTTCCCCCATCACCACCTTCCCTGTTGGCAACCACAAGTCTGTTCTCTATCTCTGTGAGTGTTTTTGCTTCATAGGTATGTTCATTTGTGTTGTATTTTAGATTCCACATATAACTGATATCATGTTGTTTGTCTTTCTGATTTACTTCACTTAGTATGATAATCTCTAGGTCCATCCATGTTACTGCAAATGGCATTATTTCATTCTTTTTTATGGCTGAGTAATATCCCATTGTATATATGTACCACATCTTCTTTATTCATTCATCTGTTGATGGATATTTAGGTTGCTTCCATGTCTTGGCTATTGTGAAAAGTGCTGCTATGAACATAAGGGTGCATGTATCTTTTCAAATTATAGCTTTGTCTGGGTATATGCCCAGGAGTGGGATTGCTGGGCCATATGGCAACTCTATTTTTAGTTTTTTTGAGGAACCTCCATACTGTTTTCCACAGTGGCTGCACCAATTTACATTTCCACCAACACTGTAAGAGGGTTCCCTTTACTCCACACCCTCTGCGGCATTTATTATTTATAGACTTTTTAATGGCCATTCTGACTGGTATGAGATGGTACCTCTCTGTAGTTTTGATTGGCATTTCTCAAATAATTAGCAATGATGAGCTTCTTTTCATGTGTCTGTTGGCCATCTGTATGTCTTTCTTTGAAGAAATGTCTATTTAGGTCTTCTGCCCATTTTCTGATTGGTTTTGTTGTTGAATTGTAGGTACTGTTTGTATATTTTGGAAATTAAGCACTTGTTGGTCACATCATCTGTAGGATGTCTTTTCATTTTGTTTATGGTTTCATTTGCTGTGCAAAAGCTTATAAGTTTGATTAGGTCCCATTTGTTTATTTTTGGTTTTATTTCTATTGCCTTAGAAGACTGACCTAAGAAAACATTGGTACGATTGTCAGAGAATGTTTTGCCTATTTCTCTTTCAGGAGTTTTATGGTGTCTTGTCTTATATTTAAGCCATTTTGAGTTTATTTTTGTGTATGGTGTAAGGGTATATTCTAGCTTCACTGATTTGCATGCAACTGTCCAACTTTCCCAGCACCACTTGCTGAAGAGACTGTCTTTTTCCCATTGTATATTCTTGCCTCCTTTGTTGAAGATAACTGTCCAAAGGTATGTGGGTTCATTTCTGAGCTCTCTATTCTGTTCCATTGATCCGTATGTCTGTTTTTGAAGGCACTCATTTTTTTTTTAACAAACTTTTTAGTTTAGGAAAAGTTTAGATTTACAGAAAAGTTACAAAGATATTAAAGTTCTTATACACCCTTCACCAAGCTTCCCCTAATGTTAATATCTTGTGTAATGATGGTGCAGTTGTCAAAACCAAGAAACTAACATTAGTATAATGCCATTAACTAAGCGAACAATGCTGTTAACTAAAGACTTAATTCATATTTCACCAGTTTTTCCACTAATGTGCTTTATGCTGTTCCAAGTTTTAAGTCAGAATACCCCATCGCATTTAGTCACTGTGTCTTCTTAGCTTCATTTCAATCTGTAAGTTTCTTGTCTTCCCTTGTTTTTCATAAACTTGGCAGTTTCAAAGACTGCTGGTCAGGTATTTTGAAGTTCTTCAATTTGAATTTGCCTAATGTTTTCCCCATGATTAGACTGGAGTTACAGGTTTAGGGAAAGAATACCAGAGAGGTGAATTGTCTTTCCCATCACATCGTATCAGGGGGCACGTGATCTTAACATACCGAGAACCTCTACATTTACAATAGAAATTTCTCTACTGTAAATGTACTATTTTCCTCTTTCCATACTTTTCTCTTTTAGAAATGAGTCACTGTGTCCAGCCTACACTCACAGGGAGGGAATTAAGCTTCACATTCCAGAATGGGGAGAACCTATATATCTCATATGACATTTTTCTGTAAGAAGAATTGTACCTTCTCCCCATTCATTTTTTTATTCAACCATTTATTAATATGAACTCATGGATATTTATTTTATTTGTTATCATATATAATTTTATTTTGATTCTTCCAATAATATAGTAGAAATAGGGAGGACACATATTTTTATCAATATTTTACAGATGAGTATATGGTTCAATATGTATAAATACAATTCACAACAGAGATTCAGGGTGAAGAAAAACCACAGAGTGTTTGCTGAAAGGGAGCAAAATATACGACCCCAAAATATGCCTCTTTAATTTTGGAGAGCTGGGTATTTTTAAGAAACAGCAGATACAGGAGAAGCTCTGAAAACTGTGTAGAAGTTAACCTTCTGTAAGAGACATTTGCAGTTATAAGGGGAATCTCTATTTGTAAGGGTGTCTCCTTCTCTCTACCTGGAAGAAAAGGATGACTAAATCTCTAGAAACTCTTATTAATGGAGAAGGCATTGACTTAAATCTGCATAACAACCATACCCTTGTTTACTGTGCTTTGCCTGAAAAACTCCCCTAACTGTTTCCCCCCACCCAACATCTTTCTTTTGTCTTTAGCTGGAGATGGTATTTAAGATAGTGGCTTGGACCATTTGGGAAGCTTTGCTGGCTATCTCCCATGAATACAGAACACATACTTGTTCTTAACCTTTTGTTTGTTTTTCTCCTGTTAGTCTGTCTTTTACTACAGGGGAGTGTCTTAGCCAAGAACCTAGAAGGGCAGAGGGAAAATTATTTTTCCTCCTCCAAACTCGTAATTATGCACCTCAGAGGGAACCCCATATGGGAACCTTTGGTAGCTTGGGCATAAAAATGAATTATAATAAAATAACACTTCAAGAGATATAGAATTTCCACAGAACTCTAGACAATAGTTGCAGGAGACAAATCAGTTGTCTTATAGGGACTACATTCTTTCCATTTAAGTCAAACCTAAAAGTTGGCTATGAGGTCATAACCACAAAATAAAGAATACACTCATTTATGCAATATGATGTCTATGCTTACGCATAAAGAGCCCCTTCCAAAATTGAAGAGTAACCACATTTACTTCGCCTTATGTACTAGAGAAAATACCTATGAAAAAGAATAAAAAAGAAGTTACTTTTGCCATGAGCGGAAAGCACACTCAAGAACATAAGTGGGATGGATAGAGAGGCAGATAGGTAGGCTGGAGATAAATTAATCTCATCTTCTATTTATTAAAAAAGTAACAACTATGAACAGGATGCTTTAAGAACTATGTACCAAAAGTAAGTACTTAGGCAGAAAACCTAAGCATGAATAAATTGGTCAGTTTGATTAACAAACATGGGAGGGTGAAAATTTAAATGCCTCTCTTTTTTTTTTTTTTTGCGGTACGCAGGCCTCTCACTGTTGTGACCTCTCCCGTTGCGGAGCAGAGGCTCTGGACGCTCAGGCTCAGCGGCAATGGCTCACGGGCCCAGCCGCTCCGCGGTATGTGGGATCTTCCCAGACCGGGGCACAAACCCGTGTCCCTTGCATCGGCAGGCGGACTCTCAACCACTGCGCCACCAGGGAAGCCCCAATGCCTCTCTATTTTTATTTTAGGATTCAACAATAATAGCAACTGATTGAATAAAACTGAATACAGGGAGAAATCAGTGCAATTAGTTAATGAATTTTAAATGGAATATGATTATTTCAGTTTTCCAGTTCAAATGAAGCTACATATAACATATATTGACATTTCATTTCTTCCTTATTCCTTCCAAACTATTATACAAACTATCTTGATATAAACAAACTATCAGTTGCCTAAGAATTTTACAACAGTCCACAAAATGTCTTAAGTAAAAGAAACAGGTTCAGGCCCAGTTTCCTATGAGTACATGAACAAGAGGTTTCCTGACTTTACAGATGCCAACTAAAGAATGTCACTTGCCACCCTTTTCCTTAAGGACTGAGTCATTAGCCACTGTAGTCACTGACCTTCAACATACCCGGAAAAGAATTCACGACAGAGATCAGGAATGAGGCTCTAGGAAAACTGGCAGAACAGGAGTTCAGATAGCTAAATATTCTCAGGACAAAATTTTATGAACTCAATTTCGTGCATCTTCCCATACTTGGAAAAGCACTAAAATCATTAACTAAGATATCTGTTCCTTATGACTAGCTAACCTTCAACCAAGATGTGTGCTTGACTGCACATACCCCTTCTCCAAAATCACATATGTGCTGACCTCCCCTCTTACCTCTTTGGAACAGTTCCTCAGAGCTATCTGATAGGCTGTCTCCCAGGCTACAGTCCTCAGTAAGTCCCCAAATATAACTGAAACTCACAGCTCCCACGTTGTGCATTTTTATTTCTGTCCAACACAGAAATAATGAATAATATCAGGTCATAGAGAACTTTAAGCAACACCAATATTCCATGTTCTTCAGAACAGTTCAGAGTACAAGGAATCAGATGCCAAAGGGAGTAAGTATTCTGATTATTGTGATTATATATCTACATAGTGTTGCATTCTCTCTCAAGAAAGACCTTTACATTCTAAAAGTAAAGAACAGTTTACAAGTGCTATAGTTCATTCTGAATCCCTAAACTCTGCTGAAAAGTTAAAATTTTTCTTTTTTAATGAAAAAGGCTACCCATGCTTTTTTGTACAATACTGATTCTTTCAGAGTCAAATCATGGAAGCACAGAGTCCATTCTGGAGACAGAGAAAGGTAAGTGGTCACCTTCCACGCGCATGCCTTATTTACTTTGTGTATCAAAGGAAAACTGAATGGACAATGCAGGAGTACATGGATGCCAAACACCTTATTGCTATAGAAAATTTGTACTTTATAAAGAAACCCAAATTGATTAAACAAACTGAAAAAAGGATTTTTTTATTTTATTATAGGGTCCAAGAGGCACCATAGAAATGTAGTCTAAAGGCCAAGGTACTAGAAATATGTGCTATAAAGACCTCACAGCCAAACATTTGATCAGAGGACTTAAGAAGCAAACTGAACACTTATTATTACCACAGTTAAAACTGTGTGGTATCTGGCCAAAAAAACTTTTTCAAAAAGAGAAGAAGGAAGGCACAGTCAAGATGGCATACTAGGAGGACATGGAATTCGTCCACAGACACCTAAGGGGATGGGAGGAACCCCTAGTGACCGGGTAGGACATGGGGTGCTGGGGGAGTGAAGGGGGAGGAGAAGTGGAGGCAGGACTGGACTGACGCCCCTGAGGGGTGGCTGGGGGAGGGGAAGGGGGTCCCGCGCTCGAAGGGGGAAATTGGGGAACCACTGGGAGGGCAGAGGATCAAAAGGGAGCATGGCCAGGTTTCCCCTGCCCACTTGGACCCACTTGAACCTGCTAAGATCCCAAGCCTGATCCTCTGACCACCTAGACTCCCTCCAGCCATGGGTCCTGAGGGAATGGGGGGGGGGGGGAGCAAACGTAAAGGCCGGTCCTGCGGGACCAGCACCCCTGAGGGGTGGCTGGGGGATGGGGGGAGTTCCTACACCCAGCGAGACCCACCCACGGTTAGGGGTCCAGTGGGGACAGGGAGGACACTGGGGGAGATGGTGGGGGAGGGGTACGAGGGAACAGAAGGGAAGAGGGCCATTGCTTTCCCTGTCCACTTAGGCACCGGGGAGGCTGTTGGGCTCCTGGGCCTAATCCTGTGCCCTCAGAGCCTCCCTCCTGCCCTGCAGACCCCAAGCCCCGCCCCTACACCCCCACCCAGGGCCCTACCTCTACACTCGGAGATGCCCTCCAACACACTGGGCCTAAACCTCACCTACACACCCTCACCCAGGGCCTTACCTCCAAACTCTGGAACTCCAAACTCCAGAGGCCCTCCCTTCCATGAGCTGCCTCTCCCCTTCTGCGCAGGCAACAGGCCTTCACCATGCCCCACCCCAGGCTCAAACCCCCCCCCCCCCGACCCACCTAGGTCCCACCCCACCCTAAATCCTGCCCCAACCTAAGTTCCACGCCCGGCCTAAACTCTGCCCCCATAGCCGAGGCATTTTTTCTTCTTTTTCTTTTTTCCTCTTTTAGATTGGCTTCTGTTTTACCTTGTTGATTCATTGTTGTTGATTCTTTTATATTTTTATTTTTCTTAATAAGTATTTTATTTTTCTAATTTTATTTTATTCTTTACAGTTTGCTATTGTTCTCTCCTTTTCACTTATTCCCCACCCCTCCTTTTCTTTTTCTTTCTTTTTTCTGTTGTGGTTTTCTTTTACCTTGTTGAAGATGTTTCAATTATAGTTTTATTTTTCCTAGTATAATTTTTATCGTTCTAATTTTATTTTGTTTTTTATTCTTTGATATTGTACTGCTCCTTATTTTTCTTTCTTTCCTCCTTTCTTCTTTTCTTTCTTTTTTTTTTTTTTTATCACACCACAAAGCTTGCCAGACCTTGGTTCCCAGACCACAGGTCTGGCCCGAGCTCCTCCGGTGGGAGCTCGAATCCAAACCGCTGGACTAAGAGAATCTCAGACCACAGGGAATATCAATCGGAGAGAGGCCTCCCAGAGGTCATCTCAGCACCAAGACCCAGCTCTATCCAACTACCTGCAAACTGCAGTTCTGGACGTCTCAGGCCAAACAACCAGTAAGACAGGAATACAGTACCACCATCAAAAAAAAAAAAAAAAAAAAGAAACGACAAAAAAATATGTTACAGACGAAGGAGCAAGGTAAAAACCTACAAGACCAAATAACTGAAGACGAAATAAGCAACCTACCTGAAAAAGAATTCAGAGTAATGATGTTAAAGATGATCCAAAATCTCAGACACAGAATGCAGAAAATACAAGAAATATTTAACAAGGATCCAGAAGAGCTAAAGAGAAAACAAACAAGGATGAAAAAAACAATTACTGAAATTAAAAATACTCTAGACGGAATCAATAACAGAATAACTGAGGCAGAAGAACGGATAAGTGAGCTGGAAGATAAAATGGTGGAAATAACTACTGCAGAGCAGAATAAAGAAACAAGAATGAAAAGAACTGAGAACAGTGTCAGAGACTTCTGGGACAACATTAAACGTACCAATATTTGAAGTATAGAGGTCCCAGAAGAAGAATAGAAAAAGAAATTTGAAGAGGTTATAGTTGAAAACTTCCCTAACATGGGAAAGGGAACAGTCAACCAAGTACAGGAAGCACAAACAGTACCATACAGGATAAACCCAAAGAGAAACACACCGAGACAAATATTAATCAAACTACCCAAAATTAAAAACAAAGAAAAAATATTAAAAGCAGCAAGGGAAAAACAACAAATAACATACAAGGGAATCCCCATAAGGTTAACAGCTGTTCTTTCAGCCCAAACTCTGCAAGCCAGAAGGGAATGTCAGGACATATTTAAAGTGATGAAAGGGAAAAACCTACAACCGAGATTACTTTACCCAGCAAGGATCTCATTCAGATTTGATGGAGAAATTAAAACATTTACAGATAAGCAAAAGTTAAGAGAATTCAGCAAGACAAAACTAGCTTTATGACAAATGCTAAAGGAACTTCTCTAGGCAGGAAACACAAGAGGAGGAAAAGACCTACAATAACAAACCCAAAACAATTAAGAAAATGTAATAGAACACACATATCGATAATTACCTTAAATGTAAATGGATTAAATGCTCCAACCAAAAGACATAGACTGGCTGAATGGATACAAAAACAAGACCTGTACATATGCTGTCTAAAAGAGACCCACTTCAGACCTAGGGACACATACAGACTGAAAGTGAGGGGATGGAAAAAGATACTACATGCAAACGGAAATCAAAAGAAAGCTGGAGTAGTAATCCTCATATAAGACAAAATAGACTTTAAAATAAAGACTATTACAAGAGACAAAGAAGGACACTACATAATGCTCAAGAGATCAATTCAAGAAGAAGATATAACAATTGTAAATATTTAAGCACCAAATATAGGAACACCTCAATACATAAGGCAAATGCTGACAGCCATAAAAGGGGAAATCAACAGTAACACAATACTAGTAGGTGACTTTAACACCCCACTTTCACCAACAGACAGATCATCCAAAATGAAAATAAATAAGGAAACACAAGCTTTAAATGACCATTAAACAAGATGGACGTAATTGATATTTATAGGACATTCCATCCAAAAACAACAGAATACACTTTCTTCTCAAGTGCTCAAGGAACATTCTCCAGGATAGACCGTATCTTAAGTCACAAGTCAAGCCTTGGTAAATTTAAGAAAATTGAAATTATATCAGGTATCTTTTCCGGCCACAATGCTATGAGACTAGATATCAATTACAGGAAAAAAACTGTAAAAAATACAAACACATGGAGGTTAAACAATATGCTACTAAATAAGTAACAGATCATTGAAGAAATTAAAGAGGAAATCAAAAAATACCTAGAAACAAATGACAATGAAAACATGATGACCCAAAACCTGTGGGATACAGCAAAAGCAGTTCTAAGAGGGAAGTTTATAGTAATACAATCCTACCTCAAGAAACATGAAATATCTCAAATAAACAACCTAACTTTACAACTAAAGCAATTAGAGAAAGAAGAACAAAAAAACCCCAAAGTTAGCAGAAGGAAAGAAATCATAAAAATCAGATCAGAAATAAATGAAAAAGAAATGAAGGAAACAATAGCAAAGATCAATAAAACTAAAAGCTGTTTCTTTCAGAAAATAAACAAAACTGATAAACCACTAGCCAGACTCATCAAGAAAAAACAGGAGAAGACTCAAATCAACAGAATTAGAAATGAAAAAGGAGAAGTAACAACTGACACTGCAGAAATACGGTGTCAGGATCATGAGATCCTGATCCAAAAAGGATCATGAGAGATTACTACAAGCAATTATATGCCAATAAAATGGACAACCCGCAAGAAATGAACAAATTCTTAGAAAAGCACAACCTTCCGAGACTGAACCAGGAAGAAGGAGAAAATATAAACAGACCAATCACAAGCACTGAACTTGAGACTGTGATTAAAAATCTTCCAACAAACAAAAGCCCAGGACCAGACGGCTTCACAGGTGAATTCTATCAAACATTTAGAGAAGAGCTAACACCTATCCTGCTCAAACTCTTCCAAAATATAGCAGAGGGATAAACACTCCCAAACTCATTCTGCAAGGCTACCATCACCTTGATACCAAAACCAGACAAAGATGTCACAAATAAGGAAAACTACAGGCCAATATCACTGATGAACGTGGATGCAAAAATCCTCAACAAAATACTAGCAAACAGAATCCAACAGCCCATTAAAAGGATCATACACCATGATCAAGTGGATTTTATCCCAAGAATGCAAGGATTCTTCAATATACACAAATCAATCAATGTGATACACCATAAACAAGATGAAAAGACAACCCTAAGAATGGGAGAAAATATTTACAAATGAAGCAACTGACAAAGGATTAATCTCTGAAATATACAAGCAGCTCATGCATCTCAGTATCAAAAAAATACAAACAACCCAATCCAAAAATGGGTGGAATACCTAAATAGACATTTCTCCAAAGAAGATATACAGATTGACAACAGACACATGAAAGGATGCTCAACATCACTAATCATTAGAGAAATGCAAATCACAACTTCAATGAGGTATCACCTTACACCAGTCAGAATGGTCATCATCAAAAAATCTACAAACAAGAAATGCTGGAGAGGGTGTGAGAAAAGGGAACCCTCTTGCACTGTTGGTGGGAATGTAAATTCATACAGCCACTATGAAGAACAATATGGAGGTTCCTTAAAAAAATAAATATAGAACTACCATATGACCCAGCAATCCCACTACTGGGCATATACCCTGAGAAAACCATAATTCAAAAAAAGCCATGTACCACAATGTTCATTGCAGCACTATTTACAATAGCCAGGACATGGAAGCAAACTAAGTGTCCATCGACAGATGAATGGATAAAAAAGATGTGGCACATATATACAATGGAATATTACTCAGCCATAAAAAGAAACGAAATTGAGTTATTTGTAGTGAGGTGGATGGACCTAGAGTCTGTCACAAAGTAAGTGAGAAAGAGAAAAACACATACCATATTCTAACACATATATGGAATCTAAAACAAACAAAAATGGTTTTGATGAACCTAAGGGCAGGACAGGAATAAAGACACAGATGTAGAGAATGGACTTGAGGATACGGGGAGGGGGAAGGGTAAGCTGGGATGAAGTGAGAGAGTGGCATGGACATATATACACTACCAAATGTAAAATAGATAGCTAGTGGGAAGCTGCTGCATAGTACAGGGAGATCAGCTTGGTGCTCTGTGACCACCTAGAGGGGTGGGATAGGGAGGGTGGGAGGGAGACATAAGAGGGAGGAGATATGGGGATATATGTATGCATATAGCTGATTCACTTTGTTATACAGCAGAAACTAAGACAACACTGTAAAGCAATTATACTGCAATAAAGATGTTAAAAAAAAAAAAAGACCAAAAATAAAGAAAGAAAGAAAGAAAAGAAAAAGAGAAGAAGAAGAGGAGGAGGTGCAGGAGGAGGAAGGGTGAGATAAAACTAAGTATTTAGACACTGGAATTATTTTTCCCAGAAATTAAAAATAAATATCTTTGCCAGGGTGACTTTTGAGAATCATAGATTCAAAAGATTTAAATATTATTTAATAAGCTTATATTATACTATTTTCAGCAAGTATAATAAATATGAACATATACATATAGATAGATATACATATTTAGGAAATGCAATTGCAAGTATATAATTTCAGGACAGATAAACGCAATACTTCAGAAAGACACTAAAGATGCCACTATCTGTAGAATGTCCCACCACAATGGCAACATAGGTTGCTAGGAAACCCAGTGAGATGAATAACAAAAGAAAGTTTCAACCATGTAAAGATCTGATGTAAATCGCTAAGCAAAACAAATTCATTTCTGGTCTTTATGCTCTAAACTTTGCGAGAATTGCATTGTTCCATAAAGAAATCTTAAATATGCAACGTAGAAAATCCTGTAGCTTTCAAAATATCAGGGATGCTCTAAATTCTTAAATCAATATCTCCATACACCTGCAAAGATAATGGCCATTCATCCCTCAGTTGATAACACCACCTGGTATACAAAATCACTCATTCATTCAAAAAAATTTATTAAACACTGATCACTTGTCAGGCAGTGATATAAATGCTGGAGAGAAAAAAACCGAGGAAAACACAATCCTTGCCCACTGAGAAAATAAAATCTAGTGTCAGACACAAATATTAATCCAATAATCACATAAGGAAATGTGAAAACTTATTGTCACAAGTGCTACAAAACAGAAATACAAGTTGCTTTAAAATTGTTCAGTGGATGAAGTTGACCTGATTAGAGAGATAAGGAAAAGCTTTCCTGAGAATGTGATACTTTACAATGTTATCAAGGATATGTAAGTGTTAACTAGGTTAGAAAAGAGGAAACAATTTTGAAAATAAGGCCTTAGAGCATGGATAACACCAGAAGACAGTGTGGCTAGAAAAGATAGAAAATCCTAACAAAGGTAAGCCGAGGTAGAAACCAGGATAACGGTGTCCTTGTAAATTATGTTAAGAGTTTTTGTCTTTCTGCTAAGAGCAGTAGGCCAGCTTTGAAGTGCTAACAGCAAGGGAGATAATGCAATTAGATATGCATTTTAAATGTTCACTTTGGCCACTGTGTAAAGAAGACAAAGCGGAGCCAGAGGACAAGTGGGGAAGATCAGTTCAGGGGAGGAGGCTGGCTACAAGAGAGACATGAACCCAGTCAATATATATTTAGGAGACAAAATCAACAGGACCAGGTAATGACTGCACATGGGATGAGGGAAGAGTCAGAGATGATTCTGGGGCTTCTGACTCCTACTTACCTAACCTTTAAAGTTCTTTTAATCCCAGATTTGGGGTGATTAATTAAAGCAGCAAATTATAGTCCCCTTTGATGAAAAATCTAAAAAAAGAGGATGTTGAGAACAACACCTGTATCTCCCGCTTATGCAGGTGGCATTATTGGAAATAAGGAACACTGGAGGAGAGCCAGGGTTTATCTGTCTGTTGGCTTGATCGTTCAGTTACTTTGGGAAATTAGCTGAATTTTGGTCATGTTGAATGTGTCAGAGGTGACTAGCTGTCAGCCAAAAATTGATGCTTATTTCATAGTGGAGAATTATTGTGGGAATTAGGTGCTCAAAGACTATATTTCCCAGCCCTCCCTGATCCTTTACATCTGGCTAGGGCCACGTGCTTAGTTCTCACTAGGGGAGTACGGACAATAGTACTGGGCCACAAAGCTTAAGAAGCAGGTGTGATTTTTACCGCCTCTTGGTTCCCCAACCACTGACCTCATGCAAAAGTCTACAAGCCCTAAAAGAGAGTAAAACTCCAAGTAAAAGGGAGTAGGTTTCCCTAAAAGTTACCATGTAGAAGGCTGCATGCCCACCAGAAACTCTGAATTGGGCTAAGAAATCAAGTTTTATTGTGCTACACCATTGGAATTTCGGACTACATTTGCTACAACAGCTAGCAATATCTTAACTAAAACATGGAACTTGATATATGTTTGATACTTTCATGGGAAGCTGTCAGATAGACAATTAGATACACAGATCTAGAGCTCAAGGGAGAATTCTGAACTGAAGATTTTACTTTGAGAGTCATCTGGGTAATGGTGATAATTAAAGCTGTAGGCCCAGATGAGATTGCTTAGGGAGAAAATACAGTTTAGAAGGGGAGAGACCCTTAGATAGTTCAACAGTAGAGAAGACTTCGGGACAGAAGTATAAAGTCATTTTCTTCTTATACATGTATTGGTATAGTTAAATGGTTACTGGTATCCAGAAGTATCTATTCAGTGACAGTTAAGTCGCCTGTATTTACTCTACGAATATTTATTGATCATCTATTATATCCCAGACACAGTGTGGGGCATACAGATGCAATGTTTATCAAGTCCTCAGAAAGATCACTATGGTAGCATATAACAGGGGACTTGACCTGGCCAGAAAGTCAGCGGGAGTTTCACAGAGGATCTTTTAAGCAGAGATTCAAAGGCTTAGTAGGAGTTAGGCTGGCTACGGTGAGGGTGGGAGGGCAGGCTATTCCTGGCCTGGTACAGCATGAAGCTCCTGATAGCAAGATGCTGAGACATTTGAGGAAGTGAAACAGTGACAATATGGTAAGGGGAGGGAGGGTGGGTGAAGAAGACCAAAAGCTAAGTAGGGATGAGGTCATTCAGGAACCCCTTAGGCTCTACACTAAGGATTTTGGACTTTATCAGAAGTGATGAGACACAATTTAATGGTTTTAAGCAGGAAGGGCATAGAATAATGACGTCAGAACTTTGTTTCACATTTGTGATTTGAAGTAGGCTTTTATGAGCTGTTTAACACTATAACCACCTATTGGAGGTTATCGAGGGGACATGACTGCTGGTTAACCTACAAGCTGGACCTGGGCAATCAGAGGCTCTTTGCCTCCTCCCCTATGCTTGGAATGTATGCTCTGCCCACCATGCCTGCACTAGGAGCTACTTCAAGGGTACAGCCTTGAGAAAGTAATGTGCTATTGAGATCGTCTAAATGGTACATGTGACTGAACTCCATATGGCCCCTACATAAACTCTTACGATTCTGGTGAGCGGGTACAGAGATCTATTCATCTTGTGGTTGCCCAAGACAAGCCTACTGTGTAAGTCCCCTTGCTCATTAAACCTGCCACCTACCAATCTAGAATGGTCTGTCTCTTTCTCTGGTTTCTCCTTGCCCTCCATGTACAGGGGCAGATTCAAACTTCACCCGGGAAACTCCCAAGGTTGCAAACCAACACCATCATATTTTATTCCACTGGAAAACTTCCGGAATCCTAAACTCTTTCCTACAAGCTATTGTTAACTTGAATCCTTTGTTATTTGAGTAATACTCAAATTTATACTCTCCTGTATAAATTATCCATACAAATGCTCTTTAGTCAGCAACACAGTGTCACTGTAGCTTCTTCAGAACTTCACCAACACAATTTAGGACCCTTCTTTATGCATCTCGATTAAGTTTAACCAATGATTTAAAATGTGTGCATTTATTCAACAAACACTGACTGGACCAAGTAAACAGAACCAAATAAGACCTGGTGTTGCCCTCAAGAAGCTTACTGTTTTGAGGTAGAGGGAGAAAAATAATGATAGGCCAGTATCATTTTTAAGTACTCATTAAGTACAAGTTTTAAGAACTCCATAAGTGCAGAGGAAGTGTGGAAGCATTGGGGAAGGCTTCAGAGAGGAGATGATATTTAAGCAGGACCACAGAAGGTTAAACAAAAGTTAAGTAGATCATGCATGAGAGAGTGGCATTCCAAAGAAAGAACAAAGCAAAATCAAACGAAAAATGAAATTTCATGGCAAACATAAAGAATTAAACATTGAATTGGTAAGAATGGTCTTTTAGGCCAGGTAAAGAATTTTGCATACTGATAACCCTTCATAATATGGCTCACATAGCAAATTTTAGCTCCCTTACCTTGCTTTCCTTTTTCTTTCTAACATATCACTTAGCTTCTAAAATAATACATACTTAATGTATTTATCATGTTTATTTCCTATCTTCCTTACATTGCTTATTCCCTAACTTCCATTAGAATGTAAGGTCCAACACCAGGAGAGTCAGTAAGCTTTGTTCTGTTCATTGAAGTAACTATAACACCTAGGTCAGTACCAAGCACATAGTAGACACTCAATAAATATGTTTAATTAAAAAAAAATCATCTTTTGAGTCAGCTATCTTCAAAATGTTTTTTATCACACATACCTATCAGCTAAAACTACTTGAGTTCATATCTCACATATATGTATATATATAAATGGATTTATTTATATCTATATTCACCACACTAATAACAATGTATACATAATAAAAGTCATACAAAACATTTCCTTTAAAAAGAAATTAAAATAATTAGAAATTAAAGTTCTAACAATTTCTTCCCCTGGCCTCTCTCCATTGTGTCATCTGTGTCGCAAAACATGCTGTTTCTTTAATTGCATCCCCTGCCTTGGTAAGAAATCACATTACTTCTCCATATAGCCCAATGGTCAGACCCAGTCACATGGCCTCCCCTATCTGAAAGGGGCCCTGGTAAAGGGAGTTCAGTGCTACTCAGTTGTGATGCAAACCTACTGCGCGTGTAGCATCCAGTTAGGCCCATGGAGTCCTCTCTCCTTCTGTCCCCTCTTTGGGACTTGGACACAAGGGGCTCTAATTCACATAATGAAGCTCATGCTGCTTGTGGTGCTATGCATAATGAATTTCTGTCTCTGACTCAGAAGTCTCATGTCTTCCAATAACATCCATAAAACAATAAGAGAGTAAGTCATTAGCCTGTCAAGAGGGTAAGATCAAATCCCAGACCTTACAGGATATTGACATCATCCTGCTTCTTTTGAAAGTGATAGGGAAATAGCTCCATAATGTCCGCTCTTTCCTCTTGATTTCCTAATTCTACAAGGGTCTGAGTATGAACACATTTTTGAAGTTCTTCTGTAACTGAATTAAAATAACAGTAAGCAACTCTATTACATAAGGGTTTACATTTAAATTGTTCATTGTATTACTCAGGAGAATAGCGGTGTTTCCCAGTGAAAGGAGAAATGCTCAGGAACAATGAAGAGAGAGAAATAATGATCCACTACTTCTCCTGGAAGTTTAATGGGAGAGTAAGAGTGAGAGATGAGGAATGTAGAAGAAATAGGATATAAAAACCACAAGTTACTTCAAAGAATGGAAAATCGTTTGAAGGACTTACTGAAGTAATTCAAGTATATTTATGCAAGTGATAACATAAACAATTAAAGTGGACTGAGGGATGGCCGGCAAAGCAAGCTGCATTTTATTTTAATAGTAAAGACTACTGCAGGGGTCAAAAAATTTCTACAAATCCCTGGCTTAGAGTTCCATGGCAAAGTTTAGAAGGTAGGAGATTTAAACAAAGAACACTTTGTTCCCCTATTCAAATCTCTTGATTTGATTTTAAATTATTTTTAAAGCTTAAAGATTTTACCATATTTCTTTAAAATTCATATTTATGGACCATGAGTTACATTTGCTTTTCAGATTCCCTTCCGGTTTACAGGTACAAGAGAAAGCTTCCAATAGTTACTTAGGATAGGAGGTTAGCTGATTGGTCCTGAGCAGAATTTCTTACAAAAGGAAGTAGGCTGTCCTAAATAATCTAAAATAAAGAAAAGAGGGATTGAAAAATTTTTTTCAGTTTATGCCATTATAAATCATAACAGCCTATCACAATTATCTTCTCATCCTTACCCTAGTGTCGCATCTGGCCTATCACATTTTTAGTTCAGTGTTAAACTTTGCAGAAAATTAAATACAGTCTTTCCTTTTAGGCAACAAAAGAAGAGGTATAGCAGATTTCATTTCACAAAATGCACTTCTTCTACTGGTAATTTAAAAATTAGCTGAAGTAAAAGTGAGAACCTTGGTGCAATCATTTAGCCTTTTTTCCATTAAAATAGCATTTTAATTTAATAGTTTGAACAGTCATGCTCACACACGTTTTTTTTGGACATTTCTCAGAAATACCCCTAATGATATTGCCATCACAAAACAGAACACACATACACTACATGTTGGCAAGATTATTTTCAACTGTGACAGTTACTTAATAGATTTGAATGCACTTAATTTTAAAATAGAGGGGAAATAAATTCTAATGAAGTACTTAGAACTTTACTTTTTCTTATAATTGTAGCTTCTTGATGCAAAGAGCCATTAGTAAAATTATACTTTGAAGAGGTTCCACAAAATGTTCAGAAGAAAAGAAAAAGACCCACAAGTTATAATTCGATAGTATTTGCATCTTGAAAATGGAGATTACTTTTTTTTTTGGCTGCATTGAGTCTTTGTTGCTGCACGCAGGCTTTCTCTAGTTGCGGCGAGCGGGGGGCTACTCTTCGTTGCAGTGCACGGGCTTCTATTGTGGTGGCTTCTCTTGTTGCAGAGCACAGACTCTAGGCACGTGGGCTTCAGTAGTTGCAGCACGCGGGCTCAGTAGTTGTGGCTCATGGGCTCTAGAGCGCAGGCTCAGTAGTTGTGGTGCATGGGCTTAGTTGCTCCATGGCACGTGGGATCTTCCCAGACCGGGGCTCGAACCCATGTCCCCTGCATTGGCAGGCGGATTCTTAACTGCTGCGCCACCAGGGAAGCCCGAGATTACTTTTTAATTGCTTCCAAATTCAAACCTCTAACCTAGGGTGAGAGCTGGCCACCAAGCATCAAGTTAAAGAGGAAACATCCCTCTTCCAGTCTACTTTTCCCTCAGGGAGCAGACTTCCCCTGTCCTGCAAAAAATACCACTGGACTTACAACAGCAGAACAAACACATGTTGCTTCTTCAGCAATAACAAGGAATAGGAGCCTTCAGGTATACACCAGCAGCCTGGGAGGGTGAGCCCCAGTGCTCCAGCCTTCTGCTTCAGTGGTTTATTATAGAAATTTCCACCAAAGTTTAAAAATAATACATATAGAATTAATTAGGTACCTGTGTGTTACCCATCAATGTTTTAAAATATGAGAAAATCTTTTAAATGGTTAGCAATTCATCTTTTTTTTTTTTACTTAAACTTCATTTCTAGTAACAACTGTAATATGTCTTTGCAATTTATAATGTATGAGGCTGCCATCCTGTGATGTTTTGAAGGCCTAATTCTACAGACCAAAAATGTTTCATAGACAGCAATGCTGCATTTGTTTTTAAATTTCTCTTTTCTTCCTTTATCCTCATCTCCTCTCTTTAGATTTAACCTTCACTCTTTCAAAATATGAAAGATCTTGGAAAAGCATTTTAAAAATATTTCTGGTTTTTACTATGCTAATCATAACACCACCTCATAAAAAAAATGCTCAAATGCAAGTGATACCTTTGTTAAATGGTTGACATTAACTTCACTAAAAACAAAATCTATCAAGTAGTTGAATTGTATCGGGTTTTTACATACATAGGCAAGAAATGTCCCAGAAGAAGCCTAAATTAAGCAAATGAATAAAAGCTGCAAAGCTATTCCAAAGTTGTTCTGGGGCACAGTAGACATCTGGGACAGGAAATCCACTTGTTCAATTTGCCTGATCTCTTGCCAAGATTTTTAACACTTTCCACACCAAACATTCAACCAGCTCTGTTCAAAACAACATTGTGAGGATTTTCAACTAGTTACATTTTTATTCTTCAAATTTCTCTTGGCCATTTTGGAGGCAAAAGCTGATAAATCTTTCTTTTTCCTGCAGTCTTTGTCATGGGTCTGTTGATGCTGAGAGAGTAGCCTTGCTGAGATGTCTTCGATCAGCAGTGTTCTTCTTTTCAGGCCAGTGACACCATATAATGGGATCACCCCACTAAATCCATGCATTTCAGGGGATACTGAATGTTCTCCTAAGGCACTAAAAGCAGTCATCTATTTTTAAATGGGGAAATTAATATAATACAAAATAGCATCTATCAGCGAACCACAGCGGTTCTTAATCACTTTTAATCTAAATCTTCCATAAAAGTGCTTTAACTGATTTGAGTTACCATTTTAATGATACTTATTCCATCTCTTGAAATAAGATGGGCTGCTGTTTGAAAACACATATCACTCTGAATGCTGCATAAGGGTTTTTATCATTGTTTTTAAAGCAAAGGAAATCTTTAAACACACACAGTGGGAGATTTTAATAGATCGCAAAATAAGGTGCTTTGGTACAACCAAAGTTACTGAAATATACAACAGAGTCAGTTTAAGTGCTTTTCAAAGCAAATTTCAACTTGAATTTTGCTTTAGCGCAGTTGAATATGCCCATTTTAACCCATCCTGAATATTGTTAATGATCACTTTAATAGTATCTGAGAAAAAAACGATCCGTTGTCAACAATAAGAGACTGATATGCAATACATGGCAAGTTTGGGGCTAGGTGCCGCAGCATTCTCTCAGGATTAGGATATGACACTGGTACCTAATTCTGTGTTCAAAATCAGTGCCAATATATTAGCATACTTTGAAAACAGAAGTTTAGATAAACCTCGTCAATTAATTAGTGTCAATAATCTATTCTAAACTAGAATATCTTTTGAATTCAATTGCTATTTCCCAAATGATAATCTCTTTAAAAATCCTTTCTGTTTAGTCTTAATGACTGGATATCTTTCAAAAAGTATATCATGTACTTCCTTGCTTTCTGAAACATAGCACATTGAACTCAACTTTTCATTCAGGCAGAGAAGCAGAAAGGCAGCCAGCCTGCTATCCTGTCTCTAAAGCAGGAGATCTAGCCCTGAAACTCAAACCCTTCACTTGCTAACTGGGTTCTGGGACAGTGACTTTTAAACTATAAACTACTTTAAGCTCCTAATAATAAGGTCCTCAAAGATAAAGCAAGGTGAATCAGGGTTGATGGTACCCTCCCCTCAAAATGTCCCCAAACGGCTACATTTTAATTCTTATATTTGCTAGACTTATATTTTGCCCCTTTAGGTTTTTACTAGGTAATATAGTTTTCATTGCCATCAGTGCATCTACCATAAAGCTCTTTCTTTTCTTCACCTTGCCCCTCCAAACGGTCTGCTATGGCTTATAATACCAGATTATAATCATGTCATGTATAACGGTTTCCATCACTTATTTGTACAGTGCATGGGCTTTCATGCATGGATTCTGTGAGATGGGTCTGCCTGGATACTCAGGGGTCTCTTTCACTTTTTTTTAGGATCCTGATTATGTGTTGTATTACTATACACATTATGATTATTCAAAAAGTCAAAAGTGCTTCCTAAATGTAAAAATAAGTACTTTCAGTTATGTGCAGATAAATTCTATCAGTAACAGATAAACTGTCAAAAGTCACGCAGTTAACAGCAAATCCAGAACTAAACCCCAAGGATTCTACCTCCCAGTTCAGTATTTAACTTCTAAAAGAAATGGTCTATATATGTTGCCTTCTTTTCCTAACTATTTATTTCCTCCTGAGTCCCTCACTCTGATCTTCCCCATTCTAATAAAACGGCTTTATCAAAAATTCCCCGAGTTTCAAATCCGAATGCTGACCCAGCCCTGTTTCTCCTCAACTTTCTCTTCAGGGTGTTACCCTTCTGGGTGCTCCTTCACCCCACTCTTATGTCATTCCTTGAGGATACACTAACTGGTCCTTCTCCAACTACTCCAAGTACTTCTTTTCTTTTTTCTCCAATAATTCCTTTTCCTCTCCAAACCCCATGTGTGGCATTTCTGAAAGCACAGTGGCCAGCCCACTTCTTGCTTCCCACTAGCCAGAAAACACCCAATCTGAATGCCTATGCTTGACCTCTAAATAAATTCTGCAATTGCGTGGGGGACATTTCTATCGCTTTACTACTGTCACTTCAAGCGCCAAAGAATTTGAAACAAGTTCTTACTTATTCATTCTCACTGAACTGGTTTCCACTCCCAAACTGAAGGCCTCCCAACAGAGTCACTCCTTCCCCTTCCTCCCTGAGAACCCTCTCCACTACTCTACCCAACTACTCTGTCATTCCATCTCAACAATTACTTCTCCTAAGTTCCTCCATTATCAGCTGTGCACCCTCTCTTGTCACTCTTTACCACATGATGGGAGCCAGCACCAAGTTTCTATTTCTTCATAATGACCTGGAGATACTGTTTTAATTACAGAGGTACTGACAGTTATGCCAAACACGTTTTGCAAAGAAAATACAGGTCTTGGTTTTTGCTACCATCATTTCTATCGTAGCTATTATCCTAGGCTCTCATTATCTTAAAACCTGAATGTCCTTCTACAGCTTAATAGTGGTCTCCCTGACTAGAGCTTTCCTCCATGTGAATTGGTCCTACACTTTCTACCTATTTTTCCTTAAATGTTGCTTTGAACATGTCACATAAAGAAACTATGTTGGCTGTCACTTATCTCATAAAATGTAAACTCCTGTCAGGTTTCAAAGCTCTTCATAATGACAAAAGCAACATTTATTGAGTGTTTAACAGGTGCCAGTTACCATTACAACCATTTTACATGCATTAATTATTTTAATTCTTCCAACAGCTCAGTGAGGTAAATACTATTATCAACCTCCTTGTACAGATTAAGAAAGTGAGGTACAGAGCGAGGTGAAGCAATTTGTGCAAGGTGACACAAAGTGTAGAGGCAGCATTTGAGAATCTGATTCCAGCAGCTAAACTCTTAAAAACTACATTAAACTTCAAAATCCATCATCTTAACTACCTCTGATGTTAAATCATCTAAGTTTTCTCCATGTTTCAACACTCGACTAGACTTACCACATCAGTGAACCCTCCCTGAGATAGTCTAATCATTTTAGTAGTGCTGACCGGATGAAAGGAAAGCTCCATGTCGTTATATTCCTTTTTGAATTTGATGGGGTTCAGGACATGCCACCCCCAAATAGGGCACCTTGGCATTACTGAATATTTTAAGCTGAAGGAGTGTGAGAAAACAGCAGAAGCAAAGTCATTCTGACTTTCGCCTCAGGCTTCTCCCTTGAAACCGGTCATAAAACCCTCATGTAGAAGGTGCCCTCCCTATACCCAGAGGAAAAGAGCATCCTTATCTATGAAGACAAAGAGACGCCAAGAAGAATTCCAACAAACTGGACTTACCACACTTCCCCCATTTTACTACACTTATCTCACACTCCTTAACCTGTCGTATTTCTACACAACTGCCCATTTTTCAAACCTAGCATACATACACTCAGGCTGAACTGTTTCTTCTGGGTTTCTTTTCCTTATGAAGGCTCTTGTGTCACATACAATTACATGAAATAAATCTGGATGTTTTTTCTCCTGTTCATCTGTCTTTGTTAGTTTAATTTCCGGACCCAGCCATGGACCTTTGAGGGTGGAGGAAAGTTTTTTCTCCCTACATAGTCCATAACACCAAACTCTGTACAAATCCCATTGCACGTATTCAATCAATATTTATTGACCAACTGATTTATCCACTACAAAATATTTATTGACCAACTGATTTATCCACTACAAAATTTATCATTCTAAAGGCAAAACTAGAGCTAGGCCTTCAGAAATGCCCAAATTTAGGAAGAAAGAAGAGATCAAGAGACAACCGAGGCAGAAAAATGAGTGGTCAGAAGCCTGGGAGTAATTTTTATCACAGCTATCCCACTGCAAAGAACTATGACGTTGTGTAAATCACTTACTTGGAAGCGGTAAATTATCTCATTAAATGTAGTAACAGGGCAAATTAATACTTTCCAAGGAGTACTTTTTAATTCCATATAAGGCTTTAAAAGAGTTAATTTATAAAATAAATAAAATAAAATTCAAAAACAAAGCTATTTATTTTAAGGGATTATTTTATTTCAATTATGTATATCCTCACTATAAAAAAATCATCAATAAAAAAAGGATGGCAGAAAAAATATTCAAATTTAATTAATTCTATGCCTAACTTTTCCCTGGTTTTCAGATAGCTTTACTCCTATCAGCTTTAAGAACAGTATTAAAAATCATAATCAGATTCTAAAGTCGCCTTATCCATACACCGAAGGGTCGAGGAGACTTTATAAGAAAACAGTATTTTTTAACTTAATGGCTCCCTAATCCTCCCATAGCCCTGCCCCTTGGCCTAGCCCTCTACCCCATCCCCTTTCACACACCCACAGTGGGTTCAAACTCTAGGCCTCTCTTACCATACGTTGAAAAATAACCAGCTTTTGTTACACAACAGAATCTTCCATTTACAGAGACAGCTAATAGTGAGTGCTGGGTGCGTGAGGTAACATTACAGGGTCTGTATCTATATATACTCTGCAGCTGCAGGACTTAGTGATTTCCAACTCTCTGGGTATAATGCAAAGTCAAATGCCAGATCAAAAAATAAATTTGAGAGACAGCATGATGAAATCAAGGGACAATGATTCCCTTTGCACTACCCATCTGAGCAAGATCTTACATCAATATTAGTACCATAGCACCTGGCCTGAACCAGCTGCTTCATCTTCCAAACTAAAAATAAGATGCCTGATCTAAAACAGTGAGGGACAATATGAAGAAGCCAGGTTTCATTAAAGGGTTTTTTCAATTTCTCAATGAAAAAAAAACTGATGAGATATATATGTATATAATTATATATATGTGTATATATATATATATATATCCATTGGATACATTAATGTCTCACTTCTACCCTTTCAGGTCAGTGTTCTTTATTTTCTTGTAAAGTGCCAACTTATATAATGATCTAGTGAAATGTGATTGGCTGGCATGAAATATTACTCATGAAAAACACAGTAGCAATGGCCAAAATGAATCCTGAGCAACGTTGTTGATATAAACCATCAGCTGCGTTGTTTTTGAGGCCAAATCGTTCTGAAATGGCTAGAATTCTTTTCCTCTATGTTTACAATATATTCATTCTAATTGCTTCTTGGGTGAGATCTAAAGCTGCAATTTTAATTTGACACATTATTTAAAAGTCTCTTATAGAAGAATAGATATAATATTTAACTTTTAAATATTAAGGTAGATCGCATCTTCTTATAGGATTTAAACAAAATAAAAATTGCTGAGGGGGTATTGCTAAATAGAAAATGATTGGCGACAATATCCCAATTAATGTCAAAGCAAGTATCAAATTTTTTAAAGTTCATTTGGCTACAAGAGGCATAAATAAATACACTTCCGTTTCCCTGTGACCCACACTCATGATGTACGAGATGGCTGTCACGGAGGGGTGCTGGCTGGGCAGAGCCCCCTGGATGCTGGCATGACTTATTCAGCTGTGAAGCATCTGGACGGTCAGCATGGCAAGGCTGAGGGAGCATTTGTGCCCCATAATGCTGTGCACTGCCACTGCCATCTAAATGGGAAATGCACCTACAGACATGCGTCTAGAGAATTGATCAAGACAACTAGAATACAGGCAGCTTCCTTTTAAACTAGGCAACAAACGTATGGATACCAAGGGGGAAAGGGGGAGCGGGATGAATTGGGAGATTGGGATTGACATATATAAACTATTGATACTATGTATAAAATAGATAACTAATGAGAACCTACTGTATAGCACAGGGAACTCTACTCAATGCTCTGTGGTGACCTAAATGGGAAGCAAATCCAAAAAAGAGGGGATATATGTATAGCTGATTCACTTTGCTGTACAGTAGAAACTAACATAACATTGTAAAGCAACTATACTCCAATAAAAATTTAAAAAAATAAATTCCCAACAAAACTTGAAAGTTCCCTTCTATCCTTTTTGTTCTATTGTGAAGAGATAACTACCAGTACTTATTGTAATACTGAAGTACTGTACCAGGACTTCATTTTCTAGAGCCTGCAGACAAATGCTGAGTCGATTTTGGCTGCTTAAGCAGGAGAATGAGAAACTATGATTAATTACTCAATTGCCAGACAGCCACTGACCCATGTGTCTTTGCATTGGCCACATCCTTTTTGTCCTTCTTTTAATGCCTTCTGCTTAGTCCAGTACGTGGCACATAACAGATGTTTAATAAATGTTTTGAAAGCGTTTTATTGTTTTAGGTACACCACTGTTCTCAGCATGGTATGAATATAAAGACACTGATGACAACTAAACTCTAGGCTTTTAAGGACTTACATGTGACATCTCAGTTATAGGACCTTACCTTTAGAAAACACACAATCTACTTTTTTTTTTTTTTTTCTGAGAGAAGATGTTTTTAAGTGTCAGGTAATCATCTAGAGTCTTAAGACTGTTACTTCTGTTTCTGCTATTTTGACAAAGTATTATTCAAGCTGAAAAGAATAAAGTATAACATCAAAGAGCAAATTGCTTAGTTTCAATCAGTCGTGCTGGTCATGCCTTCCAGCTTTCTATGGTGCACTCATATTCTAGTCCAAGAGTTAATTTGGGGGCTGGCACAGATTTCTACATTTAAAAGCTAGCTCACTGGTGTCCCTTTAATGTCTCTACTGGAAATGCATCCTAAATAATTACCCTGCTGGTCTTGGGCATCTCTCAAGGCATGTCTAGAGTCTCGCTTTCCACTGCATTGCTTTGAGAGCTGTTCTTTGTTTCCACTTTCCTTTAAATTAGGAAGTAAGACTGGGAATCCTCCAGACTCGGTTCAGACTGTATTTTCTAATTAGATGATTGGAAAACTTTAATTAATATGATGACCCCAACATAAAAATCAGGTCATACTGTTAAGTACTTATAACTTACAAATTTTAGCAGGCACCGACTATTGCAAGTCAGCCAACTTTGGTAGTTCTCAACAACCCTTTAATTAGCCTAGAGGGAAAGTAACATGCACTAATGTTTGTCCTGGCTAAATTCCAGTGGGAGATAATTGCAATCTGGCCTACCTAAACTTCCACGGGTTTCATCTGAACACAGTACGCTTCTCCTTTCTCTGCCTCTGTTTCATTCTGCACTGATGCCTTTATGTGGGATGCCTTTAAGTGGGCTCCACTTTTCACCCTGAACACTGTGGATATCCAGTTAACAAGACCTGCTGAAAACCCACCACATCCAGAAGAACAATGCACTAAGAAGTGCAGAGTGTATTCTAAGATAACCCACTTCCCTCTTCTCACATATAACAGAACACCCAAGTCAATTCCTATGAACAGCATCATTTTTATTTCCCCCCTTGCTCTCATCCTACACCCACTACACCCACCGCCCCCTCACACACACCACTTTCACACACCTAAATTTTCAGAGGATCCAAGTATACTTTTAGGAGGATTGCACCATCACTGCAAATCAGAAAAACTTCATATACATGCACCTACTTCCAAGTTTATTAAAGTTTTTTTTTGCATCTATTACTGCTATTTTTCCCTGTACTGTATTAAAGAAAAATGCATGATGTGCTATATTAATTGCTCTCCATACAAATATGGAGCTGGAAAAGCACCTTCAGGCCTGGATCTCCCAGAAAAAGGCAATTTTTAACTGCAAAATTTAATCATAAAACCATCAAGTTAAAGGGACCTTCAAGAAATCTATCATTTATTCCCCTCTCTCTAGGCATGAAAATTAGAGTCCACCAAAAGACTGAGTTAAAAAGAAATCAAGTTGGAAAAAGAGACATTATACAATCTAAGACAGGATAATTTAAAAGACAAATCTCTGTTGTTTTACTATACTTCTTCAGCAAAAAATGGACCTTCTGGCAAATCAGGATATCAAATATTACAACGGTTGTTGAATATTCTTGGGTTTGGGGGCTCACCAAAGGAATATAAATAGTTTAAGAATTTTTAATTGCAAGTTCCTGAAGGGCAGTAGTTATCATTTGTGTGTGTCTGTGTGTGTGTGTGCATATTTCCATAAAAGCAAGGAAAAGTTACCCAACTCTTTAGTCTTAAAAAAGTTTACTTTTGAAATTATAATCATATTATTAACTCTTATCCAAATCTTTTATTGAATTAGAAATTCATAATTTGACCCCAAATTTCTCACATCTGGCTCTCCATTTAAACAATTACATGTCTACCTTATAATCAATGTATACTTCTTACCTGAACTCTTTCTTAATTAAGTAATTTCACAAAGACATACATACTGCATTTAGCAGACTAGCAGATTCGGGAAAGGACAAATTAAAAGTGTCAAATATTCATCAACAGTCTTTACTGGCACCAAAGGAAAGATGACATTCACTGAGTCTTATATAACATCCACCTGGCTCAAACTAAACTGAGCAAAACAGCCAAGAAAGTAAAAGCTTGGTTGAACACGTAATTGACCATAAAAGGGAGCTTTCAGATAAATCTAGATTCAGTGTTGCCTTTCCAGTCGATATGCCCACAAAGGCTTACTCGGTACTCCCCTTCCCTAATGTATGGCTCAACCTACCTCCCAGTCTCCTTTGTCTTTCCTCCTGTTGCTCTCCATAACTTCATAGCTGTTAGTCCACTAGCCCGCTCTCCTTAATATATACCTGCTTGGAAACACAATAAAATCATCTAGAGAGTTTTCAAAATGTCCGGATGGCTAGGTTGCTTCCCTGAAGATTCTATTTCCATAGATCAAGGGGATGGCTGTGACGCAGGCCACGGTGCTCCTCAAGGCATGACCCTCAGGTCCACAGCGACCAGGCCTCCAGGCTCGTCTTCCCTTCACAATCACCTCCACTGTCCTCTGGACAACTCAAAATCTATTATGAAGGAAACCTGCTGTTATTTCTAAGTGCTCTTTCTAGCACCTTGCTTTTTAGCTCAGTGGTTCTCAATGAGGGGGCTATTTTGCAATTTGGCGACGTCTACAGGCATTTTTGCTTGTCACAACTGGGAATATGCTACTGGCATCTAGTGTGTAGAGACCAGGGATGTTGCTAGACATCCTGCAATGCACAGAACAGCCTCCACTACAAAGAATCGTCCAAAATGGCGATATTGCTGAAGTTGAGAAAGTGCTTTGCCTGAAGCCTACCTTTGCTCTTCCTTAGTCACTGGGCTCACATACTCATTGAACAAACATTTCCGTCCCTCCCAATTCATCTTCCTCATCCTAGCTGCCTCCTGACCCTCCCTAACCATCCTGGTTAAACGAAACTCTCCCCAAATTATTACACACATCTACCATCCGCACAACACCCTTGTTCCCTCCTGGCTGTGTTCCTTTTCAGTCCCATATTTCTGATCATCTTTATTAAGGCCAAAATACAGAATGATGGTTCTTCTAACAGCTGGACCTCATGGCCTCTCATCCTTTGAGAAAACTAAACCTTCCATCTAATTTGGTGGCCAATCAGGGGCTTCTACATCACTCCTCTCCAAGATCTAAACTTCTATATCTGTCGTCTCTCCCACCAACCACCTTTCTCCCACCTTTTCTATTATCTCCCTTCTTTTGAACCCAACTCCTTATTCTCCAGTGTTTGCAATGAGATTCCAGTAATAGAACTAGCCCTTCCCATTTTGACATCAATCTTTCCCATCCAGTCCTACAGTTGGTCAGACATTCTATTCTCATAGCTTAGAGCTCTCACAGACCCTCAGTTTGTTCAATCTAAGGATGAGGAAACTTCCATTTTCTGCTTTTCCATCCCAACTCTTAGAAAGTTGGGTAATGATGGAGACGTATCTGGTTCCCCTACAAATGCACGCCACCCAGTTTTGCTAAGGTCTTCGATGAACTTAGCAATCAATTTAATTTGTTGCTGCTTTGCCTTCACATTCCCCACAGGGCTTGCCCCAAACCTCACCCTACTCTCACATCACGTTGTTTCTTATTCTACTGCGGGGAATCAGGCCATTCACTTTGACAATTAACTTCAAGAGAGACACAAATGCTATCCTATAAGATTAAACTCCCTCCAAAAGTGCTCAAGTCTACCCACAAACTGCACCACCCCTACCCCTTCCATTCTCTGCTTCGCCTCCCGTTTCTCCCCTACTTGCCAGTGTGTCAGATTCTACATTGTACCACACATATGCCCTTTCATTCTTACCTTTTTGCTACTATCATTCTTCCTTCTGGGATTCTCTTTCTTCCAGTCTCTAGCTATAGATCTTACCTACCTTACACCAGACCTTCATACATTGTGAGATCAGCCTATGAGGAGAAAACCTGTAGCTTCCCCCTATCTGCTCAGTAGTTTATTCTTACTTCTCTTACAGCAGTTATCATTCTGTATTATACTGTAGGGATCTACACAACTATCTGTTACTCTCAGGTATCATATCCTTTAATATCTTTGACAAAGGTCTAGTTTGTTTCCACTACCCAAATCCACTTTTTTTTTAACATCTTTATTGGAGTATAATTGCTTTACAATGTTGTCTTAGTTTCTGCTGTATATCAAAGTGAATCAGCTATATGTATACATATATCCTCTCCCTCTTGCATCTCCCTCCCACCCTCCCTATCCCACTCCTCTAGGTGATCACGAAGCACGGAGCTGATCTCCCTGTGCTATGTGGCTGCTTCCCAGTAGCTATCTATTTTACATTTGGTAGTGTATATATGTTAATGATACTCTCTCACTTCGTCCCAGCTTCCCCTTCCCCCCGTGCCCTCAAGTCCATTCTCTAAGTCTGTGTCCTTATTCCTGTCCTGCCCTTAGGTTTATCAGAACCATTTTTTTTTTTTTTAGATTCCATAGATATGTGTTAGCATACGGTATTTGTTTTTCCCTTTCTGACTTACTACACTCTGTATGACAGACTCTAGGTCCATCCACCTCACTACAAATAACTCAGTTTCATTTCTTTTTATGGCTGAGTAATATTCCATTGCATGTATGTGCCACATCTTCTTTATCCATTCATCTGTCGATGGACATTTAGGCTGCTTCCATGTCCTGGCTATTGTAAACAGTGCTGCAATGAACATTGTGGAACATGGCTCTTTCTGAATTATGGTTTTCTCAGGGTATATGCCCAGTAGTCCTGTAGTGGTATTGCTGGGTCATACGGTAGTTCTATTTTTAGTTTTTTAAAGAACCTCCACACTGTTCTCCATAGTGGCTGTATTAATTTATATTCCCACCAACAGTGCAAGAGGCTTCCGTTTTCTCCACACCCTCTCCAGCATTTATTGTTTGTAGATTTTTTGATGATGGCCATTCTGACCAGTGTGAGGCGATACCTCATTGTGGTTTTGATTTGCATTTTTCTAATAATTAGTGATGTTGAGCATCCTTTCATGTGTTTGTTGGCAATCTGAATATCTTCTTTGGAGAAATGTCTATTTAGGTCTTCCACCCATTTTTGGATCGTGTTGTTTGTTTTTTTTGATATTGAGCTGCATGAGCTGCTTTTACATTTTGGAGATTAATCCTTTGTCAGTTGCTTCGTTTGCAAATATTTTCTCCCATTCTGAGGGTTGTCTTTTCATCTTTTTTATGGTTTCCTTTGCTGTGCAAAAGCTTTTAAGTTTCATTAGGTCCCAAAATCCACTCTTGGCTTCTCCTACCTTGTATTACAAACACACATATATGTACTTACATATGTGTGCATATATCTTAACAATATATTGTAGTATATATCATATATACATATATGTCTTCAAATGTTCTTGAATTCAAAGTAACTTAATTACTGATAAGCAATCAACTATTTTTCAATAAACAAATAAACAAACAAATAAATATTACTACTACAGAAGCTCTTAATGAAATGGTAGACACTCTCCCCGCCACAAGAAAAAATAAATGAAATTTAAAATTTATTGGGGATTTTTCACCCACGTTTTATGAAATAGGTTGAGAAGTTTGTGAATCTTCTTTAGTTGTACAGGCATTTTTCTGGTGAAAGAGTTCATAGCTTTTAATAGGTTCTCAAAAGAGCTTGTGATACACAAAAAAGGTAAAAACTACTACTCCACAGATTTGAAACATAAAGACAGAATTAACTTCTGTATTTTTAAATTTTCAGAATATCTAAATAATGTCTCAAATTAGATAATATGAATTTAAACTGTATGAATTCACATTTTTAGAAAAATGGATCATGTTGGCCCAGTTTACATCAACATTTACTTTTTACTAACACTGATCTGATTTGCTGTCAGCATAAATGTGATCTTAACAGCACATAATGAACAGAGAACATTAAAACATTTTAACTACTATCATAAGTAAATTGGATGGCTTAGTAAACTAATAAATAAGGATCAGGTTGCAATTTAAAATAATCTTCAATTATTAAAACCACTAGATATTAGAACAATTTACAAAACACAGCTTGACATTCCAGTTAGATCATGTCCTAATTGCCAAAAGGGTAGAAACAGACACAATTTATTCAGTACATGTCATTACACTATTCAGGTGTGGACGTTTCACAAATCCTACTTGATAAATTGATTTAGTAATTGCTTAATTTCCTCCCATTATTGATTGATTAATTGATTCATTATTTTAAAATGATCATAACTAACACACAGCATTGCAGGTTAGGAATCAACTCCAAGTTGATTCCTAGAGTCTTACTGGGTCTTCTCCATCACCCAACACCCCAAGGCAGGGCAATGCGCACACCTGGCTCTCATTACCAACACATGACTGGGAATGGCCATCTAAGGGCTGCATTCAAACACATCAGAAAGACTTTCAGAGAGATGTATTTTGTAAAAGAAGATACTGTTGCCGAATTACTTTTCAACCCAAAATGTGACATTCCTCCTATACATTAGGATCACTGCCTCTGTCTATGACTTTGTTAACATTTCTCATCCATCTATTCCCCTTAAAGTTCAATATATAACATTTTTATTCACATTAGGAAAGATTAAATTAAAAGATGGGCCTAACAGCAGCAAACGTGCAACAAAACTATTTTGTGTATAAACTCTGCATCAAATTGCCATATAAATCTCCAAAAAAAAAAAAAAAAAAGACTCACTAGGGTTCATTTCTCTCAATTTAAGGGAAAAGCTAAGATTTTAGGTCACTATGTTTCTTAACAAAACCGTACAAAGTAGGTGCAATAACAAGGAGATCATTACTACCTCATTCTTGAGAAAACCAACAGGTTTCCCCTAAGGATTAAAATAAGAGAGGCATATAATTAAAGGTCACCAAACACTGCTGTTACAAAATTTACATTTACTAAACATAAACTGAATTTATGCCATGTGCCTGATTTTTAGGGCAGTTTTTTTTTTTTTTTGAACAAAAGCAAATCTATTCTGAGACGGTCTATAAAATGGTAAACTGGGAAAGCACTGTCCCATAGATCTTAAGAACCTGTGGAACTTCCCAGGAATGTTTTAGATAAAACCAGATGTCTTGAGAAAATTCATTAATAAATTCACAGTTAACTTCACAGACTTCACAAGACTGTCCTTTAAAATATATATCATCTTGGGCTTCCCTGGTAGCGCAGTGGTTAAGAATCCACCTGCCAATGCAGGTGACACGGGTTCGAGCCCTGGTTTGGGAAGATCCCACATGCTCGGAGCAATGAAACCCGTGGGCCACAACTACTGAAGCCCACACGCCTAGAGCCTGCGAGCCACACCTACTGAGTCCACGTGCCACAACTACTGAAGCCCGCACGCCTAGAGCCCGTGCTCCGCAACAAGAGAAGCCACAAAAATGAGAAGCATGCACACCGCACCGAAGAGTAGCCCCTGCTCGCCTCAACTAGAGAAAAGCCTATGTGCAGCAACGAAGACCCAACACAGCCAAAAATAAAAGCAAATAAATAAATTTATTTAAAAATAAAAATAATATAAAATATATATCATCTTAAGTAGTGTTACATGTTTGTGAACTATTAGACATTCAGAAGCCAGACACTCCCCTTCCCCCTGCCCCCAACTGCCCCCCATCCTGTAGAAGAAAGTTGAAAACCTTTCATACCAGGCTAAAAGAAAAGCAAAACTCAGGTTCATAAATGCTACTGACCAGCCATAATATAATTACCATCTTTTGTTTGAATAAAATGGAACTGCATTTTGTGAAAGATGGACAAAAATGAAACTCCATTAATTCCTATTGGTAAGGGTAAGGAATACATAATCCTATACATAGCTCCTATATTTTAGGAAATCACAAGTTATAGATGCACTATCATCAAATCTGTGAGCAAGCTTTATTAAAAAAGAAGAAGAAGAAGAAAAAAAGACCCAGGGCTCTTTATATACCACCTGTGTATTCTCAAATCTACAACAGCTTCCAAATCCTACAGATATGCAGCTCCCTCACTGCTGCCAAAAACCAGAGTTAAACACATCCATAAGACCCTAATCTCATCTCTGTCCCTCAGAGTAATCAAGTGGAGCAAATAGGTAGCACTTGGATACATGTCCTGTAGAGTCCATGATCCCTATTTTACAGATTAAGAGAATGAGGTCTGAATCACTGTGTCCCCAGGGATGAATTATTACTTCCAGGAGCAAGCTGGCCCCCACCACTGCAGACTCTGTAACAAAGGAGGTACTCAAGCCCAGGCAGTAGAAAGAGCTCTTCTCCAACGGCCAAGACCGCAGAAGGCAGCACACCACCAGGCTCTAGTGCTCTCTGCTCACTGGGGCCTGCAGAAGTCCTCCCCACTTTTTGTTTCTCAGTGGCATCAGAGATGTCCTTTATAAAAATGAGACTCTGGAAGATTAGCCTTGTAGATCTCCTATGGCTAGAAGAGGGTCATATGAATTCCCTACCACTGAACATTTCAGACATAAAATTGATCGTCCATCATTTGACACACAGCTGTCAGTTAAAGGATTTGAAATACCTCCTTATTCTATTGTGTACTTAGCACCATACAGATGCACACAAAGAGTTCTGTTAGCAGGAGAGATTTGATTCCTCCATTCCAAACCAAGACTCATTTGTTTTCAAAGAATGCAGCATTGTTGGGGGTTTTTAATGTGTTACTGTTTTTGAGTGTATGCATTGATTAGAAATCAAAAGTCAGTATGAGCACTCTTCACCACCTGCCCTGCAAAGGCAAACATTTAGGGTATGATGCTAGAAGACTGAGTTTGGTTTTAGATGTAGGATACGGGCATTGCTCCTCAGCCACTGCTACTAAAAGGAAGTGCTTCTGGGCTCTTCCCTGGTGGTCCAGTGGCTAAGAATCCGCCTTCCAATGCAGAGGACACGGGTTCGATCCCTGTTCGAGGACCTAAGATCCCACATGCCGCGGGGCAACTAAGCTCACACACTCTAGAGCCCACGTGCAGTAACTAGAGAGCCCACGTGCCGCAACTAAGACCTGATGCAGCCAAATAAATAAATAAAGATTTTTAAAAATCCATCTGAGAACAGAATTTCCTTTAAAAAAAAGAAAAGAAAGAAAGTGCTTCTGCAGACGCCCTCTCCTAGGTGTTCTGAAGCTCCAAACATCCTTGGAACCTGCAACATGTCACCCTCTTTGCAACATCAGCAATTGGACTTGACTGAATTTCAAAGTTGAGGGTTGGGATTTTAGTGGCCAAAACACAACTGCAAGAAACTCAAGTAAAACATATTAAAAAAATGGTCAAGTATTTGAAAACAAGCTTCCCTTCATTTACTTTAATTACGTAATAATAATAGTTGATATTCTTTTTTTAATACTTGATATTCTTAAACATCTTTATGTATTATTATTTGTTAGATACCTGTTCAATAGGTTAAGAGTTTCCGTACTGAATTTTTAGTCATTAAGTATTGTTCAGATAATAATACTATTAACTTTTAGACTGCATCATGAACCTAGAGTAGTATTTCACTGAAAACTATTCCTGAAAATACTAGTTCCATGCAAGGTTAATAGGGGATACCAGAAAAGAGGTTCCTTGGTTTGTTGCAAACACTTTGTATTTGCAGACTTAAAGGGAATTAAGCAGGGGGTTCTTTAGTGCAGGAGCAGATACACTAACATGAATCATGCCCCTTGGGGGCGGGAGAGAGGATGATGACGATACTGCTCCACCCCACGACATGGTTAATCTCACAGCTCATGTTTGAGGGGGAGCGTTTTGCAGGATAGCACCCACGGAATGCTGCCTGACCAAGCAGAATTCTGACTGCTTTGTGAAATCTAAGTTTAATTCTTAAAGAACACTTAAAGTGGGTACATCACACACATAAGCATATTGTTTATCTATTTCAAACCATTTGCACCTACTTTGTAATCCTTATTCATATACCCGCCGCCCCCACCCCAAATGATGGATAAGTGAAGAAAAAAATGTTTCTACAACGAAACAAGTTTTTGCAACTAGGGCCACGGGTCAAATGATATATAGGCGTCCCTGCAACTACTCCCAGTCTCACTAGATGAACAGTTCTTAAAAATTAAACTAGTAATCATTACAGAGATTTTTCTAGGTATCAGAAGTAACACAGCAATAAAGCTTCACATTTGTGAAGCTCTTTCATGTAAACTTTAAGCACATTTTCTCAGATGCTCCTAAGCGTTCTGTAGGGTAAATGGGTCAGGAATTATTTGCCCCACTTTCCAAATGAGTAAACAGCACCCAGGAATATAAATGGCTTGAGCAAAGTCACAGTTATTTAGTTGTCCCGTATGGAAGCGCTAGACAGGGTAGAAAAAAATCTGCCTTCTCACTTAGTCCAGTGCTTTTTCAGCATATCTCCTCAGATCTCTCTCTCTCTCCCAGGGCTGTGTTTTGCACAGCGAGAAGCTATTCCGAAATTCAGACTGAGGGGCTAGGCTGGCAAAGAGAAGCAGTTGAAGGGACCAATTCCACTCCAGCATTACCAGGCACAGAAGGTATAGACTAGAGGCACTGAATCCCTTTCAGATTTTTCTCTCTATTCATTGCAAAGACACAAATGCTGTGAAAAGACCTTCCATTTCCCTTACTTAAACTTCTGAATAGAACTAAGCTGGAAGTCAGAAATAGGCACACTTGGTCCCGAAGAGAAGTTTTCTTTCACATCAGTAACAGGCAAAAGGAAGAAATGAGCTAATTATCTAGTTGGGTTGAAGAATTTCAAACACAGATTCACACACTCCTGCAACAACGTTAAGTGAAGACCTAAGTTCTAGACCAGTAATTCTCAAAGTTTGACCTGCAGCATCAGTGTCACCTGGGAACTCATCAGAAATGCAAATTTAAGGTCTCTGTCCTACTGAATCAGAAACACTGGGGTGAGGCCTATTGATTTGTATGGGAAAAGCCCTACAGGTGATTCTGACACACACCGCAGTTCCAGAATTTTCTAGGATGTTCAATGCAATGCATATTTTAAATAACCTAGCACTTGAAGTTATTTCCAACAACAATAATTTTAACTAATATCCTCACCAATAGTGGTCTAGGTGGACTTAGGATTTGGGACATGTTAAAAAAAAATAGAAGCAACAGGCAAATAACATTACTCTGCATTAGCCATTCATCAGGGTTTGGCTTCAAAAATAATAGGAATGTGAGAAAAATAAATACATTTTTCTTCACATGGAATCTTTTTTAAACATACCTCTCAAAGTGTCCGAGTCCCTGTTAGCCAGAAATGCAGAGCGGCTGAAACTTTTTTTTCTACCCTTGAACAATGACAGAAATACAGCCTCACTATGAGGGGTTATTTCTCTAGGGTACAACCACAAGTGTGTTTTGCAGTGTTAGGGCACATGTGAAATCTTGTGGGAACAGCCAGGGACACTAACTTTGCAGGAGCACCCTCTCCTTTGATTCTCTAGTCCACACACTGGCAGTTCAAAGATGGTAAACCCCAAGTCCATGTGGGCCAGCCAGGTGTGGATAGGGGTCTGGCATCAAGCCTTCTCTGTGCCTGCTTAGTCTTGTGTTGATCGGGAATCAATAGGTAGATGATACTGCCTTTGTTAGTAAAACAAATGTAAGCTACTGCTACCGTTTCATGTTCCATGGTGAACATGGATGCAATGGACGCAATGTACGCAGTGATAAAACCTCCATCAGGCTTAAAGTCAAGTTAAACTTGAGTTTGAATCTAAGCTCTACCACTTACTAAGGGGGTAACCTAAGTAAGTTGCTTGAACTTCCAGAACCTGTTTCCTCCTCTGTAAAATGGGGATATTAATATCTGTTACCTACTTCATAGGATTATTGGAAGGGAATCAGTAAAAAAACACATGTTTAGACGTTTAGCATTTAGCCAGAAATACCTTCCAATAAATACTAACGTTTTCATTATTTTTAAAGTATTTTACAAAGTTGGATTTTGAAAGTATAACAAATTATAAAGACGAATGTTTTTTCAAAGTGCACATAAAAATCAGTTTATTTGTAAACTTTTCAAAAATTGTTTTCATAGGGATAAAAATTTGCATGTAGGATCCAAATAATTTAAAAGGCAAAAGTTATTAGCATTAGAAGTCACTCTATTCCTGTTCCAGGCTAAAAAAAAAAAAAAAAAAAAAAAAAAAGACAGTCTATAGCTTGCATTAGATTAAATGTTAGGACCATTTCTATCAGACACGATACTCATTTTAGACTTTAAGCAAAAAAAAAAAAAAAAGAAAAAAAGGAAAACTGATTTCAGGAAGATGAAGCAACTACGTCCTTTAAATAGTAAGAGCTTTCAAATCTAAACACACCTGAGATATTAAAAGAAGAGAAAACCAGTTTATAAATTTTATTTCCCACCTTAATCTGCAAAAATAAAATGATATAATTTTATCTTGTGCTTTCATGATTTTTAAATGTTCTTCAATTTCCTAGGGTTGGTACAAATGTTTCGTACACTTCTATTTCCATGCAATAGAAATGATGTAGGTATAAATACAGTACTTAATTCTATTGTTGTTATGAAGAAAAATAAAACCCTAAATACTTCATATCTTGATGGTCTATATATTTCATTATATTTAAAATACACAATAGTCAAGGGGGAAAAAAGGGACCAAAATTAGAAGAGTTCATTCTACAGGTGAAATAATAGAACTGAAATAATTCTCCTGTGTATGTTTGGTTTCTGATATTTGTGTGCTATAAGGCATGGAAATAGGTAAGCAATTATTAGCAATATTACTTTCAAACCTATTTTTGGAGAAACTAAACTGAGTTGCTTAAAATTCTACTAAATAACTGAAACAAATCCCTTGAAATTTTAGTGAAACCCACAGATAATGGAGGGCTGAATGAGGGACTTGAGGATCAAAGGCTAGATCCATGGAGGGGCAGGGTCCTGGAACCAATCCCCTGCAAACACCAAGGGACAACTGTATAGACAAATATTTAATGATCCCATAATTTTAATATTTTTATTTCCAGTATAAACGCAGAAATGTTAAAACGTGTTTCTGTCTCAGATTTTATTTTTGTCAAGTACACACACGCACAGGAAAGAAACACACCAAGAAATAAAGACCTCCTATTTTAAGGAGTCCCTGGCTGCCATTCTGAAATTCTTGACTGGGCAAGTAGAGAATCAGACCCCAAAGTAAAGCAGCATCAGAGGGAAAAGCTGGTGGCAATGCCCATTTGCATATCTGGGCCATTGTCCACATATGGGCCTCAAGCCAGAGATGACTCTGGCATTCTGCACAGGGGATGTTGCCCATTCAAGCCTTTATTTGAGAAAGAAGGGGAAACAGCGTTCTCCGCAACTTTGGGTGTATGAAAAAAGAAGTTGCCCTTGGTCTGTGAACCAAGAAGCAGAGCTGGGCACTGGAAGAAGTTTCTACATCCTTTTTTGGTCAACATTAGAGACGAGCAGTGCTGAATTATAACGAAAGAGTAAATTAAAGACGAAAACATGCATGACAATATTGGGGTGCAAAAACAGAAAACATTTAAAAGGAAGAAATTTATCATTATTTTACAACGTAGCAAACTCTTAGCATATTTTTCCATAATAAGTTTCTGAAATATTATGTGGAAATTGTTAGTCTTCTCCATGAATCAGATCGATTAATGACCTCAAGATTTTATTACCAATGGCATTTGAATCTAAAATTTTAAATTCTCTGAGAGGGAGGGTTGTGAGAGATAACGTTCTACACTTCTGGAGAACTTTCAAACTTGTCAAAAGTACTCTAGGAAAATCATAAGATTCTACCGGCACTCTTCAAGCCACTTTGTGTCAATGCTCTATTCTAAGTAACCAAAGACCTTGTAACTATGAACACTGCAAAAAATCACAATCGACACCACTGAAACACTCCATAATTATGATAAAATTGTTTTTTCTTAGTCCACGTACATACTCATGGCCTTCTCTAATAAATTTGTACCTCCAAAAATGCTTAGAAACTATGCAGTAGAAAACAACTGATCATTCTTAATTGTTTCAAATGAGCTTCTCCAGGCAGCTGCACATGTGTACTAACCTAATTGTTAGTTGCACCTGCTCCAAGTTAGCAATACTTCATAGAACACATGGCAAGACTGGCATTTTCAAGTGTTAATCTGTTCAATGTAAATCTATACTTTCTTTCAATAGTTTATGATACATATGCTTTGTGCCATATAGGAGTCTAATGTACAAAAATGTGGGCGATTTCTAATTTCTTTACTTGAAAACAAAGCTGTCTTTTCAAACTAAAATAAATTATGCTCTTCCATATTATGGCTGATTTTTCACTGAGAAATATCTGAGTTTTGAGCATTTTTTTCAACATTTATATAAAGTACTCTTTGATTCAACCAAACATCGAAGAAAAAAAATAGCAAAAACTCTTTCACAAACTGCTGAAAGTTTTAAATAAGAAGTTAAATTGTTCTTGTCCTGTACCACCATATCCACCACTGCAAATGCAGTGATGCCTTTTGTGACTAACATCTTCAGTTTCTGAGCATTAAGGACAGCAATGATAAAAATAAAATAACATTCTTCAGATTATGAGCTTAGACGCTGGATTCTGCACATGCAGCAAATCTGTTTCCAGAGATCACACTGCTTTTTCACAGAAATCACCCTAAAATCTGAAGTTGGAGTAACCATTCAGCTCAAAGATTTTAATGTATGATATATAGAGACAGATACTTTTTCATAAAATGGACAGACACTTTTTCATATAAATGGAAGTTTTATATTAAATCTGTACAGTATGAAATTCTAATTTTTTGTCTTATAAACTGATTTCCTGATTTTTAAAAGAATGGATGTTTATCCACACTTGTCTGTCAAACATTAAATTAAATGCACATTTAACATAATTAAAAGCAAAGATACAGAATCCTGACAAGTAAATTTCTCTGGAGCCTTTGTCTCTGTCCTTCGCTTGTTAAAGGATCAAAACACTGTGTCTGCTCTGATAATATACTGATGAATGAGGTTCCCATTGCCACAATACTAAAGCTACTTCATCTCCTTCTAAGGTTAGCTGCAAGTTTACACAGACATAAATATTGCTTTAAGTCTAGTTAAAATACACTCTACTTACAAAATTGGAGTCAAATGTTTCTAGGGACTTAACAGTTACTTAACAAAGAAACTTAATAAAGTTTCTATCTCAGAAAATTTTGGCTTCAATTAATTTTAATAAATCTAAGATTTTCTGTCCAGCTGCAAAAAAATACCTAAATGTTACGAGAACGCTCACTAAACACTACAGAAGTAAACAAAACTAGGCCAACTTTTGTGGCAATCAGTGGTACATTCCGGAAACCTGGCTACTTATGAAACAAACTTTACTCATAATAGCTCAAAGATACATAAAGTTTTCAAAGAGCTATCAAGAACAAAGAAAAACATAAACACCCACCTAGTGTGTGTGTGTGTGCGTGCGTGCGCACGCACGCACACGTACAGTGCTTTGCAACTAGTTGCAAAAGAATTATTTTATTTAAAATTAAATTCTATATTTATATGAAACAACAATTAACAGGAATCTCTGGAGTCCTTTAAATGTGATCATGTCACCCTATTAAAACAATTGGATGTTTTTCGTCCTTTGTTTTTTCTTCTGTATCTGCATTAACATGGCTGCTAATTATATTAGCCTGGTGGTACAAAAAGTCTGAATGGGAAAAATCAGATGATTCTTATAGAGCCTAAAATACCTCTTAGGATTGAAATGTATACTTGCTTAGATTGAGAACTTCTATATTACTGCTACTTCTATTTTGTTAGAGAACTTAGCTTTGATTCAGAATTTCTGTTTCGTAAGTGACATAACACCTCTCCAACACACCATTGCATATATGCATACACACAAACACACACACACACACACCTTTAGCCTTATTATGCTACTTTGTATATTAAGCTTCCCATTTGTATATTTATGTTTTTCTAAAACTGTTTAAGTTCTTGAGTTTGTATTCATCACACGAAATGCCATATAGATCTAATGCCTACATCTACCATAATAAAGCCCTACTATGTTAACAGATTAAAAGCTAAATCACATTTTTAAAATTCAAAATTGAAAAGAGCATAAGAGTGCTCTTACCCACCCATACTCACAGCTTTATGCTTTTACACAGTGAATCAGCAAATGTATTCTTTTCTGAATCATATATGAACATAAGAATGTTTTGAAAATGTTTACAGTTTGGCACACCTGGCCTTCCTGGTGGTTTTCCAAAGTAAACTCGTTGTTCTGATCAGCTTTATCATTAAGAGTGAAAAAAAAACTTTATTGCAGAACTTAACTGAATATGTGGTACAGAAAAATAAACTGTTTTACATGTCACTGAGAAAATGTTACATTCTTAAAATTATATTTATAGTTCTACCTTCTTTTTCTTACAACCAAGTGCAGAAGTAATTCACAGATCAACATATACATTATCAGATAACTTTCCTGGGGAAGAAAAACATTCTTGAGACAATATACAACTAAAAGCACTGCTTTAGCTAAATATTAAAGAAAACAACAACAACCGTTCCTGGGCTTCATGACAACTGATAAACAATGAAGAACACTTATCAGTTTCAACAGCAAATTCTTGCTCTTTCGGTTACTGATTGGGCTCTTAGATATCGTCTCCAGTCTTGTAGTCCTTTCAGCCTTTATGAAACAATTGTTGGAAATGTGGGTGGCTATTCAGATTAATTTATACTTTCCAAGGAAAGCTGTTTGATAACCGGAGTGAGCAAGTACCTCCTACCTCAAATTAAGCACTTAAGGTGGTCTATTTTTCACCTCTAAACTATCCTCAGCCCCTCCTTCTATTGCCCTTAGGGAATTTAAATTCAGAGACGTGACGTTTTCCATTATTGGCTCCTTGCCTCTTTGCAACTGTACAACATTCCTCAAAAAGTACATATAATTCTCCAACCCACGGGATCAGACAACAGTATCTATTTCAGGAGCAATTACATAGATAATGTAAGATATAATATTTTTCCTTAGAATTGTTTGTAATAATTGTGATTTCAAGGCTACTGGTTCAGTCTATGGCAATGCTGTCCCTGAGTTCATCTAAGTATTTCTCTTCAATCTACATACTTTTAAAACTCAATGTGTCCTGTAGATCAGACTGCTGTAAGGATACCATCTGCACTACACAGTGGTTTGTTAGAGCATTATACTTATAAGACAATATATTCCTTGAAAAATAATACGTCAATGAAGAAACAAAGATACTGCAAAAATTACTACATAGAAGAAAAGTCAAAAATTCCGTTTTTTCTCTTGTTTTAACACCTGTATAGTAAATTACATGTGACCACCACGTTGTTACCTTAATAGGAACGCAAAGCATAAAAGAACAAGAGCTAGCTACCTCTTGCTTTGCTTAAAGAAATTAAAGACAAGTTTAACCCGCACCTGCCAAACTGTCTTCAGAGGGAAAGAAATAGGCGGGGACGGAAGGCCTCACCTGTCCTGTACCCCACAGTGCGTCTCCCTGAAAGCACTTTAAATATAGGCAATATATCTGTCACCTTTTCTTTTCTTTTTTCTTCCGTTCTAATCAATGGCAGACCTTTTACTGCACTCCCTTGCCCACTATCTCAAAGGCACGTTACAGAATAAGAGGACCCAAGTGTCACTTACCAGTTGCATGCCACAGATAAAGATAAGCGTGCACCTGCCACTGCAATAACCCATGGTTTCCGAGACCCCTGCCACAGCCAAACTGTCCCACGTCGGCCACCGTCGAGCCCCCACTTTATCCAATCAGATCGCGGGGAAGGACAGGCAAACCTGCCGAGGGCTCGTGGGCTCCGGGCTGCAGCTGCCAGCGTCCTGGGAAGTGACAGGCATTAGGACCTGCTAGCGCAGCGGCGGTAGCGGCGGCAGCTCCAGCCGCGCCCGCCACACATACCTTCACTTGCTCGGTGCACACGCCGTGCCGCGGGCAGCAGCGCCCGCGGAGACGCGCCCGGGGCCCGCAGGGGCAGCAGCGGCAGCCTCGCAGCGCCGCCGCGCCCTCGGGCATCTGGCCTCGAAGTTTCGCCCCCGCCGCTCCCCGCGCCGCCTCGCCCCACGCCCCCCAGCGCGGCCGCCGCCCGACGCGCGCTCGCCCGGCGCTCTCCGCGCGCCGGCTCCGGGGGTGGCAGAAGCGTGCGCGGGGCGCTGCCCGCCTCCCTGCACCGCCCGCGGCTCCTCTGCGCCCCGCGCTGCGGGGCCCAGCGGGCGGGGGCGGGGCGGGGGCGTCCGGGCTCCGCGGTCCCGGGAGGCGGCGGCCGAGGCTGCTGCGCGCAGGGATGCCGGGTCCGCGCCGCGTCCTGCAGCGGCGCTGCCCCTCCCCTCGCCCAGATGTGTTAATCCTCCTACAACAAATCCTTCAACCTGCTCCCCGCCGCCCCCTCCCAAAGCGTCAACTTCCTCCAGCCCTGCCGAGGCTGCAGCCGAGGGGGCTGTTGGCGGCGGTGTCTAGGCGGGAAGGAGCGACGCAGAAGCGGCGGCTGCGGCGGTGGGGACACTGGGGCCCGCGGGCTGAAGAGTCCGGGCGGCGTGTCCGTAGCTTGCTGGGCTTGTGTAGGTCCTGCTCCCGCAGCCAAGCCCGGAGCACTATGCGCGACCGAGCAGCTTGTGTGCCTGTGTGTGTTTGGGGGAAAAGGGACGAAGAGGAGGGTTAGGGAAGGAGGATGGGTGATGAAATAGGAGTGCAGCCCTGGCATCCCGACCGGCCGGAAAGCCCGCGTGGCAGACTGGTCGGAGGAGAAGGGACGCAGCGGTTGCCGACGCACTGCCAGCCGCCCGGCACCCGGCTCCCGAGGATGTGCAAGGGCCGGAGCGTAGAGAGTTACGGAACAGACCCTGCTCCGGAAAAGGGGCCGGGTTGCTGCTGGAGTTGGTAGGAAAATTGGGAACTGGGGGAAGTAGGGACGCAATGAGTTGTCGTTGCTGCTTCAAACTGTTGTTTGTTTTCACTCAAGAAATGAAAGGATCAGAGACAATTTCAAAATGAAGTACTTCAGCCTCAGGGGCCGTCCCGGCTGGATGTGGATTCCTGGAGGTGGATGCTGCAGCCCTCGCTCTGGAACGCCAGCCAGAAGCTATGCCTCGGCTCCGGTAACCTGCTGAGACACACGCTTCGGAGCCCGTTGCTGCCACCTGCGGGTGAAAAGCTGAAGAGCGAAGCAGACTGGTCCAGGTGGCGTCCCCTGGGGTTTGGGTGTCGGGAGCCAAGGGTCAGTGTTTTCTTTATAGACCTGAGCCGCTTGTCAAATCATTTCTAACTTTCCCAGGAAGTGAAGGTGTGGTGTAGAGATCCGCTGAGGTACTGAGTCCTTGGTATGAAGGGGCAAGATTGGTAATTAAAGAGAACGGTTTAGGAAACTAAATAGCAAGTATCTTCCCACACCCTCCGAAGAGATTAAGACTGTTGAAACCACATCAAGCAAAGAGCTTTCCCTAGCAAGTGGGATTTGGCCCTACTGAGAAAATGGTATTTGTGTAGGATAATATTATGCTGGGAACCACAAATACGGACCCCAAATGATTGCTTCCTTTGAGTAAATAATGATGTATCAGAATGACTAAATATAAATAAATTGAATAGGGCATAGGGACCCTAGTCCCCAGAAGCGTGGGACTGAATTTTCAGAAATGATTTGTCAACTGTACACAGTGGAAAAGAGATTTGACTTGTTGACTTGTTAAATTTGTAGAATGTGGATATTTTGTTACTATAATGAGAATGCCCGATTTTAATCGCCCCAGTTGTAAATGGCCTTTTCTCTGAAAAGTGTCTTTCGAAGTTTAATGAAATGATGAGAGCCCAATATGTGCTCTTACCCATGGAAGGGCCTAACAAGTAATAGCTGCTCCACAATACTTGGTGAAACTGAAGCCAGAGGTGTCTGGTGGCAAGTGTTTCTTTTCGTTGTTATTCTGTTTTTACACACAGGTTAGCTGTCCAGTAGCTGCTGGGGGTGCAGGTATTTTGTATTGCCAAGCAAAAAGAAATCTGTAAGTTAATGCTTTCTAATGCTTAAAGAAGCTGTTGCCATATTATGAAAATCATTCTGTTCCCTTTTAAAATTCATAATTGCAACAGTGCATTTCTGTGGATTCATCTATAATCCTGCAATGGTTTCCCTGCAACCAGCAACAGCCTGAGTGGCCTTTAGGCTCTACAGGTAAAAGGATAACATAACGCTGTCTGTAGCTGACTCTCAGCACCCCACGCATAGTCCCTGGATTCTTGCCCTTTAGAACATGCCCATCTTCTTTCTGCAAGCACCTGGGACTGTTAGAGGCTTTTTCTGCCCACAGGAGGTGCTTGACTGGGAGTGAAGGTACAGCCTCAAGAGCAACCTTCACCCATTAATGGATGGGAGTTGGTGGATAAATTTCCCAACTTTCTCAACCCAGAGGTGTGAAACCTTGAGGCATGCTCGTTCCTGCCTTCTGAATTAGCTTCCTTCCCTTCCCTTAACCATTTCCCTACTGCTCTACCGGTGCTTCCTGAGATCAACTCAGCAATAAACCACTTCACTCAAATCCTGTGTCAGGGCTGCCTCTGGAGAAACCCAGCAGAAGGCAGTCTTTAGGAGTTTTTATTCCTGATCTGACATCATTGTCACTGTTCTCAGAAGAGTGAACCAGAAGTGCGTTCAGTGTTGCACCTGCCGTTGCATTTACTGCATGCACCCACTGCCTTACGTGCTGCCCCTATATCATCTCGTTCATTACTCACAGGAAACTGGTAAGTTGGTGCAATGCTCGTTTTAAAGATACCCTTGTGTACAGGGTTCTGTACTATCAGTGGTTGCAGGCATCCACTGGCGGTCTTGGAACACATCCGCCATGGATAAAGGGGGACAACTATGTCTTGATCACAGACGCACACGTTCTCTGTGGCAGAATTAGAGTGTGGTGAAGGCATGTTTGTGGGACATCAAGATCTGCTTTTGTGTACTTTCATATTGGTATTTTACTGTACTTGCTTGTCATTCTTTTAGAATTCCGTACAGAAGTGATGACTTAAAAATATTTATAAGGATGATGACAAACTTAGTTGTCTCTTTTTTTCCAGCTTTACTGAGATCGTACTTCATTACCTCTAAACTTAAATCACATCGTATCTTTTAGATAGCATATACGCTATGCCTGCCTTGTGAAAATGTGCTGTAGTTAGGGTTGAAGTTCCATTCCTTAAGGTGGCCATGCCCTTCATATTCTATTTCCTGTTATCTTTGGAGCCTTAGTGGAAAAGACTTGAGAGAGAATTCCAACTGTCCCATAGATGTGCGTGAAGGAGAGAGACACCTCAAATTGGAATGGCAATGGCCTTTTGTTTAGTCATGTACTATATAGTATATGAGTATAAAGTTATATACTATTCAGCTCTGTAAGGTGCTAAGGGCTTTTGTTGACTAGTCTGGTGGCACAGCTATTTTTAATTATCTTGTTTCTGTGGGGAGAATGTGTTACATTGGCTTTCTAACACCACTGAGCAATTTCACTCTGAGTTTTACTCGGTCTCCATTCATTATAGTTTGAAAACATAAAGGCAGCAATTAATTTTACAATCACAAAACCAACATTTAATTCACTGTATATTAGTTCAAACTTGGATGTTTTTTTCTCGTTTGGAAAATAACAGCTATTAGGAAACAGTATTTTCAAAATAAATTTAAAAAGAAAATAATCACTCATAATCCTTCCATCCAGAGATAATCTTTCATTTTTGCAGAAAGTACAAAAATGGGATTATATCATGCGTAATATATCTTAATCTACTTTTTTTTCACTTAACAACAGATTAGAACATATGTCCAAATTATTAACTATTAAACTCATGGACTCTGCAGCCAGTTTGACTTCATAATCCAAGCTCTGCCACTTAGCAACTGTGTAACCTTCAGCAAATCACTTAGTTCTCTGTACCTCAGTTTCTTTATAAAAGGGGGCATGGAGTAATAATACACATATATCATAAGGTTGTTGGGAGCATTAAGTAATGTCAATATATGTAAAGCTTTTAGAACAGTGCCTGGCCCATAGTTAACATTTTAACATTGTTAGGTATCGTTATTCTGCATACAACACAGCTTTAATGACTACATAACATTCCAATGTAAGCAAGTATCCCAGTTATTTAATTCATATTTTTTTCTTAGACATACAAGTTTTTTTTGTTTTTTTGTTTTTAATTGGGGTATAGTTGTTTTACAATGTTGTGTTAGTTTCTACTGTACAGCAAAGTGGAGTTCCTTGTGCTATACAGCAGGTCCTTATTAGTTATCTATTTTATACATATCAGTGTATACATGTCAATCCCAATCTCCCAATTCATCCCACCACCACCCACCCCCACTTTCCCCACTTGGTGGTGGGCAGAATAATGGCCCCTCAAATATGTCCACACAGTAATCCCTAGAACCTGTGAATATGTTACTTCACATGGCAAAAGAGGTTTTTGAATACATGATTACATTAAGAACCTTGAGATGGGGAGAAGAGTCTGGATTATTCAGGTGGTCCCAATCTAATCACTTGGCCCTTAAAAGCTGAGAACATCTTGGGGGTGGGGAGAAAGAAAGGATAACGAAAGAAGGGTCAGGAGATGCAAGATGAGAAGACATTCAACGCACCATTGCTGGATTTGTAGATGGGGGAAGGAGGTTATGGTTCAAGGAATGTAGGTGTCCTCTGGAAGCTAGAAAGGCTAAGAAACAGAATCTCTCTCACAGCTTTCAGGAGGAATACATTTATGCCCACAGCTTGATTTTAGCCAACTGAGACCCCTGTCAGACTTCTGACCTATAGAAGTGTAAGATAATTAATGTGCTGTTTTAAGCCACTAAATTTGTGGTGATTTTTCATAGCAGCAATAGAAAACCAATACAGTTTGCTTCCAATGTTTCAATATTATACATTTTATAGTATTTAAATTTGTAGGCATGTCATCACCTATGTTTTATTTCCTTATTATACATTTCTAGAAGTGAACTAGTGAGACAAAGAATGAGCAAAATTATGATGCTTTTGATAAATAAATCCAGATTTCCTGAGGATTTCTACAGATTTACACCTGTAGGGAATGTGCATGCCAGATCCCCTCTGCCTTTATCAGTAACGAATGTTATCATTTTTCAAATACTTTTTCACCTTCCATTTTAATTTGTGTGTCTTTTATGCACTAATTATTTATTAAATACCTAGTAAATATGCTAAGATGGACTGTGGCCTAAAAATATATCACATTGACTCTCACTTTCCTGTGATGATTCCTCTTGAAAGTTCAAGTCCATTTCTAATAATATATCTAATGACAGGTTCTGTAGTACAGACCATAGCGATAAAAATCCATTTATCTATGTGACCAAAATGCTGGCCTCCAGAGATACTGATAAGCCACAATGACAGATTATGCCATGATAAAGACAGAGCTGTGTTATGGTCAGTGCGTAACCAGTCATGTTTTTGTATTAAATACCACTTGGGTTATATATCCTTCTAAATTAAATTATTTTAATTTGTAATTTATGTAAATTTTACTTATAAGATCAAGTAAAGTACCATCAATATGCTGAGAGTTCAGTACCTATTTGCTGGAGATAAATTGCATACATTAACTTGAGTATTTTTAACATTTCAGTCATATTATGAGATATTCTAAGGCATATTAATACAATTATTTTACAAATAATAAGACTCAGTTATTATTTTAATAAATTATCTCATAGAAAGACATGCAATTTTAGGAAAAAAATATTTATCAGAGATTAGAAAATCTGTATTGTCATCTTTTTATTTTCCTCTAAGTTGTGCTGATTTTTTCTTCAACATGAAGAGCTGAAAAATAAATGTAAGGATAAGCCAGGAGTTCTAGTTGCTATATTTGGGTAACAATCCACTCCAAATGTAACGGCTTGGAACAGTGATTTTATTATGCTCAAGGGTTCTATAGGTCGGGGATTTGGAGAGGGCTCAGTTGGGGAAGTGTCTCGGCTCCACGCTGGGGCTTCAGCTGGAAAGACTCCAAGACAGGGAATGGCTCTGTGGCTGGGGGCAGAGATCACCTGAAGCTTCACTCACTTGTACATCTGGCGCATGGGCTGGAAGGACTTGAAGACCAGGACTGCAGAGCAGGTCACCTACATGTGGCCTTTCTTGCAGCTTGGCTTCCTCACAGCATGACTGCCACAGAGGAGTCAGACTTCTTATATGGCAGCCGAGGGCTCCATGCAGAAGGTGCCAGCACACAAGGCAGAAGCTGTACTGCCCTTTATCACCCAGCCTCAGAAGTCACCCAGCTCCACTTCCACCAGAGTCTGTTCGTTCCGAGGAAGTCACAAGCCCACCCTACTTAAAGGGGGGAAGACCTAGGTGCCCACCCCCATGAGTGGAGGAATGTCAGAGAAGCGGAGGGCCATGTTTTCAAACCATGTTTTCAAATCATAATTAAAGGGAACTTACTATTTCTTGAAAATTGAAATAAGTAAAAATTAAAATTTAGATGTCAATGCTAGTGTCACAATCAAAAAGTTAACTTTATACTAATATCTCAGAGAAACCAGTGGATTTAATATGAAAGAAAGTGGTGCTCTGAATTAACCAGAATAAGAATTGATTAGTAATAATTTGAGTTTCATATTCTGTGCAGAAGGGAAGTAGAAAAAATATATTCCATCCATTCAAATGACTTCACATTCTCAAAAGCCAATTAAAAGCTGAGATTCAGTTCCTACAATTACAAGAGGAGGAGTATTTAAACCATTCAATAGAGTAATACTAAACAAATGATTAGTTTTTAGTGAGGCAGTAGTAATATGTACTCTACATTTTTTTTATGTAATTTAGATTTACTGCACAGCTTGAAAGTATCTTTCCTGATAATGTAATTACTGTACAATTTCTTTATTTGCTGTGCTTTCCCCAGTTTATCCTTCTACAACCCTAATAAATACTAATTTAATACAATATTAGAAAGTGACAACGAGAAGTGTTAGGAAAGTAGATGTAGTGTACTTACTTATAATAGGATTAATTCAAAATCCTAACAGGGTGGTATATTCTGAGCTTCTGAAGGGAAGAAAAATAAATCCCTAAACACAGTTGTTTCTTTTTTATAGCTAAGGTGTTCAGTAATATAAATACAGTATTCTAATCAAATGTTTGTTTTCCCTTTTTGAGGGAGAAGGTGGAATGCTGAATTTAAATTGTCTTTTAAACCTGGAGGTGGATGAAAGAGGCAGGCACTTCTGGTGTTCCTTCTTTCGCTGTGAGCTGGAGTACAGGAGCATGCCTTCCTCGTAAATCCGTTCCGCCTCCATTGCCCATCCTGGAATTGTGCAGTGAAGACAGTGATTGTGAGATGCTTCCAGGAGGCTTTGCCCAGGCATTCTGTGGAAAATATGGGTGGTTCTTTGATACCTTCTGATAATAGTCTTGGCGGGGGGCGGGGGGGGGGCATGCCCAATGATTTCCCCTTCCCATACTATTTTTGTCTTCACATATGCCTTCATGGCAAAACCACATAAGCACTAACTTCAAATCATAATAAAATTCTCATTAGTCATAATACTGTTCAGCCCAACAACCAGTTCTCTGGGCATCACGACATTGTCATTGTACGTCAGCCAGCACTGCCAGCCTGACTCAAGATTCCTCTGTGGGACCACAGAGAATTTCCGGATACTGTCCACATGACTCAGGAGTCCAGGGGACACTGGAGAACTGTACCCAGGCCTTCACTCTCTCCAGTCACATCACCTTGCCAATTTTACTGTGGCGCTGCCGCCCCCTGTTGGGGTTGTGGGAGTGAGAAATGTGGCAAAACAATTCTCCTTTAGACTTTGCCCTCAATCTACATCCACCATGCAGGGATTTCAGCCTCATCCAGAGCAGATGAGAAAAGACTGTGAAACACCTTTCCTTTTATCTGCTCCTCCAACTTCTGCCACAAATCTACTTTCCCCCATTCATTCAGTGGCTGAAAGTTGTGAGTTTCTCTCTCTTCTCGCTCCCTAGTCAGAACCCTCCTCTGAATGACATCCTCTTTCTTTGACGAGGGGACACTAATAGAAGATGGAATGCAGAGAGCGAGCAGCCAGCAGAAAAGGAACAAAAACACTGTACTTGTTAACAGCTGCAAGTTGAGCGGAACACATATTGCCTTTAGGGACTAACATTTGGAAGTTTAGGAGACAGTCTAAAAATTACCATAGCCAAAAAAAAAAATTATTAAGATCTGTAAGTCAGTATAGTTGAGGGCTGAGGGCTATGGCAGTTCTGACAAAGGGAAGTTACTGCCACCTGTGTGAATTGGCAGCAGTATTTAAGCTGGCTCAAGTCTTAGAGGTAGAAAAATTGCAGATCCAGACTCAGAAAATAGGTCAGTTTAGCTGCAACATAAGATGCCTGGAGGAGAAAAGAGGGCAATGACAAGTCTGAATGTCAGTCTGAAGAGCTGGACTTTACTGAGTAGGCAATAAGGGGCCTATTATAGTTCTTGAGCAGAGAAGACAAGAGCTGTGCCCTAGGAAGTCACCTTGCAGCTGTACATAAAATGGATTGGAAAGAAGGGAGTATGGGTGTAGGAAGCCACGAAAAACTAAAGCCATTAATCACTGCTCAATGTTGTATATACTAAGGCCAAGACATCTAGAAGATTGTTTTTAACCTAACATTTTAGAGAGTTGCATTTCATCTGTTCTTTTCAAACCTTTGCCAAAGTAAATGTATATGATAAATTTGATACCTACAGATCCTTTGGCAAAACATTTTAATATGTGAATTCTAGGAATTTAAAAAATACACTTTTCCTATCAGTTGTTATAGTCACATATGTATCACCATATTCAGATCCAAATATATCATGAGCTTCATTTCTAAGTAAAACACGGAACACATTTTTTGTCTCCATAACTTCATTATACCTTAAGCTTAAATGTACTCAGACGTGAATAAACACAGAGCTTATTTGGGTTTTAATATATTCCCATTAAAATGAGACTATTTGGATGAAAAGGTAGGAATTAAATGTGTCTGTTTCAATGGCAATATTTAGTTAGCTATCAGTGTTGGACTAAAGAAGTGCCATTTTAAAATAATAAACTATAGAATGTGTTTATGATGTGGAGGAAGAGGGGAAATATTTCTATAACTAATTTAAGACAGAAACTATTGGGAGTTTATAGTTCTTAGAGTTGTTTGTATTTATTCTAGCAGGGTTATAGTAATATCAAGTTATGATAGACATTTCATGGTTCCTGTGAAGATGGAATGCCAAGTGCTTCCTTTTCCCTTTCTCCTTTAGGATTTCAAGATTTGATTGCCTAAGTGACATTTATACTGTCACATACTTTTGTGAAATGCTTTATGTTAATTACAGTTTTCACATTTTTCATGGTGACAAAATTGTCATATTGTCTTATGCTTGAAATATTTTAAAATAGTGGTTTCTGTAAAGAGGTCTTAAAAGTGGATTTTTCTTCAGAAAACTGTAACCAAGTAAAAATGAATTTTGGAAAGGAATTTCTTTCCTCCCTTCCTTCCTTCCTCCCTCCCTCCCTCCTTCCTTTCTCTTTCTTTCTTTCTTCTACAATTTATTGAGTGCTTATCAGGTTCCAAGCACTGTGCAAATCACTTTATTCTCACTCATTTCTCACAACTGTATCTGAAATCATTATCTGAATTACATCTTAGATCATCGACATCCCCATTCTATAGACCGGGAAACTGAAATTTAAAGAGATTAAGCAATTTGAAGAAGATCAAGGAGTGAGAAGAGTCAGAGTAGGGCTCAAAGTCCAGTTCTCTTATTCCAGCACAGACTTCCTGAGAGACAATATAAATGCCAAGCTAGGGCAACATGTGAAACACAGGCTTTGGAGACAGCCAGCCCTGCCTTCAATAGACCCCTTTGCTGTTTATAACTTATGGAACGTTAGACATCTCATTTAATGTTTCTAACTCTGTGTAACTTTATCTGTAATATGGGGACAATAACTTAGTACTTACATCATATGATTGCTGGAAAAATTTAATGAAATAATATAAAATGTTCCAAGATCTCAGGGTGGTAATCGCTTGCATGGCATTACTGGGCAATATTAAATTAATTACAGAAAAACATGTATTTCCCTTTAAATTTTTTCAATTCCCACTTTCTCTCTTACAATCTTATACCCTTGCATTCTAATCCCAAACCTATTACTAATTTACCATTACCAGCACTTGATAGTGGATTCACTTCCCTTCACCATCATATATAAGCTTACATCTAAGATGTCTGAGGCCTGAAAAACGTTTTTTTTTAAACCTATGGAATGTGTAAAAACTGTTCTGCTTGAAAGCCCAACAAGCTGATGCTTCCCCCCACTTGCAAGCATGCTAAACAAACAGCACCAAAATATTTGCTATAGGCAAATAAACACAGCCACGTATCCTACAAAGAATGTTTATAATATCACTCACAATCCATGGAGAAAGTCAGATTCAAACCAACTCCTACTACACATTGTGGACTGAAGACACACTAGTGATGTTATTCTAAACTCACATAAGCACCCAGGATCCTTTCTGGTGCAATTTGCACTGCCAACAGATGCAGGTCTTATCCGTGGTTCTGGTTCTCCACAGAAGTCATTTGCATCATTTCTCCTTCCACTGTTTAGTGCCCAAATCTAGATCCAGAAAAATGGACAGCCTATTTTAGAGACCGCCATCCACACCACTGAGTATTTTTATTGCAACACCTGGGATTTTTTTCCTGAGATAGTTGGTAGTGAACACTTAAGTAAGTAGCCAGATTAACTCACTTGGACTTTAAAGTATATAGGGATTCCTAGAGCCTAGAACACCAAGAATTGTGTTCATTGTTCTCTTAAATAAGTCATTGTTATCTAGAACTTCTTTCAGGGTCTGGTGACAATCTCCCAATTCAAATAGAGTGGCCAGTGCCTTAGTGGAGTTCAGCAGAAATTCCAGGGTCAACAGTTAGTACTTTGCTGACCAGGGTCGGTGGGGCATCCTGTTGGTTCATACTTTCCTCACACCAGATACTGGATTAAGATAAGCTAACAATCAGTATCACGTATGCCCGGAGAGAGATAATTTTGCTATCCTGTAGTAGTCAGAGGAGGGGGAGAGGCAAGCTCAGAGAGGATTGTTCTAAAACTGCTTGGTAAGAGCACTGGGAAGAGTTCCTGATCTGCCTAACAGGGATCACAGAAGTAATGCATGAGATTCACTCTTGGACTTGACCAGGAGGCTGGAAAGAGAAAGTGATGTATGGCATGAGATTTATTTAGTAGGAGCATCTGACAAAGAAAGTCAAGGATATATTGACGAGTAACTGCAGGACACAAAATGGCCAGGAAAAGCAGGAACAACATAATGGTACTGATGCTTCTCTAGGGATGAGATTGAAGTAATGTGTCACGGCCCTTTCTCAACAAACTCCTCATTTACTCCCTAAAACTTACACTGTACTAATTTCTTCATTAATCATCCATCACAATGCTTTGCAAAAGTAATAATCTCCATTTATAGGTGCTAAAAACCTTTGAAAACATAAAATTTCAAAGAAATTTTGGAAGCCTTTAGTTTTAAACTTGAAAAAATAGTACTATTAACAGAAATTCTCACTGAGCTCAAAGCACTCTACAAGTTCAATATATTCTGTTACATTTAGAGGAGAGAAAATTGAAGCTAAGACCTTCTTTTAATAATGATCATTTTACTGTCTGCTATCACACTAGGTAAATAGTGCACAACTCTCAAATTTAGTTATGAAAAGTAATCATTTTCCAATAAAAATGGGTAATTCTCCATTTCAGCTTCCATATAAGTGCCTATAGAATTAAAATAGTGACCTGAAACACATTTCAAATGTTCATCTTATTGTAATTCCCAAAGGTCGTATCTTTGAAAGTTATCCTTAAAGATCACTAATTTTCCTTAAAGTTGTGGCTATTTCATCTTGGTCTAGAATAGTAAACACTATATTCTACCTCCTTGACTCTCATGATTAGTGAAAAAATTTTAAAACAGTTAAGAATGAAAAAAGGTAATGTATTAGCATTAATCTAATAAAATATATACATTTTTAAAATTACAATGTTGGTCACAGACTGGGCAGGAGGCACCTCTGCACCACTTATGTTTCTGTCCATTGGTGAAAGCTCCATGGTTATACCACTGCTGCCTAGCTCTGCCCTCCCATTCACTTCTCCCTCTGCAGGGGAGATGGAGGGGCTTAATCCGAGTGGTAAGTTCAAAAGGAGAAACTGGGCCAGTGCAGCCCAGACACTTCTCACTCTGAGCCAGCATGCCCACATGCACCAGGCCCTAAATTTTACATACTGGCTCCTGTATGGGGAGGCTCTGATTATTCAGCCATGCCTGAGGCTTGTTAAACAAGACTGTCTAGTTCAGTATCAGGAGTCTCACCCTCTTGCAGATATATTCTCCAATACCAACTTTATCAGTAATAAAGGTGTTACGTTGGCTTTGTCTTATTTATTGAATTATTTCTCAATTGACACTATTTATTAAGCTTGTGTCAACACCAAGCAACAGTTGTTGTAGACATATATTGTTTGATTCAGTTACTTATTCCTTCAGGATTATGCTTTGGTCTGAAAGTTTTAGGTGAAGGCTTGTATTTATTTTCTACGCTATTATTGAAGACTTGGTGAATGTCTACTTTCTACTGAGGGAAAACAAACAATAAACATATCATTGTATACAACATACATACACAGGCCGCTAGCTGGTAGTGATAACAATACTTAATAAAATGTGTTACAAGGATAGGGTAATCCTTCTTTGGGTAGGATGGTGAGGGAAGGCCTCTCTACGGAAATAAATGTTGACATGAAACCTAAAAATGTGAAGTGGTAGTCATGAGCGTATCAGGGAGAAAGGATTCCATACAGAAGAAATAGAAACTTCAAAGGTCCTGAGGGGAAACTTATCAAATCCAGTGGGCAGAAAGATGACCAGAGTGACTGTAATGTAATAGATGGGAATTGAGAAGCAGGAGACAGTGAGACTGGAGAGGTTGGCAGGACCTGGACCAGGAAAGGAGACCTTGTAGGCCATAATTTAAAAAGAAGGTTTTATTTGAAAATGAAATAAAAATGTATTGAAGTGTTAAAAGTTAGGAATGCATGTGATCTGAATTGTTTTTAAAATTTCCTTTTGGCTCTTTTGGTAGAAAGCATTGCAAAGACAGCAGATAAAACTCAATTGCAGTGGCTCAGGCATGAGACAGCTGCTTGTTCAGGGTTGTCCTTGCTGGGGAGTAGGAGTGGCCAGACTTGAGAAATCCCAGGGGCTAGAGTCATTAGCACTTACGTACAAACGACATATGGGGAGTGAGTAGGATTGCAACCCTACGAATTAAGGATCACTCCTACATATTTATCCTGAGCACCTGGGTGAACAGGGGTACAATATCCAGAGATGGGGAAGACTTTTGGAGGATCAAATTGAGTTTTATCTTGCACAAATGGTTCTATTTGTTTCCATATGTTTGTGGTATCTTTTAGACTACTGAGTTGAGATGTCAAGTAAGCAGCTGGATATATATGTATGGGTCTCAAGGGAAAAAGTCAGGGCTAGAAATATTTTATCTGTTGCTTTTTGCTGCCATGAGTTAGAGAATTGCTGGAAAGTAATAAGATTAATAATATAAAATATTGCACATGGACATATATTGTTTGACCACCATTACGCTAAAAGCACTATACATCTCTTGTGGAAAAACTGAGGTTAAAAGAGAGTAATAATTTGCCCAAAGGCACACAGATAGTAAGTGGTAGGCTAGGCCTTGAATTCATGTCTTTCTGACTCCAAAGTCCACGCTCATTAGACTAAAATCAAGGAGGCATCTTCACCCTCCATGCTCTTAGAACAGGAGACTGGGTTCCATTTGTTACGTCAGTTTGCTGTATGACTGCACCATATAATCAACAAGAAAACCCTTGGAACTCAAAGGTTCTGTGTGCCTGATTTCAAAGCTACTAAGAAAGGAGTAATTTGTAATTTGAAAAGAACAGTCAAACCAAACATAATTAATGTGCATTATTCCAAGATAATTTTTAATAATGCCCACTTTAATTCTCAAAAGTATCCCAGTTTTGACAAATTATATGGTCACTCAGTACTTAGAGGTCTTTGACCCAAATGCTCATGAATAACTGAGAGAGTACAAATACCCACAAATCCTTCACTCTTCCTCTTTAAAAGAGCACAACTATCAAACAGGGGCCCCTCCATTCACTCTTCATATCCAACCCCTCCTTCAAAGGTCAATTTTTTAATTATTTCATTTTTTTTTCACTCAGCTTTCTCTTATTAGTGTATTTATGCCATCCACTTGATCCTTACTACAGATTATTTTCTGTTGAAGCATGAAAGTATTTTTTTCTCTCTTATTTAAATATAAGCTCTCTATATCTCCAAATGTCCCAAGTCTTTTCACTTTAGGTACTCAGTAACTATTGAAACAATGTTGAAAAAACTGAAGAACTATGAGGGTATAATGGGAGACATGTTTGGTAATTATTATTCTTTAAAGAACATGAACTAAAGTGTATGTAAGATCTTCTACTCCTTTTTGCCTTCCATAGTACAAATGACCTTATCTCTGCATATCGACAAAGAGAATCTTTTACAAGAATCTCAAGATGCACACAACTGGTGCAACAATTAAATTGGCAAAGGACTATGGAGACATTCTGGCCCAAATTCTGGAAACCAAATTGTAATTTAGAAAGATAATTACATTAAAAAGTGTAATCTGGGGGCTTCCCTGGTGGCGCAGTGGTTGAGAGTCCGCCTGCCGATGCAGGGGACACGGGTTCGTGCCCTGGTCCGGAAGGATCCCACATGCCGCGGAGCGGCTGGGCCCATGAGCCATGGCCTCAGAGCCTGTGCTCCACAACGGGAGAGGCCACAACAGTGAAAGGCCCACGTACCGAAAAAAATAAAAGTGTAATCTGCCACAGTGCTCCATTGGATAATATAATACTGGGGTCTAACTTTGGCTTTTTTTTTTTTTTTTTGAGAACTGAAAATGTGTTTTCTTAAATTGCACTTTTTCTAAGAGTTGCCTCATATAAACTCAAGTCTACTAAACTGATACAACATACAAATATTAGTTGTAACACTGTAATACAGTGAGGTTACAACATTGTTACATGTTGGGTTCTAAACCACTTATAAATATACTACTTTTTGTGTACATACCCCTTAAGGTATTTCTATTTGCAGTGTTGTTTGAGAACAACTGAGCAAGGCTGAATAAGGTACAAAAGGAAAGTATATATGCAAACATTTGAACATTCAAGCCTTTTTTTTTTTTGGATAATTATCTACTCTCAATTGAATGGAATGGGGGGGAGGGTTGGAATCTGAAGAATTGTAAATGCTCCTGCTAACTGACCAGGTTTACTACATTCTGTTCTAATATTAAACGTTTGAAACCATAAAATATATTAATTGATGTGTTTATTTTCATGAGAATTAAGCAGATATAGTAGAATAGCACTTGATTTGGGTTATGGCCTACAATGATGAAATTATATGTACATGTATTAGTCAGCTTTCACTAAGCTATTATGTATTAACAAATGACCCAAAACTCTCAGTGGCTTAAAACAATAAAAGGTTATTTCTTACCTGCTTATGTTTCAACTGCAGGTCAGCTATAGCCTCTCTTCATATGTCTTTTTCTACCTGAAGGGTCAGGCCTTATCTGTGTAGAATGCATTATTGTTATTCCAATATTTCAACTTAAATAAAGCTCACTCATGTTAAATACTGTTTGTGTGCTGGCAGGAAGAAAAAAGATCAATGGCAGAACCACACGACGGCTCTCAGAGCTTTTGCTGGGATGTGGCAACATCATTTCCAAAGCAAGTCTCATGGCCAAACTAATGTCGATAGAGCATGGAACTATAACCTCTTACAGAGAGGGCAGCATATAATTGGGAATAATAGAATTTACCACAGTGCATATGATACATCTCACAGCAACCACAGCATATGAATTTTGATTATGCACTAAAATAGAAAACAGGCAACTGCGATCTAGAAATTGTAGAATAAATAGCTGTATTGGAGTAGCATCTGCTTATTTCTTCTACCTGCAATCTGGGAAACACACACACACACACACACACACACACACACACACACACACACACACGTTAATGATCAACAATCTTTGAAGACTGAGTTTTGCTGCCTCCCAATGTCCTTAATTAGATTTCAGTTAGGTTAGCACTAATTTCTGTGACTAACAAAAAGAATGCCTTGAAGGACAGCTGTTATCTGTGATGCCAGCTTCTATGTTCTGTCTCTAATTGATGGTACTGGTTTGAAAGGTGAAGAATGTGGGCTTCCCTGGTGGCACAGTGGTTGAGAGTCCGCCTGCCGAAGCAGGGGACACGGGTTCGTGCCCTGGTCCGGGAAGATCCCACATGCCGCGAAGCGGCTGGGCTTGTGAGCCGTGGCTGCTGAGCCTGCACGTCCCAAGCCTGTGCTCCGCAACGGGAGAGACCACAGCAGTGAGAGGCCCGCGTACCGCAAAAAAAAAAAAAGTGAAGGATGTTCCTTTTTGTAAGGGAATATATTTATTACCAAACAGGAAAAGAATAAGTTATTTTCCAAATCAAAAAAGATTTATTATATGTTATTGTTCACTCCACATCCAGGTATTAGAAAAGAACACAAAATATTAGTCCCTATAATTATAATGTCCTAACAATTATTAACCCTAAGAAGTGTCAATCAATCTTCCAAGTATATATTTACCAAAACAAACAAGTGCCCTAATTTATGACTTCAACATATGTTACACTGAAGGAAAATTTAATGCTTAGAACTTATAAATAGAAACAGGCTTGAACTGAACCTTTTGGAAGAGTAGCAAGAAATAAGGAGTTCGATATTTCATAATTTATAGTAACAGGAAGTTGAACAGTTAGTGACTGAAGTAAGTCTTGGAATTAACCAGCCAGAATGAACTCATTAGGCAAAAAACTTTAGCAAAATCTGAGGTTAGTTATATTTTTCTCATTAGACATCTCTGGTCCCATAAAAGAGACAATCAAGCTGACATATTCCTCCTTTAATAAGAGCTTGCCAAATATAGCTCTTCAAAATTAATTAGCCTACTAATCATAAAAGAGAAATGAACAGTTAGGTAGACTCTCTAACATTGAAAATACCCTGAAGAAGTACCAGACCCATTTTATTCTATTAACATGTCTATTAGTTTTACTTCACATGATACTAATATTAACATGCTAGATGATACTCTTATTAATAAATAATTTTCCTTTTTTCCTATATATATCTAATCTTCATGAAGATTTCATCATTCATGTCTCCACTGAATCAAGTTGGTAAATTTGTTTTTTAAAAGTATCCTAAAAACAGATGCCAGTAATCAAAAGAAATATTTATAATACGAATGTAAGCATCTTAGTGACACTATCCCAATATGTATCCTTTTTCTCATTAATGTTTGAGAGGCAGTACATGAAATAAAGTACCCTATTTCACAGTGGAGCTCTGAAGGCAGCTGAGAAAACAGAGTTGGGGAAGGATATTAGAAAATCTGGACAGGAATATGAAAAAGTGATCAAGTGGAGGAAGAAATTCATTACCAGTCCCTATGACTCTCAATATTTTATGCGATAAGATAGCATATTTTATGTGATTTACCAAAGACCTTCAAAAAATATTGACATAGAGCAGATTATTAGGGACTTCCTCTTCCACATAGGTTAGAATTTCATTTTGTATGGTTCTTCTTGTAGTCTCAACACATAAGTGAACTAATGTACCCCAACACAAATAACTGATACATGAGCTGGGGCACACATGATATACCTGTGCACTCCACACACTGCCTCACTCAAGAAATATCCATCATGCCGCCACTATGCCAGAAATGTAGTAGGTGCTGAGGTGTAATATATGTAGTTATCAGCATACAAATGGTATTTTTAAAATGGAAATGAATCAGGTCATTTAGGGAGGTAGTAGACGAGAAGAGGATCAAGGGAGACATAAGGAATACCAATATTTAGGGGTATCACAGACAAAGAGCAGCTAGTGAAGTAGGAGAAAAATTAGAACAAGAGAGAATTTTAAGAACAAGCAAGTGGTCACTTCTAAGCAGGGTCAGTTGGACTTTGTTTCAGTGATATCCTCTAGTATATATACATTGTATACAGGATGTTCCATTGTTTGGAAAGCCTAGTATTTCTGTGATCATTCAATAACTCTGAAGTGCCTTACTTCAAAATGGACCTCTAACTATGAGAAAGTAACAATTTATATTGGCAACTATTATTTTTGCACAATCAATGTCTTGGCCCCATGGATTTAAGATAAACTATCTAAATAATTTACTTCTTATCTTGCTAAAGATATTCCATATAATTGACTGCATGTAAGACTATGAAACCAAGCAAGCTCTTTAAAAACCACCAGTGAAGACTAAATGACTAAGACTTTCATATGCAGATAATCTCAGAATTAGTCTAAGCACAGTTAGTTTTTCTATACATTATTAAATCTTTTTTCTTAGCTGAACTACCCTAAAGATTTAAATTTTAGATTTATTCAAAGTAGTTGCTGATTTATCCATAAAATAAGTCCTTAATTGTAAAGAAGTATAACTAAGCTCAGTGAATTCCTAAAGTATGCTTTACAGAATAGGCTACCCTGCGTCCATCCACTACCACACACATATTATTTATTCAAGTCATAGATCCCAAGACCATTCAACCAGGAGAATCAAGATTTATACAGTAGGTATTATTCATGTATGAACAACAGTGACCTCATGTGGCTAACGTTTCATGCCTGAAACTATTAGACTAAGAACAACAAAAAACAGCCTATGCTACACATCAAAACTTATGCCATAATGAATGATTCGAGCTGCCCATGTCAGGCAACATAATTTCTTTTTTAAGGCCTCTGATCACAAAGCAATCCCTTCCAAGGACCAGTATGGGTTCACTCTACGTATGTTTATAAGGTTAGATTGTTCAAAGATTAATTTAATGTAATAAGGTATCTTGAGGGCCAAGGACCAAATCTTACTTCTTTGTGTCACCAAAGGATTTAGTTCTGGTCTTTGTGCCTTGAAGGAAGTTTCCAAACGCTTTTTAAATTTCATCTTGTCTTCCTCGTCCTGGGTATCCTAATGTTAAAAAATAAAGGCCTAAATGTCAATTTAGGAACATACACCTTTGGCACTTCATTACCCAGTTGTTTCTAACTTTGGGGGAATGGCTGTATTTCTCTTCCATTTGAGCAGTTCCCTTAACCAACTTGAACCGCGATAATATTCAGGACTTTCACTCGTTTGCTCAAAAATATTTTAATGCATTATCTGCTAGAATAACAACAGATTCAAACATATTACATAACATTAAGAATAAAATAACTTCCAGCTCTCCTTTATAATCAAGGGTAAGGTCCTTTATCATCAATTTAAAACTGCTATAGTTAAATCATAGGTAAGTGTAACTGCATCAGTAAGATCTCTGAGCTAGGGAACACCCAAGTAAGGGTAAATTCTGAAGTAACATGATATCCGGTAGATGAGAGACTGCTGCTCCCAATACTCTGCTCAGAATTAACACATTATATCCCCTAGCAGAGTGGTAAATAACATGCTCTGGAGTAGGAAAACTTGGCTGATAATCCTGACTTCCAAATGGCTTTGGGCCATTCACTGTATTCTCTTAGAGTAGTCATCTCTGAAATGGGAAAGTATATTAGGATCTACCTCATATAGTGATCATGAGTCTTAAATTAGAATATGTTTGTATAACATTTGCTATGGTCTGAATGTTTGTGTCACCACCCCACCATTCAGATGTTGAAATCCTAACCCCCAATGTGATGGTATTAGAAGGTGGGGTCTTTGGAAGGTGCTTACTTAAGTCATAAGAATAGAACCCTCATGAATGGGATTGGTACTCTTTATAAAAGAGATCCCAGTCAGCTCCCTAGTCCCTTCCACCATGTGAGGACACAGGGAGAAGTTTGCAACCTGGAGGAAGGCCCTCACCCACCATGCTGGCACTCTGATCTTAAACTTTCAGCCTCCAGAACTACGAGAAATAAATTCTGTTGTTTACAAGCCACCCAGTCTATGGTATTTTGTCATAGCAGCTAGAGCAGACTAAAAACAGCATCTTCTAGGTTTCTGGCACATAGGAGGTGCTCAATATTTCAAGCTAAAATTTTTAATTAAATTTATCTCATTTATTATTTTTATTTCTCATCTATATTTCCGCCTTTTTAATTAGAGTTGAGGTATAATGTGCAGTTCATCATTTTCCCCCTCTTTTCTACCATTTTTAACCCAATGCTATATTTTTCCACACTTTATGTCCTTTATCCTCTTTCTGGTCCAAAGAAGCACCAGGTAAGTAAGTAGTATAGGTAATTTTTGCTAATATATTATATTTACCTAGTTATTCCTTGGGAAGTTAAAGTATGCTTTGAAAATATCAGTCTGAAATCTGATTATCTAGAAAGACTTCTTATTGTAATTAGATGGAATAAGTTTGATATCACATTTACTACATAAAGGGTATACAGCAAAAATAAATCTACCTGTGAAAGACAACATTTAAAACTCTCATCTAGTTATTACTGTAATCCTTAAAAATATAAAAAACAATAAGATCAAATTATGTGAAATACTCTAAAATACATATCTAACATAAAAATACACCTACTGGGCTTCCCTGGTGGCGCAGTGGTTGAGAGTCCGCCTGCTGATGCAGGGGACACTGGTTCGTGCCCCAGTCCGGGAAGATCCCACATGCCACGGAGCAGGTGGGCCCGTGAGCCATGGCCGCTGAGCCTGTGCGTCCGGAGCCTGTGCTCTGCAACGGGAGGCCACAACAGTGAGAGGCCCGTGTACTGCAAAAAACAAACACCTACATAACCTTTTACACATTTTGTTTCCATGTCTGAAAGGAAGTTTACGTGAGTTCACTTTTTCAATAATAACAGAATTATTTTCATTTATTTATTCAGCAAATATGTATTAAGATCCTGCTGTGTGTTCGGTACTATTTATGGCACAATTATTTCATATTAAACAGAATACAGAAGATCAGTTTTTATGTTTTATGTTATACTCTAGAAAGGTGCAATGACGATAAGTAATAAATAAGGAAGGAAGTAAATAAATGTATATCAAGTGGCAGTAAGCATGATGGAAGAAAAATAAGTGAGGACAAGGTGGATAGACAGTGATAGGGTATATTTTATGTAAGGTGGTCAGGAAAGGCATCTTTCATAAAGAAGCATTTAAAAAGACTTCAGAAGTTGTAAGGAAGAACATTTCAGGCAGAGAGAACAAGAGCAAAGCCCTGCAGTGGAAGTAGACTTGGAGTGTGCAAGAAATTCTGAGACTAAAGCAGAGTGAATGAGAAAGAAAGAGTTTGGAGATTAATTCAGAGAAACAGCAGGGCACGAAATCAGGTATGGCTCTGTGAGCTATACTGATACATTTAAATTTTGTTCTGATCCAAATATAAAAAGTCATTTAAGAATTTGATCTTAGAGGGACATAATCTGGCTTATATTGTAAAAGGCTTACTCTGGCTTTGGGGTACATAATAGATTATGATGGAGTGGGGAGGAAGATGAGAGACCAATTAGGAAGTTCTCCAACAATCCAAGAGATGATGGTGGCTTGGCCAGGGTATTTGTGGTAGATGTGAGAGAAAATATTCATATATCAGGTATGATTCAAAGCAGGAATTTAGAGAAAGTTTTAATGAATGGGATGTGAAATGTAAGAAAAAGGAAGATGCAAGGAGAGCCCAAAGACATTTGGCTTCAGCAGCCAGGAGAATGAATGAAAATGCCTTTTGTGAGGGTAAGGTAGACTGGATAGGCAGAATTTTTTTTTCAGGAGTGGAGGGGAAACACAGAGAAGGGGAATGAAGAGTTTAATTTTGATTATTTTGAATTTGAGATGTCTTTTAAATATTCAAGTGGAGATGTTGAAAAGGCAGTTGGATATTTCAGGCTGCGATTTAGGGGGAAATTCCCCAAAAGAATTTAAAAATGTGAGAGTTATCAAATTACTGATGGTATTTAATTCCACACAATTAGAGGAGATCATCTGGAAATTGAGTATAAAGTGCTTTGAGAGGGAACGCTAGGGCTTTCCAATGTTTAGAGGTCAGAATGATGAGAAAGAATAGACAAAAGAGACTGACAGGAAGTGAACAGTAAACTAGGAGACACTTGAGAAAGAGTGTCCTGGAGGCCAAGTGAGGAAAATTTTTCAAGAAGAAGGGAGGCGCCTGGGTGTGTTAGATGGTGCCAAGAGACTGAGTAAAATGAGAACTAAGAACTGACCAATGGATTTGGCAATATTGGTGACTGTGATACGAAGAGCACAGGGACAAAAGGCTGGCAATGGTGAGTTCCATGAGGGAAAAGCACAGGGAGAGGAATGGACTCAGGAGAGAAAACTTATGAAGAATCAGAAGACTTCCACCTGAGTGAAGTTTTCAGTAGTCAAGTAGTCTGGAGCATTCTGAGATATCACTTTCAAAGTGAAGATCAAAGTATGGCATCTTGCAACTCCTACCAATGAGAAGGAGGCGCAGTGCCTGGTGGGAAGTAGCATATTCCTCATTTGGGAATTCTTCTCTAGCCTTATTACCAAGTGACAATGAAACCTTGGCAGCTTTGAGTGGGGCCCAGACCAGGAAAGTTCTTAATAGTAGATCTAGGCAATAGTATGACCAGACCTGCCATTTAAGCCCTAGGACACAGCAGCATCTATCATTTTAGAGGTAACTGTGATGGGAAAAGATGCCATGTGGAGGTTAGCTCCAGTGAAAGAATTACAATGTAAACATGGAGTTCTGAAGCAAAGCCATGTTATCTACAGAGAAGAATTATATGACATTCAAAAAGAGCCCCTGGTTTGCTACTAGGGACTACGATGGAGCACCTGACCATGGAATATCAAGTGACTATTCTGCACCACCTGCCCATCTTGAGCTGGAAGTTGTCAGATGCATCAAGGCATGTTAGGCTAGCCCAGCAGCAATCCACTATAAAAAAGAAATGGTACATCTAGGATCAGGCATGAGCAGGGCCCAAAGGCAAAGTAAGTTGCAAAAACGGGCGGACCAGACTCCCATGTCACTTACCATTGTCACACTGGCACCACTCCCTTGGCTAACATCTATGGCCATATGGCAGGGGCAGCGGTCTCATAGGATCAAATGACAGGAGGAAAATGACTGAGCACTTTTAGGGATGAATAGGCTTGCTATATGTCTACGAGCTGAAAATGAACAATAGCTATAGTCCAGTTCTGCTCAAGGGAGGGCCAGAAAGACAGCATTGAAGGAAATGCTCCCCAGTAGGCACTTCTTTGGATGATACACTTGGTCATCCCCTTTGCAATGAAAGATAAGTAGTCTGAGGTTAGAATATATGGAACAATGGCCATTTGAAGATAGTTTGTTGGAAAGGAGAAACATTTGGAGATCAGGGCCAAGGAGGTCTAGGGAAGGGACATGTGGATGAATGGATGGGAGTGGACCTGAAGTATTTTGTATCACATATTCAAGCCCTCTAGAGAGTACCCCACCAGAAAATATATTAAATAACCAATGTGACAAAATAATTCAGCCAGGTGACATCAACTAGCCTTTGTCATCAGCCACCTCAGTGCTGGCACAATGGGCACAGGAAAGTTGTACCCATGGTGGTAGGAATGGAGGCTCTGACTGGGCCTTACAGCATGGGGTCCCTTCTTACCAAAGATGATCTAGCTTCAGCGGCTGTCAAACATCCAATTTTCCAGTGACAGAAGCTAATGCTGAGCCCCCAATATGATGCCATTCTCTCAAAAGAGCCACTATACAATTGGGGTTAATCTGGTTACTTTCAACCCTTTTCTGTCAGTAGGGCCTCAGCCAGCACCACTATTCCAGGCTTAGAGAATGTTTGACCCTCTTAAATGAAATTCTTTATATAATCATATCAACTGAAGAACACACCTGAGTGCAAATTGGGTGAGGTTGTGGCCACATGACCACAGGATCCACTGGTCCTACCACATACTGCACCTCCCAGAAGCTGTCAGTCTGACAGAGTGATGGAAAAGCCTCTGAAGTCATAGCTGAGGTGCCACCTTGGATATTATATCCTGCAAGGATGGGGCATCATTCTCCAGGATGCAGTATACAGTGGTTCCCCCCTTATCCACGGTTTTGCTTTCCTCAGTTTCAGTTACCCATGGTCAAATGCAGTCCAAAAATATTAAATGGAAAATTTCTGAAATAATCAATTCATAACTTTTAAACTGCATGCCATTATGAGTAGTCTGGCAAAATCTCACACCAACCCACACCATCCCACTCTGTCCTGCCCGTATAGTGAATCATCCCTTCATCCAACATATCCTGCCTATTAGTCACGTAGTAGCCATCTCAGCGGTCAGATTGACTGTCACGGTACTGCAGTGCTTGTGTTCAAGAAACCCTTATTTCACTTAATTATGGCCACAACATGCAAGAGTAGTGATGCTGAAAATTCACATATGCCAAAGAGAAGCTGTAAAGTGCTTCTTTTAAGTGGAAATATGAAAGTTCTCCTCTTTGAGAGGGAACGCTAGGGCTTTCCAATGTTTAGAGGTCAGAATGATGAGAAAGAATAGACAAAAGAGACTGATAGGAAATGAACAGTAAACTAGGAGACACTTGAGAAAGAGTGTCCTTAATAAGGAAAGAAAAAAAATCGTATGCTAACTTGCTAAGACCTATGGTAAGAACGAATCTTTTATCCATGAAATTGTAAAGAAGGAAAAAGAAATTTGTGCTAGTTTTGCTGTTGCACCTTAAACTGCAAAAGTTACAGCCACAGTGAATGATTAGGTGCTTAACTGAGATAGAAAAGGAATTAAATTTTTACAGTAAGATATTTTGAGAGGGAGAGAGACCACATTCACATAACTTTTACTATGGTATATTGTTGTAATTGTTCTGTTTTATTATTAGTTATTGTTTTTCATTTCTTACTGTGCCTAATTTATAAATTAAACTTTATCCTAGGTAAGTATGTATGTATGTATAAGAAAAAGCATAGTATATGTAGGATTTGGTACTGTCTGCAGTTTCAGGCATCCACTGGGGTCTTATAATGTATCCCTGCGGATAATGGGGGGCTGGTACTGTACACACTAAATTAACAACCCCTATATGGTTCTGTGACCCTAGTAGGTAGAATACTTGTGTCTGGGTCTGGGAGCCCAGGGAAGAAAGTAGGAGTAGCCCTGCTTACTGTCACTCCCAGAGAGTCACTTGGTGAATGTGTCTTCCCTCGCCTGCAAGTCTAGGTTCTGCAGGTCTAGATGTGTTGGTCCCACCAGGGAACATAACAAATGTCCAGTTAAACTCTGAACTGTGGCTGCAGCTTGGTCATTTGGGCACCATTTGCAAGGAGAGGAAGGAACCCAGTCACCATTCTCATAGGTGGAATTAACCCTGACACTCAGGAGGAGGTAGGCTTCTTGTTATGTAAAGGAATCAGGAAGAAAGTGTTTAGCATTCATGTGATCCACTGGCATATCTCTTAGAACTTTTTTGCCTGATTGTGAGAGATATTTGACAAATGCAGCAGCCGTAGCCTGATAAGGGTATGGTGATCAGGAGCAAAGATACCTCCAGAAGAAGATCAGGTTACCCTACCAGGTAAGCACCCAGACCCACGGAGGTTACTAGGCAGAGGAAATCCAGAATGGACAGAAGAGGAGAAAAAATATGAGTATCAGGCGTGGCCTCAAAACTAGCTGTAGTAGTAGGAACTATAGTTTATCTTACTAATCTTCTTCTTGCAAATCTCCCAGGGAAAAGAGACCAACCAGAAGCCTGAAGAAACTTTTCCTAGATAGACTGAACTTACACAGAGCAAGTGGATGCAAGCAGCTCACAGATGCTACAATGTGTCACTCAGGTTTCCCCCCTGAGCCCCCACCCCCACCCCCTAGCAAGTCCACCACCCCAGATGCCCAGATCATTGCCTGCTGACAACTCAGAGCTGAGTTCCTCCCACTAATGGCCCTAAGTTGAAAGGAGCTGCCTGGCCCAAGGTTATGCCCCCCTCCACCAGTCGGCACTCACCTAATGACTGGACCATGTTGAGGGTACAAAGACCTGGCTCTTGCCTCGATTTGAGATAATCTGGCATAACTCTGAAGGTATACTGTAAAAATTAATAAACAAAAACCTCAATTAAATAGAGTCAGGAGGCGGGCAGTGGGAGTTCTCACATCCTGTGACAATAACAGAGCCCAACAGGAAGAGGTAAGACTCCTCTTCTTTTTTGACGAGGACTCAGCCAATGAAAAGCCATGGACTCTTTGTTTTCTACAGCCTTCCCAACTTCTTTTCCCCTCTATAAAAGAGTTCTCCTTCCCTCAGCATGGCATGCAGGGACTTGCCAAGGTTACAGACCTTGTACTACAATTCTCTGCTGATGCCAAATAAACTTTTTTTTTCTTTCTGCTGAAGAAATAATTGGCAGTCTATTTGCTTTAGGTCGATAATACTCTAGATCCAGAGCTCCCTGTGGGATTGGCTGAGGCCTCTGTTGTGCCTGCATCTCAGTCAAATTCTCCCTCTGCCCAATCTTGCTGCCCTCACTCCTTTAAAAGTGTTTTTGTGGAGTGCCCTCCCCGATAAACCTCCTTCACACAAACCTCAGTGTCAGAGTCTGTTTTCTCGGGGACACAACGTGAGACAGTAATCTTTTATGGTATTTTCTCAATTGCTTGATTTTTCATTGTAAAATAAATTAACAGTATTTTTAAAGAATTGATTTCAAATGCAAAAAAATGTAGAGACATAGTTGGCAAAATAATTCCCAAACAATGCAAACTCTCATAGCAAAGCATAGAATTTACTGTGTTACTTTTGGTTTTGGTTCCCCTTCTGATGCCACAAGGAAGCTACTTCCCACCAGCCAATTTCCTTTCTTTCCAGGTAGAGTTCCTTGTGAGACTTAGTTTTTCTGCTTTTTTCTTTTCTAATTTAGATTTTACCCCAAAATGCAAGCTACATAAAAAGGTATTAACACAATAGAAGGAGGAAAAAAAAAACTTTTGTTTATTTCTAAATACCCTATAGGAAGTTGTAAAAAGATTCATGCATAACAATAGGATGTAAATTTAGGTAATGATTTGGATCTTCTCCAATTGCAGCTTCAGCCTGGCAAACAACAGATTTCCTTAGAAATTCATTGTAGCTCAAACATAAAATTCTTGTTTCACCATGGCTAATTGACATCGCATAAGCATATGTAATGAGTTTTTCAATAAAGAAATAAATACCTTTTGTGTAGAGGGAGAAAAAAGGCCAATATGGAAGAATATTTTAAGTCTTTTCATTTATATTTGCATTTATATCACTGATCTGAAAAATTTCCAAATGAAAAAGTTGCAGCACTCTGTGACAGAGGCATTGTAGAGTAATTATGGGGGGGGGAACCCCCAAGGTCCCCACGTTTAATTATTATAAAAACATTAGCCTTGCAAATTTACATAGTTTCATTTCTTCTTTTGCTTTTTTGACCCAAGGATATGGGGAAAATAATAACTAACATATAATATACAGATAGGATGAATTCAAAACCACTGCTTTCTTAGCCCATGTGATTTACTCAGCTTGCTATTTTTGAACCATTTTTTGAAAATCTGCTAGCTTCTAGAAAAGATTTAACATGGCTTTAAAAACTAAAGCAAACAAAATAAGAGGGTAGGTAAGAGAGTAAATGGATATGAAGAGAGAGCAAAATGAGAGTGGAGTTAATATACTAGGAATGAGATTAGCAAACAACAACTTCCTTATGCTGGGCAGTACATTTAATGGAGGATTGCTAATTTGGCCTAAACTTTCTAGCAGCCATCAAAAAGAGTGATGATGATAGGGATTCGATTGACAACCTCTACGATGCAAGGAAAAGCAACAGATTAAAATAAGTATAATGTTCCTTGTTGCTGAGACCTTTTTCCTGAGACTTATCAAAGATGCCACCATATTGTAATTTTAAAAACTTCAATTACATTTTGTATGAAAATTGTTAAGAAGCAAAAGTTTTCAGGGGAAACCTTCTGCTTCTTTAGCAATTTGTTTTCATAATGTCCCTCAATTTAAGCCAAAGACACAATACTGAAAAGCAAAGTCAGCAAATAAAATTTAAATAAAGTTTACCCCAGATATTGTTAAAGAGAAAATTATTCTAACACTTGTTAAAATGGTCAGGAAGACTTTATTCAAGACTATTGCAATGGGGTATTGTAATAGGGAAAGAGATCAGGCTGAAGTCCAAATACAATTAGGCCAAATGGGAATTTACAGGCAAGGTGCAGGGTGATGGGGATCAGTGGATGGAAACTTAGTGAGAGGAAACATCAAGGGTAGGAAGATTCTTGCTAAATTGCCTTTATAGAGTTCTTGCTAAAGGCAGGTCAAGGACTCATAAAAGGAGGTTAGGGGATGTGGAACTTGATCAGATATTAAGAGTGGGGGAATTCTTGACAAACTGACTTAGCAGAATTCTTGCTAAGACTGGGCAATGCAGGTCTGGCAAACAAAGGATGGACACAGAAGCCCACCTATGAGACCTAGTCAAGAAGAGAGCTCAAAGGAGACTAGAGTTTGGTCAAGGATAGAGTCTTAGTCAATATCTACCATAAGCTAACATTGAAGACTACCAAGATCTGTTCAAAAAGAAGTTTAGCAAATACTTATACTTTTGGTTAGGACATCTGCATCTAAAACAATAGCCTGCAACGAAGCAAATACCCCTGTTTAATACCTCAGGCTGAGAAAAAGGAACAAAGGATAGTTATTTCCCACTCCTTATGCTCCCAGATGGAGGCTCTTCCATTAGAGCAATGGTTCTCAAATGTTTTATCTCAGGATAACTTTTTACTTTTTTTTTTTAATTAATTAATTTAATTTATTTATTTTTGGCTGCATTGGGTCTTTGTTGCTGCACACAGGCTTTCTCTAGTTGCCGTGAGCAGGGGCTACTCTTCCTTGTGCCGTGCGTGGTTCTCATTGTGGTGGCTTCTCTTATTGTGGAGCATGGGCTCTAGGTGTGCAGGCTTCAGTAGTTGTGGCACAGGCTCAGTAGTTGTGGCTTGCGGGCTCTAGAGCGCAGGCTCAGTAGTTGCGGTGCACGGGCTTAGTTGCTCCGCGGCATGTGGGATCTTCCAAGACATGGGATCTTCCAAGACCAGAGATCAAACCTGTGTCCCCTGCATTGGCAGGAGGATTCTTAACCACTGCGCCACCAGGGAAGTCCCAACTTTTTACTTTTAAATACTACTGAGGACACCAAAAAACTTTTGTTTACATGAGTTATATTTTCTATATAAGGGACTGAGAAGTTTTTTAAAATTTAGTTATTAATTCATTTAAAATAGCAATAATAAACTTTTTATATGTTAATATAAATAACATAGTTTCATAAAATAACTATTTTTCAAACCAAAAAAATTAGCGAGGTGAGATGCATTTTACATTTTTTGCAAATCTCTTTAATGTCTGAACTTAATAGAAGATAGCTGGGTCTTCAGATTTGCTTCTCATTCCCTTGGATGCAATATATTGTTTTGGTTGAAGTACATGAAAAGGATCCAGTCTCACACAGACTTATAGTTGAAAAGGACCTAGTAGCTGCAGACCTCTAAAAGAAAGTCCTCAGGGATCTTCTGACCACACTTTAAGAAACACTCCTAGTCTTTGTATGTCCATTTATTCCCCTCCAGGGAGGAGCTGTGAATTTCCTGATAGATTACATAGAAAAGAAAGTGGGCTGCTTTCTATGTCATAACCAGGAGTGGTTTGGGATTGTCTAGTGCAACTTCTAGGTCTGCTGAATTCTGGGGTACCACTGTCCATTTTGTACAGAGTTAAAGACACACTTTTCAAATGAGCATTTATCAGAGAAATAAAAAGTTAAATATTTATCTCCATCTGTCTGACTGCTGTGCTAATCTCTCAACCAGTTTTGAACACAAGAGAAGAAGACATTAGTGTTATTTATTGACCCCCTTAAATGCCAGCAAATGGAAGGACATATGCTGGGCTGTCCAAAGCCATACTGCCTTGAAAATACAATGTCAGATATAACAAGGGAGTAAATTTTAAAGGTTCCTCATTTGGGATGTTAAGTAAGACTTAACTTTTAGGAATATGTGTAATTATATATATCAATAATCTAGAATATGCATAAAAATTAGAAGAAACTGGAAAGAAGGCATATACCCAAGCAAACAATTTTGAATAGTTTTGATTTATAAACTATAGGAATATAGTTAGTGAAAAGAACACCTGTTCCTTAAATACATAACTCTTCTACACAGATTATGTACATAGGTAGAGCAGGAGCTCAGAATGAGAATCATAAAAGTATCAAATCTGCTGATCCAAGTTTGACTTGTAATATACCTGTTAAACACCAAAGTATATTCTAGTGAAATACAGGTAAGCAAAATGAAATTAAACCATTCAAAATACTGTTAAAAGGACCTCAGCAAAAAAAGTTTGTACTCTGAGGCTTCATGAAATGCAAAATCACGTGCTAAGGAAAAATGCATATGTACAATTACTGTGTTTTGTGCACCAAAGAAATAATCAAGCATCTACCTCTGTCGTAAGATGGAATTTTATTGACATGACTCAAAATAAATAATAAAATGACACTGAATTATAGCCTTCCACCCAAACTTAGTGTAAGTGCTAATTAATTTACACTATAAATCAGTCCTTTTTCTGACTTGAGACTATGCTGTAACTTGAGGTTTTTCAACTCATGGAAGTATGATTTCTTACCTACAAAGTGTGGGAGCAAAATACATTCAATTAGATCACAGGATTCCTTAGAAAAAGAATTGTGTCATAAAGTAAATATGGAGGTTTTAAAATGCAAGTTAGTGTTTTGAACACTTAAAATGTTTTCTGCTTGAATGAACAAATGAATGTTCCTTTAATTTATGCTTTCCTGTTAGCTATATCATCACTATTTACAGCTCTTTTCTAAGGACTGTCTGCACTTAACATACTTCCTAAATTGTCATGAGTAGTCCCAGCCCCATTATCTCCACTATTAATCATAATTGTCAGACCAGATGCCCTTGCCTTTAGACTAAGATCAATGTTAAAGCGAGGCCATAATGGCAGTCAATTCAGGTGCAAATTTTAAAGGGGTGTCCAAAACTCAGTAATCAACATAAGTGATATTTTAATGTACCATTTTAAGTCATAATAAACAAAAAATCAAAATTTTAAATAAAGATAGGCTGTTTGTTTTATGACTTTGTGTTATTGTGCAACACAAATAACAATCTTCCAACCAGCCGGAGTTTCCCAAGTTCCCGTCCAGGTGGGTTTGTGAGGATTGACAATGATGTGTAAACAGACTGGGAATTATGGAGCTTTACATGTAGTCATTATATTTTACTGTAAAGCTTCTATTAACTCTTAACCCTTGCTTCAAAATATGGGAGGATATTTTGCTAAGTGTACTAGGGATGCACATTTTTGCTTTTGTTTCAGACCAATACGGCTCTGCGGGGCACTGATGGACATCACAACTTAATGCCTTCTTTTCTTACATCAACTGTGTTCCTTGAGAGCAAAATTTCTCTCTCTCTCCTTTTCTTCACGGTTCAACTTCTCCTATGTTGTTTTTCCTTTTTCTCCTTTTCCTCATCTCAAACTTACTCCCCAACCCACTCTTCACTTTCTACTGCATGGGAAAACTACCCACTAATGCCCTTAAATGACATTCATATTGCTAAATCCAATGGGTCCTTTTCAGTCTTCATTTTACTTCACTGCTCAGCATCTCTCAATGTTGTGGATTACTCTGTTCTTCCAGAAACAATCTTTCTGGCAGCCACCATGACACCATATTATTTGTTTTCCTTCTTCCTTTCTAGCTACTTTTTATTGCAGGTTCCTCCTCTTCTATTTACCATTAAATATTGGCACTTCTACCAATAATTTTTTTTTAACATTGGCATTTCGAATGTCATAGTCTGTTGATATTCTATACTCACTATTTGACAATCTAATACTCTCACAGGTGCCTATATACTCGTGACACTACATATATAGCTCTAACTCAGAACAGACTCAATTGCTTTCTCTGTACATCCACTTAAATTTCTGAAAGTCATGTCACCATCAATTTATCCAAGACCAAACTCAACTTCCTGTCCCACTTAGTCCTCTTCCATTCAGGAGCTCAAATGAGAAATCAAGGAGTAATCTCTCACACATCTCTCCCTTCCCATATCATCCAGAACTCTCTCTTCCAAATCCATCCGCATTGCGCACCTCTATGGCCTCCTCTCTAATCTAATGGCTTCTGAATCATCAAGCCACTTCTAGAATATTCTAGTAACCCCAGCTAGTTTCCCCAGAAAAGTTTTGTCTCCCTTTCCAAATTGTCCACACTGAAGCCAGCGTTCTTTAAATAAAATTGTTACCTTTCTTTATTTTTCAAGAGATTAGAGGCCAAAAATACCGGTTAAGAGCATTCTGCAGTTCAAGCAAGACGTAATAAAGGGACAGAAAGGCTAATAAGTTACAGATTCAAACTGTTTTTAAGAAATAGAAGTGAGAGCGCACAGGAACTGACTGGAAGGCATTAAGAAAGGGGATAAAGAAACCCTGGCTTGTAGAATTTAAGTATCTTGCACATGATCTTATGATTTAGAAACTGGAGTCATGATTTGAGCTTAGGTGTGCCAAATTCCATAGCAGTGTGTTTTCAGTACTTCTTGCATTTTAGCATGTAAGTACAGAAGTTTTGCTCTCTTAAAATCTGTTCTTTGATCCTACATCCTCCTTCTGTTTTGGGTTTCCATCAGTTAATTCTCTAAGTCAAAATGCTTCTTCCTCCTAAGGGTTCTTGAATCTTCTCTCACTTCTCTATCCCAATTGCCAGTATCTTAGTGCAGTTGCTTATTATTTCCCATGTGCATACGGTTTCTCTCTCTCAATTAATTTTCTACATTGCTGTAAAACATAAATGTTTACAAACAGCAGCTAGCATTTAACAATTCTGTAACAGGATATATGAAGCCATCTATAATGTGATTATCTTTATCTCTCTTACTCTTCCCCCTAAGAAATTTCCATTTCCCCAGTGCTTTCTCTCTCAGGTTCATACTTTTATAACAGATATTTTTATCTCCTTGCCTAAAATGCCTTTCCCAACCTGATCTTCTAATGGTGAACTTCCATTTGCTGTTCAAGTCTCAATTCTTACTCTACCTTCTTCTTCAGGAATCCATTCTGACAAGTTCCTCTCTTAGCTAGCTTACTCCTCCCAAATGCCTCTGTAGCACCCTATGGAATATATATTTTTATAACATACTGTCATTTTTCATTTGTCTGACTTCTCCATTAATTTGAATACCTTGAGATCAGAAACTAATAATATTATAGAATGAGGAAATATTACCTGGTCATAAAGAATGGATTCTGGATTCAGATAACCTGCACTCAAATTCCTACCCAGCCGTTTTTAATGGTTGGTTAGTTTCATCATCTGAAAAAAAAGGTAATAGTAATATGTACTTAAAAAGCATTTTGTGGACCTTAAATTAGATTAAGTATACAAAATTAGCACAGTGTTTAGTATATAGTTAGTGTTCAATAAAGGTTTGTGCAATAAATGAACTTACACTTTTTTATTCCTCGTTATATAGGTCAAGCTCTTACAGCGCTATAAACAACATAAAGAATTCACAGAAAAATTTTATTTTAAATGAATACAGAAGTGCAGAACATGATTACTTTCATGATATATTTTTGATCATGTCTTTGTCATACATTAAATTATTATTCAACCTCAAATTAAAACAGCCCTAGATAAAAAAACTGATCCACGGCTGGACGCTGTTTCCAAGCATACGTTAGGGAGGAGTGATTACTATCTATAGATAGGAGTGATAGGAGTGGCCTCTATCTATCATGATACACAGCATTCTAAATATGATTGATTATTCAAAATAATTTTGAATTTGTTTTTTTATCTTGTTTCTATTATTAATCCCTTCAGTTCTTTGGATCATTTTGTTTTTCTAGGATGCCAAGGATTTTTGTTTGTTTGTTTTTTGCCCTTTTAAAAATACAAATTTCCCTTGTCTCACAGCCCTGCTTACTCTCATTTGTACCTAAGTGCTATGGTGCTCTTAAAAGCCACTTGAAATTCACTCATCCTTCAAAAAACCATTGTGGTAACAAGGTCTGCTCTGAAGGTTAATTTCAGCAGGTCTGAAATAGGTTGGTGCTGGTGTGCTGAAGTCAGATAAACCAACCTGACCCCTGGTAAAGAGGCATGTACTGATTAATAGTGTTGCTTTGTACCATGGCTGTGAGGCAAGCTACACTCAAGCCCCACTGACCCTCTTTCCTATCCCTTAAACTCAGCAAGTTCAAAACCACCTCAGACCATAGGATTTCGGAGGCCCTTCTGGAAGTCTACTGATTAAGCCACATGCACACACCCAATCACTGTGCATACATTGTCTTATTCTTTCTGATAGCACTTACTATATCTGAAATTAGATTTTTTGTGTGTGCTTATTTTTTATATTCCGCACTAGAAATATAAACTCTCCATTGCAAAATTTTAAAATACACATAAACTTCCCCTCCTCTGCTTTAATGTCTATACAGGAGCAAGTGGTGACCGGCCAAAGGAGCTCTACAATGGCTGAGCTCTGTGTGGGTAGGAGGGTTGGGAAGGTTGGAAAGGGAGCAGGGCTTCCTTTCCTAAGTACTCCAAAGGTCCTTTCCTAAGTACTCCAGTGGCAAAATCACAAGAAAACTAGAATAAAATGAAGAAAAATGAAAAATGAAAAAAAAAAAGAAGTGAAAACAAGAAAGAAGGTATTTCTAGGGGAAAGATTCTTCCACATGAATGAACTTGTGGCTCCTATTCCTGTAATCTTGGGGCACTATATACTGACCCATTTTGCCAGGAGTCAAGAAAATATTTATATCTCACACCTTAATAGAGCCGAGACCTCCCTCACCCACGAGGAGACCACAGGCAGCTCCAACTAGGGAAATCCCTTCCTAAACCACAGTCGGCACCAGCAGGAACAAGTGGTAACCCAAGGCCACAAGATAAACCAAGCAAACCAAAATAAAATGGTCAAGGCTTTGTCATTGGAACCACAGCCCACAAAAGTAGACCAAGACCTGCATGCTAAACCTAAAGAAAAGTGTTTGCCTGAAACAATAAAAGATCTAAATAGGACCCAGAGTTTCCTAAAATAATAAAAACGCAGAATGCAAATGAAATTCACCCATCCTTCCAAAAACAAGGAAAATCACAACTTGAATTAGAAAAGAAAACAAAATGACAAACACTGAGATAAATCAGATGTTGGAATTATTTGACAAAGATTTTAAATCAATCAACATGACCATGCTTCAAGAATCAATTACAATATTATCTTAAAGCAAATGGAACATCTCAGCAAAGAAACAGTGCAGAGATAAACATATAGATCAATGGAACAGAACAGAGAACCCAGAAATAGAAGCACATAAGTATGCACAATCAACTTTTTGCAAAGGTGCAAAATCAATTCAATGGAGAAAGGATATGTTTCCCCCAAAATGATGCTGGAACTACTGAACATCCACAGGCAAAAAGAAAAAAAAAAAAAATCCTTGACCTAAACCTCACTCCTTATACAAAAATTAATTCTATGTTGACCATGGACTTAAGTGTAAAACATAAACTATAAGACTTTTAGAAGAATAAGAGAGGAGAATCTTCTGCACCTAGAACTGAGCCAAGAGTTTTTAGAATTGACATCAAATGAAAAATCCATTAAAAAAAATTGAAAAATGGAACCTCATCAAAATTAAAACTTTTGTTCTCTGTAAAGCAGGGTGAAGAGGATGAAAAGATAAACTACAGGCTGGGAGAAGATACTTTCAAGATGTATCTGATACAGGACTAGTATCTAGAATATAGAAAGAATTCTTAAAACTTAACATTATAATAAATCCAACTGGAAAATGAGCAAAGGAGATGAACAAACATGTCACCAAAAAAGATATACAGTTGACAAATGTTATAGACTGAATAACTATGTCCCCCCACATTTCATATGTTGAAACCTATTCCCCAAATGTAATTGTATTCAGAGGTGGGGCCTTTGCAAGGTAATTGGCTCATGAGGGTGGAGCCCATATAAATAGGTTTAATACCCTTACAGAAGAGACCCTAGAGAGCTCCTTAACCCTTCTACCATGTGAGGATACACCAAGGAGAAGACAGCTGCTTATGAACAGGAAGTGGGCCCTCACTAGACACTGAATCTGCTAGTACCTTGATCTTGGACTTCCCAGCCTCCAGAACTATGAGAAATAAATGTTTGTTGCTTAAGCTACCCTTTCTATGGTATTTTGTTATAGGAGCCCTGAATGGGCTAAGACAACAAAAAGCATATGAAAAGATATTCTCCTCCATTAGTTATCAGGGAAATGCAAATTAAAAACCACAATAAGATATCACTATACATCTATCAGACAAGCTAATATTAAAAAATAGCAACAACAATAAATGCTGGTGAGGATACAAAGAAATTGGACCATTCATACATTGTTGATGGGAATGTAAAATGGTACATCCACTCTGAAAAACAGTTTGGCAGAGTCACAACAAACTAAACATGCAGTTATCATATGACACAATAATTATACTCTTGAACACTTGTTCCAGATAAGTTAAAATTACCTTTGTAAAAAATCCTATATGCAGTGTTCATAGCAGCTTTATTCATAATAGCTAAAAACAGGAAACAGGTCAGATGTCCCTCAATGGGTAGATGGTTAAACATATGGTGGTACGTCCATACTACTCAGCAATAAAATAGAATGAACTCTTGATAGATGGCAGCAACTCAGATGAATCTTCAGGGAATTATGCTGAGCAAAAAAAAAAAATCGAATCACAAATGTATACATATTGTACAAATCCATTTATATAACACTTTTGAAGAGACAAAATTTTGGAAATGAACAGATTACTGATTACCAGGGGTTAGTGATGGTTATAAAAGGATCCTTGTGATGGAGCTATTCTTATCTTGGTTCTTGTGGCAGATATATAAACTCATAAAATCGTACAGAGCAAAATACACACAGAGAGAGAGAACAATGAGTACAACAAGTAAAACCTGGGAAATCTGAACAAAATTTGTGGATTATATCGATGTCAATATCTTGGTTGTGATATTGTACTAGTTTTGCAAGACAACTGTCATGAGGAGAAATGGTAACAGGTACAGGATGTCTGTCTATTATTTTTTACAACTGCATTAGACTTTACAATTATTTCAATAAAAATTTAAATAAAAAAAGAAAGGTGAAATGTTTCCTCTAAAGGGATCTTTGGATACCTTCTTGCTTTAATGTGCAAGAAATGTTCTATATACAATGAAAGTGTTGCTGATGAGGACAACTGAGGAGCAAGAGGACTATTCCCCATTTGCATCTTCTTTCTATCCCTTCAGTATACAGGCCCCATGACAAGGTTATCCTCTGATCTTCCTTCTCCCTTATTGATCCCTTTTTCTCAGGCTCTTCAGTGAGATCTTTTTTCTCCTCCTCTAAATTCAGGTGGTCCCTAAGGCTTTGTTCTCAGATTATTCTCATTCACGTTCATCCACTAAGATGTCTCCTACAGCTTTAAATGTCACTGATTCCTTAACGTATATCTCCAGGTCTGAACACCCCCCAGAACCCCGGACTTTTAGATATAGCTGCCTTCTTGTCATACCCATTTGGATATTTAACCATCTTCATCTCATGATGGCCATCCTCCTCTATCAAACATGCTCCTCCCCAAGTGTTCTCATAGCAGGGAACTGCATTATTAATCTCAGTTTAAAAATATTATTTTGGACTTACGTTTCTCTCTCTTTTCTCCTTTTTATATTTCTCTCACTTAAGTTTAAGCAGCAAATCCTATTGGCTCCACCTTCAAAATGTATTCTACACCTGACCAATTTTCACAGCCTTCCCCACTACAACCCTGGTCTAAACTGCTTTTATCCCTGACTGGTCTAACCACGAAATAGTCTCCCAACTGGTTCCTTACTTTCCATTTTTGCTCCTCTAGAGCTTATTTCAATTTTTTTTTTTATTGTAACAGTTTATTCAAGGATATTGCTTAAAAAGTCAGACTTGTATAGTTTAGGAATATGAACTCTAGATCTACTTTGATTCCTATCTCTGTCATTTACCACCTGTCTGGTTTTGATGAAGTAACAATCTTTCTGAGCCTCAATTTCTTCATCAATAAAACAATACTTATAAGGTTTTTGTAAGGATCATCTGTGATTATATCTAGCACATGGTATCCCTTCAATAAATGTCAACTATAATTGTTATTATTTGTGGTTAACTCATAACTTATGTCAGAGTAAGAGCTCATTCCACATAGAGTTTAGTTAGATTTTCTCTCTGCCAATAGTATTAAAAGGAATGGATAAAACTAAGATTTAAAACAAACTTGTTTTTTATGATAAATGAAAACAATGTTTTCTGAATTTTCTTTTTGCAAAAGATTAAATTATAAAATAATTTGTTCTCAAAGATTTTGCTGTTATAAGCATCATGGCACTGATCTTTCTGCTCTTTCATCTTTTTAAGCTCATTATTATTACATTTTCAGTTTATAAATCTCTTATTATCTCATAAAGTTTTCTATTTCAAAACACTGATTTTTTTTCCACTAATGTTACTCCATCATTATTGAGCTAGGTTTCAAAATGCAAAAGAAATCCATGGTTAATCTTACTGCTTATGGAAATTTATTAACTTTTGATGGCATCCAGTGGTTAAACAAGTAGCAAATTCTAACCTCTATATATCAGAAAAGAAAATATTTCATACTTCCACCTCCATCCCCACAACCAGTCTTGACAAATTTTCTTGATTCTGCTGAATAAAAAATGCACCATCTTTTTAGCAGCTAACATCATCCCCAGGATCAGGAAAACCACACTCTTCATGCCCTGAGCTGTTTCCATAGAAATTTTGAAGGTGACTCTGGTAAACAGTAAAGATCCTGTTTCAAGATCATCTTTGGAGTTTACAGAGTTTATGAAGAGACCTATGTATTAGCTCAGCTGGGTCACTAAGAACTTGAAGAAATCATATGGAATATCAACAAATATATAAATACTTTAACTAAAATCTCATCTATATATTCTGGCTAGCTTATTTTAAAGTTAATTGCCATTCCCTTTCTCTGCTTCGTTTATTCTCTATAAGGTAGCCATTTTATTTGTTTATCTTTATTTTGTATTACCTCCCAGGAATATAAATAAGTACAAAGATAGGAATTTTAAATGTTTTTTTCACTGCAGTTTCCTCAAGACCTAAAACAGTGCCCAGTACATAGTAGACACTTAATATATTTTTGTATATTGAATGAATTTGACATCACCCTATTTTAAATGTTATAAACATAAATAACATTTTTATCTTTAATAACTAGACAATTCACTTAGACATTGCTTCAATTATGAAAAATTGGTTATTTTTTCTCCTCCTGCTAATTGGCCATCTAAAACACTTTGCCACTAGAACTCTGTATATATCAAACTTCTTGACCTACTGAAGCAATAATTGACAAAACACTTAGAAGACCAGACATAAAGTTACATACATATTTTAAATTTTATAGTGGTACAAAACTGATTTCCCACCCCCAATTTCTATCATCCATGAAAATTATGTTGTTAGTGCATGTATTCTTTTTTTCTTATTACTACCAATCTTGAAAATGAAGGCTTTAGGAAAGTATTTCTGAAAATAACCAAATACATTTTAACCCTTTTAGAACCAGAAAGTGCTCATTAGTCATTATTTCATAGCTGAGAAGAACATAAGTTGAAAATAGTTCAAAGAAAGAAATGACAGATATGCTGATTTCTCATGAGGGTTTACAAGAAAAATGGCAAAAGTCTTCCTGTTTGTGTGGCATTATATCAATATTTAGTATAATTTGGTGGGACACAAATTCAGATCTTCATATTTTCCTTTTCTGAAAAGCCTCTATATTGTTTAAATATCATGTTGAATTAGACTGTACAACTCTCTAAATTAGCTAAGTGGTTCTACAATAGTGCCACTGCATCTAGGCTGCCAAGCAAGTGCCAACTCAGCAGCATTTCTGAATAGTTGGTAAATGAAGCGTCAAAATTCTGGAGTTTAAAATGAAAGCACTTTCTTAACAAAAAAATCATCTCAGAATTACGTGTCTGTTACAATAAAAATTTTAGGGAAAATCCTTTGATATTTGAAAGAGGGCAAATATTTCATTAATTGATGAAAAGGTAATTATCAAATTTTTTCAATTAGTGTAACACTATGCTACTTGCTATGATAACTATAAAAGAAAAGTATCCTGAAAAGGGATCACTTGGAGCCCTTCTTCTTAATGATGCTTTGAAAATAACCAAATGGCATAGTTAATCAGCACAGGAGGACAGGAAAGATAAGGCTGAACTGCAACAGTCACGCACTCCTCTGGTGACAAGTCCTCTGAGGAAGTTCTAAGATTCCTTCAATCCAGAAAGGAAGTGATCTGATCAATTCCTTCATAGTATGAATTCCTCTCTGATGAGTAGTTTTATTTTGAAAAACTAGAAGAAATCATTAAATCATGAAAATGAATCTCTAGTGACAAAGGATCTGGTGCCAGGACTTGGTAGTAGAGAGTGTGTCTAACCTGTGTGCCCCAATAGGTCCAAATCATCATTCCTTCCTAGCAATCAGAAGCTACTGGTAGAGGGGGTTGGATCATGGTGGGGGAGAATCAAAATGCTTCCTGCTATCACAACTTGCCATACGGAAGTTGCAGAAGGGAAAAAATGTAACTGAATCATGACAGAAAATGAAATATAATACATAAATCCACAGTGAATAATGAAATATGTCACAGTACCATGTCTTTTGTGAAAGTATAAACACACAAACCTTTCATCTAAAGAGAAACCAGAAAACAAAGATAAACTATCAGTATCTCCTCTTGAAGGGGATCTTCTACTGCCATATCAACATATACCTTTCTAATCATAATACTTCTACGTGTCATCTCTGTGTATCTGTGTGCACGGTGTCCAGAGTATGTGATAAATCTCACATAAATGGACTTAAATGCCACCATTCACACTGAATCCACAGACAACACCTGATTAAGTGTCTTCTTGGACCAAATAGGGACAGGACAATTATTTGTGCTCAGTAACCTATGCCTAGCAGAGCTTCCAGTGCATGACTTAATCTGATGGACAGTGATATATTTCAGGCAATGTGCTAGGAAATACAAACATGAATATGACATTTCAGTGTTGTCTGACATTCCCAAGTTCTAGCTGAGGGTAGACACAATAAGAAAAATAATATGAAACAGATACTGAGAAATGCTAAATAAACATATTCAGACTGGAAGAAGTGGTTAATTTGTTTAGAGAAGTCAAGAACACTTAACAGAAGAGGTGATTTTTAAGAAAAATCTTATAGGAGAAATAGAACCATTTAATGTGTACTATATTTTTGTAGTAATTCAGAGGCTGTTTGTTTTGAGTGTTTCATGAAAGTCTTCTTTCTGCCAACTAAATTATTTATGCTCAGAAAAGATATTTTTCTGCTGGAACTGTCTCAATTACAAACATATATTTGGCATATGACAGTTTAACACTTAAGAGTTTCTATTCCTGTGAATAGTAGGCCAGTGATATGTACTCACTTGTGATTTTGATGAGGCACAGATTTGAATCACAGTTTTGTGAGATGGGTGCATGGGAATGACTCATACAGCTAATGGGTACGTCTGGAGACCTCCCACTATCCACAGTCTGACGTGGATTTGTAGTACTTTATTATCTGCGACATCAGCAGTAAATCTTGGGCTGTGAAAAAAAATTTTGTAACTTTATCTAGACATGCTAATAATATAATGAGGCATATAGTAGTGCTTATTTTTAGTAGTGAAATTAACTTTAATAATAACATTATAGGGCTTCCCTGGTAGCACAGTGGTTAAGAATCTGCCTGCCAGTGCAGGGGACACAGGTTCGAGCCCTGGTCTGGGAAGGTCCCACATGCCACAGAGCAACTAAGCCTGTGCGCCACAACTACTGGAAGTACCACAATGAAGAGTAGCCCCCACTCGCCGCAACTAGAGAAAGCCCGCCTGCAGCAACAAAGACCCAACGCAGCCAAAAATAAATAAAAATAAAATTTAAAAATAATAATATTATAATTTCTGTCCTGTATTTATTGAATCAGTTAAACATTTGAAGTCATTGCATTAACATGTTCAATTGTATTTTAATGTGTTTTATAGGGAATATTATATATTAAGATCTCATTGGCAAATCTGAGGAGTCACAATAGTCTATATTATTTTCTCAGACAATGGTAAGTGTATCCCATACTTCCCAAACCATAAGGAATCGATATATTCTTGCTAAATGGGCAGGATAAAAGCAGAAACATTTTCATACTAATCACTCTTTTCTGAAGAATCTTCATAATTTAACTAATTGAAATACCATATAAGGATTCTATGGGCATAAACAACCAAAATTTTTTTAAAAAAACAAAATGCTAAGTAAAGAACTAGTTGTTAAAAATGACAAATTGCTCATTTGGGAGTTTTAATACTTACATATATCAGTGAGGACTAATTTGTAAAATGTTTCACAGACTTTGACACTTAGTAACTGGCTAGCCTATTACTTCACTAATGATAAGACAATCACAGCACTCTCCAAAGTAAAGTATTTATTACGTAAGTACTGAAAAGAGTTCCCATTTGCAATTATTTCACTGTGAAGATTAAGGATTCTGAATCTTAGTATTTGAGTTATCAAATTCACTATTATGCATGCTGCTGTGATTAAATTTTATAAATATATTTAATATCAGTAAAAAGGCATTTATTATATTTTGTTCTAATACACTAATTTTCTTCTTAAATATGGCTAAATAATTATGCTGCTAGGATACATACTAATCTAATCATGAGCACAGAGTAAACAAATACCCTTATATAAATGCGGGATAAGCCATCCCTGTAAGGAAGGCTATTTTTTTTTTTTTTTTTTTTTTTGCGGTACGCAGGCCTCTCACTGTTGTGGCCTCTCCCGTTGCAGAGCACAGGCTCCGGACGCACAGGCTCAGCGGCCATGGCTCACAGGCCCAGCCACTCCGCGGCATGTGGGATCCTCCTGGACCGGGGCACAAACCCGCGTCCCCTGCATCGGCAGGCGGACTCTCAACCACTGAGCCACCAGGGAAGCCCAGGAAGGCTTTTAATGGTGTTCTGTTATTTTAATGTAATGAAATATACTGCAGAATCAAAAATTATTAGTTGTGTATGATTATTATTGATTTAAACCTAAAATTTAAAACAACACGAAAATGTATTTAAAGTATTTCTATTAAATATGTCTGCTAGAGTCACAAGCCAGCTCTCAGTTCCTCTGGTTCACCTATGACCCCTATAACTGCTTTTCTTTCCCGTTAGAACCACTGTATCTTCTTGGAGTAGACCGTTCTACTAGGTTGGGATGATATATAGGCTTTTTTGGTTTGTTAGTTTTGATGTTCTAAGATTTGGACATCAGTTTCAGTTGCTCCTATTTTACACATACAGAAACACACACATACAGAAATACACACACACATTCAATGCCAGACTTTTGAACCACTTCATGGGTAAGGTTACTTCTGAGGTATTTATTAGAGACCAAATTAAGGTATTCTAATATTCTTCCTTCCTCCTTCTGCTAATCACATGAAAAAGTTAATTTCTCAGCCCTCTGAAGCTATGCAATATTACACTTTCCTTTCATTTTTTCTTAATTTTAAAAGGATTATTGTAATCAGACAGAAAATTTCCTATAACATGTAAAGGCTGACTTCCATAGGTTTCTCAATAGTGAAAAGTCATTCCTTTTACTTTCAAACAAAATTTTAAAAAAAGAAATGCTAAGTGGTGAACTAGTTGTTAATAATGGCAAGCTGCTCATTTGGGGTTTTAATCTTTATATGTCGGTGATACATAACTAATATCGTATATAATCACTGATCATATACCAGTGATCTATAACAATATAGCAGGTAACAATGGCTCCCTTTAGTCTCCTGGCACATGAATAAAAATAATAAATGCTATAGTTTGTGTATTATAATATATATTTGATATTTGGAAAGGACAAATATGATAAACATATGACACAGGGGAGTCCAGTCTGAAGCCTATAACTGTTAACAAGCAGTTAGAACTAGCCTGTTTTATTTCCCGACTAGCCAGGTAGAAGACACTAATTTTACATTCAAGCCGAAGAAGACCACGAGCTGTGATGGAGTGCTTCCTAGATTTAGAATCAGAAAACAAAGTCTTGCTCCATTTCTGCCATTTGATAACTATGTAACATTGGTGGTACTTGACTTCTTTGAGCCTTTAATTTTGGTTCCATAAATTGAGAATAAAAATACTTCAGATCAGCAGTATAGCATTATAGTTAAGAGTGTGGATATTAGAGTTACCGACTTTGAATTTGATTCCACCCTAACTGTGTGACACCAGCTAAATTGCTTCATTTCTCTGTGCCTTGGTTTCATCATCCATAAAATGAAGATAAGAATAACCCACTTCTTAGTATTACTGTGAGGACTAAATGAGTTAGTATATGTATAATTGTGTTTGTGACAGAGTAAGTCCTCAATGAACATTATTATTTTTTTAATATTATTTTTATTCAGAGGGTTTTTGTAAGAATTAAGAAAAAACAGATATTTTAAAATAAAAGCATTTCACAGACTTGAAATGGTAGCATACAACAAAGTAAATTTGACATAGCTATTCTGCAACTATTATTAAGAATCTTTGGGGCTTCCCTGGTGGCACAGTGGTTGAGAATCTGCCTGCCAATGCAGGGGACACGGGTTCGAGCCCTGGTCTGAGAAGATCCCACATGCCACAGAGCAACTGGGCCCGTGAGCCACAACTACTGAGCCTGTGCGTCTGGAGCCTATGCTCCGCAACAAGAGAGGCCGCGATAGTGAGAGGCCCGCGCATGGCGATGAAGAGTGGCCCCCGCTTGCCGCAACTGGAGAAAGCCCTCACACAGAAACGAAGACCCAACACGGCTAAAAATAAATAATAAATAATAAAAAAAATAAAGAATCTTTGACTGGGTTAATTTATATACTTACAATATCACATACAGATCCCTTAGCAATTTGTTACACTTTATATTTAATTTTCACTTTGCCCCAAAGAGTTAAAATAGCTTTCAAAGCACCAACTTTCGATTTTGGCAACATTTTTCAAAACTTATTATTAATTCACAAAAGTTGGCATTAGACCATGAACTTCTTCAGAAATAATTACAAAGCAGGAGCATTCAGCTGCCTCAAAAAATAAATTCAGCTTTCTTCCTAAAGGGGTGGATTTTAAAATAAAACGCTTTCCTTTTATCTTTAAATTGACTTGGGGACGTTATAAATTCTGTTTTTTAAGAATCAATCAAACATAATCTCAATTAACTATACACAGAAATCCCAATAAATAGGGATAAGCTTTTAAAAATTACCATGTTGGTCACCAAAGAAAAAGAATCTCCATAGAATTAGATAAGTCCCTGCACAATATTACAGGTTTAAATATACAACTCAGATTCTAGAGCTATTATTACGGTCTCAAAGTTGGCGACTGAAACTGAAAGATGTACTTCAGCTGCAAATATGTAGCAATTATCATGAAATGAACTTCATTCCACATTTTTGCTAATCACCATGGTAACCTGCATTCAATGGATTCTTTCTGGGAAATATTCCAGACTCTATCAGACATTTTTAGTTTGGAAGGTTAGAATATTTTTACTTACTTGGTTGCCTATATTGTTTTTATCAATATATAACGGCATTATAAAAACAATGTTCTAGAATATTGAAACTTTGAAATAATAATAATAAAATTCTTAGGTTATAAAGGCAAGAAGAATAATTGACTACTAATATTTACTAATAATACTTCATAAATGTTAATGAATCCATGAGCTTACAATTTTATAAATTTTAAGTGACCTAAATTCAACATATATTTTGACTACTGATAAAACATACAACTCCACTTACACACTATATATTAAATATATAGGATATAACATTGAGTCCTGTCAATAAAATATAAAGCATTTCCCATTCAGACACAGGAAAAATGTCCATTTTGGCAATTAAGTTGTTTGAGAAATGTATTATCCTAGGATACATATCAAAAGAATGATGAATATTGGCACTGGAACAGTATCACCATTCTCAGGCCTATGTATATGGCTTGGGAGGTAACCTATATGTCAGAATCAGAGAACAAAGATGTCAAGAGAGAAGTATAAACTGGGAATTCATGTTTCATATTTTCCATAATGTAGGTAGTAGCAGAAAATATATGCCTGTATATCAGACTGAGAATTTCTACTTTAAGTGGCTAGTCAACAAACTGATTGTGACCAGTCCATGACAGGGCAGAGGACTTGTGCGAGAATGTGCAACAACACTCTACCTCTACGTCAAGGAAGTCTTGTTACAAAAAAAAATTTCAGCTGAGCTAAACATGTGCTTAGTAGATTTATATTCTGGTACAAGCTTCTTACCCCAGACTTGGAATAGTTTATACACTGGCAATGGAAGAGGAAATGATCATCTAAGGAAAGCCCCAGAGATATTAAGGAAGATGAAGACTGATAAATGACCTCTGAATTGCAAATAAAAAGTTAATTCGGGGATTTGGTTTCTGCTTTAACATGTAAGGTGTTCAGAAATCATCAGTTCTGTCTTTATAACAAGAAAAAGCCAGACACACTGAAATTGACTTTTCTCAAACCCATCAAAGGATTGAGGTTACAGGACAATAACCCAAAATCTGGAGAGAAGGGCAAATCCAGAGAATCACAGCTGGAATCTGCTTATCTGGACAGAAGTGGCTAGAGCTATAAACATGTAGAAACCCTGAAATGGTAATGCTGACAAATTGCTTGAAGCTGAGTATGGATTAGTGTGAGAGCAAGAAACTCCTGGAGCCCCAGTCTTGGTGGCGGGGGGGGCTTCATATATTCGTAGACTTTTAACTCCAAAAAACACCACCAGTTATTCACAGTGAAAGTCAGAGGAATATCCCCTCTTAGTTCCAGCAGAGGTAGAGGAAGAATAACCTTTGTGAAATAGACCCATGTTTTTCTCTGTAACAGAGTTCTGCTCTCTCGGGGGAAATGATTTTTTTGGAGCCTTCCTTTTAAGGAGCCATGGGAATGGAGTGGGGTATTCCTCTCATTTCAGCCCTCTCTAGCTTTCTTGTTTCATTGAAAGAGGAGGGAGCTACATAAGAAGAAATACTTGTGATGGTCACAGACCAGAGACACAGACTCACTAAAAGACCGAGGCTTAATCAGAAGATTATAGAACACTGTTCCTCCTCCACACCTTACCACCCACCAATAGGGTCTAGTCTAGTAACAGTGGATTGCAGCTGAACAAGCTGCAAGGCACAAACTGTCTCTGGTGGTATTTAGGGAAAACCAAAGTCAAGAGGGAAGTTAAAGGCTGAATTGTGTCCTCAACCAAATGTATATGTTGAAGTCCTAACCCCAGTACCGCAGGATGTGACTGATTCAAAGATAATATAAGCCTAAGCATATCATATGAAAACTTCAGAAAACCAAAGATAAAGGCAATTTTCGAAGAAAGCCAAAGGAAAACATCTTACCTATAGAGGAATAACAACAGTAATTACAGCAGACTTTGTATCAGAAACTGTTTAAACAAGAATAAAGCACAGTGGAATATTTAAAGTGCTGAGAGAAAAAAATTCACCAACCTGGAATTTCATATCCAGTGAACTTATCCTTCAAAACTGTGAAGAAACAGTCTTTCTCACACAAACAAAAACTGAAGTAACTCATCACCAGCAGATCTGTCCTGTACAAAATGTTAAAGTTTTTCAAGCAGAAAGAAAATAATATAGGAGAAGAAATAAATCAAAAAAATATATTTATATTTCTTACTATTAATTGATCTAAAGATAACTGCTTAAATAGTAGTTGCTAAAAACAGTAGCAACTTACTTCTGATAAAGACAGATTGATGAGTGAAATGAAAGAAAACAATATCATACAGGATGAAAGGGAGCCATTAAGTATACTCTGCAATTGAGAACCCTCTGGTATAGAGTTCTTCGAAGGTAGAATTAGATTAGTTAAATATGTATATTGTAAACTCTAGAACAACCACTATAAACTTTTTTTTAAAAAGTATAATTGATATGAAAAGAAATAAAAATAGAGTTCAGAAATAGAACCATGTAGAGATAGCCAACGGATCTTTGACAAAGGAGCAAAGGTAATTCAAAGGAGAAAGGACAGTCTTTCAACAAATGGTACTGGAATAACTAGACATCTACTGCAAAAAAGAGTATCTAATTGTGATATGAATGAAGCCACTCTAAAAAAGCTACATACTGTATAATCCCAATTATATGATATTCTGGAAAAGGTAAAAAATACAGAGATCGTAAAGAGACAACTGGATGTTAGAGGTTTGGCAGAGGACAGTATGACGTCGGCAGGTAATGCCCAGAGTATTTTTAGGTGAAAAATTATTCAGCATGACACTGTAATGGTGAATACAACATATAAGACCGTAGTATTAAAATACATAGAATTTTACAACATAAAGAGCAAACTTTATGTATCAAAATAAAAAAATCATTTAGGAGGTTGGAGGATCTCTGGATGTAATGCAGAATGTGACAAAAATAATATAACGGTATCACAAATGAATAAATCAATCTCACTGAAGAGGCTGGGAGAATAAGGGGTTGACTTAAGCAACTTTGGAAATAAGTGGAGACTTCATGACTAAAGGCAAAATGAATTGTGATGTAACTGTACACTACTGGATAAATTTGTTTCCCGTGGTGGGTATGAGCTAACAATTCTGAAATAATTATTTGCATATGTTGGAATTGAACAATTAAGTAAATGGGTGGCAGATAGTGGAAGCCAAGTTTCTCACTATTGGGTTGGGAGGTTACAGATAAGCAAGTGAGGAGGCTAAAATTAGCCATTTGATAATGGATTTGGGTTAGAGGTATCAGTATAAAGACTTTATACTGATACTCATATTTCAGTGAGTATAGAGATGGTTATCTATATAAATATATATAGACATGTGTATATACACAGGTTAGTATACATACATATGTTTCATCTGAAAGGGCCTAGAAGCAACAACACCCTAACAAGCAATAAGAAAACCCAGTGCCCAGATTTTGGATTCTAATACCATGCTCCAGTTGAAGAAATTATGACTCCTTGGAGAGGTAACTGGTTCTAGGACTGGTGCAGGAAACATAAAAGATGCACCTGGGGCATCTACTGGTGTCAGAAAGTGAGGAAGTACTTGGGGAAAAAAAGCTACATTAATGGGGATATGTCTAAAAGACACAGGAGCCAACTGAAGGAGCTCCCAATGGCCACAGCTGAAAAATTGTTAGCAACAAAATAAAAAGTATTGGATTATAACCCAAAGTATGAAATAAATATCCATAATGATATAAATAAATGACTTAATAACTGAATGGGGGAGAATAGACACATCTACCCCTACAGAAGAATTCCAATTAATTTGTGTAGACTTACTGTACTTAGCACAACTGTCCACTCCTTAAGATCTGGACTGTGCGTACTGACTTACTTCTAAAGGGAGAAAGAAAAAGTAACTTAGTAGTGGAGAAACCTGACAAATATTATCAGCCACATGATCTAGGTTAACATCAACAGTGAGAAGTCATGTTGATACTCTGTGATGATAATGGCACTTTACCTCTGTGATCTTCCTCCCCAAAACCCATAATCCCAGTCTAACCATGAGAAAAACATTATACAGACATCACGTGAAGGACATTATACAATATACCTGACCAGTAACCTTTAAAACTATCAAGTTCATTAAAATCAAAGTCCGATAAACTTTCACAACCAAGAAAAGCAAAAAGAGACATGATGACTAAATGCAACGTGGAATCCTGGATGGAAACCTAAAACAGAAAAAGGAAATTAGGGAAAAGCTGAAGAACTCTGAATAAAGGATGGGGTTTAGTTGATGGTAATGTATCAGCACCGTTTTACTATGATGAATGGACCATATTAATGTAAGACGTTTTTAATAGGCATTTGCTGATGCTAAAATATTTTAGTAGACAATTCAGCAACCAGACCAGAGAAAGTCCAGATTTTTTCAATGGGACTGAACAGTGACATATCATAGGGCAGAATTTTGAATTATGAAACTGCTTGCATGAAGCTTCGTGTTTTTAGGATTGTTATATTCGTGCTACAGGAGACTGTGTTCTATTTATCTATCTACCTTTCTATCTATTTAAAATTAGAGACTGAAAATATACCTTAAGTAGACATTTTAATAAGATCTTTACCCATGAAGAGGGAGGGGAAATTTTTTAAAAGTGTTTTTGTTTTGTTTTGTTTATAATTCTGTTACTATATATTTCAGTGAGTATTATTGGTACAACAGCTAAAGAAAATAATCAGGCAGGGTTTAATGTTGAACCACTCTAGATATTTAAACATGATGTATTATTATAAAATACAGAGATTTAAGTGCTTGCAAAATTGTTGGATGGGGTAAACCAGCAGTTCCTAGGCTGGGGCTCTTGGAATGGCTCCAAGAACAATACAAAACTGACCCACTAGGGAGCTACCATGTTTGATGTCACCATCAGTTGTACCAGTCTAGGTCTGAAGTTGTGGTCACCCTCACAACAGTCTCTAGACACAAGGGAATTAGAGAATAGACAACACCTGAATCTGGAAACTACGGATTAGAGGGTTAGGTCAAGTCACTGCTACTGTTACTGTTTCTTGAAAACGAACAATGGAATAAGGGAAAGCATGGCCTTCCTAACAGATCATGAGAGCCAGAAATCACAGGATTACCTCCGTCTCATTTGCACTTTCCAGTTTTTGTGGAAGTGCATCTATTTAGTAGTAATTGAGTTACATGAAAGTCTGGGAAATATAACTTTTAGCTTGCCAACCTCTTCAAATAGAAGATGGCTGAAATAAAGGCTGAGAAAGCCAATCTAAGTATCTGCCATTGCAGATAAAGACATTAGAACAAATTACAAAGAATACCACAATAAATTCTCAAATATATTTTAAATCAAAGTGAACCAAAAATCTAGAGAATTTAGTTTTGATATACAGCAACTGGAATATTGTAGGAGGTCAATACACATTTCTGGAATAATTTATTTTATAAGTTGTTAGAGAACAGAGGAGCAAGATGTCATAGACTAAAAATAGCTCATTTTTACATTCAATTTTACTTTAGATGATTTTCAAAAATTCTCATGCTTCTTGAAGCACAGAAGTGAGAGGTATTTAGAAGTTTTAAGTGAATAAAGTGCTAAAGACATCATTTCAAATGAAAATAGATAAACTGATTGTCAAAATGGCATCATAAAAATAAAGCAGAAGTTTTAACTTGTGCACATCACAAATTGATGAATTTTCCTCAAGATGTTAAGGAAATGAAGACTGAAAGATAAAATTGAGAAAAATCTAAATTGAATAAAAAGAAAATAAAAACTTGATAATTTCACTGCCATTTTTGGTGTATTTCCTCACAGTCACTCTTCTATATCATAAATATTTTTCACAGAACTGAGTATACATTTTTCTCAGAGAAGTAAAATTGTTATGGGACTATGGGTAGACAGTTTAAAGCATTAGTCCTGTAGCCAACTGCTAAATTCTGTATTTGATTTTGACTTATGTCAGATAACAACTTTCTTACATCAGATAATGACCTCAAACTTTCAAATGATGAACTTACTCTCAGTTCCACCTTTGTGCTAGCATATGCAAATCATTGCCTTTTTATGTCTTTCAAATATATCTTGGAAATATGCAAATAAAAAGCTAGCCATTGCCTGTGTGTATTATATCAGCAGTTCTATCTGCTCAGTTATTTCAAGATTAAATATGATTTTATGTCGTTTACCTAAACAGTAACTACATAATCAGAACCCTTGCATAATAATTTATGATTGAGGATTTACAGCTTTACAACCATTAACTTATTAATCTTTACAACTTGCTCTGAAGGCTTAACTTGGTAACTCTAAGCATTTGTGATTTATAGATGGAGAAAATGAAATAGGCAGGTGAGATTATTTGTTTGTAATAGATATTGACTGAGCTGGGAATGAAGCCAGGACTCTGGAGTGTTCATTCTCTAGTCCTGTATCTTGGCTATAGAATCTAATGATTCATTATTTTAATTGGGTTACAATAACATAGCAAATTATCCAACAACTGACAGTCTCTCAAATGGCACACATACCTACAGTCCTAAAATCAATGCTGTTAACAGTGGTATCTCTAACATACTTTAAATTGAGGGCTTTCTGAAACTAAACTTAATCTATTAAATTAAAACACTAAATGGTAGTGTTACCATTATGTATATTTTACTTCATTATAATAATTGTAAAATTGATAAACTTAGAATACCTCATTTAAAGACTCTCAAACAGGCCTTTTTATTTATACAATACTATGATACATAAACACCATAAATCCATGTTGAATAAGAGTTAGTTGACAGTATCAGCATTTTATTCAATATGTAACTAATTAATTGTGACATAGTATAAGACCAAGGCATGGAAGGCTGTTAGATGGGGTCGATCAGAAAACGCCAGATCTAGTGGAGTTATCAGGCTGTGTCATGGGATAAATATTGGGCTGTGGCCAGTAGGTAAGTCTTGTGTCTGCAAGGTGGATATGTGACTTGCAGTATGGAGTTAAAACAACAGATTCAAAATGTAGATTGTAATTATCAATAGCTTCCGGAGGAACACACAAATCTAGAGATAAGTACTAAAAACAGGAGAACCAGAGACAATGTTCCAGATTTTATACAATGATATATCAGCAGGACAACATATTTGAACCACTTACCTAAAAACGAAGATTAGATTCTCTGCTGTCTTCTGGACTAATTGATGATTGGCAGACAAGCATTTGCAGATGTGTTCTATAAATCAGTTCTCAAGGCACTGAACTAATGAGAGAGGCTATTATTATGTTAGTTGCTTCTAGACCATATATTATTATATAAAAAAATAACTTCTGTATCAGTTTGCTCCAAGAAATAGAACCAATAATACAAAACAAGTAGAAGCAGAACCAACACACACACACACACACACACACACACACACACACACACACATAGCGATTTATTTCAAGCATATGGCTCATATGATTGCAGGGGCTGGAAAGTTCAAAATCTGTAAGGCCAGCTCACAGGCTGGAAACTACAATCTCGTGACAATTTCTTCTTCCTCAGGGAAATTTCAGTTTTGTTCTTATGGTCTTTCAACTGATTGGCTCAGGCCCACCCAGATTATTGAGGATAATCTTCTTTATTTAAAGTTAACTAATTGCAGATCTTACCCACATTTACAAAATGTCTTCACAGCAACACCTAATTCAGTTTTTAACTGAATAACTGGGTACTATAGCCCAGCCAAGTTGACATGTAAAGTTAACCATCACAACTTCCGAAAATCAATTGTAAAATTTATAGTTCAAAAAATAGATGCATGGGGCTTCCCTGGTGGCGCAGTGATTGAGAGTCCGCCTGCCGATGCAGGGGACACGGGTTCGTGCCCCGGTCCGGGAAGATCCCACATGCCACGGAGCGGCTGGGCCCGTGAGCCATGGCCGCTGAGCCTGCGCGTCCGGAGCCTGTGCTCCGCAACGGGAGAGGCCACAACAGTGAGAGGTCCGCGTACCGCAAAAAAAAAAAAAAAAATAGATGCATGAAAACCAGTCTGTAAACGATTTCTAAATACACGTAGTGGGCTTCCCTGGTGGTGCAGTGGTTGAGACTCTGCCTGCCAATGCAGGGGACACGGGTTCGAGCCCTGGTCTGGGAAGATCCCACATGCCGCGGAGCAACTAGGCCCGTCAGCCACAACTACTGAGCCTGCGCGTCTGGAGCCTGTGCTCCGCAACAAGAGAGGCCGCGATAGTGAGAGGCCCGCGCACCGCGATGAAGAGTGGCCCCCCGCTCGCCGCAACTAGAGAAAGCCCTCACACAGAAACGAGGACCCAACACAGCCAAAAAGTAAATTAATTAATTAAAAAAAAAAAACTATTAAATACACGTAGTTTCTTGAGGATGTGTGCGAAAGAACTGAGGGGTATATCCTTTTATAGGGAATATACATGTGAGAGCGGAGCCTTGCATGGGTTTAATCCAGAGGTTTTAAACCAACGACTCACAGAAACTGTGATAATCGCTAAGCAGTAGTTGAAGGCCATAAGAGATTGCTCTAAGATTTCGCAACAGCATTCTGAGGCGTAAATTATTTAATATGACTAAGATATTTATATTACCTTTTTTTTTTTTTTGAGGTAAAATTTGTAAGTCTATACGTGGGGAACGCCGTGTCAGGACCCCTCGTTGCCCGGGTCGTCCTCGTCGTGCCGGAAGCAGCTGTCGGCCTCGGCCTCGGCCTCACCGCACTCCCTCGTAGTCGTCGTCCTGTGCAAGAGCTCTGAGCCCTGGTGGGCGCCGGGGCCTCGGTCGTCACGCAGGACTCGGCCAGTCGCAGGACTCGGCCTGCATGCCGCGCCGCTCCGCCTCCGCCTCGGTTCCCAGGACCTGCTTGCGAGTGACGTCCGCGCGCTCCCGGTCCTGCCTTCGCTCGCTTCCCGCTTCCTGCTTCCTGCGCATCACGGAGGAGTCCAAGTTGGCAGGTGAGGCGCTGCGTTGGTGGAGGTGGGAGGTGGCGCTGAGGAGGATGGTCCTGACGTTCTGGGTGGGGTCCCACCGCGCCGAGGGCAGCTCACCGCTCCGGGGGGGGGGGGTCACAAACTGAGTGACGGACCAGTCTCTAGATGTTGGGTTGCCATAGCTTGGTCAGGAACCGAAAGGCCGGCAGGGAGTAAGGAAGTCGATGGGGCTCTTGAGGCGCGCCTGGAAGTAGCCGCCTTCGTCGTAGGTGTTGGGAGGCCCGGAGATGGCCACCTCCCAGTTGTACAGGTCGCCCCCATCCAGCAGGGTCACCCAGAAGCCCTCCACCGGCTCCCCTCGCAGTCCCTCGAGCTCCAGCAGCAGCACCTTCTGTGGTCTTAGGCACCAGCGGCCGGGCTATGGAGGTGGAGGCCGGGCCCGGGGCCTGGGTGCGCAGGGCCGCGGGCCAGGTCGGCTGCCGGGGCGGGGCTGCCTTTCTTCTCCGCGCAGCCTGGGGCCCCAGGGCGCTCCACCTGCCTATGTTGCTGTTATAGTAGTTTGCTTCTGTGTTTATAATTCACTCATTTCTTCAGTAATTTTTGTATACTTTTGTTGTATATATGTCCAGTGGCACTGACTCTCTTTAGTGTAAACCCATGGAAAATGGTTGAGTAGAGAAAATTTGCCTTCCGTCTGCCTGCCTTCACGCTACTCCTGTGGTTCCTCCTTGGCTCAGATTCCTATTATGTTAATTTTGTTCCCAAGCCTTACAGGTCAGGTTGCCTAGAAGCAAAGCTTGATATAGGGATTCTTACACATGTGCTTATTGTGGGAACGCTCTCAGGAGAAAGTGAGGGAAGCAGGATATGGTGGGGGGAAAAGAATTGGGTCTGGAGAGTGCCTAGTGTGATATCACTGTGAAGTTTTTAGGGAAAGGTACTATAGATTTAGTCCAGCTAGAGGCAGGCAGAGCAGTCGATTGAGAGTCTTTGGCCAAGTTCTACCTCAGGGAGATGGATGGGGCTGGCCTGTAGCCTCCCAGTCAAATTGGCTTCCGTTTGGCTGAGGGAAATTCTCCAGTTAGGGGAGCAGGTGTGAGTTGATATTTGCTAACACTCGCATAAGCTAGGGAATGTGTACTCCTCACCTTAAGGGGTATTTGGGCAGGGTACCAACAGCACCGCTAGCATACATTACAATCTTCTCCCTGGGCTGCTAAGATCCACTTGCTGATTACATTAAATTTTTTCTGTCCCAGGACCAGGTGGCTTCACTGGTCAAGTCTACCCAACATTTAAAGAAAAATTAACACCAGTCCTTCTCAAACTCTTCCAAAAAAATTGAAGAAGAGGGACCACTTTCAAATTCATTTCTTGAGGCCTGCATTAGCCTGATACCAAAACCAGATAAGAACACTACCAGAAACAAAAGCTGTAGGCTAATGTCCTTGATGAACACAGATGCAAAAATTCTCAACAAAACGTTAGCAAACTGAATTCGACAATAAATTAAGATACGTCCACCATGATAAGTGGTATTCATCCCCTGGATGCAAGGATGGTTCAACAACCACTACATTAATAAAAGAGAAGATAAAAATCATACGATCATCTTAATACATGCAGAAAAAGCATTTGATGCGTAATGCCTGGGACACAAGCATGTGTAGATCTTTTAACTTCTTTCTTCTCATGATCTCATCCAAAGGGGAATTCTTTATTTAATCCCTGTTAGTCTGTCTGTCTCCATGTTGGTCCCATGAACAGACTGTCTTATTTATTAAGTTAGATATGGCTGTTTAAAAAAAGAGTTAATAGGAATCAATACTCTAGTTTCAACCATTTTCTTATTTAAAGTAGTGATCTCTTGCTACCATCTTAATATTTACTACCAAAAAGGTAATTGTTGTTGCTTATTATTTATTACCAAGAAGGACTCAAGCAATACTAACCATGTCCAGTTAAAACCTGGTAACAGGCAGACATTGCTATACCTTATTTGATCCTGAAATAGGCAAATCTGAATTTATCCAAGCTGCAATATATGGCGTGAATTTGAAGGGGCCTTTTTTTGAGGAGCAAGGGTCAAATTTAGCTTTGAAGATGCTCTCTTAGCTCCCAAAAGATGACAATATGTTATGAGTTTTTGGGTAGGGATTCTGTCAATTTCCCCCTTCTTCTTTACACTGTTCAGCGGCCTTCTAAAAGCCCACCCAGTAAAGCTGGTTATTGTTCTTTTTATTCTTTTGTAATTCCCTCCACCTATATAGTACCACCTTTCTTCTGGATATCACAGATCTTCTCATTATTTAGAACCATGAATGATAACAGGTCTAGTAAATCAGGTGTGTCACCTGAATAATTTCTTGGCATCCAAGAGCATGGCTACATAAGATGCTTGAGATTGGAGAACTCCCCTTCACAGCTTCTGTCATGGTCAGTTACTAGCATTAAATTGGGTATCTCTTTTTGATCATCATATGACAACCTAAGAATACATATTCCTGTGCTTCAGAGGGAGGGTTCTATTTCTTAGTCAGGAAAGAGTGGGACTATAAGAGTTGTGCCCTCAGAGTAAGTCTGGCAAACTCTCACCTTTACCCACTGCATCAATTTAGTTGATTTGCCATCTTGATGAGACTGCTCACAAATGTTTGCAGATAATTGGGCATCTGTGGTCAACCCAAATCATCCCTTCCATTCATCAGTATCTAGAACTAGTGATAAGACACCCTTATCTGGGCTTCCCTGGTGGTGCAGTGGTTGAAAGTCTGCCTGCCGATGCAGGGGACACGGGTTCGTGCCCCAGTCCGGGAAGATCCCACATGCCACGGAGCGGCTGGGCCCGTGAGCCATGGCCGCTGAGGCTGCGCGTCCGGAGCCTGTGCTCCACAACAGGAGAGGCCACAACAGTGAGAGGCCCGTGTACCGCAAAAAAAAAAAAAAAAAAAAAAAAAAAAGACACCCTTATTTAATCTGAGGATCTATGTAGCAGGGATCACCAGCCTCTGCAGAACTTTTCCATGAAGTGTCCTAGCTCTTTAACAAACAGACTACTCTCTGGATGTCCTGGACATCTGGTCACGGCCCTTGACTACTTTTGTAGTCTTTTCGATGATCAACGGTCATAAGCAAGTTACTTTGTGAATAAATATATATGCTCAGGTGACGACAGGAACAAGAAGAAAAGGCATTAAAGTAATTTAAAAAAAGTTTGATTTCTTTCTGTTCCAATTTTCTAGTTGGCCCTTTAGAGATTTAGTTTTCGTAAATGATGCCAGTAGTAGCTTGGAATTCTCTGTCTATCCACTTAGCTACTTCCCCTAGGGATAAGTCTATTTCCTCCAAAGACAATTGGTAAGACTTGTCCCCAGAATCTTCTATAAGGGTTTTACCACTTCTTACCAAAGATGTGTAGCAAGAGACCTAGGCCTCAATTTCCAAGTTTTCTTCCCCCTTTCTTAACAAAAACATTCTTAACACATAAGTTTGAAAGATAATCTTGCCACTGCTATCAATCAGTGCCATAAAATGTTGAATTGTCAAAGCTGATGTATAAATGAAAAATCTTACCCAGCGCCAAACTTTTCTAATATTTAACTATACAAGCAAGCCACAAGCTGCATGTGGAGAGAGTGAGTTACTCACACGTTGCTCCTTCCTTCTACCAGGTTATTGCTCTGTTCCATCTAAGTCTACTGCCCTTAGGCGGGCACTTCAGATCCAGAGCTAAGATGAAGTCGGCCTCTCCCAAATACCCTGTACTTGTAGCTGCCCTCTTACACTCCTTACTGTGTCCAGAGGATTCTAATTGTATTTCATGGGGATTGGCTACTTTCCTATTAAGTGGCACATGTAAATTCCCTGGTTGAAGCAACTCTTTTGTTTAGCTAGCATTGCTACAGGTTCTTTGCATCTATTTTCCTTCTTTCTTTGTTCTTTAGTATTCCTAATTCCTGACTCCTTGGAGCTTGTTTGTCAGTGTTGATGGCAGGGAATAGAAGCACTCAGTGGTTTGTTTTTTGTTTTTCACTCAGTGTTTTTAAGCAGAAAGGAATTCAGTACCAGAATTCAGGTGCTTACAAAATTGTTCTGGAGTGAGAAGTTAGAGGTCAAGAAGTGCTACTGCCACCTCGTGGTCAGGAAAGTGCTGCACCACTGCCAACCTCACAGAGGCATTTCACCCACATCTATTTCAATGATGTAGACAGACAAGGAAGCTCTTGCACGTGGCACATCTGCTGCATTCTGTTTATTGACCTGCTCCACTAAATAAGGAAGAATGACCCCCACATCCTTCATTTTCTAAACTCTAATGAGGACATCTCAATGGTGGAAGCTAATCTCATCCAGAAAACTGGTTGCAAGGGCATCTGAGAAATGTAGTTTTTAGCCATACAGCCCCTGTGATTTAGGAGGTGGGGGGATTAAACAGGAAGAGAGTAGAACATTCCACAGAGGTGCCAGATGACAATACCTAACACAGATTTATTTGTTACGCTTTCACAATCTCAGAAGCTATTTCAGTATCCTGAGTCCACACCTGACCTGACACATTCTTTCTGCATTTCCCTCTCATGTCTTTTCAGTAAATTCATGCATTTTAAGAAGTGGCAGCTAGCTATTTATAATTTTTTAAATTAATGATAGTAGGTTAGTATTTTCACTGCTGGTGAAATATTTGCATTGTTATTGATGCTTTCTGGAATCCTTAATTTTGACAATGACTCTACTGAGAATTTCAGGTCCCATGGCCAGCCGACATGGGAAATGTATTCATTAGTAAGATTTTGGAACCTCTTCCCTTAGGGCACCCATAAAACCTGCCCTCTTTGCTCAGTCCCTAGAGCTGGTCCCAATCCATTATAGTGTAATACAAATTAATTTATTATTTTGTGGTCACGAAATTATAAGCACTACTTTTCTATCCTGAAAATAATAATGTACAAAATAAAATGAAATTAATTATTCTTTTAATATTTCTGGAAGAGTGGATTATTTATAAAAATGATAATAAAACCATCCATTTCAAAAGTGATAAAAAAGTTTAAAAATTCTTTGGAGTCAGCCTCCAAAAACCTTTTGTCCTGGCCCCTTCTATGTTTTAGTCAGTAGGCACAATCTCAGAACTGCATCCCTTCCAAACTCCAAACCAATAATTGAGAAAATAGTTTAAAGTTCCATTTTTGGAACTTGCTATTTATATGCTAAGTTTGAACTATAACATGGAATAAAAGTTCTTTGAAAATGTCCCCAACATTGTATATCTCATAATAATTATGTTCTGATTTCCTGTTGTTTCTTCCCTTGCCCATTCTTTTATCCTTCTTCCTCTGACTCTCCTTGTCTCACCTTTTCACTGTAAAGATTTAAGATGTTTATTTCTTTTCTTCAACTGATATTTTTTTGTTTAAAGGAGATTTCTCATTGCTCAAATAGTCTTTTTTTTTTCCAGTAAATTAAACACTGCTACAAAGCTGATTTTTTTAATAAGAATAGAGCTTTTACTGTAATTGTACAGAATGCCATGATAGGAACGTTATTTAAAGCAAAATATTCAAAATATTCAAGATATTGTGACAGGGCCAAAAGAGAGACCAAAGAAAAAGTATATATATATATATATATATATATTTTTTTTTTTTTTTGCTTCTGGGGAATGAGAATTTGGTGTTACTAATGGTACTGATTTTTCACTGAGATATACTATACACTCTTTTTTAATGAATTCTTGCTAATTAATATCAGACAGTGTAAACCACAGAGGATATAAAGTGAAAAGTTTTAATCAGCCACTGAAATTAAAAAATCCCATATTTTTAATACAGAAAGTTTCAGGAAGATGAATACTTGTTTGCTTTATTAAATATCCAAAATATCAGTAACATCTAGATGCAAATTTAAACATCCATTATGAACTAGTTGAAAACTGTGCCACTTACCAAACTACAAACAATATAATGAAATGACTCTGGGGTAATGCATTTTTTGGTAACTTCTCCTGAAAAAAACAAATGCCCTCATTTCAATAATAGTATGTTCAAATGTTCAAGGATATTTTAACTTTTTGTTAAGTGGTAAGGTCTAAGTTATTTGTATAAGCCATGGGCCACCGTGGCATGTTTATAGACTGAGTATAAAAGAGAGGCACAAGAACGCAGAGTTCAATGCTAAATGTTTTAAAGGCAACCCCTTCCTTTTCATGCTCATGCCAAGTGCTGTGTGTGACACAAATTGGCTTTTTATTGTTATTATTGTGTGTTACATGAAAAACTGATGCTATAATAGCAATATTAAATACAGCGTTCATTATAAATATAGCTTATCATCGGGAAAGATTTGGATAAAGATTCAATATTTATTTAGTCCTACTTTGTGTCAAGCACTAATCTCTTTTACATGCATTATTTCATTTATTTCTTTCAACAGTGTGAGTGTGCATTGGAAGGAGGGAAAATTATAGCTCATTCCAAAGTGATTTTATGGCATTAGGATTCCAATTAAAAAGAAAAAGTCCGAAAGATATCACAAAAGTAATACTTGTTATCACACCAGAAATTGTTGTCTCATCTAGCAAGAAGCAATAGATTCTGACTGGGCAGATGCTGTTCCCATGCCTCCTAATGGCAGTTATATACTGTGGGCACCATCGAGGTACAAGCTGTGTTTGCTGCCTGGGCACTTTGGATTCTTTGCTCCCAGGTGCCAGAGGAAAGAAGAGGAGTCACCAGCATGGGAAACTGACACTGATCCCAGGGTGGGACACTGATCCCAGGATGAGGTAGGGCTGCTCTTACACTGTAACTGTGAATGGACAAGTGCGGCAACACCAGACCAAGAGGCTAATTGTCAAGAGCTTACTGCCTTCAGAAATGAAGGTTTAGGTCATACCATGTACACAACACCATTAACTGGCAAGGTGATATCCCGGGATGAGGGGCTTTTGAAACATATAATGGAGGAGGAAGAGAATGGGGAACAATGGTGGCCCCCAGATCAACTGCAGAGGCTGGGGCTATCTATTCTTCTTCTCACAAACCTCCCTATTCAAAATTCAAATTATTGACATTGTTTAAAATTTTCCTGAGGAAGAGAGGCCCATGGGGACAATGGAGGAGATTTCCTTGAATCTGTGGGGTGGAGCAAGTGTGGGCCGTGGAGGCCGTGAGAGCACACAGTCAGGCCTGGGCCGCGAGGAGCAGAGCTCACAGAGAGCCCCAGCTGCTGTGTTCTGACATCTGTTGCCCCATTTTAATGGAAGCCACACTCCCCACAGGCTGCTCCTGCCAATGAGAGAGAGTGGCAGGGACTCAAAGGCAGGTCTGTTCCTTAGAGAAGCAGGAATCCTGGGACAGCAGCCTTTGGCTCCTGAACAGCCTTGTGGAAATTAACTTTCCTTTGAACTTCAGTCTAAGATGTTTCCACCCAATTGCTTCCTTCCTGTCCTCTCTTCTCACTCAGGGTCAGATTTGAATCCTGATCTGATGGCTCTCCCAGCCTCCCTTGGATCCCTCCCCATTTTCTCTCATAGCTTGCTTCTCACAAGGCCCGGACAAACACAGACACTTACTGGATGAAAACTGCCCACTTTTTCATTGAGCAGCTTTTGCTCATGTTGTGTAACGAGCTGACAGCACAACAACCTTATCTTATAAGGCTGACAAGCCTCAGATCTCCCAGAAATTAATCAACATTTCAGGCCTGTTGATAAGACCTTTATAGTTTTTGCTGCTCCTGCAGATAATTGTCTTAAATTCTGGCTCATTTCTTTGTTCAGTTCACTGTGATGTTGAGAGGAAGAAGCAGGTAACAGTGTTTGGGGAGGAAATTAAGAGGTTGAATGTTGAAACTGAACACTGCTCTTTTAAATCTTTACCATTAGTTCCAGCAATAAGTTAAAGTTTGTTTGATTTTAATTCTCTTCTTGACTTACCATAACCATTTTTTACACATGCTTGTTACATGTTTTCTTTTATTTCTATTACCAAATATATGTTTATTAATATCAGTACTATTCTTCCCTAAATTTGGACTCATCTCCCCCTTTAACTTTCTGATTACCAATTATATCAGTCATTCATTTAACCACATTTATTGAAAATCAACCTCATACCAGGCAAGGAAGGGAGAAGAAGAAATGAATATCAGGTAGATTTTAATCCCATACATTCTAGAGCTTTTTCATAGCTAGGAGAGACTTAAGGGGAATAATTCTGCCCATTTTTCAGCATGCCTCCTGTTTCTGCCTTTGTTTATCTATGCTCTGTTACCCAGGTCATGGGACCCTTCAGAGAAGGACATGCAACCACATAAGAAGTATAGAAAGCTAACAATTTTGTATATTGGATGAGAAATGAAGGACAATTTATGTAACTGCTACACAGAGCTTGCTATAGTAAGCATATTTTCCCAATCAGAACTTTTTTTTTTTGTAATCATGGAAAACTGCTTATTGTGAGCACTTATTACCCAATTGAAATGATTTCTTTTAAGGATAGAGTGTGATTTTGAGTTTTATCCAATTGGAAGCTTATCATGAAGCATGATTGCCTATCTTGATGCATTATATACAATCAGAAAATATATGTTAATTAGGAAATTTTGTTCAAGTATGTTTATGAAATGCTTGGTTTAGAAGACCTTGCATTCAAAATTGAGAAAGACATGCTCTCGGGGACAAGGTCTAAGGCAAAAAGAAAAAAAAGTAACATCTGTCCATCAGTGTTCCTGTGAACTTCTGTCTTTGCTTTTTGATCGACTTTTATTGGCTTCAAACCCAGATTTGTATCTTGGAATCTGATTTTCACATTCATCTTATAGATAGGATAATTCTTCTTTGCCAAATTGGTACCAGACTTAAGTCTCTTTGTTGTATTTTATTGAGCTTTATTTTATGATAGCTCCCCTTAGCTCCCACTCTTGACCTGGCTGGTCCCTTTTTTTTCCAAAATTAAATTATTAAAATGTGTAACGTACAGTAATATTCTCCCATTGAGATTCTACAGTTACTCTTTTACTATACTGGATTTACCACATACATGTCCCTCTACCCATCCTACAATTTATCTTTTTTTGGGATGCATTTCAAAGTTAGTTGCAAACATGACACTTCAGCATGCATATCATTAACTAGAGTTCAATAATTATTTTCTATTTAATTCTTTAGAGATAAAATTTATATACAAGGAAATGTTCAGATCATCAGTGTTTCATTTCAGGAAAATTTTGACAAATGCTTTGACCTCTGTTACCTAAATCCCTGTGGGCATATTTCTTTCTTAAACTTATAGTAGCTAACAGCTCATAGCTCACAGACACATTGACATATGACTAAATTTAGCTGGGGCAAGAAAACACCTTATTGGGAGATAAACTTTGTTTAAAACCAGGGTCACCTTATGGCATCTTGACGACTAGCCCTAGCTATATATGACTATGTCATATTGTCATTTGTCCTTCAGCATAGCAGTCAACACCTCTTATTCCAGACTGTGAGCTCAACATTGACAGAAAAAATCTCACTCATCTTTAATTCCAAACATTTAAGAGGAGATAAATAAATATTTTATACTTTAATAATAAACATAAGTTGCATATTGATCTACACAAGAAATCTGTCCAAACTGATAATGTATAAAAGTATTGTTTGCTTTCCAAATATTTTTAGTTCCTGAGATCAGATAGCAAGAGTTTTTAGGCCTCAGCATTTTATATATATAAATTTCCAAAACCTGTATGCTCCTTAGTTCCTGAATACATATTGTACCTGTCCAAATGCTTAAATTTTTGAACTATTTTGACCTCTAATATAGATCAGAGAATCAAAATCTCACCCAGATGAGAGTATCTGCAAAATACTGGTCTAGAGTGGTTTGTCAGCCTAATAACCACAGGTAAGAGAATCTTATGAGAAAATGACTATATTCTCCCACTGAAGGATAGCAGACCTGCTGCAGGATAAAAATGCAATTCCAAATTTCTGTGGAGTACAGTTTATTCGACAGGAAAGGATCAAATGATGGTAGAAAGAAATAGACTCTTAGTATGTCTGGGAGTTTCCGTGAGAGCCGCTTCCTTCATCCCAGCAAAGGCTTTTCTTGACATGTCCTTAGCAGAGGTGTCACTGGGGGTAACAGACACCCCCTGAGAGTCACTTCTGGATTTTCTTAAGCACATGAACTAAAATATACCATTTCATGTTTTCAGAATCACGTGTGTTGCAATTACTCAGCTCCTGAAGTGCTCTGCCTCTTCACTATACCACATGCTCACTAGTTCACAGCTTTGCACCTGCATCGTAGCATTGTATCATGCCCTCAGGTGATCCGTCACTGGCCTCTACTGGCAGTAACCTCCCTAAGCCTCCTGCAAATGTTCAGAAACATAAAACAAGGTCATGCCTAGAGACTGAAATAAAGGTGAAGGCAGATCTTGGCACTGTACACATTCATGATAGGAACCAACCAAACTTTTCTAAGAAAGAGGCAAATGAGGCTGTCAAGCCTTAAGTTGACCAAGTCTAACTTAAACCAAGTTAATAAAGCTAGTAAGGCTGAGAGCCTGGGTTACTCAGCAGGCTTATGGACACAGACTCTCGCAAAGCCTTTTTGCAGTCTGATTCTGATGTACTGGATTCTGTTTAGTTGCCTATAGTAGTCTGTTAAGGGTCTTTCCTTCTACCTGCTGTGATATTTGACACTTACATGATCACTAATCCATCACTGAAATTCCTGGCCTCTTGCAGATTCCAGCTTCTAAGAGGAGCATGTCCTATTGTACTGATTGACTTTACATGCTCTGATATTCCAGATAACTTCTTTCTATGGTGCTTCTTTCATCTTGGTATTTTAATAGTTACCAGCCAGGATTGAAGTGAACCATAATAGATTCCTATATCCATTCAGTCATTCCAATATTTATTGAGCATCTATCACATGTTATGCCCTGAACTAAGATCTGGGACATAATATTGAATACAATTTGGCTTCTCTTCAATGACATAATATGAGAGGAGAAAAATATTCAAAAAATAATTACAGTATTGTGTGATTAGTGTAAAAATGGAGATACCTATTAAAGAAGAGTGGGAATTAATCTCCTTCACTTGGATAGCAGTGGAAAATGGCAGAGAAGGCCTACAGAGAAGACATATAAACTCTGTCTTTAATGATGAGAAGTTTGTACTGCTGGGAATTGTGGGTAAGATGATAAAGCACATTCCAAGAAGTTAAGTATTAAAAACATGGTATGAAATTATAGGATGGATTAGAGGAATCTTAAATAATTAGAATGTCTAGATTCATGCTACCACATGGCATTGGTGGGTGATGAGGTTGGAAAATTAGTAATAATAGCAAATATTTAAGTGGTAGTTTGTTCTAGGTATATTACATGTTTTAACTCTTTACAGGAACTCTGTGAGGTAGGTATCCTGTCTTCATTGTTTTCCCTATTTTATAGATGTAGGAATGCAGGCAGAGAAAGGCTATATAAGTTGATAAAGGTTGTATAGTTAATAGGTTGTAGAGTCAGATTCAAAACCAGGCAGACAGGAATTTTCCCCTGATTTTATTTTCAAATTCAGCTTTTTTTGAGGTAAAATGTACATATTATAAAATTCAACTTTTAAGTGTTGACAGTCTAGGAATTTCGACAAGTGCGTTTGATATTCATCCATATGGTGGCATATATCCGAAGTTCTTTCTTTTCTATTGCTTCAATAGCTTCCATTATGTGGGTTTCATAATCAGTTTATCTGTTCACTGGTGGGTAGACATTTTTCTTGTTGTTTTATTTTTTGATTATTATAAATAATATTATGTTAAATATTACGTCTGATAGTTCCAACATCCGGGTCATTTTAAGTCTGGTTCTTCTGATTGCTATGTCTCTTGACAATGACTATATTTTTTCCCCTTGCTTTTTTGTGTGTCTCATAATTATTTATTACATGATGGACATAATGTGTAAACCAGTAGAGATTCAGGTAAATAACATTTAGACCTGAGAAGTGTTACATGTGAAGAAGAAATGGGCACTCTTCCCTCAGGCCATTAGTGTGGGTATTGAGTCAATCCAGTAAGAAGCTGAGCCAAATTTGGATTTTGTTTTGGCTTTGATTATTGTCAGTGTACCACAGGCTTCAACCTCCTCTAGCATTGCCTTGTGCTTAGGGTGAGGGCTAGAGTACCACAAGGTTTTATTTCCTCCCTCAGTGATTTTGTTCTACCCTCAGTTCTCTGAATGCCTGTACAACAAAGGGAGCGCACGCGCTCTCTCTCTCTGTCTCTCTCCACATGCTCTTCCCCTACTGCAGCAACAGACTTTTGTAGCCTGTTACCTGTTATAGTTTAGGCTTCCAGTAGGGATAGACATATTCTCTGTTGTTTCAGTCCAGTCTCGATCTTAAGCAGATCCTGTGTGCCTGAGCCCAGGGGAGGATTTATGCCCCTTCTCCCCACGTCAGCCAAAGTCTAACTTCTCCCCACGTCAGTCAAAGTCTAACTTGTATCTGTTAGGAGTGTTTTCTCCCCCTTTGCTAGTGGTATTACAATAGGATGCTGGGTCTCAGACTCTTTTCTGCTGCTTTCTCTAACGTAGAGGGATTTTTTTCCTTTATCCTTCCTGTAACATCAATGGGTGTTCACCTGCACCCTAAAGGTGACAGAGTTTGCTGGCCTTCCCCAGTGGCTTTAGACTTTTGCTCCATATGTGAGAAGGCTGAGGGTAGGGGTGTAGGGTTCCATACCTTTCCCTCAGTGATGGCCAATCTCCTTCTTCATGTCTGCACTACCTTGGGGGGCTCTTTTTGGTCTCTCAATCTTTCTTACAAGCAATGAATGAAGGTCCATGGAAAAGAAACTATGATGTGTGCAAATTCCACTTGGATCTAGAACTTCCAGAGATTGTCATAGTAGTCCACACTTGATTATAGGAACTCATTGATTTTTTGTTAACCTGATTTCTTCTTATCTTCTTATATGGTAGATAATGCTTCTTCCTCCCGTGCTATTCCTCAGGTGAGAAAGTCCTTACGTTCCATCTCTTCTTGGATTTCTTCTTGCCTCTCTTTGGGATTCAGATTACATCATAACCTCAGCAATCTGACGGAGTCAATAAAAGCTATGACTTTGTAGTTAATCCAGATTTTTCTAACTGTTGGGAGATAACAGTGCTCATTCTAGCTTTCTGCAACCTAGGCACACACCAGGCTCTGTTTTTAAACTATTATACAACCTATTGTTCAAAAGTAGCTGGGAATTAGATAATTTAGGGCTTACATGTATATATTATATTAAAGAGGTACGATATTATCCTGAAAGGCAGGTAGGAGACAGCAAAGGATTTTAAACAAGGGATAACATAATCAGATTTGGGATCTAGAAAACTAACCTCAACAGCAGTGTTAAAAGCACTTATTGTTAGAAGCAGAAAGATGAGTTAAGTCTGAAATAGTCTAGAGATGAGATAATCAGGACCTGAATAAGAGGAAATGGGCTTGAAAAATATCAAGAAGTTTTCCAGACTCAGTGACCAATTAGTTTAAGTAAAGGGAGGACAATTCTAGTGTAACTGAACATCCTAATTGACCAGCATATTTACTGAGTTCCCATTTCATTATCAAACATATCCTAGTTCTAATGAAAAATTAAATTATATGGTCAGCTTCAGCATATGGTGACTGCGAGATTTTCACCTTGGGAAACTGGATTACAGTCATTAATATGATTGAGATACGCTTTAAATGGAGCCAATATTGGAGGAAAGAGGATGTGCTCAAAGAAATATTACTGAATTCCACATCAGGTGCTGATGTTCAATAGAGAACTGGATATGTGGGTCTGGAGATGAAAGAGAGGCCTAGAGTGGAGGTATAGATTTGATGATCATTAGTGGTATTGGAATTTATTGATTTAAATGATATTGCCCACAAAATGCAAAGTTAGAAAAATCAGGAAGGAGACTGATAGAGAATGGCCAGAGAAGAAAAATGGGTGTCAGTGTAAAGAACTGCCATGAAACACAAGAAAGTAAAGAGTTTTAAGTATGGAGTGGTCATTAGTGCCAGATAGTCATTGTGTGAAGTAAAAGGTGGACTTAAAATGACCCAGTGGTTTTTCTAAACCCAGACAAGAGAGGAAATTGACAACAAAGCCCCAGAAGGCATGTTAGACACACTGAGGAATTCAAAACAAGCACTTTTCCACATACATTTGCCCTACTCATCCCATATATCTGATATCTCAAGCAAAAACGTTATATTTGGAAGACAAAACTGTATGTGCTAATAGTATATTTCTTCATTTTTTCATTTATTTCTTTTTTCTTACATTTTTAGCTTGATGAAAAATTTTTACAAAGTCACCTAACAAATGGAACTGTAACTTATGTAACACAATTTTATTCAGCTGATTTGATGCATTATTGAATTTTATTTTTTATTATGTTTCATACTGTTACAAATACTCTCTTTTCAAAACGTCAGACTGTGAATAAAGGGCTAAGGGTGGTGAAGAGCAGGAAAATAAAAGGTTTTAATAGATGGGCAAAGGTGTGTGTGTGTGTGTGTTGTGTGTGTGTGTGTGTCTGTGTGTGTACACTACTGTTTCATTGCATTAAAGAGTGTAATTAATTTAGAATTAAAAGTTCTATTCTGGGAGAGTCATCTCAAATTGACCTGTTCGGAAGAGTTGATTTTCCAGAATTGAAAAGTCAATATTTGTCCTCAGTGTCCTCTCTTATGAGTGAATTTAAAAATTAGTCATCTTGCCTTCCTGCATAAGGCAAAATAATTCTGCATTTTTTTCCAAGAATGAGGTTGCTGTTCTGGGTTTTTTTCTTTTGCAGATTTTAAACAATATTTGTCCTTTATCTTTTTATACTTAATAATGTCCACCAATTTAGAAATATCTCTATTGTTGAAACAAAGAATATTTGTGCAATGTCCTTTCTGCATGTCCTTCCGAAACAATAGGCACTAACCTCCCATTACTCTGGCAATGCAAACCTTTCTATTCATTTTCTCCTTTGGTTTTGTTTCTGATTATGTTTAATGTAAACCTTCTATGACCTTTTCTAGAGGCCTCTCAGGCCTAATACTATAGGCAGTGATTTTTCTTACCCTTAATTGTGCTCTTGACTTTGGTTTAGTTTGTCCCTCTCTGCTCCAAGCTTCAAGGTTTATTATTGCAAAGTATTTATCCATCTGCTGGTCACTTTTTTTCACACTTTGCATAGGCATTCATAAAAACATCTCTAGTTATGCTCTGACTTTTGTTCTTTTTCTCTCTGGGTCTTAGTCTGGAAGGAGAAATGGACTGTAATCTTTCCATTATTTTTGGAGTGGGAAGCAATAAATGTTCCTTTTACCACCTCTGTAATCCATCTAAAATACTTTACCCTCAATCGCACTTAAACTCTCCTTAGTTTTTAGCTGGTATTAAGGAAGTACTACTCATTTTCATTGATTTCTTTCTCTCTTTGCCCTGACAGCCCTTCTTTCTCTCTATTTTCTCCTCCATCAGTTATACATAATTATATCTTTTTCTTCCTTCTTTTCATTAAAGTCCCTTTCTCCCTCCATTGTTTTTAGATCTCAGAGGTATATCTTTCCTTGTCATTACCTTTGCACAGGCTTCCACTGAACCTAATTTGGGAGTTCTAAGCTCTTCCTGCACGCTGGAATTACCTGGGAACTTAAAAGACCATACCAATTTCTGGTACCATACCCAACCAAATAAATCTGAATCTCTGGGGGTGGATTTAAAAGCTTCTCAAATGATTTTAATGTGCAGCTAAGAATGAGAGCCTTTGATATACTATTCTTAGCCAGTTTGTTTTCACTTGTTTTCCTGTTTCAAGTAAGGGAAATCATTGAGGATATCCTTTCAATGCTTTTTATTTTGCTGGTGATAAAACCAAAGAGCATTTGCAAACAGTACTGAAATCTCCACCCAAACATATATGACATTTAAGTGTTACATCATATTTTCTGTCACTTAATTAAAACTAGATAAGGCAGGAAAAGCAGAGGAGAAGATAAGGTGAAAAAAGATAAGTAAGTGGTAGGAGGAGGAGTAGGCTGGGAGACACATAGAAAGTAAGAGGAGGATGCAAGCGTGCCTGAAAGTGATAATATCACCTGGGATTGCTTGTTGCATATGTAGATTCCATCTGTTCCTAACAGACAGGATCAGCGACTCTGGGGGGCCTGGGCATCTCTACTTTAATCATTTTGAGATGATTCTATGCCTCCTGAAGTTTGAGAACAATAATAATGGTTAACAAAAGAATTGAAATGTAAATTTAAATTCTGAATCCCTCTAGAAGTTATCACTCCTACTTTTTAAACACTTTATACCATTAATAAACTGCAGACATGAAAAAATTCACTGAAGGTTGGTTTCTATACAGCAGAAATGCTGTGTATAGGTAAGTGACGGGCAGATGAATAGGTTTGCTTGTGGTTGTACATAGTACCATATTTTGCAGTATTCCCCAAATTTGTAAGATCACAGGATTACCTGGACCACTCATTTAAAATTTAGATTTCTGAACCCCTCAATGGGCTCAAAATGAAGATTTTAGTAGGTCGAGTGTGGACTCCAGGAGTGTGTGTGTGTCCCTACAAGTTCCATCAGTGATTACTGAGATAAGGCAAATCTAGAAAACATTGATCTTGGGCAATTTCAGAAAAACTGGGAAGATCCCTTTGAGCATTAAATAGATTTAAACCTGTTTTTTAGTGCCAGAAACTCTTATATAAAAGGTCATTCATTCAATAGTTAGATATAAAGTATAGATAACTGGTATCAGATTACATACAAACACTACAAAGACATGTTATGCTTTCTTTGGACTTGTGCTTGGCTAAATGGATTAGCTTCAACAGCCAGAACGATGTTCTGGGTGAGATGAAGAACTGACTATGGGCTTTGGGTAACTGGATGGGGAATATTGACAGTCCAGCTTCATTTTCAGGGGACTGTGTGGAGGAAGCAGAAAAGCTATCTCCCTGCCGTGCTTTCAGCTTGAGTCTGTAATATGTTTCGCTATGTGGAGGCCCAGCGTTCTGCCAGCCTCTCCTCTGCTCCTCTCCCAGCACCCACATGCCTAAGAAGCCCTCTCCAGACAGGGAGTTCACTTCCTCTAGACTGCGGGTCTGATTGTTTAGCCTGGGGATGAATGCAACTCCTAACAGCCAGGGTTTCATATGTGAGGAAGGAGAGGAAATACTGCTTGGCCTACCAGTTTTGCTGTGGATAGTGCAGTTATTAATTGCTCAGATGACTGTACTCGAAAGCCAGTTCTCTTTCCACTTGTACTCTTAACTATGAACATCTTTGAATCTGCTCTTACTGTGAACATTTCTAACGGTTTCCTCCTGAGCATCATTTAAGCTTATGGGTTCTTCTACTCTTATCAACCCAATGCCATTTAATTTTCTCTCTTCTAAGAATATTTCCTAATTTATTTGATGTTGGTTACATCCTCTATTGATTGTAAATACTTTCTGTGATTTTAAGGGATTAGGATGAGAGGAAGGGCAGAGAAAAATAAAACCAAAATTGATCAAATACTGTATTAGTCAATAAGAGAAAGGAAACAAACCCACAGACTTCTGATTAATTTAAGCTGAAGTGAAACCTATTGAGAAGATATTAGGAAGCTTGCAGAATTGCCCTAAATCCTGCAGAACCAGTTTCAGAAATCTCCATTGCATCTTGTGCTCTAGAATCCAAAGAGGCTAAGAAAATGAAAATCGGATACTTTGAGCTTCGATAGTGGGAAGATGGCACTAAAAGCTTTTTCAAACTCTTATAGTCTATCAGTCACCTTGTAGATTTACCTTCCTCTGTGCAAACATAGACTAACTTTCCAGGGACGCACTCGTTACCACCTTAAAAAAATCCTTGTATATTTAAACTTGCTTTGTGGCAACTGGCTGATCTTCAACGGTAAATCACTCCACTATCTGTTTTTCAGATTTTATTCCCAGGTTGCCAGACTTTGCTGGATAAACTCTCAAAATTATGCTGACTGAAAATTCATGCTAACGTAATTCTGAGTCATGAATTTGTCCATGTTTTTTCCCTTGACCTTCCTTTCTTTCTCTTCATTCTTTGTCCCCATAAGCTGTAGCGTAAATGATGGAGCAGGAAACTGCAATGGGAAGGTCTGATTTTAACTCTAGGTTCTGTTAGTTATTAGTTGTGTGATTTAGGGAAGGACTCTTCATTTCATTCTGTCCCACTCTTCATTTCATTCTGTCCCATTTTTGTCTGTGACATGGGGATAATACTTAAATTACAGGATGCTTGTGATGATTAAAAGAGGTATTGAAATTAGCTTCCAACCTACACTGTGCTCACATATGGTAGCTATGATATACTTAAAATGCAAAGCAATCCAAAAATCTTTATTAAAAATACTTACTTGCTGATTTTGTTCTGTGGACGTTCATTTCCAGCTCTTCCTGGACAAACAGTTTGAAATCTCCACTGACACCTCAAACTAAAATTATCTGTAACAAGTCACCTCATTTTCTACCAAAACTTCTCTTCTTCATGACTTAGGGTAATACTAGTTAGTTAAAAGAGATTCTTCAGTATTACATCACCTTGTTATTTCATTCCCATCAAACTTGTATCATGACATTTTTAAACATCTTTCCCTCCACTTCACTTTGACCAAGGGCATAATATTGTGTCCCGTCCGTTTGGTGCTACCAAGCAGAAGCTAGGAACCTTGTTTTGTGTACTAATTCACCACTCAAGATATGCTACAATCCCTGGAATAAGCAGAAAAATCTAAGTAATCCAGGCTACCTAATCACTTTATTAATTTATTTTTAATTTCAATAAATCCTACAATTCAACTCACAAGCCCATTTGATTATATTTACGTAACAAATATTTTTATATCTCGGAACAGATAATAGATCATTTTACTTGTGTTTTCTTCATATCATTATTGGAATATCCATCTTATATTGCTTCATTCTAATAACTGTATCTAAATTCTGTGATCTTTATTATTAAAGGCTCTCTGCTCTCTGGTGCTGACATTACTGTACACTTGCAGAAGACCCCTCTACCCCTTGGGATCCTTGCTTCAGTATGCTAAATTGTATTAAATGTCTGATACTTCCTCCCTAAAATCCTCTCATTAAAATCAGAAGGAATGATTCTTATAAACCAACTATAGAAGCAGGATTTGCTTTTCTCGTGTTCATGACTGAGAGGTGAAAAATTCTGCTGCAATGTAGTGTTTAGAGTTTTCTCTTGTGAGAGTGCAGATGGAAGATGCAGCTGCTTTGCTTCAAATCAATTTCCTCCCATTGGTCTTCTGTTATTCCTTTTCCTGGAGAAATTTCTTGTTTTCTAACAGTGTATTTTTCCACGCAATCTAAATTATTTTTGTACAATCAATTCTTGAGTTTTAATTTTAACACTTAGTTTTCATACCTTCGACATTAGCATTTAGCCAAGAATGGAGGTAACTTGTTAGGTCAGGGACACAGAATCACTGAGATCCATCTGGTTTGTGTCACAGACTTCCGTATAACGTTTAAGAGAACATACAGTATTTTTACTTCTCCTACTAAAAGTGAGACCACATGTATTTTAAAGTAATTATTTGGTTAAAAAATAAGTGTAAGGGCAGAAGAGATGGTAAAGGTCAGAAGGAGCCTGGGCTTCAATGATGTAATAGCACCAGCAGTGAGCGGCCATCAGTCTCAGGCTCTTGGTAGCTGGGGTCAACCAGTCAGGCTACAAATATGTATTGTTTCTAGGTGTTGGAGATACAGAAATAAAACAGACTGAGCTCTCTTTCCAAGCTGCTTAACTAATTGAAGGGAACATATAGTGAACCTGAAAATAAATAAGATGATTTCAGGTACTGAAAAGTATTACGAAGAAGATAAATAATAATAGGGAATGATGCTTTAGCTAGGATGATCAGGAATGGCCTCTCCGACAAGGTACAACTAAGAGTTTGAATAATGGGAAATGGGTAGCTGCGTGAAGATCTGGGAGAGAGAAGTCCAGGTAGGAAGAACAGCAAATCCAAAAGCCCTGATCCAGGAAACAGCATGATGTGTTCCAAAGATGAGGGAAAGGGCCAGTGGCTGGAGAGAAGTAGGTAAGGAAGAGTGTGGAAGGGCATGAGGCCAGAAAAATGGCTATGAAAAGATCACAGAGGACCTGGTAGGACATGACACAGAGTTCAGATTTTTATTGAATAGTAATTGGTAGCCACTGCAGTTTAAAAAAAGGTAGTGAAATGATATAATTTATACTTTAGAAAGATCATTCAGGCTGCTGTGTGGCAGACATACTCTGGGGACAAGAATAGTCAAGAAGATCAGTAAGTGGTGCTACTGAAATCCAGGGAGAAATGATGAAGGTACGGACCAGAGAAATAGTAGCAAAGATAGTGGGAAACCACATATGTGGAATCTATTCAGAGGAAGAGCTGACAGGACATACTGATGGGTAGAAAATAGAGTGTACAAGAAAAGAATCACGACTATTCACCTCTCTTTCCTCACTTTTTTTTTTCAGAAGTATTATATTAAATATAGAGAAGTAGCTTTTTCTTTCCTCCTCCCTACTTTTCATTTCTTCCCTAACTGGTTCCATGACCTGTTTTCTTAGCTTTGTTTTTGGACATCACAGTACAAGAATTCAAAATTTTTTTAAAAAGCAAGTTAAAAAAAACATGCTTTTTGTACTATCAGCAAAGAAAACCATTTGTGTTTATCAACATTTTTTCTCCTTGAAAGCTTATTTTGGCTCTCCTCTTCCACAGTGAATGAATAATGAAGCTTGAGGACAGAACAGTTGCATGCGTAGCATCTCCTATCTACACTGACATTTCTAATATTAAGACTGGAGGTAGGATATTACATTCCTTTTTCAAGTGAAAGCTAATTGTTGGCTTGAGGCTAAGAAAACTACACGAGAAATAATAATGGCGATTATATTTTGTGTGCTTGCTTTGTGCCTGGCATGGTTATTCATGCTTTATGTATGTTAACTAATTTAACCCCAAACAATACTATGATGTATTTTAGAGATGAGAAACTGAGGCACTGAGGTGGAGAAACTTCCCCAAGGTCACAGAGTTAACACATGATAGAGCTGGTAATCAGTTCCAGGCAGCCAACTCTAGAGGCTGTGTACTTTAGCACTCTGTATTGACATCCCTTCTCATCTTGGTGCAGTTTTAGAAATCATGCAAGAATGGCTACTATTTCTACACCTCTGTAATGGTAAGGAGACAAGCAGCACAGCCTCTTAATCTTTGAGACAAGAGGAAAAACCCCAAATGCTCATTGACCTCTCATGATGGATAATATAGCTAATTGTACATGCTGGCCTTCCTAGTGTCTCTAAAAATAAGTTTATTCTAATTCTCTAGCATAAAAAAACTCCTCAACAAATATTCTGAAAATGTAAATCTGAGTTCTGGGTGTAGGAAGTGACACTTCCTACACCCAGACTTTTGGTATGTTATCACCTTTGGTAGACTTTTGGTATGTTATCACCTTAAAATTTCACTACACATCTCATAATATAAGTAGTATTATCCTGGGGTTATGAATGGGATTCAAAAAATATGAATTTGCCTTGAGTCATCAAACAATGAACTTCAGAGTTAAAATGACTACTTTGTATACATCTAAATCCCCATGCACTTTCCAAAACAATGTGCTATGTTAGTAGTTAATTATAAGAGACCAAACACTCACCCAGTTTCAAATATCATACTTAAATGATACTGTGTTTAACTGATGTAAAATAATACTTCAGTAATACTTTGAAGCCAATAATTTTGGTGTAAAAACATCTGTGAGAATAGGGTTATTCCTTTGGGTTTTTTTTTCCCATTTATATTAAACCTTGTAATAAGAAACTTGAATGGTTCTTTCAAAACAAGACCACAGTAGCATAAAATGATATAAAAGCATGAAATCATTGTTCTGAAGACAGAAAACCACAGAAACAATACATGATCTACCATCTTTCATGATTCATCAATCTAGAGTTCTATTTTTACCTTTTTGTCCACTCTGATCTCTGATATGTATGTTTTCTTTCCACATGACTGATTTTTCTATATTTCATCCCATAATTTTGTTCTATGGAATTTTCTTTGATTGAGTGGCTTTTGTTTTGTGTATGTGTGTTTTCATTGCAAAGATAGAGCCCTGCAGTAATCATAAACTGATAAATCTAGTTTAATCCTACTGAAAATGGAATTTCCCAAAGACTTGGAAAATAACTTTAACCCAAAAGAATGAGTGTTCTGTATCTGAGGACAAAGAAAAATCATACAGTGGTGAAATGTGAAGCTGAACTAGAACTAGACAGAAGGCAGCTTCAGACAGGACTCTGCAAGGTGTGCTGCTTAACTGGTCTCACCATTTTGACCATTAGATTCTTAATTTCAATTGACCAGTTGGGTTAAGTACATCAGATCCAGACATCAACATAACTCAGTATTTTATAAAATAAAAATAACAATTAGAAATAAACTAACACTTTAGATTGAAAAAGTATATATAGTTTATATATAATTTGTTTTATATATTAGTTTTATATAGGACCCCTTGTTCCAAGTTTGGAATGCTCTAGCCTGTCCCGGTTTGGCCCTAATATATAGGTAATTCAAGCTTTCTCTGCCACCACCCTGATATGTGCCTGGTGATTCCCACAGTATTTCTGAGCATCCTGGGATGTGATTGGAAAATAATGACATCTTAAGACACAGAGAACCAATCAAGTTGTTACTTACTCATACTATAGCTGAGTGAAATTTCAAGGCTCTGGTAGCTCCCTGGTTCCACTGTGTGACAGGCAGCTGGGTCAGACTAGTTGTTTCCGTGTTTGGGGACGTTAAGTGGTTTCTCTGGATGCACACAGCTCCTGGGAACTTGAACACTGACTCCTCAGAGAATTCTCCTGATCTATGATCTCTGCCACTTTTTCATCCACAGACTGAATTTAGGATGGCTTTCAGAGATGGGGCCAAATTATCAGAATCCTACAATTTTTCCTGTCCTCTTTACCCAGATCTCTTCTGTATTCCTTCTCTTCCAGGTCTTCCTGGAATGTGTCCCAGCCTTCTCTGCAGAAATGGTGTTCCAATGCTTGCTCAAAGAGCCACTTTAAATTACATTACTCTCTCAATTCTGCTCTGACTTTCCAGCCCCTAACCAACTTCTCCAAAAACCCTTTTTATGCCTTAAAGAAGAAAGGAAAAAACGTCTGTAAGGTTTTCTACTTCATATACATGAACTACATATTTTAGTAGTTTTAATCTTAATTTCTAATTCTTCATTAGAAGGAGGTAAAAGATGGGCCGAGTTTTCCTAAGGACACTTTTTAATACATTTAATCTGGTAGCTCTTGTGGAATTGGCAAATAATTGTCATATAACCTGAATTTTATGGTAGAATTATCATATAATAAATGCACATATGTAAGTTATACAATTTGGTGAGTTTTGACAAATACAGGCACCCATGAATTCATTACCACAATCAAGTGAACATTTTGTCACCCTCCCCAAACTTTCCTCTACTTCCAATTCCGAGGGAACTACTGATCTAATTTCTGTCACTCTAGGTAGTTTACATCTTCTAGTATCTTATGAAAGTTAGCCATGCACTATATACTCTTTTTTGTCTAGCTTCTTTCAATGAGCATGATGATTTTGAGATTCGTCCACATTGTTGCATGTATCAATATAGCTAGTTCTTTTATTTCTGAGTAGTATTCCACTGAATGAATATACCACAATTTGTTTATCTGTTTACCTATTGATGGATATTTGGGTCATTTCCAGTTTGGGACTATTTCAAATAAAGCTTCGTGAACATTAATGCACAAGTTTTTGTATGAACCTATATTTATACAGTAGGTTTATTTTTAACTTTTCAAGAAACTGACAGACTATTTTCCAAAGTTCCTGTGACAGTTTGCATTCTGACCACAAGTGCCTAAGAATTTCAGTCTTCACTGGCTGAATGGATACAAAAACAAGACCCGTATATATGCTGTCTACAAGAGACCCACTTCAGACCTAGGGACACATACAGACTGAAAGTGAGGGGATGGAAAAAGATATTCCATGCAAATGGAAATCAAAAGAAAGCTGGAGTAGTAATTCTCTTATCAGACAAAATAGACTTTAAAATCAAGACTATTACAAGAGACAAAGAAGAACACTACATAATGATCAAGAGATCAATCCAAGAAGAAGATATAACAATTGTAAATATTTATGCACCCAATACAGGAGCACCTCAATACTTAAGTCAAATGCTGACAGCCATAAAAGGGGAAATTGGCAGTAACACAATCATAGTAGGGGACTTTAACACCCCACTTTCACCAATGGACAGATCATCCAAATTGAAAATAAATAAGGAGACTCAAGCTTTAAATGATACATTAAACAAGACGGACTTAATTATATTTAAAGGACACTCCATCCAAAAACAACAGAATATACTTTCTTCTCAAGTGCTCATGGAACATTCTCCAGGATAGATCATATCTTGGGTCACAAATCAAGCCTTGGTAAATTTAAGAAAATTGAAATTTTATCAAGTATCTTTTCTGATCACAACGCTATGAGACTAGATATCAATTACAGGAAAAAATCTGTAAAAAATTCAAACACATGGAGGCTAAACAATACATTACTAAATAACCAAGAGATCACTGAAGAAATCAAAGAGGAAATCAAAAAATACCTAGAAGCAAATGACAATGAAAACATGACAACCCAAGACTTATGGGATGCAGTAAAAGCAGTTCTATGAAGGAAGTTTATAGCAATACAATCCTACCTCAAGAAACAAGAAACATCTCAAATAAACAACCTAAACTTACACCTAAAACAATTAGAGAAAGAAGAACAAAAAAACCCCAAAGTTAGCAGAAGGAAGGAAATCATAAAGATCAGATCAGAAAGAAATGAAATGAGGGAAATAATAGCAAAGTTCAATAACACTAAAAGCTGGTTCTTTGAGAAGATAAACAAAATTCATAAACCATTAGCCAGACTCATCAAGAAAAAAAGTGAGAAGACTCAAATCAATAGAATTAGAAATGAAAAAGGGGAAATAACAACTGACACTGCAGAAATGCAAAGGATCATGAGAGATTACTACAAGCAACTATATGCCAATAAAATGGACAACCTAGAAGAAATGGACAAATCCTTGGAAAAGCACAACCTTCCAAGACTGAACCAGGAAGAAATAGAAAATATAAGCAGACCAATCACAAGCACTGAAACTGAAACTGTGATTAAAAATTTTCCAACAAACAAAAGCCCAGGACCAGATGGCTTCTTCTCCTGGTTAGAGACAATGAGTACAATTGATGGACAGAGACTTGATAAGAGGTAGAACATCTTGGACATCACCTTGTGGTCTGTGTTCTGAATCCCTTAGAATAAACTTTGGAGAAAAAGAGGATTGGACAAAAGTGTACAACTAGAGTTGTTGGAAACCAAGAACAGGAGCTAAATGTGCCATCAAGGAAGATTTAAGTGGGATATAGGCCCTGGGAACCAAGAAGCAGGATTAATAAGACACCACAGAAAGAGAATAAGCAGAGAACCAATCGAAAGCAAATACCTGGAATATTGATCATGGAACTGCTTTGTGTTTTTAGGGCAGTATATGGAAGGAACAGTATTTAAAGTAGCAAGATAGACACTATAACTTATAGTTATTGAGTGCTCACTCCACATGCCAGATACTGCCCTAAGCACATAAAATGTGTGGTTCTGAAGTGTTTTAATCGATAGATTTCAAGGTAACCTTCAGGCTATCTGTTGCAAGTATCACAAGCTTGTGAAACCCTCCATGCTTTGTGACTCTCACTCTTTCCTTTCTAAGAGGTCTCATAAGTTTTATGAGCACATATTTACCTTTGGCCCTTTTGACAATATTGAAGCTTGCAAATGCAAAATTCTATATTGGATTTGACCTGGGTAAGGTGTCTTTCACTATACAACAGTCACATACGTTCTTACACTTTCTCTGCATCATTCCTAAGCTGAAGACAATTTAAAGTTTTACTATTTTAAAAATATTTTATGCCAATTTTCTAAGAAAGCTTATTTAGAACTGAAGTGATCTTCCTTAATGGAAAAATGCTGGGAAATGCTGGGAAAGAACTGCTCTGGACCTCAGTGAAATTTATGAATACATAGAGATTCAAGAAAACCTCTTCAGCAGCAGTGCAGTGTCTGAATTTTCACTAAGCATGTCTACAGCTGTATTTTCTTGGTATTTAGAATTGCTTTGGTTGATGAATTGAGAACGCAAGTTGGCAATATCTTCTCTAGGGTTTAGTTCTTTGAAACTATTTACACAGAAACAAAGGAGAGTGCTAAAAAACCACACTGTTTTGGTTCCTGTTTAAATTTTTAGATATTTTCAGAAGATCCACTTCCACTCTGAGTTCTGAAGAGAGGAGAGTATTGTATCATGATTAAGAGTATGGAATTTGCAGTCAAATTTGGGACTGCATCTGCTTGAATTTTTTTTTTTTAGCTTAGCAATTATTTTAATTGCACTAGATTTCAAAAATTTATAAAATAAATTTTGATTTTACTTACTCTTTATATGGATGGTGGTCAAATTTCATAATTTTCCCTTGTAAGTAAAATGATAAAAACTATTAATAATGATAAAAACTATTAAATAACTATTAATAATAATAGTTATGATTAAGCTTACTTATCAATTACTATGTATATATTACTATGTATATAAAATGTATTTTCAACCTCACTACAGCAGAGTTACCTGGGCGTCACTGTGAAAGAACGAAATTAGGCTCAAGAGGAAAAGAAAAGAAAGAAAGAAACTTGCCCAGATTGATAGAGCTCATAGATGGAACCGGGACATGGAATGAAGCTGTTTGATTTCGTGTCATTTGCTATAGCGTCTTCTTCATTGACTTGGGCATATAGTAAGCAGGCAGAAGTAGATTTACCAAGAAGCTAAGAAAGCTAAGCTTCAGGGACCCTCAATTGCATGGACTGCTTTCAAAGCTCTGTCCCTAAACCTGTATTTATACCTTTGCATTTCTTTTCTTGCAAATCGTTCCACAAATCATGCAAGTTTTTGGCCTCACTAAACCTGGATCTGCCTCAGCTAGGCGTTCAATAAATGTTAACTCTTATTATTGTGAGCATTCACTTACTATTATAATAATCCCACTTACTACTTATTATAATATTCATGGAGTTTGCTTGTGCTGATGTTGTAACTTCCCAGATACTCATCTCTTTTCTGCTTCTTGTTTGCCAGCCCCATGTACCTTCTGTTGATTCTTTGTTTACCCAGTATTCTCCATAAGTCTCTCCTAGCTATACACTAACTTAAACAGAGATATATACATAAAAGGCTTTGTCAAATGTGAGTTGCAAAACATATATGAGTTTTTATTCCTGCTGTCAGTAGGCACATGCTTTTGAGAAGTGAGCAGACATTCTGGAGAAATAGGTCCTCTAGTTGCCTTTTTCATTTCACCCCTCACTGCTTCTACAGTCTACTATTTGTGATACGAAATAAAACACTTAGTGTTCTATGGATTTAACATGACCTTGAAATCTATATAATTTCCATGATAAAAACATTGAACATCATTATCATGACAGTAATTATACCAGAAAAGGATTATTGCTTCAGTCACAGGCTTAGTGTATAGCCTACATTAATGATGTTATTTGATAATTATAAAACCTTGTGAGTTTAGAATTTTATTCCCAAATTACAGCTAAGGAAAACAATGTCTTGGAGAGATTAAACGACTTGTCCAAAGTCACAAAGTAGATGGTAGAGACAAGACTGGAACTCAGATCTGTGACCCCAAAGCTCTTGATCTAACCTCTACTCTCTCTGGGTTCCGTCTACCCAGCATTGCTCAGACCACTAGCACCTTGGTTCAGCTACATTAAGTATGGGTATAAGTAGTAAATTGATTCATGGGGGGGAAAAAACCTCAAAAAACTGAAATCTTTATGTCTGAAGTATTCAGACAAATCATGGAGTTAATTATATATTCTAAAATTATGCAAAGGATCTTTTTAGCTGTGAATTAATCAATGTTAATCACTTGAAAAATAGATTTTAAGTTCTTTTTTTTTCTTAGAGATGTGTCAGAGTAGTTGAAATTCTCTTAGTAGGCTTCCTTTTTAAAAATTACTCTTTTTTTTCCTGGAAGATGAAGACTACTTGAGTTATTTTGGTGTTGAGCAACAGTCACAGTAGGTGATTAAATTAGAGGCAGGTGTAAACCCCCAAGAGTTACCAGGGCTCTGTTTTCTGATCCCTGGGTTATGGATCAGCAGTAAATTTCTGACACTTCAATCCCTTTCTTTTGTGTAAGGGCAAAAGATACTAATTTGACCTGCTATTTAGAAAGAGGAGTCAATAAAGAAATAGAATGAATATTGGATGAGGAAGATATGGTTCCTCCTCTTATTTGAATTCGAAAGCAACACATTCTCAGCTGTGGGTATTTCAAGTGCACCAGTTAAGAAAAATGCAAATAGAGCAAATGAAATGGCAATCCTCTTTTCTTATCAGCAAACAGTAAACCTAGTAACTGTCTGTTCTTTTTCAAAAGACCTTAATCTAGTGATATTAAGTAAAGTTTCTGAAGGTTCTCTAGTGAATGAAGCTCGTTCCAATTTGTTATTTACCTTCTTAGTTTTCTAAAAACAACGGAACTGCAAGAATACCATTATAACATGGGGGAAACGCTCCAAACCCATCGTGAAAGGGATATTTAACTCCTGAACTACAGGACATCTCAAGTTGTTATCATTTATTTATTTTTAGGTATGGTTAGAGATGTATTTTCAATCTGCTCCATGGATATATATTTTTTCCTCCTAACTAATATATCAAAGTACTATTTGTAACCTGAAAATTCTTAAAATTTATTGCTTATAGTCATCTGATGGTTTTTGACAAGTCTATGATTTTTCCTTTTCACTTCCAAATACTGCATTAATTTGTTCTTGTAAAAGATGTTCTTAAATGTAAATCTTTGTTTCTTTTTGATGGTTTTTGCATTCTATGATTCTTAATTTCAGCAGCTTTATATGGTTTGAAAGGCAGATTGATACTCAGATATGGTGTGATTTCTCCACAGAGAAAAGGATATGTGGTGGCTTATTTAAATCCCCTGGTTTCATCTTACTTTCTTAGCTTCCCAAGTGTCTCCATCCCTGAGTTCAAACAGACTGACTAGATATGCCTCTTGCTGAACTGGCAGATACTCTGTCTCAAGCACATTGTGATTTTTGAGGTTTCACAGAATATTTGCAAGCAACGGTAGCAGACAGATCATGTGGGCTAATTTTTTTTTTTTAAATGTATGATTTTGGCTAAGGAATATGTGCAGTCAAGCATACATCTCAGTAGAAAGTTACTGCCAGTCAAAAGGAACAGGTATATTGGTTCATGATTTTAGTACTTTTCTATGTATGAGAAGATGCAAGAAATCCAGGTTCATTAAATTTTTTCCTGAAATTTATTTAACTGTCTAAGGAGCCTATTTTGCCTGTTTTCCCAAAGCACAGAGTACCTTATCCTGTTCTTCATCCTGAATTCCTTTCGGGGTATACTGTAGGTCAGGGACTGCAGTGGGTAATGACTTAATCCTTGTAGAGCTAGCCAGATGGTAGGCAATATTCTTTGTCTTACAGCATTTTGCAAGGTACGTTGATTCCTTCCTCCAGTTGACTTCAACTTTGCTTCCTCTATCTGTTGTGGCAGGTGTCCTCCTCATAGTTTATATAGTTCCATAACCATTCAAAAGCCCCACTCCTAATATAGAACCCTCCTTGCTATATAAATAATTCTAGAATTTGTAGTCAAGCTATGCACTGCAATTGATTTCTCCTAGAGACAACTTGGCAGCCAGGACTTTTCAAATGTCCACATTCTTCACTCATCTCCAGGGAATCCTAGTGAGTAAACTTTTCTCAATTTCTTTACAAAATAAATAACCATCGAACATGTTGTCTTAGAAAAGTCAGTGTTTTCCAATATTTTGAATAGACCTTTTACATTGCAGAAATCCAATGATAAAGAAACAGTAAACTAGAGACCCACAATGTGGTGTGATTTAAAATTTTAATACTTTTTCTGATTTATGTCAAAATACATTGCATGTCAAAAGACCAGCTTCTGGATTGTGTTACTTTTATCACGATGAAAAATGCCATTAAATGAGTCATTGAAAATTAAGTAATGAAATTATTTGACATACGAAAGAAAATTTTAAAACAGTAGTTTTTCTTCTAGCTGTCACAACTCATTTAGATACCAATTGTCCGCAATTCCAGATCTCTGAGTTGAAATGTCAGCAAATGGCTGCCTGTGGTGGGGAAAATGTCTCTAAGTTGAATATGAATATTAATTGCCAGAGCTGTATCAAGAAAGACTTATGATTGGTTTATTCTTTTATTAGGATTAAAACTATGCACAGACATTGGAGAACTTGGCAGAAATAAAGTCCCCAATTCAAATCATCCCCAAGAATATTTTAAGTGTGATACTACTCTGAAAAATTTTTCCTTGCCCAAATGTTACATGACATACGCTCCATAAAGTTTCCCAATACACTCCTTGAGACATCAGTATGTCAGGAAGAAGGGGGAAAAGCTAGAAGAGAAGTACTCACTTCTTCAAATTGACCTGCCTTTGTCACTATGTCACAGTCTTATTATCTCAGACACAGGCTATTATGTGTTTAAAATGGTATTTTGGGGGCATAGTTTTGTAGAAGAAAACTACTGTAGTGTTTGAGAATGTGGTCTTGACACATTTTGCCAAGCTCTTTTGTAACTATTATGGGCTACTGAGATACCCAAAGGATAGGCCTTGAGACAGAGGTACTTGAATTTCTTACAATAAAAAATACTAGCTCTATTAGTTAAATAAAGATATGGAAAGTATTACACATATACACAAAAAGGGATAAATATACCTTCATAAGCTTTTTAAAAATAATAAAATAGGAAAAATATGAGATTATAGAAATAGAGGCTAAGCTAGTTTTAGAAATTTTCATATTTTATGATATAAATTAATTGAATACCTAGATGAAAATAGTTTGCTTTTATTTTCAAGCATAGAAAAGCATTTGAGATAATCATACTTATTTTTTATTGTGAAATGAGTGATTAATATATGTAAACTACATAATGTTGGATTTTCACAGTATGCATTTAAATCTTTTATCAGATGATTACAATTCCAAGCTGGCTGTCGAGGGCATTATTTCACATTGGAAAAAATATTCCCTTTTCAGAAACAAACATTTCACATTTACAAGGGAAATAGAATATTCTTTAGTACTAACGTTTCCTCCTCCTATCTTACCCTAACTCCAGAAAGCAGTAAATTTTATTAGCTACCAATAGTTCAAGATAAAAGAAAACTGTCTCTGTTGCTTTGTCTCTCTCTTTTTCTATGTAGCACCCAAGGGTCTTACACCAGACCTACCCTCCAAAACATAAGACCATTAGAGAGTTTTGCCTGAATCCTTTCTTCCTTGACACAAGGATAAATGGAGGTTCGAATATACTGGAAGGTCAGTTGGGATATGGTTGTAGTGGGTTGAAAGATGGCCCCCCATGGATGTCAGATCCTAATCACTGGAACCTGTGACTGTTTCCTTATATGGTAACGTGCTTTTGCAGATACGATTAAATTAAGGAATTTGAGATAAGTAATTATAGATTATCCAGCTAGGCCCTAAATGCAATCACATGTTTCCTAAAAGTGATGCAGGGGGAGATTGATACATACATGGAAGGAAAGGTGAAATGCAGATGGAGGCAGTGAATGGAGTGATATAACCGTAAGTCAGAGAATGTGGGCTTCCACTAGCAGCTGGAAGAGCCTCCGGAAGGGGCCTGCCCTGCCAACATTTGTTTTGGTTTAGTGGAATTGATTTGGGACTATTATCCTCCAGAATGGTGAGAGAATGAATTTATGTGGTTTCAGGTTACCAAGTTTGTGGCCATTTGTTACTGCAATCTCAGGAAACTAATATACTTGCCATCAGTCAAAATATGGTATAATAAATATATCATGAGCTCATATTTTACTAATCAAACTTCTGAAAGCAATCTACTGTTATTCAGAATTTCTTTTGAAACTCTTTGCCAGTAAGATAGAGAAATGAACAAGAAAATAGAATATTACATGATTAAAACGTACCAAAATGTGATTCCTTTAGAATGTTACATTAGTGATATGGGAATAGCCATCTCAAAATAAATAAAGTAAGGCTACTACTAGAGTCTACTATAAAATTACATAAATATCATATCATCTAGACCAATTTAACTTATCATTCATCATAAGTTCTTGGATTACATAGAAAAAAAAGCTTTATCTTTTCATAGCATAAAATATATGTATTCAAGATTGTAATTTTAGACATAATCTTCAAAACAGTAAAAAATAGTATAATTTATCTCCTCCAGTATATATTCTCAATAAGTTATCTGAAATAAACCGGATTTCCAAATAATTTTTAAAAATAACTTTATAGTTTCTTTAAAAGAGATCTGCTGGTGGCGCAGTGGTTGAGAGTCCGCCTGCCGATGCAGGGGACACGGGTTCGTGCCCCAGTCCGGGAAGATCCCACATGCCGCGGAGCGGCTGGGCCAGTGAGCCATGGCCGCTGAGCCTGCGCGTCCGGAGCCTGTGCTCCGCAACGGGAGAGGCCACAACAGTGAGAGGCCCGCGTACCGCAAAAAAAAGAGATCTGGCAGAAAGATAATGAGAATTTTATTTATAAATGTACAAATTTTAAAAACATTTATAGCGTATACATCATTTTTTGAAAGATGTTACACAAAATAATATTTGGTGAGGTAAGTTGATAATAATTATTAAAATATTTAAAGAAAAATATCAGTTACAGTAGAATTGTGAAACTGAATAAATAACACTAGAATAAAATTCCATTCAGCTTTTATCAAACCTAATCTTTAATAGTTTTAAGAATTTTGGATATAAATCTTTGCTTTGGCTCAGACCGTGTTTTAATATATTGAAGATTTGATTGATATGAAATGATGGGGTGAGAAAAAAAATACAAAATTCATTATCATACCAGAATATTTACTGCATTCACAAATACAGAGACTTCAAAATAAAGTACTACTAAATGGGATTAATTGGTTTATTACAAGAATAATTATACATGAACAAAATATTTTGCTAGAAATTCTCAGATGATTTCATTCTAAATGAGAAAAAAATGTTAAGAAATAAATGAAAGTTAAAAACCATAAATATACAACTTTGGGGAAAAAAGAAACAGTTAAAAAATGAAAGGAATAATCACTATAATTATTCTTCAAGAAAATATCAACTAAAACAACATCTCTTCTAATTTATCCTAGCAAGTTAGCTATAATTTTTGCCTTTTAATTGCAAAGACTCAGTGACAGCAAGTGTGTCATGAGATACTTATGGGAATATCATTTAGAACATACTCTGCTTATGGGAATATCATTTAGAACAACATATTTGGAAAGTTATTTGGCAATAGTTCTTAAGAATAATAAAATATTTATATCCTTTGACCCAATAATTCTAGAAATCTCTCCTAAGAGAATAATTTAAAATGTAGATGCTTTTTGCTCAAAGACATTCATCACAGCATTATTTGAAATATTTGAACTGTGGAAATAGTTTTATGTGTTCTAAACAGGGAGATAGGTATAGTATATCACATTCTTTTTTTTTTTTTCTTTTTTTGGTAGTTGTTGGGTGTGGTGTATGAATTAAAATTTGCATTTGGTAGAACAAAATGAATAGTTGGGGTAAAGATATGGATATTACCAAAAGAGAAATCAATGTATAACAGCAGAAAGAGTCCATAAATGTACTATAGGAATTAGCTAAGAGAATAAGTCACTAAAATATGTAGTTGGTTAAAGAAAGGCCCCCTTCCTAATAGGTTCACTTCCTAATTCCCAGAACCTGTGGAAATTACCTTTATGGCAAAAGGTTCTTTGCAGATGTGATTAAGGATCTTGAGGTGGGGGGTTATCTTGGATTATGCAGAAGGACCAGTCTAATCACAGAGGTCATTATAAGAGGGATGTGAAAGGAGTCACAGAGAAGAAGATACAGGATCACAGAAAAAAATGTTTAGAATGATGTGCTTTGGAGATGGAGGAGGACCCCCAAGTCCAGGGAAAAAGCCCCTAAAAACTGATAAAGGCAAGGAAACAAATTCTCCTCTCAAAACTTCTGGAAGGAGCAGCTCTACTGACTTCTTGACTTTAACCCCTAAGAACTGATTTTGGAATTCTGTCCCCCAGAACTGTAGAAAAATAATTTTTGTTGTTTTAAGCCTCCAAGTTTGTAGTAATTTGTTATAGGAATAATAGGAAACTAATACAACATATACCCAAGCATGTCAGTGAAGTCTTAAATATGAAGATTTCTACTCTTCTAACCATCTCTCCTCTCACACAGGAATATCCTGGGATAACTGAGTATGTGTAAAATTAATATTTTTTAAAGAATTCTTTGGGGAGATCATCAGTATTCTGTTTACAAAATATGTGTAATAATGTCTTAGAAAGTCAGGAAGCAGTAGGAAGCGTGAGGGATATCTTGTATAGAAGTCTTTGGGGAACCTCTGAGAATGTGAATAAGCTAAGTCTAGTAGCATAAAGTACTCTTGTAGGCTTTCTGGATTAGGTATTGAATAAATAACTGCTTAAAATGTATAAATATTTTCATTACTTTCATGAGCCCTCAAATAGCCTAGAAAGTGCCTAGAAACTAAACAATTCATTAATTGGACTGTTTACAAATCCATGAAAAATATGATTATAAGGTAATTATATAAATCATTATTCTACTTTACTAAATCATTATTAACATTAAGTGAAAATGCAAGAGACAAAATTATATGTACAAATGATCTCAACTAAATTATAAACATGTATAGATGAAAGACTAAATGGAAAATGTAACAGTAATTCTCTCTGAGGATTGAGATTATCAGTGACCTGCTTGGCTCCCTAATTATGTACTATTTCTCACATTATCTAAAATTAGTATGAGTTTTAAGAGTCAGAAATTATGATTCAGTAAAGCATTTAAAAAATAATTTAGTTTAATTTGTGCTGCAAATTTCTATATATATACTTGCTTTACAATTAATATTTATATTGAGACTGAAGATAATTACAGAATTTATTTTATTTACTTTTTTTTTTTTAATTTTTTATTTTTTTGCGGTACGCGGGCCTCTCACTGTTGTGGCCTCTCCCGTTGCGGAGCACAGGCTCCGGACGCACAGGCTTAGTGGCCATGGCTCACAGGCCTAGTCGCTCCGTGGCATGTGGGATCTTCCCAGACTGGGGCACGAACCCGTGTCCCCTGCATCGGCAGGCGGACTCTCAACCACTGCTCCACCAGAGAAGCCCCAAAATTCATTTTATTAAACAATTTCCATGAAATCAACTTTATAGCCACAAACAATGGACATGTTAGTAGTCCATATCTAAAGAAAGTTGAGATCACAGGCATCTGAAAAGAAAGTATACAGCAAAATTTTAATAATTAAAATGTACTAAATTCCTGTGTGCCAGATGGTAGAGTTTAAGTATTTCATATAGTCACTTGTTTAATCCTTAGGACAATCCTATAACTGTCACTACCCTTATTTAGCAAATGAGGAAATTGAGGGGCAGAGAGGTTAAGTAATTTATTGAAGGTTTATACAGCACATTAATGATAGAGTCAGGATTCAAACTCTGGCAGTGTAACTGTAGCGATGCATTTTAACCGCCCGTACCTCTTAACTCTAAAATCTTTGCAAATACAATTTAGAGCAAAAATTTAGAAAAATATTTTTTTTCAATTATGAAATTTTATGATGTACATTAATTTTTGGTGCTTTTGTTTGCATATAAAGTATATAAGAATTGTACAAGAGTTGGTTTTGTTCTTGTCAGTAATAAATTATATAAATCCTATATACATATTTTATATGTACATACATACAAACATACACATAATACATTTATTGTATCTGCTTTTGGCTATTGGTCATCATTTCATAGCAAATGTCATAAAAATATTCTGCATGCACAAATATTCTGCAGAGGTAGAAATATCCTGCAAGCTCCACCTGTTTTGTGAACTAATTCTGTACATGAGTGTGTCCCTGGGGCAACTTTACCCATGCAGTGCAAATCAGTTTCTCAGCCCAAGAATTTTTTTTTTTTTTTTGAAAAAGCTTTATCTTAAAAGATGCCTTTGGACCTAGCTGAGGTCCCATAATAGATAAGACACAGAACGAGCTGGAAATGCACTTGAGGCTCTGCCCCCAGATCATCACAGCTGGAGGGTGGTTCTTGGTTCTGACTCCTCTGTCTTGATGGACTGTCCAGTCTGTGTGGGCTTCATTGGCCCCTAGACAATGGGGATGCTTCACTCTGTGTCTTTGATCTTGAGAATATTCTCTGCATGGCTGAGTTGCTGGTTCTGAGCTAAGCTAAAGCAAAAGCAATCTTTTTTTTTTAATTTTTATTTATTTTTATACAACAGGTTCTTATTAGTTATCTCTTTTATAGATATTAGTGTATATATATCAATCCCAGTCTCCCAATTCATCCCACCACCTGCCCCCCTGCTATCCCCCCTTGGTGTCCATAGGTTTGTTCTCTACATCTGTGTCTCTATTTCTGCCTTGCAAACCGGTTCATCTGTACCATTTTTCTAGATTCCACATATATGCATTAATATACGATATTTGTTTTTCTCTTTCTGACTTACTTCACTCTGTATGACAGTCTCTAGGTCCATCCCACGTCTCTACAAATGACCCAATTTCATTCCTTTTTATGGCTGAATAATATTCCATTGTATATATGTACCACATCTTCTTTATCCATTCGTCTGTCGATGGACATTTAGGTTGCTTCCATGACCTTGCTATTGTAAATAGTGCTGCAGTGACCATTGGGGTGCATGTGTCTTTTTGAATTATGGTCTTCTCTGGGTATATGCCGAGTAGTGGGATTGCTGGGTCATATGGTAATTCTATTGTTAGTTTTTTAAGGAACCGCCATACTGTTCTCCTTAGTGGCTGTATCAATTTACATTCCCACCAACAGTGCAAGAGGACCTAAGAATTTGAGATTGGAACTCAGTATACATGAGAATTTAAAATCTAAGAACATGTTGGGCCTTTTGAGGCTACTGTACTTAGAAAACCAGATACCATCAATCTGCTGGCAGAGAAAGAATCAAGATGTGAGTGTGCAGAGAACCAGAGATCAGAGACTTTTGGGAAGCAGATGGGCTGAGAGTTCTGCACTGACAATTCCTCCAAACTTGCCCTCTCCCTCCACCTTAAACAGACCTCTGCTTTCTGCTCTAGACTCTCAGAAAGTGACTTAAAATCTTTCGGATAAATACTGCTCTTTCAAGCTGTGTGGCGTTCTCGTTGCTTGCATCTAAATGATCCCAGATTGAAACAATTATATTTTGGATAAGAAATGTTTATTTTAAAGAACTATAAAAAGAATTTGAAATAATTCTGTCTTGCCAGCAATCTTGAGAATTCTACATTCTGTTTTAAACTGTTTTAACAAAAAATTAAATAATATGTCTAAAGATACCTTAGAGGGGTTTTCTGTTGGCTAGTTCTTATTAAGGAAAGTCATAGGTATATGTTTTGTTTTTAGTACATTTTAACATGTATGTAACAGATAATGAATGGTATTTTCACACATTTTTTTGAGAGGGGGTGGATTTAGAAGTGCTTTCATTGATGTTATTTTTGAGTGTAATGAAAGGTTTTGTGTCATAAGGGAAACCTGATTTAAAAGATAGATTTTGTTTTTTAGACCTAAGGTTATTTGAGAAGTAGTTTAATACATTTTTATGTACTATATATAAACCTTATTATAGAGGTATAACATTTAGGAATTAAAATTGAAAGAATTTATTTGCTTTATAATGTCCTCTGTAGTTTTCACATCAGAAAATTACATTCATATAGAAAATTAGGAAAATATTAGAAATAAAATGAAAGTCATATATATCCCATTCACAGAGAGATGTGTTTATTTTAAATAATTATTATTTTAGTTATTTAATGTATTTCCCATCAGCCTTTATTCCTAAGTAAATGTGTAATCTATTTAATAAATACTGGTATTGTAGAAATTGTTTTAATCATGCTTCTTTTTCACTTAATATAATTGTGAATGCTTTCTCATATTATTATTTTTTCCTGTACCACATATGTTATTAAAACTTCTTAAAGATTCAGTTCTACAAATGCATATAGTTTTGAACATTTATTTGGTCCAAAACTGGTATTAATGCTTCAATTAACATCACTATATATGAAGAACCATCAACATAAGATACTTTGCTTTTAACTGCTTCCACTGTAATTTTTGTTGTTGTTTTGGCAAGTTTTGTTTTGCTAAAGATTGGGAATGTGTATATCAGAATCCTTTGTCTTATATCATCTAATCCTAGAAAAATTCATACCTATTTTAGACCACTGTAATGTTTAATATTTTCCTGAAAATCATGCCATAATGAACATTTACAAAATTTGGCATGGGTTTCTATTTATTTTTATATTTAAAAATATGTTTATTCCCTTACCAGTAAGTGTCAAATGCTGTCATCTGGTACAATTTATGGTAGGCTTTAAGATCCTCCTGACCAGATACCCTAATGTTTGCAAAGTAAAAAGATAAGATTAACCATAGTCTACAATTAAAATGAATCTTTTATAAGTATCAGATTACTTTAAAAATAGGCTAAAACATATGGAAAATCACAACGCATCTAATCCATTCAGTTGCATTTTATATATGAAACATTGGGACTGTGTATGATAACAAAATAAACTATTGCATGTGAAAAATTAAATTGATATTAGAACCCTAGTGCCTAAGTTTGGCTTACCTCTTCCTTTTTGTTTCTTGGAAAAGATGATTCAGTCAGATAAGTTTTATTGTGTAGCTATAAACTGAATGTCTTGAGTTTAATTGATAGTCTTATGGACTATCAAAGGGAAAGTTGCATGAGCAAAATTGGAGAGAATCTGAGAGGTGCCTGACATACCTTTATATTTTAAATAATTTAAGTAGTATTTGATGATAATAGACAATCTATAGGACATTCAATACAGGGAATGAATTAAGTTACCTATACTACCATTGAGTACTTTGATCAGGAAAGTATTCAGTGGCACTTGTTGGAAGTGCTATGGTATTGGCAAGTGATACATTTACTTTTAAACCTGGAACTCAAAAATGGAAACGAATGTTCTACTAAAACAAAGATTGTTAAATGATTTACCCATACTACTGGGTATGCTAAATTATTGATCTTAGGTTGCTCAGGCTAGAAAAAAAGAGCTGTAGCATCGCATATCCATTTTTGTTAAGAAATAAAGCAAGTACCTAGCAATTCATAATGGACTGGAAAGAAGAAAATCTTTTCATGCACTTCAATTCATAATGATCCAGTATTTAAAATAAATTTTGGTGAAAGACTATGATCTTAGCAACTGGCCTCAGAAGAGAATGATATCCAATTGCAAAACAAAAGGGAACTCAATGTTGATAATATACTGAAAATGACCAGCAAACAAAGGCAAAGAAAAAGGACTAGGAGTCCAAATTGAACCAGAGTAGCAAGCCCTGATGCACTTTGGTTAACAACTATCATCTAGTTATTAGTAAAGGAGAATAGAAGTTTATATCAGAATTCCATTAAAGAATATTTATGCTGATTTGTAGATGCATAATTTTGTAAAATATTTATATACAGAATTATATGTGTGCAAGTGTGTATACACACACATACGCAGCTCCGTAATTTACTTTGCTAAAAAACGTGGAATGTATAAAACCAGAGTTTTGTTTCACTCATTATCAAGATTTATTTGTCATTTTCATAAAAACTACAAGTTAAGGAAATATTCCAAGCCTTGTTATATCTGAGAGTTGAGCTGCTTGAAACCCACCTTAGTGAGAAAATCAAGATTCCAATGTCCAGAGCAAGCAATACTTGTTAAGCTGCAAATTGTGAAGAGTGCTATATTATGGCAATTGACTCATTAACAAGAACTGTGAGTTCCATGAGAATGGTGAACATTCATTGTTTTTGATCATGCAATGGCCTTCTCCCTTTTATCAGGAGCTGCATCCCCATATAATTTTGGGGTCTTTATTGTAAGCAGTCTGTGCCCTGTTCTTTCCAAGCATGGCAGACAACTAACCAAAGCCTGGACAAATGGCACTTGTGTTCTGTGACTTCAGCTTTTGATTGGAGAGACATAAGCATATGAAAAGAAGTCAGAGCGCATTCATTCTAACCACAGTCAGAGTTCAGGAATGTATGTATTGTAATCAATGTACGTATTGAAAGTCAGTATGCTGACTTTCAATAGCACTGGCATAAAGATGTTAGGGAGTTACTGTCAGAATTATAGATTTTATATCACTCTAATACTAAGCGTGCATTCAATGCCTGACTGTTAATTAGGTAGCCTTCAGGAAAATGAACTATTCAAAGAAGAAAATAGTAACAACACAGAAAAATGGATACATGATTAACAAATCCCTAGTTTCAAGGCATTTAAAAATGTTAAATATTTCCTGCCAATTGACATTTTAGTTCAAGAACACTGGAAAGACCCATTATGCAAGCAGATGTTCTGAGCTGGTAACTTTGTAAAAAGTTAATAGGTAAGAAGAGGAAATTTTACTCAGATTACTTATTAACATTAATGGACAGATTCAAATAATCTTTGTATGATTCTTATAGTTTCAAGTGTTCATTTTCTCTTCTAAAATAATTCCCCAACTTACCTATTATGTTAGCTAGCTATTTGTGGTATCTTTAATACTTTGAAAACATTTTTTCTGCCTATTGTGGACTATGAACAACAAAGTGGAGTCACTTATGTCAAAGGGATCAAAAATGAAGCTAGAAGGCCATTAGGGAGACGGAGCCTACACACATCCACCAGTGGATGCAATATAAACTTTTGACCTGGTCATCCTCAGGCCATCTGGAACTCATTTTCTTTACTGCCTAGAAACTGCAGCTTAGCAACCAGTCTGCTACTGACAAGTGAGAGTATGCCTGCCAGCACCAATTGTAGTTCTGTAAATGTAACCTCCTATGTAATTTCTCCTGAATGTTTTTGTCTGTTGTCTTTATAAACCTCTGTCATTTTCTACACCCTTCAGAGCATATTTGAGGTGCTTTTTGAATGGTCCCATCTTAATTGCAATTCTTAAGACCCCAAATAAATTCTTTTTTCTTATTAACAGTTTTCTGTATTTTTAGTTGACAATACATGGTGTCAGAAGTGGGATACAAAACAACCTGTGTAGTCTCTGCCTCCCTCCCAACCCTGCCTCCAACCTCTGACAACTCCACAGATTCAAGTAAGGTATCTACAATAATCCATTGTTCCCTGTCATTTCCTTGGTGGCCCCAGATTGTGGAATGAACCCTCTGTCTTGGTAGAGGCTCTACTTTATTTGGGTGTCCTCTGTGCTGGCTTCTGTTTTTGGAACTTTGTTTCCCATTTTGGCCTGGTGATTAATTACTCTTGGAAAAAGGAAAGTTCACTCTCTAAGGGTAGGGCTGTGGAGCAGCCTCCTTCTGGAACTCCTGCTGGTTTTACGTATAAGCACTATGGGCCCTCGTCCTATGAGTATTTGTCTCACTGTACTGTAGTATCCAGAATGATTTACAATTAAATTGGCCAAGTTAGGCCTCCTTGAAATTCCTTAATTAGTTTATCTGCATAGACAATTAGAAAAAAGTGTAAGACAAAGCAGCCTGAATGGGAAGCTTATTTCAGTTGGCATTTTGAGCCCTCAAAACAAGTTGCAATTCCAAAATTGCTTCCCTCCAGTATATTAATTCCAAATGATCTGAGGCTAATTCTGAATCGTCTCAGTGACTGACTAAACTAAAAGAAACTTCTAAATGTTCTCCTAATGCCCCCCTGCTGCTACTTTCTACTCCTGCCAGTGCTGCACCTGCCTTGCTCCTCTAAGCCCCTTCCCCCTCTGACCTTCTCTTGCCAGACTTCCCTTTTATAACTCCTATCCAGATGATTCTGAAGCCAGTCTAGACTCTCCTGCCCTAACCAAGCCAGTCTACAGCCCTAACCAGAGTCACCAACTTGTTTCTTACATTGCCTGGACTAAAGCTGAACTCCATGTAATTGTTAAGGACTTCCTAAGCCCCAAGGAAGATCCAGTGGGTTTTTGCACAGGAATTCCTTCTTACGGTTCGGACTTATGAGCCAGGATTTTCTGATCTTTATCAACTTATCCACATATTAGTAGGGAAGGTCTTGCTAAAAAATGGATTTTGTTAGGTGGTGGGGATGAACCAAATATTTTTACCTGTAAGGGACAAACTGCTATGCACGAGCCTCTAAATTAACAAAACAGCTTCATGATAAAATTTCCGAAGCCTTCTCTCAAATTATTGACTGAAAAAAAATCCAAAAGTTATCCAAAAACCTGATGAATCCGTCTTTATTATAATACAATTGAGAAAGGCTTTAAACACTATTCTGGCATAGATAAAATTAATGATAAAACCTCAACACTTTTAAATTCTGCCCTTGAATGTTTATAGGAAGATCTTGGACAACAAATTAGAAAATTATACCTTAATTGGGCCACCGTGCAACCTCATGATTTAGTAAACTATGTTGAACTGCTCTCCTACACTTGATCTTAGCCAAAAGGCCAAGAAGCGATTGAACTGCTCTCCTGAGCTATTCAGAATGATACAAAAAAGAAAGCTGAAAAAGCTTGAAATGCTCAAGTTCAGGCAACCCAAATAATGCATTTACAACTACAACTTTCTGCTAAATCAAACCCTCATTGTCCCCAAAATAAATGACAAATAAAAGAGGTTTGCAGTTACTGTAAAAGTCTCAGCCAATGGAAAAAAGACTGTTTTAAATTTAAACAATTACTGGAAAATCAATAGCCTAGAAATGACAGGCATTCTCACAAGTTCCTACCTGGCTGTTCTCAACAATAGGGCTTCTCCCAGGACAAGGGGGAGTTTCCCCATGCTCCTAACAAATTCTTTGGGAAAAATTGACTTAACCATTGGGAATGAGGTTACTAAGACCTTAGTAAATACAGGGGCCACCTTGTCAGTTCTTAACCCCATCAACCTGTCTGTTCCCCTTCCTTGGAATACTGAAACTGTGAAAATGGTGGCAGTATCTAACAAACCAGTGACTGTTTTCAAGTCTCTTCCAGTCCCTTTTCAATTAGAGACTATTGAAGGGACTCATCCATTTCTCTTAGTCCCTTCTGTCCCCATCCATCTATTGGAGAGAGATTTCTTAGAGGCTCATAAAGCCTACATTTCCTTCTTCCAAAAGGGGGAAATATTTTTACATATTGAAGGAGACCCCGATTCTCACAATTCTCCAGGTGACTCATCTATTAAAATTCCAGTTTTCTTAGTCTCTATGGCTGATTCTAACCCTCTCTTAGATACCATCCTTGATGATCTGGTCTAAGAATGCTATTGACATTGGTTACATTTACTCTGTAACACCCATAAAGATTCAGGTAGATGAAAGAAAGCCTCTGCTAAATATTCACCAGTATCCCATGAATGCAGAAGCTATTCAAGGATTCAAACCCATAATTAAAGAATATATTAAACAAGGTTTGATTGTTCCACGTACAAGCTGTTTTACCACTCTCATCCTCTCTTAAGTTTGTTCAGGACTTAAGAGCCATTAACACAGTTATACCCCGATGCCCAGTTGTGTCAAATCCTCATATCCTACTTTCAGCCATACCTCCAAAGAGCACAACCTTTACAGTGATAGACCTCCATAGTGCCTTCTTTAGCATCCCTGTTGACCCCGAGAGTCAATACTTGTTTGCCTTTACCTGGGAAAACCAACAATTCACTTGGACTGTTATACCTCAAGGCTACACTGAAAGCCCAACTTATTTTTTGCAAATTTTAAAGGCTGATACTGCTGATGTCACCATCCCTCAAAAATCTCCCCTTTTATAATACGTGGATGATCTTCTTCTCTGCTCTCCTTCAGAGGAAGCATCCTTGGAGGATAGCCTTCATTACCTCTGAGAACTAGCAAAAAAGGACAGAAGTTGTCAGAAAAAACTCCACTTTTGTAAACATAAAGTCAAATATTTAGGCCATTTAATTACTGAGCAAGATCTCCTTTTAGATCCAGATATGATTCAGAGTACTTGAACTTTTCCTTGCCCCAAAACCAAAAGATAACTCAGAGTTTTTTTAGGACTGGCAGGACACTGTAGAAACTGCATCTCCAATTTTTCTGCCATGGCTCAGCCCTTATACTCCCTCCTTATGGCTGATCAGACCAAACCTCTTATTTGGACAAAAGAAATTCAAGGAGCTTCTACCTTATTAAAGGCAGCCTTCATTACCCATCTGCCTTAGGTCACCCTAATTAACAACTGCCCTTTTTTCTTTTTTGTCCATGAAAGAAAAGGAAATACCCTCAGTGTACTTACTCAATGCCATGGGGACCACCATAAACCTATAGGATATTACAGTCAACAAATAAACCCAGTAGCTAAAGGTCTTCTGTCTTGCATGAGAGCCATTGTGGCCACTGCCAATTTATTGCAACATGTAGAAGAAATTGTAATGGGGTCTCCACTGACCATTTATGTACCTTATTGCATGGAAGTCTTGCTTAATTCTCACCACACTCAGCATCTTTCCACTAGCAGACTAACCTCCTGTGAATTCTTCTACTGTTTCCTTTTAATGTGACTATGCCCCACTGCAATACCCTGAATCCCACTACCCTTCTACACTCTCCAGTGGATGAAGCCCCTCATGACTGATGCTGACTGACCAACTCCTGATGATATGCAGGAGAAGCCTCTTGAAAACACTGAACTGATCTAGTTTACTGATGGTTCCTATTTAAAAGGTAGTAGTCAAGACTATGGTACTGGGACAAAAACAGAAATATAGATCAATGGAACAAGATAGAAAGCCCGGAGATAAACCCACCCACATCTGGTCACCTTATATTTGACAAAGGAGGCAAGAATATACAATGGAGAAAGAACAGCCTCTTCAATAAGTGGTGTTGGGGCTTCCCTGGTGGCACAGTGGTTGAGAGTCTGCCTGCCAATGCAGGGGACACGGATTCATGCCCCGGTCCGGGAAGATCCCACGTGCCACAGAGCGGCTGGGCCCGTGAGCCATGGCCTCTGAGCCTGCGCGTCCGGAGCCTGTGCTCCGCAACGGGAGAGGCCACAACAGTGAGAGGCCCGCATACCACAAAAAAAAAAAAAAAAAAAGTGGTGCTGGGAAAACTGGACAGCTATATGTAAAAGAATGAAATTAGAGCACTTCCTAACACCATACACAAAAATAAACTCAAAATGGATTAAAAACCTAAATGTAAGGCCAGACACTGTGAAACTCTTAGAGGAAAACATAGGAAGAACACTGTTTGACATAAATCACAGCAAGATCTTTTTTGACCCATTTCCTAGAGTAATGGAAATAAAAACAAAAATAAACAAATGGGACCTAATGAAACTTAAAAGCTTTTGCACAGCAAAGGAAACCATAAACAAGATGAAAAGACAACCCTCAGAATGGGAGAAAATATTTGCAAATGAAACAACAGACAAAGGACTAATCTCCAAAATATGTAAACAGCTTATGCAGCTCAATATAAAAAAAAAAAGAACCCAATCAAAAAATGGACAGAAGACCTAAATAGCCATTTCTCCAAAGAAAACATACAGATGGCCAAAAGTACATGAAAAGCTGCTCAACATCACTAATTATTAGAGAAATGCAAATCAAAACTACAATGATGTATCACCTCACACTGGTTAGAATGGGCATCATCAGAAAATCTACAAACAATAAATGCTGGAGAGGGTGTGGAGAAAAGGGGACCCTCTTGCACTGTTGGTAGGAATGTAAATTGATACAGCCACTATGGAGAACAGTATGGAGGTTCCTCAAAAAACTAAAAATAGAATTACCATATTATCCAGCAATCCCACTCCTGGGTATATATCTGGGGAAAAACATGGTTCAAAAGGATACATGCATCCCAGTGTTCACTGTAGCTCTGTTTAAAATAGCCAAGACATGGAAACAACCTTAAATGTCCATCGACAGACAAATGGATAAAGATGTGGCACATATATACAATGGAATATTACTCAGCCATTAAAAGGAACAAAATTGGGTCATTTGTAGAGATGTGAATGGACCTAGAGACTGTCATACAGAGTGAAGTAAGTCAGAAAGAGAAAAACAAAATCATATATTAACGCACATATGTGGAATCTAGAAAAATGGTACAGATGAACTGGTTTGCAAGGCAGTAATAGAGACACAGATATACGGAACAAATGGACACCAAGTGGGGGAAGGGGAGGAAGGATGAATTAGAAGATTGTGACTGACATATATACACTAATATGTATAAAGTAGATAACCAATGAGAACCTGCTGTATAGCACATAGGGAACTCCACTGTACAATAGAAACTAACACAACATTGTAAAACAACTGTAACCCAATTAAAAAAAAAGAAATAAATGAGAAAATATGTGCATAAATGGTTTACCAATTTGACTCCTATGAATTAAATTTCCAGTTTATTTCTTACTACTCACATCCTTTATAGGACTATCAATTCCTTTCTTCTTTGACATGACTATGTTGAAGTTTCTTGTGCCTGTGTAACTTTTTATATAAATCAAAAAAACAGAGTTGAATTGAAAGAGACTTATCAGGAGTCAGAGATTCTCTACTTCAAATAGTGGCATGGCCTTGTGCAAATGACTTCTTATATCTGGGCCTCTGAAGTGACATCAGATAACAGTGCTACCTGCCTCTTTAAGACTATTTTGAAGGCCAACCTAAATAATGTGTAGAAAAGCTTTTAAAACAATAACGTACACAAATAAAATATTTTAAAAAATAAAAAATAAAAGATGAGTCTGGTTGCTGCTGAGCCAGCTATTCTATAGTATTTTTAACTGAAGTCACTGAGGCTGACACCACACCAGAAGCTACTTCTGCACAACATGTAGAACCTTATGCATTAATTTGAGTTTTATTTATAGCAAAAGATAAAACTATTAATATATATACTGACAGTAGGTATACTTTTGGTGTTGCCCATGATTTTGGCACACTTTGGAAACAAAGAGGTTTCTACCTCCTGAGGACAGAAACTCACAACAGTTCTTATGTGGTAAGACTCTTAGATGCCATGCAACTGCCTAAATCCTTGGCAGTAATTAAAACTCATGGACAGTTTTAAAAATTAAAACTCAACAGACATGGAGGAAAGTAAAGGAAGCCATTTGGCTGACACTGCTGCCAAAATAACATTCCTCCAAAAGTCCAAAATCATAACTTGTTTACCTGTAAATTCAGAATATGAATTAATTACTAAAATATTAGAAGCAAAACAACTCTCCATTTGGAAAGATTGAAAAAATTGGATCAAACAAGATTTTACACATGACTCCAAGAGAAACCTTTGGTTAGGACCAAATGGTAGACCTGTTCTCCATAAATGTTTGTAAAAATTTATCCTAGAATATATTCCTAATCTGATTCACTGGAACACTAATATGATGGTTCAATGGGGAAAACATTTTTTTTTTCCAGTCGAAAGAACATAGTTTTGTATTTTCACAAAAAATAAAACACCTCACCTTGGTTCCCAGTACAGAGAGAGAAACCACTGTAAACCATCTCTTAAAAGGGCTTGCCACATATACCAAAGTTGTCAAGTTTGTCCCAAACGTAACCCAGGAAAACCCATCCAACTTCCATGGGTTATTTTTCCTTACCCTCCAGACCTTTTGAGGTGTGACAAATGGATTTTATCCAGTTGCCACCATCTCAGGGTTATAAATATGTATTGGTAATGATTTGTATGTTTTCTCATTGGATGGAAGATTTTCCTTGTCACAAAGCCATGGCCACAGCAGTAATTAAAGTCTTACTGGGAAAAGTTATTCCCACTTGAGGAATACCCTCTGAACTCCACAGTGAAAGAGGTTCCCATTTTACTGGACAAGTGAGTCAATCAGTTTGTAAAATTTTGCCTTCTTTACAACATTTCCATGTGCCTACCATCTCCAGTCGTCAGGACTGGTGGAACACCCTAATGGAATTATAAAAGTTCAGTTAGCCAAATTTGTTGAGTCATTTAAGCTGTCTTGGCCTCGAGCACTGCCTTTAGTTTTACTTAACCTGAGATATATTCCCTTTGGGAAAATTAGGTTAACACCATTTGAAACCTTTACTGGCAGACCCATGAGATTAGATGAAGGTGTGTATGAATTTGTTAAAAGGAAACCTCTTACCCTACTATATGGAACTTATCAAGGCCTTAAAGTTAACTCACAGCTTATAGAGCAATCTTTCCACACTGTGCTCCTGGGAGATAAAGACATACAGCATCATGGTCTCCAACCTGGAGGCTATGTCTATTGGAAATGACATCTTCATAAAGATGCCCTCCAACCTTGTTGGAAGGGACTTTACCAGGTATTGTTAACTAACTCTTGCACCACTAAACCAAGGGACCTTGACTCATAGATTCATGTTTTTCATTTAAAGAAGGTGCCACCTCCTACTTGGACTTCACAGTCATCTAGAGGCCTGAAACTAAAATTAACCAGACAAAAGCCACGATAATGAAGCAGATGATATCTGTTGTGGATAGCTTTCCCAAGATTTGGGACTAGGACTGTATAATCCTTCTTTTTATTTCCCTCTTTCCACATACCAATGCTTTTGATTCGAATGTTTTTCTCCTATGGGCACAGTCATATTCGAATTTAGAAAATGAATCCAACTGTTGAATTTGTGGACAATTGCTCTTGTTCAGTACTTTTGGGCTACCTTGGTTAGTGTCTCCACTATAAGGATGCAACTGATGAGCTTTAGGATGTTTCATTTTAGCGGAAAGAAATGCCAGTGGAACTTCAGAAACTGGAGCTATCACTTTGGAACCCATATGAATGGCCCATCAACCAAACCTTAAATGACTCTGGACATCGGTATTTGTTTTCTCTTAGGGTTACCAAGGTCCAATCTCAGGGAAGAACTAAACCAGAATTGAAAAATGTCATGTTTTATATTTTAGGGGATACCATTCCCCAATATAAGGCAAGTTCATATGGTTAACTCTGGGTTATGGACATCTAAATACCAAAGCCCCTTTATGTTGGGAACAGTTTAACCATATAAAAATGAACTCATTGAATAATGCCTGACGCCTTGGATGGGCACCACATGTTTCTTAATACATATTGCTGGAAAGACCAATATTATATGATGATGGTTTGGATATGAGATGTGAGAGAAAGAGAAGATTCAAAGATGACATGCTAAGTTTTTAGTGTGAGCAACTTGGTAATTGGTGTGCTATTTATTAAATTGGAAAAACTGAAGGAGGAATGGGGTTGGTGGTAAGGATTGAGAATTTGTTTTACATGGCTTAAGTTTGAGATGCTTTTTAAACGTCTAAATAGGTTCAAGTGTTGGGAGAGTGAGAATAAAATAAATTGGTGCTAAAGATGTAAATTTGGGAGCTATCAGAAAATAGGTGGTATCTAAACCCTTAAGATTTGTTGACATCACTTAAGGAATAAGAAAAGAGAAGTTTAATCATTCAGCTCTGGATGCTTCCAAAATTCTCATTCAAATAGAGGTGATAGAGTGGGAAATTGATGCTGATAAGGTAGGAGCAAATCTAAAGATGTGTGGAGTTCTGGAATGCAAGTAAAAAAAAGAATTTCGAGAAAGAGAGAATGATCAACATGTGTCAAATGCTGCAGAGGGATCAAGGAAAATGAGGACTGAGAATTATTCATTGATACTTGGCAAGGTGTAAATCATGAGTGTTTTCACAGGGAAAATTTTTATGGAGTGGTGAGGATGAAACCTTATTGGAAGGAATTAAAAAGAGAGAATGAGAAGTAAGATAAGTCAGAATATTCAACTCTTTGGAATTTTGCCAGCCTGTTAACTGCCTTCTACTTTACATTAACATTTACTTTATTCCTTACTTTACTTTCAGTCCACCATATGATCACAGTTTCCAACCAGTTTTAATTAGCTTGCTATCTTGCGTTTTCATTTGAATCCTCAAAAACCCCCAAATCTTGTCCAATATAACTACCATTTTTTATTTCTATATTCAGGCAGATGAGCCCTACTGAAGGAAGCCACAGACTTAACATACGCTGGTGCCTTGAAAAATTCATATCATCAATACCATCATTCTCCCTGTGTTCTTCTGGTTATTTTTCTCTCCTATTCCACACATGTATAATTTACTTGGTTTACACATATTCTTTCCTTTTATAATCCTCTCATGAGAAACAAGTGTCCCTTCTCATAATTCATCTGTCTCAGTCTTACATAGCCATTCCTTCCACCTCCTCAATAATCTTGCCCCATTAATTAGTTTTGCCTATATCTTCAAAACCACTCTCCTCACTGGTTCTCTTCTATCAGCATCTAAATATTCTAAGTTACTTTCCAACATAAACGAAATATTTCACCATCTCTCTTTCTACTCCAATCTTTCACTTGCCTCACAACAATGGCTAAATTTCTTTAAAGTATTTTCTCCACTCATTATTTTCTCCACTCATTATGGCCGTATTTTGCCTCCCATTTCCTAGTCAGGTTTCTGGAATCACTTCCTGGAACCCACTTTCATTTTCACCACTCCATTAAAACGTTCTTGTGATTGTAACCAGCAACTTTACTAAATACCATGGGCACTTTGGAAACCTAATCTAATTTGAGATCTTCCCTACCACTTGACACTGTTGAATAGTTACTCTTAGTGAAATGTTCTCCTTCATTGGCTCTTGTAATTCACACAGTTTGTTTTCTGCCTATCTTTCTGACTGCTCTAACTAGACATCATAACTGGCCCTTTCTCCTTTAAAAAAAAAAATGTATTACATATTGGTGTTTTATAGGGTTCCACCTGAGTTTGCCTTCTTTTATCCCTTTGTTTACTATTGCTGTATGACCTCAGCAACTCCCATGACTTTATCACTTCTAGGCCACCTCACAAATGCATCTTCCCAGACATGTACATCCAATAGCCCCCTTGGCTCCACTTGGCTGTTCCTCTGACAAATTAAGCTCAACAAGAACATTGAAACCTGCCTCTCCTCCAAGGTCCTCTGTCAGTTACTGAAGCCACCATGCATCCAAATGCTTAGTAAGGAAAATTGGGTAAAAAATACTCCCATTGTTCATTCTCACGCCTATTTAACCAAGTCCTATTGTTTCTATAACAACTTTGAATCTCCTGGTTTATCCAATTCCACCCATCCCCTGTGGATCTACCCCAGTTGAAGAATGCTGTTATCTCTCCCCTGGATTTCTTCAACAGCTCTCCAACTCAATTCCCGGCTTTCAGTCTCAACCTTCCCACTTATTTGTCATGCAAATATGATGCCATTACTCTGTGTTTCACTGTCTTTCATTTTTTTCTTGATAAATGTCAAACCTCTTTGAGCTTTATATATTCAGTTTAATTGGGGGGAGGGGCTGGGATTGGCTTTTCCCCTTCATCTCTTATTCTTCCAGAATCTGGCTATATCTTACTTATCTTTGAAATATTAGCTAAGATGTCATTATTTCCTGGGTATTTCTCACTTCTCAAAATTTGAATTTATTCCCTTTGTAGCATGTATCATAGTGAATTGCGTAACTCATATATGATGAGTTTCTTTAGGCTGTTTACAATGAAGTTACAGTAACATTAATATACATTTCTTGTTTCTGCCCAACACTTGTACCCATAGAAACTCTCCTGCTCATTCTTCTCTCATAAATGAGTCAGTGCATCAATCAGCAAATATTTTTTGGAAGACCCACTGTGAGAACAGGCAATACTTGAAGCTCTAGGAATAGAGAAGTGAAGAAAATGGAATGCCTACAGGATTATGGGACACTCAATAAGCACACAGACATGTGCATAATTTCAGGTACAGCTGAATGGTAAGAGCAGTCAAACAAGAAAATGAGAGGGTGTTATTTTAGTTTAGGGTATTGTGAATTGAAGCCTGAATGGTGAGGAGAGGGCAACCATACAATGATTTGGAGGAAGAGAATTCCAAGCCAAAAGAACACACTAGTATCTTGGCATGAGAACAAGGCAGGCATATTTGAAGGCAGAAAGGAAACTCTCATGACAGCAGCATTAGTCATAGGGGTAAAAAAGAGGTGTACAGAGAGGTATTCAGGCCCTGTCATGCAGAGACTTATAGTCAGGGAAAGAATTTGGACTTTATTCTGGTTGCAGTGAGAAACCATCAAGGGCTTTGGGCTGGACAGCGATCTAGTTTGATCCAGTTCATTAGTTTCTGTGGGGTAAGGGGAACCCCATGTTCTCACACACTAACCTCTCCCATATAGTCAATGTGTGGGTAAAACTCTAAGTCTTTGTGAGCCTTCAAAATGAAACAGCTGAAAGACTTTGAATTTCTAATCACTTCTCAAAAACGGACTCTTTTTTTGTTATATGTTAATGGACTCCTGCCCTCTAGGAGTGCATGTGGGGTAAAGACACAGGGAACCTCACAGGTTTCACCAGTGTTAGTCTAGTGCTTCTTCACAGGCCCTCATCGCTTTGAAGCTGGAACTGTGACTTGTTCAACATTTTATCCCCAGGCCTAGCACAGTACCTGAATAGGACTCAACTACTCTTCGCTGAAGGAAGGAGAATCTATGGAAGTAGAATGGTGGGAAATTTTAATGTCTCTCCATAGGACTCTTGGATCTTCATGGTGGTTCATATTTGTATGCCCCAGTGACCATCACCCATTTCCTGGAAAGAGTGGTCACAGCTCATTACAGTCTCCCAACATTCAGGAAAAATTACCATATCTCCTTGGAAGATGTGAGCTTTCATTTTCTGAACGAAAACTAGGTAACTACTTGCTTTTGTTTGTATGTCCTTAGATCTCATTGCAGGGAAGAAAAAAAAACACCAAACCTAGAACTAATTAAAATGAACTTGAAGATTGGATGTTTTTCAAGATTGGATGTTTTTTCATTTGCATTTAGAAAAGCGAGTGACAGGATCTAGTGTTATAGGATAGGATGATGACTGACAGTAATGAGTAACAATTCGGAAAAGAGAAACATATTGCTAGAGTCACAAAACCTCTTATGTCCCAAACGTTTTCCTTCTTTTAAAAATTGGCCCTTTTTGCATTATCTTTTTTTGTAAGAAGAGTTGTAGCTGCCATTCTTAGCTCAGTTTCTTTTGCATTCATGCTTATGAAAAATCAGAACTGCAAAGCACAAAAGCTCTACATTTATATGTTCAGATGGATGAAAGGCTGAAATCCCAAACACAGAAAGATATTGACAGCTCTGACAGACCCATCTCTGGCTTTAACAGTCAAAGATGGTTGCATGGAAACACTAACAGTCAAAGATAACTCCTTTTGTTACAGAAAAATAATGAGGAGGAGATGAATTAAAAGGCTCTGGGGCCCAACTGAGTATCACCAAAATTTTTCTAAAGTTTTGGACCTGACATTTTGTCTACTAATTTTCATTCTAAAATTTTTCAAAATGAGCCTCAGAGAAATTTGCTTCACAGATTGCTAATTTAAGTTTAGAATAGAAAACTGTGACTTTTTCACAATGGTACTTTAAAACATTTAATTATAATTTTTCCTGCTGTGATTGATACCCTGAGTCTTACCTTAACTCTGTCACCACCTTTCGAGATGGAGTGCAGAGAGTTTCAAATCAGCTTTTCAGTTCACTTTCTCAACTCTACTCCCATCATTGTCATAGAGTATTTCTGCAACAGAACTCTCATTTTTTTGCAGTGATACTTTATGCCATAGTTTGATTAAAACAGAAAGCAGGATGGCTAAAGACTTAACGGCAATTTTTAAGATTCTGGATGTAGGCTCAGAGTTATAGTTCTGTGAAACCATCAAACTGACTATTTAGAAAAGATTTTTAAAAGTGATTATTTAATGGAATTTTTTATGTTCCAGTGAGATATATTGGTAGCCTATAGCAAGCTTTGTTTCTCAAAAAGTTTGACTTGTTTGAAAAAAATGGACATTGTCACAGCTTAAGGATTGAAATTCAGCAGAACTCATTTCCCCATATCTATAAATAGCTGTTTATTGAAATCTACTCTCTTACAAATTCTATTTCCTTTCTACCTACAAAGCTCTGCCTGAAAAGTGCCCATCTTTCATTAATATTCATTGGAATTATTTAGTTCCCTAATTTTTTTTTCTATTTCTTTCTCTGTTCTCAAAGCATACTGTTGCACCTTGAGGGAACTAAGAGTCATTAATTTTTGAGCTACCTTTGAAATTTAAGCTGCTTTGTGCACTTTCCCCAAACTGATTCTGTGACTTGTTTTTTATTGGCTCAAACTGAGCTTACTTCAACAGAAAACAACAGTCTAAATGATGACATTTGTTTAATGAGTTAGCATTTCAGAAGGTAAATAAAACCTGACACCACGTGCTCCCCACACTGGCCCTCATTCTTATAAAAAAGAGCCTGAAAAATTGTACAGTTCTAAGCTGCTTTTAAAGTGTAGCAACGTACTGTGGTATAATTTTCAAATTAATTGATATAAATCTGTATTTTTAATTCAACTATGTTTATCAGATATTAAGTTTACTTGATCTGACCCTCACAGGAGTCCTAGAGTAGCGTGAATTACAGTAGTGAGACGGAATCATTTGAGTGCGAGAACTCTAGGAGGTTTTATTGGCTGCTTGGCATATCCCACACAACAGGAATCACACTTAAGAAAAGAGAGGTTTCATGACAATTTTGTAAGGTCCCCAATTATACTGATTTCCCTAATCTTCTACCTTTAATTATATCTGTCCTCTGAACACAATAATCACAATTATGTGGAGGGCATATGCTCAGTAGAAGGAGTCAGAGCTAATATCACCCATGGGAGATCACCGGCTGTCACGATCTGACTGCCTTCGCTTACTCTTGCAAACCGGCAGGTGGAGTGTAGTTCTGTCTCTAAGAGCATGGCTTCTGAGTTTGAACTGGGTTCGAACTCAGGCTTTACCATAGGTTGCCTGGATGACCTTGGGAAAATAAATACTTTCCTCTGTGCCACAGGTTCCTTCTTAGTAAAATAAGGGATAATTATGGAGTCTACCTCATAGAGTTTTTTTTTAAAAATTATTTTATTTATTTATTTATTTTTGGCTGCGTTGGGTCTTCGTTGCTGCGCGCGGGCAGCGAGCGGGGGTCTACTCTTGTTGCGGTGCACGGACTTCTCATTGCGGTGGCTTCTCTTGTTGAAGAGCACGGGCTCTAGGCACACAGGCTTCAGTAGTCGTGGCACACGGGCTCAGTAGTTGTGGCTCGTGGGCTCTAGAGCGCAGTCTCAGTGGTTGTGGTGCACAGGCTTAGTTGCTCCATGGCATGTGGGATCTTCCCGGACCAGGGCTCGAACCCGTGTCCCCTACATGAGCAGACGGATTCTCAACCACTGCGCCACCAGGGAAGCCCCCTCATAGAGTTCTGTGTGGACTAGATCAGTTAATATAGGTCAAAGCACAAAACAGTGCCTGGTCTGTATTGATCCTGTCTTCATATTTGTTCTTTGTTATTGATCTTTTTTTTTTTTTTTTTTTTTTTTTTGCGGTACGCGGGCCTCTCACTGTTGTGGCATCTCCCGTTGCGGAGCACAGGCTCCGGACACGCAGGCTCAGCGGCCATGGCTCACGGGCCCAGCCGCTCCGCGTCATGTGGGATCTTCCCGGACCGGGACATGAACCCGTGTCCCCTGCATCGGCAGGTGGACTCTCAACCACTGCGCCGCCAGGGAAGCCCTATTGATCCTTTTGATATTTCATTCATCCTGAATTTTTTGCATTGATACTACTTCTTTAATACATTAAAAGATTATTTACTTACAGTTAGTGAGTTTTTTGCCCTCCCTTAAAGTTTGCACCCAAGGTGAGTGCCTTGCTCATCTCATCCTAATCCTGGTCCTGTCCTTAAATCATTACCATTACTAGCTTTCTTGATGCCCCTGGTCCAGTTTGAAAAATTCTCATTTATTTTGTTTTAAATATTGTAATTATTATACAACCACTATGGAAAACAGTATGGAGTTTCCTTAAGAAACTAAAAATAGAACTACCATATGACCCAGCAATCCCACTAGTGGGCATATACCCTGAGAAAAGCATAATTCAAAAAGACACATGCACCCCAATGTTCATTGCAGCACTGTTTACAATAGCCAGGGCATGGAAGCAACCTAAATGTCCATCGACAGAGGAATGGGTAAAGAAGGTGTGTGGGGCTTCCCTCGTGGCGCAGTGGTTGAGAGTCTGCCTGCCGATGCAGGGGACACGGGTTCGTGCCCCGGTCCGGGAAGATCCCACATGCCGTGGAGCAGCTGGGCCCGTGAGACATGGCCACTGAGCCTGCACGTCCAGAGCCTGTGCTCTGCAACGGGAGATGCCACAACAGTGAGAGGCCCGCGTACCGCAAAAAAAAAAAAAAAAAAAAAAAAAAAAGGTGTGTGTACATGTATACAAAGGAATATTACTCAGCCCTAAAAAGGAATGAAATTGGGTCATCTGTAGAGACGTGGATGGACCTAGAGAGTGTCATACAGAGTGAAGTAAGTCAGAAAGAAAAACAAAGCATTGTATATTAATGCATATATGTGGAATCTAGAAAAATGGTATAGATGATGATGTTATTTGCAAAGCAGAAATAGAGACACAGACGTAGAGAACAAATGTATGGATACCAAGGGGGAAGGAAGGCCTGGGAGGAATTGGGAGATGGGGTTGACATATATACACTATTGATACTATGTATAAAATAGACAACTAATGAGAATATACTGTATAGCACAGGGAACTCTACTTAATGCACTGTGGAGACCTAAATGGGAAGGAAATCCAAAAGAGAGGGATATATGTATATGTATAGCTGATTCATTTTGCTATACAGTAGAAACCAACACAACATTGTAAAGCAACTATACTCCAATAAAATTAATAAAAATATTTTAATTATAAAATACATAGTACATGTAGAAAAAATATATATGTGATTTAACACAAAACAAATAAATGCTCATGCAGTGATCACCCAGATCAAAAAATAGAGCATTTTCAGCATCTCATACCCCACCCCTCATTGTCCATAGTAATCCTTTTCTCTTTCTAAAAGATAGACTCCTTCTAAATGGCAATTGCTTCCTTGATTTATTTGATAGTTGTCCACCTAAGCATGCATTCTCAAGTGTTATAATTTACACTTGCCTATTTTTTAAATTTATACAAATAGAATGATGCCCATATGCTATGTAGTCTTTCCTGTCTGGCTTCTTTTACTCAACGTTAGGCTATGAAATTTATTCATGTTGTTGCACATAGTTGTAGTTTGTTCAGTTTCTTTACTGAACAGTAATCCAGTGTATAAATATACCACAATTTTTCCATTCTACTGTTCATGAGTATTGGGTTTGTTTTCAGTGTTTGGCTATTACTAACAATACTGCTAGGACCACTTTTATAGAAATCTCTTGTGGCACATATGGTGCATGTGTTTGCATTTATATTGGGTATGTGCTTCAGAGTAGAATTATTAATAATACTTCTTTGCCAAAGTGACTTTATAGGTTTTTAGCTATTAAACTCACTTGTTAATTCTAATAGTTTATCTGCAGACTATTGTATATTTTCTATGTGCACAATCATGTCAGTGATGATTAATGACAGCTATATTTCTTCCTTTCAAATCTTTTAACATTATATTATTTATTTCCTTATTATTTATTATATGCTCCAGTACAATATTAAATAGAAATGTCTGTGTTTTATTCCCACTTTTGCAAGGAAAACTTTCAACATTTCACAGTTAGATGAGTTGGTTGCTGTAGGTTTTGTGTAATGGTCATTTGTTACATTAAAGAAGATTCTTATTATAAACACCCACACATACATGAAAGAATATTGTATTACATAAAATAATTTTTCTATATTTATTGAGATGGTCATATACTTTTTCTCCTTTATTTGGTTACAAATTATATCAATGATTTTCAAATGTTAAACCAAATTTATATTCCTGGAATCAATCCAAATGGGATATAGATGTATTATCCTTTTATATATTGCTGGGATGGTTTCTTAATTTTTGTTTAGAATTTTCACATCTATATTTATAAAGAAATTGGCTAACTTGTAATTTTTCTTTCTTGTAATGTTCATGTCTGGTTTGATATCATGGTTATCATGAAATTTTTTTATACATAAAAGTCACCTGTTAGTCTCAGCTGATGCATCTTTTAAGGTAAACTTTCTAGTCTTCTGTTGCTATATTTAAAACTATTTTTCCATTTTTATCTCTGGTTTTAATGATGTGCCTGAGAGTGGTTTATTTACTTTTTTTTCAGGAAATAACTTTTTATTTCATATTGAAGTATAGTTGATTAACAATGTGGCGTTAGTTTCAGGTGTACAGCAAAGTGATTCAGTTACATATACATGTATCTATTCTTTTTCAAATTCTTTTCCCATTTAGGTAGTTACATAATATTGAGCAGAGTTCCCTGTGCTATATACTAGGTCCTATTACTCAGCCATTAAAGAGAGTGGTTTATTTGCATTCATTCTGCCTGAGGTTCTTCAAGCTTCTTGAATTTATGGCTTGATGACATTCTTCAAATTTGGAAAGTTATCAGTCATTATCTTTTATAATATTATCTGTCTTTTGAGAATTCCATTTGTACACCTGATAGACATTCTCTCAATCATCATTGTCTTATACACCATCATTTATGTTTTCCAGTCTTTTCTCCAGACTTCAGCCTTTGGCTGTGCCTAATCTGCTCTAAAACCTATCAAATGAGTCCTTAGTTTCAGTTACTGTGTTTTTTCAGTTCTATGATTTCCATTTTTATAGTTATTGGTTCTCTTTCAAAATTCTCCATCTTGTCTTTTATCTCCTTGAAAATAGTAAACACAATTATCTTAAAATCAATATCTGATATCTCTAATATCAGAGGATTTTGTAGACTTTTACTGATGCCTGTTGTTTCTGCTTCTGCTGGTTCGTGCTGTCTTCTGTCTCTTTGCCTGGATATTTTTAACTGTGTCTTCCAACTATCTTTGCAAACACTTGGTAGAAATAATCTACGCCCTAGGATATTACTTTCTTCCAGAAAGGATTTATTACTTATTATTACTTTGGCCAGGTATCTTGGGGAAATAGCTTTTCAGAATTATCTTAATATAATTTTTAGATTTAATATTATATGAGGCTGAGCTGCAGTCCCTGTGGAAGACTATTTTGGATTCACCCTTTGGTGAATTTTGGATTCACAGGTACTGCCTTTCAGTGAGGGGTGTTCATCAAGTCTATTTTCTTTCGTGAGAGCCTGTGCTCCAAATCTCTGTTTTCCTAGTGCCTGAAGACTGTCAAAAGTGGAGCTCAGCCTAAGCTTCAGTTACCCCTTCTGAAATAACACATAACCTCAAGGAAAGAGACGCTCATAAGCTGAGCCTCCATCCTCACTGTATTATACCAATCTTCATTGTTTTATTAGTTCTAAAATATAAGCTTTTAAAAATACTTCGTCCAGCTTTTCTTGTTGTCTTGGTGGGAGAATTGGTACAAATTACCTCATCTGACATTACTAGAAGTGGAATTACTTTTCATATATAAACCCATTATACCAGATAAGGAAGAAAACCACTGAAACTGAATCCAATTTCTTGAGGCATGTTTGTTTAACAGTAATATTCTAGTTCAATTAGGGAAGCCTTTTGACAAACATAAAACCATTCAAAATAATCCAAGCTTAAAAGGTTCAAGTAAATATTGGGAAAGAGATGTCATTTTATATTTTTAACCCAAGTTCATTTTCAGTTCTATTTCAATCCTTATATTATTTCCATTATTACTCATACCAAGGCCCTGACACTATGCTAGGTATTAGAGATACGATATGACTATGTGAGCAAGATAGACAGAGCCCTTGCTCTAATGAACCTTAGAGAAAAGTGGAGAAGACACCTAGGATAAAATGAGGTAATCTGTGAAAAGCACTCAGCACAGTTCTTGCTGTATAATACATGTTCAAATACTATTTCTATTAATACACACAGTCTTTTCCCAACAACCTGCAGTTCCTAGGCCTCTGTGGGCATCTCCTACTGGGTGGAATTTTTGGGGTAAGCAAGGGTGTGCAAATAGATGAGGCAGTGGGGGCTTTATAGATAGTCCTGGGGTTTTTTTTTGTTTTTTTGTTTTTTTTTACGTGGGCCTCTCACTGTTGTGGCCTCTCCCGTTGCGGAGCACAGACTCTGGTCGCGCAGGCTCAGCGGCCATGGTTCACGGGCCCAGGTCCTCTGCGGCATGTGGGATCTTCCCAGACCGGGGCACGAACCCGTGTCCTCTGCGTCGGCAGGCGGACTCTCAACCACTGCACTACCAGGGAAGCCCAATAGTCCTGTTTTCTTGAGGAAGCTTACTGGGACATAAAATGATGGTAATGACAAGAAAAGGGATAGTAAAAGCATGCATTTTGGAGTAAGGAGGAGAAAACTTTTGGAAAAAATAATGAGAAGTAAGAAGGACACCCAAAACTCCTCCAGGCCTTGAGGTCCAAGAGAAGATCCTGCGCCTACTTGACAGGCTGTGTGAGAAAAGGTGTCTTCAAAGGAAAACCAATCCTTGAGAAAGCACAAAGGTAAAGGGAATACAGAGAAGAGGTTGAGGATTTTGCTAAGGAGAGACTACAATCCTAAGATGGTATGATGGCACCATTAGTGTGTTATTTTCAAGGAAAATGGAAACAACAAATTAGTCCTTCTTCCCTTCCAAAGTATGCAAGATATTCTGGACCAGGGACAAACTACGTTACTTCTTTTCATTTTAAGGAGGTTATTCTCTTCCCATCATTATATATTGAGTATAGATTATTTAAATTTATTATTTAACTTTAGACTCATAATTATTAAGAAACATATATAGACCAGGTTAAGATATTTCTCATCACCTGGAGATGAATCAAGTGACATGCTTTTTTTTGTTTAGAGGAAGAGGTGGGTGTATTTTTACTTGTACATGGGATAGTTGTATTGGTATACATATCTGGGAAGAAGTATGTATGACTCTGTGTGTGTGTGTGTGTGTGTGTGTGTGTGTGTGTGTGTGTGTTTGCAGTCATAGTCATGAGCAAGAGGAGACATTTATTTTGTTCAGCTTAGTATTCCTCACTGTCTTCTGACAATAGCATCTTCCTCCTTGGGCAACTGCTCCTCTGTGTCCCCACCCCTCCCATATCCTGGAGGCTTCTGATGAGGCTGCCAATTATTGTACTGAGCCACTCCAACCACAAAAGATTGCTTTGGGGCAATCAAAGTGTCCCATTCTCCTGGTCACAAAGATTAATTGAGGATGTGATTAAGCCAGACCAATAAGAGCCCTTCCCTATAATATTTATGTACACACATTGGGAAAAGACAACTGTCTCTCTTCTGGGGTCATAATCTTGATTGATCTGAGTGAAGTGGGGACTATTTGCAGCCATGCCCATGTGGAAAATGCCCCTTCAATCACATGAGAGTGAAGTAAATATGTATTTAAGAACAGAACTGAAAAATGGAGAAAGTATTGGTGATACTGTTACATTCCTGGATTCCAAGATATGTAAGACCATCCACCTCTTTTTCTGGATTCAGAATAGACAGAGGAAATTAGGATTTATGGTAAATGGGGCTCTAGTTCAAATCCCAAAAGGCTAGATATGGAAAAAAACCTGGATAAGGAATATGTAGGTAGCTCTGGGCTGAGAGGACAACTGGATCCTAGTTCAGGTTTTCAGTAATAAAATATGTGAATGTAAACAAGTTATTTAGTCTTTCCAACACTCAGTTCTCTCCTCTGTAAAATGATAAAATTAGCTTCAGCTATTTCTAAGATCCTTAAAACTACAAACTTGCATGTCCTACACACCACTAAACTAATCACATTTTGAAATAAGTGCCCTGCCTGTGAATAGCTGCTTAATAATTTTTTTCTTATAATAACATTTTTTTTCTTTTCCATTCCTTTGCTTTTAAGCTTTCTGTTAAAAATAAAAAGTATGATGCTACTAGATTAATCCAGTGGAATGTAAATGCAATCAGTGACTAAATCAAACGTGTCTGTAGTCCACAACATTTCCAAAGCAAAAACAAAATTATATATCCTTCTAATTTGAACCAGCTGAAGTAACTGCTGATTTTTATAGTTCCAATGAAATAGTGAATTGTCAGAATTGATTGTCTCTGCAGATTATAATGCTGAACACTTATGTACAGAAGCCCCTAAACCAAATTTAGAGGTTCTTGAAGTTTGGCATTGGAAATGCCCCTGTTTGTCCTTCCAGTGGGGTCTTAACCCTCTCAGTCCATCCCTCTGAATCCCTTGCCAAGCTCATGGCATGGCTATTAAGTTCATAAACGGGGCCAACTAGGAGAAACTGTAGTGGCTACATGGAATGCTGTATTGGAGAGGGTTACAGACTGTATCCAGGCTTGTGGGAAAAGATGCTCTGATAAATAAGCAGTGCTGCAAAATGGCACAATTGTCAAAAAATGTGGCTTTTCTGACTATGATGGATATGTGTCTTCCAATTGCTAACTTGATTTTGTATTCCAAATGTTATTTGCCTTTTAATAGAAAACTTTAAATTCAATTTTAAATGATAGGACTGAACCTTTGATTTGTATATAACAGGCTTCCCTACTGGGTGATACATTTTGGGACCAGGATATTTTCTATGTTATTCTTTTTTTTCTTTTTTTTTAAAGAAGATGTTGGGGGTAGGAGTTTATTAATTAATTAATTTATTTTTTGCTGTGTTGGGTCTTCGTTTCTGTGCGAGGGCTTTCTCTAGTTGTGGCAAGTGGGGGCCACTCTTCATCGCGGTGTGCGGGCCTCTCACTATCGCGGCCTCTCTTGTTGCGCAGCACAGGCTCCAGACGCGCAGGCTCAGTAGTTGTGGCTCATGGGCCTAGTTGCTCCGCGGCATGTGCGATCTTCCCAAACCAGGGCTCTAACCAGTGTCCCCTGCATTAGCAGGCAGATTCTCAACCACTGCGGCACCAGGGAAGCCCCTATGTTATTCTTTATATCTAGCCATATATTCAACTTACTGACTATGCCAAGACAGCATGAATTTATACCCCCGGTGTCTTTCACAACTCCAGTTTGTTCCCAGCATGAAATACCGCTTATATTGGTTTGAAATTCTATTCTAAACTTAGAGCCCATGATTTCTGTGTGGGGTGTAAAGTTGACAAAACACGTACTTTCTTCCTAATGCAAATCCTACATGTCTTGGTTTCCAGGTAGTCAGGCTGACACTGTTGGGGGCATGTAAGACAGAAAGTAACTCCTGTTAAATAAAAGGGTATGGAGTGAAGAAAGAGGAATGGATCTATTTTGTTAAATGGAATTATTAGAGGCACAGAGCAAATGGTTCTGTTTTGTTTTGAAGGAGATTAAGAATAAAAATAAAATATTTAAAATGAGAGTGAATGCACGTTAGGTCAAGGAAAGCTGACAATCTGCTGTTTGTGACAACATTTAATAATATTCAGATTAATTATAATATTGGAAATGGAAAACTCTGACTTCAAATGAATAATGAATAGCAAAACCAGACATGGCTCTGAGGTGAAATGTGATTTTCATGAGGATGGGAACATTTAACATTTATACAGCAGTTCATATTCTCAAAGTCATATATCAGTGACAGCTGTAAAATACATCTTTAATTTGAATTGATGAAATACTCTGCAGGGGCACATTTGGATGGTAGTACTCTCCCTTCCCCAAATAAAAAGAGAGAGAGAGAGAAGAGATTCGGATAAACAGATGCTTAAAAACTGCTTATCAAAATGGAAGTCAAATGCCCTGATATACAATCTTTTGAAATGATTTAATCTTGGTAGGTATGTCTTTGTAATTCATTCACATGAATATTCATAGTATGTCACAACTCTTCATGTATTTAGCAGTTCAGGGTAATACACATTCTGAATGCAAAAAGATTGATTTATAAACATGTACTGTAATCCTTAGACACTACTTAAAATAAAAGCCTTTTCAATCATGTATTTTCTCCCAAACTGTCATCTCTGTACTGCACTCCCCATATCCTTGCCTTGGCTTAACTGTAGCTAAAATTTTCCTTAAAGGCCACACTTGCCCACAGATTTCAGTCCAACTACCTACTTCTCTGCTCCAATGCTCAACTATTGACATGGCTCCAGAGAACTCAAAAATAGTCCTGTGGTGGAGATCCAATCCAAGGAATAGGGTTTTAGAAGGATGTCATGGGCAGCCCCAGTTCTACCCCCTTGCAGTTAGGTATGACCAAGAATTAGGTTCTCACCATGGAGTAGAAGCAGCAGTGCTCCATGCTACTTCCAGCCTTAACCCATATAGCCTTGCAAACCTTTGCCAGCTGGAGTATCAAGAACCAGAACAATTATGGAAGCCACATAAAGATGACAGAGCTGCCATTATGGATGCCCCCTAACCTGGAACTGTTAACCTGAGAGAAATACGTTTTTATTTTTATTTTAGAGGAGGTGTATTTGGAACTCTTTTTGTTTTTCCCTTTTTGATTACACTAACTAATATAAATGGATTTGTTACTGCAAACTATGGTCTATAAACCTCGCTGGCCTCTCAGTAGAACACTGCACTTCTTAAGAAGCTGCCTCTCTCTTTACTTCTGCAGCCTTTTGAAACCTTTAGAACTTTCTTCAAGATGTCATTCTAACCTCTAACCCTTTGTTTCTCAGCAGATGATATTGGCTCACAGAGAAAATAATGCCATCAGGCATGAATTCCTTTCATTTTTCCCCTTTCATAAGTCAAAAATTATCCGTATTTGTCCCATTTTAATTATTTTTACTTTACCAAGAATTTTATTTCTTTTCAAAAGTACTGTCCACATTAGCTCTGACTTTACACTTCCATTTGCTTGAAGATTTTTCTGTATTCCTTATCTTCCCTCTCTCCTAGATCATTAATCACTCCTCCCTCATTCCTGTATTCCTTCCTTTAAAGGAAAATATGATTGAAGCTTTTTGATGTTAAAAAAAACTCCTACTGTACCTAGTGTCCCCCTCTAATTCCTAATCCATTTCACTCCTTTGCTTTTTATATAAGCTTCTTTGAAGTATATTCTAGATTCTCTTTTCATTTTATGATTTCTCATTTGCCCCACATTCTGTAATCTGGCTTCTATTTCTAAGGCTCGTTTGAAATGGTCTTAAGGAAGCTGTAATCATCACTGTTGTTGACCAGTATTTCTAAAAGGTAAATTTGATTATTTCATGTTCTTGCTTCAAATACTTCAGTGTCATACTAAATTAGAGTTAAGTCCAAAAATCTTAGTATGGCTTATAAGACACTTAAGTATCTGGCTCTTTTTTATTCTCTTGTTTTTTCTTGTGGAGCTCCCTTCTAAGTACCCTGTGAAGGGATTACTGAAGTATTTAAAGTTCATTATGTTTAAACCTTTATAATATTTTTGGAGTTGTTCCCTCTTCTTGGAAAGTATTGATATGTCCTCAATTGATCATTTATTTAAATAATTTCTTACACTTTAAGACCCAATTCTAGTATTTCTTACTCTTAAAGCCTTTCCTGTTGCATTGAAACTCCTTTTCTGTCATCCAATGCAGTGTTTACTGTACTTAGAACTTACCAGTCTCATCATAATTTTTCGTATACCGTTTTTACTCTCCTACTAGACTGTGAGTTCCTTGAAGACAAAACCTTGTATTGCTTATCTTGATATCACTAGAACCTAGCCTAGTGCTGAGGACACAGTAAAGAGTGTGTGTGTGTGTGTGTGTGGAGAGAGAGAGAGAGAGACAGTGCACAATGGAAGTAATGAGTTTGTTATTTCCTTACTTATAAGTAAGCTCGCAAAGTTAGTGACTCTAGTTGGTATTCAGTTGTGATATACAGGTATAACAGATTATATCATTGATAATGCAAAACATCAAAATGTAAAGAACGAGATGATGATATTGTGAATTTTTTCAAAATTAGCTAATAGAAATATCCATTTATATTATTTTTAGAGAAAAATTTGTATCTAAGAACTGATCAGCAAATAATTTATCTTTTATAAGAAAAGTATTGATGCTTTTATAAGAAAACAAAAAAAACATAAATCATAAATTGCTTTTGAATAGCAACCAGGACCACAGAGTGAAGGTCATGTGTGATAGACTACAGAGCAGCGAGCAGTAGTCTGAATTATGGACTCCACAGGGGCCACCTACTACGGGATGTTGTCAGTCCTCATGAAGAGGGCAGTGGTAGTGGACAGAAGCCAGCTCTTCAGAGAAAGGAGTCTTTAAGAACAAAGGAGCTTCCATTGCCTTTCTCAATTGAAGACTGGATTGACGTAGGCAAATTTATGAGAGAAATGTTTGACAGAGCCAAATGTGTGTGAAGCCTGATATTGGAGACTCAGCTATTCATGAGTCAGGGTTAAAGAGAGGAAAGTTTTTTAATTGCACTGGAAGGCCTTTTGTCATTTGAAACGAGCTGGATTACACGGTTCCTAAATAATCAGTTGGTAAAGCCAAACCTATGGAATGGCTTTCAGCCTTTGGTTAAAGCAGCGAGCACAGGCCAGTTAGAGAAAGTAATGAGGACAGAAGGAGATTTTCCATGGCACAAACAGAACACAAAACAATTTAAAATAAAGTGAACAGCAAAGCTGAGATCAAGTAAGATTAATGAACTAATAGTTCAATTGAGGCTTTTCTTGTGATTCTGAAGACTGTTTATCAAGTGAGCTTCAGAGGAATTTCTAGGTCATGTGATGGGATTTCAAGGGCAGATGAAAGTAAATACAATCCAGTGGTCCCTAAGTTCACTTTCAATGATCCTAGTTTCTTCTATATTTGTTCATTCTAAAGTTTAATCCAGTATTTATTCTTTCCATACCTAGTTTTCGCTGTTTTTCTTCGCCTACAAAGTTAAAAGAAAGGATTTCTCTTTTGTATATTTCCCCTGAAAGGTACTTCAACCAAGGCAGTATAACAGTAGCTGCCCCCCTTTTTTCCCAAAAGCATTCTAGTTGGTTATTTATTTTTGTCTTCTATTAAAATGAACCCGAAAAAAAAAATGAACCCGAAAACTTAGACACACATAAAAGTTATACCTATCACTATTTTAAGATCCAAGGAATGAGCACTTTCTATCCTAATTAAATATCCATAAATTTACTCCCACTCAGTTTAAACATATAATATTGTACACATTTCTTACTGTTTTATTTCTGTTTAACACCAGTTTAGGTATAGGCTTTTCACGTATAAGCTGTTCATGTCTGTAAATTAATAAACAGAAGATCTTGAGAAGTAACCCTAAAACTTCACTTTCTTTCAAAAATCCCTAGTCCTTGAAAAACAGGTGACTGATGATAAATAGCTATTTACCTCTATTTATATCTCTCCTCACTGCTCTATAAAAAACACAAATTGGCACTGAACAAAACAATGTAGTATGGTCTTAAAATAATTTTTTTAAAAATTTTGTTTTATTTTATGATTTTTTTTGGTGGAAACCAAAAATCATCAAAAAACTTCTTTCCTTGCCTCCTGAATATTTTTACATTCTGAAATTCAGTTTGGATGAAAATATCTTGTTCATAGTCAAATATAGAATATGTCTTACTGATTGTTAGTTTATGATAATAGTTGACAGAGCAGCCAGATTTTTTTTTTAATGCTCTAAGAATGAATGTGTTTGGCTGCTAACTTGAATATTTAGAATATCTAGAGAAAATCACAAGGCGTGATGATCAGTATAATCAGGTTGGAGAAGCGGCTTGGACAAAATGAAACATTTTCTAGGAGAACAAGCTTTCATGGTTTGCCATTGACTTATAAAGACCAGGCCAGTTAATAATGCACACAGGAACAAGTGTCCCTATATGCAAAACCAGGATAAGCCTATCTGTGCTGATCCTACAGCAATGTGAAAGTACATCAGAAGCTATCACTGAGAAGAGAGAACCACCACTTTTAGGTCATATTGAAAGATTCCAGTGAACTGGTGTTCCTTTAAAGTGAATACCTGTTTAAAATGAAGAAGACCAAAAAAATGAAGAAAGGCAAATGTATTATTTGTAATATTTTGTTCTTTGTCCTGAAGAATGAGATGTGTAGTCTTAGAAGAATGTCAGTTGCTTCACTTTGGAAAGCTTCTCAGAGTTCCATTTGAAACGCAAACACAGTTTATGAATTGGGTTTCAAATAATTTGAAAGAGTTCTAGTAACTTTTCTAAATGAGAAATATACTGATTTCTTAATGTCTAAGAAAATTCATAAACTCATCCAATAAATGGGTTAAAACTTGTTATCCTATAAACATGTTTAGCTAGAATGTTTTTACTCTTCGTTTTCCTTCTAGTCTGTATGACATGAAATTAGTGTTTGGGAATTTAAGAGTAACATCAATCACTGGTCTTGCTCTCTAGTCTTGTTTCAACTTTTTAATTTAAGTTCTTAATGAGTTACATAAGGAATTACTATTTCATCAGTTAACTACAGTGAAAGACTATGAAAGTGACTGCCAAATGGAGATTCAAAGCACAATGTTTTCTTCAAATTGGAAGCACTGTGGTGATATTGAATGGAGATGCCTTTGGGGGCAAAGTGAGGAGAGCTCTGCTTTTGGGGGCTCCTCATCCCCACCTTAAAAAGTAGGCACCAACCCAGGGCTCCAGGGGGTTGCTGCTAGGAGTTTGCATCTTTCCATCCATTGGTGGACCTAATTTTTCGTGGTCCTCCCTTTGCCTACAAATGGCATTGTCTGCAACAAAGTCTCACTTCTCTGGAAAGATATCAGACTTGTAGTCAAAAGCCCCAAGCCCAGCCCTAGGTGTAGAATCTTGTATAAATCATGAGAGTTACCCGGAATTATTTCCTCTTTTGTGAATTAAGATTGCTTACTTCCTAACCCATTTATTCAGCTGGTATATGAGCACTTCCTGTTGTAGGAATTGTGGAAGCAGATACAGAGCTGCCAACACGTAGGCAAAGGAAATAGCTGTTGTAGCACTCTCCTGAGTCTCAAATATTAAAACAACATGTGTGACTTTGTTTTCTGATCTCTGAAATACCATGCAAATTCAAGAGGTTCTGACAATCAAAGCCAGAAAGTTAAGGCTAAAAGTTTAAACCGCAAACATTTGTTAGGTTGAATATGAGAGTAAAATAAAAGGTAAGTGTAGTCAACCCCTGATTATTCACAGATTGGCTAGAGTGTGTGATTATCAATGCCCTTTGATACTCCTCCTTCTGACTGCCAGCTATTGAATATTTCTCTGCTCATTAACACCTGTCTAGTAGTGGGAAGGTGAAATGCTAATCAGCCAATTTGGCTAATTGTTAGCTGCTATGATCCTTTTTATTTTATTTTTTTGAAGTTGAAATAGAGAAAAGTTGAAATCTTTTACTAAAATACGAGCTGTAGACTTCCAAACTTTATGCCACCTTCCCTTTCTTTTACTTCATAGATAAATTCAGGTACTTTGTTTTCATGAAAGTATTAAAAAGAATGAAGAATCTAGTAATTCATCAGTTCTCAAGTGTCAATATAACTTCACATTACATATTTCTTATTAGCCAGTGTTTGGACGATCTTAATCTCCTACAGGAAAGCCTTAGGATTTAATAGTTGCCACTTTAAGTGTAGCCCAATATAAATAACTGCACTTGCCAAATGGATTTAGACCAATAGGGAATCAACTTGGAGAAAATGACAAGACTACCCTCCCCTTTGCCTTGGGTAGACATTACAGGATCCTCCCCACACCAAATAAGGGGATGAGGAATGTTCTGAGCTTTAAGGGCACTAAGAATAAATCTGAGCTATCACGGATAAGATTACTTTCAACTCTTTATTTCGTGTTTTCTGACATAGACCCCCAAATCTGTAATTATCTTAGGGAAACTGTAGGGGCTTAGACGGTACTTTCTGGTTCCTTTGCCTTTTCTTGGCCTATCTCTCTTTGGGGCTGGAGAGCTGGTGTGTGTGTGTTTCCCTTAGAGTGCCAAAAAAAAAAAAAGTGCTAAGAGTCCTAGGGAGATGAAGCTATTTTTGTTCGAAGCTGATACTTCTGCCTGAGCCACAAGTGCTGCTTGGAAAGGGCTCAGGTTGTTTCCAGGGGGGAAGAACTCTGCAGAGAAGAGACAAAGTTCAACAGGACAACAAAGGAGCAGCAGAAACAGCCAGGAAAAGGAAGAGCCCTCACGCTTTCACACAGAGCCCCCTATCAGAGTTCTCCAAACCTAAATTATTCTGCAAAGGGCCACTTGACCGGAATTTTTGCCTGCCTTTTCCTTTCTCCAACCACCATGACTGAGATCACGGCTGAAGGTATTGCTAGCATTTTCCAATAGTATCAACTAGGAAAACAAAAAAGAAAAAGGTAGAAATTGACAGTCCCATTGATGGTCAATATGTCCTCTTAAAATGTTGCTTTTAGATAGTTATCTTGGTGGATGATTCTATATGGGATCAAAGAAATGGGTTTGGGAGCTGAGAGGCTGTCAGATGTGTGTGTTGGGGAGTGAAAAGAAGTTTCTCTGAAATTTTGCATGTGGAAACTGCTATTTGTGATGCCAAAGGCCCCACTAGTTAACAGTTGTCACCCATACCTCTATAAATAGCTATGGTCATGCAGTGTTAGGGCTGATATCTTACCTAGCAAAAATTACAAGGTTTGCACGCGAGGCTGGAGACCACGATGAACTTAAAATGTTGCATTTAATGTTGAAACTTAGAGAACTGATTTTGAGCATTTTGCTTTATGACATATCAAATTGGAGATCTTAAATTTGTTTTCCTTTCTAACTCGAGTATATAAATATGCACACACACATATAAGATTTATATACCTAAAAATTGTGTGTGTATGTTGGTGGGTATTCAGAGACAAGGTTTGGAATTGCACAAAATCACTTTAAATCAGTATGGTTTTAAAAATAGAGTAATTAAGCTTTTGATTCTGATTCTTTTCATGCACTCATGTCTTTTACCTCTACATGATGAATCTATATTAAATATTTTCTGTTTTCATGCTTATTCTGAAAAGCTGTATGCTTTTCTGTTTTAAAGCTTATTCTGAAAAGGTACGTACCACACCTTAAAACATTTTTATTATTCGACCATGATAGCAATCATTTTGCCCAAATATAATATATGCAAAATATATGTACATATATAATTATATATATATTTTTTGCTATCTTTAAGACAACTAAAGAGTTTTGAATACAGGCACAATCCATTTCTAGCTGGGGTAAAAATTTGGGAGGTGGATCTAAAATATGCTTCTGACAGCTGTAAGCAAATCAGACAGGTGGTGCTCTCCACAGCTTCCAAGTCTAATGCTGAGCTGGTTTGTTTTTAATCAGACAACTGAAAAAAGAGAATGTGTGGTTTTGGCTCTTTGGGTAGACATTAGTATGGGCATATGGTCATTTCACAGTTTAAGATTTTCAGTCACTACTTACAAAGAGAATTGTCTTACTTGCATCTTCCACTAAGAAATTTAGTCTAGTACCCCCAAATTAATAGAAATAATTACTGAGAGATTTCTATGTATCAGGTATTTTGCTCAGGACTTTATGTGTGTGTACTTATTGAAACCTCACAGAATTCAATTAAGTTAGCATTATTATCTCCATTTTGCAAAAATAGAAACTGTAACTCTGTTATTTGGAGACTTGCTCAAAACCACAGCATTGCCAAGATTAGAAGCCAGCTCCCTTAAATCTAGTTTGTGTTTTTTCATTTCTCTAAGAGGATATCAGGTTTCCTCTTTACCAATTTTAGTTCAGAATTTGCTAACTAAATATAAATAGCATTTTTTCTTATTCCTTAGATATGCTGCATCATGTGACCTTTAGATGGTCTTAAAGACAGCTATCTATAAAAATGTCTCACTTAGCCCTGCACAAGTTATTAAGATACCTGTGAATATGTTCCCTGCCTCTGCATGGGGCATGAACTGCCAGCTGATTCGGGTCACTTGGCCAAAACATTTTTCACTTGCCTGTGGGTTACGCTCTGTAGACCTTCGCACTTGATTCATAAATGTTTTTACAGGAAAATTCCAGATTATGGAATAGAACTTATGTTTCTGTCTTCCCCCCGTGGAGAGTTTAAAGGGTGCTTGGAAGACCTCTTGTTGTCACCTCTAAAAAAAAATCATTGAATTAGTAATGAATTAAAAATGTAAAAACGCCATCTAGTTCCTAGGTGATGGGCATTTCCTACTCCCTGGTCTTAATAGTTCATAGGATATATGTCATCTGAACATCGCATTAGTTATGTACTTTTTTCCTTTTCTGGAATGATTTATTAATCATATTTCTCAAATGATAATTAGACTGACAACTCAGATGAGCTTACCTTTTAAGGTTAGTACCACAGTCATTCTCTGTGTTCATCCAGAGTTTCCTGCATGCTGCTCTACTACACACCTTTCATTTTGTCTTCGTGATTCTTACTTTTTGTGCGCCAGCTACAATAGCCTTCTTTCAGTCTTTTATAAGAGGTGTACTTGGTACAAGTTGAGAGCCTTGGTACAAGTTGTTCCATCAACCTGGAATATTCTTTCCTCTCATCTGTTATATTTCTTTTGCTGCCACATTATTGAAATGTAAGCACTGCATCAGTAGCCTTAGACATATACTGATGATTCTTCTCATCCATTGATCACAAAGCAAGCAGACACCTTGTAGTACTTAAAACAGAGCTGGAGTAGCCCCTTAGAAAGCTTAAGTCCACTGTCCTCACCTCAATTTTTATAAAACTGAAGGTCATGGAGATTATACAACCCTCTCGTGGTCACTGATAATTGGAGGAGGTCTGAGGATAGAGTTCATGTTTCTTGTGGTGCTTACTCAACTATAATGCACGGCATATCTGTAAACCTTACTGAGTTCCTCACATAGATTTTCAGTGCATATTCCAAGCTGGCTTACTTCATCTGACAGAAGAAAGGAAGTAATGTTAGATATGGAATTGTGTTTCAGGTACAGAGCAACAGATGAACTAAAATTAGAACAAAGTTGAACGCCAAAGGACTTTAGGGAAACAATATCTTTGATTCTAGCTATGATAAATTAATAATTATAATGATAATGACCACTGATATTTATTCAGAAGACGTTATATGTCAAATGTAACATGACCATTTAATCCTCAGGACAGCAGAATGAGATAGATACTTTTATTATTGCTATTTATGGAATAGGAAGCTGAGGTTTAGAGAGGTTAGAAATTTGCCTGAATTCACACAGCTATTTATGGTGTAGCTAGGATTCACACTCAGATCTCTGACTCCAGAGGCATGTTAAATACTTCCTTTTGCTGCGTGAGACTAATAGTCAGCCTGGTGTTAATTCAGAGGTTGGGAGGGACCTGTACTAGACCCCTGTTCTGGTTTGGCCCCTGCTACATTGGGTAGGTTAGATCAGGCCCCAGACTGGATCTGACTCAAACAGTGCTAAGGTTTAGAGTTATAAATAGCCTTCTGCCTTCTTTCCAGAGGCCCAGTTATTCCTAGACAAATGCCATAGTTAGCTTCCCCTTCTGAGGTTCATATGAACTTTCGACTACCAATTTCATCATCTATTTGACAGAATACATCACTATGTAAAAATACTTTTTGAGTAATTTTGATGACAATAAAGTTTAGTTAATTCTTAATAGCTTTGTGAAAAACATGGAGACTTTTAAAAAAGTTGGTAAAATAGATAATGTTTTCAAATTGCCAATTAACTAACACACAGTCAAATTATGTTTTACAATAACATTCATATAATTGTGTTCTCTGGGTCCAACTACCTCCAGAATATAGGAAAGTACAAATTTTTCTGCAATAGATTCAAGTTGGTAGAGAGCCTATATACAATTAAATTAGCATTTACTAGAATAGGTAGTTAAAGGAAATTCTTTTTTTTTCAAGTTAGAGAAGTGATGTCAAACTCTCAACTTCTAAGCTGTTATACAACCTCAGGGTTCAGAAGGGTTATTGTACTATGTAAGGAATTCTTTCCTATTAGTTTAACCACATTTTACTGCTTCTGTCACAAACATTTGAGAGGGTTTGACGTTCAAAATTTAGAGCAAAAATGGTCATTTAGTTTATGCACTGCTCTGCTTTGCGTAAGAATACCCATCGTTGCTCTCAAGAAAAAAAAAAATTTTAAATTCACAGCCAGAATGTTTAATAACTATGCACACAAGTTAGATAACCCAGAGCAACAGATGATGAAATTAAGACCAGGAGAAGAGGCAACCTCCATATCTGTGTTTATCTTGCCAAAACCAGAAGTGGCTACTCTGGCCTAAGTGGAGATGACTTGGGGGTGGGGGAGGAGGAAGAGGATGAAGCACTAGATTCAAAGCTTAATCACTTCTGGGTTATGTTCTCCTGATCAAGAGAAGCAATGACCACATACAGAATATCATTTTTAGTCCCAGGAACACATTTTAAAATTGGCATTGACAAGCCAGTACATTCAGAAGAGGAGAACCATGATGGTAAGAGGCACAGTGAAATGAAAAGACTTGTGCTCAGGTCCTTTAAGATTGGATTTTCTCATTATGTAGCGATAGAGGGCAATGCAAAGACCCATGGGTAAAAGTCTGGAAGCCACAAAAAGGCAAAATGTTGGTGAAATATAAGGCAAAACATAACCAACCATTGAAATGATATCTAGGGCTTCCCTGGTGGTGCAGTGGTTAAGAATCCTCTTGGCAATGCAGGACACATGGGTTCGAGCCCTGGTCCGGGAAGATCCCACATGGCGCGGAGGAACTAAGCCCGTGTGCCACAGCTACTGAAGCCTGCACTCCACAGTTACTGAAGCCCGCGCGTCTTGAGTCCATGCTCCACAATGAAGAGTAGCCCCCTTTTGCCACCACTAGAGAAAGCCCACACACAGCAATGAAGACCCAACGCAGCCAAAAATAAAATAAATAAATTTATTTAAAAAAAAAAAGAAATGATATCTAGAACTGACTCTTCTGACTCAAAACAAAACAGGGAAAAAAGCAAAAGAAAAATAGAAAAGAAAACCAATGAAAGAAAAATAACACCGCCTTGGATTTTCAAGCAATAGAAGGATGAGGACTGTGTTACAAATTACACCATATTATGCAGTCAGCAAAATCCAGGCTATGGTAACCTCTACAGCACTAACAACCCAGTTCCTTCAAATAAGTTACTAGGAACATAAGGAGATGCCAAGGAATCCTGTGGATGAAAAGAAACGTAAGAACAGAGCAACCCATTACAAGGTATAGAATTGTTAGATCATGATTCAAACAAACTTTAAAAAATCTATGAAAAGGGGGCTTCCCTGGTGGCGCAGTGGTTGAGAGTCCACCTGCCGATGCAGGGGACACCGGTTCGTGCCCCGGTCCAGGAAGATCCCACATGCTGCAGAGCAGCTGGGCCCGTGAGCCATGGCTGCTGAGCCTGCACGTCCGGAGCCTGTGCTCCACAACAGGAGAGGCCACAACAGTGAGAGTCCTGCGTACCGCAAAAAACAAAAAAAATCTATGAAATAATTGGAAATTTAATAGACTCTGGATGTTAGATGATATTAATAAATTATCATATTTATGGTGGGATAATAATCTTGTGGTTATATTTTATTTTATTTTTTTAATAGTCAGAATGATTTATTATCTTTTTGAAAAATACCAACATGTTCCAAAATGAGCATATATGTTTCTAACAAGCAAACACATTTTCAGTTTATTCATATTTTGTCAAGATTTGACAAGACTTCTTATTTGGCAGAATAAGTTCAAATAATGTCAAAAGAAGGATTTTAGCCAGATTCTTATATTCTTTTTTTTTTGAATTTTTGAATTTTATTCTATTTATTTTTTTTATACAGCAGGTTCTTATTAGTTATCCATTTTATACATACTAGTGTATATATGTGGTTATATTTTAAAACTGCTTATTATTTGGACATACACGTACTCAAATATGGATGAGATGATATGCTTGAAATTTGCTTCTACAGAGTATGCCAGAGAATAAAGTAGATGAGGTGTGGGTGGGGTAGGATTGGCCAGGAATTGATTACATTGGGACTGATGATGGGTACATGGAGTTTCATTATAATTTTCTGTCTACTTCTGCAAATATTCAAGCTTCTCCATAATAATTAGAAAGGAAAAGAACAGAGCTGACGTAGTGAAGTAAATAACTTTAAGAAAAACAATTTTTGTAATGCATGTAAGGTCAGTGACTCTACTGGCCACCAAATTTATTCATAAGTGCAAATTACCCCCTAATTGAACAGTCTGTAGTTATTGAAATGGAAACCAAAAAATGCTCATATTAGACAGAGGGGTCCAGAAATCTACATTTCTAACAACAGACCAGGAAATAATGATTTTCAAATATGTTCATTATAATGTGGGAATCTGTTGCTTAGTTTCATAACATTTCTCAATATTATTAGTGACATTAATTAGAGAAATTAGTGAGCAACAGATCATTTTTGAGATGGTCCATGTGAAAACCTGAGGAAAAATTAAAAACCTAAGGAGTCAACATGATGCAAGAAAAATAATCCTAAAAATTGCTATGGTCAGGAACATCATGTTTATTAAGTGCCAACGTCTTGCAAAAATATGTCTTTTAAATATCACAGAAATTCTGAAAGGCTGAAAGGCAGATATTACATAAAACTGATCAGACCGACTCTAAACATCATCTTCTTTACTGGTCAAGTTGAATTTAGAAAAGAGAAGAAAGTGTGAAAAACAGTGACTTATATAGTTAATTAAAAATCAGAGAGAAAAAGTAGTGTGGAACTGAGGGAAGTCAGCATTAAAATAATTAAAGGCAGTGTGATAAAGTAGGAAGTGTGTGGAGTTTCAAGTCAGAAATCCTGTTTAAGCACTAGCTTCACTACTTAACCATAGGTGGTCTGGGGCGGGGGGACATACACTAGTTGGCTAACCTCGGTTAATAGTGAATAATATGACCAGAGGAAATTTTCCAACTTTTACACGGTCGTGCTAATTGGCAAATTATATATATATTTTTAGCTGTTCAAAGCATCCATGATGCAAAATAGGTAGTGAAAGTGGACAGAAAGTATATCTTTGTAGTGTTAGCTCTAGTTGGGTTTCATTACGAAGCTTTTCCGTATAGCTTTTCCTTTCCTTCCTTTTGTTATTATTTGTAATATTGACTCTTTCACCCTCCCCCCAGCCCATCTCTAAGCACACAGTACCCATGGAAAATGTTCTGTTAGCTTAAATACTTCTTAATTTTTTTCCTATTTATTTTTGGTCATCACTGGGACTGTAATTTAAAAATCATTCTACTTTTACAATACAAAAATGAATTGAGGCTATTCCAGCTATTATTCTAAAGGCTTAGGAATCCTTAGAGAGTTAAAGCCTCCAATGCTGTTTGCATTTTTAATCAGTTAACAATGTTAAAGATGAGAGAAACCTAAAATGGTACAACTAAGCAATTTTAAAATCATCTACATTGGCCTTTGGGTTGAATATATCAGTTTGAAAGAAAATGCATAGATAGTTTAGATTTTCCAGCTAAGTTTTTGGTTTTATATTTACAGAGTTAAAGCATTATTATTTTCTTTTCTTCCTTCAAATAAAAAGAAACGCTTTGGGGACATGCTTAATGTATTTTAAAAATGTATGTTATCTAAAGTAACACATTTAGAAAGAGCAAATTAGGGGGAAAACTTCATCTGGTGACTATGCATTAACATCATACAATAATTCCAAGTTTATGGAGTTTAGGTTCTATTCAACTTAAAAGTTCTAGGAAGATCCATCAAAGTTAAGTTTTTTGCTCTCCCCAGTTCCTATTTTCTCTGGATAATATGAATACCATGCATAATTTCTGATAGAAAGCACTTATTTGAATGTCACATAAAAATGTATTGCCCCAAGTGAGGGTTATGCAGAAATAGATGAACTTGCTCGTCCAAAATGATAGTATTTTCCATCTTCAAAGGAAGTTGAAAAGAATATCCTTGGCAAATGTGTAATGAATAAAGTCCTGCTTCTCTTTCTACAAGTTGTGCTCTCTAAAGATCAAACATCTCCACATCTCCGTGCCCGAAGTCAAGCTGTCAAAGGCTCATGGAATTTATGATTTTGAGAGATCCTTTGGGATGTAAATGAGCTGTTTCCTCATAAACCACAGAGTCTGTCTCTCTTATAAAGTAGTTGAATGTTACATTTAAATATATATCATTTAGATAGTTTCTAACTTAGTTTCTGTGACAGGGGCTGCGGCATGTGGTCTTTCCTTAAACAACTTAAAGATACAATCTTTTAACCTAGAAGAACAAAGATAATTATTGTTTGGCAACCTGCTTTGTACAGGGGAAACTTGGTTTGTTTTTCACACAGCATGAGGCTAGAACTCACTGTGATAGACCTGTTTTATCCTTGCTACTCATTTGTTGCATCATTTCCTCTCCGTGACACAGGTTACTGAAACGTTGAAAAAAATTAAAGAAAGAAAGAGCTCTTAATATTTAAAATTTTGTTTTAAAAATGTTCGAGGGCATTAGTGAGCTTGCGGATGTGAAAGAATCAGTTTCCGCTTATTTATACTACTTTCAAAATACATTTTTAGCAAGATTTCCTTGGAAAATTTATTGTTGCCTTTTAAAATAAAATCATCATGTGATTAAGAGAATTTTCTGTTTGTGGTAGACATTTGATACAATGTCACAACAAAAATGGCAAATATTAAGTGACACTTTGACATTCAGCGCTAGAGCTATTATTTTTGTCTGTGGTTATTCTTATTTAACTTATGTATAATTGCCTGGGGGAAAAAGAGTGTACTATAAAATCTGTAAGTTACCATAGGATGGTAAAACTCCATGCTTATGAATTTAAATCTGTAGAAGTATTAGGGGTTGCATTTAGAGAAAAGCAAACAAAGTACATCCATTTGAAATATAACAAAATTTTAGACTCCGTGGTATTAACTATCAACCTATAAGTAGATGTATAAAGCAGTAGGTCATATCGAAAGCTCAGTTGTAGTTGATATTTTAGCACATATTACATACCAGGCTGAATGCCAGACAATGGGGACATGAAGAAGAATAACACAAGGTCGCTGACTCTAATATGGTAGATTAAAAAACAAGCAGGAAAGAGAAAAACTAAGAGTAGACAGATTTAAAAACATATGACTTCAGTAAGGATTTATGAATGATGAGTGTTTAACTTGGTTGAACAAAGTCATGCTATTGTTCATATATCTTATGATCAGTGAGCACACATTGAAACTTGCTGAAAATAACTTTAGAATGATAGTGTCCTGTTCTTGACTCTGATCATTTACAGTGCACATGCCGTTGTTGGGAAGGTGAAATGGCTGGCCAAGAGGTAAGGAGATCAGGAGTAGGTTTGCTCAATGTAGAGGTGAAGAAAAAAAGAAATGGGTGGTAGCTGAGAATTAGTGGTTTGCGGGATGAAACCCTAGGGTGACCAAGGTGTGGAGCTACCTGGCTAAGAAATTTGGTAAAAATCCCCTGTTTTTGTTAAGGGACCCTATTGCTATAGTATTGAAAAAGTTGGATGTCTCACGTGCCTGATTTATTTTAAACTAGTTGTTTATTTTGATCCCTGTTTTTTTGGGTTTTTTCTCACCTATTTAAGTGGTCTCCCACTGTTTGTATTTCCATTGTTGCTTTTGATCCTCAAACACTCCACTTTGAGCTTCGTTTGTATTTATGGAGCCCTATTTCCAGTTCACGAAGAAATAATGAGATAATGCTAACTGTGAGACAGGTATTCACTAAATAAGTTTCTTCAGGGTAATAATGAGAAATCAGCTGTAAAGAATTAATTCTATGATCAGTGTTGTTCTAAGTACTATAAGAACTAGTGTTAATAGGCCGGTGGTCTTGTCAAGGTGTATTATAAGGCCAATGAATTAAACACTGAAGCGAGGCAAGAGGGTTTTAAAGATGCTAGGGAAAAGCTTTTTTCAAGGAAAGGATAAAGAGACATGATCCTTAGTCCGAGGTTCAGAAGCTGTGACCAGGAATTTTTAATCTAGATATAACTAGATTGAAGCAATAAGTTCACAGAACCCTTTAGAGACTTTGTTCATAGTGACTGGAAGAGTTGTATTAGAAATAATAATATAGTTTTGAAAGTTGCCAGATCATTTCGGCTATCTCTTGAATTAGGTAGACAGGTTTAACTATTAAGTTTCTGCCCAGTCTCTCTAGATTTGAAATGTCTTGTAGGTCTTGGCTAGAATGATTCTAGCATGGGTCCCTATCTTTGAGTGACACAGGCTGTCAGTACCCAGGTGTTTTGGAACAGGATATTTTATCTTTGTCCCATCACTCTGTTATTCAACTGTGGATGCAGAGGGGCAAAATTTCTTGTATCTTGAAGGATGTTTATTCATTTAAGAAGTACTTACTTGTATATATTTGGGGTATCTTTGTTAGGTCTGAGGGTGAAATGTGAAATATATATAAATCTAGTGCTCAAGGAAAGATGAAATAATTGTATAAGTAACTATATGATACAAGTTCGGAAGTTCTAAGTTGCCTAAAGGAAGTACAGATAAAATTATAAATATAAAAATTGTGAGATAGATTTTTTGGTTTCTTCTTCAAATTTAAAGTAGACAATATTTACATATATGAAACAGCTAGAGAATAAATTAATAGATAACAAATAAACAAATTAGGGTTATGAGATATGATTATCCAGGAAATCTGAGAAGCAAGAGAATAGATGGATTTGGTTGACCAGGGACTGTTAAAAAGAAGTAGAATTTAACTTAAAACTTGAAAGATCTTTCTAAATGAAAGGACAGGAACATAAAAGAAAAGCAAATAATGAATCAATGATCATTTTGATCAATGATCAAAATCCCTAGATGCTAATAGCCCCAGTTTCATTTATTTAACAAACAATTATTTGATATATTTTCATTAAATAATAATTCAATTATTATTAATTTCAATTATTTGATATATTTTCAAAAAATTGCCCTCATGATCTATGCTGGGGAATCAAAGCTGGAGAAGACACACTCTACTGACATTTGGGGCAGGAAAAGCCTCTCCCAGACTGCAGGACAATTACCATACAGTAGCACCCCTCACCATAATTTTGACTGAACAAACAATCCCAAACATTTTCCAACAGAGATGCCAAACCACACCCCAGTTAACAACAAACAAGAATCTAAGACAAAAGTGAGCAAAGGTGCTAATAGTCGTGAAGGAGCTAGCATCAGAGTACTCAATTATGAGAAATTCCTGGCTTAGTTATCTTCCAGTTTTATACAGAAGATTCTTTTTAGGTCAATATAAAGGATTTGCATTGCTAGGAATGTTTTCTTAATAGTCTTTAATCAGTTACCAACTAAGAGTTATTATATCAATATTAAAGATAGCCATCTTGTTCAATGATTAGAAAGTTATTTGGAATAGGATGAAATCCTTTCTGAAAAGGAATTATGTTTGGTTGCCTTGATTTGCTATTTGTAATTCTATAGTAGAAAGATAAAAACAGGATAATTTTAAGGAAGTGTGGGGCAAAGAGATTCACAAACTAAATGCAATAACACAATTTCCCCTTGAGAAAAATCAGTGAAAGGTGATGGCTTATTTTGTATGTCCTTGAGCTAATGAGTTGAGAAATGACAGCATAATTTGAGGAGAGGCACAGGTGGAAGCAGCTCTAATGGGTAAACTGAAAGTCAGTACTTTGCAAATTGCCTCATATAGTTTAACAGAAGCTAAATTATAAACTTGAGGGTGGATTGCATTTTTTTACCTGATAGTCACCCTACATCGTGGCATATTGAATTCTGAGTCTGCTTAGGGACCTCCGATGTGTTTTTAATCCTTTGCTACACTACCAAAAGGGCAAATGTGTCTTCTAATCATGTAGGAACTCACTTAAAATTATGTTGTTACGTAACACTGATCTAGAAGCCAAAATGCACAAGAGCACTATCTACAGGTGAATAAATAATTAGGTAACTGTGGCAATTTTTTTTAAACACCTTTATTAGAGTATAATTGCTTTACAATGGTGTGTTAGTTTCTGCTTTATAACAAAGTGAATCAGCTATACATATACATATATCCCCATATCTCCTCCCTCTAGCGACTCCCTCCCACCCTCCCTATCCCACCTCTCTAGGTGGTCACAAAGCACAGAGCTGATCTCCCTGTGCTATGCAGTTGTTTCCCACTAACTATCTATTTTACATTGGGTAGTGTATATTTGTCCATGCCACTCTCTCACTTCATCCCAGCTTCCCCTTCCCCCTCCCCGTGTCCTCAAGTCCATTCTCTACATCTGCGTCTTTATTCCTGTCCTGCCCCTACATTCTTCAGAACCATTTTTTTTCCTTTAGATTCCATATATATGTGTTGGCATATGGTATTCGTTTTTCTCTTTCTGACTTAATTTTTTGAAAAATATTGTTCCACTTGGTTTTCAAAAGACACGCCATCTCATCCATTCAGTGTGAAAAGAAATAACATGAGTCATCACAGTTTTTTAAATGTTTTTAATTTTTTCTTTAAAATTCTTTTGTAAAATATAGACATGGAAAGCTATAGACATAAAATATAGACATAAATCATATATGTTTATATAACATTTACTAAACATTAATGGAGTTGACATCCACAAAACCAACACCCATATCAGAAAACAATACTGCCATCACCTCTGAAGCATAGTCCAATCTGCCCACCAATAGACTGACTCTCACTGGCTTTGCTTCCCAGTCGAGACATCTATTTCTCCAGCCCTTCTCCCATAAGGAAAAACTATTCTTACTCTTTTAATAAAAATCTTCTTGCTTTGCTTTATAGTTTTATAACCTCCACATCTATAAACAATGCAATTTACTTCTGCCATGTTTGTTCTTTGCATAAATGAAACCCCACAGCATGTGTTATTCTGTGTCTTGCTGCCTTAATTCAACACTGTTTGTATGACTCATCTGTTTTGTTGTATGTAGCTGTACTTTATGTTATTCTTGCTGCACAGTATTCCATTGTATGAATGTCATAATTTATTTATCTATTGGAATTTTTTAAATTTGGTGCTTTTATGAGCAATACTGCTATGATCATTTCTCTTTTTTTAGTTTTATTATGCTATGGCTCTACTGACAATGTATATTTATTTCATGGCACTATGCTCTGTGATGAAAAGGTGAATTAGGCATGAAGAAGATACCTTGTTCACTCAAATTGTGTAGCATGTGTATTATCATTTAGCTTATCAAATTCTATTATTATCTAATTGAAAAACATGGAGAAAGGATTACCTCAATGGGCATCTACTAGAAATGTCCCAGCTTGTTTTTCAGAAGAAATTGACCTAGTCCTATGAGATATATATGATGGGTATTTGGAGGAGCAGGGAGAGAATAAGTAGAATATAAGGACTTCTGAGAGATAAAGAAGTAATCCCCTAAAGATGATGTGGTACATATTTACAATGGAATACTACTCAACCATAAAAAAGAATGAAATAATTCCATCTGCAGCAACATGAATGCAACTAGAGATTATCATACAAAGTGAAGTAAGTCAGAAAGAGAAAGACAAATACCATATGATATCACTTATATGTGGAATCTAAAAGATGACACAAGTGAACCTATCTATGAAACTAATAGAATCAGGGATGTAGAGAATAGACCGGTGGTTGCCAAGGGGGAGGGGGGTGGGAGAGGGTAGGAGTGGGAGTTTGGGATTAGCAAATGCAAGCTGGTATATATAGAATGGATAAACAACAAGGTCTTACTGTATAGAACAGGGAACTATATTCAACATCCTGTGATAAGCTATAATGGAAAAGAATATGAAAAAGAATGTATATATATGTATAACTGAGTCACTTTGCTGTACAGCAGTAATTAACACAACATTGTAGTTCAACTATACTTCAATAAAAAATAAATTAAAATTTAAAAAAGAACTAATCCCCAGTTATCTGAGGCTGTATAAGCAGCAACTCAAGAATTATCATTTAGACCTGGCATAACCTGGCATAAAAAATATTCAAAAATATTTATTGAATATTATGTCTCCTCATTGCCAATCGTTGTGCTTGGAGCTGGGCTAGTAACAACAAAAAATAGTCCCTGTTTTCCCAGAGTTTATGCTGACGTAGAAAACTTACGTCTGATGACCAGAATACTCATCCTCACCAGGTTCTGCATGTTGATCTCCTTGCTGGCACGGGTGAGGATGATGAAATTCTTGCTGGTTGGGCTCCCTTTTTCTAGGATTCCTGGTACATTCCTATTCATGGACTCAAGCTTTAGTAAGTCTTTAATGACATTTATTCAGATATTGCTATTTTTCACATTCAGGCAAGACTTAAGTTTCCAGTTCTACTCTTCGTGCTTTTAGATCAGGACCTCCTGTCTTTAAAGGTAGTCTGCTTCAGAGATTTAATTTTATCCATTTCATGTTCATTTTGTCATCTGAAACTCTCAAAAATGCTTAAAAAGTGTACTGGTTGTGGCCAGGGAATTTAAGCAACTTTCAATGTTTAAGATCCCCACACAATACTTTGCTCTACTAAGCAGGCCTGAGCGACACTTTGTATTGAGAAATGCTCACAAAATGTCTACTGATAAAGAGTAGAGAGAATATTAGTTATGGTATGCAAAATAATGGCCCTCAAAGATATCCATGCCCTAATCCCCAGAACTTGTGAACGTGTATTTAACGGGGCAAAAGGGAATTTGCAGGTGTGATTAAATTAGGGACCTGGAGATAAAGAGATTATCCTGTATTAGCTGGGCGGGTCTAATCTAATCATATGAGTCCTTGAAAGTGGAGAATCTTTCCTGGTTGTGGTCAGAGGGATATGTGATGTTAAGACTTGACCAGCCACTGTTGGCTTTCAAGTTGGAGGAAGAGGCCATGAGCCAAGGAATATGGTAGCCTGTAGAAGCCAGAGAGTGTAAGGAGATGAATTCTTCCTGAGAGCCTCTACAAAGGAATGTAGCCCTGCAAACACCTGGACTTTAGCCCCTGGAGACTCATGATGGACTTCTGTGATACAAAACCCTAAGATAATAAAGTTGTGTTATTTTAAGCCACTGAGTTTATGGTCATTTATTATGGCAGCAGTAGAAACCTAATATACTGTGTTTATCTGATTACTGCAACTCTCTCTTATGCACTAAGAGACACATTTTCAGAAGGCTTATAAAAAACTGACATAGAATAACCGCAAATTTTTTCCACAAGAATTTTTTATAAAAGTCCCTTTTTAAATTAAAAAAATAGGTCTCCCTTTTGTATAAGAAACCTGAGGCTAAAAAGGAGCCCTCTTTCCAAGGTTACAGAACTCATTATTGGGACAATTAACAATTGTTAATGACTAACTGGCTTATTTCTGATAATGACTAACTGGCTTATTCTTTCTGTAGAAATGTATGCTGACTTTCCTTCCAATAAATGGAGTTTTCTAGTAAGTAATATTTTCCCTCTAATAATCAGCAAATATAGAGAGGCACTTCATTTTGGTTCATATTTTTCAGAAGTGGATAATTGAAAATCTTAGGAAAGAGGGTTATAGTTTGTGCAATATTTATTTCTTCTTAAAATCTCTACAGTTAGTCTGCTTCCATTCAATTCTATGCCATTTATGAAACACAAAATATGGCTTTTTCTATAATCAGTAGCATTTGCATGTATGTATATTTAATTACCTATACACAATATGTAAGACATATTGTCCACACTGCCTTGAAAATTATAAAGTAAACTTCTTTAAAAAGTTCTCTTGGTTCTTAAATCAGGACACTTTGCCCTTTTTGGAATGGGTATTCTTCACCTTTCCAGGTTTGCACACACTAGGAAGCTACATTTTCCACTGGATAGAAAGCTGACACTGCTGCAGTAAAAAAAGAATCAGGTCAGAGATTAATTTCATGGAACCCACAGTCATGTCAGCTAAACATGATCTGTTTGAGGTAGGTGAAAGATGTGAGATTACTCCGCTTGCTGTCCAAACTAAAATAAACATGCCTTCCTTTTATATTCGGATTTTAAAACTTTCCTTCTTTCATTTGAGACTTCTAATGTATCCTTGCATAAAGTTTCTGCAGATTTTAAACTACTGACACAATCTTTGTGCTGAAACATCTTCCAAATAAAACCCATTAAAGAAAAAAAGGCGATCACATGGTGGGATTCAAGCAGATATTAAAAATGATGTAATTAAAGTTCTTGAAGTTGTAAAAGTTAGAAAAATAAAACTTGGAACTAAGTAAACAAAAGTTAGATTTGCGTGAAAACGAAGTTTTCCTTAGTTTGACCTGAATGTCCATTAAAGGGCAGAATGCTGGTGGTTGTATCTTTGTTGATAAATATTAAAGGACAAATTTTAGAAAGTAAAGAAAGCAACAGCAAAGCAAAGTTGTGAGAAACCATAAATACATAATATTTATACAGAATTTATACAGTATAAATTCATATGAATAAATACAAAGTGTACGTGTATTTATCTTATGATGCAGAGAATAAAATGTGAATTTAAAGTTTTAATTTTAATTAATATTGAGTTCCTAGTGTCTCATGAGACACTGTGCATGAAGCAGTAAGAGAAAGTATTTGGTAACTGTGTCATAAAAAATTATAATTTCATGATAGAGAGATGTTCTTTGATAAATGTATTTTAAAACATTTATTTTAAATATAATAGTAGCTTAAGTTCAGAAGCGAGTCATAATATTTTTATGTTAGAATAATTTTGTAAATACACCTCATTTTTCTAAATTTTTCATTTATCTTTGAATTAATATTAAAAGGGTCAACTTGAGGTTATTTAAAAAAATATCTAGGTATTGTCCCATGGTAACATTCGTATGTTCTTTGAATGGTGGAGAGTTTGAAGTGATTTACACACACTTAAGCCAGTGCCTCCCAAACTTCAATGTGTGTATGAGTCACTTGAGGATCTTATTAAAAGGCTAATTCTGACTCAGTAGGGCTGGGGTGAGGCCTAAGAATATGCATTTCTAACATGCTCCAGATGATGAGGATGCTGCTTGTACATGGACCTCCGTTTGCATAAGAAGATCTAGAGTATTTTAAGGGATGATTAGAGAAAAACTACGCTTTTGGTTTTAGCATCTAATTTTCAGCTGAAGTGAATAAACCAATGGATATCCTGTGAGAGAAGACCAGAAGGAGAAAGAATTTTTTTTAATTTATTTTTTCTTTGACTCTTTAAAGAGTGCATATGAATCTTTATAAGAAGAAAGGTTCATAATGCTGGGTTACTTGTGTGCCGTACAACTCATATTTATTATCTGTATATAGTGCCAAATAGTTTCAAACCTGACAAATCTTAAAAAGAATTGTTTCACCCTTTAATGATATTTCTATGTTGTTAATGATGATTTAGATTTTACAAAGGGATACAAACGTTTATTTAGATGCTTTTTAACACTTAAAAATTAATAATTATTACCAATTTATATTTATTGAATATCACTGGGTGTTTGGCTTTAGGTTTCACACTTTTAAAAAGATTAGACATGTATCTCTTTATAATACACTGTAAGCTGTCTCTATGCTTACCTTTTTTAAAAGCGTTTCAATCAAACTGAATAAATGAGGTTATTAAGCAGATAAAATAGTTGATTAATAATGTTGATGACATTAATTGATTAGTGCTGAAAGAGATTATGTTTTCTCTTTAAGATGATAAGTTTTGAATTCCTTATAATAATTAGGAAACATAAAACTTGCAAATATATATTTAAATACATTTATTTAAATGAATGCTAGGAAATCTCTAAGTTTATTTCAATTGGAACTAAAAATGTTCCTGATATAAATGTAGATTGGGACTTTCTTCATGTAAATTCTGGCATCACTTGCCCATCCTCAAATCATGAGTCTTTTTTCTAGGACACATGTGTTGGCACCATATGAGCCTTAGATTTGTTCAGTGTCTGACATTTTCTAATACCTCCGTAAGTGAAGAATGATGCTGTTGCCTTTCATAGTTGTTTTAGGTCATTATTCACCAAATGTACCACTTTTCCTTGTTATTCAGTGCATCTAATTTTACCCTTATCCTGGATTCAGTTATTGATTTTATTTCTATGATGAGAAAGAAATACCATTATGATAAAATAGAATTGTAAGAAAGTAGAATTGAAACAGTTTTTAAGGTCATTTCAAGCAATTTCATGTTAAAATACAAGAGTTATTCTTGTTATAAAATTATGTGCCTGGAAACTACTTCAAGTCTTTCTCCTGTCCCTAAGCAGAAATATACTATAAGAAATGTCAAAGAAAATGAATATCTATCTTATAGTTAAATATTTTCATGCAAGGGTACTCAACATTTTCCTTAGCTATTTTTATAATAATACTTGTGTCAAGATGTCCTCACCTAAATCTCTCCTATTAAGATTTAACACAATTTCCTCTTCTATTTTTGAACTTGAAAATAGCAGGTCACCATTCTCTTTATAGTGACCCTTTGTCTTTTAGAACACTAATTTTACATTGTTCTCGGCTTTTTACTTAAGTTGGAAGAGCCAAGAAGAGAAAAAGATGTTTCTCCATATGCTGTACACTATTTTTCAGCCTTTTAGTCATATTAATTTCTAACCTGTAAATTTCAAATAAAACTATTTTTTGAGAAGGTGTAGATGTGATATTTCAAACATGTATTTACAGACAAAGCAAAGGCACTGACATAAAAATGAACACCCCAAGCCAATCAGAAGGAATGTCAGCCTTGATGATGTGTTTGTGCTTACTAACTACCAACTCTGTGTATTGAGAATGTTTGGTGAAAACACTGTATAAGATCAGAGAGTCATAGATTTAAACTCTTACTCTCCCTTGTACTCACAATGTGACTCATCTTTCTGAAGTGCAGTTTTCTTATCTACAACAGAAAGATAATAATGACAGTTTATAGGGTGTATACAAGCATAGCTCATTTTATTGAGCTTCACTTTATTGCCCTTTGCAAATTTGCATTTTTTTACAAATTGAAGATTTCTGGCATCCCTGCATCAAGCAAGTCTATCAGCACCATTTTACCAACAGCCTTTTCTCATGTCTTGTCTCTGTGTCACATTTTGGTAACTCTCACAATATTTCAAATTTTTTCATTATTAATATATTTGTTATGGTGATCTGTGATCAATAATCTTTGATGTTACTATTGTAATTATTGTGGGGCACCACAAATAGCACCTATTTAAGATGGCGAACTTAACTGATAAATATGTGTTCAGACTGCTCCACTGATCAGCTGTGCCCCAGTCTCTGAGACATAACAATATTGAAATTATGCCAATTAATAATGCTACAGTGGCCTCTAAGTGTTCAAGTGAAAGGAATGTCTCTCACATTAAAACAAAAGCTAGAAATGATTAAGCTTAGTGAGGAAGGCATATTAAATTCCAAGACAAGTGGAAATCTAGGCCTCTTGCACCAAACAGCCAAGTTGTGAATGCAAAGGAAAAGTTCTGGAAGGAAATTAAAAGTGCTACTCCAGTGAACACATGAATGATTGGAAAGCAAAACAGCCTTACTGCTGATATGGAGAAAGTTTTAGTGGTCTGGATAGAAGATCAAACTAGCCACAACATTCTGTTAAGCCAAAGCCTAGTCCAGACCAAGGCGCTAACTTTCTTCAATTCTATGAAGGGTGAGAGAGGTAAGGAAGCTGCAGACGTCTGAAACTAGCAGAGGTTATTCATGAGGTTTAAGGGAAGAAGCCATCTCCATAACACAAAAGTGCAAGGGGAAGCAGCAAGTGTAGAAGTACTGCTGCTGTTGTCCAGAAGATCTAGTTAAGATAAATTCATGAAGGTGGCTACACTAAACAACGGATTCTCAGTGTAGACTAAACAGCGTTCTATTGGAGAAAGATGCCATCTAGAACTTTCATAGCTAGAGAGGATTAAGTTAATGCCTGGCTTCAAATCTTCAAAGGACTGGCTGACTCTCTTATTAGGGGCTAATGCAGCTGGTAACTTTAAGTTGAACCCAATGGTCATTTACCATTTTGAAAACCCTAGGTCCCTTAATAATTATGCTACCTCTACTCTACCTGTGCTCTCTAAATGGAACGACAAAGCCTGGATGACAGCACATCTGTTACAACATGGTTTACTGGATATTTTAAGCCCACTGTTGAGAACTACTGCTCAGAAAAAAAAAAAAAAAAAAAACCTTTCAAAATATTACTGTTCATTGACAATGCACCTGTTCACCCAAGTGTAGAGAGATGGAGGAGATTAATGTTGTTTTCATGCCTGCTGACACAACATCCGTTCTGAAACCCATGGATCAGGGAGTCATTCTGACTTTCAAATCTTACGATTTAAGAAATACATTTCATAAGGCTATAGGTGCCACAGATATTTATTCCTCTGATGGATCTGGGCAAACTAAACTGAAAACCTTCCGGAAGGGATGGACCATTCTAAATGCAATTAAGAATATTTGTGATTCATGGAAATAGGTCAAAATATTAACATTAACAGGAGTTTGGAAGAATTGATTCCAACCTTCATGGATGACTTTGAGGGGTTCAGGACTTGAGTGGATAAAGTAACTACAGATGTGGTGAAAATAGCAAGAGAACTGGAATTAGAAGTGGAGCCTGAAGATGGGACTGAGTTGCTGCCATCTCATGATAAAAGTTGAATGAAAGGAGTTTCTTCTTACGGATGAGCAAAGAAAGTGGTCTTTTGAGATAGAATCTGCTCCTGGTGAAGATGCTATGAAGATTCTTGAAATGACAACACAGGATTTAGAGTGTTACACAAACTTAGTTGATAGAGCAGTGGCAGGGTTTGAGAGAATTAACTCCAATTTTGAAAGAAGTTCTGAGGGTAAATTCATCAAATAGCACTGCATGCTACAGAGAAATCATTTGTGAAAGATAGCACTAAGAGATTGGTCAAATTTCATTGTTGTGTATTTTGAGAAATTGCCACAGCCATTCCAGTCTCCAGCAACTACCACCCTGATCCATCAACAGCCATCAACATTGAGCCAAGACCTTCCACCATCAAAAATATTACGACTCGCTGAAGGCTCAGATGATGGTTAACATTTTTTAGCAATAAAGTCTTTTTAAATTAAGGTATGTACGTTGTTTTTTCAGACATAATGCTGTTGCATATTTAATAGACTTAGTGTAAACATAACTTTTATAGACACTGGGAAACCAAAAAATTCGTGTGACTTGCTTTATTGCAGTGGTCTGGAACTGAACCTTCAATATCTCTGAGATATGCCTGTATATGAAAGTGCCCAACACTGCCTGACACATACTAGGACAATATAAACATTAATTTATTTTCTCTTCTATCGATCAAGCAACTTTATGGGAGCTCCAAAGAGTCATACATCTGTGTTGGTGTATGTATGAATCATACACACATGCAATCAATAATATATAAAAATTATTTTGTTTCACTTTACTCAGCTAATAAAGATTATAATATTCCTCTAACTTATACAGATTACAGTAGGGACAGTTGTTTCATTGTTCTTTTCTTCCCCCCTCACATCTTGTGAATATAGTGTAACTTTTGTTCTTCTCAGTCTGGTTTTCTTGACAATTTTAAAATTATTGGCATTTTTTTCAGACTTAAAATTTACAGTAAAACCTACAATTATACATAAAGTTTTGACATTTCAATTTTCTTTCACATACTAATCTCATTTTCATATTTCACAAGAATTATGAAATTCCTAAAATAATTTAATTCTTCCAGCTCTAAGAACTTGTACAAATAACTAAGGTAAATTGCATCTTTCTAGGTTTAATTCAGCTTAGCAGGCCCTTGTTTTACTTTTCTGCTGCTGTGTAATAATATTACCACAATCAAAGTGGCTTAAATTATCATATATTTATTATCTCATAGTTTCTGTGTTAGGAGTCTGGGCATGATTTAGTTGGATCTTCTACTTCAAGGTCTCTCAGACATGCAATAAAAGCATCAACAATAGCTGAGGTCTCATTTGAGGGTTAAATGGGGGAAGGATCTACTTCTAAACTCACAAGGTTATTGGCAGAATTCATTCCTTATGACTGCAGGACTGGCCTCAGTTTCTTGCTGGTTCCTGGAAGAACCTGTTGTCTGGAAGTTGCTGTCAATTCCTAGGTGCTGTTTTTATATCCTTGCCACATAGGACTCACAACATGACCACCAGCAAGAAAGACAGTCTCCTAGGCAAGTCAGGTGTCACAATCTTATGTAAGGTAGTAATGTACACATCCCTTCACTTTGCTGCCTCCTGTTGGTTAGAAGTTAGTTCCAGGTCATGTTTACACTCCACAGGAGATTATGCAAGGGCATGACTATCTGGAGATGGATATTACACAGGCCATCTTAGAATCTGTCTGCCACAGCCTCTGCAGTTCAGGATCTGCTCTTCAGTTGAATAAGTCAGAAAGCTGTTTATTAATCAGGCTTAGTTGAAAGACTTAAATCTTATGAGGCTGAGTTAAGACGTGAAATATGCTTTTGTTTAATTATCTATAAATGGTTTTGCTTTTCCAGGGACCATAATATTTGGATTCAGTTCATTTCAGTCCCTTCCAACATTTAGGTACATGGAAAATTTAATTAAAAGAAACTTTAGTGCTAGAAATAGGACAACGGAATTTTCACAGTTCCGAGGGATGTTTCACTCTGGAAATGTGAGATTCTCATGGATTAGGACTTGTACCACTAAAATACAGTTTCTACAGTGACCTAATTGTGAGGATTGGCCAGTTCTGTACAATTATGTAGTGCTGAATTAACTAGGAAAATTGTTTCCTTGCTTTACTTTTTCTGGTTACCACATCAAATGTTTCATGGGTCATTTCATCAACATTTTTATTTCAAAACATTTTCAAGTTGAAATCTGATTTCCTAGGTGTGTTTGGACTCCAGGAGTCCCACCTGGATGGTCAGGGGAGGGTGACAGTTTTTCTTTTGTCATATACTATGAAAAACCTTAGGGACTAGATTTTTAACCTTGTTCCCAGAAAGTCCCCATACTTGGGTAAAAAGAAAAAGTAGAATTTTGTGTCCTTGTTATGAATTAAATTCTACTCATCCCTCAGATTTTATCTCAGTTGTCCCTGTCTGTGATTATGTCTACATTATAGGGTCTTACAGCATTCATATATCTCCTCTGGAGCATTTATCACAGTTGCAATTTTCCATTTGTATGGTTATTTAATAGATGCCTCTGTTACTCACTAGTCTTGGCCCAATGAAGGCAGAGGCCGTAAGGAAATTTGCTCACTTCTTGATCCCAAGTACCTGGCAAAATGCTTGACACATAGTATGGCTACTGTGTGTGTCAATAAATCATTGCAGAGTGAGTGCATATGTGGGCATCTGGAACGACAGTTATCAGACTGAAGGCTCTCCCTATGCCACGTGAGTGATGTTATCAAGCTGCAGGAAGCAGCAGAGGGGCCCTGATTTGAAGCTGAAACCTGTGTTAAGGAGAAAGAGAATTCACAGTGACAATGGGCTCCTGGCTATGACTTAGCTATGGTGCTCTTTGATGTGCTCATTTTCAACTCTTTCTTATTTAACATTTTCAATACCTTGGCATTTACCAAGGTGTTGTTAGAAATGGCACTTGTTAAACTTTAGTATATTTTTGGATACCTTTAATAACTATTACATGTAAGGAAGCATTCTGTTAATAGACAGAATCAACCAGACAAATAAAACTTAAAGCTGTGTGTAAGAGCATTTACAGTTTTCACTTAACACTTTATTCTCCGGTTTGCAACATTAATTAATTGACTAATTGATTTTGTGACTTTAACTTATTGAAAGAAGTTTTTTTCATGATTTCTAGTATGAATTTTGCTCTTTCATTTCAAAGTTTCTTATATTTCATCTAGCCTTTGAACAATCATGTATTGAGCACCTCTTTTAAAACTAGATATTGTAGAATGTGATAGTGATAGAGATTAATGGGGAGAACAAACAGGAATTTTAATGTAGTATAATGAGAAATATGAACTTTATGTAAGAACGATTAAGATTTCTGCATATAATACCATGATAGCATATAAATGAGATACCAGCCCATAGTATAGCCAGAGACCAAAGTGGGAACATTGCCAGGAAAGGATTCCTTTAGAGGAGATGCTTGAGGAAAATCATAAAGAACCAATTACAAGTCAGCTGGGAGAAGAACAAAGGGGGAAGTGATTGATTTCCCAATTTTGCCTCATCTGTGTCTTATCAATTTTTTAATCCTCTAATGTAATTAATAAAGTGTCAAACACTTTAATTATTTTGAAATAATACTTTGACATTGGCAGGATAAATTTCTTCTTTTTTAAGTATACAAGTAATATATTTTCAGGTATAAAAGTAAGGAAATAAAGGTAATATTTTGAGTAATGTTTTGTAATTTGATTTCTTTCATAAAAATGTATTGAGCATCTTTTTCTTGCAGTAAATATTTTCATCAGCATTTGCTTGGCTGTATTGTGTTTCATTACATTGTTTATTTAGCCAGTCCTTTTATGTTGGGTATTTAAATTGCTTACATTTTTTTCATTGTTATAAACAATATGGAAATAGTAATATCTTTGCTCAGCATAATTCGTAATTAATCCCTTTGTTAATATTTAAATTACTGGTTCAAAGGTATGTGATTTTAAGCTTTTGATGTATATTGACACATTTTCCTCATTTAACCCAACTTTATTTTATTCTAATTTTTTGAGGGAAACTATTGTATTATAGATTTATTTCTTATCCCATTTTGTTCTAATATTTTCCAGGTTTTAAATTGAAGTATAGTTGATTTACAATATTCTATTAGTTTCAGGTATACAGCACAGTGATTTAGTATTTTTACAGCTCATACTCCATTAAAAGTTATTGCCAGATTATGGCTATAATTCCCTGTGCCATAAAATATATTCTTGTTGCTTATCTATTTTAAACATAGTAGTTTGTATCTCTTAATCCCATACCCCTAAGTTGCACCTCGTTCCCTCTCCCCTCTGGTAACCACTAGCTTGTTTTCTATATATGTGAGTTCATTTCTGTTTTGTTATAATCATTTGTTTGTTTTATTTTTTAGATTTCACATATGAGTGATAACATACAGTATCTGTCTTTCTCTGTCTGACTTATTTCACTAAGCATAATGCGCTCTAGGTCCATCCTTGTTGTTGCACGTGGCAGAATTTCATTTTTTATGGCTGAGTAATATTCCATTGTGTGTGTGTGTGTATACAACATCTTCTTTATCCATTCATTTGTTGATGGGCACTTGGATTGCTTCCATGTCTTAGCTATTGTAAATAGTGCTGCTATGAACATTTGGGTGCATGTATCTTTTCAAATTAGTGTTTTCATTTTTTCCAGATATAGACCTAGGAGTGGAATTGCTAGATCATGTGGTAGTTTTATTTTTAGTTTTTTGAGGAACCACCATATTGTTTTCCATAGTGGCTGTACCAATTTACATTCCCACCAACAGTGTACAAGTGTTCCCTTTTCTCCACACCCTCTCCAGCATTTGTTATTTGTAGACTTTTTGATGATATCCATTCTGACTGGTGTGAGGTGATAACTTGTTGATTTGATTTCCATCTTTTCATGTGCCTGTTAGCCATCTGTATGTCTTCTTTGAAAAAATGTCTAACCGGGTCTTCTGCCGATTTTTTTTATTGAGTTGTATGTTTTTTTGATATTGAGTTATATGAGCTGTTTATATATTTTGGATATTAACTCCTTGTTGGTCATATCATTTGCAAATATTTTCTCCCATTCCATAAGTTGTCTTTTTGTTTTGTCAATGGTTTTCTTTGCCGTGAAAGATTTTAAGTTTAATTATGTCCCATTTGTTTATTTTTTCTCATATTTCTTTTGTCTTAGGAGACAGAGCCAAGAAAATATTGCTACAGTTTATGTCAAAGAGTGTTCTGCCTATGTTCTCTTCTGGGAATTTTGTGGTTTCAGGTCTTATATTTAGGTCTTTAAAAGAACAATTTTTAAAATATAATTTTTTCTCTAAGCTTTCTACCCTGGAACTTTTTCTGAGAAGTTTTCTAAAGCTTTTCAAATTTGCATGTTTTAAAGTTTTATTTTAATATAAAATTATTTATTTTATTTTTGGCTGTGTTGGGTCTTCGTTGCTGCGCATGGGCTTTCTTTAGTTGCAGCGAGTAGGGGCTACTCTTCCTTGGTTGCACGGGCTTCTCATTGCCGTGGCTTCTCTTGCTGCAGTGCGTGGGCTCTAGGCGCGCAGGCTTCAGTAGTTGTGGCCCACCGGCTCTAGAGGACAGGCTCAGTAGTTGTGGCACACAGGCTTAGTTGCTCTGCGGCATGTGGGATCTTCCTGGACCAGGGCTCGAACCTGTGTCCCCTGCATTGGCAGGCGGATTCCCAACCACTGCGCCACCAGGGAAGCCCTCGAATTTGCATGTTTTAAAAACCATACTTTGATTCTTCATTATTCTGTGATAATCAAGTACGCTAAATATAAGTTGTGTTAAGGAAGACAGAATATAAGAAATAACTCTTCACGTATTTCTGAGCACCAGTCCATAGATAATGTTTACACTAGTTAGAATTGGAAAAATGTAAGTATAGGGAAATCACCATTTACTAAATGCTTGAAACATGAAAGCAATGAAGTCTTGAAGGCCTGACCTAGTGATTCACCACTGGACGATACTCTCCCATGGATTCACTGGTATTTAGTGACAATAACCTAATGGTGAAAGTATTTATATGTCACTTAAGGGCTTTCCCTGACATTTTCATATAAGGTCCTTTTTGATAGTACTTGCAATGAACTAGTAAGATAGAATGGGTATTTTTATGTTGACTTTTTTTACAGACAAAACTGAAGCTCAGATTAGTTAAATGTCTGATTCAGTAAATAATGATGATAATGATAATAATCCTATTTTGAGCATTTATGATGTACCTGATGCTGTGCTAACAACTTGCTAGATATTGTCTCGTTTAATCCTTGTAACAACTCCATAAGATAGCTACTATTATTGTCATGATTTACACACCAGAAGCATGAATGTTGAAGAGGTGTGATGATTTGCCTAAATGGTAAAAGCTTGTGCTCTTAAATACTACATTTATCTCAGGCCATCATTATTTTCACTTGCAGTCAGTAAATTTGGGGGTATATTTTGGCATCTTATTGGCACTTACCTCTTTATAGTAAAAGCTATTTTGAAAGCATGGACCTGAATATGTCCCTAATGAAGTTAGATGTTTAGAACATATTGGGTTGGCCAAAAAGTTCCTCCAGGCTTTTCTGTAACATCTTACAGAAAAACTTGGACGAACTTTTTGGCCAACCCAATAATAGGCTGTGAAGTTGTCGAACAACTTATCAGTAAACAAGAAATAGGATTCAATATTTTCTTAAAAAATAAAAATATTTTCAGGTTGTAAATCAGAATTTATGATATTGGTGTATAAACATCATTCATAAGATGTCATTTCTATATGGGAAGCATGTGATATTTTTGAGAATCTTGCTGAAACAAGACAAATATAATAGGATATTTGTGAATTCAAACACAATTCATGTAAAGAGAGATTGCAGGCTCTGTGGGAGACCACTGATGCTTGCTTGTCATAGCAGGTGGCCTTATCCTGAAACTACATTCCGTATATGTTGACATAATATTTTATAAATTAATGTAATTTGTGTGTGGAGAGCAAGAATATGATAGCAGTTTTGAGTCCTTTTTGAGGTCCTTCTGATTTTCTCCATAGGCATATATCAACATTGACAGCCTAATTTATCTTTTACCAACAATAGGGAGTTTATATCCATCTAGCATGGATGCTCCTTGTATAAGTCCAGTTGAGTTAGTCTGTCAACCATATTTACTTTCTGATTTCCAAATTAGCAGGATTTGGAACCACATACCTTACAACAGAAGCAGAAATACATTAAAGAAAAATTCATGAGAATGAATCAGTTAAGTAATCTCTAATTAATATAATAATCCAATAGTACTATAACTGAAATAGTTTGTTTTTAAGAAGCCACTGGTGGCTGTTTCTAAAAACTTTGTGATGTTTGAAATTATTTTATAAGAAGAGAATTCTCCAGACCCTTTCAGTGGAGGCAGAGGCAGAGCACAAGCTTATCCAGTGCTGCCTGGGGCACTCCCAGAGACCCCAGGGTTCTAGTGCATCTTAGTGTCTGGTCTAGTATTTCGCAGTATGTGGCACATGTACCACTAATGGTACACAAGATGATTTTACATTACATAAAGATTAACATGTCTATTTTAATAGTCATACACTTATTACAATACTTATTAGAACCAATGTGGCTAGTACATCTAACTCATATTTTATAGACTTGATTGGCTAGATGAAGCTATATTCTTTGAAAAATTGGGTTACGCACGTAAAAATATTTGTAAATAATATTATAGATTATACATATTACAGAGATAATATTTCAATTAAGATAAAAATATATTATTTAATACATAGTGCATGGAGCTGGTTATATATCCAGCAGAATATCAGTGAACCCTCTGTTTATATTATATGCAAGAGTAAATTTCAGAATAACTAAAGACTTAAATATAAAAAATAAAAAAGGCTTGATCGAAAACCTAGAAAACTATATGTAAAGCCTAGTGGTGAGGAACTTCCTAACTAAGACTGAAAATCTAAAATTTACTTTTTAAAAAGATGGACATAGTCATATTCATATATATATAAATCTATGAGACAATAAATAATACCACAAACAAAGTAAAAAGGAAAACAAAAGCAAAGAGAAAAACATACTGTATTTAATAAAATTCTAGATTTGGTCAGATGTGTGTATGCATTTGTGTAAAACTCATGTTTATGTGTGGATGGGTTATACAATTAAATTAAAATATTTTTCAGATATATAATAAGTAGTATTTGAATATGTTTAAAATAATAAAGCTTATATTTAAATTATTAAAATATTTCTTTTTCTGTTAACACTAAATGATTTCTTTTTTAAATGTCCCCTTTTTATCTTGCTTACATTATAAATACATTCAGCAAATTGTTTATTCATGGAAAACTTGGACATAAACTTCAGTTTGGTCACATTGACCTATGACCATGACCTTTGAAAGGATCTATTTTCCGTTAATGAGCTTTTACTGGGCTTTGTCTTTCACAGTGATAATTAGCCCATTCTCCCTGTGTCACCGAAAGTTAAAATTGAAAGTTTTACTCAATGACATTAACCATCAAAAATAAAATAGGAGGCTTAAAACATATTGTGGCATAAAAGTTTATTTAAACTAAGGTCAGAATTTACAATTACTTATTTCTTTAGAATGCAATCTTTTTTCTTTTTTATTAAGTAGGTTTTATTTTTACTGTCAGCATTAAATGATTTTGAAGCATATAGTCTAAAGTATTATGTCAATCATTCCATGCTCTTTTCTAAAATATCAGCTTATTCCTCTCCAATATGTTCAAAGGAGTTTTGTACGGCATTGAAAAGAGTTTATATATACATACATATTTTTTGCATGACTTTAATAGAAATAGTGATTAAAATCTTTATTTTGATAAAGGGTCTTTTAGAATGAAACTGGAATAGAAAGCAGCATACTATCTGGCTACTTGGTTACGAGTCACAGTGATGGCATCTTACTGCTCAAATTTAAAACTTTGTAAACCAGCGGTCCCCAACCTTTCTGGCGCCAGGCACCGGTTTCATGGAAGACAGTTTTTCCACGGATGGGGTGCTGGGGGGTGGGGGTAATGGTTGGTTCAGGCGGTAATGCGAGCGCTGGGGAGCGACGGGGAGCAGCAGATGAAGCTTCGCTCGCTTGCCCGCCGCTCGCCTCCTGCAGTGCGGCCCGGTTCCTAACAGGCCGCAGACTCGTAGCAGTCCGTGGACCGGGGATTGGGGACCCCTGTTGTAAACAAATCTAGTCAACAATGATATATACATTGCATCCCCTTATACGAGCACTGAAATATATGTGTATGTGTGTAAATGTTTGGCATATTCATTAATAATTATAAAACGCTAAAAGCTAAGATATGACCATTATTTTCTCCAAATAGTTATCAAGCTATTCTTGTGACTGTTAATGCATCATTTCCCCCAGCAAACCTGCTTCTTTTCCTCAATATTCTGTCTTGGTGACTGACACCATCTACCTACTTTCTAGAGCTAGAACTCTAATAACCAAATCATTGGCCTTCCCTCCCCTCTAATCCTCCCCTCCCCACGACTCTAACCACCAAAGCAGTCAAATCATGCAGATACTATTTCCTGAATATTTCTGAATTCCTTCCCTTTCTCTCCATTCCTCATACCATCCCCAGAGTTCAGCCTCTTTTCAAAGAAACCTGGATTTCTACAAAATTTTTCATTCAGTTTCTGGGGCTTGCCTCAAATCCTGTGCCCTGCTAACATAAACTTTGCAAAATGCCAGTATGATCAAGAGCCTTTTGTGTAGAATTCAGCTCTGACCTACAGTGTTATTTGTTATAAAGTACAGCTTCCTTATTCGGGCAGTCAGACATTGTAAATGTATTTTTTGCCTTCCTATCTCTGTCTTCTCTCTTCATTTTGCTATGAGTGCCTTTGCCTCCAGCTACACGAATAGAGCTGCAGTTTCTTAAGTATAGCCTCCTTTCATCCTCTAAGCTTTACACATGCTGTCCCTTTGCCTGGCTTAGGTGTCCTTCTCACACTAAGTTCTCACAGTGGCTTGTGTAAGACACCTTCCCACAGTTAGAAAGCAGAGGTGTGATTGTGGTGCCTTGTCTGTTTTCCTCAACACTCTCTAAGCAACGGAGGACAGGACTGGGTCTTGTCTGATTTTATCTCTAACACTTGATTCTCATGGTAAATGCTCAATATACATTTATCAAAAAAATGAAAGAGGAGGAAATTATGATAACTGCTCAACAGTTAACTTTGTTTAGCAATGTTCTGAGAACTCAGCAATTTACTTCAGATAGATGCAGTGTTTACTCTTTTGATAAAAGCATTAACTCTAGTCTCATTTTCTTTAATAAGATATAGAAGAATATCAGTAGGGTGGATACATTATTGCAGTTGATGAATTTAAGAAAATTAATACCGGATACATTTGAATTGATAACTTCAGTTCATTCCCAATGTTACTTTCAGAAATGTGTGCTTCAAGGTAAATATTTCTGAAAAGATCCAAATTTTTAAACAAAGTTGCAAAGTAGATACACAAGGGAGTTTCCAGTTCCATCTCAGCAAGGAGTTCAGAATCTGTGGAAGATGGACAATGGCAATAAGAAAAGTGTAAAAAATGTCAAATCTTTACAAATTAGGGAGAGCAGAGTCTAGATCCATCTTTTGTATTCTCATAACATAGAACAATGCCTGGAACAAAGTTAAGTGCTAAACAGACATTTGATGGATGAATGTACGAATGAATAAACACAGAATATTGGGGGAATAATTGAATGAATGAGTGAACTAAGCTCATATTATAATATTAAGCTATGAGGTAAAATAAACCAAATATAATATCAAAGTAAGACAGCTTGACAAATCATGACAGACCTTAATACAGAAAGAAACAAGTATAAAAACAAAGAAAGAAATTTTGGAAGGAGGGAAATAGCTTTAAACATAGTTTATTATACTAAAATGTTAGTAGAAGATAAGATGTGGATTGAATTTGGTCTGAAAGACAAAATCAAGTGGTTACATTTTTCCTAACGGCCTCACAGATAAGACTAAATAAGGCTGTTCATTCCTAGTTCCAGATGTGTGTCTGTGATCTTAGTTTAGATTATGTTTACAATTCATGAAAAATCAAATTTGGACAGAAACACAAGCATGCTTCTTTTCTATAATACCTTTCTAATTTCTTTTGGGCTGACTCACCATACAAGAAAAAAAAAAAGTCAAAATGCATAGGATTATGGTTGTGACTGGATTTCAATAGCCCCATGAGCTATCAATTTTGTTATACATTAGCCTTTCGAATAACAAAGATGTGAGTTCTAGATATCTGAAATTTAAATAAGAAGTGATGCTAAATTGAATAATACATCCTAAAGCCAAATTTTAATTTTGTATTGCTGTATAGTTTTATAAATTTAAATTGCATGCTTATTTTAAATATAATCACTGTCCTTTGGCTAAAGTAATAGTCTGAAGTCATTGTTATGGGAGAAATAATATAATGACTAAGTTTTGCCTTTGTTGCTGTTTTGAGACTTTTACCCTGGACTGTGGTCGCCAGTCCATAGGGCATATGGAAATCATGAGAGTCTTGTTTTGAAAGCTGCCCTTTCCAAAGTCTACCTTCATAAGTGCTGGGTGGGGGAAGTTTATAGTAAGTATTACGACTTTATGGAGCTCAGTTTCTCTTTGTTGCCAACAGCATCTTCATTCCTTTTCCTTCATTTGGCAATAGATTGACGCAGGGTAACTCCTGGAGTTAGCTGTGTTGGGGAAGGGCAATAGGTTTAGTTAAACTTGGACCTTTTCTTTTTATTCATACTGACCTTGAAAACATATTCAAATGTACTTTCACTTCACTAGAATATAGACAGCATGAGAGTAGGGACTGTATTACCAGCCCTTAGAACCAGTGCCTGACATATAGTTACCTCAGTAGATATTTGCTATTATTGTTGATACTCTAGTTCAAGCTGATAGAACTAAGTCTAACTATCTGTGTTCTAGTCTTGACACCACTGTTTTGCAGTACTTATCACATAATCTCTCTGAGCAACAGTTTTCTCTTCTCTCAGCTGAGAATGGGATTAGCTTCCCAGTCTCCCTCAGGAAGATCAGTTGATAATAATACATGTGAATTTGGCATTACAAATTCTGAAGTGTTGCACAAAATATGATATTGTTAGCCCAACAAACAAATAAGAACTTTTTGAATGGTTATTTATTACCTTCTGACCTACAGTTCCCCTGTCCATATTGACCAAGACTGGGACTGCCACAAGTTATGCCCTGCAGAAGAATACCAGGTCGAAGAAGCAAGAAAGGGTGTTATCAACCAAGGAACGCATAAGGCTGCAAATAAGAAAAGAGTTATTTGATAGTCTTAGGAATTGCGATTTGGGAAATACAGATCAGATAAAACCAAGAGTGTTCTGGGGAAGAAAGAGTGAGGGGCTCATAAAGGCAAAAGCCACAAGGTTGTGAAAGTTGTCTGACAAGAATTACGATTGACTCTGATGCAAGAGAAGACATATTTGTCTTTAAGGGATAGATTATGATGAGTGATTTAGGGTAAGTGTCCATAAGTATCTGGAACACTGGGCAGATGTTCTGGATGCTTGCTTTAAGACCATAAGTGGACAAAGCTCAGATTCCATCCAGGCTGAGAAGTGCATAAGTCATACACTTCCTCAGTGGCCTCCGCGGGCCTCTCACTGCTGTGGCCCCTCCCGTTACGGAGCACAGGCTCCGGACGCGCAGGCTCAGCGGCCATGGCTCACGGGCCCAGCCGCTCCTGCGGCAGGTGGGATCCTCCCGGACCGGGGCACGAACCCGCGTCCCCTGCATCGGCAGGCGGACTCCCAACCACTGCGCCACCAGAGAAGCCCCTGGCTCCTTTTTAAAGAGCTCTCTTACCAATACCAACTCCATTTGGATTTTCCTTTCAAAGTATAAATCTAGCGTGTTCTCTGTTCAGTGTGCCCTGAGCTCTGGTGTAGCAGTTGTGAATGCTTAGAAGGGACACTTCTATTGATTAGCACAAATGTGTCATTTAGAGTAGCTGGGACCCTGGCCAAGACCACCATTCTTTGATTCTGTTACACTTGATTTAATGTTGAAGAAACGTAGTCCCTGTCGTGATGAAACCTGCTTTCGAAGGTGCAGAAAGGACTGCAACTTTATTCTTAAATCCTTGTGGCTAGGCATGTAGCAAGGGTGAGCAGAAGTGTCAACGATGGTGTAACAAAGCATTATGTTGGTCTTAAAGAGCTGATCGATTTTGGCCCTTAGAAGTCAGAATTGCCAATGGCAATGCATGTTTTTACTTACAAAATGAGAATTCTGTCTATGTTGTACATCCAGGAAATGTATAATTTTAGTACTAAGATCTTTATTAAAAGTCTATATGCAAATATTTAATATTCATCATCTCAAATTTGATTATGCTATACTTCAAATAGCCTTTCATAGCCAGCCTTGTATACTAATGCAAATAAACTTTTCAAGTATGGTTAGCAAAGAGAGTGAGGAAAGGATACGGAATCAAGTGGATGTAGCACAGTTTTTAAAAAATATTTTCATATTTGGAACTTCTCAGTTGTGTTCGTTTTATTCAACTGATAAGTGCAGTACAAATAATAAATTATTTTAGTCTTAAAAAAATTTATAAAGAGCCATAAATGCATATAATAATATCCAGTAGAAAAAATTGTGCTGAACTGAAAATTCTGCTCTCCAGAGTTTATATTTAGAAAGCGAAAAAGGGGCACTAGAGTTAGTTCTGTACTTATGAACACCTCCCAACAATACTTATAATTATCTGTGAACATGACGGTAGTTGCTCTCTTTCCTCAGCCATCTTCTTCACCACCAGACTTGTTAATATTTTTTACACAAAACTCTGAATTTTCTTCCCATCCCCATATGTATGTCTCCACCTAAACAAGACTCAGGATGCAAAAGAGCTGAGAACAGCTACCACCCTCCTATCCCCCCAATCTTTGTTTCCACCCCTCCCTCATTTTCCCATAACAAAGCCTCCTTGCCCTCTCCTTAGCCCCCACTGCTAGGACTCTCCACCCATTCACTCCATTGTTGACCCATTGTTGGCCCACTTTGTCTGATCCTAAATCCCTTCCCTGTCCCCCTCCTCACCCCCACTGGTGCCCTTTCCAGTAAAGCACTCCACTGTTCTGGGGTCCCTCCTCCTGGAGAGCTGCAGGCAGTGGCGGAGGTTCATCTGTGTTCATCCTGCAGACCCCTTGTGGGTTCAGGGGGAAGGGAAGGCATTGTTTCTTGACGTGGCAACAAGGCTTCAGACGCTGTGATAATCTGGTGATAAAGGAGCAGATGCAAAATGTGCCCTGGGAGCAATGGCCTGGGCCTGAGAACACAAAGGGCACAGAGGGATTCATTCTCTCACACAGCACACGAGTTTGGAGCATCTCCAACGTAAAAAGCACCGTGAGGCGTTTGATATTCAGGTCGGCACATCAGTTCACTAATACTTACCCAGGGCTGGTCATTGCTCTGGGCACTAGAAGTAGACAAATGAATACGAGAAGCTTCAAGGAGCTTACATTCTAGTTGGAGACTCAGAAACATAAACAGGCAACTGCAATATAACATAGGTAGGTCTTAGATAAATGTACAAAGAGGGTGATCTGAAAGCATCCAGGAGGGACATTTAAGTCACCCTGGAAGTTGATATCTAAGGCTTTCTGAAAGATCTGAGGCTTAAACTGACTAGACCCTCATGTAGGTAATATACAAACACGTTAAAAAGCATGAGGATGTCTACAGTTTTATTTGTACAACAGTTCAGCTGCATAATATTAAAAAGGTTTTGATTGGCATACTGAGACCATAACCAACCTTCATAATATTCTTTAATTAAAATGGGGAAACACATTTGTGCTCCAAATAACCACCTTATGAAAAAATCCTTTGGGACCTAATGCCTGTTTAGAATAAAGAATAGCACCAAATTATGGCAGAGGTAAACAAAAACTGCAATACTGTGCTTTTTGTAATTGGTGGTGAATGCATTAAGAACATTATGGGGTTTTCATATGAATGAAAATGCATGATTTTATCCATTATGCATTCTGAGCATTCATTGGAGAAATACTTTTCTGAATTGTTTACATCTCTTGGCTTTATTATAATGGTAGCTATGAATGAGTTGAACATCAGTTGTATACTTTGCAATGCAAAGTCTCTTCAAAGAAATGAACCTCTAAGCCTCCAGGGCTTACATTCTCAGTTATATAACCCCAATTACCATATACATGAAAAAGCGGTTTAATCTCAGTACTTCAGAATGCCATGTACAGAGCTAAAAGAGTGATGGAGCTGAAGTAATTTTCCTCCTAAGAGACATTTTAAGAAGCCATATTTTTATGGAAACATATTTATCACTATTATCAACAATACATTAAAGTAAGGAAGGTTAGTTATAGAGGGAAAAGAGTAAGCTATTGTGCCTAACACTGTGCTAAAAACTCCATTCTTCATGACAATCCTGTGAGGTAGTTTTAATGATTTTGGTTTTATAGGTGAACACTAAAGTACAGTTCCCAGTAAAGACCAAAGCCAGGATTCAAAGCCAGCACTGTTCCATCTACACCCTACTTTTATGTCACTATGTCATATGCCTCCCCTATGCCTGATTAGTATTTTTTAAATGCTAGCTTAAATTGCTTCCTGATTTTAAAACCACTTAACATATATTTTTAAGTTCTTACTTTGTCAGTTACCCTCCTCAAAGAGAGGGGATTGGCGAACTTTTTCCATAAAGGGCCAGATAATAAATATTTTAGATTTGGTGGGCCAAATGGTCTAGGGTACAACTACTCCACTCTGCTACCTTAGCAGGAAATCATAGAAATAGACAAAAGACAACACACAAACAAATGGGTGTGGTTGTGTTCCAATAAAATTGAGTCCTGCAGAGGGAGTAGGGGGTAACGTGGACAACTGGATAAAGTCATTTCTGTCTTAGGCTGCAGACTACTCACATTCACAGAGGAAAGAACAGACACAGTGTGTCCCAGGAATCACAGAAATTTTGGGTTGGCCATAGTATATAAATTGAAGGGATGAGTGATGGGAGACAGAGTTGCCTGAGACTTGGTGTGTGCGATTCTTTGTACTCATGCTTTTTGTCATTATTAGGGTTAGGGTAGATAACAGAGCCTCAAAGGTAGAGGTGACAGTGATATGATCTGTTGGTTTTGTGTCACCTGCATAAAAGCCCTTTTATTCCACTTAGGACTACGCTATAGGTCACATTCCCTTCATGGCACTTACTGAGCACTACAGTTAAGAGTATCACTTTTTCACTCTCAGCTGGTCTTGTTCATTGTAGGAAGGGAAGGGCGGTCCCTGATTTACATTTGCAGAGACTGACTGCCTTGTAGATAGGTGGAGTGACACCCAAGAGGTCCCTCAGTCACCTCTGCTCCAGTGCCCAGTTCATGCTCCATCCCCAACCTTTTGCTATTGACCTGTGGTATATTCTTTATGTCTTTAAAAAGATAATAATCTGACAAGTCCTTTTCTGATTACTCTCTCCTTTCAGAAGAACAAACACCATCTTTAAAAAAAGACAAAAAGAAAAAAAATTAAAAAAAAAAAGACAAAAAGAATACTTAAATGCTTTTTAATTTCTCATTTAGGTTTGCAAATCTATTTATGGAAAGTCTCCTTAGCAGCTATTCAGTCTTTCATCACGATCCATTGCAGGGCAAATTGATTTTGTCCCATTCACTAATGGCTTGCTTTACAGGTCATAGAATCTGAGGATTATGTGACTATAGAAAGGGCCATATGAAAAATAATAAAATACTATTTCATAAGAGGCACCAGAATAATGAGTATTAAAAAAGACTTTTATTCATAAGGTCTGTGAGAAGTACAAATGAACAACTGAATAAATTAATAAGTGATTTCATTAAAATGTTCTGCTTTACATAATTAAGACAAACTTTATAGATTATTTTCAATTTCATGAGAAACAATTTGTAGGACACCAGGAAATGTTGCTATTTTACTATAAACATTTTGGTAGTACTATGGAGTCTATGGGTTCAAAAATTGTCATTTTTATAAATAAGGAATGGTGGTTCTCACAGACTGTACCTTAACACTTTCTGTATTACATAGGCATATTCTGGGCTGGGATCATATTCTAGACTTATTTTTCTTGTTTGTTTGTTTTGGGTTTTGCAATTTTTAGGCCTTCTTGTTAGAGAATGGGATCTGATCATTTGGCAACTGAGAATTCTTCACGATTGAGTGATAAATTGAAAAGCTTTTTTTTTTAATACTAAAGATATGTTATCTAAATAATACTAAAAAAGGTTCAAATCTATTTTTTGACCTTTCACTGTATGACTTTTAAGCTGTTTATTAACCTGAAAGGATTCCCCACATTGTGGGTACTGAGGGTGGTAGATTTTGTTGAGTAAATTTTCTTAGGATCAATCAGCAAATATTACAGCCAGGATTTTATTCTGCTTAATTGCATTTATGCTTCCGGCATTTTTAAATTATTGGAGCGAATGTTTTCTTTTTCTGGGATTGGTGAAGGAAGGGGTTATTCTTTGAAGAAACATTTTTACTGTAAATATTTTAATTTAGCAATCATTAAGTTTTTTATGACATGTTATAATTAAATCATACAAAGCCCATAATCTACAAGAAAGTTTTCTCTGAAAGCATAACATTCATACATGTTGATTCTTTTGGCAAAAAATAAAATGTGTAGTCTTTATTTACATTATAGTTTATGGATTAAGGCATAGAGGATAGAATTATTTAACAGTTAAATATCTGATTAAAAGGATCTAATATTTCAAGTTAGTGAAAAATGAATAATTTGGACAAGTAATTAAGTATCTGACCTAACTGCAGTTACTTTGGGTTTTGATGGTCTATCATTTCATTAAAATATGTAGATGGCATATGCTTGCCTAACCTACCATATTTGTGTGTGTGTGTGTGTGTGTGTGCGCGTGCTTAGTTGTGCATACAAATTTCAAAATACATACACATACACATATTTTTTAATCTAACATTTCTATAACAGAAGAAAAACAATCAAGAACATTACTACCAGAAGCCATCACTTGAACAATTTCACAGTGACCTTTGGAACTTTGGAACATAAGTGTTCTTTTTGAGTCACTGTGGCTTCTGAAATGACTGAGTTTTCCACAGGAAATTTTATATATAAATAAAATTATATATATATATACATATATATATATACACACACATACATATGTATATCCAGAAAATCTGGCTTGTGTGAGTGTCTTTAATTTTATCTTTATTATTCTAGACTTATTTTGATCTAGAATATCTTTAATTTCCCTGGAGCAGAGATGCTATATATGCCTAAAGCAACATAATTATGATCAGTTTTAGGACTAGGGTATTAACCATTATGATTTTCTCCTGAAAATTGCCTTAGCAAATTTTTTTGTGATCTGATTCTTTTTACAATCTGTGGAGTCTTTTTAGGAGGCACACTTCCTCAGAAGTAAGATGCAGAATAGAATTGATGCCATCTTTGAAGAACCTCCTTTAATACTGAATCAAAGGGTTTAATATTCATATTTGAATATTTAATGCTTTTTGTTATAAAATTAAAGAGGAAAGTGAGTTTTTTATGCAAGAAAAATGATCCCTAAATTGTTTCTCACCTCTGTTCTCTTCTACAACGGAGGGAGACATTGGATGGCAAGCATCTTGTAGAGCATAACTGTAGAGCTATGTTACTCAAGGGAAAGCTGCTTAGTAGTTTCTAAAAACGCATGCTATAGGGCAAACACAATTTTATAAAGCTTATTTTACCAAATTCGCTATGACTTGGTAATACTAATGCAGCTGTAATGCTTGAATAAGCTTAGTCAAATAAAGCCTATAAAAATGCTCACTCCACCGAAATAACTGCTCTGGGTGATCTAAGGTCAGAAATATGTGTCTGTCAATAGTAAAATCCTATTTGAATAAGCTTTTCAAATGATAGGTTAGGGAATTTCACTGTTCCATGTAATACTGACAGTTCCAACACCTAGAGTTGACCCTGGATTGACTCTGAGGGAAGTGGCTCCACTCTCCTAGTGCTTAACACCAAAACCAAAGTCAAGTGCACCTGACAGTAAATACCAAGTAGGTTCTTAGAGGACAGTGACCTAATTTTCCATTTATTTCTTACTCCTTGAGGTACTGAGGATATAATTTTATCTCCAGAATACTCGACAAAGTGACTGCTCTTCTGCTCAATAAAAACTGAAATGTTGATGGGTGTGAAGGGGCTAGAAGGAAAAAGTTCAACCATTCATCATTTTGTTTATCTGTTTGCTTTTTCAAATTGTTTTGTATCAGAACTTTAATTTCCCAGAGAAATTAGTTGCCAATGAGTGGCATCTTCTTCACATACAATTTAAGATCAATTTTAGGTCTATTTGGACAAACAATTCAGAGGATGAAGATGTTAGGGACTAAGCAATACATAATACTTTGAAAACTCCAATAATGAGTAGACTTCAGAAAACTGGTTCTCTTTAACGCCTCTGTTTCAGTTTCCTTTCATGTCATGTGTGCAGCTTTATCAGCTGTTTCAAAAACCCTATGTGCTCCTTAGAAGAAAGATTTGTATAAAGTATTATTTGTGTTTACCTAATTGCTTGCATTTTTGAAATATGGGCATGGATACCTTAATGTTCTTTTCAGAAATACATAAAAGAGCTTCAAGCTCATTTGGAAGTCTTTTGAAAGGCACAGGAAGCTGCTTTTTTTCCCCTATAGATTAGATGATTTAAAAAAAAAACCACACAGCAAATCTTCTCTCTCTAAATTTTCAGGCTGCATTTTCTTCATGCAATATGTGTATTTTCTTCATGAGATATACAGACTTTGTTCAGAAAGATGAGGGTTTGAGCTAGATTATTCTGATCTGTCTAAACCTTTCAAATAGCTTAATGAAGATTTGGGTTCAAGTTAAACAAAATATAGTAATATCCTATTATAATGGTCTCCAATTCTAAGCATATATTTTTTCTCACAAAAATTCTTAAATATTTTACTTTATTAGATATTTAAAAATTCTAGACAGAAGAATGGATAAAGAAGATGTGGTACATATATATAATGGAATATTACTCAGCTATAAAAAAAGAACAAAATAATGTCATTTGCAGCAACATGGATGGACCTAGAGATTGTCATAATGAGTGAAGTAAGTCAGAGAAAGACAAATATCATATGATATCACTTATATCTAAAAAATGGTACAAATGAACTTATTTACAAAACAGAAATAGAGTCACAGATGTAGAGAACAAACTTATGGTTACGGGAGGGAAAGGGCAGGGAGGGAGGGATAAGTTGGGAGATTGGGAATGACACATACACACTACTATATATAAAATAGATAACTAATAAGGACCTACTGTATAGCACAGGGAACACTTCTCAATACTCTGTAATAACCTATATGGGAAAGAATCTTAAAAAAGAGTGGATATATGTATATATATAACTGATTCACTTTGCTGTACAGCAGAAACTAACATTTTAAATCAACTATACTGCAATAAAATTTTTTTAAAAATCTATGTGTCTGGGCTTCCCTGGTGGCGCAGTGGTTGAGAGTCTGCCTGCCGATGCAGGGGACGCAGGTTCATGCCCCGGTCTGGGAAGATCCCACATGCTGTGGAGCGGCTGGGCCCATGAGCCATGGCCGCTGAGCCTGCGGGTCCGGAACCTGCGCTCCTCAACGGGAGAGGCCACAGCAGTGAGAGGCCCGCGTACCGCAAAAAAAAAAAAAAAAAAAACTGTGTCTGCTTTTAATCCAATTATGGCAATAGCATTAATTCTGGAGTGACTATAGAAAGTGTCAATTTATATTACTAATGAAAATAAAGGTATTTCATTATAAGTTTTATTTTAAAAACCCCTGGGGTACTCAATGAAATCAGTTATGTCCCTACTTAATGGTTATATACTCTAAAATATCCTTGTTCATATACATGTACATATGAAAATATTACTGAATATTATGAAAATATTATTGAATTATCACTACTTTTCCATCCAATGGATACAAATTTCCTTATAACTAGAAAGCACAAATCTAGTTTTATTTATATTTAAGTATATCAAAAATAAAGCAGGTTGATTCATGAAACAAATGCCTAAAAACTCACCCAGAGAAGTAAACTTGAAAGAAATTTAGGTCTTAGTTCTTGTGTTTCCTTAAATTTCCAGAAAGTAGCTGATACAACATGAGAAACCAATCATTTTATATGACTATAGTTTTAAGCAGAAACAATACATGAAGTCCTTATTATTATTACCGAGTACATTTATATGAAAAGAGTATGAATATGCAGTGTGCTCTTTTTGGTTTGGGGAGACTGTCACACTCTCTTAATGGAAATAAAGTAGAAGCTACTATGACACCAGAATGACAGGATTACTACTCCTTGTGGGGTAAAAGCAGCAGATGATTAATTCTCAAGGAAGAGTTAATTTCCATGAAAATGTCTGTAAGGAAAAGAAAGTAAAAAACACACATTAGGGCTTCCCTGGTGGCGCAGTGGTTGAGAGTCCGCCTGCCGATGCAGGGGACACGGGTTCGTGCCCCGGTCTGGGAAGATCCCACGTGCCGCGGGAGCGGCTGGGCCCGTGAGCCATGGCCGCTGAGCCTGCGCGTCCGGAGCCTGTGCTCCGCAACAGGAGAGGCCACAGCAGTGAGAGGCCCCCGTACCGCAAAAAAACGAACAAAAAAACAAAACAAACAAAAAAACACACATTAGAGCCAACAAATCATGGAAAGCTAATGATTTTGAAGCATTGAATTTAGAATTTTTTTCCAAATTGAAATAGCAGGTCATTACTCAGTCCTTTTCTATTTCACTGGGTTTGTAATTCAATGACAATGGGGCAATTTAGCAGGAAGACTGCTGGGGCTAGGTAAAAGCATTTCAATTATGTATATTTAGCACAGGAAGAAAATGTGTCAACCCAAATGTAAAATACTAGAAAGTTAATTTCTCAAAAGAACTGAATATAGTTCATGGATCTTATGTCTGTCCTGTTCAAATCATATTTGCTAGGAACCAGTGTCTAACTTTTCTTTGCCTAAAACTGAATCCACAGAATTTGGGAGATTTTCTGTCAATTCCATACCCAAACTTCAAACTCAGAAAATCAGGCCCTAAAATGATTTATCTTCTTGCATGAGACTTTCTGGGTTCATGACGTCAGGATGGATTATTTTCCTAAAATGAATCTGATTGAATATGTCAAAACCATTGTCATAAAAAAAGTCACATCATGGGTCTTGTTAATTAATTTCCATCCCTAAACTATCCCACTATGTGTAGTACACACTGACATTTTGATTTGGGCTACTTGGGCATGTACTGGTAGTACGGCTCCATGGCCATGATTTCCTTTAATTTAGTATGAAAGATATAGCTCTATTAAAATAACTATGGTTATTACGCTTAAATATATTAATATTCTTTTGAGTAGTTTTTAAATAATCAGATGGAAACATGCATGCTACGGACTGAATTGTGTTCCCCCCCCCAAAGTCACATGTCAAAGCCCTGTTCCTCAGTGTGATGGTATTTGGAGATGAGGTCTTTGGGAGGTAATTAGGTTTAGGTTAGGTCATGGGGGTAGAGCCCTCCTTATAGAATTAGTTCCCTTATACCACGAGACAGTAGAGAGCTTACTGTGCTCTCTCTGCCATGTGAGGACACAGTGAGAAGACAGCCATCTGCAAGTCAGGAAGAGAGTCCTCACTAGAATCTGACCATGCTGGCACCCTGACTAAGACTTCCAGCCTCCAAAACTGTGAGAAAATAAATTTCTGTTGTTTAAGACACCCCATCTGTGGTCTGTGGTATTTTTTGACGGCAGCCCCAGCTGACTAAGAAAATGCACCGTCACGTGTAAATTGATCCTCAGCATTTTTATTCATCTGCACATTTATTCTGCCTAATCTGTTTGTAGAAACCTCTCCCGGTTGTTGCATCTTTTGGAGATTTATCAACCTTAATAATGTTCAAGATGCTAGTTTTAATTGCCTCATTAGAAAGGAACGTCTCTGCTTAATTATTGACATTATTTAGTAGATACATGCTTTTTTTAGTCAAAGAGATTGCACATCTTTTTCTGTGCCCCACTAGTCTTTTGTCCTCTGTGGAAGACTTAATTTTGTTGACCAGCTAAACTTCCCACTTCTTATGAGATGTACCTGAATAGATGTGTTTTTTTAACTTTAATTTTTATACAATTTTTAAAGATTATACTCCATTTATAGTTATTACAAAATATTGCTGTATTCCCTGTGTTGAACAAAACAACCTTGAGCCTATCTTACACCCAATAGTCTGTGCCTTCCACTCCCCTATCCCTACATTGCCCCTCTCCCCCTTCTTCCCACTGATGATGACTAGTTTCTTCTCTATATCTGCAAGTCTTCTTCTTTTATGCTATATTCACTAGTTTGTTGTATTTTTTAGATTCCACATATAAGTTATATCATACAGTATTTATCTTTCTCTGTCTGACTATTTCACTTAGCATAATGCCCTCCAAGTCCATCCATGTTGCTGCAAATGGCAAAATTTCTGAACAGATATGCTTTTACTTCTATCAGTAAACGTACATCTCAATTCAACATTTTATCATGTCATAAAAATATTTTTTCATTTGTATTTATTTTTCTGGATAGAAATCACTGCCTACCACACATCCTTCTATATGTAGAAATAGATGTTATTTAACATGACACTTTCTTTAGCTGATTCCCTTAGCAAAACTTACGAAGTTTTTCACATTTAATAAGTGTTTGTTGGGGCCTCGCTGTATAAAAAAGTGCTGTGCTAAGTTCTATGAAAGGGTAAATGACTTGCTTCCAACCTGGGGCTTTGTTGAAAACCAAAGAACTATACAAGAGTTGGGATAATTTCACCCATATCATTGTATTAATCAAAAAATGTTATAGAATCATAGGGAAGAACAGTAGTGTTCACTTCAAAAGAAGTGAGGCATTTGAGGCAATTCTTGAAAGAAAAGTTGGCTTTTAAAAGTGGAGTTTCAGTAAGACCATTTTTTTTTTAAAGAAAAAAAAGGGATTCATCAGAAATCCTTGCCCAAGTTAGATTAGTAAAACCCAATGTATTTTACCTGTAATGTGTTAAGAGTTCAATACATATTGTTTCAGAAAGTGAATTCTAGTTATGCACTTACCATTGCTTTTCACCTTTAAATTCAGATTACTATTTGTAGGAAAACAATTATCCTGAATGGGGAGTAACTGCTAAGTTGAAAATGAAAAGATCAAAAGGTAGGGGAAACCTAGGCTTACCGGAACTAATACAAGAAGAGACATCTATTACTTGGCAGTAAGGAGTACTGGGAAGTGGCTAGCAGGTCACAGCGAGGACCCACTGCCCAGGGAGGGAGATATCCTGCCTCTCACTCAACCAGAACACAAGTGAGCTCTTCCTAGAAGGAGTACTTCAATATTAGAATCTGACCTTGAAAACCCCCAAAAAAACTCATTTCGTTTACGACCAAGACAACACAGCCACTCAAAAAATAAGAGTGAGATCTGAGATTTTCTTTCAAAAATGAAAATAATTTTTTTTATAAAAAGGAATCTGGATATTTAGATCATTCTGACTGATCACCCCTCATGACAGAGATGAAGGAAAATAATTATTTACATTCCTAGCAGAAGCAAGAGCATCAGTCAGAACTTCTGATGGCTGGTAATGCAAACACAACCAAATTAAAGGAGTTTTTATATTCTCATATAACTGGAAGTCCAGAGATAAATCTGACTGTAAACACAGCTGGCTCCGTGAACCCACACAGTGGTATCTGGACTCTACCTCTTTCTATCTTGCAGCAGATTCTTCAACTGGTGGGCTAGAGGGCTACTGGTAGACCCCACCAGCTTGGTAAACCAAGCAGAAAGAGAGTATAACTCCAGTAGTTCCTAGAAAACTGAGGAGGACTCTGATTGCCCCATCCCTTCACAGTCTTAGGCAAGAGGGAATGTTCTAAGTGGTCAGGCTTGTCTTAAAGACCCATCCCTATGGTTGGGGGTTAGGGGAGTGTTCACTTTCTATCCCACTACTGGAAAAAGAAATTCACTTCCTGGAAGGGTAGAGGGAGCGAGTGGGTAGCAAGGAGTGCTAGATAACGCAAAATATAGGTGTATATCTCTTCATCTTTGCAGGTAGATTAGGTGGCCAAATCATCCTCTGAAATATTACAATAATCACATACCCTAAATCTGGGGAAAGAGATGGCAGTTTAGGGCTTTCATGATTGAAATTGGCAGGGGGTCCGTTTCCGGTTTAAGACAAAAGCAATTTTTACCTTGAAAGAGAGTGAATAGCTTTTCTTTAAGTGCTTAGAATCTGGATTCTTCTAAAAATTTCTCTAGGTTACTTCCTATGGTTTACCAATATTAGATACATATCAATTAGAATGTCTAGGATTATTTTGATAAAGATTGTTTTTGTGAGTTGTCATGATTTAACTTGCCTCTCAAAATCTATTTTCATTCAGTTTATACTATAAAAGCATAATTTAGTTGTCACAGATTTCTATGTATATGATACATAGACATTCTTTTTCTTTATTGTAGTGTAGTTGATTTACAATGTTGTGTTAGTTTCAGGTGTACAGCAAAGTGATTCAGTTATACATATATCATCTTTTTAGATTCTTTTCTCATATAGGTTATCACATAATATTGAGTAGATTTCCCTGTGCTATACAGTAGATCCTTGTTGGTTAGCTATCTTTTTTTTATCATTTATTTTCATAAAGTTTATTTGTCCTTACAGAGGTTGACTTCCTAAAATCAAGTTTAGTCGTTTAGGTTTTCTCGTACAACAAGAAAAGAGCACTTGAAAAATTCTCAAAATGAAATTAATTTTTTTAAGTCTGTAAACTACTGTTTTGCCAGCATGGATTCATCACATCTGTCAGGGGAAATACAGCAATGGCAAAAGAGTATGTGATCCTAAAATGTAGCAGAAGCATCCTATTACCTGTTTATTCTGCATAGTTCACTACAAGTAAGGATTGCATCATATCAATAGGTTCATGTCTTTCCTGTAAAATAAAAATATTTTAGTGGCTGAGATAAAAAACTGTATAAAGAAAATTTCATTCCTCACTGATAATCTTATAACTTGCTACTTATAATTTATCTGATAAAAATGGTGTTGGCAATCTAAGCAAACAGCTATTGTAACAGCTGTGCTATCTTCTCACTATCTATCTTAAATATAGTAGTGTGTGTGTGTTCATCCCAAGCTTCTGATTCATCCCTCCCTGCCACGTTTCCCCTTTGGTAACTATAAGTTTGTTTTTGCTATTGATACACAGACATTCTTCAAACACTAGGATTAATAAAATATGCAATTTAAAAGATGGATTCTTCACTTTTCAACTTTATTTGCTTAAAGATCTTTTCAGTAGAGTTTCTCCAAAATTCTTACTTATATGCATGTTTTCTGGAACACTTAAAAATATAGCAAAGGTCATTCTTGTGACTGGGAATTACATTCTTAATATAATTTTGAAATAACTTTTTTTTTCACTGATAGTATATACTGCCCTGCTCTCCTTTGCTCTCTAATTTTTGAAGAAAAAATTTAGTGTTAGAGTATTCTACAAACCACATCGCACAGTTAACTGTGAAATTCAAATTAATGCTTTTATGAAATGAATATGCAATATTTTATTTATACCATTCTAGAATATAGGTGTCTTCCTTGAGCATCCTAGAAGAGCCTGTATTGTATTATTCCCATAGGAATAATAATGGGCAAGTGGGCATGGCACTTTCCTCATCTGATTAATAAGGCATGATGAGGTTAAGTGAATTCTTTCAGGAGACTTATGATTTATTCTCCAATGCATAACCTGGCTGTGGTCTTTGGAGCTACTACATAAGCAGCCGTAATTTTACTTTATGGAGCAGAGTCTCTTGGCCCTTCAGCCAGATCCCCACTTCTTTTTTGTTTTGAACTATTTGTTTTTAACTTTTTATTTTATATTGGAGTATAGCCGATTAACAACGTTGTGATAGTTTCAGCTGCACAGCAAAGCGACTCAACCATACATATGGTACCTATACATACCTGCAGCCATACATATGCAGGTATCCATTCTCCCCCAAACTCCCCTCTCATCCAGGCTGCCACATAACATTAAACAGAGTTCCCTGTGCTCTACAGTATGTCTTTGTTGGTTATCCATGTTAAATATAGCAGTGCAGATCCCCACTTCTTTTGAAGCTGATTCTGGCTACCTGGCAATCAAAATAATTTGTATGAAATCAAAACGAATGGAATGAAAAAGTAGGCATGGAAAGTACTGTCACATATCCTCGCTGCTCTGCTCCAGTTGTGAGACACCAACTTTCAAGAAACATCACCCAGGGCTTCCCTGGTGGCGCAGTGGTTGGGAATCCGCCTGCCAATGCAGGGGACACGGGTTCGAGCCCTGGTCCCGGAAGATCCCACATGCCGTGGAGCAACTAAGCCCGTGCACCACAACTACTGAGCCTGCACTCTAGAGCCCGTGAGCCACAACTACTGAAGCCCGTGTGCCACAACTACTGAAGCCCACGTGCCTGGAGCCTGTGCTCTGCAACAAGAGAAGCCACCACAATGAGAAGCCTGCGCCCCGCAATGAGGAGTGGCCCCCGCTCACTGCACCTAGAGAGGGCCTGTGTGCAGCAGCAAAGACCCAATGCAGCCAAAAATTAAATAAATGAATAAATAAATTTATAAAAAATAAACATCACCCATATCAAATTTCTCGGTAATATTTACCTCTCATTTTTCCACCATATCAATAACTAGCTGTTTTCATCTCCAAAGTGCTTCTCAAACATTAAATAATCTCAGATTACACACTCTATTCTTTACATATATCTTGACCAGCTGTCAGAGAAGGCAATTTATTTCCCCTCAATTTTATTCTTCTTGGCACTGTGTGGCTTCTGTAAGTAAATCTGAATGGAAATTGAAAGTTACAACCTAGTGTGTTTCCATAACAAAGGCAACACATAATTTTCCTTAAGCAGGGTAACCTTCAGGTTACTTTCAAATTGCTTATGGTTTTGCTGTTGGATACTCAGAATGTTTTCATCACCTTGGAATCTTGATTAATTCTTAAGTGGAATTTTTGAGGATGTGAGGATGAAAAAAAAAATAGAAAAGATTTAAAAATTGTTTAATGTTAACTTTGTCATTTTTATTTGTTTAAAATATTGTACCATAATTGTTTTGGCAGGACTGTAAGGTGAAATAAAATTTAGAATTTATATTAAAATCAGTTCTTTAAAAAATTAAAAGTCATATTTTAACTCTGAACTTGCATTACTTCCTGAATTTATATACTCTCTCAATTTCCTGATAAAAAAGGGAAAAAATGTAGAAATTCTTATCCCATAAAAATTTTTCTTTTAAAAATGGGACCAGAATTCAACTAATTTTGTATCAAATCTCAGTAAGTTTATTTATTCAGTTTCAAGATACCAAGCAGGTGTGTATGTTATTGTCTGCAGAAATACTCTCTTACACACAGTTCACTGAAGTGAATCTAAAGAGCAAAAGCAATTCTTCCCATGTTCTCTATATAGCGATAGTAGGAAGCCTTCCAGAAGTTAAAAAACTGGAGTTTAGCAACATATCAGCTTTCACGTGGGCCTCTCCTACACACTTATAATTCACTTACTGTCCTGCGAATCATTTGATTCACTTGTAGCCCCACTTGAGTCTTGAATCGCATTTCAAAGTATTTCTATCATTCATCCATTTTCAGAACTGCCATTAGAAGTGATGGGAATTTGGCACGAAATTCAGTGAGAGGATATGATATGAGTTCTTTCTAATTTTTCTTTCTTTGAGCACCACCTCAGGTACAAACTGAAATCTGTTTTTTAAAGTTATTTTTCCATCTTGGTATCATTTCAACTAAATTGAATTTTAGAGCTTGGGATATGTATTCACATAGATTTTCAGAGAAGAAAGGAGATTCATTGTTACTATTATTAATTTATACCTAAAGTTGTTTTAAAATTTTAATTAAATGATTTTACCACTGATGTTTCTCCTCAGCTTTTTACTCTTAAAAATACATGCCTAGATTTACCATTGTCATCTAAAAATAGTTGTATTAGTTATGTTTGGTTATTATTAATACCTACTAATATATACACTAGAATGCATTTGATTTTCTTTTCCCTAGTCAGTCTAGAATTTTATGTCATTTATTTTATTTCTATATAGGGGAGGAAAGTACCATTTTATGGGTAAAGAAATGAAGCAAACTTTATTAACTACAGTACTTAATTTTGCATGTGGTATTTTAATTTCTTCTGTCAACAACTAAAAATTGTCTTATGAACTGAATTTATACTTTAAGTACGCAGTGCACACATCTGTTTGAGGGTTCAAACTATTTTTGTACTTTAAAGAATTCAGTTACATATCTGATAACATTTGTACAATAACAAAATAAGTTTATTTTTATCAATCATCTCTCTTAATTTTGTTAATGGGGCAAAACAGGATCCATTAATATGAATAAATTACAGTATGTGTCCCTGTTTTCCTGTATTACAATAAATAAATTGATTAGGAAAGACATGGAGGAAGTCATAGCATTCTTTTTTTGGTTCCCTGAAACTGTCTTAGCCTAATGTATATGCTATTAAGTGGAAATAAATGTCTGCATTTATCGAGGAGTTAGTCCCTCAGCCTTTGTTTCTAAGGTTAATCTTGCACTTCTAGCCCTTCCTTATCATGATAGTAGTGGTTGTAGTCCTACCTGTAGAAGTAGTGGCCAAAGTAACGATGATAGTGATGATGATAATGGCGAAGATTATTCTAAGAGTAACTCCATTTAGGTGAAATTCATTTTGTAAAAAATGTCAAAGAAGTTTCCGGTTGGGAGTGGAAAAATTTGTTTTTAATTTTTAATGTCAAAGAAGTTTGAAAATTTGCTTTTTAAAAAAAATTTAGGAATGTAATTTAGAGATAAAATTGAAAATATTTACTTATGTGTATTAGAATGTGATTAATCAAAATTTTCTCTTCCCTGATATGTAATTCTTTAATTGTTGTAGACAAAGTAGCTCATATTTAAAGTATATGAAATATATTGTTAAGCTGTAATTTTGGCAAAAACATTTGGATTGTTAGGGGTATTTTTTCTCTTTAGTACTCAGTTATTTACTCCACATCTGTGTAATTTCTGGTTGGTCTTCAATTGTTCTTAAATGACACATGATATATTTGTTCCAAATAATCTCTAAGTTTCCTCTAGAGATAACTTTCTATGAGTCAAGGCTTGTCAATATAGTCATATATGCCTGCTCTCCATTGAGGGGACGCTTTCTAGTTATGCAAAGGCAGCAACTTTACAGAAGAAAAATGAGTTACAAAATTTTTAAATGTTTACTCTATACATAAAAATATCATAAAAAGGGCTTCCTTGGTGGCGCAGTGGTTGAGAGTCCGCCTGCCGATGCAGGGGACACGGGTTCGTTCCCCGGTCCGGGAAGATCCCACATGCTGCGGAGCGGCTGGGCCCATAAGCCATGGCCGCTGAGCCTGCACGACCGGAGCCTGTGCTCCGCAACGGGAGAGGCCACAACAGTGAGAAGCCGACGTACTGCAAAAAAAAAAAAAAAAAGTCATAAAAAGAAAAAGTAAACAGTTGAAGGAAAAAAGTGCAACATAAGTTTAGATAAAGTGGTACTATCCTATATGTGTGTGTTTATTTATAAGCATATATGTATACACACATGCATACATGTAAGTACATTTACACGTAGACACACTCATATATGTATATGCACATATACAAAATATATACATATACATTATGTATATATGTATATGTGTACAAAACTTTATAAACCACCAGAAGGAGGTTTATAGAAAAATGAACAAAAAACTTCACAGGATAAGAAATATAAATGAAAAATAAACATATAAAAAAGCTTATCTCTAGCAATCAAAGAATTGCAAATGAAGTAGAATTTTCCTCCTGTGTGATTGAACATATTTTGAATACTGGTAGTACCCAGGGTTGTCAAGGATAAGGAAACAAATTATTTTTATTTTCAAAAATAAACTAATTTTCAAATATATACATATATTCTCAAAAGATATAAAAGTGATTATATTATTTGCCCAGAAATTCTATATTTAGGAAATTCTCCTTATACAAAAATCATTAATATGTGCTGAGAAAACTTCTGCCATGTCCCAGGGTAGAAAGCTGTTCAACTAAATTATGCGTAGCCATGGAATGACATGCCATGCAGCCACTTAAGTGGTATTTTATGGAATATGTACAGCAAGAAATCATGTTTATTATATATTGCCTAGTAAAAAAAACTAACGGAGAGTGTGTTGATGACTTGTCAGAAATAAATAAAACATATTTATGTATTTACTTGCCTGTACAGAAAAGTAGGTATAAATAGAAAAATATGTCAACAGTTCTTTTTGCATGGTGAGAATACAAATAATTATCGATGGTCAATCTATTGTTTAATAAAAAACCCAAATAATTATCTATTTATTTATTTTGCTATTTTTTATATTTTTTGAATTTTCAGTCATGAACGGAAAGTGTAGACTTTTGTAAGCAGAAATAAAAAGTTTCTGGATATAATAAGATTTTCCAACATTAATCTCTTAGATCTTCTATGCCCCTTTCACAAATAAAAATTAATGGCTTTAATAGAGGGTCAATTATGCTGTTAAACCAGAATCCAAAAGAAATTTCATCCATTTGAACTATTTTATCACTGATTTTGTTTCTCTCCCAGAGGGGATATTTTTGCTTGTATTTAGACCTGACATATGAACCTAAATAAAAGAAAAAGGTTAAAAAGCAACTTGACCAAAAAAGCCATTGCCCTTGATGGTATTGGGTATATGAGGCAGTAAGGGACATGCAAAAATGATTGAAGATTATGACATAGTTTGTGGCCTGGCTGGCAGTACTTATGGAACTTGGGAGGCGAGGAATGCTGATTATGAGGGCCTATGTGTATCAGGGTGGAGGGTAAATGCTGAGAAAGTGAAATGTGGTAGCGGGCAGGGAGTTTGGCTCTACCACTAAAGAGGTGTATTCTGCCACAGAAAATGCTATAAAAGAGCTATATATACCTATACAGTCTGTGTTTTGTGGGGAAGGGGTTTTTGTCATCAGTATTTGACATGAAATTCCAAATTGTAATTCTCCTTTTCCAATGTTCGATTAGGAAATGCATCTACGACCACAACTGTGATAGACAGCAAGAATGGATCTGTGCCCAAATCCCCTGGAAAAGTGATAAAGAGGACAGTCACAGAAGATATAGTGACAACATTCAGCTCCCCAGCAGCCTGGCTTCTGGTCATTGCTCTGATCATCACGTGGTCAGCTGTGGCCATTGTTATGTTTGACTTAGTGGATTACAGAAACTTTTCAGGTAAGATCCATGAAGTTTGGCTTTTCTTTTTTTTTTTTAATTAATTTTTATTGGAGTATAGCTACTTTGCAATGTTGTGTTAGTGTCTGCCGTACCGCAGAAGTTTGGCTTTTAAATGGAAAGAAACAGAGTTCTCTCCAGCTCTGGCTTTGTTTCTCTTCACCCTGCAAATAAACAAAGCATCCCACAAACATGCTTGAGGGCCACTAAGGGCTAGTTCCCATCTTCACATTTCCTTCTAATCTTTGCCTGTTCTCATAGACTTCAAATGAAACCTGATTTGAAGAGCTGAACAAAAGCTCAATGTTATAGTTTCATGAGGATAACAATTCCAAAGCTTGGTGGATATTTGGTTTGGGAATAGGGACTTTATCAATCATTAATAAAGGATAATTTGTGGATTTTACACTCGGCTATATAAAACCAAACCCAACCCAAATAAAACACTTTTGGACAAATGGAAAATTGTGTATTTTTAAGTCCCCCACTATCTGGCTCCAAGTTTCCTTCCCAGACATTCTCTTTGCTCCTCCCATTAAAACATCCTATTTTGATTTCCTAAAAATAAAGAATGTTAAAAGGAATTTCGAGGAATTACTTGTAATGCGATACTACGGCCAGCCATGTGTTCTTATAGATTTGGAGTGAAATAGGAATATCACAAGTGAGGAAATTTAGATTTTCATTATGGCCTATCCAATCTCTGAGTATATTGTTCATCTCTTTGTTCAAGGTCTTTCTGTTTTTTTAAAATTATATTTGTCTATTTCCACATCTGACATGCTCTATTGAGCATGTGAGTTCCTTGAGAGAAAGAATCGGTCAGGTGCTCAATAATTATTAAATGAATAGATGAATGAGTTTATGCTTATGCCTTTGTATCATAAGCAAAAACATTTTATTAGCTTCTTAATGTGCTCGTTCATATTTGCCCTGTGCACCCTGCAACCTACCTGTTCTTTCTTCAGTAAGAGTGGAATCGGTAGAACTCAGAAACTATAAATACTGTAAGTTGCATTCTATATACTGAGAGATCCTCTACTTCCCATTATGGTATTTTACTCATTCAACAATTATTGTCAAGTATCTACTACATATGCCAGGAAATGGCTATTTTAAAAGAAATGCAAGTATGAATAACACAAAGTCAAAAAACTGTATAGTTTGGGTTTATTGATATGGAGGTGTGACTGAGATAACTCTGCCCCCTGTACCGTTGGTAGCTGGGTTAAAGTGAGCATCATCTAACAGGTAGAGCTAAGTCTCATGATGTCAACCAAAGCAAAAGGGCTATTTATCCAGAGCCATAAACCTCTGCTTTAAGTAGGCAATAGTTTTGGTATATTGTGTAATGCAGACTCTTAAAAGGATATACAGTTGAAATGCCTATAATATAAAATATGACCTAGAATTTTAAGTGAAAAACAGTTGTTTACATTACTCCAGGAAATTTCATTTCCCTTGAGCCTATATTGACTGATATTTTTCATCTGTTCTTTTTTAGAATTTTATTCATTCAAATTTTAGAACCAAATATGGTCATATAATATAGTTCTTCAATTTTTACAGTAGATGTATTTTAAGAATTGTGTATAAATCTAATATTTGTAAAGTTAATATTTTAATAAGTATACTAAATAAATTACTGATGAATTTGTTCTTAATTATTTGATAAAATGAGCAGCTACCTATAATTAAATTTTCAGATTAGATTACTTAAATGTAAGGCACATAGTCCACAGTAGAGCTTCCTTGGACCATTGTAATTAGTTACTATGGATAATGCCTATGTTCCTGGCATTTCATTTGATAGGGGAAAAATAACCTCTGTATTACTACTACTTCACTTCTTCTTTCAAGAAGTGTTTGCTAAGTACATCGTCTTTGTGAAGACTCCTCCTCCAGTTCTATATATTTATTAATGACCTAACCATCTATCCATTTCCTGCAAAAAGAAACCTGCAAGTCATCTGTTAAATCTGCTGGGCACCTGATCAGTTACCACACTGTATGCCAGCCAACCCTCTTATGCCTCATAAATTTGCTCCCTCCTCTTATTACCACAGTCTCCATTACTACACTTCAGACCTTGATTCTCTTTTGAGGGGGCTAATGCAGTTTCTTCTTGTCTGCCTCATCCAGGCCTCTCCCCTTTAACATTGCCCCCAAGGTATCTTCATAAAACATAAATTTCATTGAGTATTTCTGCCAAGTACAAATTCCTTGGCATGAAATTCAAGTCCTTGGCTTAGCCCTTTATTTTCATCTTGTAATTCCGCTCATGCACCCCGTTTTCCAGCCATACTTCCTATTGCTCTCACCTGTTTTCTTTGCCTGGGAAAACATACACTCTCACTCCTCCCTGCCTCTGCTCATACCATCCTTCCCTCGTTCCCTGATCCAGTATAGCAGAAAGTGTAAAAAAGTAGTTAAGAATGTGAACTCTGGTGCTGCATTTCCTTGCTATTAAATCCAGATCTTGCAACTTTATAGCCCTTGTGATATCAGAAAAGTCACTTAGTCTCTCTTTGCTTCAGTTTCATCATCTATACAATAGTACATATGTAATAAGATTAAGAGAATTATACAAATGAATATATTTGGAGTGTTTAGGACAGAACCTGGTTTATCACAAGTACTGTATACATTTTATTTTTAAAATTTTATTTATTTATTAATTTTTTAAACATCTTTATTGGACTGTAATTGCTTTACAATGGAGTATTAGTTTCTGCTTTATAATAAAGTGAATCAGCCATACATATACATATATCCCCGTATCCCCTCCCTCTTGCGTCTCCCTCCCACCCTCCCTATCCCACCCTTCTAAGTGGTCACAAAGCATCGAGCTGATCTCCCTATGCTGTGCAGCTTCTTCCCACTAGCTATCTGTTTTACATTTGGTAGTGTATATATGTCAACGCCACGCTCTCACTTCATCCCAGCTTACCCTTCCCCCTCCCCGTGTCTTCAAGGCCATTCTCTATGTCTGTGTCTTTATTCCTGTCCTGCCCCTAGGTTCTTCAGACCCTTTTTTTTTTTTTTTAGATTCCATATATGTGTGTTAGCATATGGTATTTGTTTTTCTCTTTCTGACTTACTTCACTCTGTATGACAGACTCTAGGTCCATCCACCTCACTACAAATAACTCAATTTCGTTTCTTTTTATGGCTGATTAGTATTCCATTGTATATATGTGCCACATCTTCTTTATCCATTCATCTGTTGATGGACACTTAGGTTGCTTCCATGTCCTGGCTATTGTAAATAGAGCTGCAATGAACATTGTGATACATGACTCTTTTTGAATTATGGTTTTCTTAGGGTATATGCCCAGTAGTTGGATTGCTGGGTCGTATGGTAGTTCTATTTTTAGTTTTTTAAGGAACATCCATACTGTTCTCCATAGTGGCTGTATCAATTTACATTCCCACCAACAGTGCAAGAAGGTTCCCTTTTGTCCACACCCTCTCCAGCATTTATTGTTTGTAGATTTTTTGACGATGACCATTCTGACGGTGTGAGGTGATACCTCACTGTAGTTTTGATTTGCATTTCTCTAATGGTTAGTGATGTTGAGCATCCTTTCATGTGTTTGTTGGCAACCTGTATATCTTCTTTGGAGAAATGTCTGTTTAGGTCTTCTGCCATTTTTGGATTGGGTTGTTTGTTTTTTTGATATTGAGCTGCATGAGCTGCTTGTAAATTTTGGAAATTAATCCTTTGTCAGTTGCTTCATTTGCAAATATTTTCTCTCATTCTGAGGGTTGTCTTTTAGTCTTGTTTATGGTTTCCTTTGCTGTGCAAAAGCTTTTAAGTTTCATTAGGTCCCATTTGTTTATGTTTGGTTTTATTTCCATTTCTCTAGGAGGTGGGTCAAAAAGGATCTTGCTGTGATTTATGTCATAGAGTGTTTTACCTATGTTTTCCTCTAAGAGTTTTATAGTGTCTGGCCTTACATTTAGGTTTTTAATCCATTGTGAGTTTATTCTTGTGTATGGTGTTAAAGAGTGTTCTAATTTCATTCTTTTACATGTAGCTGTCCAGTTTTCTCAGCACCACTTATTGAAGAGGCTGTCTTTACTCCATTGTATATTCTTGCTTCCTTTTTCAAAGATAAGGTGACCATATGTGTGTGGGTTAAGCTCTGGGCTTTCTATTCTATTCCGTTGATCTATATTTCTGTTTTTGTGCTAGTACCATACTGTCTTGATTACTGTAGCTTTATAGTATACTCTGAAATCCGGGAGCCTGATTCCTCCAGCTCTGTTTTTCTTTCTCAATATTACTTTGGCTATTTGGGGTCTTTTGTGTTTCCATACAAATTGTGAAATTTTTTGTTTTAGTTCTGTGAAAAATGCCATTGGTAGTTTGATAGTGATTGCACTGAATCTGTAGATTGCTTTGGGTAATATAGTCATTTTCACAATGTTGATTCTTCCAATCCAAGAACGTGGTATATCTCTCCATCTGTTTGTATCATCTTTACTTTCTTTCGTCAGTGTCTTATAGTTTTCTGCATACATGTCTTTTGTCTCCTTTGGTAGGTTTATTCCTAAGTATTTTATTCTTTGTGTTGTAATGGTAAATGGGAGTGTTTCATTAATTTCTCTTTCAGATTTTCTATCATGAGTGTATAAGAATGCAAGAGATTTCTGTATATTAATTTTGTATCCTGATACTTTCCCAAATTCATTGATTAGCTCTAGTAGTATTCTGTAGCATCTTTAGGATTCACTATGTATAGTATCATGTCGTCTGCAAACAGTACCATCTTTACATCTTCTTTTCTGATTTGAATTCCTTTTATTTCTTTTTCTTCTCTGATTGCTGTGGTTAAAACTTCCAAAACTATGTTGAATAATAGTGATGAGAGTGGACGACCTTGTCTTGTTCCTGATCTTAGTGGAAATGGTTTCAGTTTTTCACCATTGAGAACGTTGTTGGCTGTGGGTTTGTCATATGTGGCCTTTATTATGTTGAAGTAAGTTCCCTCTCTGTGTACTTTTTGGAGGGTTTTTAATCATAAATGGGTGTTGAATTTTGTCAAACCTTTTTCTGCATCTATTGAGATGATCATATGGTTTTTATCCTTCAGTTTGTTAATATGGTTTATTACATTGATTGATTTGCGTATATTGAAGAATCCTTGCATTCCTGGGATACACCCCCACTTGATCATGGTGTATGATCCTTTTAATGTGCTGTTGGATTCTGTTTGCTAGTATTTTGTTGAGGATTTTTGCATTTATGTTCATCAGTGATATTGGCCTGTAGTTTTCTTTCCTTGTGACATCTTTGTCTGGTTTTGGTATGAGGGTGATGTGGCCTCATAGAAAGAGTTGGGGAGTGTTCCTCCCTCTGCTATATTTTGGAAGAGTTTGAGAAGGATAGGCGTTAGCTCTTCTCTCAATGTTTGATAGAATTTGTCTGTGAAGCCATTTGGTCCTGGACTTTTGTTTGTTGGAAGATTTTTTTCTTTTTTCTCTTTGCGGTATGTGGGCCTCTCACCCCTGTGGCCTCTCCCACTGCGGAGCACAGGCTCCGGACGCGCAGGCTCAGCGGCCATGGCTCACGGGCCCAGCCTCTCCACAGCACGCGGGATCCTCCCGGACCGGGGCACGAACCCGCGTCCCCTGCATTGGCAGGCGGACTCCCAACCACTGTGCCACCAGGGAAGCCCTGTTGGAAGATTTTTAATTACAGGCTCAATTTCAGTGCTTGTGATTGGTCTGTTTATATTTTCTATTTCTTCCTGGTTCAGTCATGGAAGGTTGTGCTTTTTTTGTAAGAATTGGTCCATTTCTTCCAGGTTGTCCATTTTCTTGGCATATAGTTGCTTGTGGTAATCTCTCATGATCCTTTGTATTTCTGCAGTGTCAGTTGTTACTTCTCCTTTTTCATTTCTAATTCTATTGATATGAGTCTTCTCCTTTTTTTTCTTGATGAGTCTGGCTACAGGTTTATCAATTTCATTTATCTTCTCAAAGAACCAGCTTTTAGTTTTATTGATCTTTGCTATTGTTTCCTTCATTTCTTTTTCATTTATTTCTGATCTGATCTTTATGAATTCTTTCCTTCTGCTAACTTTGGGGCTTTTTTTGTTCTTCTCTGTCTAATTGCTTTAGGTGTAAGTTTAGGTTGTTTCTTTGAGATGTTACTTGTTTGTTGAGGTAGGATTTTATTGCTATAAACTTCCCTCTTAGAACTGCTTTTGCTGCATCCCATATGTTTTGGGTTGTCGTATTTTCATTGCCATTTGTTTCTAGGTATTTTTTGATTTCCTCTTTGATTTCTTCAGTGATCTCTTGGTTATTTAGTAGTGTATTCTTTAACCTCCATGTGTTTGTATTTTTTACAGATTTTTTTCCTGTAATTGATATGTAGTCTCATAGCGTTGTGGTCAGCAAAGTTACTTGATACAATTTCAGTTTTCTTAATTTTACCAAGGCTTGATTTGTGACCCAAGATCTGGTCTATCCTGGAGAATGTTCCATGAGCACTTGAGAAGAAAGTGTATTCTGTTGTTTTTGGATGGAATGTCCTATAAATATCAATTAAGTTCTTGTTTAATGTATCGTTTAAAGCTTGTGTTTCCTTATTTATTTTCATTTTGGATGATCTGTCCATTGGTAAAAGTGGGGTGTTAAATCCCCTAATATGATTGTGTCACTGTCAATTTCCCCTTTTATGGCTGTTAGCATTTGCCTTATTTATTGAGGTGCTGCTATGTTGGGTGCATAAATATTTACAATTGTTATATCTTCTTCTTGGATGGATCCCTTGATTATTATATAGTGTCCTTCTTTGTCTCTTGTAATAGTCTTTTTTTAAAGTCTATTTTGTCTGATATGATAGTTGCTACTCCAGCTTTCTTTAGATTTCCATTTGCATAGAATATCTTTTTCCATCCCCTCACTTTCAGTCTGTATGTGTCCCTAGGTCTGAAGTGGGTCTCTTATAGACAGCATATATACGGGTCTTGTTTTTGTATCCATTCAGCCGATCTATGTCTTTTGGTTGGAGCATTTAATCCATTGAAATTTAAGGTAGTTATCGATATGTATGTTCCTATTACCATTTTCTTAATTGTCTTGGGTTTGTTATTGTAGACCTTTTCTTTCTCTTGTGTTTCCTGCCTAAAGAAGTTCCTTTAGCATTTGTTGTAAAGCTGGTTTGGTGGTGCTGAATTCTCTTGGCTCTTGCTTGTCTGTAAAGGTTTTAATTTCTCCATCGAATCTGAATGAGATCCTTGCTGGGTAGAGTAATCTTCTTTGTAGGTTTTTCCCTTTCATCACTTTAAATATTCTTGCCAGTCCCTTCTGGCTTGCAGAGTTTCTGCTGAAAGATCAGCTGTTAACCTTATGGGTATTCCCTTTTGTGTTATTTGTTGTTTTTCCCTTGCTGCTTTTAATATTTTTTCTTTGTATTTAATTTTTGATATTTGATTAATATGTGTCTTGGAGTGTTTCTCCTTGGATTTATCCTGTATGGGACTCTCTGCACTTCCTGCACTTGACTGACTCTTTCCTTTCCCATGTTAGGAAGTTTTCAACTATAATCTCATCAAATATTTTCTCAGTCCCTTTCTTTTTCTCTTCGTCTTCTAGGGCCCATATAATTCGAATGTTGGTTGTGTTTAGTGTTGCCCAAGAAGTCTCCGAGACTGTCCTCATTTCTTTTCTTCTTTTTTCTTTATTCTGCTCTGCGGTATTTATTTCTACTATTTTATATTCCAGGTCACTTATCCATTCTTCTGTCTCATTTATTCTGCTGTTGACTCCTTCTAGAGAACTTTTAATTTCATTTATTGCGTTGTTCATCATTGTTTGTTTGCTCTTTAGTTCTTCTAGGTCCTTGTTAAACTTTTCTTGTATTGTCTCCATTCTGTTTCCAAGATTTTGGATAACCTTTACTATCACTACTCTGAATTCTTTTTCAGGTTGACTGCCTATTTTCTCTTCATTTGTTTGGTCTGGTGGATTTTTACCTTGCTCCTTCATCTGCTGTGTGTTTCTCTCTGTCTTCTCATTTTGCTTAAATTATTGTGTTTGGGTTCTCCTTTTCGCAGGCTGCAGGTTCGTAATTCCCATTGTTTTTGGTGTCTTCCCCCAGTGGGTAAGGTTGGTTCAGTGGGTTGCGTAGGCTTCCTGGTGGAGGGGACTAGTGCCTGTGTTCTGGTGGATGAGGCTGGATCTTGTCTTTCTGGTGGGCAGATCCACGTCTGGTGGTGAGTTTTGGGGTGTCTGTGACCTTATTATGATTTTAGGTGGCCTCTCTGCTAATTGGTGGGGCTGTGTTCCTGTCTTGCTAGTTGTTTGGCATAGGGTGTCCAGCACTGGAGCATGCTGGTCATTGAGTGGAGCTGGGTGTTAGCATTGAGACAGAGATCTCTGGTAGAGCTTTTGCTGTTTGATGTTATGTGGATCTGGGAGGTCTCTGGTGGACCAATGTCCTGAACTTTGCTCTCCCACCTCAGAAGCACAGGCCTGACACCCCGCTGGAGCACCAAGACCCTGTCAGCCACAAAGCTCAGAAAAGGGAAAAAAAAGAAAGAATAAATAAATAAATAAAATAAAGTTATTAAAATAAAAAAATAAAAAAATTATTAAAAATAAAAAAATTCAAAAGTAATAAAAGAAAAGAAAGTAAGAAGGAAGAGAGCAGGCAAACCAAAAAACAAATTCACCAATGATAACAAGCGCTAAGAACTATACTGAAAAAAAAAAAGGATGAAAAAAAAACAGAACCCTAGGGCAAATGGTAAAATCAAAGCTATACAGACAAAATCACACAAAGAAGCATGCACATACACACTCAGAAAAAAAGGAAAAAAAAATATGTATATATTAAAAAAAAGGAAGAGAGCAACCAAATCAATAAACAAATTTACCAATGATAATAAACTCTAAATACTAAACTAAGATAAACGTAAGACCAGAAACAAATTAGATGAAGAAAGCAAATCCCAAGTGTACAATTGCTCCCAAAGTCCACTGCCTCAATTTTGGGATGATTCGTTGTCTCTTCAGGTATTCCACAGATGCAACGTGCGTCAAGTTAGTGTGGAGATTTAATCTGCTGCTCCAGAGGCTACTGGGAGAGATTTCCCTTTCTCTTCTTTGTTCGCACAGCTCCCGGGGTTCAGCTCTGGATTTGGCCCTGCCTCTGTGTGTAGGTCGCCTGAGGACATCCGTTCCCTCCCAGACAGGACAGGGTTAAAGTAGCAGCTGATTGGGGGGCTCTGGCTCACTCGGGCCGGGGGGAGGGAGGGGTATGGAATGCGGGGCGAGCCTGTGGCAGCAGAGGCTGGAATGATGTTGCACCATCCTGAGGTGCGCCGTGTCTTCTCCCAGGGAAGTTGTCCCTGGATCACGGGACCCTGGCAGTGGCGGGCTGCTCAGGCTCGAGGGAGAGGAGGTGTGGATAGTTACCTGCGTTTGCACACAGCCTTCTTGGTGGCTGCAGCAGCAGCCTTAGCATTTCATTCCCAGCTCTGGTGTCTGTGCTGATAGCCGCGGCTCATGCCCATCTCGAGCTCGTTTAGGCGGTACTCTCAATCCAGTCTCCTCGTGCACCCCGAAACAGTGGTCTCTTAGGCAGTTCCAGAATTTTTCCTGGACTCTCTCCCAGCTAGCTGTGGTGCAGTATCCCCTTCAGGCCATATTCATGCAGCCAACCCAAGTCCTCTCCCTGGGATCCGACCTCCAAAGCCCGTGCCTCAGCTCCCAGCCCCCACCCATCCCGGCGGGTGAGCAGACAAGCCTCTCGGGCTGGTGAGTGCTAGTTGGCACCAATCCTCTGTGCGGGAATCTCTCCGCTTTGCCCTCTGCACCCCTGTTGCTGCTCTCTCCTCTGTGGCTCTGAAGCTTTCCCCCTGCCACCCACCCCCTGTCTCCACCAGTGAAGGGCCTTCCTAGTGTGTGGAAACCTTTCCTCCTTCACAGATCCCTCCCAGAGCTGCAGGTCCTGTCCCTATTCTTTTGTGTCTGTCTTTTCTTTTTTCTTTTGCCCTACCCAGGTACGTGGGGAGTTTCTTGCCTTTTGGGAGGTCTGAGGTCTTCTGCCAGCGTTCAGTAGGTGTTCTGTAGGTGTTGTTCCACATGTAGATGTATTTTTGATGTATTTGTAGGGAGGAAGATGATCTCCACGTCTTACTCCTCTGCCATCTTGAAGGTCTCCCCTGTATACATTTTAATATCACTAGTAAGAGATTCATTCCTCAGTTTTCTTGAAGGATGAATTCATCCCTTTTTTGTGAAAGAATTCCAGATTTCCTAAGAAAAATTCACTGTACCATGCTTTCATTTTCTTAGTCCCTTACAGGCACCTGTATTATCAGCAGTTAACACATTGTATTGTTAATATCTGTTTACTTGTCCATCTCACTCAAAAACTTAACCTTATTCAAGGAAAAAATTCTCTTATTCATCTCTGTACATGAGTGTCTGTCACATAGCAAGTTTTCTGCTATATATTGCTTAAAGGAATGAATAATGGTGATATTTTGATTTTGAAACAATTCCTTACCTTAGGAAGAAAGAACTATTTATCATAAAATTTTTATTTCATCCAGTCAAACAGGTTTTGACCCACTTTAAAAACTAATAAGTACATTTAATAAAATTAGAATGAAAAAAAATATGTTTATGAAATGATACTTGTCGGGCTTCCCTGGTGACGCAGTGGTTGAGAGTCCACCTGCTGATGCAGGGGACACGGGTTTGTGCCCCGGTCCGGGAAGATCCCACATGCCGTGGAGCGGCTGGGCCCGTGAGCCATGGCCACTGAGCCTGAGCATCTGGAGCCTGTGCTCCGCAACGGGAGAGGCCACAACAGTGAGAGGCCCGCGTACCGCAAAAAAAAAAAAAAAAAAAAATGATACTTGTCATATTTTGTAATGGTCATCTATGGCTGCATAGTAAATTACCAGAAAAGTAAGAGGTTTAAAAAAATAATAAACATCTATCACTCCACACAGTTTCTGTGGCTTAGGAATTTGGGAATGGCTTATGTCGGTGGTTCTGGCTTAGGGTATATCTTGATGTTGCAGTGAAGACCTCGGTTGGGGCTGCAGACATCTGAAATTTTTTTTCTGGGGTTGCGGACCAGTTGGCAAGATGTCTCACTCATTCAGCTTTTAAGTTAATGCTGGTGTGTGCTCACATCATGGCAACTGGCATCGCCTAGACTGAGTGACTCGAGAAAGAGCAAGGCAGAAGCCACAATGCCCCTTATGACCTACACTTTTAAATCCCACACTGCCATTTCTGCAAAATCCTTTAGGTCATAACAGGTCAACCCTATTCAGTGTTGGATGAGACTATACAATGGTAGGAATGCCCACAGGCAAGAATCACTGGGGGCCACTGTGATGGCTGGCTACCACATATTTTACTCTCAGAAAATTATATTGCCAAGTTATGTATCTTAAGATAAATACTTAGATCTAAGGAAGTACCATTCAGTACTCTAATTGACAAAGAAAGATTGTAATTACAACAGGTGCAAAGAGAAAGATGGTGTGTTGGGATGGCTGGCAACCTGAAGCCATATTTCAGAAGACAAATATTCTCCAATGGATTTGAAATTTTAAAAAGTCTCAAAGCTAAAATTCTTCCAGACATATATATTAATTCTTCAAATAAGAAATTCAAATTAAAATTTGAATGATCAACTTCTAGAACCAAAAGAGTATAATAAATTCAAGGACATTATATAATTATAGCATAAAACCTGTATTAACCACTGGTTGAATGGGATACATCCACTTGTATTAAAATTCTGATTTCTTTTCTCCATTTATTAAGTTTTAACTTGCCTTTTTAATGTTTTTTTCACAGAAAAAATACCATTTGCTTCATTAAGAGTTTCAAAATGTAAATGATCCTCTTGTGTTTCTAATGCTATTTTTAACTGATACATTTCAAACATTTACCAGGGATTAATATTATTACCATGATGAGCCTTTTGTACCACATAGTAGTCTTCGAAATATGTATCGTTAATGTTTAAAAAACAAGGTTGGTGGTACAAGAAAACATACTAGAAATAGTCGCTCTGAAAGCCAGAGAGAGCACCTGTCCTTGGGCTCTGACACTTGAGAAAAGTAGGTGAATGCTTCCAAGATATTAAAAAATGTTTACATAGAAATGAAAACCTATTTTCATAAGCAAGTACTATATGGGATTGAGAAGAATGATTCTCCTCTAGCCAATCTTCACAATTCCCTATTTTCTGAATTTGATCTGGTTGATCTGTATACAATCTACTTGTGAAGCACTAATAGAATTGGCTTATTTCAAAAGACTTGGGTTCACTCATATGCTTATTTCAGAAGACTTGGGTTCACTGATACCTCTATAACCTACAAGTTAGCATGACTAAGAAATTATATTTTCTTGTCTGTAAAATGGGGATGGCAGCTTGGTTTCTGGTCTGCAAAATTTGTGACTTTACTTCATCTTTTCAAATAAGACAAATTTTAGGACACAAAAATCAGATACTAGGAAAGAGATTCCACCTACCCTTCATTTCTTACTAAACATAATGTTAAAATACTATTCGAACAATGCTATGGTCTATCTGTCAGACTTTGATGAGAGTAGAGTCACTGTAAGTGATGTAAAATAGGGAATTTATTTTGTATGGCTTATGCATTCATGGGAGCTGATTAAGCAGTCTAGGTGAGGCTGTTGCAGTTTATCTGGTACAGGGTCAGAAGTCAGCAGAGTGGAAGATAGTGTAGAGGAGAAAAAATATCTTTTTCCTCTCCCCTTCTAAATTCTAGGCTGGGGCCCCTCTAACAAAAGACAAATTAATGAGAGAAAAGAGCTCATGTTTATTTAATATAAGCTTTATGGGACATAGGAGCCTTTCTTCATAAGGAAGTGAAGCCCTTAAGAGGCAGTTAAACCTGAGCATTTTTATGCTAGGTTTGGTGATAAGTGGAAAGCGGTGAAAAAATGTGACACGACGAAAAAGGGTCTGAGCTAAGTGTAGCAGATTGGGGGACACAGTAAGTCCTGTTCATTCAGATTCCTCTGTGCATTTGAGGATAAGGACATTCCTTTCCTCTGGGTGTAGGGAGGGCCTCTGTCACAGGAGGGCTTTATGACCTGCTTTAGGGGAGGGTCAGAAGGTTCTTCTTGCACATGCTATTTCTTCCATTCCTTCAGCTGAAAATATTCAATATGCTAAGGTGCCACATTTTGGGGTAGCATGTCCTGAACCCCATCACTGAAAAAGGCAGATGGAAAAAGAATAGGGGAGACAAAGGACAACCTGGAACCCTCATTTGACTCTCACCACCTCAAATTACGATGACGTGGGCGAGCTGCAATATAAGCTGCTGCCCTCCACCTGCTGAAGGAGATGCTGAAGGAGGAGGGCCAGTCAGTGGGAACTGGAAGAGATGCAGCCTGCTGCTGTCACACGTCAAGACCAGCCAGCATACCTGCCATAATGTGCATGAGAGGTGACAGCACCTGCCCTATATCAACCTTCAGAGAGTAAACAATGGCTATTACTTCTATTTTGCCTTCCAGAGCTTGTGCAAATTTCTCTTGTACCCAACTGTTACCTGGAACATTCATGTAAGGGAATTCTGGGAAATGTAATTCAAGTTTAGTGACTTGACAGCACACAAAACCACCCCATAGGATGACTATATAATTCATCATCCAAAACAGGACACTTGTGAGTGTGAAATGGAAAGCTATGAATATTTACCTCAGGACAGTAGGCAAAAACCAAGGTGTCTGATCACCTGGATACTATGTCTTCCGAAACCCCAAGTTGGGGTGGAGGGGCAGAGTAATGTTCATTCCTTAATAACTGAGCCTAGGCAGTCACAAAGGCTGCTAGAGGCATCGCCCCCAAGCTTCTGTAGACTCAGCCAGGAAGTCCTTCCAGAAAACGGTGGGGTGCTGTGATAGTTTAATGATTCTTTCAGGGTCAGAATTCGTGATCTTTTGTTGACATTCCTTACAGACTTCTTTGCCTTATTTACAAAGAGACAACTTTCTCTCTAAACAATAAATGCGAGCAAGTAGGATTTCTAAAGAAATGACTACAAACTTAGTTATTGGTGCGTGTTAATGATTTTCCTCTAGGTCAGAATGTACGTGAATAAATTGTAGTAATTTGTGGCTTTTCTTACCTAAAAACAAGGGTCATAATTTATTAGCATCTTCATCCATAAGAAGGGAAGATCATTATATGGCTGTACCAGGGGGTCTCAAAGCACGTTTAGTAATTCTTGCAGGCATTCCGCAAAATATACTTATTTCAAAACAATTTTGAAAGAATTAGATAAGATAATCTATGTAAAACATACCTGCCTGGCACATAGGAGGCACTCATTAAATGCAACTTGAATTTGAGTCTTATTACCAGGAAGTAAGATCAGTAATCTGAGAAGAGAGCAGCAAGAATATAATGGTCGGAAGCATCAATTTCTTATGAAAGTCTTGCAGACATCTCCTGATGTGCCTTTTAAATAGACTTTCTAATGAGGTGTGCCATTTATCTACTGCTCTTAAAAATTAATTTCCCTGATATTTTTTTTCCTCTGGCACTTAGCCCAGTAAAACAGGTGTACTGTTTGTCAGGCTATGAGTTTAGAGGAGCAAAGTGATTCAGGGAAGACCCAAAGTCAATCAGAATGTTTAAATTTAACATTTAATGTTATATATATATATGTATATGTGTCTGTGTGTGTGTGTGTATATAGAAATGCCTGTGTGACTGCATATGTGTGAATATGTTATTACATTTTAGGAGACTTGGAAAACTGGGACACTAAATGCAACATTTTAGACTTTATCAGTTCTCATGTGTACTGAGTTTTCAAGAATAGCTGATATTTTTGTGCTTCTTATTCTGATTCAAGTCTTATCTCAAATCCTACATTTTCTGTTCAATGTCCCAGGCCTATTTGGTCTTCTTGGTCACTACATCTATAAGGATGCATTTCATTACCTAATTCCAATCTGCTTATAAACACCTCAAGGAAAGAGAAGTTTTTATAGTCCAATGGTTCCCAGATCCTAATCAGAGTTTGTTGATTCTTCATGAAATGAAGAAAAAGATAAAGAAAAATATATCCACTTTAAAGATGTGTCCTTAATTCTTTTGTTCCTACGTTTTTGGTCGTAAAATTCTCTTTTGAAATGATGATAATGACAGATATTTCTTCTGTTACAGTTTTTAAATGACATTTTCTTACAAAATAAAAAGTTGGTAATTCGATGTTGGGCTCCAGGTTTTTGCTGGTGGCAGATTTCAAGGTCAAGAAATCCAACTTTGATACCAATGCTCTATACCACTCATTTGAACCTTAGCAAAGGAGACTTTATATTTATACATGTATCTAGATGGATACAATTATAAATCATACCGTACGTTAATACCCCACTTTTTGATGGTCCAGCTATTAAACATCTTTTAGTGCTGTGTTTGGATTCACTTCCTTAGAGAAACCTTTCCTGAACTTTCAGTGTAAATCAAGTCACTCTATCCTAATTCCCCATTATATCATTTACTCTTTACACACAGCACTTATTCCAAGTTACATACATTTGATTGTGTGTGGTTACTTATTTAATATCTTTCTTCTCTACTGATCTGTTAGGTTTGCAAAGAAAATGACTGTCTATTTTATTTGCTTGATTTTTCTAGTGCTTAGAAGTGTTTAGCACTGTGAGCTCAATAAACATTTGAATGAATGTTGAGATGAAAGAATGAATAAATAAGTAAATAAATAAAGGAAAAGGTGGTAGTGTTTTTTACACTCTGAATGCTAAGTAATGAGCAGTCGTTCTTTATAGTTTATGATGATTTTGATAGTGTTAAGATTTACTTTTTAAACCTCTATTTCTCTGATTGAACCTTAAGCGTCTCAAAGGTAGGATTGTCTCATTTATCTTAATATTCCTGTTAACCTGCTTATTGCCTGGCACACATTGTTTAGTAAAATTTGTATGAGCTTAACAGGAGTTATTTGCTAAGCATATACAGCAAGCAAACAAGCAAAACTACACAACAGTAATAATAAAAGAACACGTGGACTTCAAGACCCAAGTGAATTAGTTGAATGCAGGCGCTGGGGGCTAAAGTACTGGGTTGAAGTCCTGACTCCAATTAGTAGCTGTGTAACCCTGGGAACATGACTTCCCTGTGCCTCAGTTTCATTCTCTGTAGGCAATAAGAGTATCTGTTTCATATGGTTCTGTGAGCATTGAATGAGTTAATATATACAAAACATTTGGAATTTTGAATGGCACATAGTAATTGTTAGATAAATTGTAGTTAGTATTATTTTAATTTATTCTTCATGACTTTAAGCTTATTCAATGTTTCAGAAAGATGAATAGTCATATTTCAAAAAGATGAATTGACTACATGATTTCCAATTTTAAATATCATTTGAATATACATAGATTCTACCAATTACACAATAGTAATCCAATGATTAAAGTATTCTATTTTATTTTCACATTGAGGGAATGTTCTAGCCATTCTGAAATGGCTTATTATTTTTATATGATATAGTAAGAACATAATTCATGGCCCTACATGCTCCATTTTAACGTGGTTAAAAAAACTTTAAAATTATTTCTTTGAGGACTTCCCTGGTGGCACAGGGGTTAAGAATCCGCCTGCCAATGCAGGGCACAAGGGTTCGACCCCTGGTCCAGGAAGATCCCATATGCCCCGGAGCAACTAAGCCCATGCGCCACAACTACTGAGCCCACGTGCCATAACTACTGAAGCCTGTGCCTGGAGCCCATGCTCTGCAACAAGAGAAACCACTGCAATGAGAAGCCCTCGCACCACAATGAAGATTAGCCCCTGCTCTCCGCAACTAGAGAGAGCGCGTGCACAGCAACGAAGACCCAACACAGCCAAAAATAAAAAATAAATAAATTTATTTTTAAAAAATTATTTTTTGGCTAACACTGAGCAATAGAATAACTAAAGAGAATATATAATATAGTCAAGAGTTTCCAAAACCAATCCTTGACTTGATGAAATACATGTTTATTCAGTACGTAGTCAGGATATGCTAACTGCTGTATGAATCCCAAATCTAATATCTTTCTTTTTCACTGGTCTGCTAAATTGATAACATAATGATCCAAGTAAGTCATCTAACTGGAGTACTATGATATTTTGACTGTTCTTGTGCTACCAGGAAATTAATCCTATTAGCTTGGAAACAAATCTATAGAAATCTATAAATCTACAGAAAACTTGCTTTCTCGTTCCTTGTTAATACATGTAACACTGGGATTGTATTTATACTTAAGATATACATTTTTAAGAGGAGGAAGGAAAGTTAATTTTTCAATTAATATAATAACATCCACACCATGATTATTAATAAAATTATAGTAAGACTCTTCCATTTTTATACAGATGCTTGACATGAATAAAAGAAGCCAAAAGTTGTTTGTGATTTTTGTTTCAGAATGTAAAATGCCCTTTATTTGACATGGGTCTAGCTCCAGCTAGCTGGAAATATTCCAGGCTTAAACACCTGCAACACAGTTTTGCCAGCAAAAAATTGGTTGATTGGGGTCATATTGAGAAAGAGAGGTGAAATGTACATTTATTTGCATTAATGCTTCTTATTGCCTCAAAAAGTAGCAGTTGAGGAACAGCAAAGGACAACTTAGAAACATATTTTGAAACTTTTAAATATTGAAATAGTCACACAATTAAAACTAAAGATGCTTGTGTTTAATTTCATTAGGGTTCCACACAAGTGCACATTTCTAAAATACTGAAGTTAGTTAATAGTAAAGATGAGTATGGGAAAATTTCAATTGAGAAAATGTTAAAAATCAGAAGGAAAATGCTCATGCCTCAGATGTTGAATGGCAAGGATTGGAGCTACACTATGACTATTCAAATGTAGATTAGAAAACTGACAGTCATTTCCTTGTGCAGTCAATAAAACAATTAGCTCACCAAAACTGCTTTTAAATCAGGATTCTAGTTTTTCTTTTCTTTAAATTCATCTAAATATCTAACATCTGCAAGGATTTTATTTTTTTCAAAATTGTAATTCAAATGGGTTTTATCTTTTAGAATCTGATGCATTTCAAGAGCTTTGTGTTCACCCTTCATTTTATTTTATTTTTTGTATGATTCTCACTGAAGGATGGAGAAGCCTGATCATTGCAATCTAATATGGGCAGTATCCGGAGATCAGAGGTAGGAGAGAGAGGGGAAGGACATAAGAGAGATGGAGAGAGAAAGAGAGAGAAAGAGAAAATGACAATGTTTTGGGAATCTGTGTTTATCTGGGATATTAAAAGATAAACTGAGGCATATCCAGAATTTTAAGAATATAAGCAAAAATTGATTTGTATCAGGCAGCACCAAACCCAAAATGCTTAGGGAGCACTCTGCTGACAGGAGTTCAGGAAAAACTTTTACAGAGAAGAGGCGGAAGCAAAGCAAGGAAATCATTTGATTGGCTACAGCTTAAGTGTTTGCCTTATTTGGGAAAGGCTAGCTGGCTCTTTATGACTTGTTGTCCTAGGTTTGATTTCTTAACCTTGAGACGCTTAAAGGCTTAGGTTTTGTTTGCTGTCAAAGGCTGCTAAGGTATTAGAGCCACCTCAGTCTAATGGCCTCCTTGTTTAATTAATTTAACAGAGAAGTACAAGTTATTGCTTCAGGAAGATCTTGTTTTATAAAAGGGCTTATCACTCTTAAAGAAATATGTGGGGGCTTCCCTGGTGGCGCAGTGATTGAGAGTCCATCTGCCGATGCAGGGGACATGGGTTCGTGCCCCAGTCTGGGAAGATCCCACATGCTGCGGAGCGGCTGGGCCCGTGAGCCATGGCCGCTGAACCTGTGCGTCCGGAGCCTGTGCTCCGCAACGGGAGAGGCCACAACAGTGAGAGGCCCGCGTACCGAAAAAAAAAAAAAAAGAAATATGTGTGTCTGGGTGTGTATGAGAGGAAAGGGCCTCATGAAGGTATGCTTTCAATGTGGCTCCTTCCTGTATCTTCACAATCTCCCCTCTATTCCCTCCTTCCTTTCTACATGTTTATGTGTTTTCTAACTTGGAAAAACCAGCAAATTTCCCTCACCTCCCTATATCTCTATTTAGCTACAAACCTTTTTGTTTCTATCCCTCTAGCCAAGCCCCTCAAAGAGACAATCTGACACTATTCTATCACTCTGCTGAAGTGTCTCAAATACACACTTGACTTCTTAATGAAGAAAATCGAACAAATGAACAAAAGAACAACTTGCATGCTTAACATCTTCGTCTTGGTTAAACTTTTCAGCACTAGAACTGTTGACCAGCACTTGCTTATTAAAACCGTGTCCTCTTATGACTTTTATAACTCTTCTTTGACACCATGAGCTTCTTGCCCCTCTTAGACAATATCACCTCGTTCCATTGCTTTAGCTGCGATGACTTTGTGTTGCCCATACAAGTGATGAGTAAGCTGCCATCATACTTAGCCTGCTTATCTTTAATATCTGTCTCTTAATCTAATAACAGGATCAACCCTTCTCTAAAATGGCCAGATAGTCAGAAGCAGAGGCCAAAAACAGTGACACGGTTCAAAACAATTAAAGCATGCAAGATAAGTTTTAGGAAAATGCATTTTTCCCACCATGGGAGTCAGTAAGCTATTGCATTTTGAAAAAAAATCAGCTCATCAGCATTTTTATTTTCCCCTTAATTGACCTACTCACCCAGAAGTTTGCTTATAACTGACTTTCACACATAATGACTTCCCAGTCCATATCTTTAACCCTAATCTCTCTCCATTTTTCTAATTGTGTTGACATTCATTTGGAACATCAAACTCAAAATTCCTAACTGAGCTGGTTATATTGGGTTGGCCAAAAAGTTCGTTTGGGTTTTTCCATACAATGGTACAAAAACCCGAACGAACTTTTTGGCCAGCCCAATATTTCTTTCCAGGTCAGCCTCCTAGATTACAAATCCAGTTTCTTAAGTCAGAAAAGTGGGACTCCTCACATACTTTCCTCTTTCCCCACTACCCATGAACGTTCAGCGATCAAAAAGAACTCATTCTACTTTCCAAACATCTGTTGATTCTGTTCTATACTCTGTACCTTGTCTCTAGAACTCTTGCCTTGGTTTCCCCAAAATTGTTACACTAGCCATATATTTACTCTTTGCCTCTAATCTTGCCTCTTCCTCCTTTCTCATTCTGTGGCCAGATTACTGTAAATGCCAAATCTCATTTTATTATTCCCCTATTTAAAATTTTAGATGTCTTCCTTTAAATATAAATATGTATATGAAATAAATATATGAAATAATGAAAGTATAAGCCAAAATTAACAAAATTTAGGTAGCTGTCAAAAGAAGAGGACAGTATAGCGAGGGATTAGGATGGCAACAAAACTTTTCTTAATATGTGCTCTTAAATGGTTTTGACTTAGGGAACTTGTAAATGTCATTTTATAATTTAAAAAATTTTAAATAATTAAAATTAATCACTAAAATTTGAAAATGCCCTGAAGCAAATGAACCTAAATCTATATCAAGTTATTTGCATAACCAGAGAAAATAATTACTTTAAATAACTTTAAAACATACAATTCTGACTCTCTGTCCTTAGTATGATATAGTTCAATGAGTAAAAGAAATGAAAAGAGATCTAAAACTCTATTCACTGTTTTTATTGTTATTAGTAGTATTGCTGTCATTTTATTTGAAATTGTTATTGGTATACTGTAGGAAAAAATGAAGTAATTAATTAAGTTGATATCATTAAGAAATCAGATTTTCAACAGAAGAGAAGAAATGTGAGTTTAATAGCAAAAATGGTGTGTGAAAATTCCAGATTTTACTTGGAAATGTCAGTGTAAACACATGACTGAAATTTCATATTTCTTGGCCAAATCCAACTCAATGAGCACCCCTGCTGACCAAATTTTGGTCTCAAAATACCATTTCCCAATAAAAGGAGCTGTGATTCCTTCAAGAAGTGGCTGATTCCATACTTGGCAAAAGAAAGATACAAAACTTACTTTGGACATTTTTTTGTGCCTCAAACAAGAAACTATCAAACAAATTATGGAACAGACATGCATGTTGAAGTATTTATGGATCTGGGATTAAGTATTTAGGTATCTAGGATTTGCTTTAAAATATTTACTAAACTAGAAAAAAGAAAAGATAAATGTGGGAGAGAAGAAATATAAATAAAACTGGTAAAATGGTAACTATTGAAGCTAGGTGTCGTGGATTTGTATTGTGTCATTTTGGCTAGGATAAAACCATGTTTTCTAGAATTCCCTCCCCTGCATGGTTGTGGGTTTGTGTGAGACAGAAGGATCATTGTGTGAGAGATTTGAGAGGCAGAGGCAAGCATGACCAGGGAGGTCATTGCAGGGGACCAGGGGGCAGTTGCACACGCCTGTTGTCACTGATCCCTTGACTCACCTTGTTGGCATGGGACAACAGCTGCTCCTGCAGCGACCCCAGCACCTCCCAGAGCTTCCTTTGGCTTCTTCACTCCTGGCCTAGGTACATATTTAACTCCATGAGAAGGGTTTGGAGGTCTTAGGACTGATGCAGTTTCCAGTGTGTTCTCTCAACCCTCACAGGCTCCAGATTCCGCTGCTTCCTTTACTTTTCGCCCATTTTTTCTTCCTGAGTACCTCTTATTTTGTCCTCAGGCCCCAACACCACAGACATAAGTAAAAATCTTTCATAGTGTGATGAATATTAGAAATACCATGGGAATTTTATGAATCCAGCTTTTTATTTTGCCATATTCTGAGGAGTGTTCACTGAGGGTAAGGATAAAAGGTTACAGGGAATTTCAACCTCTGTATATGGTCTATGTTAAAAATCTAGTGGAAGGAAAATCTATGCAGAGACGCTTGATTTTGAAGTTAACTCATTTATGTAATTCAGGGCAGGTGATTACATACAACTATTTTTTAAGTTTTTATACTTTAAAAATATAATATCTGTTATTGAGTATGCCAATATCCTGGTACTCACTCATTTATAAAAGAAAGCATTTAAACATAGCAAAATGAGGACTTCCCAGGTGGCGCAGTGGTTGAGAGTCCGCCTGCCGATGCAGGGGACACGGGTTCATGCCCCGGTTCGGGAAGATCCCACATGCTGCGGAGCGGCTGGGCCCGTGAGCCATGGCCGCTGAGCCTGCGCATCCGGAGCCTGTGCTCCACAATGGGAGAGGCCACAACAGTGAGAGGCCCACGTACCGCAAAAAAAACCCAAAATAAACTAATGCAAAAATCTGGGATGAACGAAATATCAAAATTTTAAATAAAGACAGAAGCATTGTTACTGATTTTTCCTTTTGTCTCTGGCTTCAGTATGGCATGGTTCAGCGCTAGGTAGGAGAGCTGCACTTGACTCAAGTTCTTTCATTTTTAGCCTTTGCCTTCCTCAGTGAGTCAGTCCTCATGGTTATAAGCTGCTATAGCAGTTCCAGGCTTTATATTCTCATGCAGCAAAGTCCTTGTTCCCCCTTTTAAAAGCAAGAAAAGCCCTCCCAGAATCTCTCATCAAACATCTTACTACAGAACCAATTGCAAATTCATGGTTTTGTTTGTTTGTTTGCTTTTTGATTGCAGTATTGCATAGTAGTTGAGTCATACCCTGGATGGTGCAAAATCTGGCTCCGTTACTTACTAGCTATGCAGCCTTAGGTATTTTATTTAACTTCCCTCTGTCTCAGTTTTCTTATATTTAAAATAGAGATGTCTACCTCATTGGGTTTTTGAAAGGAAAAAGTGAGTTAGTATACATAAAGTTCTTAGAATGGTACCTGGCAGGTAATATACACCCTAAAAGTATTAGCTACTACCATTTTTATGATGATCCTTGTTTTAATGTATGTAATTTAACTCATGGAAACATGAAAGGTAGAGAAGTACAATTAAAAAAGAAAACATCTATAAAAGGTTTAGTTGCATTGTATAATATTATCCCCACTGTTATAATTTGGATGTGATGTCTTAGAGAAGGAATAAGAATTAACTTGAGGACTACTATCTTTTTAAAGATATATCTATATCCATATCTATATATGTTTTTAAAGTTGTTTTCCATGTGCCTGAAAATCAGAAGCTGGTCTCAAGGTAGCAAAATATTTTTTTCATGAAAATACCCTGGTTTGACTATCTTAGAACCAGGCAATATACATGTCTGCAAAGTGTATATATAGTGCATTTAAGCATAAGGATAATTAAACTGATATCTATTTTGTTGGATTTTATTGTTAAGTTCCTCAGTGAACACTTAGAAAGAAGAGGAATGGGGAAATGGTCTCAATCTATTCAGATTATAAAAATCCCATTTGCAATATTCTTCCATTAGATATAAAATATACTAGTGCTAAAAATGCCTTTAATGGTACCAGTCCAGTCCAGTTCCTTACATATAATTCTTTTAAAATTCTCAAATGCAATTATAAAATTCCACTTCATTTCCTTTCTCTAAGGTTTAATCTCACCTTTCAGACTACCATACCTTGCTCCCATGACACTCTCCAGAATGTAGTGAAATAAGGTCCAAAGAGTAAAGTTATGTTGTCACTGAATCATGGAGGTAGGTTTCCCTGAGACCAGTTGCAACTTGGCATCCTTGTGATGGGTCATGAATCCTCTGAAATTAAAAATTTCCCCAGAAATCTTATCTCTAATATTATTTGTCCCTCTCTATGGCATCTTACCCATCAACATAAAAATGGAACGTTCTTCCCACTTGAACAACATAAGCAATGGAAACCCCACTATGATTCTAGTCCTTCAACTATTGCCCAATCTCTGTCATTTTACAGTAAAATATACTTACTACCTCTAAATTCTTCCCATTTACTCTTGAATGTATTTCACTGAAATTGCCCTTTGAAGGTCACCAGTGACATCCTCATCATTAAATCTAAAGCTCTGTTCTCAGTCTTCATCTTTCTTGACCTATCAGCAACGTTTGCCAACTGCTCACTTTATCCTCACAGAAACAATTTCTTGACTTGATATCTAGTACATTATACTCTCTTTTTTTCTGCCTCTCAATTAATCTCCCTCTGTGTCTCTTTGTCTCTGTCTGTCTGTCTTCTCTCCTCAGAAGCCATTGCTGGTTCTTCCTCATCTCTCTGACTTATCTCACTGTCTTTTAAATGTTGGTGTGTTCCTAGGTCCACTCCCTTAGTGATCATATTCAGTGTCATAGCTTTGAATGCTTTCTATTCTTTATTGAATTTCCAAGTTTCCGTCTTCAGCTAGAACTTCATTTTTGTAGAACATATTGAGCTATACAAATGTCTACATCTCCACATAGAGTTCCAATAGACAACTCAAGTTTAACAAGTTTAAAACTCAGCTACTTAAATATTCTGGGCAACAAACCCTGTTTCTCTCCAGTCCTCCCCATTTCAGTAAATGGTATTTTCATCCTTCCAGTTTCTCAAACCAAAAACCTTGAAGTTATTCCACACCCCTCTCTTTCTCTCACATCCAACAGCCATATTGTCAGTCTATACATTAATTCTATCTTTTAGATACACTCAGAATCTGATCACATCTCACCACACAAACTAGTACCACCCATATAGAAATCACCATCTTCTTTCCCTTGGATTATGGATTATTTCATTTGGCTTCTTACTGATCTCCCTGTTTCCAACCAGGCATTCTTTCAATCTTCAACATGGCAAATGTTGCATAAATCAAATCACTTTTTCCTCTGCTCAGACCTTCCAATGACTTCCTATCTCAATCAGAGTAAAAACCTAATTTTGGCATACTTAACCCTTAGAAAGTATAATATGTTGATATAATTCTAGTCCCTTAAGATGTCAAAGGGAGAAGAATCCCTGAAAAGCTTAGATTTTAAAATTAAGGAAAACATAAATCTAAAAATTTAATTACAGATTGATGAAAAATCAGGTGCAACTTAAACCATATTTCTAGATATATCACCTCTTCAATCAGATCTTAAAGGCTACCCTTAACCCTTCAGAGCAACTTTCATGTAACTAGAATGAGAATAACAACATATTGGAAATCCCTAATGTGTCTGTTTTCTTGCTTGCATTTTTATTATTTAATCTTTTGTTTCACAAACAGTTTATATCTCCTAGGATATAAGAAAGGGAAGATTTACAGACTTCAGTTTTTCCTAATTCTATCCATTGAAGTTACTAGAAGTAACTCAAATATGTTAAAAGAATAAATCAGGAAAAGCAGCTTTTCTTAGTTTCTTTGGGAATGATTACAAAACTTCTCTTTGTTTTTAATTACTTTTAGCAAGCTCTATTTCCAAGATTGGCTCAGATCCTCTAAAACTTGTACATGATGCTGTGGAGGAAACCACGGACTGGGTCTATGGCTTCTTTTCTTTGTTGTCTGACATCATCTCGTCTGAGGGTGATGAAGAAGATGATGATGGAGACAAGGACACTGATAAAGGTACAAAGAGCATAGAAATATATCTAACTGCTAGGACCGATGATTGATACGCATTACAATAGTTTGCTTAAGTTTAAGCACACATGAGCACTTGGGTCAGGCTAAACCAAAATGAATACACGTCAGAGTGCAAATAGCCTATCAACAGGCTGCCAAACTCAGTAATTTGGTCTCTATATGGCTTTCATCTTATAGCTTATCTGCCATTATGGCAAAGATGTCAAATGCTGCATTAGAGTAGCATTATTGTAGAGAGGGACTTATTATATGATCCTATAGAACCACAATAGAAACACATTTATATGCTTCTTCAGGAACAAAAAATTGCTGCTATTTCCCAAGTTTGAAAACTAAATATACGTATAAATACGTTATACATATAATTCATATTTACAGTCAAATAGAGAAGGCAATCCTACTAAAATCACAATGAAAGTTAATTAATTGAATCAAATGGAGGTGTAGAATGGAGGGACACATTCTAAATGTCACAACAATTATGCAACGAAACTATTTACTCTGTAGAATGTATTGATGATCAAAAGGAAATAACAAACTTAAACCACATGTAAACTGCTATTGAGTGGATGTGAAAAGAACAAAGCGTTGTAATTCTGCTTTTTAGATGGCATTTTTAAGATCAGCCTTACTCATCAGAAATTACATATTCAGCCTTGACTACCAGGAAAGCTCTTATTATTTTAGTCCTTTCTGACTTTGTCTGAATTTGTATTCTTTGGCTCCTGTGAGAGGTCGAGATGAACAATAGAGGACTGAAATGAACATGATACACGAACTATAATGTATAATTTGGATCACTGCCACAATTTTATTGAACTCATAAAAGTGAAACTATCTCAAATAAATGTACATAGGCAAAGTGTATACTTAAAAATTGGAATTTGGAAGGCAAAGTAATATATGAACTACTATTATCAAAACTAATAGATGATTTTTTAAAAATGAATGAAAGAAAATGGGAAAATAGGCAATATTATGCTCTGCTGAAAGTTTTTCTAATTTACTGTTTTTGCCTTGGTTTAGGAGAAATAGAGGAGCCTCCCTTGAAAAAAAAAGGTTAGTTGTGTTGACCTTTGAAAAAAAGTATTTTTCTTTTATGGTAATGTTGATTTTCACCATAACTTAAATAGATTTTACTTTGTTACAGATAATTTATTTTTAATGTAGAGTTTCTGTTTAATGGTTAGATTAAGATTTATAGTTAAGAAAAGAAATACTCGATTCTTTCCAATGAAGCTAATCCCATCATTTTTAAGTTGATTATTTAATAAATACCTTCTTCAGTAGATGTGCAAATCAATCTACACACTGATCAATGTGAATTTGAATTTCAGGAATGAGGGGTGAGTTCTATAGTTTTCTAAATGGCCCAGAAGATGAGGATGCCCATGATCTTTATTATTCTCACTGTGGCCAAATATATAGATTTTAAATTTTTATTCTTTTTCTTATGTTATTGTCAGTATTATTTTTCAATTTTAGGTGATATCTATTGGACAGGGAGCTGAGATAGTGTGGAGGATAATAATCTTGAAGGCACAGGCATATGCAGTCAGTATGTACTATGTGTCATCCCAAAGCCGCAGAGTCATCTGGGTGTGCTTGGCTGTGGTTTACAGGGATTCCTTGAAGGAATAAGCAACGTCGTCAGTCACTGAATGGAATGATCATAAATCCAAAAGATGGGAGCAATATGACTGGGAAAAAGGGCAAACTGTGGGGCAAACTGTGGGGCAAAAGCCTCAGAGATTTTTACAGGAAGGGGTAGGAATTATGTCTAGAAGGAATAATAGGGAGCAAAGGATACCATCCTGAGGTATATTTGGTATGAGATAGAAACATAAAAGCCAGACTTAATACAGTTAGTTATTGCTGCACATGTTGGGCAATAGCTCTTGGGAGTATTTATTACAGAGGAGAACTTGCTGGCCTCTGTTGCTATCTCCCTAGACCTACTGTGAGCAAGCAATAGGATCCAAATTTGGAGCTTCGGCCTTGCCTGACAGATGATGATAACCTCACTGTTTGGGATAAAATCTACTTAGTGTATGTTAATTTGGAAAATTTGTATCTGTGACTTGCCCAGTAAAAGGTAAAGTAGTGAAACTCAAGTGTGGAACCGCCATTCAGAAATGAAAGTGTTTATGAAGCTATTGAGAGCAGAAAGGATGGGTTGCCCTACTCACAAATCCATGGTGAGAACCCAAGAACTCAAGACATTCTTAAGTCATCAAATCCAGGTATGGAGAATCTAGACTAGTTTATAAACTTCTTGAGGTAAAAAGCAGAGTCTTTTTATAGCTGATCTCCAATGGATACTGCCCAGAACATAGTCAAAGTTTAAGCTAATGAGTTACCAGTGATGGTCTGGAAATTACAGCTTGTATATATATTTATTCCATTTGGATATGGAAGAGTGAAAAACAAATATTTTCTTATTTATAAAATAAATTCTACAAGAATATCATATAAGATCATATTCTCCATAAATCAATATCTAGTATTTAATATAGAATCTGTTCATTGCTTTTTATTTGAATTTTCTGGTGGGATTATTTTAAAATTAAGTTTTATGGAATGATTAGCATAAATTGCAAATACACGCAAAACTGTTTAATTACTGTTTTTAAATTATTGTATTGCTTTACCAAATCAACAGAAAAACTATTAAATAGTTGTTTAAGATACTTTTAAAAAATGTCAGTAATGATCATTAGTTAAAGCAGTCTAAAGGATATATATATTTAAAACGATGTACACTAATGTCTAAAAGGAGAATTGACTAAAATCACCTGAATATATTTTCTTAATATTATTATTTACAGAGTTACATGAGAAAGTGGACATTTAAAGCAACATCTTATACATCCTACCTTGGGTACAGAGGCTGTAATAAACATTAGTTATAAAAGAAATATATTTAATTACAATTATTTTTTATTTAAAACCTTTTCTTTTGTAGAGTCATAGAAACAATGAATTTTAAATCAGTATGTGATATTTTACAAAGCATTTCTAATACATATTCTGCTTTTAAAAGTATATTTTTAATGTTATTATTAGGGAAGAGATTCCATGAGCTTATCTCTATCTGATGATGAATTATTTTATAAATTCTATATTTTAAAATTGTGGTTTAAGAAGTTTTTTAGGTTTTTTTTGATAATCTAGAATTATATCCTCTTAAAATATTTGATTTTCACCTGTCTAAATGAGTCTTTATTAGTCTCTTCATTAGTACTCTTTCCCATTCAGACACATTCAATGATATTTAGCCATTTTATATTACCTAATTATCAGGCTGTGACATTGTTTATTAGACTGTCCTGTATCTATATGAAGCATTTTATTTAAATGTGCTTAAAATGTTGGTTTCATTTGTCCAGTTATTGCTATTTTTACCAAAATAAAAATTTAGCTACCTTGTTATTTATGGGTGGAGTTTGCAGTTTTAATTTGGTATGGAATAACAGTACAGTCAAATAATCTCAGGGTTGCCTGGTTGATTATTAAACAGATTATTAATATGGTTGAAATTTTTGAATCTGTTCTTCTGTGGCTTATGTTGTTATATATAAATATAGCTTTAGGGTATTAAGTGTAGTACCTAGCGTCTTTACATTCTTCATGCATATTTACTTTTCAGCTTGTCAAAATTTTTAAATATTAAATTCTATTTCAAATACTCCGTGATGCAGGCTGAAGGCACTGAATCATTGTAAAATATTACATTTTTATTGTATAATTACTTAAAACATAACTATGAAAACCAATACCATTGTAAATTATATATTCTGGAACAATTCTTTGCTATGTAGGGTGGGTGTGCTTTGTTTACCTAGAATCAGCCTGTTGAGTAGCATTCTTCACACCAGGGTACCTATCATGGACATGTTAACACCACACTTTCCAAGGGATAAACGAGTGAGGATAGCATCAAAGGAATCAAATTACATTTGTATTCTTTCCTAAAATTGATCTGCCTGAGAACATATCCAAGGTTATCATAGTAATTCTTCTATGTTACGAGATAAAGAAGTGTCTTTCACACATCTTCACATTGCTAGAATGCCAACCAAAGAGACCAATAGGCCTTCCTGTCCTATCTTGCATATATCTGCTAAAGGAGAGGCATGGTGCTGATACTCAGGTGTTCTGTATCATGATGGGATGTTCTGAAGTCAGAGATAAGGTAGAGCGGGGAGATGGGAACAATGGCAAGTTTCATTTAATGGTTTTGCCTTTTATTTAGCTGAATAATGTGAAAGAGTGCATTGCTCTTGAGGGAGACTCCCTTGAGAGCAAAACAGAAAGAACATCCATAGGAAATACTGAAAGCTAAAAATGGCTTTTAAAAATTTAAATGTAAGCAGTTCTTTTCAGTTATTCTCAATATTTGTTCCTAGGAAGTGTCACTGGTTTGAAACTACTTTGAAACAATCAAAGCAGTGTAGGTTAGTGACACTAATTCTTTTAAATATAACTGAATATTTCTAAGGCAACCAGACTGTTAACGATGCATTGAATAAACCCATGGATGTCACATTTCTGATGCATTTCAGAATAATTCTGTATTGTTCAAAAAGAAATTTAAAACTTACCTTATGTAATTAATTATATTATGAAATACTTAATCTAACTGATGTCAAACCTTATCATATATCATTTAATATAAAATGTTTAACATTTTGTACCTCCTATTGACAAAAAATTAAATTATATACTATTTGCAGAACCATTTCACTATGTGTATGTATATATATATAGATGTTTGTATGTATATATATACATAATATATTATGTATCATTTATTCATTATATGTTTTTTATTATATGTATTTTCTACCTCCTACTAACAAAAGAAACCCCACAATATGCCAGCTGGCTGCTCAATAAATATATATATGTAAATGTATAGATTTAATATATATTCTACTTTGCCTATAAATTATAAAATTTTATCATGATATCTAACAAAATTATTGGAGTTATTTCTTTTATATTTGCAACTTTAAAAATTATTCCCAAAAGTAAAACATCAAAATTTGGTATCCCCCTAACATGTGTATTTCAGGAATATCAAATTTTTAAAAATACTCCTAGCTCCATAAACAACTAAAAATTTTACTTATATGGTACCTGACATTAGTTCAAGTAAAATAATGTGCAGCAGAATATTGGTTTGTCTTGTTTTATAACTTATTGTAAAATAAACGTATTATATTAAATCCAAATAATTTAAATATGTTGCAAAATTTATTACTTTCATAATAATTTCCTCAAAATACACACTAAAATTTTTTTTAAACTGAAAAGCAAAATTATATTTTTTTGAAAAAGGGTAAGTTTGATTTACGTAAGAAGTTTGAAAACAAAGGCTGGCTTTGCCCATTAGTTAACATGGCAGACATTTTCAAAGTAAGTGAGCGGCAGCACCAAAGTTTAGATGAAATATACCTAAAGCAAGAATTACAATTGAAACATAAAGCAATATCATTTTATCCTAAATTATTACATTATACAATTTTTATTCAGTTATAATTAACATACAATATTATATTAGTTTCAGGTGTACAAAATAGTGATTCAGTATTTTTATGCATTATGAAATGTTCACTGCAGTAAAACCAATTACCATCCATCACTATACACAGTTGCTACAAAATTATGGACTATATTCCCTATGTGTACATTACATTCCTGTGATTTTTTGTTTTATGGCTGGAAGTTTATACTTCTTAATCCCTTTCATCTATTTCGTCTGGCCCTCTCCTCGCACCACCCCGGTAATCACCAGTTTGTTCTCTGTATCTCTTGGAATCTAAAAAATAAACAAACAAAACAAAGCAGCAACAACAAAAAACAAGCAACCAAATTAAAAAATGGGCAGAGGAGCTAAATAAACAGTGTATTTTAAAACGAAGTTAAAAATATATGTCTATTCAGCATAGGCAGCTTAGCATTTTTCTATTTCTTTTTCAAAAAAAAGATACTGGTTTCTCACAAACCTAATACGATTTTTCTTTCATAGTTCTGTATTAACATTCATGTGATGTGGACTTTCCAGATTATGTAAACATTCATAAAAGTATAATTTTTACTGGGGATAGAGCTTTTTAATTTTTTGTACTAACATTTCTAAGTGCAACGTAATGGATATACTTATCTCTTTTTACAGTTTATTCTTACTTAAACCTTAGTCTATAATAAGTCTGTATGTAAGAATAATCATTACAGCATTTATGTTCTTTGAAATATGTAATTTTAGGAGACAATAATAGTCTCTTAACAAGAAATTACATTTATAATGTCACTTTCTGACATCTAGCTTTAAAGTTAAGAAAGAATACTTTTAGTCCTTCGGACCCATACATACTCATTTTTTTGGGAAGGAAAAATTGATCTTCAATTTTGGGGACATGGTGGCCTTATGAGCTAAATTATCACTTGCCTTTGTGGAAAGAGCCAAAATCCCCTGTACATTATGTTGAATTTCCTTGCTTTCCAACTACTTGCTCTTTGAACTAAGGAACCATCTTGAAGTTTGAACAGGACCCAAATATGAAGGCTGATATTCTGTGAAATTGTTCCTGATGCATGCCAATGGCAGAGGAAGAAGCTCTTCTTTACTTAGAGCAAAACAAATTACATTCTCCTTATAATCGTGTTTTAAGATTTCCCTAAAGCTCCTGGGGTTGAAAAGAGCCCAGTAAATTTAAACTCAGTTCTTTCATTGTGTATTTTTCTCACTTTATTGAAATCCACATTAGCTCTTTGCAGTCAGGGTGAATAAGGAAGAACCAGGGAATCTGAGCTTCATAAATATTCAGGACTTTAGGATTAGGCCATTCAGAAGGTTGTATCACGTCACTGGGAGTAAGATAGATGGACATGTTTCTGTGCCAGAGATTTCATTACATCCATCTTTGTTGGCAGCTTCGGTGCCTTACCCCAGGCAGAACTTTAAGTGTCTGAAAAATACTGTGAGTGAAAAAAGGAGGGAGAATGGAAAGGTGACTAAACTTGTTAAAATTCGTAGCCTCAGAATACTGGTTACCAGGTTGGCCCTAGTAACACTGTTAAGTAGATACATTAATCTTTGGACTACTCCTCTAAGTAAGTCTAGATTAAAACTCAGCTCCATAACTGCACTGCTGCATATTGCCCTCAGGCTGCTCAAGGAACTCACTGCTTTATCTTCTGGTTGTCTTTCCCAATATTGATCAGACCTGTGAGGACAAGGGGCAAAACGCAGAGAGAGCAGACAGTGAGGCTTGGTGATGGGATCAGAATGAAAAAGGCTGAGGAGAGATCTGATGAATGATCCAGAGACTTACTTCTCTAAGGAGTTGCAGCTGTAGTGAACCCTGGGCCCAAAAGAGCTCATTTCTATCAAGGCAAGCAAACTGGAACCACAGTGATGGAAATGATACTGGTAACACTGGAGCCTGAAGGAGCAAGCCGATGAAAGCAAGGGATTAAATTTTGGTGCCAACATCATGGAGAATAAAAAGGCTGAGACAGGACTTCCCTGGTGGCACAGTGGTTAAGAATCCGCCTGCTAACATAGGGGACGCGGGTTGGAGCTCTCGTCCAGGAAGATCCCACATGCCGCGGAGCAACTAAGCCTGTGTGCCACAACTATTGAGCCCGCGTGCCACAACTACTGAAGCCTGGCGTGCCTAGTGCCCATGCTCCGCAATAAGAGAAGCCGCCACGATGAGAAGCACATGCACCACAACAAAGAGTAGCCGCCCGCTCTCCGCAACTAGAGAGAGCCCACGTGCAGCAACAAAGACCCAGCACAGCCAAAAATAAAATAAATTAAAAAAAAAAAAAGAAAGGCTGAGATAGCTCCACTCAGGCCCAACCATTTTAAGTAGCTCCTGTTGGAGCAAGAATAATCTCAGGGTTGCTGCATTCCTATCTGGAAATAAGATTCGGTGTGTAATTGAGAAGCCTGTGAATGAGAAACTGTTAGGTTTATATGTATTCCAGATTCTTTTCAACTCTGTACGTTCTGTTTTTCAAAATCACGAGAGTTTGGTCTCTTGTGGAAAAAAGTAAGTCCAGTTAAGACATCATTTGAATCTGATGCACGGAGTTGAGAATCACTGGTAATTTTTGTTTTGGTTTTTTTTTTTTTTTTTTTTTTAACTACCTGACATGTAGAACAAAAGAAATAGAAATTTTGAACCCTTTCAAGTTAGGTGGAATAGCATATCCCACTTTTAACTCCTGTACCAATATTTTTCTATAGAAATGAACATGATATTTGACTGTCAATATTTTATTATAGGCATAATTGTCAATTATATAATGTCAATTTATAGTTGATATATTTTATATAAACATCTATGGATAAGTTAAGGCAAAGTATTAAAAGTGCACAGTGTTTTAAATTTTATTATTATTTAGCTTTACAGTGTTCCAGAAAAACAATATTAAAAAACCCTAACTTATTGGCACCCATATTGATCACTGTAGGAAGAAATACTTTAAAAATGCATTGGTAACATGCTTTTAAGTTTCCTCCATGTCTTTTCATGGCTTGATAGTGTATTTCTTTTTAGTGCTGAGTAATATTCCATTGTCTGGAGGTACTACAATATATTTCTTCATTCACCTACTGAAGGACACCTCGGTTACTTCCAAGTTTTAGCAATTATGAATAAAGTTCCTTTAAACAAACAAAAAAAAAAACCCTACTACCTTTTGTACAAGTGTTGCAGTTTACAATACCTTTCACGTACATTTTTAAATTTCCACAAATAGTAAAATTCTGCAACTTTCTCCAACATTTCTAATAGAAAGTAAAAAGGTTGAGAAATGCAACATTTTACTGTCCCAAATTTTCAACCACACTCATTTTAGTGTTTAAATCATTTGTGCGTCGTGTCTTAAAGAACTGGTGAGATACTATCTACCACAACTTTCTATATTGTGCAAGAGTTGATAGCTTATAATCTTGCTTAAACATTTATTTTTTAATTCAGTATATATTTATCGAGTGGTTAGTATATACCAATTATTATTGAAAATTTACTGTGGAACAAAATAGACATAGTTTTAGCCCTCATCAAATTTAGAATTTAGTGAGGGAGACAAGTAATAATAATAATAGCCAATATTTTATATGATGCTTATTAGATATCAGGTGCTGCTCTAAATCCTTTACATTTTAACTTATTTTAATCCTCATGTAAATCTATGTGGTAGGTACTATTATTAACTTCATTTTACAGATGAGGAAGTGAAGTTCACACAACTAGTAGGTATGAGAATTAAATTTGAATGAAGCAGATTGACTCAAGCATTAGTTATCTTAAACACTAAGCTGCATTTTAATACATGCCAGCGATGACAATATTTTTGTATAGATCTTTTAATAGCTTATGTATGTCTAGATTTTCTGAACGAAATGCATTTTTTTTTTTTTTTTTGGCGGTACGCGGGCCTCTCACTGTTGTGGCCTCTCCCGTTGCAGAGCACAGGCTCCGGACGCGCAGGCTCAGCGGCCATGGCTCATGGGCCCAGCCGCTCCGCAGCATGTGGGATCTTCCCAGACCGGGGCACGAACCCGTGTCCCCTGCATCGGCAGGCGGACTCTCAACCACTGCGCCACCAGGGAAGCCCACGAAATGCATTTTTAATTACACTAGAATACTATTGATTTATGCCATCTTTTGTACGACAATTATTCAAATAATCATTTAATGACCATTGCAATCCAGAAATAATGAATACTCTAAATAATACTAGTTTTTTATTTTTTCTCAGCAAAACAATGCATTATTATATCTGCTTCTCTTGTTTCCCAGCACTTCACAAGTCTGGTGCTGAGACTAATACCTCTTCAGAGACATTGGACTCTAACCCAATTGCTTATTTGGCATTAGACTTTAGAAAAACAGCCTGATTTAGGAGGGTATATTTTTTGGTTATCACCGCTTGAGTTATAAAGCATGAAAACCAGAGTTTAAATTCTTTGAGTTCCTTTAATTAAAAAAATGCATTAAATTGAGTTATTTGTAGTGAGGTGGATGGACCTAGAGTCTGTCATACAGAGTGAAGAAAGTCAGGAAGAGAAAAATAAATACGGTATACTAACACATATATATGGAATCTAAAAAAAAAAATGGTTCTGAAGGACCTAGGGGCAGGACGGGAATAAAGATGCAGACGTAGAGAATGGACTTGAGGACATGGAGAGGGGGAAGTGTTAGCTGGGATGAAGTGAGAGAGTGGCACTGACATGTATACACTACCAAATGTAAAACAGATAGCTAGTAGGAAGCAGGGGCATAGCACAGGGAGATCAACTCGGTGCTTTGTGACCACCTAGAAGGGTGGGGTAGGGAGGGTGGGAGGGAGATGCAAGAGGGAGAGGATATGGGGATATAAGTATACGTATAGCTGATTCACTTTGTTATACAGCAGAAACTAACACAACAATGTAAAGCAATTTTACTTCAATAAAGATGTTTAAAAAAATAATAAAATAAAGCCTAGCATGATGAAGTATTGGTTTTAGAATGGGAGATGAATAATAACAATAAGTATCTAAAAGGAGACTTCTACTCTTTTCTCCACTTCTCATATTCACATATACTTCCCTACAGATAATGAGAAAGGGGATAGGGGAAAACCAGGACTAGTGAAAGAAGTCAGAATACACTTCCCATCTTCTTTGGAAGTAACTTGCCCCTTCTCTTGAGTGCCCCTCATATCATAATGAACAGAGTAAACACTAGTGGAGTTATAGGTAAGGTTACCAGTAACTCAGGAAAACAAAGGGATCCTTTTCATTGCTTCCTGACACATTGAGCTGTCACTCTTCATTTATTTTTCCCTTCTCCATTTATCAAAATTCAAATTGACCATTGTACCTTTAAGGACCTTGGACAGTCTCACACTTGGATTGAGATACTTTGACCTCTGTGCTTTCTAAGCCACAAAACAATCTTTGAGGTTTACTGTTACCAAAATGGCTTATCATTCCAACTAGAATCTGTTGCTGAGACTTATCATGTTCTCAGGTTGGACTCTAACCTATTGGCAAAGCACATACATTTGGAGGTAAATAATGACCACTTTGACCTTCTTTGTCCCTTGTATCCAGAATTGGTTCAGTTTAAGTGAACTGTTCTTAAAGAATGCAAAAGATTAAATGAAATTTAACCTACTATACATTACTGTTATGTTGCATAAGATAGAGGCATTTACCTGTCCATAGAAATTATTGAATAACTAGAAGATAGTATTAATATAAGAAATTTTATTTTTCTTTGAAGTTTGCCAAAAACCATAGGGTAATAAATTTCCACTTACTGACTTGACTCTTTTACATTTAATTTTCCATTCTTACACAAATAGTTCTTTGCGGGCAAGAATAATTGAGGGTAAAAAATTAGGCATCATCTGCTTATGAGAAAAATATCCTTCTGAAGTCTAATTTGGTATCATGCTGTTACTCAATTGGGCAGGAGCCTGAATGGTCATCATTTCCTGGCTAAAGTGTAAGGAGACAGAACTAGCACACTGTGTAGAGGCTACATTGGATTCTTTGGGCATCTGTTAGCCAGAGACAGTGACCATAGTGATGTAACACAATCCCCAAAGAAAATGTAATGTTGCAATAAAACATGCAGAGACATTTAATTTATCCTTAAGTTTGAATTGTAGGCGCAGAAAATTTTTCCTTCTTCCTGTCTAGGTTCTATGGCTGGTCTAATAATTAAATTGATATAAGACAGATTAACGGGAGAAAAATAAACATTGTTCATACATACGGGAGCCACATAAAAATATGAGACTTAAAGGGCAGCCAGGTAATTGAGACATATATAAATAACATCCTGAGCTAAGGAAAATAGGAGGGGTCTGAGTATACAAAAGGAAGGAAGGCTATTTCACAGGAAGGGAGAGTAGGCGTTTGGAAAACAAAGAGTGTCATGTTATGCAGATAAGTTTCTTGGTATCTCTGGTAATAGCTCTCTCCTTGGTACAGGACCCCTTTCCAATGTAAATTTAGGCGGTTGAGGGGAAGATTAACAGCTTTTCCTGCTGGGCTTTTTTTTTTTTTTTTTTTTTTTTGCGGTACGCGGGCCTCTCACAGTTGTGGTCTCTCCCATTGCGGAGCACAGGCTCCGGACGCGCAGGCTCAGCGGCCATGGCTCACGGGCCTAGCCGCTCCGCGGCATGTGGGATCTTCCCAAACCGGGGCATGAACCCGTGTCCCCTGCATTGGCAGGCAGACTCTCAACCACTGCGCCACCAGGGAAGCCCCTGCTGGGCTTTGATTGCATTTAGCTGAAAAATAATCCTTATGCCAAAGAGATATATTTTGAGGTAGTGAAATCTGCTCCCTTTCAGAATCATCAGAAATAAATTTCTTTTGTCTTCTGTAAGCAAAGAAATGTATGTGTGTATGACTTTACAAGGTTAGCTGTGCTTGTCTGCACTTCCTGTACAGAGATACTAACAGTCTGCAAGTAATCATCAGTTAAAAATAGTTGATGATGTTCCTGCAAAACAACGTCTATGTAAGTCATTATATTTCATCATGAGCTGTAGAGATTTGTGTCTGTGTGTGTGTGTGTCTGTGTGTGTGTGTGTGTGTGTGTTTTAATCCACAACTCCCACTTATAAGAGATCTGAGGGGATCTGCCCAGAGCAGTGGGGCTGTCTTAGTTTACATAAAGCTGAAGTGCAGAATCAGGAAAATAGAAAGTTGGGACTATTCTTGAGACTGTGAAATTGAGCAGGACCCTGGGGGAACTTTCGAGGTACAAAAGCCCCAGCCCCCAAAATTCTGAAAGAGTAGAGGAATCTCAGCACGTGTTTCCTGCCAGGATCCTTGTACCGTGGTTTGTACCCAAAGCACAGAATCCCCAGTGCCTGCTTTTGTTGATGTCTATAGAAAATGCTGGCTGGTCTGGACACATTTGCCCCAAATTCCAACTGTGCATGAAAACTTCAGAATATTTTAAAAGTTCAAATTTATTTTCTCTTAGGAGCAGGAAGAAAATACTCCTTGAGAGGGTGTTAGCAAAGGAAGGTGAGGGTAGGGAGAACCTTAATTTGGATCCTCTTTTAGTTGAAATGCAACCTTTAAGAAACTTTTGACAACCATTGACCAGAACTTTATGTAAATTGCTTCCCTATATATCAGCTGTTTTTGGAAGAAAAACCCATCCACTTCTTAGAACTGTCTTGATTTTTCAGCAATTTAAACTATAATATAGTTCTGTGTAGAGAATGTCACTGTAGTTTTGGGTGTATATGTGTGTGGGTGCTGATAATTTTATATTTTCATTGGGAGTGGAAAAGGAAAACAATTCAAGGTGAAAAAATTATTCTTAAATATTCATTTTTATAAAACTTATTAAAGAATTTTGTTATAACAAAAAAATAAACACTCTGAAATATATTGTCATCATTTTTTATTTATTTTTATTGAAGTATAATTGATTTACAATGTTGTGTTAGTTTCAGGTATACAGCAGTGATTCTGCTGTATATACATGTATATACAGGTATATACATGTATATACATGTGTGTATATATATATATATATATATATACATGTTCTTTTTCAGATTCTTTTTCCTTACAGGTTTTATAAACTATTGAGTATAGTTCCCCATGCTATACAGTAGTAGGTCCTTGTTGGTTATCTATTTTATATATAGTAGTGTGTATATTGTTAATCCCACAAGAAAAATCTCTAATAAACAACCTAACCTTACACCTGAAACAACTAGAGAAAGAAGAACAAACAAAACCTAAAGTTAGTAGTAGGAAAGAAATCATAAATATCAGAGCAGAAATAAATTGAGACGAGGAAAACAATAGAAAAACTGGTTCTTTGAAAAGACAAAATTGATAAACCTTTAGCCAAACTCATCAAGAAAAAAAGGGATAGGGCCCAAATCAGTAAAATCAGAAATGAGAAAGGAGAAGTTACGACCGACACCACAGAAATACAGAGGACCATAAGACACTACTATAAACAACTATATGCCAATAAAAGGGACAACCTAGAAGAAATGGACAAATTCTTAGAATGGTGCAATCTCCCAAGACTGAACCAGGAAGAAATAGAAAATATGAACAGACCAATTACAAGTACTGAAATTGAATCTGTGATTTAAAAACTCCCAACAAAAAAAAGCCCAGGACCAGATGGCTTCACAGGCGAATTCTATCAAACATTTTGAGAAGAGTTAACACCTTCCCTGTTGAAACTATTCCAAAAAATTGCAGAGGAAGGAATACTTCCAAATCATTCTGTGAGGCCATCATCACCCTGAAACCAAAACCAGACAAAGATACCACAAAAAAGAAAATTACAGGCCAATGTCACCAATGAACATAAAAATTATCATCATTTTTTAAAGTCTAATTCTCCTTTACTTTCATCTATTTTTATTTTTGCTTAAGTGAAACTTATTATGAAGTGTAACCAACATTCCTGGACTTACCTCCCACTTTAAGGTTACCTCCCTTTCGTGTATTTGGGGAAAAGTGGAGGGAATATGTTTCCCTCTTGCCTTTTCCTGAGTGGTGATCTGCATCCCAATCTTTTTGAGATTTGTCTTCTTTCACTTTATGTTTTTCCCCTCCAGGATGGATCCCTGCTCATTACAATTCTGGTCATAATCTAGAACTCATTCCCTTTTGGTCGGCTGCTGCTGGGTGCACAAGAGCTAAGGCTAAGGGGAACCCAGGTTTCTTCTACTACTGTTATTTTTTCTGTTCTCTGATGTGCAAGCTTTCACCTACCTTGCAGGAAACCCCATCATGAACCAACATGGATTGTCTAATTCCATAAATCACCACCTTGTCTAAACAGTGTATTTCCCCAGTTAAGTTAGGCTAGGAGGCTCTGACAGGATTACCCAGGCAGAATGGCCTTTTGAACCTAATCCTTCAGAAGATTCTAACTCGTGTCTGATCTTCCTGTATGAGTTCTAGAATCTCTCTTTTATTCCTCTGAGTACCCAGTGGATATCTGTGGAATATAAACACACACACACACACACACACACACACACACACACCTCTAAAGGGAAAATATTATTCTCAATGACATATTTAAGGCCTTTTTCAATCACAATAGATGTAACATTTCATATAAATTTTTAATTTAGAAAATTTCATCCCATTTCTATATTCAAATTAATCCCTAACAGGAGTAAGAAATTATTTCTTAAGGATGATTCCCTTAGCACATGCAAAGACTACTCTAAATCTTTGGCATTTTACTTACTTTATCAGGCTGAGTTATACAAGGCCCCAATCTTCTCCATAGCTTCTGTTTGTTTAAATAGGAGGGAGGAAGCAGAATGGTATTGGCAGGGGAGAATTCTGAGGGTTTTTTTAAATTAACTTGTAGAAGATTTAACCCTGTAGATGACCTGAAAAGGTCATTTGCCCACCCCTAGGACCAGACAAGTACTGTCTAAAACTAGTATAATGTGAGCCACATATGTATTTAAAATTTTTTGAGTAGCCACATTAAAAAAATGTAAAAAGAAAAATACAAAATTAATTTTAATAACATGTATTATTTAACCCCAAATATCAGTCAGGGCTTAACCAAAGAAGCAAAAGTAGGAAATTATACAGGTATATTAAGACATTTATTACAAGGAATTGGCCTGTGTGGTTGTGGGGACTGGCTGAGCCAATGAGAACCCATAGGACAGGCAGTCAAGAAGTGAAGATCATGGGTGAGCTGGAGCCCACGGGCATGGACCAATGCTGTCATCCACCCAAAGAATTTCTTCCCTCTCCCAGGAAACCTCAAACTTGTTTTTGAGACCTTCCAGTGGAGTCAGACAAGCCCACCCAGATGATCCAGAACCACCTTATTTAAAGCTAATGAACTAGGCATTTTAATTACATATGCAAAATACCTTCACAGCAACTTCTAGATTAGTGTTCATTTGAATGATTTGGGATAGTAGCCTAGCCAAGTTGACATATAAAAACCATCACACTCAATATGTCCAAAATAATATCATTCTATATGTAATTAATATAAAAATTATTAATGAGGTATTTTACATTCTTTTTAATATTAAGTCATCATAATTCATTATGTACTTACACTTATAGCACATCTCAATTTGGACTAACCACGTATCATGTCTTTAATATGTACACGTGTCTAGTGGACACTGCATTGGAAAATGTAGGTCTAGACAGTGACAAAGAGTGATTGGACTGTTGCTCTAAAGATACAAGTTCCCAACAGGAGTCATTTCACAATATCTAAAGACATTTTTTATAGTCATGACTGGGGATGGGGATGGGGGCTAGAAGCATCTAGTAAGTAGGGATGCTGCTAAATACTCTACAGTGCGCAGAGTAGCCCCACTCCACCTCCAAATAACAATTTCCCCAATCTAAAAAGTCAATAATGCTAAGATGAAGAACCATGCTTTGGAGTAGGATTTGGAGACATAGGGAGGAGATTACTAATAATAATAATGAGGAGAAGGAGAGAAGCTGGAAGCTGGATGTTTCTAAGCCCTTGGGATATCTTTCCTGGTACCTTGAAGTCTTTTTTTCACAAATGTAATTGAATATCTTAACTCTTTTGTATCTCTATTGCCATTTTCAAGGTCAAGGATGAGATAAGGGTAGAGGAGTGGCCTTATAAATAGTATGACTGATTAATGGGGAAAATGAGGGGAGGAACTCTTCACAGTGGTGATTATCTCTTTAACTGGTGAATGAAAGTCAGTAACTGTCTTTTCTGAAGATATTTAGGATTTTCCTATAGTTGGTCTTGATTTTAGACTTCTAGAAAAATTATAAAAATGCAAATTCAAATCTACAAATGGAGAATTTAGAATATATACAGTAATTAGCACCATCTCAGACCATCTGTGGAATAAAGTTGTGATAAATAAATAAGTAAAACTCATTAACATTTTTCTAAGAAAAACCATGGTATTTAAGATTAAGTCACTTTTCAGAGGTAGTAATCATATTTGTAAACTCTAATCTCAAATTTACTTCTATCCAAATTAACTGCAACTTCAGAATTAACTTTATTTTCTAAGCCTTGGCAATGTATGTTTACTGAAACTAGCAGCAGATTGAATATATTTGTTAAAACCTGATATTTAGAAAAAATGTAACAACTAACATTCTATGAAATGTGTCATATCTTCATGCAGTAATTATTGGTTAAATGCAATGCCAAATTTTGATTATAGACATAGCTTAGAGTCAATACTTCTGAGATATATTTCCTATTAGATAGTTGTTACAGTTCATTTCACAAATTCTTAATTTAATATGTAAAAACTAAATCTTCCTAAATCTAAATGATATTTTTTACTAAGGAGTCTTAATATGCATTGAGAGTAATTGAAATAGAACATAATTATAATTTGTGATCAGATTCAGCACTGAAAACAGTGGCAACATTTATTGATTTAAGTTTTTAAGCTTTTTCAATAACTAAATTTTAGGTAACTCCAATTTTTTCCTTGTTTCAATAGATGAGGGATTTATGTGGCAGTATGTTACAATGACTCTTTCCTTTTAGATACCTTTAAATTTGTTGGCTAAAATAATTTAGACTTCATGCTGGAATTATAATGGTTAGGTCATAGCTATGATTTATATTTTGCACATTTTCAAAAAGAGTTTTTAAAAGTATATCCTATTTTTTCCTAGAAATACACAAAGAAAAGACTGAGAAGCAGGAGAAAACTGAAAGGAAAATACAAACTAAAGGTAAGTGTTAAATTTTGTGTTTATTCTTATTCTTATTCAGGATATATATTTTGTATATTTACATGAGAAAATGGAAAGTTTTCATATTTTGTGCTCTTTTGCTTTAATTGTTGATAGTGTTTAAGTAAGTTTACTTCTAAGTAAACCGCAGGTATAAATATATAATATTTAATTACTGGAATCAAAATAACTTCAAAATGTGTTACCATCTTTCAGTTATTTATTGATACAGTTGGCTTTTGCTTACTGAGATAGTACCACAAACATATTTTTTGACTTATTAGCAAACATTTTTCCTTCTTTAATCAGTTAATATAATAGATCAGAGTTCAATTTTTTTTAACTGGAATTTTTTTATGCCATGCTATACCTTTAAAATCTTTGTCATAGAAATGCAGTCATTATACTATCTCACTGAAGACTGCTATGGCCCCAGAGCTTGCTTACTCAGCCTCAAGGGGTAGATGGACAGTGACAACATTATGATTAATATCCTTTTCAACTCAACTAAATCTAGTAACTGAAATCTTGCATTAGAGGGATATTACTAATGGCCAGCAATGTCTTGCTCATCTTACAAGCATCACTTTTCTAAGAGTGACCCATGTAGTCGTAAAACTTAAAAAGAAAACTCACAGGAAGCACAAACATTCGATAGGACATGTTTCTAAATATGCCCAAGTTTCCCAATGGCCAGTCTCACGTGATACCGGGTGAGTTAAGACAAAAATTAAAGTCTCATTATTACCGTATTTGTGTGATAGAGCTGAAAATGAAAGAATTTTCCTAGGATAAAAATTGAATGTTGTCTAATATTTATTATGTCAAAAACTGACTAGTACAAAATTACCTGCACAAACATCAAAGTTGCCAGTAATAGTTTCAAATAATAGAAGTTCTAATTAACCTGAAATTATACCAATACATGAACCTACATTAAAATACCATGTTTTCTTTTTTAATATACTTCATGAACTTCCTTTTTGTGAAGAGCTCAAATCATTCTGCAGATATTATGTCTTTAATCCTAATATTTGAATTAGTTCCAGATTGGTCAGCCAATCCTTATACAACCAGGGACAATGAAGTTTACTCAACTGAAACCTATTTATATTTGTACTCAGGGAACTAATGTCTTATTTCTGTTCCTTTTCCCTTTTTTTTCGTTCTTAATTCCTTTGGTCAGGGAAATTGGACACAGCTCTTGGGTACGGATTGACTAAGCTAGCCATCACTGAACTCGTTATGTGTTTCTATCTGCTGGAGGTTAAACAGAAATTCAGTTGGTTCCACATGATTGGGGAGTCTGCTGTTTTATCTTGCAGACTGTACTACTAATTTAATAGCAATGCTCCTGGAGTGGATGTTGTGATGCAGATGGTACCATTTGCGTTTTGGACTTGGCTCTATTAGAATCCTGCTGTTAAAAGACTGAGCAGTGGGCTGTAGAGAGGGTTTTTTAAACTAGTGAGTCTTGCATAATTAAAACAGTGCATTTGGCTGAAGTTTAAAATAAATTCCTCAAAGGCTGTGCTAGAGATTGGTACCTGAATATATTTCCTGAATAGATCAAATATAGTTTGGGAAAGTGAATGTTTCTCAAGAAAGAGAAAATGGAGCTTCAGCTGTTCAACAGTGAAATGGGCTTCAGAGATACTTTTTTCCACATTTTTTTGTGTGAATATGAACAAAAATTTCATTTTACTGCTTAGTTTCCTCATACAGGTAGAATAGAATAATGCCTGCTTTCTATTCCCAAGTAGTTCAGTGAAAATAAATGTGGTTTTATAGCTGTTCCTATGTCTAGATAAATACATGTTTTCTCTATGCCACATTCTGTCAGTTATGGTTATATATGATGGATAGTTAGGAATTTAAGTTGTTATCAAAGCATTTTGAACTCTTATAAGAAAAGATACACTATATCCAAGGTAATAGTAGCCCGAAATGATTATAGAGAAGCCAGCAAATATCAGAGTATAAAGAGATCTATTATGCAGAAGCTGATGTATTAACTTCTATCGCACAAAATGTCTTCATCCTTCCGTATTCTTTGTCCTGAAAATTAACATCATGATTCACCCAAGTTATTCAAGCTAAAAAGCTAGGAGTCATTTTGGCCAGTAGTGGTACTCAATCCTGACTGGACTTTAGAATCATCTGGATAGGTTTAAAATAGATATATATATATATATATATATATATATATATATATATATATATATATATTCATGTGTGGACTCCATCCTGGTTCCATTAATGTTTGGGAGGTAAGGCTAGAATTCAAGTCAACCTCTTCAGATGAGTAGCCATCTCATTAATATTCTCAATTAAGCACCTAGCCTGGAGTTCAAGTATATCCCACAGAGGTTCTCTTTGACCAACCAGTATGTTAACATAACTTATACCTGGATGTCTTTAGGTGGGACCTGCACCAATCTCCTCCACTCTCATCACTACTGGAGTAGACATTTATTTATCTGCTTTATCTCTGAAGGCATTTGAGTTCCAATCCCTGCCATAGACTTGTTGGTCTCTTTCAATACCAAAGTCCAATCCTGCATGGCCCTTTGTCATCCTCTCTCTTAATTATAATTTAGTCTATTCTCACCTCTCCTCTCCCATTACTATCCCCTCTACAGTCATCTCCCAATTAGGTTATGACAGTTACTTCTTAACTGATTTCCCTGCATTAACCCCTGAAAGCCATGCTAATCACGCTCCGGGCTTAAATCCATTTGTTGTCGTCATAGTGCTTTAGAGATAAAAGCCACACTGTCATGACATAAAAGGCCCTTATCATATGATCACTGATAGATAGCCAGTGGTCAGCTTTGTCCACTTTGCCACTTACCTTCCCTACTCTGCAAGCTCATCCACCTCCTGCATTCCCAGCTCTCCCCCTGCTCCCCTCACCACCTCACTCCACATCCCACCAACACCTCCCATGCCATAGGCAGGCTGAACTTTTGGGCAGCTCCTAAGCCAGCACTGCTGCTGTCTCATAACTCTGTGCTTTTATATACCTGTTCTCTCTGACCATCGGCCACTTGGCAGGCTTCTGCTCGTTTCTTTGATTCTCAGATGGAACATCTGTTCCTTCAATAGGCCTCCTTTGCTGTCCCTCACTCTGTGGGCATTCAGGTACTCCCTCCTTGCTACAGTTACATCCTTGCTTTCAGCCTTTAAAGCATTTTGACACCAAATTTTAATTGTGAGTATATTGATCTAGCTCACTGAGGGCAGGAACTGTGTTTGTCTTTTTATATGTTCTAGGTTGATGTTGACATTTACGATTGTGTGTTTCCTTATTCGTGAACAAAGAGATTCAGGCTCGGTGGTCTCTCAGCTTTCTATCAGCTCTGAATTTGTGTCCTTACATTAAATTAAAAATCATTCTAATATCTAGCAAAGTGCCAAACAGATGAAACACATTCAATGCATGTTGAAATAATTAATGAATGAATTAATAAAGCATTCATTTTCTCTATTTTGTTAATATTTACTTGATTCCTATGGAGAACTCTTCCTTTGACAATCTGTGTTTATTTTCAAGTGTATACAATTATGTGGCTTTAATTGGGCCATTGTACTGTCAAATTTATTTGGTCAGAGGCTGAAGAATTTGGCAGTGAGCTCCATATTAAAACAAAAGCTATCTGTAACATGTAATCATAAACACCCACAATAAATGTATAATAGTATAGGTTAAAGTAACACAGATTACTTTGGACAATTTGGAAAGTGCAAAAAAAGAAAGATACAAGCAAAACTCAGTTCTCCAGAGAAAAATAGTAATTTATTTTTTTACTTTCCTCTGCTTTTTCCCTCCATGTGGTTACTCTTTTATTGCATATTGTCTTGTTTCTTTTTCAATTGCAAATTTTATTGTTGGTTTCGGACACCGTTTAGGCTTCTATTTAACTATTAAACATGTCAGTATACTCATAGAACAGAGTAAACCAGAAAAGACTAGAACCTGGTGATAAACATATAACTAGATGAGAGAATTTTGTCTCTCTAGGATGGCTCCTAGCCAAAAGTAGGGCCTTTTAGGCATTCAGAGCAGTAGGTATCTGCTACATCCACCTAGGTTATCAGGTGTTTCGCTGAAGAGCTGACCCCTCAGGCACAGTGAGGAAATTTACACAGCAGAGTGTGTGCTGATGAATGGCATGTAGTTGACATCTGAGTGGGCCAGTTGGTGGGAATGGGGGAGTGTCCTGGCAGACAGATGGTGTAAATAGAAAAACTTGCTATAGCTGTTAGGCAATAATACACGTTAATTTATTTATTGCACTTACTTTGTTCCAAACACCATACTGGGAACTAAGATGCCAACTCAGATGGCTAGGTCAGGGGTCAGTCCTCAAGGAACCAGGTGGGAACTTGGTTAAAGGAGCACAAGAGAAGCCCAGTGACTAGTGTTAGTGTTCGTTTCCTAGGGCTGTTGTAACAAAGTACCAAAAACTGGGAGGCTTAAAATAACAGAAATGTATTGTCTCACAGTTAGAGAGGCTAGAAGTCCAAAGTCAAGGTTTTAGCAGGGTTAGTTCCTTCAGAGGGCTGTGAGGGAGAATCTGCAGGCTTTTCCCAGCTTCAGGGGCGTTTGCTGGCATTCACTGGCTTGTAGATGAATCACTCCAGTCTCTGCCTTTCCCTTCAAATGGTGCTCTCCCTGCATCTCTGTCCCTTCTTGCTGTGCATATTTGTCTCTGTGTCCAAATTTCCCCTTTTCATAAGGACACCAGTCGTATTGGATTAGGAGCCACCCTACTGACCTGATTTTAACGTGATTACCTCTTGTAAAGACCCTATTTCCAAATAAGATCACATTCTGAGGTACAGGAGGTTAGGACGTCGGCATATCTTTTCTCGCTAACGTAATTAAACCCATAACAGTATCACATGCACAAAGTCAGGGGAACATTTTTCAAAAGGGTTAATAGAGAACACTCATCCTGATTGACTGGTTTAGGATCCTTTCTGAGGGACAATTAAAGGACCGGAATCATAGGCTGGCAAAGGCATAGGGCTGAAGATGAGGCTCAAAAGCCAAAGAGGGCAGGACGTTAAAATGTATCTAAATATCCTGGAGCCCTTTGTGAAAATGCTCTCAGAGCCCACAGGTTAATTTAGTTAGCCTGTGTTGTATAAATTTACTTTTGCCTTCTCTCAGCTGTACTTAATTTTCTCCTTAAAGTACAAAATATATTTTATTTTCTTCTTTGGCTGCTGTGAATGATAAACCTGTAAAATGAGAACGGAAGGCCCTATACAAAGCTCTGTATCTGCTTCTGCATAGCGATTGTTTGCTTATGAGGAAATCATTATGGTTCTGACTATGGCCATGTAGCCCCAGGTGAAGGGGCAATTACCCATACAATTACATCAGACTTGAAAGTAAAACTAATCCTTTAGAATTAAAAAAATCTATTTTGTGATTGAAAGCATATGTATCAGATGAGCTTTGTAACTTTAGGTAATTTGCCTAATCTTCACTTTAATACATAAACAAATGTAATTTTATTATGAAAAAGAAGTGTGTGCATTATTGTAGGTTAGATTGTAGATAACATGCTTGGAGAATCTAGTCAGTACACTTCGGCTCATAAGAACAAGTCTGCCCAGGATGTGGGATGGACAAGGCAGCATAATCTTGTGGGGAGAGTACTAGTTTAGCAACATAATAACTGAATTCTTCTTCTACTCTGCCATGGACACTTATGTGGCTGTATTTTCTTATCAATGGACAAAGAACTTCAGGCTAATAGATCTCTTAGGTTCCTATCAGCTCTAAAATTGTGTACTTATATTAAAGTAAAAATGATAAATTCTTCCTTTAAGAAGAATGAATAATACAATCTTTGAGAATTTTCTCTACTCAAGAATGCTTTTCTACTGAGTTCATCATTATCATATAAAGTGTGTAGATCATTTTGTCTTAGCACAGAATGGAAATTCGACAAAAAAAGAAAAAAGAAACACAGAGATATACACTAACCAAGAGTACATCTGGCATTTTTGTTTAGTGGTGGCTAAAGGATAATGATTTTAAATGGTTTAAAATGAATATGTATCTTGCTCTTTCATAAAAAATGATGAATTGAAACGTGTGTATATGAATTTTATGAAACTGTTTAAAATGTTGACCTATTTAAAATTTATAGACCACTTCAGGGCTAATACCTCTCTCAACAGCAGTGCCAGAAATCTGAGAAACAGAGAAATTAATTAAAGGAAAAATCAGCAAAATCTATTACAGGTAGCTGTGCTCCCCAAAGTGTTTTCTAATGCAAAGGTGTAGTTGTTACGTGCTTATCTATCCAATTCCTTTTGCTTCATACACTCAAGCTTAGTCCAGTCCAATAGCTCTGAAGTCAAATACGAGGTTCCAGAGTTTCACTTAATTAAATTTTCTTGCTAACCATCAATTGAAGAATAGAGTAGCCTATACAAATCAGTACTTTAAAACTTTTGATGCCAACACTTTTGAGTTTTGAACTCAGAGCAGAGAGATCTGCAAAGGATTCTGACAACCTGGCCCCTAATGCCTGCTACTTGGCCCCTTGAGCGTGTTTTGCCCGTTAGGAACCCAGGGTCAGGCACACTCTGAGCTCTGATACACTTCAGAAAAGGACACAGAGCCCGCCTGGGGGGTTGCCAGGGCCAAGAGCTGTGAAAGCACAGAGCACAGCTGGCAGAGTACTGGAGAGAGAACATATGGGGAGGGTGAGACGTGCTTCAGAGTTGAGCTGAGCTGAGTGTTCTGGCCAGGGAAAGGTCAGAGTCTGGGCAAGTGCAGGAACAGCAGGGCCATGCCAACTCAGATGGCAAACATCAGGGCCATTCCAACTTGTGTATTCCATTTGTTTTTAATTATCAGCATGCCGAAGGGAATTTTGTTTTTTGTAAATAAGGATGACAAACAAAGTAAGCTCTAGCAGGTGCAACAAGCTTATTTTGTCCTGAGCTAAAACTATCCTAGCTAAGATGTAACTTACCAAACAGAGCTGGTGACGAGGAAGGTACTTTTTTCTCCTTTCATATGAAAACTTCTGTGAGTTCTAAGCAAAGAGATGCATGAGCAAATGTAATTGTTGCAGCAAATTATTTTTGTTTTAGAGGGATTATTAAGGCAGTTATTGATGGTGGCACTATTTTGATAAAAGCAATTTCAAAGCTTAGTGTTTGAGCTCAGTCTTGCCAAAGTTTGAAGTTTCCATCCAAGAAGCTTCAGTGGCTCCCTGCCATGTTGAACAGCTCCCTAGAGCATGTGGTTCCAGCTGCTTCACTAAGCAGTATTATGGTACCATTTCTGAGGAGGATAATGAAATTCCAGCATGCAGCACTGTGTCTGTAAATCAAAACTTCGACTGCGAGGAACTGGATTTTTCCCCAGGGTAACAGGAATAAGGCATTAATATGCTAATTTGAGCCTGAATTCAGACCCCTTACTCTTCTGATTTTGTATTAATTCTCCCATTTATACCCATGCACACGTCAATCGGAAAATCCTTTAGTGGAATGGACAACCAGCTGTTGGAGGTGGCTGAGGTCTGGTCCTTCACAGAGGCAGAAACACAGATTAGGTTTTCTCCTGGGGGTCTTGCCAATCAGCTTTTCGAAAGCACAACTTATCTCATGCAAACTTCCTTTCCCCTAGAGAAACTTTAAAAGAGGCTTTGTTTTTGCCAAGATTTTCTTTTGCTTTTCAGCTTAATTAATAGTGATCCAAAGGAACCGAAGTAAGCTATCTGTGGCCATGTGTGAGTGCTGATGTCCTGCTCTTATTTTGTGAGATTTTTATATTGAACTTAGAAACTTAGAAAACCCAGAAGAACCATTGAATGCGGAAAGGAAAAGTAATGTCTAGATGATCTACGATTTTTTTTTCTCTTCTGTTTCTCACTGGGTTTAAAGAAATTTTAACAAATTGTAAAATATTTAAATGATTGGAAGCAAGCAGTGCGTATTATATCCATACAAATCATCAGTAAATAGAATTGTACTAGAAGATGAAAATAGCTCTTCTTATAATATTTTAGAATTTCCCTTGTTCAAGAATATCTATTAAGAGTCCACTGTGAGTCAGACACCATGTGATGAGCCAGGATACAAAAATAAAACAATATGGCATAGCCCCTAAAGAGAGTTCACCTTCTTGGGAGTCAGATTTATGAACAATTGCTGTATTATTACTTAATGGATAAGATAGAATTATGCACATGGTGCAGTTGGCATATGGAATAAGTAGAGATCAACCAACCCTCTGCAGAGGAAGAGACATTTGAGCCAGGACTGAAAGGGTACATGGAACAGAGGAAATGTGGGTGTGGGAAATCTAAGTGAAGGCACAAGCAGACAGAGATGCAAAGGCATTAGGAGGGCATGTGGCATGTTTATGGAATCCCAAACATTTTGTTATAACTGGAATGTAAAGTTCAAGGGGAAATTCCTGGTAGGTAAGGTTGGATTGATAAGCAAATGTCAGATCACTAAAACAATGAAATATTTTTATATTTGATATAGCACCTACCATGTGACAGATTACCATGCTAAGCAATGAGGGAGATACTAACACTTGTATCAGATCAATGGTATGATCAGATTTTCATGTTAGAAAGGCTACTCTGAGACTCAGAAAACTCAAAATATAAGTGTTCAAGACACTATTCAGGATATTAGTGTAATAACATTTATAATAATAATATGCCCAAGAAGGACATCATAGTCCCACTTTTGAAGTGGTCTCTTTCCCCTTTCTCCTTCCTACTCCCCTACTAGGTTAATTTCTTCTCATCTTTCACATCCTCAAATATCATTTCTACCAGCAGACCTTCCCCAAGCACACAGACTAGATTGGGTCTCATTTTATACATTGATATGCTACCCTGAATATTTTCTTCACAGCAATTATTCTAACTGCGATTAACTACCTTTGGGATTATTTGTTTAGTATCCATCATCCATTAGCTTGTTGACATCATAATGATAGGGATGAAGTCTGTCTTGCCTAGCGAAGTCTTTAGCACATAGCTGGTGCTCTTTCTATATTTTCATGTAAATAAATGATAAGTAGGGAGTGTAATATTGGATAGAAGAAGATGGGTAAAAGGAATATTTAATAGGTAGGATTGCAAAAGCTTGGCAAGTGGACAAAAATGAAAAATAAAAGATGAATCCTGGATGAGTCCCAAGTTTCTAGTTTGGATAATTGGAGGTACCATTGATAAGAGCTATGACTGAATTATGGGGGAAGATTATAACTTAAATTTGAGCCCTACTATATTAATTAATTGAATCATAGCTCATATTGAATTAAATTTTGTTTTCTTTGAAAGGGTTTGGTGTCATTCCAGTTTCATTCCAGTATATTTTCGAAACCTACTTGCATGGAAATCTCCTGTAGAAGATAAACATATACTATGTAGGTTGAGTGTTCTTTGCCTCAGGTTCAGAAGATTCTTTCTGTATTTTTGTCTTCACAGTTTTGGTGTTCCTCCAGTATTGAGCTGGGCTTCTTTGGCAGATAGCATAATACATTTTAAAACTTTTCCAATTCATTAAATTGAAGTTAAAGATTTGGAAAAGTTGAGGGGTGGTCTTTGCAGTCAGACCTGGTTTTGGTATGAGTTTGTCCTTGGTTATGAAATAAAAATAGAAATTTAGAATATCTATAATTATTTTAACATTTAAACCTGTGTAAAACCTCATGCTAGTTAAAGAAAGATTTCCAAAGGCAGTAGATAAGTTTTTGACATCAAACACTGCCATTCAATCATCTTATCTTTTATTCTTTTTATTTAAATGAAAAATATTGTGTATTTCTTTCCAGTTACACACAAAGAGAAAGAAAAAGACAAAGAAAAAGGAAAACCTGAAAAGAAAGGTATGGAGTTATTCTTATTGTGGTTTTTACTCATTGGTCTGTCACCGTTTGACCATTTCTTCTTTGTGTCCAAACTTAGATGACCATGAATTAATTTTTAAAAATTGTATTATGATAATTTTCCTTAGAATTGAATGTGAAAAGAACAATTTCTTGGTTGAAGGAAATAAAATACTTAAGACTCTCAAACTGTTACCAATTTACTTTCTGGAAATGTATCAGTTTTTCCCCTGGAAATTCTGAGATTGCTTTAGCCAACAATGAGGATATTATTTCAGAAAATAATTGCCTATTTGATAGGTAAGGAAGTGTACTTTATTACCTTAACTTGCATTCTGTGATTATATATTAGACTGGACTTAAAACTGTTTTAGTTTTTATTTGTTTAGAATAAGCAATGCACACTCATTGTTTAACACATAAAGGTACCTTGCAAAAAGCTTTCTCCTGCCTTGCCCACACACTCTGATCCCATTCCTTATCTACCGACACATACACACAGTAAACCGCTTTTATGAGCTCTATGTGCATCTTTTCAGAAATTCATTATGCATTTAGAAGACAATATACATTATTGTCTCTCCCTATTTTTACACAAAATTTAGTCCTATGTTCTGTCTTTATAACAATGTACCCTAGAGATCTTTCCATATCAGTAAATAGATATTTCCCTCATTCTTTTTTAAAAGCTGCATAGTATTTAAATAGAGATATTTTCTTCCACTATATCTTTTAATTGCTTGTTATTTGTAGATTGAGGGATCTGAATGTGATTTTTAGTGATACATATTTCTTGTATAACTCTTCACACTCACTGCCCATTTCTCCTGATGATACATGTATGTGTCATTTGGGTGTACATCACTGATCTGTTACGTTTACAAATATATTTCTTTTTTTTTTTTTTTTTTTTTGCGGTATGTGGGCCTCTCACTGTTGTGGCCTCTCTCGTTGTGGAGCACAGGCTGCAGACGCGCAGGCTCAGCAGCCATGGCTCACGGGCCCAGCCGCTCCGCGGCATGTGGGATCTTCCCAGACCGGGGCACGAACCCACGTCCCCTGTATCAGCAGGCGGACTCTCAACCACTGCGCCACCAGGGAAGCCCTACAAATATATTTCTTATATAGTTAGTTTTGTAGTTAATGTAAGGGTTTCTATCTGTGTGAATAAACATGTGTGAGTGCATATGTGTGATATATGTATGTGTTTTAAGTTCTTAAGTTTTTATGGGGCTAGATATGTTTATATTTTCTTTTGGTATTTTCTGCTCTTGAGTCTTCATCCAAGGATTAATTCAGTAATTACTAATATTCTTCAAGTTTAAAAAATTAGGCTTATATTTCACATTTAACTTTAATTCATCAAAAATCTATTTTAACATATGATGTAAAATAAAGTTCTAACTTAATTTGATTGCTCTTGTTTTAGAATGGATCACATTTAGGATATTTAGGCTAAATTTCAGCTGATTTATGTATCCACAATACACATAACCTACTGAGAAATTTTATTTTGTGAAACATTCCACTTAGCTAGAATGTTTTACAATGCTTAGGAATCAGATGAGTTGAAACATGCTTCATTCTTCCTTATTCTAAACTCACATTTGAAAATATGAATTACATAGTTGTTCTTTTATTAATGTTTATTTTGTGATAATATCCATGAATTTCAATACAGCCATCTTCTTTGTTCTAGAAACAGGTGTCCATTTCCTACCTGCTATTGACTTATATAGAATTATCGGCATCAGGTTCTGTGTACTCTGACTAAATGAAATAATCTGATATTTCTTGTGATTTCTTTCCATCTTTACAATGGCTAAATACTTTTCATTGAAAAATAATTGAGAATTTGTTGCCCCTAAATTACACATTTGAAGGAAATTTGTCCAAATTCAAAAGCAGAAACAAAACACTTGTGTCCTTTTATTTACTGTATACCAATTAAAGGAGTTTGCTTTTTATGAGCTAAGTTATACTGTAGCCCAATGACCTTGAGTGAATTGTGCCCTCCTTCAGCGAATATTGTCCAAACTGTTACTCATAACCCCAAATGGTAGTGGAGATGACTATGGGCCAGGCTGAGAGGTGGAAAGGCTGAAACCCTGGAGGGGAAGGAAACTGCTGTCTTGGTAACTCTGCAGCCGCCATGATCTCATGGACTTCAACTGGACATTGTGCCCTAAGCTTTCTATGAGGCTTACATCATCTTTCCAAAATTCTGGGGAAACCATTCATAGACTGTATTTTAAAAGAATAATTATTTAAATACATATTTTAAGCACATCATTTTCCTTTTATAATACAAGTAAAACTGATTGACATTAGTATTTGTATTATATAGTTAGAGAAATGAAAATAATTAGGGCTCCAATTTTTCACTCTAATAATTTGGCTCTTTCCTTAACCCAACTATTTTAATTAAAATCACTTATCATTTAATTTTCCATAATTTCTTTAACTCTCATTATTATTCTCTAGTAAATACTATGTAAATGTTGAAATATGTATGGTGATTTGGGAAACTACTAAACCGCGCAGTTTAATACATTTGAAATATGAGGATAACCTGCTCATACTGTTGTACTTCTCAGAACTCCTTTACTTAAACCATTAAGAGACACAAGATTTTACTAGTCTATATAAGTAAAATAGAAGTTGATAAAATAAATTTATATTGTTTTATAAACAATTATTGATTATTGTTATTAATCTATTACATAAACAACTAGAAGGTATAATGTTTCAGGTATCATGTGAAGTACCATTCAGTTAAGAAGTTGCACTCAATCAGTAATCTTTGATGGTTACCTTATAACCCATTAGTGGTTCTCAACCATAGGTGCTTCCCTTAGGAAGTATTTGGAAACATTTTGGTTGTTAAAATGTCATTGGAATGACGGGCATTTGGTAAGTGGGGACCAGGGAAGCTAAGCATTTTTTCAGTGCATAAGACAATCCCTCATACTGAGAAATTGTTCCCTAAAAGTCAGTTGTGTCCTTGTTGAGACACAGTGTTCTTAATCAAAGCTGTAGTCCTGATAGTTATTTCTTTTAATTGTAAAGACAGTGCTTCCTCCTGATAAAATGATGTATCTTTCAACAAATTCTTATAAAATTACTCTCTCTGTTTGTCTTTCCTGAAAGCTGTTATTCTAAAATTCTACTTAGAATGATAACTTTAAACAAGAGGGTGAGACTAGCTTTCAAAATGCTTTCTAAGTCTTAATGCCAAGTCTTTTAAATTAAGTTTTATACAGTTTTTATTAAATTAATAATATTTTATTCCTGAATTGGGCCCATTAATGTCATCAATCTTCAAACTAGCTTATGATTTTGGTGGCTATAATACTGAAGTAAAGAAAATGCTTGAAATCTATTAAGAGTGTATACTAATATAAAATTTTCTGTTAAAGCAATTCACAAGGAAAAAATTGAGAAAAAAGAAAAACCAGAAACAAAGACAGTGGCAAAAGGTAAATTATACTTTTTACTTTAAAAGATTACATTTTGAGTAACAAGTAGCTGGATGATTGTACGCATTCACCATTTCCTTTACATAAAATTTAATTTGGCCTTACACTTAAAATTTAATATCTAAAAGAATAATAAAACTGAATACTTAAAATAATAGAGCATCTCCAAATGTGAGAAGAAAATGAAGAGCTTTCCCATATGTGGGGGGCAGAATTTTGGTCCCCATTACCTTCATCCCTTGGTGGCATCCCCTGAGCTAGGTTACATTACATGGTAAAAGGAGTTTGCAGAAGTAGTTAAGGTGGATCTAAAATACGGGGATTATCCTGAATTATCCAGGGCTCAGTGTAATCTCGCAAACCTTTAAAAACATAGAGATGGGGCAGAAGAGAAAGATTTGAAGTGTCAGAAGGACTTGGGCCCTCACTACTGGCTTGGAAATTGAGGGAGGTACATGGAAAGTGTGAGAAGGGAATGAATTCTGCCAACATGTTGAGTAAGTGTGGAAGCCAACTCTTCCCCAGAGTATCCAGTAAGAAATGCAGCCCAGCTGACAACTTGATTTTAGCACTGTGGACCCTAAGCAGAAAACCTATTTGAGCCACATTATGGCAAGACTTTTGAACCGTGGAAACCAGAAGATATTAAATGGTTGCTGGGTTAAGCAGCTAAATTTGTGGTAGTTACTATAACAAGAGGAAACCAGTGCAACATATCTGGTTTACAGTTTGGATCAGTATTACACCTTGAATTTAATTTTAGAACACTAAAATTAAGGATTTCTTTTTCCAAGAAGGATAATGCATCAACCTGATCAATATTTTAAGCATTGAGGGCCTTAACTGTCTTGATAATACACCAAAGAAAAAATCAGTTAGAATATCAATGTAATGTTATAAACTTTGGAAGATTACATCAACTAGTTTTTATTCTAAGTTTGTCTACAAATCGTTTGATGTTAGAAAAATACAGGTTCTGATAGTTCAGTCTTATCTACTAAATTCAAATTGCTTCCTCATATTTTATTTATATATATATTTTATTGAAGTATAGTTGATTTATAATATTGTATTAGTTTCAGATATACAGCAAAGCAATTCAGTCATAAATATATAAATATATTTTTCTGATTCTTTTCCATTATAGGTTATTATAAGATATTGACTATAGTTCCCTGTGCTATACTGTAAATCCTTGTTTATCTAGTTTTTATATAGAAAAGTATATCTATTAAATCCATACTCCTAATTTATCCCTCCCCAACTTGCCCTTTAGTAACTATAAGTTTGTTTTCTATGACTGAGTCTGTTTTCTGTTTTATAAATAAGTTCATTTGTATTATTTTTTAGATTCCATATATAAATGTCATACAATATTTGTCTTTTTAATATTTTTATGTTTTAATTTTAATTTAAAAATTTAATGTTTTTTATAGAAGTATAGTTGATTTACAATATTATATTAGTTTCAGGTATACAACATAATGATTCAAAATTTTCATAGATTATATTCCATTTAAAATTATTATAAAATATTGGCTATATTCCTGTATTGTATCCATGTACCTTATTTACTTTACATGTAATGGGTTGTACCTCTTACTCCCCTACTCCTATCTTGCCCCTTTTCCCTTCACTCTCCCAACTGGTAAACTACTAACTTGTTCTCTATATCTGTGAGTGCCCCACGTTTTGTGTTTTTAATGTCATGTTTTACATTTTCATGCTTATACCTTAACCATTTATTGCAGTTATAGATGAATTCATGAGTTTTTTGTCTTTTAATCTTTGTACTAGCTTATTTAAGTGGTTGATCCACAGCCTTTACTATACATTTGCCTTTACTAGTGGGATTTTTCTTTTCCTATAGATTATTATTTCTTGTAGCTTTTTCTTTTCCACTTAGAGAAGACCCTTCAATGTTTCTTTTAGGGCCTATTTAGTCTTGATGAACTATTTTAGTTTTTGCTTTTCTGAGAAGTTCTTTATCTTCCTTCAGTTGTAAATGATAGTCTTGCTGGGTAGAATATCCTAGGTTGTAGGTTTTTTACTTTCAGCACTTTAAATATATCAGGTCATTCTCTTCCGGCCTGCAAAGTTTCTGCAGAAAAATCATCTGATAGCCTTATAGGGATTCCCTTGTACGACTCTTTGTTTTTTTCTTGCTCTTTTAGAATTCTCTATCTTTAATATTTTCCATTTTAATTATGATATGTTTGGATGTTCATCTTCTTTGGGACCCTCTGTGCTTCCTGTACCTGGATATCTGTTTCCTTCTTCAGGTTCAGGAAGTTTTCAGCCATAATGTCCTCAAATACATTTTCGACCCCTTTCTCTCTTCTCCTGGGACCCCTATGATGTGAACACTGGGTTGTTCAATGTTGTCTCAGAGGTCCCTTAAACTGTTCTCATTTTTTTAAATTGTTTTTCTTTTTGCTGTTCTGATTGGGTGATTTCCATTATTTTATTTTCCAGATCTCTTAAGCATTCTTCTGTATCACCTAGTCAGCTGTTAATTCCTTCTAGTGTGTTTTTCATTTCAGTTATTATATTCTTCAGTTCTGATTGGTTCTTTTTTATATTTTCTAGTTCCTTGCTAAAATTATCATGGTGTTCATCTATTCTTTTCACTAATTCAGTTAGCATTCTTATTACTAGTGCTTTGAACTCTTTATCTGGTAATATTTATCTCTGATTCATTTGATGTTTTTTCAGAGTTTTTTTCTTGTTCCTTCATTTAAAACAAATTCCTCTCACTTCTCAACTATCTCTATGAAATTAGGTGAAACAGTAACCTATCCCAGTCTTGAAGGGGTGTCTTTATGTGGGAGTGCCCCTATAGTCTGCATGTGCCAAGTGGCTTTGGTGGGAGGGCTGAATCTGACGTGAGCATGAGTCTCATCTTCCCCCATGTTGTGCAGGCAGCTCTCACCGTGGTAGGATGTGGAGCTGGAGATGGAGGGTCTACGGCCAGAGCCAGGTGTGAGCCTGGGCTTCTCCTCTGTTCAGAGGCTAGCACCACCCTATTGGGGACTGGATCAGGTCCCAAGTTGCTGGAGGAGAAGCCCTGATGTTTGGGACCAAGCTGGCTCTGTTCCCTCTAAGTGTGTGCTCTCCCTGCTCTGGGCATTGGCACCTTCAGCACAGAGCGGAGCAGTGCTGCAGCAAGAGGGGCTGGAGTGTGTACTCAGCATTATTCAGGGTGCAGGCTGGAGTGGTCCCAGCACCCCAGTCAGAATTCTGGTCCACTCCCCATCTGCTGCCTCCATAAGTGCCAGGAATGACTGCTGTCACCCAATTAAGATGAGCCGGCTCTATCCTTTATAACCATGCACTCTCCTCAGCTGTGGCAGCCTTTGCCCTAGGGTAGAACTGCACCACAGAGCAAACTTGGCTAGAGTGGGTGCTCAGCTTAGGCTGGGGCATGAGCTGGGGTAGTCGCTGGAAACCGGCTAGAATCTCAGACAGTTCAGTTTGCTTCCTCTGCTTTGTTTCAGGAGTAAGTGAGCATGTGTGTACTCTTCCAGAGCAGAGTCTAGGTTTCTTACAGCCCTGCTTTCAGTCCCACTGGTTTTCAAACCAGCTAAGGGGACTGGTACTCCTGGTGTCGGACCCGAGGACTGCGGTGACTGATATGTGTTTTGAACTGCTCACTCCCTAGGGGGTTATCTGCAAGCCTAGTTAATCCTTCTCCTCTTCTGTGTCCCCTTCTAGAGGTACAGGTCACAACCTAATTGCTTCTCTTCCTACCTGATTTTGTGTGTATCTTTCTTAGAGGCTTGGTTGTAAAAAAGTCTGTCTGCCAGTCTCCAGTTCGTTTTCAGTGAGAATTGCTCCACATGTAGATGTACTTTTGATGTGTTCATGGGGGCAGGTGAGCTCTGTGTCCTCCTACTTGGCCATTTTATCTCCTGCTCCCTCCTCGTATTTTAAAATATAGGTTTTATGTGACCAGTATATTTTAGAAATCTAGTATATATTCAAGGGTCTAAGCATGTAGATAAAAATTGGAATGTATTTTCAAAATTTAATGTGTTTATCTACACAATGTAAAATAATTAGATATTTGAGGCAGATATATTTTTTACTAAATGTTTCCGTGAGGTAACCAAACATCATTTTATTGAAGTTAAGATGGATGAATTGAAACTTAAAGCTAGTAGGGATGTTAGAGATTATCCCAATTAATTACCTAACTTAACAGATGAAGAAATTTACTTCTGGGGAGAGAAAACAATTTGTCCAGATTATAAAGCTAGTATGTAATTGAACTAAGACAAAACCCCAAGTGAGTATAAATCAAGTATTCTTTCCAAAGATAATTAAATAAAGTCCTTCAAGCATCCATTATTCCTTTAACAAATATTTACTTAATACTGTATTAATTATTTCTTTATGTGTAAAAAATTACCACAAATTTAGTGGCTGAAATCAACACACATATATTATCTCACAGTTTCTGTGGGCCAAGAATCTGGACATGGCTCAACTCAGTCTTCTGCTTTACAGTGTCTCACAAAACTGAGATCAATGTGTTAGACAGAGCTGCAGTCCCATCTGAAGTCTCAGCTGGGGAAGAACTATTTCCAAGTTCATTTAAATGACTGTTGGCAAGATTCAGTTCTTCAAGGCCTGTTGCATGAGAGTCTCAGTTCTTCCTGGCTTTTGGCAGGAGACCATCCTCATTTCTTGCCACATGAGTCTCACCAATATTGCTGGCTTCATCAAACCCAGCAAGAGCAAATCAGCTAGCAAGAGAGCAAATTAGCTAGCAAGACAGGAATAACAATCTTATGTAAAGTAATCATGGAAGCCACATACTGTGGGTTAGCAGCAAATTCATAAGCCAGCCCATATTCAAGGGGAGAGGATTATACAAGGGTATGCATACCAGAAGGTGGGAATCATTAAGGGCCATCATGAGTCAGCCCAGCCTGCTGAAAATCACAAATACTTTAATAAGAATATAAGTGAGAGAGAGAGAAAGTTAAGCAACTGGTAGTTCCTTAATGAATGAGAGTTGAAATGGGTTATATCCTAACTCCCAAAATGTATAGTATGTTAGTATGTTTATTGGGTAATGCGGTTTCCCTACTTTAAGACATTTTGATTCTGGTTCAGATGCTAACAGTTATTACTAATTCCAAAGTTGGATCAAATATGCTGATGTCATTCTTTTGGTTAGACCATTTGTTTTCCATTTGATAAAAGTCTTAAATTAAATGTCTCCCTAAACTGAGCTGGGTGATTTGAACATGACAATTCTTTTTGCTTTTTTGTTCCTAAATGAACTCCTAAGTGCAGATGTCACTTAAATTCTTTTTGAGAAAAATCAGGAAAAGTATTTGGTACAAAATTTAAGAACACCTACCCAGGTTGATAAAAATAAATATAAGTTGGGTGTTGCTTTAATTTTATGGTATTTTCCACATTATAGCCACATCATTGTTGAGTTCTCACCCATTTTTATTTAAATGTGAGGCAACATTATCTGTTTCAAAGATGAAGATCACTAAAAATGTCTAAAATAGATAGAGAAAAATTTGTTATTTTTATACTTAAAACCACTGATAAAAATGAATTTGTTTTTTAAAAAAAGAATTTGTTTTAGATGTAGTCTTGTGTTTAAGAAAATTACCTTCACTCATTTATAAATTATAATGGCACTAAAAGTAGATCTTAATTTCACATATCTTTAATTTCATAGTACAAAGCTAAGGTTAAATCAACTGCTACCTACAAGAAGTAGCTAGGTGCCATTTAGGGTAACCAAAATAATAATTTCACATATAAAAAGTATAAGCAAAAAAACAGTTGGCAAATTTTCCAGGTTGTTTCAAGCCCATTTCTAAACACATATTTACATATGTAATCTATATGTCAGTATGTTGTACACATGATCTGAACATAGTGAAACAGTTACTGTTTTCTCTTCTTGATTGTTCATTCATAAACATGAACGAAATTGTTCATTCATAAACATTTATTCTTTGTTTTCTCTGAAAAAAGCACTGTGTTAGTTAGACATTATGTTGCTACAAAAATGAATAATATAGTTCCTATCCTCAAGTTGCTCTCAGTATGGTAGGGAAGACAGATATGTGAACAGCCATCTGTAATACAAGATAAATAGTAGGGAATAACGTGTACCTAAAAAAAAGTTGAGACAAATTTAATCTCGGGTGAAGAAATGATTAATTCCAATGGCAGAGTCATTTGCTGCATATGAATTGAGCACAAAGGGATTTTATATGACTGTAAAATATGAAAAACATAGACAGTATAGCTTGGTAATATTTGACATGTGGAAAATACATGAGATATTTTTTAAAAAAGAAAGTAGCCTACTGGAGGAAGAAACTTTTGGAAAGATGCTATGAGAGGAGAAATGATGAAGCCAGATATCAGAGGGTTTTGTGGTTTTGTTTTGTTTTCATATTTTTTTAATTGGGTATCACAGGATTTTAGTCAGCTCTCCTCAGATAGGAACATTGTCCCGCCAATCTTCAGACCACTGGCAGCAGGCTCTGAGCCTAGGTCATGCTAGGCTCTCTGGAGGGGTTTGTTAGGTGAACATATGTGGATTGTATGACTCTGAGGTGCTGTTGGCCATCTCAGAGGAACTTTCTGTCCAAGCAGAAATGAATAAATATTTTGGTGTGGGGTCCTGGAATGATGTTGATTTAAAGTCATTTGCACAGAGCTGATGGTTTCAGTCATAGAAATGTATGTGTCTGCTGTAGGAAGGAGCAGAAAGCAGTAAAGGAAACTTAGAAAAGGTTTAAAGGAAGTAGAAGAAAATCCCCAGTTGACTGTAGTCACAGAAGCCACAAAGATGTTGGAAGTTTGTGGAGTAATTGGGTGATGCTTCTATGAGAGTTTTATGGTCAGTAACTTTGGGAAACAGTGGGTAGCATAATCTCCCTCCTTGAAGATTCTTACTGCACGTTAGCTTTGAGAAATTCCATAGTAAAGAAACCAGTTTAGCTTAAGTGTTTCCCAATTTATTTTGATAGAAATATCCCCTACCCCTAACACAGCATCAAGATTTCCCTGCGAAGTTTAACACTGCTTTGGGAGGTGTGAGTCCATTCAGTTAAATGCAGCACCACAGGTGATATTGTGGTTTCACAAGCATCAAGCATTAGCATTTTCATTCTTCTCTTTGCAGGACTTCATAATATTATCTTGTCTTAGTCTCAAATCCTAGCTTAGTGTACTAAAGTCAAGAGACTTGATTATAATATTTTCATCAGATTCTTCAACATGAGTCACAATAAAGGCTACCCATTACATGGGCAAATGACATTAGAGGGTCCAACACTATAGTAGACTTACTATGAAGTCTAGTGATTATGTGTGATCCCATAGAATAAATAATGTCCAATATGCAACTTCTATTACAAACACTTTCCACAAATGTGTACTATATTATTATTGCTTTTTTAAAATAATTGAAAGATTCGCAGACTGATTAGTTCACATTCCCAGTTCCCTTCCCCCCAATACATGTAATAATATCAGAATAAAATATGAATGTATAGAATATATGTATATGTATCATAATTCATATATATTCACATATATGCTAATTTATAGCACTTTCTGTTTTCTAGGATATATTTAAGGGCTTTAAAAGTCACCTGAATTATTATTTTTCAATTAAGATAAGCAGGAGCCAACATCTTAATTTTGCTCTCTTTCCATCGCTTTAAAGTCACATCATTAGAGACTGAATGTCTGAGCTATCCCTTAATGGATTTTATTGTTTTGTTTCTATTAGTCATTACCAGTGCAAATAATTTTACATTTGCCTTCATAATAGTTACCTTTAAAAAATATTGTGTTGACAATTCAGTTTCTTGAATGACTTTTAAGATATTTCAGTTGTGGACAAAAATGATCATATCGTTTTAAAAGGTCTCTTATTGGGCTCTTTGGTATGGACATGGCTTTTCATTGAATATGTCTATATATATACTTCCCTCCAGAATCCAAATGCTTCCTTGTTGATATACTTAGTTCCTGACTACCTAAAAAGTAATGTTTTCATGTACAAATTAAGAAAGAGTCCAACTTTCAAGTTAGTTACATTTTTTTAGTAATCTAACATGCCACTTCATAAACTATATAAAAATCAAATGATAGTCACAAGTATTTATGTCAGTGACACAATTGTTTTGTTTTTCTGTTCTCTTTCTTTTAAAAGTGTTCTTAACAACCAATGAAAGATGAAATGCTGCATTGGTTAAATATATATATATATAAAATTCAACTTTTCTTTAACTCATACAGAAGAGAAGAAAGCTAAGACTAGAGAAAAGACTGAAGAAAAGATTAAAAAGGAAGTGAAAGCTGCAAAACAGGAGAAGGTGAAGCAAACAGCTGCAAAAGTAAAAGAAGCACAGAAAACATCACCTAAGCCCAAAGAGAAGGACAAGAAAGATGCTGCAGTGGTGTCCAAGCATGAACAGAAAGGTAAACATTCAGAGGAGGTGGCCAGAGGTTCTAGGAGAGTATTGGGCAAGAAACAGATGCAGTGAAATTAAAAACTGAAAAAAGACCAAGATCAGACTTTACGTGGGAGTAAAAGACTTGTATAAGTGAATATACCTGAAAGGAAATACAATAATTTGGGAATTAAAATTTGTTTATAGAAATACTAAACTATGTTCACATACCTAAAGATGCATTTTGAAACATTTTTAAAAGAGGATTTGAGTTAGTATCTGAAGTTATTTAAAGGACACATACTCTGTCCTTTGTGTACTCTTTGAAGAACAGCAATGCAGGAAACTGACAATTCTCAAGGAGTTTATTAAGGGGTGTATGTTCAAATGATATACAATAAGTATCATAAAAAGTATCCACACATTCCTGTAGCTCTGCACGAGCATATAATTTAGAATATACATTGAATTATTAAATCCAGTTTGTCCAGTGACTAAATTTATCACCATAGAAAGCTCTGTATCTTACATATTGTGCTGCTTTTCAATAAGAGTGATGTAAAACTTAACATCCGTACTTCATAGAAATAGAGCATTTACATGGAGGTGGAATGTAAACCTGATATTCTTTAAAGAAAGGTACTTGTAAGCATAAAAGGGTGGAGTTTTAAGAGGTCAGCTGAGGGCTGTATTGTCACACATCTCTGGCCCTTGTTGAATCTTTCCTTCCCTAAATCCACTCCTGGTTCCAAGTTGCTACAGTCCTGAGCTTCCCCACACAGAATGTGGGATTTGCTCTGTATAGACTATTCCTATAAATGTTTTTTAGGGGTGTTGCAAAATAAAATTTGTCCTTATTCTGAAAGTTTTAATAATTTTATTTGAGGGCTAAAATTAAGGAATTGTTTCCATAAGATTTGCATTAAAGAAATTAAAAATATTGTTACTGAGTAAGCTATTTGGACAGTGAGACTGATAATTTTCCCCACTATAAGGTACAAACAAGATATGAAATTTGCAATCTATACTCTTTTTGTTTAAGATTCTACATACAGGTGAAATTATATGGCATTTGTCTTTGCAATTCACTCTTGTATATTATCTTTGAATCACTTTTTCCCCTGAATTCACAAGTAATATTTGGAAACATTTATTTATATGAGGGAAAAGGTGTATTTTTTGAAAATTATTTTAAAAAGGAAAAGAAGGAAGGAAAGAAGAAAGGAAGAGATTTTTTTTGTAGTAGTCCACAAAAATTTTAATTTAACTAATTTTCTTTTATTTTAAAGTAATACTGATATTTAAAGCATATGAGTGATTAAATCTTTGGAGCCCAAAAACCTTTCTTCAATTTTAAAGATGATTATATTGCCTTGAATCAATTAAAAATATTAATTATCATCTCTAACAAAGCTGTATGTTATTTATGCAATAATTTGAGTAGGAAAAATATAGTAAATAAAGAGAAAATATTTTGAATGGACTATTTTATTGTGATAGAAGACAGGAAAATTAATCTTCTGATTCACTTATATGCTTATTTAAAATTATTATCAAGATCCTAAAATACTTTGCATTTTAGATTGCCTTTTAAGAAAGAAAATAATCACACAAAAAAGAAAATAATCACATGAAACCAGATTAAACGTACCAAGCATATTTTTATTTTTTGTCCATAAATACAGTATGTAAAAATTCATTCCAGTTATATATGGGAGTACCAAAATACTTATCTAGCAACTAGGAATATGAGTACACTTTTGGATGTTCATTTTTACTATCTTAGTTATTTGGGGGCCATATTTTATTGATGAAGACACATCACTAAAGTATTTCCAAATAATATGTCTGGGTCACATATACTATATTTTATTCCTATCAGTAATCAGTATTGAAGATAGCATTATATTACCTTTCCATTTTCAATCTACTGTTTTCATTTTCATATCAAGAGCTATTTATCTATTAAAAGACATTCAGATATCACTTAGAGTTAAATAAAAGCACAAATGTGATTTTATCAGCTAAACAAATGCATTTGCTAAATTAAGGCTCTCTATTGAGATCTACCATCAATTAGATAAATGTATTATTAGGTAAATAATGAAAATGTTACCTCAAATAGCTGATCAGACACATAAATATGTCATTTTAAAAAATTTAAGCTATGATTTAACAGCATTTGTTTATAAAAAAACCTAATTGCATTATAGTTTTAACTCAAACATGATAAAGACATAGTGCTTTCTAAATAATCTACTTGTGAGGTGACTTTGATTTTGAGACTCTTGTATTGATGATTTAGTGAAATTGTTGAGTTGGTTCTCCTTTAGACAAGGGATTATTTATTTGCTTAGCTTAAGCTAGACCTAAAGAATTTGACATTCTTTTCCTATAGATTTCTAATAGTTCTTCTTAAATAAATTGCTTCTATAGGTCTTTTATTCACTGGACACAGATTTTTACATGCAGCAGTACACTTATTGGCAATTATTTTATTATATAGTATACATGCATATACATTCATATATGGTTATTTTTAACATTGTATATATAAACACTATTTCTACTAAAGCATCAGGAATAAGATTCATATATTTGTACGTGCCTACTGTAAACTTAAACACACTCTAATATATTACCTAATCTGGTTTTTATGGACCATTCTTAATCTGTTTAAAGTAGGGTAAGAAGGGTCAGCACGATCAAGTATTGCTCTCTGATTTTCTGATGGTCTCTGGCAAATTTGTGGGGAAGGAAAAAAATCAAACCTCCCCACTGCTATGCTCATTCTTTCTTTTCTTCCTTCTTATTTTTTTTTAACAACTGTTTGTGGCAAGCAGAGAAATTGTAGCTAATGTGAATCTGCCATAGAGCACCAGACCACATATGCCCCATTCTCATTAGAGGTTTTTTAAAATTTATTTTCTGTTAACATTCTACACCCTGAATGCATTTTCTCTCAGCTGCTACTCCACAGGGAATACCAATAAGGCAGCAGCTGAATGACATCCATCAGTGGTCCCTGAGGATCAGGAAGGGGAGAGATGGACAGCATGTGGTATTCCTAGAAAGATGTTCATTAGGGGAAAAAAGTAATAAGAAGTGGTGACGAGATATGAAATTACCTTATGTGAATTATTGTCACATAACAATGAAAGAATGATAGAACAGTTCAGATTTTCTTTAGGAAAAAAATGTCCTGTTTGAATATTTGAGTTGGATTTAAAGAAGCATTTCTTTAAAATGAACTTTCCAAAATCAGGAAGACTTGGTTTTGCTTTATCCTTAGACAGATGAAGCAGACACACTGGGGACTGCCCAACACATACCTGCCTAGAGTTCTTACACATTGTTAAGGTCAACACACAAGACAGGTGGAAATGGACATCCTAATTTAAAATATTTGAAAATTCTTAACTTTGGGAATTCCCTGGTGGTCCAGTGGTTAGGACTCCATGCTTCTACTGCAAGAGGCACGGGTACTATCCCTGGTGGGGGAATTAAGATCCTGCATGCCTGTGGTGCAGCCAAAAAAGAAAATTCTTAACTTTAAATTTTGTAAAAATACTCTCTATCTTCCTATTGATATGTTGGTGCCATTAGAATGCAACTTCACAGCATTATTTAAATATAAAAGAAACCTCCTACATGGTGTAACTCAATTTTCTAGATTAAAAATATTAACCTTCTTTGAGTTCTTAAGAGATTTTCTTTTTTAAATTGGAAACTTGTAGGACTACTGGTGCATTAATTAAACAAATGACTTTGGATCCAGAAAATATTGGTGTAAGAAATATAAGCATTTTACTTTGGTAATAATTTGGTAATAGCATCATTACACTCTTAGCATTCAGTTAAAGAAGACTCTCTGAAGCATGAAGATTTTAATTAATTCAATAAACTATTCCACATGTTATGTATATAAACATTCTATCACAGCTTGGGGCAGAGCACAATATTTCATTTTGGGGGATAGTCCAAACCCTTCAAATTTCAAGAAGTCCCTGCATTCTAAACTTCTAAGGTACATACTTTCTCCATTGCTGTTGCTGAGGGCTATGATACCACTAGAAATGTTGTGAGAAAAGAAATTTTGAGCAATTTTAGATCAATGATTCTGAAAGTGTGGTCTAATCTGATTCCTCTGAGGAGTCGGTCAAAAATGCATATTCCTAGGGTCCAGACCCATCGAATTGTAAGGTTTTTTTTTGCATGACTAGGCCAAAATATCTGCATTTTAACAAATTCCTCATCTTTTTGATATTTAAATTTCCCTTTGAGAACTACTTCTAGAGTTGTAGGAAGGGCACATCTAAAATGATCAGTCACATTAACTACTGAAACAAAGGAGAAAGCCTGCTGATTTTAGGAAGTCCTCCTTGCCCAACCTCAAGTTTGCCATTTAAGGGAAATACAGTTTTTCATCTTAGAGTCAAATGGCTCATTCTACAATTTTGCTAAGGAAAAGGTTTATGCCCAGAAAAGAGAAAATACTCTCTACCTTCATCTTCTCTCCTGTATCATAGGATTCCCAGGTCCTGGGATCAGAAACCCCTGTTATAACTGCCAGTACACTGAGGAGCAAATAAATTCTTGGGCTGATCCGAGAGCTAACTCCCTCCCACTCCCCACCTCACACGTGGGGAAGTGAGACCCAATTCAACAATCAAAATCCATGCAAATTTTTGAAACTTTATGAGTTTTGGCCTACTCATTAGGTACTAATGAAAAGAATTATATTTTTACACCTTCTGCAATAAGTACATTTTTTTCAAAGGTGGAGTCTCATAATAAAATGGATTACTCTAAAAATACTGTAAATACTCTAAAAACAATGAGGTTTACAAAAATCCTTGTGTGTGTGTTTATATAATAACAGGTTTCGTTATTTCATAGGTTTGATATCCATAATTTAAAGCACTTAAGGGTATGTCATATTGTATAAATTCAATAAACTCTCTTGATCCTAAAGCTGCCTTTGGATTTATTGAATTAATAAGATGCCTATTTAGAAACATTTAACTGTAAATCATTTTGAACAAGATTCATTTAATAATCTGCAAGCTTTAAAGAAGATACGGTAAAGCTTATAGAATGATTCATCAACTGAAATTTGGATTGGAATGACCTCGGCAGAATCTAAAGTTATATGAAAATTTAAAGTTCAGTACAATGTCTTTAGTTTAGAAGGAAATGAAAAAACAAACTCCTGAAATAATTTTTGACAAAGTCTGCCTCAAAAGCTCAAATCCTATGCTGTTTCTCTTTTTTTTTTTTTTTTTTTTTTTTACTTTTTCCATGGACCATATACTAATCAAGATCATAAGATGATCTTCTAATAAAGATTACCCAATCAATTACCTTAAGAATCATGTTATTTAGTGCTGTAAGTCTGTTCTTCTGGATTTCCTCTTCTAATTGAAGAGAATCTCCACGTAGAAGACCCCTGACAGGTTGCAAAGGGGTTAGCCCTCCTGCTTGCCTTTTCAAGAAACATTCTGTGGCTTCATTTAGACAATGAGATGAAGGGTTGGGAGTGAATATTTGGTAAAACATTCCAAGTTGGAAACAATTTCCTCTTGTGAAACTTCTGTTTCATTACTGGAAGTATATATACAGACAATGAGAAAAATTGCTTAAATATGATGACTAATAATAAATTTGATGAAAAAGGTTTTGATTTTTAAAAACACTATAATATTACTCTGAACTAGTCTGTTTCAATTTTTAAGGTTATTCTTTTTGTATGGAATAAATGGAAACTTAAATTTATTATTTTTCCCGTGTGTTCATATATGTGCAAATTATTCCTTCACAGAAAATATTGTAGTAATTAAAATAGAATTATGCTACTTTGTTTGTTTTGTTAAGCCATCTTTCCCTAGGAAAAAGGAAAGGTGTCAATGACATTTTTTTCACTGCTTTTTTTTCTTTCTACTTTTGTCAGATCAGTATGCATTCTGTCGATATATGATTGACATATTTGCCCATGGGGATTTAAAACCAGGTATTCAAACAGTCCTTTTATTTGTCTCTTTTAATAGTCTGTTTCTAAGGTTGTCTGTTTTTTATGAACTAAACTGTTATGCTCATTTTTAAAAAACGTTGCATAATGCATGTGCAGATCTAGAATAAAACCAATGAAAACCAGAAGTAATAACTGGCATTAGGGCCTTTAATATTACTTGCTATGACTGCATGGCCTGTTGCAAATAAAGTCGGTTGAAAGCAAAACGTGCTAATATCTTTATATACAAAAAATGCTAATATCTTTAATAATATCTTAGAGTGAAGAGGTGAATCATCTTATTTTATTCTTCGTAAACTTAGAATAAAAGACATGTGACAATGAAAGCATTCTTCTTTTTTTGGTAGTGAACACAATTCATATTAAAATCCATCATATTTCAAATATTTAATCTTTTTTGATTTTCTCACTTGCATATGATCTTGGGTTAACCACTCCAGGGAACTACTATTGATGGAGATAGTCAACCCTGGAGTTAATAGTCAACACAGTGGGGAAGTATTTTTACTTAAAGGAATTTATCTATCATCTCTCCTGTCTTTACATGGTGCCTAGAGTGTAACAGGGGATTCTTTACTAACATCTTAATTAAGAATTAATTTGATTGCTTGTACTCTGCCTTTTTCAGATTTAAAAACTGATAGTCTATGTTCATGTTTGGGGAAACATTTCTAGGAAGATGGTATTGTTAAGGTAGGAACTAATTTACATTAGAATAATTGAAGCTGATTGTTTAAAGCAAACTATATTTTGTTTTCTTAACTATTTTTATGGAAATCATTCTAAAATGTACAATTATAATTCATGCATATAATGGCAAAAGGGCATGTTATATCTAAAATATATATATGACACATCTAGGTCCTGGAAAATTAGAAGATCGTGAGAACTTTGGCTCTCAGGAAAACTTAATTTTAGTAACTCAGTCAAGTTAATTTCCTCCTCTTCCTCTACTTCTTTTTTTACTTTCTTATCCTTCTTTTTTAACTTTCTTATTGGGTTAGAAACTGAAATGAGAAAAACACTGAAAAGTAAAATTACTCATTTGGTAGAAATGATTAATATTAACGTATGTGTATAGTATCATAATAAAATTAGATGGAAGCATTGAGGAAGGTAGTTTAATATAGTGAAAAGAGAGGGCTTTGGACACAAATACAGATATAATTCTTGACCCCATCCCTTTCTAGCACTGGACCTTCAGCAAATCATTGAACCCCAACTGATCTTCAGCGTTCATACATTGGGATTACAGTAATAAACTTACAAAGTTGTTGATAAAGCATCTAATAGATGCACAACAAAGTGCTATTATAGCTTTATTCTCTAATTCATTTATTTCACCACAGCCCATCTGGGCGAGCATCCCACGTAAAGTGAACGTATCAACATTGACAGGTCCCTATCTCTATATACCATTAAGTCAGTTTTAGGTAGCAGGTTGTTGCCCATTTTTTCAGCTGTGATGGTTTAAGAAATTCATACTCTACACATATTTTGCTTTTTTAAGAGACCAAACTTGAAGATATCAATTAACTATTTACTTACACACAAGATGAATCTATGTTCTTGATGAGCATGAGTTTTTAAATTCCATCATCTGAAGAAAATAATGTGTTCTTTGTTGCACTTAAATTATTCATAGTAGCTACTAATTGATTATACAATACAGTTTCTAAGAGAACCACAGGGCACAGATAACCGTGCGTTATCACAGGCAGTGAGTTATGTTCACAGTTTTGGAGTCACAATGCCATTCGTTTCTTTCTGAAAATTCAACAATGGATTAAGTTCAGAAGGACCAGAAAAAACACCTCTGCATGAGTTAAGGAGAATTTTGCTGTTGTTGGGAGGAAGGAAACTTTCCTTTACCCTCCTAGGTTCTTCTAGCTGCTATAAGAATTGAATTGACATGAGAGAGCTTAACAGAAGAAAATCAAATTATTTCATAAGCATAGGAACCCTACACGAGACGGTCAGAGACAGAAAGGTACAATGAGGTATACATTGCTATCCTGAACTAAGAAATGAGTTAGGGGCCCGAGGCTCTCGAGGGCAGGAGCGTAATTCACAGGACAATTTTAAAAGGAGCAGATATTGGTCACTTAGGTGTTTGCCCTGCCATACAGATGGGGCCACTTACATAAAGTTCTGGTAATAACTTTTTTTTTCTGGGAAAAATCTCCAATTTAAGTCCTTGTAGGTAGCTAAGGGAGGAGACGTAGTTTCTCTTGAACCTGTAGGATCTCTGTTGCCCTAGCTCAAAATAATCCATGTGCCAAAGTGGCACATCTTGGAGAGGTCTGTTCTGAACCCCCAGGGTTCCCTCCTTTGGAACTTCCCCAAGAAGTTTCACAGTTCAGAATTTGAGTTGATAGATTGCTCTATCTCATTGAACCACTCTCTTGGTCCTGAGAATAGGTCATCTCAGTGAAACAGTTGTGTCTCATTTCATGAGGCTCCTAAAGTTAGGCCTATTGTGAAAGCAATCAGATATTTAATAAGAGACAAGTATATAGAAAAAAAGAAAAATAATAGTGATTGGAGTAGACTATCGGCCCAGTTTCTGAATGCAAGCAGTTGAGAAAGTTTCTAAGCATCCAACTTGAGACATCTTCAGATGGAGTGGGGGCAGGTAGTGACAATCTGATAGATTTTTTTCAGGTTTGCAGTTTGAATATGTCTAGCGATCTTTCTGATTGGCCATAGCAACAGGCATGAAGATTGTCAGTGCATGAGCTGTTATGGTGATTTCTGTGTTTATATCAAGTTGTCCAACTTTAGTTTGCATGGCTTTGGGAAAAGGGCAGTTTTAGTTCTCAATGATTCCAAATCAAAAGGGTGGAAGAAAAACTGGAAACCTTAGTTTGGAGAATTGTAGCCAAATATTGGTGAAAACTAGAAGAATTCAGGAGCAGTCAAGTTTACAGGTAGAAAATAAAACTTTAAAAGACAATGGACAGCAATAGAATCTAATAACCACAAAAGTGTGTCACTGAAACATAATTTTCCTCTCTAAAAATCCCCCTCATATCTATCAAATATAGACAAATTAAGACTAATCTGTTCGCAAAATAAGTCTAGTTTCAATAAACTTGGTCTGATTATTTACATAAGTACAGTAAGAATAGTGAGTGGTCATATAGACTCTTTTAAACTGCTTTGTTGGAACTTTTCATGAGAAATCTCTAGATTGAACTTTTAAAGGCCTCTTGAAGCCAGGATAGTCAAGCCAGGAAATTGTCATCAGCCTTCGCCTGAAATCAAATATAGATTTGGGTGAACTCCTCTCTTCTCAAGGTCCCCAAAATATCTTGAGATTCCTGCACTTGCCAGGAAGTGACCTTCCTTACTCACCCGGTGAGGCTGCTGACAACCCTGTAAGTAAAGCACCAGGCTGTTCCCAGGAGCTTTACTGGTTCCCTAAAGCAAATCTTAGCTCCTTCAAGTGGCCTGGTCCTATCTGAGTCTATGCATGTATCCCTCAAATATGAGACTCCAATCAAAGCCCTGGTAATATAACCAATGTTTTCAATTTCGTCCTGTTAGAAAGAGAAAAGATTCTTATTGAAGTTATGCGAATAACTATACTGCCATTAAAAAAAAAAATCCTTAAAATGCTAAGAGTTCCCAAGTTCTGGAGCGATTAAGTAGGGAGAAAAAGATAAATGTTTTAATTCTGTTTATGATTTACCAACTTGCTGTAAGTCATAAGTAGCAAAGTTAAAAAATTCTTTATATCTGGAAGACAAATGATTAAAAAACAGTAACATTTTAGACAAAAAATCATAAAAATTATAATCATATTCGTCAGCTCATTCAGTCTTATGTAACTAATTCATGCTCTGCTTGAGTCTAGTTGTTCCATTAGCTCTGTCAACCTTGCTTGATGATTGAGGGTGATAGGGATGGTGATAATTCCAAGAAGTTTACAAGGTTTTCACTAAGGCTCAAATGATTTGCCCAGTGAAGTGGACAAATCACTTGATCACCAGAGACTGTGAAAGGTATACCCCAAGTGAGAAACACATTTTCTAACGGTTTCTTTGCCACTGTGAAGGCATCAGCCTCGTACCAAGGGAAGGCTTCAACCCATCCTGAAAACATTATACGATAACAATAATACACTGATAACCCATACTAAGTTGCAGTTGAATGAAGTCCAGCTGCAGATGTTTAAAGGATTCAGTGTGAGGAGGTCTGAGGCCTCTGACAGGTCAGACATTGCTGGTAGACTGTTTTCACAATTTCATAGAAGTCTCCCAAGCAATGTGTATTTACAATTTGAGTAATATTAAACGCACTATGGTGGGTGAAGGAATACAGAAACCAAAAAATGGGGTTTGCCACAGAGCCACAAAGTACCAAGTGGCCATTCTGAGTTTCCTGTAGCCCTAAATGTTTATATAATTTACAGCTATTGTTTACCCATTTTTACTTCTCTGATTCAGGAGCAACTATTAGCATGTACAAGGACATTGGAATGGCAAAATTCTGGCAAAAAGAGGTCTTTTTTTTACATTAACATTCTGTGGATTGGCAAATTTATGAATATATTTCATAATTTCTAAAGACGTATGCTACTTTATATACAATCCTTAGATAAAGCAGAAGACATGTTTACTAAGAAACCCAAACATCTTTAGTTTCTACATTATAAAAAGACAGAAGTAGATAAAACTATGTTGAGTAATTAATGCTCAATATTTTATCTTATTTGGAAATGATCTAGGTATTCAGTGAATTTCCATTATTTAACTTAATTTAGCAAAACTCTAAGGTTTCAAGTCACCAGAGAGATTTGGGAAACTATTTTAAGTAGATGTACCGTAAAACAGTCATTGTTTAAAAGTTATCTAAAAATTCTTATTCATTTATATCCATTCAATACTTTTGTTCTTAACAATCATACTTAGATTACTCATGAAAATTTTAGGAAACATTAAAGCAATTAGCCATCATCTTCGGTTGTTTCTGTTGAAGTTGTTTGTCTGGCAAATTTAGTACAGAGGTAATATGACCTTATTTGACTTTTAGTAAACCTCAGTAGAACAAACGTATAATACTGTGCTTAATGCTGATAACTCTAAAGGCATGTCTGTATTAATTAAATGAGCAAACTTAAACTAGCTTTTATTTACCAAAAATTATCATAGCTCTCGTGAACCTGAAAAACATTTGGCTTAGTTTCTACTATATCTTTGAGACTATTCTTAAATAGCGCTTGTGTGTTTTTAAGCCAGTTAAATTGAGCTCATTTATAATTAATTTTGGTAATACCACTCAGAGGCAGAAAAATACCGTGTCTATAATATACATACATAAATATATATAAATAGACATAAAAGAGATACCTTATAGTTTTCATTAAAAGTGTTTTTTGAACCAGAATTTTGGGCAAGGGTGCTTATACAGCAATTTGTATTTTAAAAGCCCCCTTTCCATTTTTTAAAAAATTCAGTATTAAGAATTGGAGATGAAAAAAAAAAAAGAATTGGAGATGGTCTAGATAAGAGTTCCTAGAGAGATTACTAGCCTTTTGAGTTAAATAGCAGAGGTTTTGGGGATCTATGGAAAGGAATGGGTGGAATGTGAACTTCCTCTAGAACGGAATTTCCAGTTTTGCAAAGATTTGTAAGATTGTAGGCTGATCAACCATCCAACTACATCGTCCTCAATTTGCTTCTTTATATCAGGAAGACTTCTGACTATGATTTAAATCAAAAAATTTTTATGCTCTGCTCAGGCAATTTTGTTGGCATGTCCAATTAATATTGCTTGAAGGGTAGATTGTTTTACAAAACTAGGTAGGGGAAACATTCCCCAGTAAGATAAAATGACCATCCCCATAATACAATCAGGTAAAAGAGATGCAATTGTTTTGTATAAAGCCTGTTCAAATATATCAATTCCCCTGTAAAATTTTATCTTAATTCCATTAACTCTTACGTTACTAATTATAGCCTCCATTAAGATTTCATGAGTAAGTTTTGGTTTTACAATATTGGGTGGGGGAAATTTTCCCAGCCAGGCATAATACTATTCCCATAAAGCATTCAGGTAAAGTTGGCATAATTTCTTTACATAAAGCTTTTTTAAAGATTCAATTTTTTATAATCCTGTCAACTCTTACATTTCTATATTCTTTCAATCTAAATGTAGCCTGAGTCAGAACTTCATCAGTGGGTATTGGTACCAGTTCGTAGGGTTACCATGTCAAGGGGTTCCTGGAAACTTCTATTTTCTATCCCCAGACCATTTTAGTCACTCTTCTGCAAAAGGCTTTGGGCCCCCAATGAGGGGTTAAGCCAAGGAATCCTGGCTCCTCTGTTAATCTTTAACTTAATTAACTGGCCTGTTGCCCCTAGTGATTGCTGATCACAATTCTCATAGTAATCGATGTCTTTCAGCTTTTCAGATTTCTCCAAACTGGGATAAATAGACGAACTTATTTGGATTTCTTTAATGTTGGTGGATGAACAGGGGGCCGCCTTGGCCACCCAGCCTTTGGTAGCGCTATATTAAAACCTTTATGGTAGGGCTTCCCTGGTGGCGCAGTGGTTGAGAGTCCGCCTGCTGATGCAAGGGACACGGGTTCGTGCCCCGGTCCAGGAAGATCCCACATGCCGCGGAGCGGCTGGACCCATGAGCCATGGCCGCTGAGGCTGCACGTCCGGAGCCTGTGCTCCGCAACGGGAGAGGCCACAACAGTGAGAGAGGCCCGTGTACCGCAAAAAAAAAAAAAACCTTTATGGTAACCCCATCAATGTCTGTTTTATTCGTCCTGATGCTGGATGGCTTTATTAAAGGTTCAGGGTCTTGTTCTACCTGTCCAAAAAGAATTTTGGACAAGGAATGCAATGGAAAACACACAGAGACTGAAGCATAAAGAAAAACAAAGAAGCAGTTTATTAAGAGGCGAAAGTATGCACTCCGAGAAGAATGTGGGTGTCCTCGTAAGTGAGGAGCGCCCCGCGGGTTTTCTGATTTCCCTTTTTATTCCATCTTAACCTTTGAATAGGCATGAGTTTTTTCTATTAGGTGCAGAATATTCATTGATGAGAAAGTTGAGGCGGGGCGATGATCACATCCATCCATTCTTGTGCACTGGGCTCCTGAAGCCACCACACGTGCATCCTGAGAGCTATTTTCCCTTAAGGTTTCCCTTACCAGTTGAGCGCCACCCTGGAACATTGTATAGTGGTCATTTGAAGCCTGGACATTTTTACTGCACATGCTCGGTCTTGCTCTGCGGGTTTTGTGATCAGGGTTCCCTATTCAGATGTCACAAAGCTTAATCAGAATCTAATTTATGTTCTTGGGGCTGATGCCATTCTTCCATGTTTCATGATCTCATTAAGTGCAAGATAATGAAGTGGCTTTGCCTTTTTGCCTAATGCCTATACATGAGTGTCACCGGAGAGTAGGTTCTTGTCTCATCACAGAAAGTATTCAGAGAGGAGACAGGAAAGTCGAGAAAGCAAAGCTAGGATTTATTTAAGCGATAGGATGCTCTCAAAGGAAGAGCAGACAGTATCAGTTGAGTAGCTGTGCTGTTTACAAGATGTATGGCTTCCTGTCATTTGGCCCCTGTCTGCTTTCTCTGTTTATATCTAGCTATCTGCCTTCTCTAACATTACCCCTTCAAGGAGTCTGGACCCTTAAAATCTTTTTTTTTTTTTTGGCGGTACACGGGCCTCTCACTGTTGTGGCCTCTCCCGTTGCAGAGCACAGGCTCCGGTCATGCAGGCTCAGCGGCCATGGCTCACAGGCCCAGCTGCTCCACGGCATGTGGGATCCTCCCGGACCGGGGCACGAACCCGTGTCCCCTGCATCGGCAGGCGGACTCTCAACCACTGCGCCACCAGGGAAGCCCCCTTAAAATTTTTTAAGGGGTAAAGCATTGGTCCATCTTCTGTAACTGCTTCAACCTGAGCATGGGCGTTGTCCCTGCTGCCTGTGGGTGCAGATCTCCTTGCTGTCGGTCAGAGATAGGGGTCTTGGGGATTTTACGGTGGTGGAGATAGAGTGGGGAGTAGAAGGAGGCAGCACCCTCATGCAGTGGATGTTGATAGTCCTCATCTTCGGGTGGGATGGGTTGAAATCCTTGTTGCATCATCATCTGAAGTGGAGTTTTCTGAAGCCATGGGTTTGTTTCCCTTGGTACCTCAGGTTTCGATACAGCAGTGTTAACAGGGAGAAATTGGAGTATATCTGAGTATAGTTATTAGTTATATTAAACATTAGTCCTGAATATTGTCTAATCCCTATGCTGGCTTTCTCTTGTGTATTGTTAACTATTATTGATATTATGCTTTTATTGTGAGTTTTAGTTTTCTTTATTCCAGTCACTAGGTTCTTCCACCAGACAGTGACATTCCCTACATATTGGATATTGGCAGTCTGGTTGGTGTCTGTTACCCAACTGTGATTACTGAAAACTAGAGTTTGATTGTAGTATGTTTCATTCAGCCATCGTAATTCTTGTCCCTGGATGCTAATACCAGTAAAACAGAGGCTAGCTTTGCCTAAAAGCTGAAATATCCTTCCGTCCGATTTGGAGGAGGGTTATCTGTTCCAGAGAGTTTGGCTTCCAGTTGGTTCCTGCCCCAGTCCTTCCTTCCTTACCACACTGGGTGGTAAATGAGAACCCAGCGTATTTTGCTGTCAGCCCCATCAGGTCCCTCAAGAGGTGGGGAGTCCTAAAAGAGACGTACGTAGGTCCTCTGGGGAGGTGTGGTCGTGGGGCAGATCCAGCAGTCAGATGAGTTAGTTCCTTTAGCAGTGACATTCATGGTGTCAGATAGTGGGTGTTTGTAAGCTGGAGCTGTGACGATGTGGATAACAAGGAGGACCATTAGGATAGAGTCATGACTTCCTGAGAAGCAAAAGAGCAGAGAAAAAGAGAGTTTACTGGACAGGGAGGGTATTGACACCTGGAAGGGAAGTTATTAGCCTCTTTTAAGGTGATTTTTACAGGACTGACAAACTTTGTTTTCCCTGGGGTTCCCTGAGCCCAGACCTGTGGATCTATAAGTTGTTTTTTGTTTTTTAATTTGGGGGAAGTATTTTGGGCTGGACTGTCCATAAGGCATAATCCAGCCTTTAAAAGGCCTTGGTTTTAATTTTTAGGGCAAATAAGACTGAGAGAAAATCCCTTCCCAATAAATAGGCTGGGGCATTTAGGCATGACAAGAAACTTGTGAGTTCCAAGGGTCCTTCCCCAGGTGCAAGTGAGAGGGGTGGTGAAGTGTTTTAGCCTTGGCCTACCTTCTACCCCAACAGCAAAGCAGGTTTTGGGGGCAAGGGGCCCAGTGTGAGAAGTCAGGACAGAGTAAGTGGCTCTCGTGTCCACTAGAAACTGGACAAACTGACCTGCCATGTCAGTGGTCACCCGTGGTTCCTCCCGTGCGATGATGACTGTCTTCTCGGGAGCCTTGGGAGGTCCCAGGTCCTGTCAATCAACCACTGCCATGACCAGCATGGGGGAATTTCCTCGCTCCCTTTGGAGCTGGGGGCATTCCCTCTTCCAGTGGCCCATCTTCTTACAGAGTGGGCATGGCATCTTGGGTGGAGGCTGGGAACTGTTTCCCGGGTATTCCTTGCTCCAGTGTTTGAGGCTCCCATAGCTAAAACAGGCTCCCTTTCCTGGCGGAGGTCTTCTGGTACTTTTGGGGTGACCAGGAGGTGGTTAGGTCTTGTCATGAGAGCTGCCAAAAGCCTGGCTTGCTGTCCTTCCCTTCTTAAGTCATGCTGTTCCTTCCTTTCCTCCTCAGCCTGGTCTCTATTGTTAAAGACACTGAAGGCCATATCAATAAGAAGGTTGAGAGGGTTTGCGGCCCCATGGCAAGCTTTTGAAGCTTCTGATGGATGTCAGGGGCTGATTGGCTGGTGAAGTGGGTTGTAAATACAATGTGTCCCTCAAAAGGGTTTGGGTCTACATTCATATACCCTCTGAGGGCGTCTACCAATCGGGTCTGAAATAGGGCTGGATTTTCATCTTGGCCTTGGGTTATCTCCTTAACCTTACAATAGTTAACAGGTTTAATTATGCATCAATTCATCCCTTCAGTAAGGCAAAGGATTATGTGGTCCCTTCTAGTGATACCAGGCTGACCCGGCTGATAGTTCCAATTGGGTTCCCAGTTGGGATCCATTAGAGGTACTGCTGTCATGCTCACAGGGTGCTGATGAAGTTGGGCAACGTATAATCCATCAGCATGTTTGACCGTGTGCCCAAATATGGGGTCTTTTCCTCAGTGTGGCAGCAGTGGGAAAGGACAATATTTAGGTCCTTCCAGGTAAGATCAAAGGAGAGAGTCAGTCCCTGGAATTCTTTGGTGCACCGGCTGGGGTCCTCCTGGAATCTGCCCAAGTGAGTGAGGCACTGGTTGAGGTCAAAGAAAAAGAGGTGTAGACTCTGGTAATTCCCTGAGGCCTGCCTACTGCTTCCTGAAGGGGGCAAAGCAGCTCTGGCTGCACTTCTGGTACAGAAGGGTCAAGAAGCATATAGGGCAGGTGAGGGGCTGAAGATGGTAAAAGAGTGCTGGGGCTTGGGTCGTCTGTCTGGGGCTTGTGTTCCTCCAGGGGTGCCACTAGAGAGGGCATTTGTACAGCCTGAAAGGCTCCCAGCTGGCAAGGTTCCCTAACGTAGGACTTGCATAGCTCCAGGTTCTCTCTTAGGGCCATAAAAGCCTGAACCTAAGGAACTTCTACCCATTTTCCCTGCCTTTTGCAACAATGTCTAACTGTAAGATGGTATTATAGTTGAGGCTTCTTCCATTCTCTGGCCAGGCCTCATCGTCCTCAGTGGGGCAAAGCTGTGTTACAAAAGAAAATGTGCTTTTTTTCTTTTAAAGCATCTAGAGGAAACTTGCCCCAGTGACTCAGAATGCACCTGACGGGTGAGTCCTTGGGGATGGAGGTGTTTCCCATAGTTCCTTCAGGGAGAGAGTGCTCCTGTAACAAAGAGGAGCACTAGCCTTAGGAGGTCCCGTGGGGGCTCCCTAAGATAGGGCTGGTTCCAGGCCTCCCAGCCCACGCAGTCCATGGACCCTAGCCAAAATGGGGATTAGCTACCCCCGTTATGGCAGTCCTGCTGGGGCCTGTGTCCTATCCTGGCATCCTTGGTACCCAGGATGAGTAAGCCTTCCTTGAAGGCTTCTCTATAGATTTTTTTTTTTTTTGCGGTACTTGGGCCTCTCACTGTTGTGGCCTCTGCCGTTGCGGAGCACAGGCTCCGGACGCGCAGGCTCAGCGGCCATGGCTCACGGGCCCAGCCGCTCCGCGGCATGTGGGATCCTCCCAGACCGGGGCACGAACCCTGTCCCCTGCATCGGCAGGCGGACTCTCAACCACTGCGCCACCAGGGAAACCCCTTCTTTATAGATTTTAAGTACAATGATTAATCCCTGTGTTCCAGGGTACGTTCCCATGGAACAGACAGCCTCATTGTTCTAGGACCTATTTAGTCAGGGAACAATCCTTTCTCTCAAAGCGTGGTAAGTTTATGAAAATAGGCCCTGGGCCTTAAGGGAGGTGGTGTGTGAAAAAGCTTCTCTTTTTAATTCCTTTTTTTTTTTTTTTGCGGTATGCGGGCCTCTCACTGTTGTGGCCTCTCCAGTTGCGGAGCACAGGTTCCGGACGCGCAAGCTCAGTGGCCATGGCTCACGGGCCCAGCCGCTCCGCGGTATGTGGGATCTTCCCGGACTGGGGCACGAACCCGCGTCCCGTGCATCGGCAACCGGACTCTCAACCACTGCGTCACCAGGGAAGCCCTTCCCTTCCCTTTTGTGGGCAGCGCCCCTGGGTCTCAGTCCCCCCGCCCCCTCCATCCAGTGGGCCAGGGCGGAGTGGTGCAGGGCGGGATTCGGTGGCATCAGGCAGAGGCACTATATCTGCACTTAAGGGGACAGAAGGCCCGGCGGCCCTGTGAGGACACTCCCAGTCCATCAACCCAGAGGAGGAAAGCGCAATGGGGACACCGTATCCCCTGGGCGTGGCCATGTGCGCTACCCACCCCTGGGCGAGGCCCCTGCCTCCCAGAGCGAGGCGGGGAGCGGGGGCAAGGACAGGCCCAGTTTAGGGGAGGGGGCGGAGCCCCGGGAGCGCGCACTGAGGCGGCGGCGAATGCTGGCCACCTGGACGTGCTCCCGTAAGCGCCGCCTGTGACATCCAGACCGCCTGTGGCCGAGGGAGCTCCCGAGGGGACTGCGGCACCGCCTCGGTGCGAACTCTCCTGCAGTGTGAGTGAGACTGCATTTTATATCGCCACACAATTGAACCCGAGGACCGTTAGTTAAATGGTGGATAAGGCAAACCCAGGGGGCAAAGCTCCTGTGTTTCGGGTCGCTAGCTGCCTGTGAGAAGGCCCGGAAACTTTTCCTGACTTGCCCTGCACAATGAGAAGTGCAAGACCTAGCGGTGAGGTTGGAAACTGCCTAGCAGATTTCTTTCCCCCCATTTCCGGCCGAGTATGGCGCAGAAGGAAAAATGGAAAGAGTGAGATAGGGAGGCAGAGACGATAGGCGTAGGTGGACCGATAGTAATCCTGTAACGGGAGCCGCGGGGAGGGGGCGGTGTTATGCCTTTACCTGTGTGCCGAAAACCCTTGCGTGGCAATTGCCTCGAGGTGGGCGGACAGACCTATCCTCTCTCCAGTCCGTTCCACGTCTGACTCATCCTCTTGCGGGAGAGTTCTCGTGGTGACTGTCCTAGTGGCTTTTAGAGCTGGACCTACGCGCACATCATGGCAGCAATGGTCTGAAAATGCGACAGACAGTGAGAGAGAGAGAGAGAGAGAGAGAGAGAGAGAGAGAAATGGCGGGAAGTCAGGCAGAGCCTCTCAAGCGCAAGGGAGGCAAGAGGCTGAGGCTTACCGAATTCTCCTGGCTGTTCCTCGCCAGAGATGTTACTGGAGGGTAGGTTTTGTCTCATCACAGAAAGAATTCAGAGGTGACAGGGAGGTCAAGAAAACAAAGCAAGGCTTTATTTAAGTGGTAGGATGCTTAAGATGCTCTCAAAGGGAGAGCTGGCAGTATCAGATGAGGAGCTTCTCTGAGCTTCTTTTGGCAAGCCGGTTCTGTGGGGTGTAGAAATGAAGGGGCAGAATATTCATTGGGGAGGGAGGGTTTGGGGGTCTTATTCCCTGATTTTCATTCCTGAGGGGAGGAGGGATTTTTTTCCTTATTTAATCTTGGTGGGGCGTGTTATGGCATTGGTGCATGATGGGAACTTCTTATCGGCAAGGCTAATTTTATTGTGATGAGAACATACTAAGCAAAAGGTTACCTTGGGATGCCAGAGAGTCCCGCCTTTTCCCACATTTCTTTGTGTGCCTCCAGGACACTTATCACCCCAAAATGCGTGGTTTCCTGTCAGTCTGAAGGTTCCTGCTTTTCTTTGTCTGCTCAAGGACCCCCACTGTTTATTATTTACAAGATGTATGGTTTCCTGCCATTTGGCCCATGTCCCCCTTTCTCTGTTCACATGTAGCTATCTGCCTTCTCTAACATGAGGAGCCTGTCCTTGGGCCCAGTCCTATCTTTCCTGCCTCAATCTCAGTTTTAATAACTATCTAAAGATTTCCACGTTGCAGGGATGAGTCCTGTGACGCTTCTCTTTCTGATTTCTCTTTGTTCCATCTCTTTCAATACTTGCTTTATTTACTTTATTTCTTAATAACTCTTTAAAAAATTTCACCTTGTTGGGAAGAGTCCCTTGACTCTCCCCTCAACCTCTTTTCATTATCTTGTTAATTAACATAATATTTTTATTAGCATCTGTAAGATCCATGAGGGAAAGCTGAGACGGCTTCTTGAAACTTTTTTTTTTTTTTAATTAGGGTAGTTCTTAAGGCTAGCCTTTATATTTCTTTGTATTCACTTTTTAATTTGGTCTTCCCATAGGTACCAATAAAACATCTGTTTATGATGACAGCTCTCTAAAAATTTACCAATTTAGAAGTTTTTCCAATTCAGAGGACCCATAATTGGCAAGTAGTATCTTAATAGTGATTGAAACCAATAAGTCTTTCTATGGTTTAACCATAGATGCAAGAGGTGTCCCCAAAGGAGAGTGCAAAGAGATGCAGCCCTCAAAAGATCCAAAAAGTTCACTCCCAAAAATCATCTAAGAAAGCAAAGATCTTTGTTGCACAGGCAGTAAGGATGATGTAGTGCCTGCACTAACAAAGCAACAAAGGTTGAGATGAAAATGGCTCCTTATGGACTGGGACCCTTATGATAAGCTCCCCTGAGAAGTGGCATGCCTGGACAAAGAGATGCTAGTCAAAGCCAAGGTTGATACCTGTACTTAGGACCAACTGGCTACAGCTGCTCTAAATCCTAGTCTGTTTGACTGACTGGCAAATGCATGTAGGCACATCCACCTTATATTGATAGATGGCAGAACCCAGAGAGACTATTCTCACTGGTCATAAAGCCAAATGAGCTCTCAGGACCGAGAATAAGACAAAAGGAGACAGATACAAATTAAAACAGCGCCCGTCTTTGGGAGGAAATGGATCAATAAAGTCAAGAGTTCTCTGCCAAATTTACTGGTCACCAAGTACAAGGAACTAGCTCTACAAATATTTTCTCCTGCTAATTAAATTTTTTTTTTTTTTTTTTTAAAAAGAGTCTTACCATTTGTTAGATGTTTCAGGATCTCTCAGCTGCAGCAGCCTTGGAGCGAGCAGAGTCCAGCAAGGGAAGTTTATGTTACCAACTAAACCAACTGGGAAGAAGAAAACTTCCCTCTAGCCTTCTAGGTTCTAAAAATTAAATTGACATGAGACAGATAAACAGGGAGACATCAAATTTAATTTCATACATACAGGAATTACCTGCCCTGCCACACATACTCACACAAGAGGCTCAGAGACCTCACATACCGGAGAGTTCACAGACAGAAAGGTAAAATGAGCTATATATTGCCATCCTGAGCTAGGGAATGGGATAGGGGCCTGGGGCTCTCAAGGACAGGAGGGTAATTCACAGCACAATAAAAAGAAAAGCAGGTATTAGGTAATTAGATGTTTGTCCTGCCATACAGATAAGGACACTTAGATAAAAATGATCTCCTATAAATAACTCTTTTTCTGGGGAAAAAATCCCAATTTAAATCCCTATAGGTTGTTAAGGGAGGGGCAGTAGTTTTCTCTTGAGCCTATAGGATCTCTGTTGCCCTAGCTCAAAATAATCCACATGTCAAAGGGGCACATCTTGGGGAGGTCTGTTCTGAGCCTCCACACTACTAGCCATACAGAAGGTTCCCTTCTAAAGTCATATGTAAACATTCTTTAAACAGTCATGAGTTCAAATCTCTAGCACTATGTAATATTCAAACTCTTGAAAATAATTCCCAAGTGCCATGGTTTTAGATTTCTTGATACCATTTATTGACTTTCTAGTTGCCTTCATAATTTATTTCATCTACCTACATTCATGATTTTGAAGGTTTGTTGCCATAATGTATAAGAAATTAAAGAATATGTAATCATTAAGATGCAAAAAAAAAAGAAAAAGAATGTGTAAATCGGTATATCTTATCTGGGAGGGTGGAATGGAAGAAGTTAGAGAATGGAAACCTGTATGGTATGCCCATTGTTTCATATAAAAAATTATATAAAGCTTCATAAGTGTACAGAAGGAAAATTAATAATATTATTTTTGTTGGTGAGACAATACATAAGATGAAGTGAGAAAGCACTAAATATGGCTTGCATTTTGGAAAATAAGGAATCAGAAACAAGATTTAATCTGGGCATGTTAATTTAGAGAAAATGCAAGTGATAGACTTTGACTGACAATTACAGAATAAAACAATTCCTGCCAAGTTTATTGCTCTGCATGTATCCAGTATTTATAAAACATTTGTGCTGCCATCTGCTTCTGTTTGGGATTAGTGGAATACCTGTTATTATTTAGTTAGAGTTCATTATTAATTATTGGTAATGAGTTTTTAAACTACAACTTGATTTTACCCTCTGGGATGAAGTTTCCTTTTTTTTGGATAATATTGTCCCACCCTCAAAAGTAGCCCAAATTACAGTTCAGATTTGAAAAACCTTGTTAAATGTGCTAATGCCATGATGTCTCACATGTCGCTTTTTTTAAAAATTAATTAATTAATTAATTTTTGGCTGCGTTGGGTCTTCGTTTCTGTGTGAGGGCTTTCTCCAGTTGCGGTGAGCGGGGGCCACTCTTCATCACGGTGCGCGGGCCTCTCACTATCGCGGCCTTGTTGCGGAGCACAGGCTCCAGACGCGCAGGCTCAGTAGTTGTGGCTGACGGGCCTAGTTGCTCCGCGGCATGTGGGATCTTCCCAGACCAGGGCTCGAACCCGTGTCCCCTGCATTGGCAGGCGGATTCTTAACCACTGCGCCACCAGGGAAGCCCTCACATGTTGCTTTTTTATCTCATCAAATAAAATACTTCTGACTAATATTGTCTTAAAATTTTTTAGCTATCTGAAGATGAACTGAATTGCTCTTTCTCTACAGTAAATATGCAGTATTCTATGGCCAGAAACAATCCCCACCTCAATTACAGGGACCATCTTAATTAGGCAGAATGAACTATAGGGATCAGATCATTTTGTTGTATCTAGTTAAAATTCTCTTATAGTGACACACTCTATATTAAGTTGAAAAATTAAGAAAATTCTGTTTAAACCTGGAAAATTAGTGTATGCTACTAAGGCCAAAACTATGAGCAACTGGAGTAGACATATGTCTACAATGTGTAATTTTAGGGATATTATGGACATTGAAGAGCTCCTTTCTTCAAGAAATACTTTCTCTGCTGCCCTTCAATAACTAACAACCCCACCATTAGATCTCCTGAATGTGTAGATGTTCAATGTAATAGGATGCATTTTGAATAGCCCCTAACCTACTTTAGGGAGGAGGGAGGGGAAGAGGAAGAGAGGGAGAGACTGAGAGAGAAGGAGAAAGAGACAGATCCCGTCTTCACATGGGGGCTGTCCTGAAGCTGATGACCCCCACTTTTCCTCTAGGGCTAAAGTGTCTAGTTGTCATTTTCTTTCTTTTAATTTATTTTTTATTTTTCAATTTCTATTGAGTTATGATTAACCCACAGTATTATTATATTAGTTTCAGGTGTGCACCTTAGAGATTGATATTTTTATACATCATGAAATGATCACCACAATAAGTCCAGTTAGCATCCATCACCATACAAAGTTTTTGCAACACTTGACTATATTCCCTGTGTGTACATTACATCCCCATGACTTGCTTATTTTATGGCTGGAGATTTGTACCTCTTAATCCCCTTCACCTATTTCGTCCATCCCCCAAACCCCTCCTCTCTGGCAACCACCAGTTTGTTCTCTGTATCTATGAGTTTGTTTCTGTTTTATTTTGTTTGTTCATTTGTTTTTTATATTCCACATATAAGTGAAATCATGTGGTATTTGTTTTTCTCTTTCTGATTTATTTCACTTAGTATGATAACCTCCAGGTCCATCCATGTTGCCTCACATGGAAAGATTTCATACTTTTTTTTATGTCTGGGTAATATTCCATTGAATATATATATATATACCACATCTTCTTTATCCATTCATCTATTGATGGATACTTAGGTTGCTTTCATATCTTGGCTATTGTAAATAGTGCTGCAGTGAACATAGGGGTGCATACATCTTCACAAATTAATAGTCTTATAAGAGAACTATTAAAACTGGTTAAAGCAGACTTTGGTGGCAACTCTGAGACTCAATTTACAGTGTCTTTTGTCTTTTTGTTTATTTTTATAAATTTATAGTACAGATGGTCAAGATAGAAGCCTTTAGATTTATTAATCTTTATCAACTTTCCAGTAACTCCAATTTCCTTTTCCATACTTTGTGGCTAAGCACATTTTTCTTAAGCGACAGCTTACTGATAGTTTCATTCATTTAGGTAGACTCTTAAAAAGAGACATCATGATTTTGCGAGGCATTTTCATACTCCCTCTTCATCAGCTTCCACTTGGGCCAAATAAATTGCATGCATTACCGGACAGAGTCAACGAAATTAAACAAGAGACACATTTCTAGGAGTAAGAAATCACATGGCTCACAGACCCCTTTATACTTACTATAGATAAAGAAATCAATTTAAATGTCCAGTACAAGGACCAGGGCTAGTGTGCTTTCGCTTAGTAATTTTAACACTTTTTTTCAGCTTTTCATCTCTGTAGCCATTATGATTAAGGTTCAATACAAGCTAAAGTTTATCCCTTAGAAATTATCCAACTATTGAAATTCCAGCTACTGTCTGACTTTTACTTGAGCCAAGAATTTATGTCAAGGTAATTTATTCTACTTTCTGTGTCATTTATTCTCTTAAAATTGAAGGTATTCACCTATCAAAATCTTTTCTGACTATAATAAGGTATTCTTTGGCAGCCCACATTCCAATTCTATGGGTTTTAAGTCCATAGCTAGAAAGAGCCTCAAGGAATAAGTTAGTACTCTCATTTTATTAAGATCCTTTTCTTGAACTTCAGTGGTGCTTAACTGCATTTTTGGTTTGATCCTGCTGAGAAGAGGTCAAATGTAATTGCGTTATAGTCACTGTTATTCAATGGTTTAATGTAGTGTATTTCAGAGCTCAATTGGCTGTATTGGAGAAGAGTAGGTAAAATTTAGCCTTGCTCTGCTCTTCTCCAAAAAATCCTGCTACTAAAAAACATACTCACTTTAGTTCCAAACATCTAATTATTTTCACAGAACAAAAGCTTTGGGAGTTTTGATTTTTACTCAGTAAGCATTTGTTGAATCCTCTCTATAAGCTGATAATCCAGAAAAGAGATAAGACATAGTACAAATAATTTTATAACTAAGGAAAACTTGATAGGTATGCAATAGAGGTTCAGAAAATGTACAAGCTAATCTCAGGATACTACAACAAATAGTTATCTCCACTTATCATTTGGACCTCTTAATGTTTTTAATAGTTTAAATCATTTAAAGATTGTTCACAGAAGTAAGATTAAAGGAATGGTGAAAATTGTGATAAAAATTTAAACATAGCAAAGTTAAATGTTTATTTGATCAATTACCTGGTTTTGAAGGTGTGTACACTCCGAATTGGAAACATCTTCCAAAAGGAACTAAAGCCACTCGTCAACTATCATGCATAAACCTACAATTTATCCACCTTGTAGATACCAGTTCCAGATTTCAAACACATCTTTAATAGACTCTAGGATGCTATTACTTCAAATTCTTTCAGAACTTGCATCACCAAAATGCAACAGCTGAATTTTTGAAATTTTTGATGGCTCATAATTTTGTTGAAAAGAAGATGTCATCTTGATTCCATAATTCTAAAACATTTTTATTGTTAGATTTATAAACATTAATTGGAATGATAAATCCAGTAATTGAAAAATTTATACATTATTAATCCTTCTGACTTCCTTAGCATTTGTACACTTAAAAAACATAAATTTTGGCACTCAGATTTTATAAAAGATGAATGAGTACTATAACATAACCTTTTAACGAAATGAGATGTTTCACGTTCTTGCCACAAATTATTGCATGATAAAGTCCCAGTTGAAGAACTAACCAGATGAGAATACCATATTCCCTTTTTGTCCTTTGAAATATATTGTTCACTCATTGATTGTTGGGTTTGAGAAAATTCATTGTCATGTGAAGATTCATAGTTTAAAATTTCACTTGAACAGTCAATTTCAATTTCACCCTAATCATTAAGGTTTAGTGTATTGCTGTCTGTCTTTTTGCATTCATCTTCTGATTCACCCAATAAAAAGCTTTGTGTGTCAGTATTCTTCTCTTTGCAGTAATGGATGGAAAATAAAAACTCTAAATTCTAAACTGTATTAAATGAAACTAAAAGTAGACCATAAAAATGTCTCCAGGCTTTTATACCGTCTTGAATGATGATGCAAAACTTTAGTCAACACAATGAAAAAACTGAATGATGAGATAATGATGATTTATCTTACAACTACATCATCCTTCTGGACAATTCCATCATTATTCTATTTTCTTAAATTTTTTCTCCTTAGCATTGTTGGGTATAATTGACGAGTAATGATGAAATAATTCCTTAGTTGATGAAATAGAAAATGTTCAAGATATGAGAAAAATAAGATCATGAGTATCCCATAATGTGTGATTTTTAAACTGTCCAATGGTGCTACATGATAATTACAAGATAGAATGAGTTTTATTGTTTAAAAATTATTAATTTTAGGGCTTCCCTGGTGGCGCAGTGGTTGAGAATCTGCCTGGTAATGCAGGGACATGGGTTCGTGCCCTGGTCTGGGAGGATCCCACGTGCCGTGGAGCAACTAGGCCCATGAGCCACAACTACTGAGCCTGCACGTCTGGAGCCTGTGCTCTGCAACAAGAGAGGCTGCAATAGTGAGAGGCCCGCGCACCGCGATGCAGAGTGGCCCCCGCTTGCCACAGCTAGAGAAAGCCCTCACACAGAAACGAAGACCCAACACAGCAAAAATAAATAAATTAATTAATAAACTCCTACCCCCAACATCTTCTTAAAAAAATAAAATAAAATAAAAAATTAATTAATTTTAATTATTGTTTAAAAATAATTAATTATAGATCTTCTTTGGAAGCTCTATAAGAAAAAATAAGACAAGGAATATTAGTCTCTACAAATAGTGAGAATAGCTCAAAAAAGAAACAAAAAAACTAAAATTGGCTTCAGTGGACCCAGATAGTACACTGGGACCCAATGGAGAGAATGTAAAGGTGGGGGCCACACAAGCCAGGATTTAAATACTTTGCTGTGGAGTTTTGTTTTGGGTCTTTAGTCTGGAGAATTTCTTTGTAAAATTCATTTCTTAAGATTCTTAAAATGGTAATGTATGTACATGTCCTTCCCCAAATTTTTTTGCTTTCTCTTTTACTATGGAAATTTACTGCAAAATGATAGTGCTCCTAGTGTGAAAGTTCAGAGAAAATCTTGTGGAAGAGGTAAAAATTGAAATGGACCTTGAGAAATTGGTAGGATATGCCTATATCAAGTTAAGGATAAAGACATTTAAGGCTAAAGCAATAATAATTAAGGCACAGAATCACAATATATTGAAATGTTGTTTTGTGATTGTCAATTCTTGAGTATTTACTTTTTGCTAAATCTTATTTAATCCTTATAAAACTTTGAGAGTCGTGTGTTATCATCCTTGTTTTACAGATGAGAGAACTGAGGCAGAGAGTTCAAGTGTTTTGTCCAGGTCATACGCTGTGTGGACAAAGAATTTAAACCCAGGTCTGCCTAATTCTAAGGCCCTCAGGATTAAGATGAAATCTCTCAGCTTCCAAGACTTAGGGAACTGTCAGTGGTTCACTCTGATTGGCACTTAGGGACCTAGAAAGAGAAACAAGATTGGAAATGTTGTGCAAGATGGTTCAGAGAATGAAATAGGAAGGACCAATTAGGGTAAGTCCGAGGAGAGGAAGTAAAGCTTGACCTTGGGAGGTAGTATGAAGGTAACTAAGTTGATTTTAGAAATATCACAAAAGTAGACATATGGGATTTATTAATATTGGTAACATAGAAAAGTAAAGTAAAAGCTTATTCAGAGATTGTTGGCCTGAAAACCCAAAAAGATGCCCTAAATAGGAAGTAAAGGAAGAGAGTGCCCTCTAGAGTGGGCAGAGCTGGAGAAGTAGGAGACTGAATTCACTTATTCTTTTTTTTTTGCGGTACGCGGGCCTCTCACTGTTGTGGCCTCTCCCGTTGCGGAGCACAGGCTCCGGACGCGCAGGCTTAGCGCCATGGCTCACGGGCCCAGCCGCTCCACGGCATGTGGGATCCCCCCGGACCCAGGCACGAACCTGCGTCCCCCGCATCGGCAGGCGGACTCCCAACCACTGCGCCACCAGGGAAGCCCTCACTTATTCTTAAAGCCACATGTGGTATTCAGTTGCAAAAGGGGAATAAGTGAAAATTCCAATCCAGATGTCATTTGATAAGCATCTGCTAAATACTAAGGTTCATTCTGTATACTTTCACATACTTTATTCATTTAATTCTCACAGAAAGCTCTGAAGTAGGCAGTTAGAGAATCAAGTGTGGAGCTTCGGGGAGAGGTCAGTGGTGGAGATGAGGTTGCCTGGAGACAGAGTGAAATAAGGCAAAGTACAAGCACTGAGTATCTTCTGCGTGCTCAGCAGTCCCAAACTGAGCACAATAAAGGACATAAGAATACTAAAGATGATCTCTCTTTTAACAAGTGGTGTGGATGAAAGAGAAGAAAGGAACTAATTAGTAGAAAAAAGTTTAAACTTGAGAGATTGCATAATACAGGCACTAAATGTTACAAGTTTCAGAGGAGAGACATCCGTGATTTCTGGTGTCAGGAGAGATAATGTACATCTAGAACTTGAAAAATGGATATTATTTGACTAACTACTGAAGAATACATAGGGCTTGCTTTGTGTATGAATGAAAGAGAAAATGAATGAGGACATAGGGCATGTGAAATTGATATGTTTATATGACAATGATATCAGACTGGATAGGGGATAAATTAAGATTAGAAACCATTGGGGCATAAAAAGTGATGTTTGTGGTGACAGATTACAGACACTTGGTCAATCAGGCACGGCTGATATCTGGCATGGAAGAGAATCTTTGAAAGATTTAAAGTAGAACAATGACACAAAACCAGTATTTGAGAGAGTGTGATCAGGCAGCCCTCTGCTTAAGGTATTGAAAACAAGAAAATTTGTGCAATAGTGCTAAAGTGTTGAGTCTAAAACATGGTTTGGAAGGAAGTTGGGGCATATTTCACAAGCCATTTTTTCATGGGGGTGGTGATGGGAACTGTGTGTAAGTGACTTAAGAAATTAATATTGCAACTCAAAATACTGCAAACTATCTTGACAATTTAAGTTCACGCAAGAGGTAGAAACTTAAATGAGGTCTAGATATAAATAAGAAAAGTGAAATATGTGTGACTGTTGGTCAAAACCACAGTGTATGAAGGAAAGTGCTAGAACCAGACCTGTTTATAACCTAACAGACAGTAATTGCTTCCTTTTCTTCTTTGGCTGATTTCTGTTGTTTTGCATTGTTTTATTTTGGTTCTTCAGAAGTAGCCATTTAATGCATGAACATTACAGGCAGTGAGAACAGGTGGTTAGGCATACAGACTCCAGAGCCAGACTGCATGGTTTCAAATCTAGGCCCTGACACTTGCTTGAAATTATAACTTTAGTCAAGTTAATCAATCTCTTTAAGTCTCCATTTCCTCCCCTGTCAAATGAGGTGGATAATGGGATTGTTGCAGAATACATGAGCAGATGGTCAAAGTGCACGGAAAGGCCAAAGCTTTCCAAGTGCTTAGTTTTTTAGAACCACATCAACAGCATACTACACCAATTTTGCCCATTCTAGTCATCTGATGTCTTCTATCCTTGGTTCTACTATCTATATAATGTGGGTAATAATACATAATTTATAGTGTTATATTGAGGTTCATATGAAAAAATCCTGCATTATATGCATTAATGAGTTTGGTTTAAGTGTCATCTAGATGAGTTCTACGAACCACGTTAGATTCTGTAGATATAGCAGTGAACAAGTATGCGTGATACCTACTTCTCCTTTAAAATAGGATAATAGATATTACTTTATAGGGTAATAATGGAATAATTCATGCATAGACACATATACTTAGAACACTACCTGACTATAATATGTACTATTTAGATGTATAGTGGTAGCAGTGGTGCTCAAATACAGCAAAATTACGGTTTTCTACCCACCACTTCTTATTATCTTTCCGATTTATCGTATATTATTATCATCCTCTCCCTAGCAAGTCTTCCTTTACTGCCCTATATACACCTTCAAGAAACATTTTCCTTGAAATCCTTGTTGCCTCATACCTTGCCAGATACATGCTATGTTTATTGAATTGAATTCATGATGTATAATATTTATGTCACTAAAAAAAATTACTGATGATCATCCCAGAGCAGCCCTCTTTATTCATTCCTAGAAATAATCTTGTTATTTAGAAAGATGACAGGTTTCTAAGCATTGCAAATAGGCCTTGTGTAAAGATTCTTAAAGGAGTTATTGGTAGTATCTCTAGAGACGGAGGCTCAGAATTAACAAAGCTGGGTTTGCTGTGTGTGTCAGTAAACTGCAGGCAGCATATAGAATTACACAGAAGTGAGAAAAAAAGAGAGAGAGCCTACCCTTCATTATAGGCGTGCATAGTTCCTGGACTTGGCCCCATGAAAGGTGCCTTCTGATTATTTGAAGTATGGGGAATCTATTTAAGATAAATGTATCCAATTTTCATAGTTGTCTCAATCAATCCATTAAACATTCTAGTCATTATAAATAGCTAGAATGTGCAGAAATAGATACAAGCACTTCTGAGTGGCCATGATTTCTCTGATGCTGCTACTACTCTCTCAGTCAGCTTCATGGTGATAAAGGGCATTAGGTTTGGGGAGAAGGCCAGTAAATAAGAAGAATTCTCTCCCCACAGTATAATGTTCATATCACTTTACTTTCTCTTTGTACATGTAAGGAGAACAAACTGAAGACCTAACATTTCATTTTTCTTGCTTTCTCAGAATTTGTCTCCAGCCCTTTTGAAAAAGGTGTCAGATTCTAGAGGAATGTCTTCGCTGTGAGGGAACTTTCATTACAGTGTCATTTTGGTCTGGCCTTGTCACTATTAATGGCATGGACCTGCTGTCAGATAAGAATAAATTCCTTCTCAGGTAGCCTACCGGGACTATTCAAAGCTTGTTCTAAAATAGTCTGAAAAGGAACAAATAATACAGAGTAATTTGAATTGCTGAATGAGAAGCAAGGAAAATTAGGGCTTAATCAAAGAATTATCAAACTAATTAGGTGTTATTTATTAATGTGTCATGTCTTTTAATAATCTTATCTGTCGTTTATATGCAAGAGTGCAGATTAAAAAAGCATTCTAATGATTATGTAAATATATTCCCCTAGTGCTATTCTAAGGTTCATTTGGGTGGCCCAGAAGATAAAGAATAAGGAATTTAGGGCTTTCTAACCATTCAACTAAATGCATAGTTCTTAACCCTTTTCTTAAGCAAGTCTTATTTTATTTTTTAGTTTTAAAAGCAGCCCTATTTTAAACATAGAAATAAGTATGCCCCATGCCTATTTTGATATAACTAATTATAAACTAAGTAGTTTGATATAGCTACTTTCAGAGAGACCTAATTTGGTAAACAAATATTCCTTGTCCATAGCTTTTATTCCCGTATAGGATGTTTGTGCAAGATGAAGACAATAATGAATTTTGCAATATTAACATTAACGTTATAGGCTGAAGACTGTTCAACCAGTCACTCAGGATTTTTTGATCAGTTCTATGACTGCTATTCTAGCCTAATGTATTTTATGTTTTGGTTTTCTAAAATATTCTATGTTGAGGCACTAATACTGTTTATTCCCACATAGTAGTAATAATTATTCCACATTTGAAGATAATATGTTTTGCCTCTTTATCTCCTCCTCAGCATCCAAGTTGATATGCTGAAAGTCGTCCTGTCAGTCTCCCAGCAGTTACTGAACCCCTCGTATGTACTCATTGCTGGTGGTCGTAACATGAGTTTCAAAGTAGAAGGAGGTAACGATCTAGTCAGAAGTTATTACAAATAAAACAATGAACAGTGTAAAGAAGCTTGGGGAGAAAAGTGGAAGAAGGTACTAATTAAAGACTAAACCAAAAAAAAAAAAAAGACTAAACGATATGATGCAGATTATACTCACTTATAAACACCTAGAGGAGAAAGAGCCGCAGAGGCTGGAACAGGCTTGATAAAGGTGAGGTCCTAGTATTTCATCAATGTTTATCTTCAGCTTTATTCTGATTGTTATTATTAGTTGTTTACGATGAGTTTAGTATTTATCCTTATTTAGGTGGTCAATTTTTTCAACCCAAGAGGGAAAGGGTAGTGATATAATTAGGTATACTTTTTTTATTTACAATACCTAGTGAGAAATAAATACAGGAGAAGAACTGAACAAAGTAATGTCTCATGTAGTTGTTATCTATACCGCACTGTGTCCTTCCAGATTAGACCCCATTATACTTTAGTGTCTGTCCTTTGTCATGCACACTTAATTATTTATATTACATTTCTCAAATCCCCACTACTCTCTTTTATTCAATATTTCTGCTTTGTGGTTGACATGGTGCTCTCCTGAAGAAAAAACTGTCACCTATAAACCATTTTCTTTCCAGCCACTCACATTGTTTAGGTAATGAGCACGTGTTTGGTAGACAAGGTTTGTAATAACTGGAATCTCTTAGAAATAGACATAGAAAAAGCACCAACACTCTCATATTGAAACATCCGGTGAAAAACAAACTGATGATTTAATCTTGTCTTATATGAGGTTACATAAGATGTAAACCTTTTCCATTTTCTATTATTCATGACAATGATTTCATTAATAATGATTTTTTCCCAGAGGAATATTTTTTGTGTAAATTATAAATAGCCTCCTGGCAGACACTGGATAAGCAGTGTGTATTTTTTTAAATGACAAAATAATATCAATTATACACAATTTAAAACAGGAAGAGAAGTTGGATGATTTCCAGATATGTCATTCAGTTGAGAATGTATTTGTGAATTTAATTGTGGTGTTAAGCCTATTACATAATAATTATTAACATGTCTCCATTTTATCCTTTATCTATTAAGCACAAGCATTGAAATATTTAAACTTATGTTACCTGCCTGTAGTTGAAAAGATACGGAGTTTTATCATCTTTATTAAAGCACCCAGTAGAAAATTCTCCACTAAAACAAAATGTCAACCCCTTTTTTCTCTTCCTGAGGTAAATTCCAAAACCAGAAGATTCTTTATTAATTGACTCTAGGTTCTTCCTTAGGCTTTTCATATCTCTTTGAAATGCTTGTAACCATGGACTACTTTCATGTGTTAGAGACAATATGGGGGAAAAAAAGGAAAGAAATTTTCCTACAGGTGTACATAAAGAATAGGACAATGGCAGCATTCCGTCCCTTTGCCAAGTTCTGTGTGGTGTGGAAATAGCTATAGGGGGTGGTTGAAAGGTATCATACTGATTCTATTTTGTATGTATGAGATCTCTGTATAAAAGAGAAGCAACACTGTTTTTCAAATGCCATACAATAGCTTTAAAAAGTACCTCCCTGTATTTGAAGATAAGGAAATACACAATGAACCTTGAAAAACATGGCTTGCCTAGAGCTGAAGAAAAACTCAGGAAGTCATCCAGACATTATTCTGTGTCTAACCTTAAAAGAGTTTGGGGGACTATTAGAGATGGTGATGACAACATTGACGATAGAAAAGATTTACCACTTACTGAGAGTTAACAGTGTACCAGGCACTGTGCTAAGTGCTGCACATGGAATTCACTGAATTCTCACCAGAACCTAGGAGGTGGGTTTAAGTTTCCCACCTCATAGATGAGGAAATTGAACCTAGAGGAAGTTGCAGAATTTGTTCGGATAGATGTTTATTGTCTCTAGCACTATAGGGAGAATTATAAATATTTTTTGAAAAGGGAGGGTCACTGCTTCTTAGGTTTTCTTTTTCCCTTCCTTTTCTCTACTCTGTAATTTAAAACAAACTCACAATTTCTATTTCCATTATAGTGTAAATTTGACATGTACTCCTAAATCTTGCCAATACAACTGCCAAAGAAAGCAGGCAATCTGCTGCTAACTATTAGCTGCCTTTGTTGGTTTGTCAGTGAAGGGAATCTGGTATAGAAAGTGTAAGCAGAGTGGACTGTGACTCCATACTCAAGAGATCAGATGGCTTCTCACCAGAATTACTGGAGGAATCTTGGATTATGGTTTACTTTTAAATTTCCTGGGTGTCTATTAAGCTGGCCATAAGGCCTGAAAAAATATCATCCAATTCCATCATTACATTTTTAGGTGAATTTTATTCTTAGTGGTTAGAGTGACAGCAAATTGAGATGGAAGAGAACATAGAGTAGATTTATCTCTAAGGTTGTTGGTAGGTCCTGATGTTATTGAGAATGAAAACAACAGATTCTAGTAGTTTAGGAATTGAGTTAGCAATTGACTGTGCCAGCTATTCTCTGTCAATAACATCTTTGGTAGAATCCTCAAGTCAAACAACCATAAAAGATATGAGACGGAAGGAGACATTATTTATTTTCCATGTTTAGATAGTTTACAAAAATGTCAAGCCTTCTACCTCTTAAGAAGTGAATTTGTTATTCTACTTGAAAGTTATTTTAATGCATTTTGTAAATGTAATGATTTTGTCTTGGGAGCCATCTTTTCTCTTATTTTCTCAACTTTCTGTTTGCTACTCACAGTCCCAATGATCAATAATTTGTTGTGACTTGATTTGCAGTCTTTGAATAAATCAATAAAGTGTGTTGGATCTCTGAAAAGTAAAACCAAATATAAAACCTGAAGTATTAAATTTTGACTTGAGAGCTATGATATATTGAATGTACTCATATTTAGGGATATGACATGTTATAATGACCTGGTTGGTAGACAATAACCTTATTAGAACTGATACTTTTGTTTTAGTAGCAATGATCAATTAAATTAAGTGAATAATAGCTCATTATTCATTAGTCAGAAAGTTAGCATGTGATGGGGGTAGGGGCATGCTTAGGGATATAAATAAAACTTGAGATTTTTAACTCAAAATTTTATTGAAATTTTGTAATTTTTCTTAAAAATTATCCATTTTTAATTCTATTCAATTATGTCCTTAAAATTTTAAACATAATATTTTGAATATATGTCATGGAAAAATTGATTTCTAATAAGATAAGCCACTGTTATACTTCTGTCACTCAACTCACTTAGAGAATAGGCATCTCCATTTTGATAAAGAATATTAAACATGTTTGACATTGGAGAACAGCATCTCAGAGACCTAATTTGAATTAATTGTAACTTTGAAAATTGAATTGACATAACTGATGGTCAAAAACATGTGTTAATTTGTATTTCAAATCATCTTCAAATGAAACAAGGATTAAAACATCCATTAAAAATATCATTACGCCATAATATAGGGTACTGCACTTAAGATCTGTTTTCTTTTAATTATTATGAATGTCATTGACTGTAGAATTCTAAAGCATAATATAACAACATAACATTTGTACTGAATTGAAATTGTTTAACATTATTCTAGATTTCATCATATATTTTGTTCATTGCTTGTCCTTCTTTGCTATCTCTAAAATAAATGCAGACGGAAAGACAACATGCTGCTGTGCAGAGCACTACATTGGGAATCCGCACTCATGGATCCTACTTATGTGTCACTTAGGTGAATTTAGCAAGTTGTTCATTTTCTTTGGGTTTCAGTGTTCTCAGTAAATTCTTGTTTCTTCTGGCACTAAAATCCTATTCAAGTTACATATGTAGGGACATAATTCTTTAAGCTTGAAGTATATACCACAATGGGTAATTTCATAGTCTTTCCACTTGAGGGTAACTGTAGATTCAGAATATATTGCAAGTGTTATATTTTGATTGAGCTGTTTAACTAATGAAGCTACCTTTCTAAATCTTTGAACTTTCAGCTCAGTTTTTCCCACTAATCGTGGATAAAAGTGTTAATGTTTCACTTTCATTGAAAGATTGGTACTCATAAACAACTTGGTAAAGAGTCTCACAGAAAGAAAATGAATACTTTGGTCTGGAACTATAAATAATTGAAAAATAGAAAACCAAAAAATAAATAAGTAAAATTTTATTATTTTTAATATTTTGTTGAAACTATTTTGTACTCTACCAAGAACTAAAATTACTGTGATTTGCTCTGTTCATATTCAAACACTCTAGAAACAGTATAACAGAGTAGCATTTAGCAACATTCATTTATTCATTCATTCATATAATCATTCATTTTCTCCTTTATTCATTTTCCTTTACCAAATATGTATTGTCATTCCAGATTCTGTTCTCAAGTTGCTGTAGTCGAATGAGGATAAAAAAAACAAAAACAGCAACAATAACAAAAAATCCCAGCACAGACTTGTAAATAAACAAATGTATTGAGAATCAGACAATAAAGTGTACACTGGGTACTCTGGGAGCATAAAGGTTGTGAAGGGAGTGGGTAGAGGGAATCAAAAAAGAGATGAAAGACGTTTCATTGGATGACTCCATGGCAAGTAGGATATTTGCATCCTAAGTACATGAGACAGTTTTTATTTTTATAAATTGAGACTGCAGTCCATCTGATATGCCTCATTAATCTCTTTTCCTATCAGCTTTGGCCTTTGTACTAAAAGAAAAACATACAATTCATATTACCTATTTGTCTGTTTCTCCCATCTTTACTGTCTGCCTGTTGCCTCACCTTATGTATAAATATGATTTGCTCTGGGGTTGACAGAGATATAATTTGGATAGCTAGAAGGGACTATTTAGGAAAAGTGAAGAAATAGTAATTCTGAAAGTCTTGAAAACCTTCCACTAGACAGTCTATCTAGAATTGTCAAAATGAGGTCAGGTAACTAAATGTGCTACTTGAGGTCAATTTAGTACCTAATTAAATAGAACTTGACCACTGAAGAAAACTATGAGACTTTTCATCTTAGGAAGTGAATATTTAAAGATCTTCTAAGAGTTATGAGTCATTTATGCCAATAGATAAAATAATTAGCATTTATCTTCACCTTCCAAATAAATATTCAATAAATAGAAAAATGAAATGGAGTGAAAAACCTTTATCTTAAATGCTCTTGAAGCACGACCTTGGTTAGGCCACCTTTCCTTCTAGAGACCATTTTTTTCCACCTGAAACATTAGGGTGTTGGAATAGCTGATTTCAAAGATCTCTTCCACACCCCAAAACTCTATGGTTATGATTCTGTGCATTTATTTTTGTTAAGTCCCAGACATCAGGTATTCTGTCATAATCAAGGTACAAGGATAAATGGAACAATGATATGATCTTGAATCAATCTTATTTCCTTTCTTTAGTTGGCTTTTCCATGGAAGAATTATTTCTACCTTATAAATTGGAGATGAAGAAGAAAACATACTAATACTACCTTTATCACTTTTAATCAAGAGAATGTATGGGCCTTCCCTGGTGGCGCAGTGGTTGAGGGTCCGCCTGCCGATGCAAGGGACACGGGTTCGTGCCCCGGTCCGGGAGGATCCCACATGCTGCGGAGCGGCTGGGCCCGTGGGCCATGGCCGCTGAGCCTGCGCGTCCGGAGCCTGTGCTCCGCAACGGGAGAGGCCACAGCAGTGAGAGGCCCGTGTACCGCAGAAAAAAAAAAAAAAAATGAAATATGTATTTGGCAACTATTCCTTGCTTTTCATCAAAGCAAATATGCAAATATATAATAACACATGAAAATATTAGGGAAGGTTTTTATCAGGATGCAAAGAAACCTTTCCAGTAGAAACATTTTGGCCTGGAGGATGCTCTTTGATCTAAGAACTTGAAGCTTATGGTGTTTTAAACACCCTATAGTAGGGTTGCATAGCCAATTTATACTAAAGAATCCATTTGCTTAAAATTTTTCTAAAATCATGAAAAACATCTTGAAAATTAATTACCAATATGATATATTTTTGCAATAATCCAACAAAGTAACTATGGCTTCAACTTCAGTGTCTTCTATGTAAGTCCTCTGGCAAAATTGAAAACTACATAATTCAAGTGACAACAATGACTTAAGTAATTAGTCCATAAACAGCATCTAGCTGAGTAAACAGGAAATTTCCTGCCCTTATCTGAGTATTACTTTTCTCATTCATTCCCAGATGCTCAAGCCAAATTGTCAGTCATCCTTGATTTCTTTCCCTCACTTACCATATCAAATTCATTTAAAAATCCTATTGGGTTTGTGTCAAAATGTACTCTGAGTCCATCCACTTATCTATAATTTCTATGTTTTTCATTGCCCATATCTTTAAAACTGCCACCCGTTACTCTAAATAGCATTCCTTATTACCCTTCCTTGATACATTTTTAATAGGATACTGATTTCCATTTTACTTATTTCGTTGATATTTTTTCTCTCTGCCCAGTAGAATCTCAGCTCCACAAAATAGGTGATTTTGTCTATATTGGTCACTGCTATAACTCCATATCCTAGGAAAGTGCCTAGTACTGAGTAGGTACTCATGTACATTTTTTGCGCAAACAACTGAATCTCCACTGCAACCACCTAGACCAAGCTCATGTCATCTCTCACCTGGGTTATTTCAATAGTCACCAATTGATCTTCTGCTGCCTCTCACAAGCTTTCCTCTGCAAACATTGTGTCTCTTCACACAGCAGCCGATGATCTTTTAAAAACCTACATGTCGTACTAAAACACTTCAAAAGCTTACTGCTGCCCTTAGAACAAATCCAAACTCACTGGAACAGCCGAGAGTGCTCTAATATGAGCTTGCCTCTGCTTTCCAGCACCAATGACCTTTAAGCAAGCCAGGCTGGCTCCTAACTTGGGCATTTTGACTTGCCTTTCCCTGCCAAGAATCTTTCTATCGGACCTCTTCTGAGGTTTGCTTCTCTGTGTTCAAGTCAGAACTCAAGTGTCTCCCCCTTGGAGACAGAGCCACTTCATACATTACGCACTTGTCCTGCAGTTTGTATACTTACACAAAGGCCCCCTGCTCTTCTCTCCTCCTCAAGACTCGGACTGGAGCTGCAACTGACCAGGGTAAGAGCTGCCTCTTAATTTTGCACTAAGCAAGCCCTCCTGTTCAGACTTTGCCACCTTGGACAGCACATACCCAGAAAGGAGACTTTTTCTAATTCGCACAAATCTTCATAGGTTAGTGGAGTCCTGCTCAGTACTGACCCCATTCTTCCTTTTCTAACCAATTTAGTGTCATCTCTTTCCCACAGTCATTGTCTGCCTCACCACTCTGTTTTGATGTCCCTACCTTTCTGAGGTCAGAAATTATCTGTCTTGCTTGTTTATCGCCTGTCTCCCTTCATCTTTAATGTAAGCTCCATAACAACAGCGTCCTTCTTTGTCTTCCCTGTGGTCCCTCACTGATGTCATTTGTACAGTTATGCCCAGGAACACTCACAACAACCCAGCTGGAAGAGACATTACGGTTCTTGTTTTACCTTGAAACAACTGAGACCTCAGTTAAGTGATGATTGCCTGTTTACGTATACCCTTCACAAGATTGAGTACAAGGAATGCAAAGTGGGAGGTATAAAGATGCCTATGACTGGAGTAAAAACCTTGATCCATCCACCCCATACAAACTCCTGAACTTCAGATTCCTAATTCCTCATTTCATAGTCAGATTCGCGAGTCTGGGATTATTATATTAGTGGTGTCTTAGTTTTGTTTTAAATAAATAGGGTGGGAAAGGGAGGAGTGGTTGACGCTCTAAATTCCTCCGGTCCCTTCTCTCCATTTTGTAAGTGGTCCAGAAATCCAAGGGAGAGAAAGAGACACTCAGTAAGGAAACTTGAAGATCAACGTGTCCCTATTTTAATAAGGACGCTAGCACAATTACATGTATCAGCCTAAAATATAAACCGTATTTTCATTTTATTTTAGTATTTGTTCAATGCTAAACTTTGAAAATATTATTCTACATGTTACAAAAAATGTCAGTCTAGGAACCTTGTGCCAATAAATAAAAGTAATACTATTGCTTTAACACACTTGACAATAATTTTCTTACTAAATTCAGATCTTCCCATTTTATGTTCAGTCACAGATTCACAAATGATTTAATGATGCTGACAGAATGAATTGGGATAGGAATTTGTAATTATTCATACTTTTTAATTTTTCAAGATGTAAATGAATTTTAACTCAGCAGTCATTTACTAGAGTGACACCTTCTCTGTCACGAGATCTATGGCCATTCATTGTTTGCAGCACAGGAGGCCTTTCAAAGAGTTTGTAGTCTTCTGGGTGAACTCAGTACCTCTAGGAAAATGCAGTGGAGGCCCAAGGTAAAATAACTTTCATGCATTAGCATAAAAAAACTCCTCAACATTTGTTTCAAGATTTAGTTGCTAGACTTTAGTTGCCTAGAAATGGTTTAGAACGAGGAAATCTCCTTTGATAAAAAACTGGGTAAATTAAACTTTAGTGTAGTGAATTGCTTTTTCCTTCACATTACCTGAATTCTGCTCACAGCCTCCTTCTTGACTTGAGATTCTGAGTAATTCCATTCATCTTTTCTAGCAAAGTAAAGAAAACATCTGTAACTTAGAATATTAGAAGGAATGCACACTGTATACTATCCCCAGTGGAATTTGACTAAACAATCATAACAACTTGGGTGACAAAAAACTCAGAACAGTAAAATATTGGCAGCTTACAAACATGCAATTCAGGTATTATGGAAATAAGCCAACCAAAATCAGTCAAGGAACAAAAAGCCATTCACTATGTTTGAATGTCAGAGGGGTTTTCGGGTAATAGCTTGTAAAATGAAGGGCACCTTTAGAGTTCCAATGTAAGTTTCAACAACCTGAATTCTCCCTTCAGAGAGTAACAATCTTCAGGAATTCCAAAGAAATATGTTCCTAATAAAATGATAAGCCTCTTTCCTGTAAATGAGTTCTGCTATTTCTGTCATGTTTAATTTTATCTGTTGTTATGTCTTTGTTTTCTTACTTCAAAAGTCTGTTTCAAGTCCTCTTGTATAATTAGATGGAATATAAATTGTAAATACATTGTAGGAAAAAGAATATTCTGAGTATTTACTATGTGTTAGATGCTTCATCACTTAATCCTCACAACAGCCCTGAAAACTCTCCTTATTTTATAAAGGCCCATAAGGCTTGGGTACTTCATGAAATTTTCAAATTCACACAGATTGTAAGTGTTGGAGCTGAAACTCTCATATTTATCTATTTGACTACAACCATGTAGTCTTTATACTAAACAACATTGCTATCATTATAAAATTCTATTATTAATTAACATTATATTCATATAAATTCATAAATTATTATATTCATATAATATTGTATATATTCATTCATATATCAAAATGGTCTCTGATTTCAATAGCATTCTCTGATTTCAATAGCATTCTCTAAAGGAAGGCTTTTCTGTAAGTCAGTACTGGAGAGTCATGTGTCATTCTCAAGTATGACATGCCTGATTTGTTTTGGTGACCCCTAGCAAAACAATAACTTTTCCTGAGCTAGTAATTCCCCTGCCAGGGCTACCTAGCACTGTCACTATGGAGGCAAATGGACATCTGGCTTTTTCTTTTTCTTGTGGTGTTACTTCCCGACTTCATCCACTGCGTCACCATCATGCAGTTAGCCATTTTAGGGAGTGTAATATCGCTGATTACAGCGAGAGAATTTCTCTACGACTGATTACAGTCGTAGAGAATTTCTGATATAAACTGGATATTTTACTTTATGCTGCAGAAGCACCAGTTTGATCGTTTTAATAGTTCTATGTATTTTGGCATCCAGGCCTTTTTTTCACCAGATACTCTCTGTCCGGAATCACTCTCTCTATTCCTCCATTCTTTACCTGGGAATCTCCTTTTAGGCCTTTAAATGCGAGAATCTTTCTGTGACATCCCCTCTGTGTATATTATTTCCCATCTTCACACTGTATTATAATGATCTGTCTGTAAGTCTATTTTAGCCATTATATTGGGAACTTCTTATAGGCAGAGTTGGGGTTTAATGGTTCTTCAGTGCTGGGATATAATAAGTGCTCACTAAATTTAAAAAAAATATAAAATAATGACCTCATAGTTCCTCCAGGAAAATATAAGAATATTTTGTAGTCTAAATTATGAATTATTCCCTGGGGAAAGAATTGAATACATTTAAAAATAAATTCCTATATTGCTTATGAAGACTATGATTATACATCACTACTGTTCAAGAAAGTATTTGACAAGAGAGAAAGCAGTTTAGTTTGAACAGGCAGGATTCCATGAAGATACTTTTGAAAGCCTTAGTATTCAGAAACGATTTATATATATTCATGGTCACTTGTATTTTAAGCTTTAGTTATTTAATTGACTCCTTCCTCAATCTTTTGATGGATTCTCCCTAGGTTTTGCAAACTACAAAATACCATCCTATTTTAGAAACAGTTTTTCAAGAACAGCTCTCAAGAAAGATTTGGGAGTGAATTTCCCCAAGTATACATCCATTTGACTTACAAAGACGGTGGAAACTCAGGGTGGAAGCTCCATGCCTCTGTCTCTCTCCAGCTGCAGAACCCCTTATATGTGATGACCCCTTACATGTGATGACCCTTTGCCTGCCTTAGGAAGTCTGAGAGGAGCTTTCGGCACCTCAAATCCACTTCTTAGGAGCTGAGCACCTGAATCCCTGTTCACTTCAGTTTAAAACTGCAAAATGAAAATTATACCTACATCCTAAGCATCTTGTAAAAATTAAATGACAATACATCAAAACTGTTTGGGATCGTTCTAGGCACATAGTAAGCAGTATATAAATGTTATCCAGGGAAAAACAATGTGGCTCAAACTCCTTTTTTAGTTTGCCCATCCTTACCTTTGCTTACTGAAAAAGGAAATTCCATGTTGCATTATGTTTCCATCAAATCTTTGCTTTCATGAGGAAAATAATTAATACTAATATGGATGGATACTTTTCTAGGTATATGGCCTGCATGTCATGGAACAATATGCTTTGCTTTTGTGCATACTTGAACATGCTCAAGAATCAACCTGGATGGGTCTAACAGCTAGAAGAAAGTCCTATGATGAGTGGAGACTAACCTCTTCTACTCAGCTTGACGGCCTGGGATTCCTCCCTTCTCGCCACCACAGACGGTGGTGTGTGTGTAACTCAGGTTGCTAATGCACAATTCACCAAAGCAAACTAATTTTGACAAATTATAAAAAAGGAAGACTTCCAGTAAGTAGGCAGGTCTGCTGACATTTGATAATATCTAGTTGTCAGTGAGATTTTAGAAGGTGCATATGCCCGCGTTGATTCTTGGACTTAAAAGAAACACACAGCAGGAGTTTATGGAATGAAAATGAATGATAAAACATTTTGTAAGCATTTCATATGAGATCATATGTTAGTTAATGTTTACAGTTCATGGCTGGGATGTTTTTGGTTAATTAAAGAAATCACTTGGGATAAGGAAGTACTCAGAAACGATTGTGGGTTTTTATGGTGCATAATAAGCCCAGAGACTTGAGGCAGGCTTTCAAGTTTCTATAAAACTGAATATATTTTCCCTTTGGCCCATTATTTACTTAACTGCAGGTCATTTATTTCGGCAGGAGAAAACGTACCTGTTCAATATCAAAAGGCCTATGAATTTTAACCTTCTTTCATTCCTTTATTATATCCTTTGAGAATTTTTAGCTAAATGAAAAAAATGGTGATTTTTCTATATATTAGGATTCCTCTTAGCTTCTGTGATTTTAGTTTCCATAACTTGAAGTGCATATTGAAAATAAATTGCTTTATTTCTGAAATAAAGCAAATATTTTCAGAAATGGCTCTGAAGATAACTGAATCTTTGTATGTATCCACTTAAAGATCTCACCTAATAACAATTTTCTTATTGCATAATAATATGAATTATACTTTGGATTATGAATTATGCATGTTGGGGACAGATCTAGAGCTATTTTAGTTGTGCATATTAAATTTATTAACACTTTTTGTTCAATACCTACTCCTGCATTGTGTGCACAGGACAAAGCCCAGCCATACCACCTCCATTACCAACACAGCAAGCTTCTGGACCCACTTTGGCATCACCAGCTCTTGAAGGCAAGTATTTTATTTTATTTTTCGAAAGATCGTCTCTATTGTAGATAAAATAGAATATAGAGAAACAAAGCAAAATAGCAATAGCAGCAACAACAAAATCCATATTTTCTCAAATAGTTTTAGTATGTCTAAGCTACAGTTTACTCTTCCAAAAAATTACAATTTGCTCCTTTTTAGAACACCAAAAATTTCCTCCTAAGATTTTATATTGGTGACCATCACCTTCCAGAAGGATGACCTGCTTCATACCCTGGAAATCAAGCCAGAAAGTATAGGGACAAATGGACAAGGATATGCCTTGCAATTCCTGTACATAGAACTCAAGAAAATATCATATGATCATTATCAGGAATCATACACTCATGTAACCTATTCTCTCCTCTATACCTTATTTATCTTCTCTCCCCTAAACCCACTCCCAAATGAATCTCCAATAACTACGAGAAAACGGCTGAGATTTTCAGTTCATCTCATGTATCCTCCAAACCCCTCCTATAAAGATGACCCAAGCCCTGTTGATAATTTCTTGTTTCTTAGAAAGATGGTGGTAACTCTGTGCCTTGGAAATAATATAGTGATTAACAGCCTGTGTTCTACAATCAAACAGATCTGGGTCCAAATTCTGGTTCTACCCTTTTCTACCTGGATGACCTTAATGTGATACCTAAACTTTCAGGCTCTTTATTAGTGAAATACTGATACTCATAATACTACCACAGAGACGTGCTGTAAATGTAGAATAAAACTATAACAATTGCAATTTTTATTATTATATTTGATATTGATGAACTTAGAATTTCTTAAATGTATTTTATTGGCTTAACACAACTGTCCCCAAAGAATAGTTTGTAGATCACCAGCATTAAAATCAATTGTAAAGCTTGTTTAGAAAATGCATATTCCTGCCACATCTTAGATCTAGTGAATCAGATCTGGCAATTCAGAGAGGAAAATTTATATTTTTAACAAACTCTTTAGTTGAGCCTTGTACACATTAAATGTTAAGAAACTTTGATTTATATTTATGTGTAAAAATTATTACAAATCCAACCGTTTTACACCAAACATCTGAATTTGGTAGCCTGCTTCAAATAGTTTATTTATTTATAAATTAAATCTGAATGCCTTGGTAACAGATGCATTGTCTCATTGACCACAGACCCAACAATTGATTGGCTATACGTTTATATTTTGGGCAATACATTTATTTATATTACAGTCAGCAGCCAGGGAAGGATTTTAGAAGCTGAGCAGGTGAAGTTTTTCTAAGTTTATGTTATAATACCAGCATGTTCTATCTACTTTTCTGGCCAGATCCTGACCAAATTATGCCTGTGGCTGTGCTCTCTTCAACTCACATTTATTTAGAATATTATTATGTTGGCTTTACTTATATGCATTTCACATTTGACATTTCAAAACGCTTTGAAGTAGACATTATTAATGATTAGAAAATCTAAGCTTGCAGTTTTTTTTTGCTAAATTAGTGAACAGCAGGACTGGGATTCTAGCCCTGAATTTCTAGTTCTATACCCAGAGATCCTTCTATCATATTACTGTGCAGACTTTGGAGTTAGAGGATTCTAACTTCATGTCTTCTGAGACATCAGCAACTTTGGTAAAATGAAGACATGACATTTTGTGCTTTAGGTTCCATGCAGTTCTGTGATAAAAATATCGTGTTCTGATGTCAGTCAAGAGTACGCTAGCAATGTTTATCAAAATCTAATGTGCACACAAATAACCTGGGGATCTCTGACAATGCAGATTCTGATTTGGTTGGTCAAGGGTAGGGCCTTAGATTCTTCATTTTTACCCAGTTCCCAAGTATTGCTGCTGCTACTGGTCCAGGAACTCACCTGTATAGTAAATCCCTAGTGATTTAGGAGGAAGGTGGAGAGCAATTGAATAATCCTTAAAAATACTTTCAATTTAGTATTAGTTACCTAAATGACCTATTGTTGGCCAAATGTCCTTCAGAATGACTGGAATGACACACATGGAGAAATTCTGACTGCTAGTTGTCTGGGAAAAAGCAAAAGGTTTCAAGCCACATACCTAACTAAGCATTGTAGAAAGGCTCAAAAGAGAGCAAGAGAAATACCACTGGGAATTGGGGGAAAGGTTACATTATACTTGTAAATTGTAATAACCTATTATATAGTATGTAAAATATTTTGATTTGGTCAGCTACAAATTGAATGAATTAGCAGTTGCAAGTTTCAAATAAAAATCCCATACAATCTGCAAGTTAGTACTGTGTCAATACCAATCTGAAGAAAAGAATTTGTTTGGTTATTAGAGACCATGATTTAATGAAAAGTTCACGTAATGTCTCGCTCCAAGAGTCCAAATCAACAATGCTTCTTGAATATTTAAAGAACAGTCCAGATATAGTCCAAGGTTTGAAACTTTGGTCTCCCATCCGAGTCAGCTAAAGACACATTTATTTGCCCCACACGGGTCTTTTATTTATTGATTTTTGAATGTGATCATCTTAGATAGGGTGAGCTTCCCACTGTCTCCATTGGCTTTCACCCCTCCTTCTCCCATTCACTCACTTGGGTCCAGACTTACTTCGTGTGTGTGACAATTATGTAAAGACAGTTTCTTCTTAACATAATAATTTCTTAAATTCCTGATCAACCTTGGTGTCTTAGTCTGCAAGGGCTGCCATAGTAAAATACTACAGACTGGATGGCTTGAACAACAGAAGTTGATTTTCTTACAATTCTGGAGGCTGGGAGTCTCAGCTCAGGGTGCCAACATGATTAGGTTCTAGTGAGATCATTTCCTGGCTTGTATATGGCCACCTTCTTGCTGCGTCCTCGTATAGCAGAGAGAGCACTCTGGTGTCTCTTCCTCTTCTCAGTAGAACACCAGTTCTATTGGATCGGGACTCCACCCTTATGATCTCATTTAAGTTTAATCATCTTCTAATCCAGTTACATGGGGGTTAGGGCTTCAACATATGAATTTTGGAAGGACACAATTCAGTCCATAGCACTTGGTAACCTCTAAGCTTAGTTAATGTATAAGTAAAGCAACTTAAATATTTACCTCATATAATTTGTTTAGTTTAATAAGCTGTTTAAATATTTCTTTTCCAGTAATCAATGATTTTGCCTTTTTCATTTCTGTGATACCTGATTTTCCAACACCATAAATTCCCATCTTGCATCATCTTCTGTACATGCTTATAATTGATGAGTTAAATATTTAAAAAATTTTAGTATTAGTTACCTATTTTTCTTAACTGAACTCACATATCACTGAGCTTATACTGAAGGTAATAAGCTTCAAAAACTCTAAGTACTCTCATTATTGACTACCGACGTGTATCATTTATCTAGCTAGTAAGTAAATGACTTGGAAAAACTTTATAGTCGGAGAGAGAGAGGGAGAGATCAGAGTTATATTTCTTTTAGCATTTGGACTATAATAGCTTATGTGACTTGAGATAATTAGACAAAAAACTGACAAGTGACCATCTCACTGCCCAAATATTCACAGAACAAGAGATAGCCTATAAATAATAGTGTCACCTTTAAGTTTCATCAGATTTTAATTCTGTTGTTGTTGTGAGACAGACATAAATCAGGGAGCTCCAATTCCCCAATTTGAGGCAGATTTTGATAGATTATTCAAATATTTGACCCTAGTTTACCTCCTGGAAGAGATTCATAAAGCACCCTGTAGCAAATGTTTTGCCTATCAGTCTGTCACTTGGAAAAGAATGTGTCATTTGTTAAGTGGGACCCTTAGGTTCTATTGTTAATATTTAAAGAGCAGTTTTATTTACATTTCATCCTGGAGCCCAACACTACAGTTTAAGTAAATAACCTAACAGTGTTGCAGGATTACAAGGCTTTTGTCAGTAGTATCCACTTTTTATCTGCAGAAAGACACAGTCTGCCCTAGAGAGTGCTGGTACTAAGCAGCTTCCCAAGGAGTCCACGTTATCAGGCAATGCTGAGATCATGGGCTTTGTCAGGGCTTGCAGATGTGCTGCCTGTGCCTTCATTAACATAATTGATTAGGAACTAGGACATATTTAGTATTAATCAAGCTGTTTTTAGTGAGGCTGATTATGCACAGTCCTTGATGCACTATTTTAGTCTGGAACTTCCTTAGGACCAAGTTGCAAGAAAATGGCATTATGTAAAAAGGAACTTACATGTGGCACTAACTTATGCCCTTTGATTTGAGGAATACAGTTATAACAGGTCAAAATGTGGGAACTTAAATGTATTTTGCATTTTAATGTTTTAAAGAAAAGGAGGGCTTATATATAGACTAGATTATTAAGTTTGCTCACAGGAGATTGGAAACAATTTAGGATTTTATCAGCATAAATCTAAAAAAAACATGGACTTTGTTATGGGTGAAAGCATTCTACACATCTCTGAAGCCCTTAAAAGCTTCCTTTGTGCTTTCATAGCACTTAAAACAATAAGTTTCTCACAACACTGGCTTCATTCTGTTAAGTATCTGTGCACTTCTTATCTTGGGTCACTTATCTAATGCCTGGAAGTTGTGTCTGGCCTTCCTAGAATTTCACTCCTCTCCGCATACCAGACACTTTGTACACTGTAATGAAATTCTATTGCTTTGAATCTTTGGGTATAAAGACTAATTGTATATTAAATCAGTTGTTTTCTTTGACTCCTACTACTGTATGTTTTAGAATATGTTTGGCGTTTGGCCAGGGAAATTGGCTACAATAGCATTGAAAAGATCTTGTATAATGACCACCCCAGGCAATCATTTTGGTCATTGTTGTCAATTTGCATTTTATTATGGACATAACTTAACTGGAACTAACTTAAATAGAGAGCCACCTTCAATATAATAGTAATTCTTACGATCTCTCACAACAGTGTTAAATTTTGTGACGAATTAATTCTTCTGTCTATTGTGAGCTCTCACTGGTCTTGAAAGGCTTGCAAGTTCCAAAGGCCACTATAGTTATCCATATATTCCACAAATGAGACAGATCTATGCCCCCTTCATCAAATGGTGCCTTATTATATTCACATCACAGGTGGTTTCAACCCTTAGCGTGAGAGCCCGTTTATCAGCAAATGTTTGTCAGAACTGTATTTCTTAGGAGAGATTAGTTCCTGACTGCTCTCCGAGAGTCCTCAGTGATTAAACAAGACAGCTTCAGGCAACATTTTCCATCCCCTCCCCAATCATCAAAAAAGCTGCTTCATTAAATCTTTGTATAAGTACGATTACTGGATATCATCCTGTTGTCCTGTAATCAACAACGCTGGAAAGCTTTTCTTTCCTCCTAGTCAACACAACCCCCTCCCCCACTACCAAACACCACATTTTATGTTGTTGATTCCTGAAGAATTAAAGACTTCCATCCACATGTAATTACTGGACGTTCAATGTAAAATGGCCACACCTCATCTATTGTGGCAAAGATGTGGAAAGAAGAGGTTATGTGATCTCTTATTAGTTATATATCTTATACTTAATTACTTTTAATATTCCATTACAAACATATAGTTGGCATTAATGGAGCCAAATAAAGTAAGGTGAATGAATACTGTATACCCTATCATCTTCTTGAATAAACATGTAACTGGTACTAACTTAGTATTGCAGTCGTGAATAATATAAATGCCATCACCCAACAGTGGGCAAGAGAACTCTAGAGAGAAGACTAAAATCCCAGCTTCCAACTGCAACTTTGACACTAATCAGTTGTATTATCTTTGACAAATCGATTCACTTTTTAGGGCCTCCACTTCTTCACCTGTCAACTGTGGGGACTGAATTTAAATGGTCTTTTCTGCTTTCACACCCAGATATTTCAAGCTTATTTTTTTCAGGTTGGTGCATTAGTAGTAAGCTACATTAAGAGCAGAGTGAAGACTCCATGGCTTGGCACAGTGTTTAAATAGCTACCACAGATGTGTGAGGAAGGTATGGCCATGGCTTAGATAGAGATGTCCCACTTGGGCCAACCAGGCATGTCCCTATGAAATGGATAATACTATGAAGCATTATTTTCTGGAGTTCAGAAGTGCGTGGTACAGATAATAAGGGCTATAAAAGTTAGGAGGAAGATGATATACGTGTGAAGCAAGGCTATGAGGTGAAATCACAAGATTTGCATTGGGCCATAAAGAGTAAGTTGGTAGGATTTGTGCAGAGGAGAAAGGAGCAATATAGGAGACTTACTACAAGATGATTTCTTACCGTAGGGTGCATTTGAGGACAGTGTTCTACAGGAGCTAGTAACGTTTTATTTACAGTTCTATTAAACTGAGAACTTTATTGTCTTAGCTCTTCATTGAGACATATCCTGAGAAGCAAAAAGCATAAAATAATAAAACTGAATTTTGGCCCAGGTTCTTATTCCATTAACTCTATGACACAGTTAATCTTGAACTTTAGGGCAATGCAATATTTTTCTTTGTTTTGAGGTGAAATAAACTCATATCCTTGGGCAATTTTTAATGGGATTGACCTTTAGTTATAAATTTTGATAATATAGATAAACCATACTACTTTTAGTACCTATTTTACTTAGAAAGTTGCTATGAGGAGTGAATGAAACAAGGTATATAGCAACTTAGCACAATTAGGTACTCAGCCATTAGCTACTATTATTATCATTATCATTTTTTTAATCAGGAAATTTCTCTTGTATATATAGTAAATCATTAATTTTTATGTTAATTCTTTATTGGTATCTGTAAAGATAATATGGTAATTTCATTAATGACATTAGTCAGTAAACGTGAAACTCTATATAATTTCTTAATATAGGACCCCAGTCATATCCTAAAGAATTTTGTACACACAACTGAATCATTTACACCTCCTCAGAGACTGCGTGAGCCTGCTGAAACAACTGAGCAGAGGGGTAGTATGATTAGATTTGCATTTTAGATCATTGTGTCAGCTATAGAAAGTATGGATGGTGAGGGGTGGGGCTTGGGGGTTTGGAGACAAGAAAAACTTCGGAGGCTACTGCTCATGGGGGAAAATTATGTGACTTTTCTCTTAAACAATCATATTTAACCCTCAAAACAATTCCAAGCAGTGAATATGATTTATATCATTTTACAGAGAAGATCAGAGGAATCAAGTAAATTGCCCAAGATAACACAGTCCTAACAGTGGTATAATTGAAATTGGAATCCAGGTGTGTCACTCCCAGGATCAGTCTATTCCATTATCGTAGACTAGCAATAAAAGTTAGGGCTGAGCATAATTGCTAAAGCCTTATCTGACCTGGATAAATGAATGGCACTTAAGAATAAGAACAGGTTTGGGGAGATGATAATGAGTTCAGACTTGCTAGGTGCATCAGCGTCCCTGGACCATTCAAAATGGGTGATTAAGAGTATTTAATGAATGTAGTATTTATAAAGGTTTGAGCAGAGTTATGGTGAAGCACCCCAAGGCTAGCCAATGCAGGAAGCCTTTACCAGCCCTAGGCCTGAGGAGGCAGGGGAATAGAGTGGTTTATAAACCCCCAAACCTTGTAACTCTAGGAGAGAGATGCCCAATCAAAACTATGTCCTTTAGTAGAAGAACACATCATGAACAATCTGTAAAATGATATATATAATATTCTCAGTGAGCCAGGGTGGGTAATTGGAGAATACATGCCCAACTCTCTCTTTTTTTCCTGCTCTATTATCTCTTGATGTTGCTCCCATTGGCCAAACTAACCTGAATCCAGAGGTTGTGTTAATCCTTGGTTAACACAATCCATAAAGGTCAGGGTGGATATTGGACCTGGAGAGAAAATGAAGACCCTGCCACATGTCAGGCAGCATGTTGAGTGGGATTCACACAAGTGGTCATCTCCAGCAGACAACTGAAGATAGAAGTCTGGAGTTCACAAATGAGAGAGATGCAGAGGCTGAAGTCATAAGCTTATTCCAAGCATAGCATTTTCCTGAAGTATGTTATGGGGAATTCTAGTTCTATGATATTATTAGTGAAAAAAATTTATAACATAATACTTTGGGTCCACATCATATTTTCTTTTTGGACAATCACAATGTATACAAGTATGTTAAAAGAGCCGTGAAATTCTTGTCAGAAAACTGTTTAATTCTTTTTAAACTCAGTGGTCACAGAAACATTTCTTTTCCCAGTAATACTTATTGAGCTCCCAAGGAGCAATTGATCTTAAAAATACCCTGTATCATACAAATCTTAGTTTTGGATATAACTGAATGGCAGGTCAGTCATAAGTGTGAGTGAGGTTTAGTGCATCCAAGAAGGAAAATGTGGGGAACAACATTGTTTTAGTCAGAGTTCTCCAGAGGAACAGAGCCAATATGATGTATGTACACACACACATACACGCGTGTGCGCGCACACACACACACACACACACACACACACAGCGGGGAGGGGAGGAGGGGGCAGGGAGAGAGAGAGAGTTATTTTAAGGAATTGGTTCACATGATCATGTGATTTCGAGGGCTGGCAAGTCTGAAATCTATAGGGCATGCCAGAGGCTGGAGACTCAGGGAAGAGTTGATACTGTATTCTCAAGTCCAAAGGCAGGCTAGAGGCAGAATTCCTTCTTCCTTAGAGGACCTCAGTCTTTTTTCTTAATGCCTTCAACTGATTGGTAATCTACTTTAGTCAGAGTCTACTGATTTAAATGTTAATCACATCTAAAAACTACCTTATAGCAACATCTAGACTGGTCTTTGACCAAGTGACTGTTACTATGGCCTAGTCAAATTAACTGTCACAAACACCATCAGAAGACAGACTAGAAAACCAAGGATGAAAAGATGAGGGAGGAAAGGGAACAACAGGGCCAAGAGCCCCAGGGAGAAGAATAAGACAAAACTGGCCAGAAACCTTTCGGCTTGTCAATTAGAAGATCATGGTGACCTACTTCCGCCTCTAAGTTTTCTCTCTGCCACATATAAATGAGGGTATAGCAATCAGGAATTCTGAACTAAAGATTCAATTGTTCATATTAGTTTTTTAACCTGAGACTCAGCTTCTTCAACTGTGAAGTTACATTTTTTGAAATAAATGATCTCAAAAGTTTGTTCCACCTCCAAAATTTTACCATGCTCGAGGCTTTTATTTCACTCATTTTTCCCCTCTACATATTTATTTCATTTCCTTTGGGGCTAATCACTACTTCTAGGGGAAAAATGAATCCTCTATTTTAGAGTCTTGAAATATTTCCAATATTTTGTTGTTTTTAAACTTTTTATTTTCAAATAATTTTAAATTTACAGAAGAGTTGTAAAGATAATATATAGAGTTCTAATACACTCTTCAGCAAGCTTCCTCTAATGTTAGGATTTTATAAAACCATGATTCACCTACCAAGACTAAGAGATTAACTTTGGTACACTAGTAACTAAACTACAAACTGTATTTAACTTTCACCTTTCAGTGATTTGTAAAAGTGTTTTTTTAATTATTTCTTACATGTGTGATGAGGACACAAATATTAACATAAGTATTCACAGCTTTTCTCCTCCACTTTATTGCCTAAGGAATATTCTAGGTATGCCTGGTCAGCTCCTGAGTGTTTATGTTCTGCTCAGGACTCAGGAGATGCTGGGTGAGCCAAAAAATTGGAAGGGGCTCAAATAATTAATTAATTCATGTTTGAATAGGAAGGGTTATTACCCAGAAGAAAATATAAGATTTAGACAGTGAGAAAAAAGGTCAAGAGAAGGGAATAGGAGAGTCAGCATAGGCTGAAGTAAGTTTTTAGCGTGCCCTTGGGAGAGAGAAGCTTTTGGGAGGAAATGCTGTGATGGATTGGGAAGCTCCAGTAAGGAGAGAACCTTTAGAACATTTTGCTTTGGGTCATACAACATTAGCTATTTGAGAGACTTCAAAAAAGATTTAAACTTATCTTCAAACCTCCCTGGAATTTTAGACTCTCATTTCTTTTGATTGCAGCACTGTGCAGAGCTAGGCATGAGGTAACTCAGCTCTGTTGGGGGTAAGAAATATGTTAGAACAAGGGTAATTCAGCTTAGAATCATGGAAAAGTAGATAAGTCTTAACAACTGGCTGTTGAGAAATTAGGGGGAAAAAAGAAACACAAAGACAAAAAGGTGGAAAAGTGTCAAGAAAAAGGAAAATGTAAAGAAATATATTCCACAGATTATGAACTATAAATACATTTTAGTAGACATTAAATATATTTCATTAGAAACTTGCATCTCCAAACTTAGAACTTTTCTCTCTTGTTATAATAGTCTCGATTTTCCATTATTGATTAAAAATAGTTTTGGGGGAAATCATTAGCTTTTTCCCATAATAAGAGAAAGAAGTTTTGTTTTTCTTCCCCTATACATCTGACAGTATGGCGAGGGATGTCTGTCTGATTTGACTGTCTAGTAGCAATAAATTTTTATTCTGGAGATCAAGGGATGACAACCAAGAATCAGGGAAGGGTAAGGAGCTTTTTGTTGATCAGGGCCAGCTTCCTTCTTAAGAGATCTTTCATAACTTTCATGCTGGTATTAAAAATTAGGGTTTTTCCCCCTACATTTTGACAAAAGAGAAAGGGATGAGAAGTTTTGTGAATAAGAGTGAATGTGATTTTTAATAGCTTTCTTATTATGAAATTCTAGTTGGAACCCTCTTGTGCCAGCAAACTTTTCTCCTGAAGTATTTTATAAGAAAGAACCAGGTCCCTCCAAAGCTCTAGTTTACAAGTACCAGTTTTTCTTTATAAAACATTTATTTGCTATTTGTGTCAGCTTGACCTAAATGTTTCTATTATATAAGTTTATTAGAATTCCCAATGAAATTATTCATCCTCTCTAGAACCGATGAGAAAAGTGGCTACATCTTTAAAGCCAGATCGGTTTTATCCAAATGGAGTAAGGGGTCTTGGCAATTGTTCACATAATAAACAGTGACAGATATTTGTTTCAATTATGTGAGAATTTTGTGTAAAAATTTTTAATCTACTAGAATAGACCTTATACTAGGAAGAAGACAAAAATTGTGTTAATGGTTTGGTATAATTTATGAAAGATGAGGGAATTTATGCAGTCCATCATTTGAAATAAACCTAAATTCAATATATTAAAACAATTACAACTAGAAAAGTTGTACTCTTTGAATGGGCATTTATTTCCTTTATGAATATTGATATCTATTGGGCATATTTTTAAGATAAAAGTCTTCAATTAAGAATCAGACTTATAAACGTGCCCAATATACCAGTAACTTTGGGTAATTGAGTCTTTCTAATTTGTTCAGTAACTCAAACCCTAAATTCTCAAAGACCTGTTATAAAAATAGCCATATCTTTGAAATGATAGTTTAGAGTAATGTATATTTTGATTTTGAATGATAACCAACTTTTTCCCTAAATATCAATAATTTAGTCACAAAAAGGAAAAGCTCAATTTTCTGATGTTTCTATTCATTCTTGACATTTTAAATGCAACAAAGTACTTTTGCAATTCATTTCCAACTACAGAGAAATGTAGAAAAAGCATGTAGATAAAAATATGAAAAAAGTAATTATATGTAAATAATATGATTTTGAAAATGAACAGCTATTAGAAATGAATCTTATATTTATATTTTCCTTACCCTTGTAGAAAGACGCATTAGAAAAGTTTACAATAAAAGATCTTGAGCAAGCAATGGTTCTGCATAAAAAGTAAATTTTACTAGGGTTAGAAGAGTTTTTAGAAAATCTCCAAATGGCTGCAGCACCCAAAAAAGAAAAAATCCAAGAAATACAAAATGCTCTCTTTGGAGCTATGCAGAGATGAGTTGTGTGGATTGAGAGCTTCTCACTTGAGCGTAAAGGTCAATAAACTTTAATTGAGCATTTGCTTTCTGAAATGTAAAAGCACTGAGAGGAAAAATAAATACCAGAAAGAAAAAGAAGAGCTGTGGCCACCTTCATTTATATAAACTTAATCCATTCAAAAGTAATGCAGTCACTTATCTAAAAAGCTTTTATCATTTTTGAAAGGTTTGGGAGAAATCTACCTTATCCACTTTAAATATGAAGTTTAATTAACATAAGAAACTTTTTTTGCAATTTGAAATGTATCAAATAATCTTTCTCTTTGCATTCCCTTTTGCATACTAAATTCAGAAACAGAAAAAAATTGTCGTTATATCAGAGAACTTTGGCTTGAGAGAGCTGAAAGATAAGTGTCACAAAGAGAGGGTAGAAAATGGCACTTTTCTGTCTGTGCCTCAGTTCGTTTGCAATTTTTTGTTAGAATAAGTCTACCTCAAACTTCTTATTCCATGTTGTAGAGGAAAGATCAGAGTTTGCAGTGATCCTTAGTTTTAAATCCTTGTCTGTCACTTATGTGATTTGTGAAGTTGAGCAAGTTACTCATCTTTCCTGAGCCCATTTTCTCATGGGTTGAAGGATGTGTTGACTTTTATCTCAGAACTAAGTATATACTAATGCATGTAAGGTCATGTGCTGTATTCTGTCAATAACATTCTATTACAGTATAATTTCCTATCACCTTAAAATCAGTGTGATTAAACCAAAACTAATACATTTTTTTTCTGCCTTGCTCTGATCACATAAAATAACTATTGAGATCACTTCTCCACAATCTTTTTTGAAACTTAAAGAACTGTATGTAGTCTGGTATCTTGAAAACGTTTGGATTTACACTGATTAGCTCTGGAGTTCTTTGGGACATTTACTTCATGAATGGTATTGTATCACTAAGAGTTGTCAGCCTTTATCTGCAGGACAGGACTGGGCACTCAGCAGGCACCTCAGTCCCTCCAGCCAGCATTGATAGTAACACTTGCCATACTCAGTTCAAAATTCACATACCATTTTTCCCTGGAGCAGCTCTCACACTTTTTGCTCTTGGGTTTGGGCCTCTGCTGTCTCCCTTAGACTCCGACTTTAATGTCCCTAAGTCCATATTGTAATTGTAAACTTTATCCCTTCTTAGTCTCATACCTAAAATTCCTGGAAGGAATAGTTTAAAACTCTAGACCCTGGCAAAGGGTTTGACATAAGGTTAAATAAACATGTGTTGATTAAGTGAATAAATTGTTTATGTAAAAGTCTCTGGGAAGTCAGTGGAAGATGCTCTACAAGTTCTGGTTGTGAATTTTTTGTTGTTAGTAGCTGATAATGAGAAGAGCTGACTTCTAAGAATAATTCAGCATTCCCTAAAGGAAAAATCAAGGCAAAGACTGGATTCAGGTTCTGAAAAACCAGTTTAGTTATGCCAGATAACTCAAGTGAAGTCCTTGAAGAGCTTTGCTGTTGTAGCAACGTAAGCACAATGTAAACTGAGGTACTCCCACCATGTTTCTATAATGTTACATTCTTTCAAGAGTCCCAAATAAAATTTAGAGGAAATTTTTGGGAAAAAAGAGGAAAACATGAAGAAGGATATTTGTACTGAATCCTTTTACTTTCTTAGTCTTCTTCATCGCAGTGTGATCAAAAAATCCAGTGGGGTACTTGGCTCCAACCAGTCAGCAACAGCCAAAGTTCCTCTTAAAACGTAATTTATCACAGTATAGTTACTCTGCTTGAAACCTCTCAGCAGCCTCCTACCTTACTCACAACAAAATGGAAAATTCATATCATGAACAAGAGTTTGTGTGATTGGCCCCTGCTACATCACTGGCCACCCCTCTTCTCACTCTCCTCCTGCATCCTCCGCTCCAGCCGCTCTGGTCTCCATGCTCTGCTTTGAATATAGCTCGAACGCTTCTCTTTCAAGGTCTTGGCAGATACTTTTCCTCTGCAGGAGAAGTCTTCTCCTCAATAGCCAAAACTCTTCTACTTTTTTTCAAGAATCTTTTCAAATGGTACTCATTCAGAAAGGCTTACTCCCGTTCCACCTTAAAAGAAAAAGCCACTTCTGATCTGCTCCCGCATGCTCTAATCCACTAAACCAAGCTTTATTTTTTTCTGACCCTTATTATCACTTGACATTATATACACATATATATGTATTCATATATCCATGTGTGCATATAAACATATTCATTTTTAAGGCTTAAAAATGGACTTTTCTCTAGCTTTAAAATTCTTTAAGCCATAGCAAAGCCAGAGAGTGTACAACAGCTATTTACAGATTTAAAGCTTTTTACGTTAACTGTTCTCAGAAAAATTAGGAGATAAATACTTCATTTGGGGAATAAAGGCATAGACAGGTGAAGAGGGACTTAACTACATTCTACTCATTCCCCTGACTTTTGTGGTTGAAGACAGAAGATTCCCTTACAGTTGCATTAGGCAAAAACTACTAATTATAGCAAAACTGAAACCGGAATCCACTTCATTCCAGCACAGTGCCCCTTCATAAACATGTTAATGCCTACTTGAGTATTTTTTTCTTAAAGTTTCACAATATAAAATATTCCTGATACAGCCTCCCTCAACACAGAAAAATAAGAATTAATGTGCATTTACTCAGATTAATAAATGTCACACTTAGAAAAATTACTGAAGAGTACATGTAGGCAGATTTTGATTGTTTCTAAAATATAGTAATAGCTAGTTATTGCTATCATTATTTTTTTTGAACATCCACTTTGGTCCGGGCACTTTTGCTCAGTTTCTTCACAATAATCCGGCAAGGTAGATTTTACTATTGCATTTTTTAAAAGAGGTAAATGAAATTCAGTGTGTCACAGCACATTGCCAATGTCACAACCAGAAGGGGTTAGAGACAGAATTCAGACCAAGGTCACCCATGCTAGCACCAGTGCTTTCTCTCTTGCTCCATTCCCCTCTGTAGATAACAATGGAGAACTCTGATAATCATTGGTGTAATTGAACTTATCTGTTTATGTGAAATTTTCCATGATCATACTGTGACTGGGGTTCCAGGCCAGCTTCTGCCACTCTTTACAAACAAGGTGACAGTGATGAGGTGTGCTAGAATGAGTTGTTATGAAGGGAACCTGACTAGGACCAAGAATACATCAACCCTGGCCAGAGTGAGTTAGAAGAAAAGCATGTAAATTTTGGATAATCTGTACAGTAGAAAGGCAAAAAGGGAAGGAACAAACATAAGATGAAAATGAAGCATTTGCATTTGTTTGCTCGGTTTGCTAGGAACAGGCATCTTCAAAAGCTTAACAATTATAATTAACTATTGTGGATTCTCTGGCTTTGAGATGGCATAAAAACATTTAAAAGCAAGAGAAAAGCCCATTGTAAGGGCTTAGAAAGTAAAAAGTAAGTCATTTAATTTTTCTTTCATCTGATGTTAATTTATGCAGAAGCTAATAACATATTTGTGGCTCAGAGCTGCTCATTGTGGAGAGGATTTCTCTCTCAGCCAGCCCTTCCTGTGATCCCTGCCAGATAGAGCCGTCATTTCCGGGCTTATGACACTTTTCTCAGAGAAAGGCAGTATGCTGATAAGTTCACACTCTATAGACACACTTAATTGTGAACCCTCTGAAAATCAATGATATAAAATGTCCTAACTCTTCTCTAGCTGTTACTAACAAAACAGCAAACAAATTGGAGGAGAGGATGAGGAGGAAATTGGATATGTGGGTGCACAGTCAAGTGGAAAGGGAGGAGTATTGTTGACTGTTGAAGGAGAAAAAAGTCAAGGGAAGGAGAGTTTTCATATAAGAAACATGGGTTACTTTTATATCCAAGTAGGATATAATTAAATTGTTGTGCCTTATATAAATGAAAAGCGTAATTTCACTGCTGCCAAATCACCTAAAGAATAGACAGGCGTGCTTGAAGAAATGCATGAATCTTCAGAAGTTGATGTTTTAAAATGAATTAACCACGAATAAAGAAAGTCCCATAATGACGGCTTAAAAGTCTAATTCATAAAAATGTTATTAAAGTACATTATTTATACCTGCTTTTTGTGGATTTCTGTTCTTATTCATGACTCCTTCAGTGTATGGCCATAATCACAGGCAGAGTGTATAATGGAAGCATTAATCAGTCTGAACTAAGGCAAGAATACTGTATCACCACAATAAAGTCCCAGCTATATTAATATAAAGGGTAGAATTTATTACACAAGACAATTCTCTTTTAAAAAAATGAAAAGAATGTCTTCCATCTTCTGGCCTCAAATACCTGCTTTCCTTCTGAAGTTTAATATAAGATTAACTAATTGGCACGAACTTTTAAATGAAATATTTATTCATCTACATTATGAAACTTAGAGACTCGGATACTAAGTTGGATACTAAGTTGTGATCTTATCGTGGCTATGGCATTGATTTTTAATATAGGCTAAGAAATATTTACAATTAATCTGTATTTTAATTAACTCCTTTCCTAGCACATGACATCAAATGGTGATGTTTAGCAAATGCCAATTCAACTGTCTGGCATATGCATTTATTTAGATAAGATGGAAAAGTCCTTGCTACATAAAATTTCTCCTACAGAAGCTGAAAGTAATGATACTTAAATCAAAAGTATCTTTATTCAGAATTTTAAAGACGTTTTCCATATTTAATATGTATAAACCTTTAGGAAAAGGCAAAGTAGAATTCCATTTGTTTATTTCTAACTCTAGAACTATCAAAATCTAACTTCTTGACTTTCTATTTCTGACTGGATGAGCTGTAAATGTACACAGAGTGTGAAAGGTAAAGGACAGAGTGTGAATATATTTCTCCCTACAACACTAACTTATCTCTAGGAGTCATGAAAAGAGGTTCTTTGTAAATTACACTTCTGACACTGCAAGGAAGTGTTGGCTTTGATCTCATAGGTAAAAAATCTCTATACCTAAGGGAATGAATTAATTCCTATATTTAATAAGATGCCATCGTTAGTAGGCAACTTAAGCATTGATACTAGAAGTACACATTGAATTTCTTCAGCATAGTAACAATCTCATAATAGTTCTGGGTAATGAACATCTTTGAATGCCTGGCATTTTATACTTGAGTTGGAGAGACAAATGGCAAAGAGAAAAGTATTTCATATATAAGGTAAATCGCATTACTAACTGAAGATAAAAATCCGTCAGTTTCCAACATTAACTGTGCTTGTAGCTGCCTCAAACCTAACAGTACTGAATATTCCATTTCAACAACTGTGTACTTCTACATGACTTTGTTATTTAAAATGAGAACACTTACCAGAAAAATGTCCGGGGATGTCTAGTTGTTACATGGCTATTGCTGGGCAGCATTTGAAGTTCCCTCTGCCCCTCAGACCAAGGTTTTCTTAGATCTCTGAAACAGAAATCTTCCATAAAGAAGTCTAGAGTTACCACAAACTGTCAAACTGTTCTATGTGTCATCCAGACTTAACAGCAACCTCTGGGTGCAAATATAGTCTGAGCACACTGGTTGATATGGCCACTCAGAAAGGGCAGTGGAAGTTATGTCCCCAATATGGTGCCAGATAAATGTCACCAGAATCCAAATGTCTGTCGACAAGAGGCAGATCTGAAAAACAGTTAAATCAAAATAGATATTGTTAATGGCCTAATGTATTATTTCTATTGAAACTGAACATATGAAAAGAAAACAAAAAATAATTCTTTTAGCTTACCTGCAGCATTGTTTCTCAGAAATTATATTTTAATTTTCAACATTAATATCTTACTTTAGACAAACGTTTGGTTCAGAAAGCTCGAACTATCTTGTTCATTTTTTGTAAACAGTATTAGCAGCCCACAATTTTATGCACTTACTGTGAGCCAGGCACTGTGCAGAATGCTTTGAAAACGTATCTAACTTTGAAGGAAGTACTGTTACTTTACAAATGAAGAAAATAAGGCTTAGTGAGATTAAATCACTTGCTCAAAGTCACAAAACTATCTGGAGGCAGAATTGACTTTAATGGTAATCCTTCATTCAAAACTTCATTTTCCTTTTGTACTAAATTTTCCTAAAGGAAATATTTTAAATTTCTTCTCTAGAAAAAGAAGAAGAAAAGAAGAAAGCTGAGAATAAAGTGACTTCTGAAACAAAAAAGAAAGGTAAGGAATTTAAAAGCTAATACATAAATTAATTAGTATCCATTTGTAATATTACTGGTAAAGCTACTGTTTTCTAGGAAAGAAATCCCCTTAACAATTTTATTGTCATTGTTACTAACAAATTTATATTTATATATTTATAAATATATTATATTTATATATTTAATCTGTTTGTTAGTATTCCAAAAAAGTAGAGATTGATAAATTTTTAAAGAAGATTCAAGCCTAAACACTTAAAAATTTGTTACTGATTTTTTTTTTCTTTCTTAGGAGTGGTGCTCAATTCTACTTCATTACTTTACTTGATTACATATATGGATATGAAGTTTACTATCCAATTAATTTAGTTTAATAAAATTGTTTATCAAAAGAGCAAATTATTGGGCTTCCCTGGTGGCACAGTGGTTGAGAGTCCGCCTGCTGATGCAGGGGACACGGATTCGTGCCCCGGTCCGGGAAGATCCCACATGCCGCGGAGCGGCTGGGCCTGTGAGCCATGGCCGCTGAGCCTGCGTGTCCGTAGCCTGTGCTCCGCAACAGGAGAGGCCACAACAGTGAGAGCCCCACGTACCACAAAAAAATAAATAAATAAATAAATAAAATAAATTATTGAATGTATGGGAAAGAAAGTAGTTAGTTGGTTTGCCATGTTTTGTTCTTTTTTGAATGGTTATTTTCAAACAGCACATCTGAAGTCCCAAATGAGCCCAAGAGATTTCTCAGCTTCTGACATGCTTGCAGTGGCCTGATAGCCCAGGGAACATTCAATATATTCCTTTTAATGTCCTTTAGAAAAACTGTTGAATTGTATCATCATTAACAATGCCATCTAATGTTCATACTGTCATGAATTTTTTTTTTTTTTTTTTTTTTAACCTTAGCAAAAATTTGCTCCTTCCCTGAAGGGATAGCACACCAAAACCAATGTTCTGTTACAAAGGTGCTAGTTCACTCATATTTGACATGACTATGACTCTAATGTAGAATCACTCTATACAAGGTGAATTGGATGTTAATGGCAGTAAAATGTGCCCTGAAATATATGATAATTAAACAGATGTTTATAATTTTCTCATTTTACTACCAGAAAAAGAAGATGTCAAAATGAAAACTGAGAAGGAAACTGCCATGGATGTAAAGAAAAAAGGTATTGTACTTTCTTTGCTTCCTTAGTCAGATTATGTTCAGGATGTTTGTTAATAAAGGAATCTTGGGGCAATGTAAACAAGTTGAATATAGGTACTTAAGTCTGTCCATGTCCAGGCTGTCAAAGCAAAACTTGCACTAGACAAAGTTAAACACGCAAGGCAGACTTTATTCAAGGCTATTGCAATAGGGGAGAGAGACCAGAACTCATTCTGAACTCAATTTCACTGAAACAAAAAGCAGAAGAGTTTTTAAGATCTGGAAAGGGGTGGGAGGATTGTAGGCCATCTGTGTTTGCTGACTGGCCTTACTCAAAAGAAGAGAAAACTTTCTCTTATTTTCATGTCAAGAGTGTAGTTTTACAACTTGGAGCAAGGCACCCAAGGGAGTTAGGTTCCTACCCTCCCACAGAAACTGGGAGATAGAAGTACTATCTTTCTTGATGATTACATTTCAAACGGGCAGCTCCCAGGCCTCTGAGAAAGGCACACATGGGTTGTAAGACTGGCAGGAGGCTTTTAAGAAAATTTATATCTTGAAAGATCAGAGAGAGAATTTACAAGTACAAGTTTTCTAAAGTAAATGCTCTAAGAAAAGGGAGGTCAGGAGCCAAAGGACAAGAAGATGCCTGTCTAAGTTCGGTGAAGGTGAAGAGAACTTTAAGGCCATCTTTTTCAAGACATAATGAAATTGAGTTATACATGGTATAACTTCACTTTGCAAAGATAAGAAGCAAAGAATGCAAAGATAATAATGCATTCCATTAAGAAACAGCTTAGATTTTTGCCTTAAATTTAGTTCTGCTTTTACTCTTGTTCAAGCATGAATATCTGCTTTTATTCAAGTTAAGCTTAAATCTAGGTGAAAAGATATGTAGTTGTCTCAAGTATTATGGTTTGGTGATAAGTATTTTCACCCCAAATATTTCCTGCATTAGTGTCAGTGATGCTTGAAATTCCACCATTAGAGATATTCCATTCCTTTGAGTTATGAAAGAATTGTCCTCTATTAAAATGCAAATCTCTTAGGGCCTGTGTGCGTGGGGTAACAAATGAATTCCTCTCAGCTATTAACACTTAAAGTGAATGAGACTTCTAGATCTTCCCTGTGTGATAATAAGCTGAAAACATTGTCATAGAAACTGAGTCAATAGGTAAGCTTAAATGAAGGTGAAGTTGAAGAGAGCTTCAAGGTAGGACATGGTGTGGAGAGGGCAGACTGGGCTGGATGCCATTAGTGAAAACTTCCCTTCCTAAGAAGTAATAGCATACGTTGGAAAAAAAATGTGGTGAAGGACGCTGAATAAGAAGGTCATAAGATGGCAAACTAGACATTGATTACTCTTAGTAAGTAGCAAATAGGAATTACAGGAAATCCCTACATCATGCTATAAGTGGGGTAAAAATATTGTAAAATACTGAGAGTTACATGATTGCATGGCTCATAAAATATCCAGGAAGAGACAGCCATGTGTTCTCTTGAGTTTGGGACTTGATTACTGATTACTTTGCATTGGAATTATTATTAATTTTATTATTGAACATTCATTTATTTTGTTTATTTAAAACATTCTTTATTCTCCTGGTGAAATATGTACCTTATCATAAGAAAGTGAAAACACAATTCTGACCACGTGATCATGCTGAGAAACTGGTTGCTTGGGTCATTGTATCTGTGACAGCTATATGATTGAGTGCTAAAGAGAAACAAGTTTTTCCTGGGCCATCAGTTTTACTAAAGTATTTGCAGAGGAAAGTTTTGAATTGTAATTGTCAAAGTATTTATCATAGGTGTGAAAATGCAAAATCATGAAAAATGCTTTTGGCAAAACACAATGATGTGTGTGTGGTGGTTGTTTTCATTTGAATTTTGTTTTTGAGGGGAAGGGCACAACACTTTTCTGTTCAGAGAGTGATGGGAAAATCTGATACTTCTCTGCTACTGGGAGACCTGTGATATTAGCCCAGCAGTCATGTCAGAGTGAGATTGTGCACCACTGGCAAGAGGAATGATTATGCCAATATCCCTTCCTGCAAGGCCAGTGCTTAGCCATTGAAGCAGAGACTGAACTGGGTGATTGCACAGCACATCAGGGGAGGGCTGCTCAGCAAGTGTTGAAAAACAAGCTTGTCCTTCTTGGAATCAGTTTTCAGTTTGTTTATATGTCATTTTTACTTTTAAATACACAAAACCATTGGCTCTTACAAATCAGTTCAAATTCCTGATTAAAATATGCATAAATTATTAGTTTGCAAGCTCTTAATTTCCAAATACTCAAAATTGTGTGTGTGTGTGTGTATGTGTGTGTGTGAGAGACAGAGAGATTCAATTAGTGTTGATTTCTAACTCATGTTTCTTTTTAGAGTTTAATAATTCTCCAACTATATTTTCATGTGAGAGCAATATGCTTTAGAAATAGCCAGTTTGAAACTTATTATGAAAGTAGTAAAAATTTCTAGAGGTTACGCGAGAAAATTGAGAATTACCTGAAATCTTGAGGAGCCGTGATACATATGTTATTTCTTCCTAAAGTAGTCAGAGGAATATGGCAGAACATCTGATATCATTACTGTAGTCCCAAATAGTAGCAAATTTACAAGACGTAAAATATGCCTAGATGCTTATTTAATATATGGGTTTTATCATGGCATTTTATTACATTTATAATAACTTTCATATTATTTATGATTATAGAACATATAATGTATCTATTTGTTATATGATTATTTTATTTTACTATATTTATATTTTATTATTATATAGGTGCAAATGAATCTAAGGCTTAAGTTCTAAGGTTTGATAAAAGAGCCTCTGCTGCATGAAACTTGTAAATCACACTTTGGTAGTGATCTGTTAGGGAAAATGTGGGTGGGGTTTTATAGGATATAAAATCGCCAGTCCATGAATTGAAATTGGGTAAGTGGTACACTGAGATTCATTATAATAATTTCTTGTTTGTATATATTTGAAATTGTCCATGGTGAAAAAAAAAGCCCAAATATGTCGTTTAAAAACATTGAGAGAAATGAAAAAAAAAATCACCAAGATATTTTTACAATGTTATGCGGTATGTTTTACCCTGAAGAAATGCTATGGAAAAAAAAAGCAAACAAGAAAGGAAATAAAAACTTTTAAAAAACATGTTCCTATGTTTGTATCAGACTTCCGTGCTAGATATACAAACCACTCTAGATGATGTAAGCAGAGAGACTTCTGTACAGGGAACTGGATGCACACACAACTGTTGAAAGGGCTAGGAGGATTGATGTCAGGAGACTACACCATTATTGAGCACCCAGGACTATCCATTGGCCAGGAAGCTGCTTTGTTCTTTAAAGCTGCCTCCACACCTGCCTCTTTGCACCCACAGACTAGATACTGAAAATGTTGAGGCCAGCCTCAGCCACTTACTCCCATCAAAGCGACCTTGTTTGCTAAAGCATTCCTGCTTTTCAGTCTCCTATAGGTGCATCTAAATGATGAAATTAAACATGCTGGGAGTCTAGAAGACAGATTTTTGGCATTGCAATTTTTCCAACTGGAGGGAGGGTAGAATGGAAGTAGAAAGAGGCTATCCAAGGTATCTATAATAAAGACACTTTCAGAAACGTTTTAGAAGATAAAATTCATATATGAAATGGTTTTGAAGACCTGAATTGTACAATGACTAAACCTATCTTTGAGTTCCCCTAAAAGTTGAAAAAGATGGCTCAATCAAGCAACATGATACAATTTGGCAATTTAAAGTGCTCAGAAGACACACAAATGTAGTTTATGTTGTTCTTCACCTAAACTGTAGCAGCATGATTTTTCCCCCAAGAATTAGCTAAATAAAAGTATAAATGATAAGAAGGATCCTGAAAAACCAGACTAGCTTTTCTGAAATAAGCTGCTAGAAAAGGACTAATTCACTCATTCATTTATTCTTGCATGCTTTCCTACGGGAAATAGTCACTAAATGCCTATTATATTGTGCTAGGGGGTGAGTACACTTAAAGGTCGATAAACCAACATAAGCCCTACTCTAACGAGACCTGCAGTTTGATACGGGAGGCACACAGTGACTAAGAAGACATAATGTCGACAACTCGGGGTAAGGGACACGGAGGAAACAAATTTGGGGCAATGACAATGGAAACAATAGGTGGGGACAGCGAGCTATTTAGATAGAAAGATTGTTACAGCAGGCTCTCTCAGAGACATTTAAATTGGAATTGGATGTATTGGAAGGATCCAGCCATTGGTGGGGACATCTTTGTGTGATGTGTGAATATGGTATGTGCATGTGTGTGTGGTATGTGTATATGTGTGATTTGTATGAGAAGACATACAAGGGGTCAGGATATGCAGGGACATGTGCAGGTGTTTGAATTTATTAAAATTGTAATGGGAAACTCTTGAAGGGTATCAGCAGTGGAGAAAATATTTTGATTTGTGTTTAATACAAGTATATTCTCATTTAGATAATAGTTTGGAGGGAGAAAAGAGAATAGGTGCACCAATGAAAAGGTGGTGTCATTTATTGAAATAGCGAAGCCTATACGGGAACAGCTGTGATGGAAAAAATTCAGAGCTTCCTTTTGAGTGTGTTGTTTCAGGTGTATGTGATGCATCATCCAAACTTTGTATCAGGAACTATTTTAGGTGCTTTACACATACTAACTCATTCAATCTTTATGATAAATCAGGAAATAAGCTATTGTAACCCTCATTATAAAATTGAGAGGTAGTAAATGTCAGGGCCAGGACATTAATCCACAGCCACATACTCTGAACAGTCAATTAGAGATATGGTTCTGGAACTCAGAGGAGATTCTGAAGTGAATCCATAGAGAGAGTTATCCATATAGATCACAGTTATTGTTCTGGGAGTAGATGAGATCACCCAGAGAGATTGTGTCAGAAGAAAAAGAGAATAGAATACAGAATCAAGACCTGGGGAATTCCAACATCTAGACATTAGATAATGGAAAATCAAGTAAGAGGGGCTGAAAGGAATTGCTAGAGAGGTTAAAGGAAAAGCAAAGGAGTTTGGTAATAGAGACATTTCAGAAATGTATGTTTCAAGAAGCAAGAAGTTATCAACTTGGTGAATATTACTTAGAAGTTGTAATGTGAGGGCAGAAAAGACAAGCACAGAGAAGAGATAAAGCCAGATTGGAATGGAAATCCAAAAATGAGAAGAAAGTAGTGAATTTCTTTCTTTTTTGGTGTGTGTGTGGCTGTATAAGGAATAAAGAGTCTTTTTTGTTTAGTTTTGCTTTGGAAGGTGAATTTATGATAAACATAAACAGAATGTGAGAGATTGATGCTTAAAGGGATGAAGTATAAGTGGAAATGTAAGAGATAATTTAGAATTCATTGTTTGATGAGCTCATGGGGGAAAAAATAATCTGCATTTTTCTGAGATAACAGCACAGACACTCCAACAGTAAAAAGTTGGTGTTTTCCAGTTATGAATAGGAATTCGTCTAGATCATCTTAGAAAGATATACAATATAAGATTAAGAGGCTGTTGTGATAAAACTAAAACTCCAATACTAAATACATTCTGAATTGAAAGGCTCAGTTTTAGAAAAAGATATATCTAAGTGTTGTTGATGTTCACTTAATGGCAAAAGGTAAGTTTGTGAATGTATTGTAGCAATGTGTTTAAAGAATCATTCATTCAGTTAAAATACCCCATGACAACTTTACATTAAAATATCTTTGTGGCGATAAGTTAACCAGATCAGATTAATCCAAGTATAAAGCTCATGAAGCTTGTGCTGTTTAAATGACACAATGATATCTATTACCATAGAATATTTTCAGTTACTGTATGGGGCAGATACTGTTAAATCCTGAACAAACTGAAACCTTTAGCTACTTGATTCTTCTATATAGGATCTTCTTTTGTCATTGAGAAATTGCAAAAAAATCCTTTATAGAGGCTTATAGCTTTGAACATATTAAATTCTATGCCTACCAGACATAGACTATCATCTGTTTTACTTTATAAAACTTTTGTAATAAGTTGTTCTAGCTACTAGAGCTCAAAGTAATTTACATGGCAGATTACAGACCATGAAAATACATTGATTTGTATTTAAAAGTAACTTTTTGAAATATTTATATGTACAGATATAATTGGCAAGATAATATATAGTATCTTTCATATGTGTTCATGGTTAAGTTTCAGTTTAAAAGAGTAAAATTCTGTTTTCCAAACTTGTATTTTGAGAAGATTATAGCTTTTTATTCTCATTCCATCTTTTTCTATTTGAAAAGCACTTGATTGTAGAAAGTTATCTTGTATTTGAATTTTGTACATAAGCATTTGGGCAAGATTTGACAAATGCATCAGCTTGTCATTATTTGTTAGACACTTTGAAATCTAGAATAATTTTGGGGGGGATTCTACATATTCTGTGGTAATCTCCCAGTTAATATCAATTATAATATACAGGTACTTCACACACTTTTTACTGATATTGGGCAATTATATTAATGTATATTCTAGATGAAATTATTTAAAAAATTGTTCAACAGGTAAATAGTCGGGAATTTGGCACAAATAGGACCTAATCTACTTAGTAATTCCAAGCCTTGATTTCGGGGTGCTCCAAAATTACAGGGCAACGGTAGATTACTTTCAAGTTAGCTTTTAGTTCCCAGATAGACTAGACTGCAAGTCAGAGTTCAGATGATGGCAGCTTGACTATATTAAAAACATTTACAATGCTTGAATTTCTTTCAAGGCAAGAGAATCCATTTTCAAGTGTTTTTTAGTCATAGAAATCATGTAAGACAATAGTTGCTTATTCTTTTGAGGGTAAGTGATTTTGTAATGAAACAATACAGCAAAGTCGGCTGACTTGTTACTTACTATGATCCTTGATTACCTCTTATATCACATCTGGATTAGCCGGATAGAAGCTAAAATGCTTCAGAGATAGTAAAAGGGATTTAATGTCATAATGTGCTGTGGGATCTCTGAGATAATCCCCCATGTTCTAGCTTTGGGTTTGAACAATGAAAAAGTGTGTTTGGGCTCAATGCAGAAAGGACATAAAGGCATTTTGGTTTAAAAAAGAATTTTTAAATACATTTTAAAATTCAGAAAGGGAAAATGTTCATATTAAAAATTATTCAGGCCTGGAAAAAGTAAACTAGTATACAAAGTGACTATTTTAATAGTCTTTTTGATGCTTATTATGGAGAATCCAGACTGCCCTCTCACTGAAGACAGAAACAAAATCAGCCCTCATACTTGAGTATGAGGGAGTTGTGTTATGATTTGTGAAGTATTTTCAACAAGGAGGATTGAAATACATATGAGGAAGAATGAGTAAATAGACTATGACTATTTCTTCCCTGTATGCATCCATAATGATATTTAAGTATTTCCTGTACCCGTATTAGATAAATTATTTTAATTGCAGTTTATATTCAGAATGAAGTATTTTCTGGAAAAAAAAAGAAACAAAATAATTTAACGTTAAAGCAAAGTGGTCTTTTGCAAACACCATAAATTAAATTTTAATGAGAAGATTACACAGAGTGGTACAGGAAGTGAGATATTAGAAACAAGTTTTTCTTTTTTTAAAATTTTAATAGATGGGAGGATTTTGACCAATTTGTTGGGGAATTACATAGCCTGAGTTTCCCTTGTGGCCTGAGATATACATTTAAGCATATAGAAGCAAAATATCCAGTAATTTTTTTGTATTCTGTATCCTAAAAGCCTACAAGATTTTTCTTTCAGTAAAAGTAAAGCTTAAAAAATTTCCAAATAATATCTCCTTCAATTCCAGCCTCTCCTGGGATTCCAAAAGCGTATTTTAAAAATAATTTAGCAAATCGTGCCAATATGAATTCTTTTTATCAAGATATTTTAAAGTCATAGTAATAACAGTTAAATTTATCCACTGTGTTCTCATTTAATACTTACAACAACTCTTGAGGTAGGTATTACAATGCCCATTTTATAGAAAGGGAAACTCAGGATTGGAGCAGTTAAGTATCTTGGCCATGCTTACCAGTTAGTGATGGAGCAAAGTCAGTACGAAGTTCACCAAATAAAGCTCGCTGTCTTTAGCAACCTGCAAACGTTTTTTTTTCCCAACTCTAGGAAACGCCGATTGTAGATTGCCTTAGTGTCTTTTTCTTTTCTTTTTTCTTTTTTTTTTCCTAATTCCTTTGAGATCATATTGCAGACAGGGATAAGAAAGGAGGAAATAAAGAACATATACTATAAGTCTGATTCTCTTTTTTCTTGTAGAAATTATGCTTTCCTTCTTTCACTCAACAAATATTTAATAAGTGCATAACATTTGCAAGTAAATCTGCTAAATATTGGAGATAGGTCAGTATAAAAGACATGGCACTTGCTCTCAAAGACCTTAGAAAAGAGGCAAATAGACATTTATAATATACCATGTCCACTATCACAATAGAGCATGTACAAGGGCTCACACTAAGATCACGGCATGAGTCTAGAAATTGTGTCTCTTTTGGTAGATTGGTATCTGTTAGAAATTTAGAACAGGGATGCTACAGACTTATGTAATAAGGTATTTGACCTAGATGCATTTAACATAGTTTTAAACAGGCTGGAAACTGGAACTCATGAAATTTTAACAGTGCTTTATCACTGAAGATATTTGCTTTCACAAATGGCAGACCATCTAAAATAAGGAATTTGTTGGTTTATCCAAATACAGTTCTAGAGTAAAGTGTCTTCGAGTTCATTTGACTCAGGGGTCAAATGATATCATTAGGATGAGATTTATCTCTCCTCACTTTTAGACTCTGTTTCCTTGATATTGGCCCATGTGATTGCAAATTGCATATCAGATACTGCCTGCCCTACATCCTCTCTTATTCATGTCCTATGAGAAAAAGAATAGATTGGCTTCCTGAGAGCTCAAACAGAAAACCTGAATTGAGTCATATTGGTCCTTGTGGACCGGTTCCTGAGCTAACGTTTGTGGTGAGAGTAAAGGAATAATCTGATTGTCTTAGCTTAGGCCATAGGTCCTATCTTTTAAGCAGAACAATTAAATAAACTTTGTCCAACATATTTGGACTGAAATTGGAAGGGTGAAGTTGATTCCCTCAAAGTTAAATTAGTATAATAAAATCACAATAAAATGGAGTTGTTACTACATGGGAAAAAACCCCAACAACGTAAGAGTTCTTTTCAAGCAGTCATTTTTTAAAAATTTATTTACAGAATAGTATAAGGGACAACTTTTTTAGCTACCATCCATGGTGAAACTACTTAAGTATTTTAGAAAAGCAACTCAACATAGGATAATGTAATATAATGTAGGCCCCCCAAAAGCAAATGAAATTGCAGATTTCATTAATCAAAATATTATGGTCCTGGGGCTTCCCTGGTGGCGCAGTGGTTGGGAGTCCGCCTGCCGATGCAGGGGATGCGGGTTCGTGCCCCGGTCCGGGAGGATCCCACATGCCGCGGAGCGGCTGGGCCCGTGAGCCATGGCCGCTGAGCCTGCGCATCTGGAGCCTGTGCTCCGCAACGGGAGAGGCCACAACAGTGAGAGGCCCGCGTACTGCAAAAAAAAAAAAATTACGGACTAGAGTGAAGAGTGAAATCTTTTCCACTATACCTTGTAGTTTTAGACTCTCACTTGGATGAGAGTCTTTAATTTAAGCAAAGATTTTTTTAAATAAACCAGATTATATTCAGAAGGGAGTACTTTGGATATGTAGATATGTAATATGGAAATGAGAAACCAGGGTGGGCATCAACATGTTTATAACTTTGATGTACCCTCTTATTTAGGTGTACTTACTCTTTATTATCCCTGAGGGTTGGGACTTAATAGTTGAAATTAAAAGACACTATGGAATGGTCAAGATTATATAGGGAATCTTTTCAGTCAGTGAAGTCTACTATTCCAAGTGTTCAAGCAGAAGAGTGGGTATCTCTCTGAGATTTAATCCTATAAGAAGAATAATTATATTAAATTTAAGGAGACTTATAAGACTGTATTTTTCCAAAATTAAATATCAGGCTAAATGAAACTGATGTCTGGATTAACTTTTGAAATGAAGTCTTTTTATTATTGTGATTTTAATTTGGCCATTTGTCAAACTCCTAGCTGATTAAAAAAAAAAAAAAAAAGACTTGTCAAGAGTTGATTCCAGAGTAAATGTTCACTGTCTTTAATTGTATATAACCTAAATTCACACTCTTTCTACTGTCTATCTACTGTAGCATAAAACATTATTCTGAATCTAATCAGAGCATGTTTTATTAATGTCTGAATAAACCCAGGACACTATGAGAAAAGGAAATAAAATATATAACATATATTGAAAAATGATTAATTGCCCTCAGGGTAAAGAAATACCTTGAAACATCTCAGAAGGAAAACTCCAATGACAATGAGCTTAAAGTAGAAGAGACAGTACAACAATTACTTATGATGCAAAAGTCAGGGAAAAAAGCTTTCAGACAGCAAAAGTTTTCAGGCTGGAAAATAAGAATTGTGATTATGTTTTAGGAAGTTTGTCTGTTACTTATGAAGGAGGCATGGAGGAGCATATATAATACTTCTGTAATCAAAAGAAGCTTTTTTTTGTTCCAGAAATGATTTCAGTTTCAGGAAAAAAGTGGAGCAATTATCTTAGTCAATTATAGTCCTGTTAGCTCTATTAATCTTAGAACATAAAGTCAAAAAGATGAACGAATGAAAAAACTAATGCTAAAATACATCAGAAGCAGAGGCAGATAAAAATAATTGTCCTGAAAGATACTATGGTGATGTAGAGGTGGGTAGGTACTCAAGTTATACAAATCAAAGGACAAATTAAAAAAAACCAAACATGGCATTGAACATGTGAAATAAGTTTATCAAAGAATAGATGAAATAGGCCCTCTTCTCCCTAAAAATAAGTATATTCACTAAATTTACATTTATATTACTAGGAATTTATATTACTTGTTATTATTGCTCTACTATTCCTCATATGCAGTGCCTTGGTGGACATTTTTCAAGTAAATAGAGTCTTCTGAAATGGCGCTGCCAAGTGATTCTGTTACTTTTTAGGAATAGAAACCTAAGAGTTCACTCTCTCCTTTCTGAGGCTACTATTTCCCTGTTCCCCTTTTTACAATTGTTCTTCACCTTTTCACCCTTCTCTATCAGCTGAATACCTTGCTTCCTCGTTCCCTTAGAAAATAAAAATTAGAAGACAGATCTCATGAGCTCTGACCATGGAATCCACTGACATTCTTCATTCATCTCCTTATGGCCTCTGCCTTCTTGGCTGAATACAATACAATACAATACAATACAATACAATACAATACAATACAATACAATACAATACATTAAAATGTTCATACTTACAGGAACAATTTTTTCACTTGTGCACAATATGCTATTTCCGTCTGCTAACTCAGGGATGTGTCTCCAGCAATTCTTTCCTCTGCAAATTCATTTTGACTTCTTCTACTGGTCATTCCCAGTAGCCTACAACATGCTATAACATCTCTCTTTTTTTTTTTTTTTTTTGCGGTACGCGGGCCTCTCACTGTTGTGGCCTCTCCTGTTGCGGAGCACAGGCTCCGGACGCGCAGGCCCAGCGGCCATGGCTCACGGGCCCAGCCGCTCCCGCGGCATGTGGGATCTTCCCAGACCGGGGCACGAACGCGTGTCCCCTGCATTGGCAGGCGGACTCTCAACCACTGCGCCACCAGGGAAGCCCTATAACATCTCTTATATATTAAAACACGCATCCTGTTGATGGCAGTTTGTCTCAGATTATTGTCCCATTTCTCAAATCCCCTTTAGAGCTAAACTCTTTATGGGTTTTCTACACTCTTCTTCCAGTCTTTCATGTACTCACTGTATTTAGGCTTTTGAACCCACACAATTCTTGTCAAGGGTGCTGCTGACCTGCACAATACCATATCCAAATGTGAATTCTCAGTACTCAAGAGCATTTGACAGTTGATCCCTCTTTCTTCACTCAGCCTCTTGGACAATACTCTCCTTTTAACATTCTGGTCACTCTTTCTTGGTCTTCTTTGCTTGTTTCCTCCCTTTCTTTCTGGCATCTAAAAATGGAAGCAACCCAGGGCTCAATCCTATGTCTCTTTCTCTGTATTCACTTCCTATGTAACCTCATACAGTCCCATGGTTTTGATACCATCTTTAAGGTAATGAGTCTCCAATGTATGTCTCCAGTTCTGATATCTCCCTAAACTCTACACTCATCTATCCACTTTCATATTCCACATCCCCATTTAAATATCTATTAGACATCCCCAAATTAATATGGTTTATAAAAAACAAACTCAAATTTTCATATACACATACCCTAGAATGTGTTCCCTACACTCAGCTATCTTCCTCTTATCCATAAATGACCATATCATTCTTTTTTCTGCTTAGGCACAAATGTCTCTAATCACTAGTGACTCGTTTATTTCTCTTCCTCACCCTACTATTAAATCCTGTCACCTTCACCTTTGACGTAGAGGACCCTTTCTCACTATCTTTAAGAACTACGCTCATTCAGTTACCATCATCTCTTATTTCTGTAGGCAAGGTCATACTGTAACAACAATAACAACAACAACAGAAAACCTAAAATTTTCAGCAACTTTGACAAAGTTTATTTCTTGTTCATACTACATGGTCAAAAGGGGCTGAACACGTTATAGCTGTGGAGGCACGCAGGCCAATGGAGATCCTACCTCCCTCTGCTTCAAGCTTTATTGAGGCTTCCATCTCACTCAGAGTAAAATCTAAAGTCTCCACAGTGCTGTAAAAGGCTTCATGAACTGATGGCTGCTGATAACTCCAGGGCAGCCCTTTTGTGCAGCAAGGTCATTAACTTGAGGTTCTAACCACATGTTCTTGCCATTTCTAATCATTTGCTTTTTGAATAAATTTCTTTCATTTCCAACAGTTTCAGCATTTTGGTTTTATAAGTATGTGCAAATTTTAATTTGTGGTTTCAATTGAATTTTAGCTTCACTCAAGTTTTTGTCAAAAAGACAGCTACAATCAACATGTGATGTCTTTTAGCTAGCAAGTGGTTTTAATACAATCACAGACAGAAAGCCAGTTAATGTATGAGTTATTCTTCCTTACTTGCAGAGAGCCTGTAAAAATATAATGCAGATGAAAAAAGCCACGATTTTAAACCTTTTCTTCTCACCCTGCTCATTTGGTGAATGATTCTCCCCTTTAATTTTGATCACATAGCTCAAATGAGGGTTCATATCATCATCACTGATGTACCTGCCACTCTACCCATGAGTGTGGATGCATGATCCAAGCTGAACCAGAGTCTTGTCCATGGACATTTTACAAAGGACAAAAGAAAGATGGTCTCTTCTTTTAAGGTGGTCAGCTTAGGTAGTGTGAGTCCAGGAAATGTCATTGGTTATGTTTACACCCTTGTTGTGACAGCCCATCTTGAAAATAATGCTGACACATAGAAGCAAAGGATGAAGGTAGAATTTTAATGGTATTTCAACCCTATGATCCACGTGTCCCTGGAAACTACCATCCCCTGACCTCCTGCCATTAGGTTATATCATTTAGTTAATTCCTCTGTTTGTCCGAGTTAGTTTATGCTGGGATTCTGTTATTTCCAACCTATATGTTCATTACCAAATGAAATTTCCATACAGATTTAGAATAGGTATAGCATTATAAAAGCTATCAAATCAAGCAGGTAGATAAATTGTATCAAGGATTTTGTGTTTGATGGATCTCAGGTTGCTGCATGAATTCTTATAAGAGGAAAATAATTTTTCTCTGGTATTTCTTAAGTGCTTGTTTTATGGTAGTCTGCTTTAGAGAGTGGAAAACAATATGTATATACTTAACCAGACTTAGAAAGGAAACTATATTTGTCTATTCAGCACTTGCTTGCCAGAAAACATCGTGTTGATGTAATTTAAATTGTTTCTTTTTAAAAGTAGGGGTGACTCTCATTTGTTTTATTTTATAAATAAAATAGAAAACAAACCCAAATGATTCTTTTAATTTTATTATGAGTTTAAACCTGCCTTTCTTTTTGATTTTCAACTTGAAAAGATGTCATTTTATAGCTGGAATATAAAATTAACAACATGTTTCTCTCTCCAAACTGTTAATAAACACAGTGAGTCAGCCCAAGACAAATTAGAGATAATACAACATCCCATAATGCTTTCACGTGTATTAGCTTCTCAAGTAACTGCAGTTAGACAGAGTTCACTATCCTTTCTGTTACATAATAATCTGTACTTGATTCCTGTTACGTCTTTTTGCTATTTTTTTTTTTCCTGGAAGCCCCTTGAAAACACATATCTTCTCTGTTATAATTTGCACTATCTATTATAGATCCAGGAGGTGTTAAAACCTATGATGATTGGCATTACTGAGGTAAACAAAGGAAATTAGAGGGGTTTGTAATCTAGAATTTAGCCTTAGGGAGTAAGTACTGAAAACATCAAATGCTTCTTTTGTTAGGTCTAAGTTTTGTTACATAACCTTGCACAATTTTATTCAACTATTTTATCTTAAATTACTCTTGTGTAAACTGTGAGCAATAATGATTTGCCATTACAACCTTCATGTGAAGATCATGGGGACTTGAATTATTTAATTATTTAAAAAATATTTGGAGTACCCACTATTTTGTGGGGAATATTTTAATTTTAATTTTGATTCATCATGAATTCAAACTAGTTTATAATTTATTGGATTACTTTCCTTGGGAGTCCAAGGGGAGGAATAAAGGATATTATCATGGCTTTCTCTCTTGATCTCTTTTTTTCCGTCTCTCAGCAGCTTATAGCTTACCTATAGTCTCATGTAATCTCTCTACACCTTGTTGCAAGATTATTTTTTGTAAGCTTAAGGCTTTAAACACTGAATCCCAAGGAAAATCATGTAACTCAAAATTCCCAGGGAATATACTGTTTGGCAAAACTTGGGTCACATGCTAGATGTGTGGGCAGAACTGGGTTATGTGTTTCCCTCTGGTGGCTGAGTTCCCCTGAAAGGGGCAATATAGGTTAGGTGGAAAGAAGATGGAGAAAAGTCCATATAAAGCATGGAGAGAGAGCAGAATGGGGAAGAAAGGGAAGTAAAATTGGGAAGCCAGGTACTGATTAAAAAGGAAGCTGATTATTAGCTTTGAGGGCATACCTAACTGACACTTCATTTAGCAGATAATGGAGAGCCACTGAAAGTGTAAAAACAAGGGATTGACATGATGATGTATGTGTATGTGTGTATACATAGCATACAAATATTAACCTGTCAGGTGGGAAAGACCAAGAGAAATACTAGTTGGAAAACGATCTTAATAAATACTATAGAGTTCAAATCTATTAAAATAGTGCTGGTGAGAGATAAGGGGGAACCTGACCCAACATGATGTATTCAGAGAAGATAGCCATTCAAAACACTATAAAGAAAAATGACACACTGTATGGCAACCAAGGTTCAGAGCAAGACAAAAAAGCCGTATCTGCTAAAACATTATTTTAGCAGATAATCTTCCCCAGAGAATTTTGAGATCTCTGTTATTTCCTCTCTTTTAACTGGAAGAAGAATATTGTAGTAGATGAATATAAAATAATTACAGGGAAATGGATTTCTTCTCGTTATGATGACTTTAAATAGCACACTTGTTTTCATGTCAATAAGTTGGCTGTTTAAGTCAATTTTGTTAAATAATGTTTTGGGGAAACAAAGAATATTTCCCTTTTCTCGTTTGTTGACCACAATTAAAGTTCTTTTCATTAATTTTTAATGTGATTTCTTTGTTAATCAGGTTGCCTCTAAGCTAAAAAAAGAAAAGAAAAAAAAAAAAAATAGAGACCATATCTGTTTTGTTCAATACTGAACATGCAGAACCTAGAATAATGCCAGTATAAAGCAGATGCTGAATACATTTGTTCAATAAATAAAGGAAGCATCTTCTGTCAAAGAGAAGTATTTTTAGTTTTATTTCCTTTAAAAAGGATTTGCCTTCTGTCAGTGAGGCAAATCACTTTGTCTTTCTCTATTCACTTTTGCTCACAGTGGTCATGTAGAGAAAAGCTAAATATTGTATTCCCAGTCTCCTCTGCTGTATGTGGAGTCTTAATTAGCTTCTCAAACACATTGCAGATAAAGTCTATTAATCCTCTGACCTTCACTGAATTCAAAAGTTTTTGTGTTAATTGTTTTGAGAGAATAATAGACAGTTTTGCTGTTAGAAAAGTCATGGCATCTCCTCTGGAAAAACAGTAGAACCGGAAAGAAGACTTGAAAGGATACTCGTATCTGAGCTGCTACCCTTTGCCATCATTACATGACAGAAGGAGAGTCACTTCTAAACTTTATGGAAACCATTTGTTTTCTTACAACTATAAAAACTGACTTTAAAAATGATTTGTCCAAAAGCAGCACAACAGAAATTAGGTTGCTTGAGATAGTTGTAATTTTATATATTAAAGCCATAAGAGAAGAGAAATTAACATTGATATCCACACATTATTATTGCTTGCATTATTGCCTTAAAACTTCAGGATTCCCCTTTATATATGAGATTGGCCCATTCACATCAACATTCATTTCTATTATAATGTTTTAACCACTCAGGTACTAAAGACAAACGGACGAAAATTACCACCCACGTTTTACAGATGAGCAAAGAGAATCACATATTCTTTTTTTTTTTCAAGAGTAAAAGATCCTACTGCTTATACAAGAAGGGATCAGAACTTGAACTCTGTTCTGATTTCAAAACCGGGGTCAAAGCTTCAGTGATCGTCAGCAACTGGGAGCAAGGGGGTGCTTCAGGATCACTCAAGAGCAAGGTGACATACATATCAGTTTGCATCTGTTGTAATGGTATAGTTATTAATCACACTCCCTTTTATTCTCAGAAATATTCAGTATAGACAATTGCATCCCCATCTAGGCAGGTTTTTAAATCATACTTTCCCAGAGATTTAGATATGTTGAGCCCCAGACTCTATCACCCCCTGAGAAATTATGATTCAGCTGGCTTGGTATGGGGCCCATAGGTGATTCTAGGGTGATTCTGTGCTGCCATATCTATTAGTCTGCTCGGGCTACCGTAACAAAATACCATAGACTGGATGGCTTTAACAATATAAATTTATTTCTCACAGTGCTGGAGGTGATGAGGTAAGATCAAGGTGCCAGCAATGTAGATTTCATTCTGAGTCTTCTCCTGGCTTGCAGGCAGCCACCATCTCACTGTGTGCTTAACATGGCCTTTCCTTAGTGCATATACATGGAGAGAGAATGCTCTCTGGTGTCTCTTCTCATAAGAGCACTAACCCCTTCAGATCAGGGTCCTAACCTCATGGCCTCATCTAACCCTGATTACCTCCCAAAAGCCCCATTTCCAAATATCAACATTTTGGGGGTTAGAGCTTCAACATAATGAATTTGGTGGGGGGAGGCATAAGCATCAGTCCATAACACCAAATAAAGAAAGCACTCATTAAGGCCCATGAAGGAAGTAGCCATGAGCAATGAAACAATACTCTCCTGGCAGTTGGAAGACTAAATGTGAGGTCTCCTCCTGCCACTGGCTGCATGACCTTGAACAAGTCCCTCATCATTCCAGGCTTCTGCTTTTTCTTTTTAAACCAAGGAGTTGGAATAGCATCCATGGCTCTTGGTTGAGATTGGGGGTCAGCCTGGGGAAAGGAGTATCTTGGGAGAGGACACTCTGTCAAATGACACGAGATTTCAGTAGGCACCTCCGTGGAAGTTGGGCATGCATGAAGAGGTTTCTCTTTGACCATCACTGCTTTTAGAGTGTCAGTGTTGGTGATGGAAGAATGTCATCATCATCACTTACCTTGAAGCTGGAAAAAGAAAAATTTGAAAACTTGGGTAGATAATCCTTAATTTCTCTTTCTAAAGCTAAACGTTTTTTTAAACTTTATGATTGGATTTAGCAACTTCTTGATTAAATAACTTGTCTGTCAGCTGCTTGGTTTGACTACCCACAGACAAACAACACACACAATATGTGGAACAATAGCTGAAGACATATTTGATGATGTGAGCACAAACTGATTTTTTTAGTCCCTTTCCTACTGAGCTGCTGGAAGACAATAGTGTGAGCATCCACCCTTCCTTGCCAGCTGGCTTGTATTCCTAGACCAGGAAAATAACTGCCACAATTACCCTACCCATTATGACAAGTTGCCTCTGGTCGAAATTATTACAGCATGTCCTTATTCGTGTCTGAACTCCACTTGTATTTGTGCATTACACCTACCCAGTCCTGGATGAGTAATTTTACTTGTGAGAGCCAAATAAGCAGAATGTAGAAATAGCCTTGGACAAAAATAGCTGCTGTTACAAACGTGATTTAAGGGCCGAAACGGTTCAGATCATCATCCTTGGTGTCTTTGTTTAACAGAGGTGGCTAGGAGGGGTTATTGGTCTCAGAGGTGGAATATAGCTGTTGCTCTGTTGGAAGAAAATTCGCTCCTCTGGCGACTTTTGTCCAGAAGGTAAATACTGTAATATGAGAAACTGGAGAGGCGGTATGTGCGATAGGCAAGTTCAGCATTGAAAGCTCTTGGCAGGATTTTTCTTTCTGCCCCTTGTCAGCTGTCCTTTAGCATAGGTTGAAGGCGAGCGCTTTGCCTTTGACATTGCACATTTAAATGCCAGCCTATGCAATTTACAGTACAAAAGGGCAAAGATACATGGGGGAATGAGGGAAAAAATCTTCTCTCTTCCCATTGGTTGACCTTTTGGTTCTGCTTTATATAGACATTAAAAGAACCCCTATGACCATATTTCCAATCTTCAAAACAATCACAAAAATAACTCCTCATGCAATGTTATTTATATACGCTGCTCCTCCTAGCCTTCATGCATTAGAATATAAAGCCTAATTTTCATCCCTAAAGACAGCCATTCCTGACTCAGCTGAAAGTAAAATCAAATTGGATTCGGTGATGCTGGTGATGGGGTCAAAAAATTTAATATCTGTAAAAATGTGTAAAAATAAAACCACAATTGCATATATAGGAGTTTAGGCCAACAATACTTGCATCTGAAATGTATGCTTAACCTGCTTACCTCAGGTTAATTTAGAAATTTTCAAATTTTAAGAGATCAAAATGAAACAGGTATAAAAGAAAGTAAACCTGTTGATGGCATTGGTGCAAGGCAAATCTGCACTCTTGACAAATGATTTCTGTAATTCCTTCTAGATGTTCGTTCACTCATTCATTCGTTTATGTGTTCATTTATTGAGTCTTACCATGATAGTCAATCTTCTAGATGCTAGGCAGTAACAGTGAAAAGACCAAGCTGTTGCCCTTATAGAACTTCCCAGTCTAGTGAAGGAAACAGACAATAAGTGGTACGTGTTATAACATCTTTGAGTGATAAGTGCTAGGAAGAATTATGAGGGTAAGGGAATAGAGAGGAAGGTGCTATTTCCACAGGGTGGTTTGGAAGCCCTCTCTAGGGAGCTGCTATCAGAGCAGAGATTTGAATGAAGTGAAAGAGTGAGCTGAGCACAAGGCAGTGGAAAAAGTTCCATGTGAAAGAAAGAGTAACTGAAAATGTCCCAGAGATCAAGGGACTGTAAAAGATGCAGTGCGGCTGGAATGGCATGAGCAAGGAGGGAGCGATAAGAGGTAAAATCACCAAGCTGTGGAGATCTGGATTGTAAAGTTTTTTTTGTTTTGTTTTGTTTTTTGCGGTACGCGGGCCTCTCACTGTCGTGGCCTCTCCCGTTGCGGAGCACAGGCTCCGGACCCGCAGGCTCAGTGGCCACGGCTCACGGGCCCAGCCGCTCCGCGGCATGTGGGATCCTCCCGGACCGGGGCACAAACCCACGTCCCCTGCATTGGCAGGCGGACTCCCAACCACTGCGCCACCAGGGAAGCCCTGGATTGTAAAGGTTTTTAATCCCAAGTCCAGTGGGGAGCTTTCAAAAGGTCTGAGTACAGATCAGTTTAAGCAATTACAAAAGTGAAAAAAAAAATGAGAAGGAATGATAAACATACTAGTCATGTCCTCTGTTGGCTAGAAAAGTCGTTTAATTTGCCTCTTGCTCTGTCCCCTTGCCTCTAGTGACACTGTAGTCCCTGAATTTTGCATACAAAATTCTTCTCTTCAGAAAAGGAAAAGGCTAGTGCCATCTGATGGCCACACTTGTGAACATCAGTCTCAGAGTATTTGCAAAAATGAAAGCATTCAGGACTAAGGGTAAGGAAGCTTTCAGTAATACTCATCACCCTAGGTAAAGGTATCTACTGAGTACATATAAAACTAGAACGAATTTAGAAACTCTGCTAAAATAGTGGCTGATGCTATTCTGCGCTACCTGCAATCTTTTAGTTGAGTCCAACTGATAGTTATTTTTGTCTATATATGTAATTCCATTCACATAGTGGGTGTTAGACAAATTCTTATTCAGTTGAAATGAATCTAATGTATATTCATCAGTGACATACCATCTCTCTTTCCTAAGTATATGACTATAATCCCCTTGAATCCAGCGAGAGACCATATCGTGTTCTATTTATTGTAGTAGTTATTGTTGGAGTGTGATTATTTGGCTAGCACGTGGATTTTTTTACATAGTGTTCACCTAATAAATGTAAATAAATATAACTAAATTTATAGGAAAGAAATAACTATGTTTTAATGTTACATAGAAGTTTATCTCAAGGGTTGTGGACTCAGGCTGCCTGGATAAAGGTCATCCATATGACCTTATGGGTAAAACTTAGTTTCCTCATCTGGAAAGACACTAACAGTTCTCACTTCATGAGGTTTTTGTGAAAATTAAATGAGAAAATGTAGGTCAGATGCCTAGTGCAGTATCTGGTATATTATAAGCAGTCAATACATAGTTCCTGTATTTATCATTATTATGAGTCTTATTTATTCTGCTTGACATTCTGAAGGTCAGATTCTGTTTCATGGAAAAGTTACGTATGAAAAAAGTAAGTAGCTCCTAAAGATGGTTTAGTTGGATCATTCAATACGCATTTGATTGAATACCTTCTTTGTAGTAAGCACTGTTCTGGCATGTCCAACAAACATGGGCTTTACTAGAAGAATTGAAAACTCCATGACGGCAAGCTTCTGGGGGTTTAATCACTATGTTTCCAGAGCCTAGAGTGGCATCTGGCACAGAGTACATGCTCAGTACATATTTGCTGAATGAATGAATGAAAAAGAACTCCATAGATATTAAAACTCTCTAGTTTTACTTCTTAGTCGTGTAACTATTGAAAAAGGAACTTGATATAAATTAAGGTTTCTTGTACGTAGATGTATACAAAACTGGAATGTGCGCAAAATTATATTATTGTCATTATATTTTTGCTTAGGAGAAGGATATCAGTATTAATGCTATCCTGAGGTACTGGTTTTTCAGCAGTGATCAAAAGATTCTTGCATTACTAATTGGGAGAAGGATCCTTAAAGAGAGGAATTTTGGTACAACTATTATGCAGATTACTCAATTTGTTTATGTTGACTTTTTCCCTAATATGTACATGTGTATTAAAATGTAACTCACATGTATACTTTCTTATTTCCTATTCAGCCAAAACTCATCTCCGCAGCATATGTGCTCAAGGATTCATTTTTCTGAGACTTAAGAAAAGCTGATATTTGCATATACATTTACTATCTATTAATAATCTCAGGAAAGCATCAACTACTTGCTAATATTCAACATATGTCCATGGAAGTACCCTTTTAAACAGTGAACTTCAGACTATCAGAGCAATGTGAAAATTTTTATACTTTAACTCACATATTTTCCAAGTACTCCTGCAGATCCTGTACAGTGGTTTCTTATATAGTACTTATTCTGCATTTTAATCATGCTTCAGTGGTCTAGAATTTTTTAAAACTCTGAATAAAAAGGATCTTGTAACCTTAATGTTAACCTTGATCAATATTTCAGAAAGTATTAGGAAAGGATTATTTATTGTGACCTAGGGGAAGTGCTAATCACAAAGACCCAGCATGGGTTCACCAAAATCAAATAAGGCATGTAAAATTAACCTTAATTCTTTATCTGGTAGTGAACTGGAAGATTAGAGAGATTATGTACACTTGGTGAATGTGTAGCAAATCTTTTGAAAAGGTGCCTTGTGATACGTGATTAAAAGGGAGAGAATGGACTGAATACAAGGGACAGCTAGTAATCCTTTGGACTTCTACTTACCAACTCAATAATAAACAACTCTTCACCGGCAGAGATCTCTAGGGATGTGTAGAGACCTGCACCATTACTTGGGAGTTTCTGGATTTAGTTAATCCTTGATAAAAAAGGTCGAATTGTGGTACTATTACGTATTTCTTTATTTGTAGAAGGCTCATTCATGACTCATCAATGTTTTATGATACATTTGCTATCACAATAGGCCAGGACATCTTCAAAGTCAATAACATTTATAACAATTTTATGTGGAAGAATGCTTGCTGGGACCTATATTCACTTGCCAGCTGGCTATATCAAACACTACTCTGTCTGTTGTTGAGTGCTTTCCGTACAGTGCCCTAGTTATTCTTGCAGAATTTACTTTTTTCAAGTCTGTGAAGTCATCAGTTCAGTCGTATCAGAAAGAACTAATGCTTCTTTCTCAGTGCTTTAGTTACTCCTAAGTAATCTCAAGTCACAGCATTGTACTCTTAAAAGAAAATTCTCTCTTTTTCTTTTTTTTGTAATCAGTATTGTCTGGTACGTCACCAAGTTATTATTTCAGATATAGTCTCAATTAAAGTGGTGCCCATAGTTTGATGGTTTGATGTCAGAAAGTACAGGTATATACAGGTCTCTGCACTTGAAGCACTTCTGATAATCCCTTTAGGAACAAATGCAGAGTGGTATGTCCAAGCTTCAACTCAGCACACTGTCCCCTCCCTCAGCTCTTGCTCCAAGACCGCTGATTTAGCAGCCTGGGGTGCTTATGTTATTGCCATTACTTCCACCAGCGCCCTTAGCACTGAGAATTTGTTGAACACTATGTGATAAAACCCTTAAAATGATGTTTTCAGAGTCTCATTGCATAGATTACAAACTTTGTAAAGATTTTTATTTTTTAAAACACATTCCTCCATGAAATACTATTTATTAACTCTTGATTTCTTAACTCTTTTACTCTTTTTTTCTGTGCTACTTTCTATGTAATGTGATTTTTTTATCCCCCAACCCCATCCCCCATCAAATAAACATACACAATGATATGTTTTAACTCAGAGAATTATTAAACATTTTAGACAATTTTTGCATTCTAGCCTACTGGAAGCAGTCAAATTTTAAATTAGCTAGTTACTAATATCACAATTATTATTTTTTCTTTATTTCTTATTTTTTTTAATTTGTTTTTGGCTGCGCTGGGTCCTCGTTGCTGTGTGCGGGCTTTCTCTAGTTGTGACGAGCCGCGGCTACTCTTCCTTGCGGTGTGCAGGCTTCTCACTGCGGTGGCTTCTCTTGTTGTGGAGCACAGGCTCTAGGTGCGTGGGCTTCAGTAGTTGCGTGGGCTTCAGTAGTTGTGGCACGCGGGCTTCAGTAGTTGTGGCTCATGGGCTCTAGAGCGCAGGCTCAGTAGTTGTGGCGCACGGGCTTAGTTGCTCCACGGCATGTGGGATCTTCCCAGACCAGTGCTCGAACCCGTGTCACCTGCATTGGCAGGCGGATTCTTAATTGCTGAGCCACCAGGGAAGCCCTTTATTTCTTCTTATGGTTTTTCACATTATATAAACTTTAAAATTTTTTTCTGATTTATCGTTATAATTTAATTTTTTAAAAAATGGTATTATTTTACTTAAACTCCTAAAATTTTTACCACAAAATTTCCATTCATGGAAGTTATTAAAAGGTTTATGTTAGAGTTTTGTTAGTTTCTGGCTGAAGCCTTTTAAAAACAGCACATGATCTGTTAGTAAAGAGATGTAATCAATAATGATCAGATATTTTGCTCAAATATTAGGAGACCAAGAAGGATGTTTACAGCCTCACCAGGAAGCCTTACCACAATGACTGGGGGATTTTGAAACCTAGAAAGAAAAATGTGACGTTTCTCAAATTAGATAGTCTATGAGCACTGTTCAGCTAAACATTCTGTATTGATAGAAATGTTCCATATCCACATTGTTGAAAATGGTAGCTACTAGCCACATGCGTTTTCTAACTCTTGAAGTATGACTGGTGCTACTGAGAAGCTTAATTTTAAATTTTATTTAGTTTTATATTTGAATAGCCAAATGTGGCTAATGGTGCCCTGTTGGCCAGCACAGCTTACTCTTTTAGTTTACTAGATCCTTCCTTTACCCGCTCCCCACTCCTTTATTTATCTGAGAACCCAGACACAGAAAATAAATTGTAGTTTTACTTAACACAGGGGTCAGTTAGGATTCCTGTGCTTCCTAAGAGCTGGGTAAGTTTCCATGGAGTGCTGGTAATCTCACTCTTGGGGAAAAAAGTATAGCACTGAATTAGCATTTGTTCATTTCCATGGTGTAAACAATCCCACCATGACCATTTTGAAGCTACCAACATGAAATCACCCAGCTGGAGAAATTTCTAAAAATTTGACTAGTGGCTCTCACAAGCTTGTACGAACTGGCTCTAATGTACTTATGCCCTGTGAAAGTCCAAAGCCCTCCCACCTTTGCTTCAGAATCCCAGAGCTTTGTATGCTCAAGACCACCTCTGGCTGTGAGCCCTGCTCTTACTTAATTGGTTCAGTTAGTAGGTTGGCTTGTTAATCCTCTTGATTCTGTCCTTTATTCTCACCACCACTTGTCTTTAATTTGCACAAAATCCATTCACACAAACTATTTATGTAAAGAGTTGAATTTTAAAAAAAGGAGTTTATGGATGGTAGAGCATATGTGTGTGTGTGTGTGTGTGTGTGTGTGTGTGTGTGTGTGTGTATAATCAATGGTAACAAATACAGATTGAATATTGGCTATCTTTGCTATTTAATGCTCTCTGGATATTGTCTGTTGTCCTTTCCCAGGTAGTCACTAGCCTCAGGTCATCTCTCTGACTCCTTTCCGACTTTTTTTCCTCACTTGTCCTCACCCCCTTACTTTTGGATTGCCCCCAGGAATTCTAAAATTCTCATTGTCATTAAAAGCAGTTTAGGTCTTTCCAGTCTCCTAAACTCTCCTTTTAGCATCCAAACTCATCACTTTGCTTAAAGGGCCCCAGGATCAACCTTCCTTATAAAGCAGTTATTCATAAATTCAACAGTTATTTATTGAATACGGATAATGTGCCAGGCACTCTTCTGGTTGTAAATATCAAATCTGGCCCTCTATTACATTAGTAGTGAGTGTAATCATTGTCAAAATGCCTAGCACAGTGCTGAAATATGTTTGCATTCAATAGATATCATGTTATTATATATATTTTAAGCAAAATTTAGAATTATTTAGAAACATTAAGGGAAAGAAAAAGAGGATGTGATCTTCAGAAATATTAAGCTTTTCATTTCTTTATTTCATCTATTCCCCATAATTACACATCCTATTCCACCCCAAAGCCTTTTCAGTCATATTTATGACCCTCAGATGTATAGAGACAATGATGTAATCCACTATCGTAGCAAAGTTGTGCATTTTTAATTAATACAAGCATATCTTTCCATTGACCTGTATTTGTTTGTTGTTGTTGCTTCTGCTATAAATTTTCTAGCTGTACATTGTGGGTACACAGTAAATATGCACTGAAAACACTTTTGGTTTCAATGAATGAGAAACTACAATAAATGAAAAATACAGTAAGTGCCGTAGTCATGCTTAATAATATATTTTGGCTTATTTTTTTTCTTTGATCATTCTTTCAGCTTTTACTCTAATATTATTTGGTAAATTTTGCAAGTACATTGGGCAATATTTTATTGCCCCGATGCTAGGTGCTTGTGGCAGAAGAGGATATATACAGTGTTCTGTGTTAATACGCTTGCTCATCCACTCTGTCTCTCACACCTTCCCACTGTTTTAGGCCTCCGCAGCCTCTGTCCTAGTCCAGGCTGCCATTACCTTTAGTCTGGAACACTGTTTTATCCTTCTTGACTGGCTCTGCATAGCCTGTAATTTGCACCACATATTTTGCAGTGCGTGGATTCATAGCCTACACATCTGGTTATTTTACTTTCCACTTTAAACCTGCTGAAGCTTTACTTTGTCCTTAGGATAAAGTTCAAATTTAAGGGTGTCAGTGCCTCTCCTGCTCTGTGTCTAGTTTCATCTCTTGATAACTGCTTCGCCACACAAAATTCTCTCCAGTCATTTAAAGGCATTCCATTCTCTGTTACACTTTCTGTTCTTTCAGAGGCTTCTTTCTTTGTTGAAAACCTTATCTTCACCTCTCTGTCGCTTATGTTTTGAATAACTTTTATTCATATTAAAGTATCCAGTTATTATTTCCGTAAAATATCATCCCTTCCTGCCCCTCTGGATAGGAAGGTATTTTGTTCCAAGAGTTCCCACTAAGTCTTCATCTCTTACAATGGAACATAGTGCACAGCACTGGGTATTTAATCGTATCTCACCAGATCAGAGTCCTGTTTTTTTAAGTAGGTTTCTCTATTTTAACTGACAGAGCTGGGTACAACGTAAAATGAATATCATGCCTCTGTTCAAAATTAAGGAGAATTAATAAATGCTATCCATAACTAGGAGATTTTGTTTCTCAGCTGGTATTCAAAAGTGACTAGGAAGAAAGCATACATTTGCAAGTATCCATTATGTTCAAAGTATTGTGCTCAGTACTTTACATATGTCACCTCATTTAATCCTCACAGCATTTGAGCCTTTGAAAACCTAAGCATGCCCAAGGGTATAAAATACTAATTGGCAAAGCTGGGATTCAAAGCTTGACCTTTCTGAATACAATATTTATGTTCTTTTTACCAATTCGCATTACTTTTGAGGGTCTATGAAAGCTGAATTGCTGACTACTATCCATCTTGTTGGCTGAATTGAGGAATATTTATTAAAGAGCTTTGTAAACTGTAAATATTCTACACACGTACAAGGAGCTATGGGTATTCCTTAAGCATCTCTTAAATACATAACTAAGTGACTCTGCAGTATTAATAGTGTCATTAGTGTTAGAGAGAAGCAAAAAATATTTATTCTTTTTATTTCTAAGAGTAACATTGCCCAGTGTGTATTCCTCTGGGATACAGAGGAATGTTATATTAGAGAAGAGTTCTATCATCAAATATGTTTAGGAAACAATGAGCTTAAATTGGTTTCTCTACTGTAGAATTTCAGTGTGGAATATGTTGTCATTTTAAAATCTTAGAAAGGTAACATCTTTTCTGCATGCTTTTCAGAATTCTTGACCCTGAACTCTTTTTGTGGGTAAGAGCATCTGTCAGAACTAGTATTCTATGGATCCCACTTGTAAATTAGTTGTAAAATTACTCATCAGAGAATGTTACTCTTAAAAATGTGTTCTGCCATGTAAATTCAGACAAGGATTGTGGATGGCTATTTCTGAGATGGTAAGTATGGAAGTTAATTTATATATGTGGGTTGCAAAATAACTCATTAAGTTACCCCTCTAAGAAATAGATATGAGAGTTTCCCACTTTATATTAGATGATATAAAATATGACTTCTTATTCGTGTGCTTAATTAGTATTATGCATACTGAGATGCTTCAATTAAATTCAGAAACTTTGATGATTGAATATTGTGCATACAGTGTTGTGATGAACCAGATGAACAGCACAGAGCACATGGGAATTACATACTTACTATCTGCCGTCTTCTAAGCATTTTCAGAGTATTAGCTCCTGTCCTAATGTGAAACCAGGTACCATTTTTAATACATTTTAAAGATGAGGAGACCAAGCAAGAGAGCTATTGAATTATTTCCCAATGTCACACAACTAAAAATTGGTTGGGATTGGATTTGTAATTAGGCTGTGTGCCTCTAGGGCTTATGTTATTAACCCCTATGTGATACAATATTGCCACTTCCTTATTGATTTCTGATGGTGAAGTCTTTGTGGAAAAAATAATTTCTTTGTACAAAAGTGTACTTGTATTACTATAGTTTTCAAGATTTACAGCAGTTTTGAATGAAGTAATCACAAAAGGTAGCAGTCTTTTACCCTTCTTACAATTCATTTTTACCAAATAATTAATACTTTACCATGCTTCTCCCATGTTCTTTCATCCTTTAAAATAACATGTTTTTATTCAACAGATTTACTATTTTAGTCCATCATTTAGCTTGTGGGGGGTATATTATGCATATCCACAGAGAGGGGATGGCATGAGGGAAGAAAAATGATGCATTTGGAAAGTCTGTCCTCACGGCATGTGTAGATTCCAGAGAGAGACAGAAATGTATGTGAACAATGAAAGCACACATAGAAGGTATAGATGCCTTAAGAAAAGTCCTGGTGAGGTGCCATGCTGGCTCAAAGGACAGAGAGAGGACTTGCACTTGGGGGATCAGGGAAGTTTCCAGAAAATGATGGTATTTGAGGTTGGATGAAAAAGAGTACGCAGTTGGATGTGAAGATAAAGAGAGAAGCAGACAAGCACAAATAAAGGCATGGGGAGAGCCCCAGTGCTAATTTCATGTCCAGAGTTACTAAAACGTGCTGTATTCAGTTGGGTGTAAGCAGAAAGCAACTTTGTTCTTTCAGTGACTACCACTGCAAACCTCTCTTTAGACCTGCTTTTCTCTACCCCTTGGATGAAATCCGAAAAAGACCCTATATTTTTCCTGGTCATGCTCAGATAATAAAACAATGATCTTTTCCCCCAAGCATTTAAAACTTCCAAATCCAATGTAATATCAAAGCTCCCAACACCCATCCCAGTTAAAAAGTTTCCCATTGCTCAGCTTGAGCTTGCCCTGAGCTTGGAAGCCTGTAAGTGGGTGGGGTGTCCTGGGCTTCCTGTCCCTTCTCCTCACTCTGTTCCCAGGCAGCTGATTGCCATAACCTCCAGGGTAAGAGCAAAGGGGAGGGAGCAGGGATGAGGGATACAATCTAACTTGACTGGCTCAAGTATTACCTGAGTTTGGTGCCTTCTGTCCTAGTGTCAGATGTCCAAAACTGATTTGCACACCAAAGATAAGTTATACCATTGACAAGTTAATTTAATAATTCTAACACTAAAAAGCTTACTATAAAATTTTCATGTAATTGAAACAAATGCATGTTATTTTTAGGACTGTGCCTTTTTCATTTTATCTTTTTTGTGTAAAGGAATATACACATTTTAACTTTAGGAATCAGGGACATAGGGGTTAACTACCACCTGAAACCATCATGTAATTTAATTTTTAGAAAAGAATGCCAAGGCCTGCTCGAATGGGATTGGGAATGCCACAGTTTAAATTCTTTGAACATCAAATATATGTATTACTACCTTTAGATCTGTTTCATATCTAACCTGTTTTAAAAAAAATCTTAATTTAAAATCAACTATATGGCCCCAATTGTAGGATAACTTATGAACATTTGTGTGTGTAGCATGCTGTGTTCTGCATGCATTTCTTTGCTATTTGCCATTTGTTGAATTCATAGGTACCATTGTCCTTATCAATACACAAGAGAAACTCATTCTCTGTTTTCAGTTATTCCTAAAGTGTTAGCTCTCAGGAGAGACTCTGAAAGATTCTGTTCCTGTTTTTGAGCCCAGCAAGTTCCTTTTAACTGAGACAGTAATTTATAACACTGAATGTAAATGACATGGAATGATTTTTCTTAGACCAAATTAATTTGTTTCACTACTTTGACAATCTTCTAACATATAACAAAATCTAGATTTTTAAAAAATTGTCTTTAAATGATCTGATTCCAAAATTACTAAAATACATTAAAGACTTCAAATATTTAAAAAGAAAAATTCTGAGAACAATTCAAAGATTAAATTCACATAAAGGCAACCAAACTCAATAAAAGTAAATAAATTATAAATCCAAAGTTAACTAAAAAAAAAAAGAGTAGAACTAGATTTTATTCTTCTATTTTTGGTTAATATACTTGTTACTATTATTTGAATATTTTATAAGGGTTGATATTTTAAATATTTGAAGAATTTTGGGGTAAATATATTCTCTATCAATATCATTGTTTTTGTTTATAATTAATATTCTTGTAATACAATATACTAATTTACCATGATACTGCAATATTAACACTATTTCTGTGCCCGAGATAAGTAATTAAAGGGCAGCCTTGGAATCCTTCTTTTCTGGTCTTCTTGTTATATGAAATAATGCATTTCTTTCTTGTTTAAGTCAAATAATATAGGATTTTCTATACATTACTCTATAGAAATTAGCTGTTAGTACTGCCATTGTTGTTATTTTTTTAAAACTCAACACCGTTTGTATAAAAAGATTTGCTTATGTTTACATATGGCTATCAAGAAAAAAATGACATTATTTTGAAAAGAGTTGAAAAGGCTTTCTATGTTGGAAACATGCTGGACTAGGAATCCGAATATTTATGACTTAGCCTAGGCCTGCCTGCCTGTCTGATAGGGTTATGACATAGATCTAGTGAAATAATTTATGCAAAGGACTTTGGAAATTCTAAGGATGCATACAAATTAAAAATTTCATTCAAATACAGAATAGTTCAGAGTAAGATTTTCAGTATGTTGGTGAGGACTTTCTAGAACTTAATGTGTTATACAATCTTGATGTCTGTGAAATACAGTTTTGTTGAATATTTATGCAGAATATTCATAGGTTTTGTTTTTTTTGGTCTTCCATTATTCGATTTTGGCTTTTTGCTTGGTTTTAAAAATTTTCTGATTAAAATTTTAATCTGTACATTTGAAGTTATCTGATTTTCTAGAAAATTCAATAAATGAAGGATGAGGAATCAATAAAATTTTTAGAAATTTGAGTAGACATATATATTCCAAGGACTGATGTAAAAAGTCAAGTATGGTCACAAGATAAATCAGTATTTTAAACATTTCAGCACAAAATACTGAGGCACCACCACTAAGTTTCTGCTTACTGTTCAAGAGATAGAACATCCTTCTTGGTATTAGTCATCTAATGAGTGTTCTCTGGTTCTAGTGCTTGAATACTTGGGTTAGATTGCAATTAGTATGGGACCATTGGTGGAATGATCAACCTTCCTGTGATAGCATTTTGCAGTAGTTTGCCATGATATCAGTGTGTTTTTGAAACTAAATTGACTTTTAAAATTTCCCATCATCATGTGAGCTTGTTTGAGAGATATTTGATTATTTACTAGTCTCTGGTCTGAGGATTTACCATGGTAACCTCTATTGCATCCTTACTTTTGGCCTCCTCCCTCCAGCCTCATCGTATAGTACCGGAACTCATTCTGTCTGCTTTTGAGATTTCTTGTCAATGTTAAAGTTCTCAAAAAAAAAAAAAAAAAATATATATATATATATATATTTTGCATTACGCGGGCCTCTCACTGTTGTGGCCTCTTCCATTGCGGAGCACAGGCTCCGGACGCGTAGGCTCAGCGGCCGTGGCTCACAGGCCTAGCCGCTCCGCGGCATGTGGGACCTTCCCGGACCGGGGCACGAACCCGTGTCCCCTGCATCGGCAGGCGGACTCTCAACCACTGCGCCACCAGGGAAGCCCTCTCAAAAATATTTCATGCTCCATAGTCAATTGTAATTTCATTCTTAACATAGATTTTTCAAACTGTTCTTTGGTTTCTGAACTCAGATATGTACAGTAGTTCATATTTGTAAAATTTTCATTGCCTTCACATGGGTCATGTGGAATCCAGTCCATCTGTGAGATGCTGGGGATGGGCTACTTGGAAACCTTATAGTTCTAAGAGTGGATTTCAGTTCAGTCATTTGTTGGAAGAAGATTAATACCTTGCCTTTTACCAAAGTATGTGGGAAGGTGTTTTCATGTACTAGCACTCACTCATTTGCTCTCAAATACTTCTGTGCACATGGCTCCAGTAATTGAAATATTAACTCCCTTATTTGTGCATATGAGCGTGGATTTTGAATATTCAAAGGTAGAGACTGGCTGCTAAAGTCACCTATTATGCTTCATTGTATGGTCCCAGGGAAAGCAGTACATTTGCGCAATATGTGAAAGTGTGGGCTTCAGAGCAATGTCAGTCCTTAGTAACCTCAGCTTGTCATTTTGCTGTTAAGAGAACCTCTAGGCTTCCTGCTAAATATCAATTTAAGTTTAAGTCTGCATGCTTGACATTGGGGACTACTGTTCCTGAGAGGTGTGCATAATTCCCTTTAACATTGATGGAAAGGAGAGCACGACGTGGTGAAATATCCTTCTTGGGAGGACAACATTGTGAAGCTCATTTATTTCTCTAGATCGATTATGTGCGAACTGACAGTTAAAGCATTTGAACTCTTAGAGCTGTGACACAAATTTGTGCTAAAAAACAGATCATCACACATTACAATAAGTCCACAATCCCTAAAATTAGAATAAATAGGGACTGTTATCTATGACTCATTCAGTGACATTTCATCTCAAATATGTAGTGCATATTTTCCCATACATCCCAGAGGTAACAAACAGCAAATAATATCACCTTCGTGTTTAAACAAACAACTGCATACTTTACATATTAGATTAGGGGAAAAAACCTCAAACATGTGGCAGCTATTATAGTACATAGCTTCAAAAATTAGATCACTTCATCCAAGTATTTTGTTCTTCATGAATGTTAGTAAACACCCAAGAAGGTTGAAATCTTCATATCAGATAGAAGAAAATAATCAAATATTGCTTTCTGGCTTTATTAGATCTGTTAACTATTTGCCAAATGGTCCTCTTTAGCTTTAGAGATAAAAAAGGTTGCCCTATAATCTTGATATATCAGAATACCTACATATAATATTTAATAGCACAATTTTATGCATTAGAAAACCTGAGTCATTTCAATAATAAATTTCATTTCTAATATCTTTTCCCATTTTTCCCTCAACTGTCATTGTTTTTTATCACAATTTACTGCTTGTATTCACATTTTTTTCAATTCTTCTCTCCAGTAGTTTTTTCTCTTTATCCTTTTCTCTCTCATATTTTTCCTTTTTAATAAAATTCCATTTTCAGCTAAATTGAATGTATTTTGAATTTGGACGTCTTCCTTGTACTCGTCATTGATCACAATATTACCCTTACAGGAAGTAGTTGGGCGTTGTTGGCATTTCGATGGGGTAATTTTGATTTCCAGAGGAACAGATGCCTTTCTCTCCACCATCTTGGGATCTTTCCACCTTAATAGCTTTCGCACCTCCCGGACTTTTTAATATTTTTCTCTCCATCAGGTATTTTTCTGCTCTCTTCAAATAAAATGGAGTTTCCTATTTTGAAAACAGCGTTTGCTTGATTCTCCTGCTACCTTCAAGCCACATTTTTTCTAGTGCCTTTTACAACACTTGTCAAATAAATGACTTACACCCTCCACCTCGATTTAGTCACCGCCCACCTTAAGCCCCTAAAGACAGATGTAGTGTAAACCCTGACAGTTGGCTTTTTTTTTTTTTTAAATGCCAGTGCCTGACTTAAGCTTTGGTTTCAGAGTCATCCACTTCAAACCACTTCCTAGATGGCTGTCTCAGATAGGCACCTTGACCACTTCCCAGATGGCGGTCTCGGATAGGCACCTAGACCACTTCCTAGATGGCTGTCTCAGATAGGCATCTTGCCCCAGCCCCCCACCTTCCATAGTCCAGGCTTTTTTTTTTTTTAGAGATCTTGGTTTATTTTGATAACCGACCGCTTGGGCCGCTTGCTTTTTCTCTTCCCAGGCTTTAAACTCCCACTCTTACGTTTTTCATTCACCAGTAGTGAGTCTGCAAAACCCTAGGCCCAACCCTTGACCCCCAACAAAGGCAGAACTCCAGGCCTGCTAGCTCTCTCTTTCTCTCCGTCTCCCCTCAAGAACTTGCTTTGTGGCCTCCAGGTGTGCCATGTAATTTCCAGGACCTGTAAGTAACCTCTTTTGTTTTTATTGCTGAGGGTGTCTTGCAATCATAATAAGAATACAAGGCCCTGTCCAGATACAACATAGGTTATTGATAGGCTGAGACCAGCACAGAACAATAGGCTTCCTACTATTTGCATCCCAATTCCAAAATCATGTTCAAAAATGTTGCCAGGGACTCTCTAGATATAAAAACAAACTCTCTTTGTGTTTAATCCTGAGGTTTATTTCTTCATTTTTTAAACATCCTCTTTCCTTGACCTTTGCTGAAATTAACATCTGAATTTTTCTTATACATTTTCAACCAATATTTTTCTCAAGCCAACTTGAGAAAGCCAACTTCTGTTTGTCCCTTGGAAAAACTGTTCCTTCTTCCTCTCATAATGTTAACTTAACCTCTATGTGGATGATGTGAGAATCTCCGTATGTCTTCAAAGGCCATATTTTTTTCCCAATGTCTACTTAATATTTTCACTTGAAGTTACACCATTGTCTCAAACGCAATATGTATTTCTGTTATAAACTTCAAATAAATTATGTTAAAACAAATTCTGTTTATCAGGTCCTAAACCTGTCATATTTGAATAAACAGCCTTCTTTTTCCTCCTCTGTACATGTCAAACACATCTACAGAGGAGGAAAAAGAAAGCTGTTAAATGTCTAACTAATTATTTTCTTTCCACTTTCCATTCCATGAACACCTGCCTAGTTTTACACATTATCATTTTACAACTAGAGTATTTCAGTGACAATTTACCTGGTTTCTATGCTCCCAGAATAAGCCCTTTCTCTTGACAATCATGGAAAGTTTATCTCTTCGAAACATTGCTGTGTAACTCCCTTGCTCAAAAGTGTAATGGCTCTTAATGTTCTAAGAAAAAAGTACATCTCATTCACTGAGATTTCAAGGTTAGTTTTTTTGCCCATAATTTACTTTAAACAATTTAAAATTTTTCATTTTTACTTCTCATTAACACAAAGGGGACTCTTGCTCCCCAGCCAGATAGATCCATAATCCACGGGAATACTTAACCAGTCATTCACTTTGTAACTTTCTTTCCCTCACCCCTTTGTGGCTCTGTACTCTCCTTCAAGCCTTACCTATTTCCTGCCTCCTTTAAAATTGCCAAAATCCAAAACTCAGATTACTGTGCCCTTCATTTGGCATTTTTCCTGTAGTGTCCCTAACCAGACTGTGTGTGGAAATAGTCCTTACATTTAAGTATTGTGCCTGCCCCCATTAAGCATGAATGCAAACAATACAGAAGCAAGAGTGAGTGATAGAACTCAGTAATTATTTGGAGAAGTATTTTCTCATTTAATAAAATTGAGTTGTGCAACCTTAAATTGTCTGTTAAACCTGAGGACAAAGTTTAGCTGAAAGCGTTTCTTAAAAAATATAACCCTGAATTCTTCCTTAGATTGCTTTGATTTAGGACTCTTTGTTAAGGATTCCTTCTTTTTGGAAATCATGCTAATTTTCCAGTGTAATAGATCTGCATTTTATAAACCTAGCCATTTTTTCAAGAAATGTAGATTCTCTTTGAAGCTGATTATACCATCTTCAGATTTTGGCATGTGCAGTATTATAGAGAAAAAAAAGACTCAGTGAGTCTGAACAGTTTTATGAGGATAATCGCTACCTATTTGGTTTAGAATTTCAGGCAGATAACAATGACTTTTTTAAACATTCTCCTAATCATTATTCATGTACCCATGCAAAAACATTGACTGGATGCCTTCTTAGTGCCAAGAATTGTGTGAGAGAATGAAAATAAACCATGCTTTGCTCTCAGTTTTTGCTTCCACTATCCTCATTTTTTTTTTTTTTTACATTTTTATACGGTTACTTTTATGCTTAACAATTCTGTTTGTTTATAACATTCCCAAATTGGGTAATGAGATAAAAGGGGGCATGTGTGTGTTTCTTATTGTCTAGAAAAGTGAAAACCAGAATGGTAATATTCACAGACACTGTTTACTAATGTTAGAACAATAGGGGCTGGTGTTTTTTAAGGGCTGAATTAGATCATGATGCTCTATGGTATCATTTAGTGAGGAAATCACTCCTCATAGTATGTATAAGTTCTGAGTTAAGGGACCTACCAACAGCATATCACTTAATTTTTAAGACTGAAATTTTACTTGAAAAATATGGCTGAACAGCCAGAAATTTTGTTTTTTTGATATGTATGCATAATATACATAATAAAATAGCTTGTTTTCTAAAATAAACTCTTGACTCTTTAAATTTTATTTTGTTTCACTTAAAGAGCCCAAATCGATCTTAGATAAGGAAATAAATCACTCATATTGGGAATGCAATAATTTTTCCAAATCATAACATTTATTTCAATAAAAGTCAAGTTTCTACTTGAGTCCTAATTCTTCTAGGAAGCATGTTTCTCCTAAGAGAATCCATCCAGTTTGGTGGTTAAAATGCTTGCTTTTAAAACATGATCAAAGAAAAGGGGGTAATTATTTTATGGTAAGGGAGGACTACCAAGGTAAGCCTCAATAATAAAACTAAATAATCAAGAAATTTTCCATCAAAACATAGGTATTTTTTTTCAAATTCGCGTATCTTTGTTCATAGTCACGGATTTTGGAAAGGTGTTACAGAAGTAGAAAGGGACCTGAAGTGATCATCTGAGGCTGCCTCTTTGCTTTAAGCAGATACATTGAGGACCCCTCGAAAACAGATATCTATCTGGCAACCCCAGGAATGGGACCTCACATCTTCCCATGGTATCACATTACATTGTTTTATTAGCTGTATGGCAGAAGGCTTTTTCTTAATCTGACTGGAATCAGCCTTCCGTTTAACATGCCAAATATTTTTTTTTCTTTTTTTTTTTTAACATCTTTATTGGAGTATAATTGCTTTACAATGGTGTGTTAGTTTCTGCTTTATAACAAAGTGAATCAGTCATACATAAACATATGTTCCCATATGTCTTCCCTGTTGCGTCTCCCTCCCTCCCACCCTCCCTATCCCACCCCTCCAGGCTGTCACAAAGCACCGAGCCAATATCCCTGTGCCATGCGGCTGCTTCCCACTAGCTATCTACCTTACTACGTTTGTTAGTGTGTATATGCCCATGACTCTCTCTCGCCCTGTCACAGCTCACCCTTCCCCCTCCCCATAACCTCAAGTCCGTTCTCTAGGAGGTCTGTGTCTTTATTCCTGCTTTACCCCTAGGTTCTTCATGACATTTTTTTTTCTTAAATTCCATATATATGTGTTAGCATACGGTATTTGTCTTTTTCTTTCTGACTTACTTCACTCTGTATGACAGACTCTAGGTCTATCCACCTCATTACAAATAGTTCAATTTCGTTTCTTTTTATGGCTGAGTAATATTCCATTGTATATATGTGCCACATCTTCTTTATCCATTCATCCGATGACGGGCACTTAGGTTATTTCCATCTCCGGGCTATTGTAAATAGAGCTGCAATGAACATTTTGGTACATGACTCTTTTTGAATTTTGGTTTTCTCAGGGTATATGCCCAGTAGTGGGATTGCTGGGTCATATGGTAGTTCTATTTGTAGTTTTTTAAGGAACCTCCATACTGTTCTCCATAGTGGCTGAACCAATTCACATTCCCACCAGCAGTGCAAGAGTGTTCCCTTTTCTCCACACCCTCTCCAGCATTTATTGTTTCTAGATTTTTTGATGATGGCCATTCTGACTGGTGTGAGATGATATCTCATTGTAGTTTTGATTTGCATTTCTCTAATGATTAATGATGTTGAGCATTCTTTCATGTGTTTGTTGGCAGTCTGTATATCTTCTTTGGAGAAATGTCTATTTAGGTCTTCTGCCCATTTTTGGATTGGGTTGTTTGTTTTCTTGTTATTGAGCTGCATGAGCTGCTTGTAAATTTTGGAGATTAATCCTTTGTTGGTTGCTTCATTTGCAAATATTTTCTCCCATTCTGAGGGTTGTCTTTTGGTCTTGTTTATGGTTTCCTTTGCTGTGCAAAAGCTTTGGAGTTTCATTAGGTCCCATTTGTTTATTTTTGTTTTTATTTCCATTACTCTAGGAGGTGGGTCAGAAAGGATCTTGCTGTGATTTATGTCATAGAGTGTTCTGCCTCATGCCAAATATTTTTTAAAGTGAAAGGCCAAATCATGTCTCATTCATACTTTTCTTCTTATTAAAAAAAAAAAAAGTTTTCTTCTTTTAATTGTTTAAATAAATCTATACCTTGATCTTCAACTCTAAATTCTAAATTGTTAAATGTTTAAGAAACCTGCCATTCTTAGACATTCAGAGAGCTAGATGATGCCATGAGGGGAAATGCCCGTTACTCTAATTGTAAATATTCTCACTAATGTTTTCCAGTTTCTTTTCTCCCTAAGCTTACTTCTCTTCAAATAATATAGGAAAAATGTGATTCCATGTGTAGAAACTGTAGGTAGATTTTGACTTATATTTAATTAAAACATCAAAATTATTTTTTTCAAATTAAGAACTATTTAGAATAGTTTTTATGGAAAACATAGTCTGTGCTCTTAAAGATTAAGAAAAAAATCAGGAGAATATTTTAGCAAACCTTGAAGAATCTTTTTTTTTTCTGAATTAAACTCTATAATGCTATGATACTAAGTTAAAGGCTATTTAAATTCTAAAGCAAATAGTGTACAAAATACATTCCTCGATCAGAAGATTTTCTGGAAAAAAATAGTCTAGCTAAATTATGCTACCTATTGTAAGCAATGCTGCCAGCTTATTTAGATTCTTAACCTCTAGCAATAACAGATTATTTTGATAAATTATTCATATTTCTGCACTGTGCACCTTTTGCAATTTGCATATCTGGCAGCAAATAGGCTCTCCTTTCAGGCTTCAGTCCTCTTGGTCAGACAGGATGGCCGAAGGCTGCTTCATGATTAATTTCATCTCAGTGGGGTTATTATCATACTGAAATTAGCAATGCCCCTGAAATATGCTTTCCTGGAGCTACAGGCACAAGAGGCTTAGTTAGTTTAAGAGCTTTTAACCATATAGTAAGTTTTAGCTTAATTGTTAACCTTTCTCTATTTGGGGAGTATGTACACCTAAAAATAATACTGGATTTTACAAGACTAGAAAACAATAATTTAGAGCTTGATTTAGCAGCTCATTGGATTGCAGGATAATTTGTCATTAGTTTCTAGTATCTTATTTAAAAAGGATGTATACTTTTGAACAATCAAGGAGGTTTTTATATTGCTGGTTCAAAGTTTACTGCTGAATCAATAAATATTAATTTTTCTTCCGGTTTGTGTAAAAGTCATTCAGCTTTTCTATATTTAGTTTTCTCACCTAAGAACAGTCTAAATGCCTTGTACCATTGCAGAATTAGCAAGAGATGGCTTTTAAAGAAATGTTTCTGGAAAATATTTTAAATTCAGTGATTTGGGGTTGGGAAGAACTGTAAGATTTCTTAGAAAATATTTAAAATGTAAGTGTGGTTCTCTACAATGCTATTATTGTTCATCTGCTGTCCGTTAGTCAAAGACCAATACTAGACTCGCAGTGCAGCAATCTACTTGCTGTTAAAGTTATGTGAACCCTACATTTGAAAACTCAGTGGATTCACACTTCACATTAAAAGAAGTCAGAGTATAAACAGAGTCCTGTAGATGAAAAGTTCATGATATTAAACTAATATTTAAACCTATATGCAAAAATTGATTTCTTAACAAAGTAGTTGCAGACTCAATATATTTTCAGTTTGTTAAGTCAGACTGTTTCATGCCTAAGGAATCAGAAGACACTAAAACATTTGGCTAATCTGATTCATGACAATTTGTTTATATAAATACAACATGTTTCAGGAAGCTAAGAATACTAACTATTCTGATAATTTCCTGCTAAAACATTCCCAGGAGACATATACTGACACTTAAATCTAGGTCCATCCTGTCTCTGATTTTGAGCTCCAAAATATTATTTATGGATTTCAGAATTATTATAAACTTCAGTTGAATTTTCTTATTGTCCTCTGTTCTTATTTAAATCACTATTTTATTTCAAAAATGTAACTATAAAAATTATCTAATAAAAAATTGAAAAAAGGAAAAATTATTTGATATAATAAAATTTTCATTTGGGCTGCGTGTAGTAGAGGCAGTGAGTAATACAGAGGAAATAAGACTGGCCATCACTTGATAATTTTTGAATGGGTGTTGAGAGCACCAATGAGGTTGGAGCTTATTATACATTCGTTATTTTGTTATATATTTGAAAATTTTCCTAGTAAAAGGTTGGTTTCATTTTCAGTTGGCAGTAATCAAAAGGAGAGAGAAAATTATGTATACTGAAAACTTGTTTGTAAAGATTTAATGTGTTTTCACTCTTGTGTAGTGTTTTTTTACCGCTCACTGCTGTGGCCTCTCCCGTTGCAGAGCACAGGTTCCGGACACGCAGGCTTAGCAGCCATGGCCCACGGGCCCAGCCGCTCTGCGGCATGTGGGGATCTTCCCAGACCGAGGCACGAACCCGTGTACCCTGCATCGGCAGGCGGACTCTCAACCGCTGCGCCACCAGGGAAGCCCTGTCTGGCCTTCTTAATGTACATTTATGGTCTCAGAGTTGCTTCCTTCTTAAAGCGTTGGTTTTGAAAATGGAAATACTGTACACTAGCAGATGTCAAATCTGATCACCTCTGCATGTGTCCTCAATAGATTAGAGGCTGACAGAGGAATAGAATGATCAATGGGAGAAGTTATTAATAAGGCCCTAAGAAAAGCTCTCCATAATTCACAATTGGGTATACCAGGTGGTCCAACAGAATCGTAGGCATGGAGAACTCATTTAGAATCAGTGGTCTAGGGATTCCCTGGTGGCGCAGTGGTTGAGAGTCCGCCTGCCGATGCAGGGGACACGGGTTCGTGCCCTGATCCGGGAAGATCCCACATGTCACGGAGCGGCTAGGCCCTTGAGCCATGGCCACTGAGCCTATGCGTCCGGAGCCTGTGCTCCACAATGGGAGAAGCCACAGCAGTGAGAGGCCCGTGTACCGCAAAAAAAAAAAAAGAATCAGTGGTCTAAGAAGACATTAAAAAAAAAAAAAAGAAAAGATGGGGGAAATTTGAGTATAAAAATGCTAAGGTACTTTACTGACAACTATTTTTAATTTTTTTTTTTTTTTTTAAATCAGAACTACTCTACAGTTCTCTGATATGTTGAGATCTTTAAGTAGTAAAACACCTAGGCAGTTTAGGGTACTTTTGATGATCTTTCCTATGTATTCTTGTATCCTTTCATCCACCTTTTCATTCATCAATTATTTATTAAATACCCACTAAATGCTAGTTATAGGGTAGAGTAATACTTAGAAATATATTAGTTAGAATTCACTATGTGTAAATCTTGATTAATTCTGATTTGAGACCAACTATTCTAGATGTGACAAAGGTAGCACTAACATGATAGTTGCATGTTCCTCCAGGAATAAAAGAAATTAATAATAAAAAGATCATAGGTAGAATGGACTCAATTTAATTTTGACAAAAGATATTTTGTCTTAAGAAATAAATTTAGGAATAAAGTAAACCATATATGTGGATAAATAATATTTCTTTTATACAAAAACAGAATGAAAAATTACTATTTTTGTATCATGATTATAATACAAATGAATAATTATCTCACCAACAAGAGGTAAAGCATGAATTAGAAATTAAACCTCTGGTGTTTGGCCAATGAAACATTGATTCTTTGCTTATGATTCTTGGCCAAGTTATTCTGATGCAATCTTTTTATTTTATAATTCTAACTAGGATTATAATATTAACCTGTAATCAACATTTGATGATAATTAAATGAAAGATTATAATATATGTGTGTATCAACTACTACATTTACACCTAGCTTAGTACATACAAATAATAGGTCCTAAATAAATATGTGATAAATGAGGAAATAAAGATTAATACCTAAAACAAATGAGCAAATCTTCCTTCCCATGTTGTTAAATGATAATTCAATTATTGAAAACTTAGTAAAGACAATCATGAACAATTATTTAGTGAAATGTGAAATGATCCATTGCTTTAAAAATCTTTATTTCTCCTTTATTTTCATGCTAATTAATCAAATAATATATTTAAATGTCTATGGTATAAGTGAGGTTTTTTTGGTACCCCGTTTCTTTGAAGAGAACATTCTGAACAAAGAAAAAAAAAAGCCAACTCAACCCCCCTAAGGCAAGAGGGAAGAAAGATTCAAAATGAAACTTGCTCATACTCTCACAACACATATTGTTGTCCAGGGCCATGGTTATAGTTGATGGGCACCACAGCAGTGTAGGGAATGACATTTTAGGTCAAAAGCTTATCCTGGAATTTGGTTGTTCTGGGCTTTGTTCTCTTATTAGTCACTCAGTGACCTTCAGTGAGCCACTTTATTTATGTCTTAATGCTCCATGCATTTCAAAGGGCTAATCATACAGAAATAATATACAAAGAATTCTGAGATTTTCAAATTCAGGTGCTAAGGGCTTCCTTGGTGGTGCAGTGGTTGAGAATCTGCCTGCCAATGCAGGAGACAGGGGTTTGAGCCCTGGTCCAGGAAGATCCCACATGCCACAGAGCATCTAAGCCCATGCGCCACAACTCCTGAGCCTGCACTCTAGAACCTGCAAGCCACAACTACCGAGCCCATCTGCCACAACTACTGAAGCCTGCACACCTAGAGCCCGTGCTCAGTAACAAGAGAAGCCACCGCAATGAGAAGCCCACACATCGCAATGAAGAGTAGACCCAGGTCACCCCAAGTAGAGAAAGCCCACGCGCAGCAACAAAGGCCCAATGCAGCCAAAAATAAATAAATAAATAAAATTTAAAAATCAAATTCAGGTGCTTAATGAATGCAAAGTATTCCATGGTCAGTTAACAGTGAAGCAAAATAGTTTTGGGAAACTTTATTTTATGATTTTATTTGGTTCAGTTACTTTATTTCTGTCTCGGTAAGCCTAATTCTCAGTGGTTCTCCTAATAATTGTGTTCATTTCTTAACAAAAATTCTGAGTGCCAAGGGCAGTGTTTTTATGTTTGTGTTTTTATAATTTTTCCTTTTTTTGTTGTTATATATCCTTCTGAAATAGTACTTCATGGTAATTTATTTATGTCTCTTTTTTTTTTTTCCATAAGATCCTGGCAAAGTCCCAGAAGCCAAACAAGGGACAATAAAAGTTGCAGCACAAGGTAGGCAACAAAACACTTAAAAATTCTATTGCTTTTAAAAAAAAACTTATAGTAGCACTTTATTGACAATAGCCAAAGCTGTTTATTGCAGAATAGCACCATCTGCTGGGTTATTATAGAAAACATTTTGTTGTTGCATGAAGATGCACATTTCAAGAATTTGTTTAGTTATTGGTGAAAGTGCAACTGAGAGTAATGCCACATTTGCAGAGGAGACACTGAATGACCCAAGAATTCGTATCTCGACTCCAGGTTTGTCATTGAGCTTTTACTTGTACATCCAAAAATAAACCATAGATTAATTGATACATAGAAGATAATATGATGGACAGATAGAGATACACAAATATATAAAATTTCCAATGTTTTTAGTTATGCATTTAAATTTGTGTCATACTAGAAAATTCAGTCAGAATGTTATTAAATTAATACTACTTCATCTGTATATCGAGACTGCAAAAATCAGATATGACTACAAAGTAATTATCCTAGCTTTTATGAGCCATCTGAGAAAATTTGTTTTATCACTCACTAATATCTTTGGGACATCAAAAGTGGTTTTGTTTAAGAGAACTTTAGAAAGTATATTGATTCTTTAAATCATCGATTTGGGAAAAGTACTTCTTTAAAATAATTTTCCTGTAATGTTATTTTTAAACTATCACCTGAAATCACATCCTTTGAGAAAGCTACTCTAACTCCATTTTCCACTTTATAGAACACTCTTAGGAAAGAAAAAGTAAAATATTTACTGGAGAAAATCTTTATTTTTTCTCCTTTGCCACATTATACAGCATTGACCAATAAAGGAGATGCATTTAGGTGGTGGTACATTTGTTTCTGTGCAGAAGCCCCTTGTAGCAGACTTTGAGAAGTCTGCTGAGCACATGACATGATTCCATCTGATCCAAAATTTTCTGTTACATTTAATCCTGGACCCAACGACATACAGAATCATCCTAGTAAATATTGGTAAAATGGGTTGACTAGCCATTTGACCCAGTCATGTTGTTTATAAAGTATATGTGCTAGAATGGTTAAGAACTACGATACAAGGTTTTAGTTTTCATTTGATCATTGGGTTGATCAACAAAACTGATTCTTCTTTAGAAGAGTTCTCATCAGGAATGTCATTAATATTATGGGAGGTAGAAAAGCAGGGCAAATATTATCATCACTTTTGTGTTTTCTATTCATGAAAATGCAGCTCAGAGCGGATTCCTTAAGTGAATGACTACCTAGTTCAAGAATTATTGCAGTTAATGCATATATGTTCTCATAAAACACAATAGCCTGGCACAGTCTGTTTTAACTGAGGCTTCTGAAGGTCATGGTAGGTGTGGAACTATGACTCGAGGCAGGCACTTAGTGTTACTTCAGCCTCCTATTAGAGGAGTTCAGGGGAGAGAATTGAAGAGGCATTTGGAAATCTGCTTCAGATTTGAGCTCGGGGCCATGGGCTTTTACATTCCAAGTACATTGGATTAGGCAGACTCAGAACTTAATGCTTTCCGAATAAAGCATTTATTGTTGAGTGAATAATCAGGTAGAGTTTCGAAGACTTGTAAAACTATCCTTTTATGAGATTAGATGAAAGTGCTGATTGAGAACAGTGTACAAGGCAAGAGTTAGGGGCTATATATATATATATGTTCACAATTTAAATTGTAATGACACATCAAAGCAGGGACACACCAAACAGGGATAAATGTCACTTGTGTTGTGCACATACTCAGTAGACCTTTCGTAGACAGGTTTTATAACACCACAGCTGCATAATTAAATTATGCATAGAAGTAATTAATATTTGCAAGTACTCCATGTGGAGACAGCTTAAACACAATGGCAATACTGCTATAGCAGAGACTGATAATTTTGATAGATACAGTGACAGAATTGACAGTGATGTTTATAGTGGGATAAAAGTTAGAGTATATCTCTTCATTTATTTATTTTTTTTACTTTTATAACAAAGGAACTATTTAAACCCTAATTTTATATAAATTATGTATATATGTACATATTAATTATAATTCAGATATAGCATTCTTTTTTGGAAGTACTTAAAAAATTATTTTAACAAAGAGTTTGGAGGCACTGAGAAGACAATGACATAAATGTCTTTATACTACAGGAGATTACAATTTGGAGATATGAGAAATTTAAGTAACAACACAAATTGAATATCTTGTAGTGCTGAATTGAATTGTAGAGATAATAAATGCCAAAGAATTAAGACAAAGTGATTTTCAGTAAGAGGGATTCCTCATGGATGAGGGGTGACTTGAGTTTGTAGCATGACTAAAAAATAAACTGGAAGAAAAAAAAGCATTGCTAGTAAGTGAATGACTTAAGTAGATATAAAGAGCGATAATTATGAAAGGTTGTTGTCATCATCAAGACATGAGACAATAACCTCAACTAGGATGGCGCAGATGACTTTAGAGAAATGCAAGTAAGGTGAACATTTTGAAGACATAATATTTGATAAACTGTACAGATGAAACAAAGAAAAAATAAAAATGGTACTGAGCTTTCGAGTGTTGGTGAATAGGATCATTATAATTGTCATAGTGATAAGTCCCAGGGGAAGGAAGGAGCTTCAGGGAAAAGAAGAGGATTCACTTTTGGGCAGGTTTATGTTGAGCAGACGGAATGTTATCCAGGCAATGATTTTTCTGTAGCCAGTTAGAACTTAGATGGGATATCAATCTAGTTAATAGATATTACACAATAAGTTGTGGTGCAGGAATGGAATATAGACCAAAATGGAGGAAGGAAGGAGAGAAATAAGGAATCATCTTTTTTTTTTTTTTCGGTACGCGGGCCTCTCACTGCTGTGGCCTCTGCCGTTGCGGAGCACAGCCTCCGGACGTGCAGGCTCAGCGGCCATGGCTCACGCGCCTAGCCGCTCCGAGGCATGTGGGATCTTCCCGGACCGGGGCACGAACCCGTGTCCCCTGCACCGGCAGGCGGACTCTCAACCACTGCGCCACCAGGGAAGCCCAGGAATCATTTTTTAATCAGTTGGTTGTAACAGCTAGGAAGACACCTGTTGAGAATGAAATGCTCCAGTGAGGACAGGAACCATAATGGAACTCGCCTTAAAAGATGGGTCTACATCAAATATTTCCTAAATCCCCATCTCAAGATACTGCAGTTGATGCTCTGGTGTGGTGCTGCCACTTATCTCTCATGATGTACCAGGGTATTGGATCTTACTCTGTGCATAAATCTAGGGATGTGCCTGTGGAGTCCTGTGGGTGGGTGGGTGTACATTTGGAAAGGGGGACAGTACACTGAGCCAGGAAGATGGTATTTCTATTTCCTTTCAACTACTGAGATGATTGTAGATTCACATGTTATCTTAGTTTGGGCTGCTATAACAATATCATGCGTGGCTTAAACAGTAAACTTATTTCTCATTTTAAAAAAAGATGGGTCTATATGCATCTGTGTTAGTGTATTTCGGTGTATTTTTTTTCCTTTTGGTCTCAAAGCAAACATAAAAGTATCCCATCTATTAGAGAACAAAAAGAACAAAATAACTAAAATATTAGCCATTGCAGTCTCAAGATTGCTTTGGAAATTCGGGGTCTTTTGTGGTTCCATATAAATTTTAGGATTATTTGTTCTAGTTCTATAAAAAATGTCATTGGCATTTTGATAGGGTTTGCATCAAATCTGTATATTGCTTTGTGTAGTATGGACATTTTTACAATATTAATTTTTCCAGTTCAAGAACATGGGGTATCTTTCCATTTCTTTGTATCATTTTCATATTGCTTTATCAGTGTTTTCTAGTTTTCAGAGTATAGGTCTTTCACCTCCTTGGTTAAGCTTATTCCTAGGTATTTTATTCTTTTTGATGCAATTTTAAACAGGATTGTTTTCTTGCTTTCTCTTTCTGATAGTTCATTATTAGTGCATAGAAAAGCAACAGATTTCTGTATATTAATCCTGTATCCTGCAACTTTACTAAACTGATTTATTAGTTCTAATAGTTTTTTGGTGGAGATTTCAGGGTTCATTACAGTCTCATTACAATGTGAAAAACAAGAGCTAAATAGTTAAGAATCACTCCCACTCAGTAAATCAGTCATCCAGCCATTGTAATCCAGTTAAATAGATTAGAGTCAGGTGAGCTGAATTGAGTGCCAGCAATGGGACACATGAACAAAAATTACAAAACCATTATGGAAACAGTTGGACCCTGAAACCCTGGTTTTGATTAACTTCTGGGCCAGAATCCAGCTTGACAGATCACAGGGCTTTCCAGATGACAGTGAGTAAAACCCACCAACCTTCAACCACCCATCAACCTTCAATTATAAACTGGTATATAATTCTTCGGTAACTAGGCACAGATAATTTATGGACTCTATTTTTTGCGTAGATCTATTCCTTTTATTTTAGAAGTAATTGTGGTTTGGTCGGATATAACAATTACAAACCTAAAATGTAATTATGCTAAACACATACTTATTATTTTAACTTCTTGTCTGTGTAACAATATATTTTTATTCTCCTTTATTGGTTTTATGTTTATATCTGAATTAAAAGAAAAACTTTATATGAAATAATATTTTCAATTCTCTTATTTCAGATTTGGATGAATTAATTTGTGCATTGATAACCACTAAGTTTATGAATATATGCACTACATCCTCATATTCTCAGTTTTCTGAGGAATGGCTATTTAATATGTTTTAACACTATTTTCTTTCCCTTATTTCAGCAACAACTAAAAAAGATGAAAAGAAGGAAGGTATGTTTTATGCAAAGTTCCACTGTGCTTTTTGTGTGAACAATTTACCAATAATCAGAGTTGAATTTTGACTGCCAGCTTGTCTGTGTTTACTTTGGAGCTATTATGTGCATACATTTTGTGTGAATGTGTTTTTTCTAGAACATCACTTCACACTAAAGGGTGAACTACTTTTTTAGAAAGTAATTTTAATCTAATATTTCTCAATATACAGGGGGTAAAACACAACCTCTCAAAATCCCGGGCCTCTTATTTCATTAGCAATTTTATCGAATTTCAAAAATACATAAAATACAGACCAATTTTCTCATATTGACTACTTATATCTCTGACACTGACAAGCAACTGATGTTATTTTGTTCTATTATGTTGAAAATAAATCATAGTCCATCACTTGCACTCCACGTCCTTTGGCCAGGATGTCTTGATACGGAGCCATTTATTCCCTGCTGTCAAAAAGAGACTGCACCTGATGGACTTATACAGGCAAGAGAGACTTTATTCAAGACTATTGTGATAGGGGTCGAGTCTGTTTACAATAGGAGAAATTGAGCTCAACTCCGCTGAAACAAAAATGAGAGTTTTAAAGTTCTGGTATGAGCTCGTAGAAAAGCACTGGAGGATGTTGGTGGGTTTGGAGTGGGAGCTGGTCAATGTGATGAGGCCATCTGGGTTTTTTAATTTCCTATGAAATTAGGCTCCTACCCTTCCACAGAGACTGGGATATAGGACTGCTATCTCCTTTGATGATTATGTTTCAAAGTGATGTCTTGCAGATCTTGAGAAAGATATTTCTGGTTGTAGAAGATTTATGTTTCAAAGGGACAGAGAAAGAATTTACAACTGCAAGTTTTCTAAAGTAAATGCTCTGCTAAAAGGGTGGTCAGGGGCCTATAGTCAAGAAGAAAACTGTCTAAACTTTATTCAAGTTGATGGGAATGTTAAGGCCTTCTAAGTCACTGTGACTCTATTTAGAGATGTTTCTAATGCACAGCCTGACTACTCTTAGATAGGGTCTCTAGCTATCACTACTGTTTATTAATCTAGGCAATGGCATGTAGATATAAGCAATCACTTATGACTTTGAAAATGACAATTATATTCTAAATTAGTGTTCATATGATCTGAGAAAAAATAAGAAAACAAGTGTTATATTTTATATTTAGTATCATCAGAATTTTACATAGTCCTGATAGCTTGAGAGTCACATTCTGCTTCTGTTAAACAAGAATCTAAGAGTCAATAGATCTGAGAAGGAGAAAATATTTTAGTTGGTTATTACTTACCTAGGAGAGAAAAACATAGTATCATAAAAGTCAACTAATACATATCACTGTGTTTATTGTAAAGGCATAGAAATCAGTATTAATTCCCCATATACACATAGCAAATATTTCAGTGCATTTTGGAAATTATATCATTTATATGATCAACATTGTGGTGTGTATACAGAGACCTTACAAGAAAAAAGAGATAGTAAGTTCCTGATACAGCTTTTGACAGATAGTAAGTGCTCAAAGATGTTTATCTTCCCTCCATCCTTCCTTCTTCTGAATAAAGAACAATTTACCATTTGATTTAGGTAAAGGAGTAATAGGAACAGTTATTTTTCCACTCATTGGCATTCAAACCAAAGTATTAGAAGACTTCTGGGTATATGAAACAGTAGCCGTAGCCAATCACAATTCACAGCTATAAGCTTTATACGTATTTTTTTCCCCTCGTTGCTATGATTGGTTCTGTTTTTCCTGAATTATGTGGCTTTTTTCACTTTTCTGAAAAATTGTCCATATGCGATGGACAAGTTTTGGAAGAGCCTGGGGAGCCCAAGCAGAGCTTTGCCTTTGGAGACTCAAGTAATCCAGTGTACATCACCAGCTGTGAAATATATAAAACATATACTCCTGACTATTTCTTAATATTGTCATCACTATCATCATTATTATTATTAAATTGTCATTTCCAAAGGGTTTTATGGATTATCTCTCATCTCTTGTTTGGAAAACTTTTTTTTTTTTTGCGGTACGCGGGCCTCTCACTGTTGTGGCCTCTCCCGTCGCGGAGCACAGGCTCCGGACGCGCAGGCTCAGCGGCCATGGCTCACGGGCCCAGCCACTCCGCGCCATGTGGGATCTTCCCGGACCGGGTCATGAACCCGTGTCCCCTGCCCCAGCAGGCGGACTCTCAACCACTGCGCCACCAGGGAAGCCCTGGAAAACTTTTTAAATTGGTAAGATGATGATATTTAACGTAAAAACTATTCAGCGTAATTTTCATTGCTCTCAATGTATAGCAGGAGAATAGGCTTAATGGCCAGCTATTCTAGGCAGTGGCTTGATTTTACATTTCACGAGTTCGTATTTCCCTCTCTGTATCTTCTGTTAAGCAAAGCAGAGGAGGTATATGGACTTAAGCTTCTTGGCTCTTGTTTCTTATTTTCAATGATCTCAGTAAAGATTATAGAAATCTTTTCCGTAGAGGCAGGAAGCACATTTTTCCTCAAATGAGGCAAGTTTAATACAAATCATCAGGTGGCATACAATTTGGATTTTCAGTATTTTATTTTACACAAAGTTTATTCACGTTCCACCTTTTTGGATATAGTCAAAGATACTAAAGGTTGACAACTTTCCTGAAAAAAAAGAGAATAAGGGGGGTTTCAGGGATTTAATTAGAATGCTCTTGAGAAGTTTTTGTGGTGAATTTTAAAATACAGAAATAAAAGTGCATATGAACTTCTTTATGATAAGCAGGCATCAGGCCACAAAGAACTTCTTGCATTAGTGAACTCTGAAGATTTGCTGTTCATATTAAGATCTTATTACAGCATGTCTCATCAAATCTCTTTCACAAAACTTAGCAAGAGAGACCCTTGGCTCCATTGAGCTTTGCCCATCAAGTTCACTGTCGTTAGCAGTTTTGGTGTCAGAGCAAGCATATCTTAGCCTAAGTAGAGTAACGTTTCTGAATAAATGTTCAGCTGAGGTCCTTCTGTGAGAAGCCTTTTTCTACTGAAGTTGCCACTCTTTCTCCCTCGGCAGACACTTTCCTTGTGATTTATTAACACACGTTCCTACTGTCCATCAGGTTCCCAAAGTCAAAGTCCTAATCAAATTATATTTTTCTTTGTAAACATATACTTATTCCTTTATTTCTTCTTATAGAGTCATCCCATTCTCTTTGCAGACACCAGGACTCAAATTGTAGTGTAAACTTTGACTCCTGTGTTTCCTTTGCCACTAAAATTTAGTCCTCCGGAATTTTTAATTTGACTAAACTCTCTTGTCTAATCCATCCTAAAGTAATCAGAAAAGCTAATCTTCACTCACAGCCTCCATTCCTTCAGTTGCGACCTCACATCCTCATTTGTGACCTCATGTTGGTCTTACTAACCTTTTGCATGAACCAGGGAAACGGTCTTGAAAATCAGAGGTTCTCAAGATGTGGTCAAGGACTACTGGAAGTACCTGAGGCCTTTTCAGTGGTTCTGCAAGATCAAAACTATATTGATAAAAATATGGATTTATCATTTCCTTCTCACTCTCATTCTCTTATGAGTGTGCACTAGAGTTTTCCAGAAGCTACACAGTGTGTGATATTGCAACAGAATGAATGCTTAAGGAGATATGCGAATCCAACTATCTTTGCCAGACATTAAGGAGATTCACAAAAGTGTAAAACAAAGTCCTTCATCTCATCATTTTTTTGGTATTGGAAAATATATTTGTCATAAAAAGTATATTTATGGTAACAGGTAACAGGTTTAAAATTTTTTGATTAATAAATATATATTTAAAAATATTATCAGCTTTATTTTTTAAAATTATAAATGTCATAGATAGAATAAAAGCTGTTTGGGGTCCTTTACAATTGTTAAGATTTTTATAGGAGTCCTGAGATAAAAACGTTTGAGTATCTCTGACCTAAATAATCATTCTGCCTGTAATGTTTTCCCTAAATATTTTCTTCCAAAATACTGAACTGACTTCATGAAACACTTTATGTCATTACCTATTTAAAATAGTCAGTGGCACCACACTGACCACAGAACATAGTCTACAAGCCTTAATCTGTAACTTAAGTCCCCACAGAGTGTTTCCTGACCTCCTGTCAAGCACATATCAAGGCAAAGTCAAAGCCAAGGACTGACAAATTCCACCAGTAAAAATACAATGATCTCTTTTGAAATTGAGACAGTTTATTACTTTCATGGCCAGCAAAAGCAAGGGTATCTAAAGGTGCCAGCTCTTCATTGTCCTTGTCCCACACACCAAAAATTCAACACACCAGATAATTCAGCACAAGTTAGGGACAGCTTTTTGCTGAGGACTCAAATCTGGACTACAGCCAGTGGTCTCCAGGTCTGTTCTCAAAGGGTTCTAGGCAGGAGAACCCAGGAGGTGATGAGAAGTTGTCTTATGACAACCTCCAGGAGAGACAGAGAGGCATGTGGAAGATGACCTCATAGAAAGTCCTCATAGGCCTCCCATCCCCTTAACGTTCTTGAAGGATCACAAGACATCCTGCCAGACTCAGAATTAGCTGTGGTTCAGATCTTTGCCTGAATGGCATATATGGCTAGTGCAAAGCCACCAGGGCACCGTGGTGGAACCTGTACCCTACTCTCCCACCCAGTTTCTTCCTTTGTATATTATGTGTTTCATCCATACTAAGTCACTTTCAATTTTACAGATACAATGTGCTGTCTAGCCATTGTCCCTTCTATTATCATAATAGATCTTACCCTTTCCTTTTCCTTCTATGAATACTCAGTGTTCTTAGGGCTCAAGATAAATTCTCTTCCCTCTAGGACAAGGGTCCCCAACCCCCCGGGGAACCAGGCCGCACAGCAGGAGGTAAGCAGCGAGCGAGTGAGGGAAGCTTTATCTGCCACTCCCCATTGCTCCCCACCGCTCCCCATTACTTGCATTACTGCCTGAGCCATCCCCCACCCACCTCGTCCATGGAAAAATTGTCTTCCATGAAACCCGTCCCTGGTGCCAAAAAGGTTGGGGACCACTGTTCTAGGATGTCTGTCTGAACCTCCCAATTAAATATTTTTTCTCGGGGCTTCCCTGGTGGCGCAGTGGTTGAGAGTTTGCCTGCCGATGCAGGGGACATGGGTTCGTGCCCTGGTCCGGGGAGATCCCACATGCCGCGGAGCGGCTGGGCCCGTGAGCCATGGCCGCTGAGCCTGTGCGTCCGGAGCCTGTGCTCCGCAATGGGAGAGGCCACAACAGTGAGAGGCCCGCGTACTGCAAAAAAAAAAAAAGAAATTTCTCTTTCATTTATAATCTCCCTTCAGAGTTTTTGTGTACTTCCTTAGTATTGTTTATTTCATGCCCCTTGTACTTCATATTACTTGCATCATTTTCCTTCTATTCTACTTGACTTTAAGACTTTTGACTAAAGGGACCATGTCTAATTCACTTTCATCCCTTACAGGAACTAACACATTTCCTTAGTTTGTACATTGCTCAACAAATATTTATTCTGTGAATGAATCAGTAATATCTAGGACTCTTAAGATAAATATTATAGCCACAAGAAGTAAGAGTAGGCACTCAAATTTTCATATCCCAGGCAAGAAACGATTTTTTTTTCAAATTGGGAGTTGTATTATAGTGAGCTTTTTAGGTCTGGGAATTTATAGTCAGTTACTAACAATTTTATCTTAAGTGTATATGATCGTTAGCTGCTACTTGAGTTGCACTAGCAGATCTAGGTAGATCTCATTCAACTAACCTCAGCTTTGTTGATGAAATCCTAGGGGTTGGAAAGCCTGTGGGGTTTTTTTTTTAATAAACTTATTTATTTTATTTATTTATATTTGGCTGCATTGGGTCTTTGTTCCTGCACCCGGGCTTTCTCTAGTTGCGGCGAGCGGGGCCTACTCTACATTGCCTTGCATGGGTTTCTCATTGCGGTGGCTTCTCTTGTTGCAGAGCACGGGCTCTAGGCACGTGGCCTTCAGTAGTTGTGGCTCGCGGGCTCTAGAGCTCAGGTTCAGTAGTTGTGGTGCATGGGCTTAGTTGCTCTGTGGCATGTGGCATCTTCCCGGACCAAGGATTGAACGCATGTCCCCTGCATTGGCAGGTGGATTCTTAACCACTGCACCACCAGGGAAGTCCTCAAGCCTGTGGGTTTTTCAACACAGGTTATCTTCTGAAGGATACAGCTCCATTGAGAACTAGCCAGATGAGATTTATTATTTACTGTAACTTAGGGCAAGGCCAAGTAGAGTTGAATGCATGTGAGAATTAGTCCTAAGTTCTAGGACTTCATCATTGAGATCTGAAGAGGAATCATGCTGAAGAACAATGCAAAGTTTCTGTTGTAATTGAATAAGGATGCCAATTGGCAAGTCACACACACACACACACACACACACACACACACACGGCATACTTCATTACCTGATTTATTAGACTATCAGAGAGTTAATTTTTCCCTTCAATATGAATTGGTATTTCATTTTCCTCTGGCATCATTCATGAACATAATAGACCATACCTGATACATTGCTAAAGTTGAGTGAGTGATGAATTGAACAGATTGCAAACACATCACTGCTTTTCAATCAGCTGCTGTGGGTCTCAATGTTCTTAATAGAAGACTGTTGTTCAGATTATTGGGCAGATGGCCTTTAGGGAGGTATATTCACCAAGTAAGCCTTTATAATATTTTTAAGCCATTTCAGCAGAGTGCTGGGAGCACGTAATGAAGTTTAATAGCATGAGTATTAAGTGCTGGGACTAATAGCTCTTTAGGGTCAGTATGTGATCTTTCAATTTTAAGCATTATATATTTTGGTTTCTCAGGTATTTACTTGTGTAAGTCTGCTACTCTGTTGACTCCTAACCAAAAGACGTGAAATTATGATGACATTTTAAGTGCATTTCACTACAGCTCCCAGTTCTTACAGCAAATATATTGAACTTTAAAGACCTGCTTGATTAGATCATGACTTATTTTTTTACATTTCTACTTTATGAAATACTTTTCTTTATCTCAGTAAGTGATGTACTTTACCTGACCCTGGACTTCATATTATTTTTATTCTTTTATTACAGAACAATGGATATCTAATACAATATTTATCAATTCTTATTACCAGGGAAAAGAAAAACAGATTAAAAACAACAGGCATTCCAGACTTACATATATTGTATTAAGCTTTTTGCCCCTACCCCATGCCAGCATCTAGTTGAAAAATAGGGGGGCTGGAAATAATCTTGTCCTAATATGCCACATTTTAGCCTCTGTCTGTTCAAACATTCTTCCCACGCGTTACCTTCAGTTGTATTTCAACTGTAGGTGCCCACCATAATATGTCTGTGTTTTCCATATTGGCTGTACTCTGGGCTCAAAAGATTGCTCAGCAAGGATCACAGAACCTCTTGGACAGGCAGAAATCCTATCCCAGTATACTGCAGCCAAACTAATTGATAAGTCGTGCTAGCCATTGAACTATACACTTCAGACTTTCATCTGTTGTGGTAGGAGAATCTGTATCTCCAAAAGAGTGGCCACTGCATATTATTAATAAATAGCTAGACATATGAGTAAGATGATAGATGACATTTATCACATTCTTATATGGAATTGTTTTATATAATATTTTTCTAATATTTGAATTACCTGCTTACCTAATTAGGATAATTACTCATCAAGGAAACAAATGAGAAATTGCTTGCAAAGCACATTTGTTTTAGATCATGAATTTGGTCCACTTCATTACAGTTCCTGATGAGAAAATGAATAGCAAGAAAAAGATTGGGTTTTTAGGGTGAGGTGACAGGTATTAAGAAAAATTTAGTCAAAAATTCTTCTTACTAAGGCATACTGGACATAATAGTGTTTAATAAATGTTTACTCAATAAGTGTTCAGTTTCAAGGATATATTATTTTAAAAAATAAGGTTTGTTTTTTCTCTTAAACGTGAAACAAAACCCAATTACAGAAAAAATAGAAATTCAGAAAGAAGACGTTGCAAAACATCATTTTAATGACTATGTTTTTCTATTATGTGGATATACTGTGAATCCCATGAAGAGTTCCCCTACTGTACGGAGGGTACTGGTTAATATTCCCCTTATTTAGAGGTATAAAACAATGTCACAAAGCATCTTCGTATAAGATTTTCTTATGACAATTTTGCATGTTTCTCCTTGGAAATCTAGAAGTTGAACTACTGTGTCAAAAAGTATGCTCATTTTAATGACTTTCTAGATGTTTTTCCCCAAGTTGCTCTCCTAAAATGTGTTTTTAGCTTCTACTTCTGTGGAAGTAGGTTATTACTTTCACCACACTATTACTGTTACTGATTATCATTTTCTCATAAAACAATTCAGTTGAGCATCTAACTGCCTGTTGTGAACAGTCTCCTACTCACTGTCATCTTCAAACATTTTAGGTCCATTACTTCATTGTGGAACTATAATCATGATCCATCTACATCACTATAAGGCACACAGATTCATTAACTTCCAAATTGTTAGTGAATATCTATTGCTCTAGGTTCTAAGCCATATAATTGTCAGCCAGAGAACAGTTTATGTTTTGCAAGCATAAATTCATAGTTCATTATTTTGATTCTAATTTCAGTAATATTCAGATAATTTCAAAACTAAGTTACAGAAGAGGTAAAAGAAAGAAAACAGAATATACAGAATGAAATATTCTAAGCAAAAATTTAAGATGCCTCCATTCTAAAATAAACAAGTTAAAAAAACACTTGTTTTTAATTTCAAGTGATAGGAACAGAGAGTTTCATGGTATAAAAATACTGGAAATAATAAATTTCTCAGATATAGGCTGAACACCCAAAAGACTAAAAATTGAATAGATGGCTTTTGACCACTGAATGCGTGTTACTACATAGCAGTTACTAAATAAATGATATGTTCGTCAGTAACCCATGAGCCATCATCACCTGTTTCTTTTTCATTACAATATGAATAAGTTAATGTTTGTACTGGAAATGCATCAATTATTCAAGGAGAGTACAATACATTTCACCAGGATTGCTATAGATTGAACAAATGAAGAAATTGCCAACTAAATTCATGGATTCCAACCCATGTCTATAGAAACAGACAGTATATCTGCCCAGTTTGACATTTTATTAAAAGGTCATTAGCTGCTATAGACACATTGTAATTTCTATGCAAATTAGATGTGGATATTTTCCTTTGTATTTTTTCTATATTTTATACATCAAAAGTTTCTCACTTCTTGCCTTAATCTAATACTCCTCCTCTCAAAAACAGAATAATTTATCTTTAAGCCCCATATTCTAGAAATACAACATGCAATCAATCCATTTCATTGAAAATGATTTCAGAGTGTATGGACATTTTGTTGTGAGCTTATCAGTTGTTGATTTTTCTAATCTGCTTTGTCAGTAATTTATATTTGTATTTTCAGATTCCAAGAAAACAAGAACAACTGCAGAAGGTATTGGGAATATTTCCTTTTTCTGTCTTATATTTAATGAACCCCCAAGCAGCATTCCTTTTTAAAGGAGTCACACCAAAGAAAAAACTTAATATGGGATAAAAGAGAGAAAGAGAATATTGAGAAAGAAAGAAAAAGAGAGAGAGTCAAATCTTTCCTGACAATAATGCTATGAGAAATATTTGGCAGTGATAAAAATAAATACTGCCTATGTTTACCTTTCACAGTAATTATTTTCAAAGAAATGTTTGCTGGACAAGAAATTGAACGATGTTCAGTAACAAGCATTTACTTTGCTAAAAAGCATAAATTTAATTAATCTTGGATATACCAGCATCGATGGAACTGAGTAGTTCCTTTAAGTCTTGAATAAAATCATAAATCATGTGGCAAGTATACCTGTGTCTTTTGTATTTGCTCATAAGGGTTTATGTGTACAGGGTGTTTATGTGTTCATATACATTTAAGAAGACTACAAGATATAAGTCATTTAAAATAGTTAAACAGTATAATCCTAGGTTCATTGTCAAATAATGTTTTACAATTAACTAATGGAAACACCTATGATAATCAGCAATACCTCTGAGCAACACTGAGAAATTTAAGGGGAGAGAATGGGAGGAGGCGTAGGAAACATTACAGTGTAATCAATGTGTTGAGGGAGTATACTTTATCTTTGAAAGTTTCATGAGTAATGGCTTTCTGTTTATATTTCTTTCAACAGAACTACCCAAGGGAAAAAGTAAGGAAAGGCATGCAAATTATATATTTTTTCTATTTACTGCTACTACTGTCCTGCTGAAATACCTAGACTTGCGGTTTTGAATCTCCCTTTTCTATATTTTATGCATGTGAACTCTATTTTTTTTGTCAGAATGAAAGAATATACAACCTGGGGAGGGGGTGATCAGAGTGGACTGAAAAGCATGGCACTCTTCCTTAGAGTCCTTTTTCAAATTCATGCAATCGTCTAATAACATTGTCCACAGTCTTAACCAAAAAATATAACTTCACTCCATTAACCAAAACTGTATTATGTTAGTGGAAATTTAGTCTCTGTAATCTGGTTAGTTCTGTAGCTAGAATATAGAACAGAAGTTCTTTTTCAGGTTAGTTTTACAGTCTCTTTTCTGTTTTCTTTGTTCTTGTAATCCATAAATATTTTGGCATGTTCACATGATATATGACATTTTGTCCATAACAGTGTCCTTTTTCCCTACAAACACTGTGAGCTCTGTGAAACTGCATTGCTTGGGATGCATAACATAGGCAGCATCCACTGTTGCTATAACACATTATTAAAGCTTGCTTGCTAATGATTCAGTAAAGCTTGATGCTTTGAGGTTGAGTCTTTTGCAAATGTTTACTCTTCTCTGAAGAAAAACAAACAGAAACAAATAATGTCAACTTAACCTTATTCAATTAGCCATTAATAATCATTCCATTTCCAGGTATGCAGAGCTTTAAAAAATCCTAGTGAAATTAAAAACATGTTTTAAAATATATACCAATTAAAAAAAAAAGATTTACATGCATTTTGGTCCTGCAAAGGTCAGGACATTTGACCTTTTATGTCATAAAAGTGCTCTAAAATGTCCTATGGAGAGAATCATGAAGGTACACTACAACTCAGCCAAGGGGAGCAATCTGTCTATAGAGAACTATGTGGTATTTCGATACCAGATTTATGTGTGTGCACAGCTGCTGATATGGGCACTGGCACACTGATTGATACAGAAACCACTCTATAAACCATTGCACCAGCAGGGAAATGGAGGACAACTGGAGATTTGAAAAATGGTATTTAAATAATATATATGTAACCTTAAGGCCCTTGCTTTATTACAGTCTATATGATTAAAATTTCCCACAGACACACTGCAGCTCCTTGACAATCTTCAGAGTATTGATATATTTAATAAATAAACATGCCTTCCCAGGCATTCATTTAACATTCCAACTGCTTCCCTCCTTGGGAAGTTCTGTGGATTGACTTGGGCAGTAATAAGGACAAGAAAAAGAATTTTCCTCTAAACAACTACTAATTCTTTTCAAATTAACTTATTTGCTCTAGTTTATCATCTGGACCTGCTTTTGTTGTTATCGTCGCATCTTTGAATTTGCTGTATTCAGTTGTTGTTGTTTTTACTTTAAGATTGCTTTATTCAATTATACATCTCCAACCCTATATTCTTATTTTGCTTTTTCTTTTCTAGTTACCACAACTTAAAAGTTGGTTGTTTTTGTGTTTTTGGTTTTTTTTGCAGTCTAAAACAAATCATGGTAGGGAAAACAGGGAGAAGAGTACATGTATTTATGTATACATGTACTCTTCCTGTATATATTTTTGCTAACTCTAGTGAGCTATAATTTTTTCCAAATAAAAAAATCAATTATAAGTATGATTTGACAGTCCCTGTAGATATAAGCATGAATTAATTTGTATTTATTAAGGTAATTCAATAATTACATCTTGAATTATCCCATAAAATAAATGGACTTGACAGCCTTTTCTTGCACATCATCCCAAATTAGCACGGGTATTTTTCTGCTTATACAGTTACTTTCTGATATGATTGGAAGACCCTTATTTTAACTTTGAAATCTCACAGATAGTTGGTAATTGATTTTGGTGCATACCCAAAGCAACTTCCAGTATTTTTTTTTGATTGTTATTACTTTACAAATTTCTTAGAAATGTTTTGATAATTGGTGGTTCAGTTCAGCAATAAATTAAGCAATGCATTTAATTACTCCATGTTTTCCAGGCAGTTTTTAATGTTCTTACCTGTGTTTAATTTTAGCTAAGTCACGTATGCTTCTTCCCTTTGACTTGTAACACTTGGTCAGGCCATTCGTTTTATTTGTTTTATTGCCTGCCTGCTATCTTGGGAGTGAATAAATTGCTCATTATACCTTCACAAGTACAAGCGTGGTAAACAAAATTGTACACTTGAGAGACTGATGAGATAACCATAGGAAATTCGATGACACTATATGTTTCTAAAATATAGTTCTTAGAATTCTTTCAGCATAAACATCTTCTAGTCTCCAAAATATATTCATTAAATGAAACTTGAAGAAATCTCTTTATTTTTCTTTAAAAAATCAGATAATAATGTGTGTATGTTAAAGTATTTCTTGAAAATCATTTAAATTAATTTGACAAGCTTGTCAAATTTTGCTTGTCAAGGCAAAATAAGTAAGAATAGAAATGTAGAAAATAGCACTTCATATAAAATTAGTACCTACACTTCATATAAAATTAGTGCTTATTATAATACAAATGTCAGCTTAATTTTGAGGCCAGAATGATTCTTCATCTCATATAACATTGGCAAAAGTGGGTTCTTAAAAAGGAACACTATATGAAAAATACTCTATAAGGAGCATTTGTCCTAAAAACAAGGGAAGTGTGTTTTGCTTCCCCCTGAAAATTCTTAGTCTATTTTTAGCGTCGTAAATCTGCCTCAGCAAAGACTTTGTCTTAGCTAAACATATACCTTTTCAATATAAGAAAAGTTCACCTTAGAAGAGAAAGTCCAGAGGAAATCTGTTCATCCTTATCTGAGAATTATTTTAAAACAGATGTAATAATTATCCTTTATGCTTACTTTTTATCCCAAATTTATTTCATGTTGATCTAGTAAGAAAGGAAATTAAAAATTTTTCCATCCTTTATAGACCCTACTTTATCTTTCTAGTTTATTATCCATGAAAAATTTTAATTCCTCTAATATCCAGAATAATTTTTATTGCTGCTCTGTGAGGGAAAACAGGGGAAGATTGGAAAAACTCTTTTTAAATATGTGTCGGATATTAGTCTTTTCATGGCAGCTACTATCAGTGCAATACAGCACTAGACATATATGTTTCTTTGTGTTAGGACAATTAAGTTGTGACACATAAAATTGGAAGAATAATAATAACAAAAATAATATGTTTCAGAACAGGAAAAGAAAGAAAAACATATAGAACCAGGTAACTTTTAAAATTCTTCTATCCTCTTAATTTCAAGATATAAAACTTGCAATTGAATAATGAAATGTGATCAAATGGTATAAAATGTTGAATTTTTTTCTTTTCTTGTTTGATACAGCAAAGCCACCAAAGAAGGAACATTCAGGTGAGTCAGACTGAGGTTGCTGGGGTCTTTCTACCTGATGTCCAAAGTTTATTAATGATGTACCCTCAGACGGGGGTAAGGGCCATGACTGGAAAGGGCAGGAAACCCTTCCATCTTATGAGATGTCTTTTTTCCAAGTTCTTGTCATACGGTTAACACCAATGCCATGTTAGAAAATGGAGGCCAAATAGTACATTACACTCTTGCTACTCACTGTGTGTTCTGTGAACCAGCAGCATTAGGAGCACCTGAGAGGTTGTTAGAAATACAGAATCTCTGGTCCCACCCCAGATCTACTGAATCAGCATCTGCAACTTCCTAAGATCCCCAGTGCATTCGTCAAAGCAGTGTTTGAGAAGCACTATTTTACAGTTTAGGGTAGAAAACAGAAACCAAAATAAAAACAAAACCCTTTCTATTATAAGTGCATCTGACATTGCTTTGTTTTGAAAATATGAAATATTCAATTCCAGCAAATATTCTCTCTCTATTCAAAATGTTATTTAATGACACATCTTGAGTACTCAGGGGAGTTGCAATGAGAGTAGAAGTAGATTTTGTCTTCAGTCAATTTACATTCGAATGAGGGGAAGAAAGTGAACTGACAATCAGACAAGCAGAAAAACACATATACAAACAAACAGAAACTAAGAATGCAGTAGGTGTAGATACCAAATGATTTTCTTAAAGGTTTCTGGATTTAACTTGCCCTATTTGTTGTTTCAAATGAAAATAAATGCAACTCCTGCTCAAGGAACTGTACTGATTGTGTGTGTGTGTGTGTGTGTGTATGTGTGTGTGTAAGCTGTCATAACCTCATCTAATGTCCATTAGTCACCCCTCCGATCATATTATATTTAAATGGAAATAGCATTTACATTGGCAATACATTAAAATAGCAATTACAATATTATGTAAATACCCATGCAAATCTAGCTCAACTATACTCCCACCCCTGTCACAGACCACAGCAAACTGCAGATTCGAAACCACATTTCTTATTCTTCTTCCAGGTTTGTAAAACTTCCTCAGAAAACCCTAATCCATTTAGGAGTTTCTCCAGCTAGTTCCCATAGCATCATTTTCTTTTCTATATAAAAACACTTAACATACTCTTATAATCATATTACCTTTTCTTTTTTCCACTTTAAACAGTCAGAAATTAGAATATGAAAATTGTTTTTTATATCTTTATCCAAGAGTGCCTATCATAATGTCAGGAACATTTTAGGAACTTGAAAATGTTTGAGTGGATGAAAAGAGAAATATCAAATAGGATAATCATATTTTTAAAAAAATATAAATATGAATGACTTTTAAATAATTTGCAATATGAAATAATCACACATTTCACACTTCACATTAACATTGATATTACTCACCTATGGGAAGGAACGAATGTTTTTGTCTACCTTACAGAGAACAGAGAACAGATTATGTGTTTGGGGGTAACATTCCCATAACTGAGCCATAACACATATTCTCACTTACGTACATACGCAGAAAGCTGAAATAGAACATAATCAGAGAAACGTATAATGGGGAGACATAAAGAATGACTATGGGTCTAATCAGTTTTAAGAGTGTTTTTTTTTTGGTTAAATGATTTTATTTTTATTAAAAAAAATTTTTTTATTGCGATATTGTTGTTTTACAATGTTGTGTTAGTTTCTACTGTACAGCAAAGTAAAGTAGAGTTCCCTGTGCTATACAGCATGTTCTTATTAGTTATCCATTTTATACATATTAGTGTATATATGTCAATCTCAATCTCCCAATTCATCCCATCCGCCGCCCCCTTCCACTTTCCCCCATTGCTGTTCATACGTCTGTTCTCTATATCTGTGTCTCTATTTCTGCCTTGAAAACTGGTTCATCTGTACCATTTTTCTAGATTCCACATATATGCGTTAATATACGATATTTGTTTTCTCTTTCTGACTTATTTCACTTTATATGACAGTCTCTAGGTCCATCCACATCTCTACAAATGACCCAATTTCATTCCTTTTTATGGTTGAGTAATACTTCTTTGTATATATGTACCACATCTTCTTTATCTATTCATCTGTCGATGGGCATTTAGGTTGCTTCCATGACCTGGCTATTGTAAATAGAGCTGCAATGAGCATTGGGGTGCATGTGTCTTTTTGAATTGTGGTTTCCTCTGGGTATATGCCCAGTAGTGGGATTGCTAGGTCATATGGTAATTCTATTTTTAGTTTTTTAAGGAACCTCCGTACTGTTCTCCATAGTGGCTGTATCAATTTACATTCCCACCAACAGTGCAAGAGGGTTCCCATTTCTCCACACCCGCTCCAGCATTTATTGTTTGTAGATTTTCTTATGATGCCTATTCTTACCTGTGTGAGGTGATACCTCATTGTAGTTTTGATTTGCATTTCTCTAATAATTAGTGATGTTGAGCAACTTTTCATATGCCTCTTGGCCATCTGTATGTCTTCTTTGGAGAAATGTCCATTTAGGTCTTCTGCCCATTTTTTGATTGGGTTGTTTTTGTTTTTTTAATATTGAGCTGCATGAGCTATTTATATATTTTGGAGATTAACCCTTTGTCCACTGATTTGTTTGCAAATATTTTCTACCATTCTGAGTGTTGTCTTTTTGCCTTGTTTATAGTTTCCTTTGCTGTGCAAAAGCTTTTAAGTTTCATTAGATCCCATTTGTTTAGTTTTGTTTTTATTTCCATTACTCTAAGAGGTGGGTCAAAAAAGATCTTGCTGTGATTTATGTCCAAGAGTGTTCTTCCTATGTTTTCCTCTAAGAGTTTTATTATAATGTCTGGTCTTCCATTTAGGTCTTTAATCCATTTTGAGTGTATTTTTGTGTATGGTGTTAGGGAGTGTTCTAATTTTATTCTTTTACATGTGGCTGTCTAGTTTTCCCAGCACCACTTATTGAAGAAACTGTCTTTTCTCCATTGTATATCCTTGCCTCCTTTGTCATAGATTAGTTGACCATAGGTGCGTGAGTTTATCATTGGGCTTTCTATCCTGTTCCATTGATCTATATTTCTGTTTTTGTGCCAGTACCATATTGTCTTGATTACTGTAGTATGAAGTCAGGGAGTCTGATTCCTCCAGCCCCGTTTTTCTTTCTCAAGATTGCTTTGGCTATTCAGGGTCTTTGTGTCTCCATACAAATTTTAAGATGATTTGTTCTAGTTCTGTAAAAAATGCCATTGGTAATTTAATAGGGATTGCATTGAATCTGTAGATTGCTTTGGGTAGTAGAGTCATTTTCACAATATTGATTCTTCCAATCCAATAATATGGTATATCTCTCCATCTGTTTGTGTCATCTTTGATTTCTTTCATCACTGTCTTATAGTTTTCTGAGTACAGGTCTTTTACCTCCTTAGGTAGGTTTATTCCTAGGTATTTTATTCTTTTTGTTGCAATGGTGAATGGGTTTGTTTCCTTAATTTCTCTTTCTGATCTTTCATTGTTAGTGTATACGATTGCAAGAGATTTCTGTGCATTAATTTTGTATCCTGCAGCGTTACCAAATTCATTGATTAGCTCTAGTAGTTTTCTGATGGCATCCTTAGGATTATCTACCTATTATATCATGTCATCTGCAAACAGTGACAGTTTTACTTCTTTTCCAATTTGTATTCCTTTTATTTCTTTTTCTTCTCTGATTGCCGTGGCTAGGACTTCCAAAACTATGTTGAATAATAGTGGTGAGAGTGGGCAACCTTGTCTTGTTCCTGATCTTAGAGGAAATGCTTTCAGTTTTTCACCATTGAGAATGATGTTTTGCTGTGGGTTTGTCGTATATGGCCTTTATTATGTTGAGGTAGGTTCCTTCTATGCCCACTTTCTGGAGAGTTTTTATCATAAATGGGTGTTGAATTTTTTCAAAAGCTTTTTCTGCGTCTGTTGAGATGATCATATGGTTTTTATTCTTCAGTTTGTTAATATGGTGTATCACTTTGATTTATTTGTGTATATTGAAGAATCCTTCCATCCCTGGGATAACTCCTACTTGATCTTTGTGTATAATCCTTTTAATGTGTTGTTGGATTCTGTTTGCTAGTCTTTTTTGAGGATTTTTGCATCTATATTCCACAGTGATATTGGTCTGTAATTTTCTTTCTTTGTGACATCTTTGTCTGGTTTTGGTATCAGGGTGATGGTGGCCTCGTAGAATGAGTTTGGGAGTGTTCCTTTGTCTGCAATTTTTGGAGGAGTTTGCGAAGGATGGCTGTTAGCTCCTCTCTAAATGTTTGATAGAATAGTTTTAAGAGTTTTAATAGCTAAACATTATTATCCAATATTAAATTTGACAAAATACAATAATTTAAATTTCTTGAAATCATTATCTGTTCATTTCATGGTGTGATTACAGTGTAGCAACTTAGCTGTAATTCACTATGTTTTTAAAATTGAAACAATTGGATAATTTATCGATTCACTTCCTTCCTTTCATACCATTTTGTAGACTTTAAGGAAACTGCATTGGCATATATATAAAACCAATCAGATTCTTAAATAATTTAAAATGGAAAACAAAATGAATGAGTCATGAATGAGCATTCTGTGTTGGGAGAAGTTATATGAATATCAGAAAAGAAATCTATGGTTCATGGCATATATTTAAAGTTTATCAAAGAAAATGGCACAGCGTTGTATTTTTTCTTCCTGAGACCTACATTTTTCTTTAGTTTCCAAGGTTATAATATAGTTTTTTTGAAAAAAAAAAAAACTATTTTAGAAAACTATTTTAGAGAGAGACCCAAGGAGACTTGTAACTGACTTAGACCTTATTATTTCTTGTCCTTAACAGCTCCAAGTGAAAAACAAGTTAAAGCAAGTATGTTGACTAAAACTTGAGAAAACAAAAAGCATATTTCAGCAGCTTACTCATTTAACTTCTGCTATAGACAGTGCTAATGCTAATATTTTAGGCTGACTTATCAAATGTTTCTTGCTCTGATTATTTGTTGTGTTAAACTGATATGCATAATTATTCAACCTTGTCTTTTCTGTGAATCAATTCTTATTAAAATTTATCTATAGAGCTTTCACTTGTAAATGTTAATTTGTCCAGGTCATAACCTCTTTTTTGAGTTGTTTATATTTTTGTTTCCCATTTTGCAGAATGATAAGTGATGTTTTCAGTTTCTTAAACACATTAGAAAATTTTCCTAGTGATTAATCACTTGATCAAACCAGGAGGCAACATAATTTGTCTACTATGAAAGTTATTGTGTCTTTAATGAAAAGGAAACCCCCAACAATTTTAAGTACTGCTCTTGCAGTATCACAATTTTCTTTTAAGACTTCTATCCTCAGATTTAGAATAAATATTGACTGACAACTATAGTATACCATGGCATTTGCATCATTAGTGGCTTTGACAATACGTTAAAGGATAAATGCTTTTTTCTTTGTTGGTATTTCTCAATTCAATGAAGTATCTAACAGATGGCCATTCATGAAAATTTAGGCATAATGGCGTATATTTGAGTTTAGAAAAAATATTCTTTTAGCTTCTCTAAGCTTTGTATATAAGATTTAAGATCAAACCTCATTTCTGTGCATTATATAAATATGTTTACATTTTCCTTTTGATTTAGAGTTGCATAAGTATTAATGATGGTACTAATACAAAAAACAAATGCATGTTTTATTTATTGTCAGATTTTTGAGACAGGGTATATCATTGGTGAATATATCAGAAAAAAATTGGAAAATATAATATTGAGTAGCTTGGTGTCTTTTAAAAAAAATTGCAGTTGGAAATGTTTACGTAGACATTGTAGACCTTAAGGAAAGGTGTAACATGAATCTAAAATTCCAGTTATATTTTCATGACAATTTTTAGTTGAATATAAGCTGATTAGAACTTCATATTACAGAGCATTTAGTATGCTAATACTTAGTCTGTAGAAATGCATAATCAAGAAAATATATAAAACAAAACCGATAATTTTGCAGAACTGGTAGAGGACTCTAGATTGAAGATTACTCTGAAAATGAAAATTTTCTTCCTAGAAAAATGTGACATTTAGATAAAAATATTCATTTGCAATAAAAAAAAAACCCTGTAAGTTCTGCTATCTATGAAACACTCTCCAATCAAGTTTTGAAGAGATCAGCATCTTTTGCAGGAAATTAACAAATTTAGGTTGCCAAATCATCTTAGACCCAGTATAAAGGTTTCAAAAGAATTAATATTCAATCCCTTGTATGGTTGAACGATTTGGACTTGACATGGGCATTATCTCCCAGTACAAAAGTTAGAGATAATTCATAAATTGTTTAAAATCTCTGCTAGCAATGTGACCATCCATTTCCCCAAATAAGAACTGGTTTTTTTTGGTCTTGAAATCATACAACAGAAGAATATTTACATAGCTTTTATATACAGTGAGCTATTTATAAAGTTAATGCCTAAGGCATATCATTACAAATACTCTTGAAAATTCCTTCTGTCACCCACATAGTAAGGACACATAGTTTTGTGTGTATAACCTGAATATTTAGGATATGATTTTACATTATCTTAAATTATGAGAGCAAATGAGAGAGTGAGATGTATAGTTTAATTAACATAAATTAAGTATTTATGTGATACAATTTCATGGTATTGAATTAAAAAGGATAGGTGAAATTGACAGGACTAGAGCAAGTCCATGGAAAAAGTAAAAGGTAATTTGTCTTTAGCACTCAGTTAAAGAGATAACAAGAATGTGAATTGAATTTGTGGTGTGGAACTGTTTGCTCTAGGTCTTAAGAAACCAAAATCACTGTAAGAAAAACACTAGAGGACACAGACTAGTTTGGGAACTGTATCAGTACAGGGTGGATGTTCTCATGGTACCATGAGCTTGAAGAAAAGGGAAGCCCTTCATGTTCAATGATGTAGCAAGCACTACAGAGGGCACTTAATGACTCCACTTGTAAAGTTATTTGTCAGGGATTATGGGGATGGAGGAAGAGTGCCTTTGACCAATAGAGATGCCAAATCTAGATTTACTATTTCCGCAAGTCAACACAGATTCCTTTATCATCCTGTGTACAGAAATGCCTCAACACACCCAGTTCTCCCTGCAGTCCACTGCACACACACTCCCTCACCCCCACCGCCACATTGGATAGAGACAGAGGGGTTGATGATATGATTAGTCATTTCCAAGGAGGAGGAGGACCAAGACTCACAGGCATTTCAGATCTTTAACACTCCTCTTGGTGAATCAAGAGGGAATGTAGTAGACAGTGCTTAGCAAATATATTTGACCACATCACCCTCTTTTTTCCAAAGAACACTTCAAGGACCAGTATTCATCAAAACCTTGGGAAGCACTACCATACATTACTTCGTTCCTCATATCGAGGACCATAGGGCTTTGATCATGCATTCCATGTGCATGTTTGACCAGCCTGTGGTCAGTTTGAATTCTGAGTGAAAAAGACACCAAAGACCAGGTCAGGGGCCAAAGTCTAGTTATTTTTAATTGTGGGCCTAAATTTGAATTAAATGACAATGGTCAGGCATTTTTCATTCCTTGGTTTTAACACTACACTAGATTTTTGTGGTACGCTCAGCCACCAGGCCTGACTCTGCTTATCACCTTAACTACATTTCAATACCTAAATTTGTGAGTCACATATCTATCTCTTGATCTAGTAATATATGTCAGATCATTCAGGAGAAGCCAGTATGCAGAATTTAAAAATAAAACCCCTTTGGATTTATTTAGTTTTATGATGTTAGAAGACTATTTGGGGACAGCTTATGTTAGTTAGAAAGTGGCATGGCTTTTTCGACATAGTTTAAATATTCTGTCATGGAAATTGCTGGGGGGAAAGATCTATGGGCCTGAACTAGTAGATCTGATATCAGGGGTGTGTGTCTAGACCACAGGTTGTATGACATATATGACAGGTATCTCAGTTGTTTAGGGAAATCTGGGTTTATTCATATTATTCTGGAATAATTATTACTAACACCTTCTTTCACCTGCTTAGTTTGGATAATAAATTATATGATCACTACCCAAATCACAGATGATGCTGACTGAATGAACTCAAAATAGTACTGATACAATGCCAGGGGATGGTTTGGGGAGGTTTAAGTGCCAGGAAAACTAGACTGTGAGAAACCTGGGACTGACTTAGATGTTAGGCCAAGATGTGCTTCTTGTTCAATCCCACGTATAGAGCCAAGGTTGGTGTACTGAGTGCCAGCACAAAATTGGAAAAATGTCATGGTTTGGAGCTTAAGAACATTTATCAAGTTTGGTTCAAAGAGATCCAAGCTATATAGATGAGAACTTGCAGAAGTAGAATCTGAGTTCAGTTTAGACATTAGGAAGTAGAGAGGAGGAAGAGAGAATTTCAAATAGAAAATCAGGAATAAATTTTAATATTGTGAAAATATAATAATGAGTACAGCAAAATAAGTATGAAGTATGACTATTGAGACAAGTACTTTGTGACCTGAGTCTTATTAATAAAACAGTGTCATGATACTGTGTTTTCAAGGGAGCATGGTATTGGTGCAGATCTAAACAAGTTTTCCAAAGGACAAACAGGAACAAAAAGAGACCTAAAATGATTCCACTTGAGCAAAAATCTGATATAAGAAAAAGCAGCCATTTCAATAATTAGAGAATAGAGAGATTATCTTAAAATGTTGCTGATGTAGTTGGTATTCATTGCCAAAATAAAAAAAAAATGTAATTTATTCCTACTTTGTACAATTCCAAAATATCAACTCCAGATGGTTCAGGGACTTAAATGGTAAAAATAAAACAAGCCATTAATTTAAAGAAAAAAGTATAGGAAGATATATGTATATATTTTCTTGAAGTATGGTTGGATCATAAAAATTATATATATAAACTCAAGCTGTAAACAAAAAATCTAATGTACTAAAATGATTACAGTAAAATTTAAAACTCATCAATAGATGCCATAAAGAGATAAAAGACAAGTTACAATTTTGGAAAAGGTATTTGTAGTATATATAAGTAACTAGAGGTTAGTAATGAAAAATAAGTAACTCTAAAAATAAAAAACAAAAAGAGAAAGAACTTGATAGACTAATGCATAGAAAAAATGAGCAAAAGATATGTTAGGATCAAAAAGAAAACAAAACAAGACACAAATTGCCTATAGACATATCAAAAATATTTAACCTCTTAGTAATAATGAAAATGTACTTAAAACCACAATACTATTTTACATATATCAAATTGACCAAAAATGGAGAAAAATGTTCATTCTGGTGATGGTGATGATATGAAGCAATAGAAACTCTCACATACAGTGTTAGTGTAAAATTTTGGGGAAAAATATGGCTTTTATCTGGTGAAGTTAAACAGAGACACATGCTATGTCCTAGCAATTTCACTTCTAAGAAAATTCTTGCACATTACACCAGGATTCATATACAGGAATATTCATAGCAGCGTTATTTTATAACACATACAGGACATGACCTAGTGTCCATTGGCAGGAAAATGGATACATAATTTGTAGAATACGTACAAGTGGAATACTATACAGCAGTTAAATCAATCAACTACAGTTCCTCATATCAACGTGGCTTGTATAAAAAGTTAAACAATTTATTTAAGTAAACAATGAATCAAATAGGGCAGTAACAAAACCGATAAATGATGAGGGGCACTCCACCATTGGGGGGTAGGGCAAAGGTTTTTATAGAGAATACATGGAAGCAAAGCAAAAATATATATTTAACTGACTATAACATATATTGTCTTATTTGGGAAAATTAGTCATTTGGCTAAATAACTAAATAATTTAGTTTGTTTAGCTTATGATAATTGCTTTTGAGTATCACTCAGATTTGAGATAAATCTAGTTGACTCTGGCTTTGGTTTGTTTAGGTAGACCACCAAAGGCACTAAAGCTACCCAAGTCTAATGGCCATCTTGTTAAACAGTTTTAACACTGAGTCTCAGCACACATTTTAAAGGAAGCAAATTATAAGAATTAAAAAGTATAAGTCAATTTATATAGTTATATCACTAAACAATATAATTCAATCTGTAAAAAATGTCCTTAGCTTTGTTTAGAGGTAAATTCATGTAATAAAAAATGTACAGGAAAATAAAGAAATTATTAATACAAAATATAGGACAGTGATAATTCTGAGATGAAGAGAGAGGTATGCAGTGGTAATAGGACAAGTAAGAGGTTTCAAAGTCTTTGGTGATATTTTATTACTTAAGTTTACAGGGGGTTACAAAGATGTGCATTTTTTATTGCCATTCATTAAAATATGCACATATGTTATCACATATGTTATACACCTTTATGCCTTTCATTTATATTATATCTTTCACAATGAAACAATCTTAAAAAATAGAGAATGAGAAGATAGAAGTGGTGACACGGAGTATAGCAGCTCTCTGGAGACCATGGTGGACCACAGAGAGATGAGGTAGTTGAGGTAGGGGACACGTAGGAGCGAAGGCCGTGGTGGTCTGAAGTTATAAATGGTGACATTTTGTGTTTCTGAGCTGATGTGAAAGCATCAGTGAAGTGGAAAGCAGATGAAGTAGCAGAGAGAGGCAGTACTTGCAAGAGTAACGTCATTGTCTATGCAAAAGGAGTTGGGATGCAGGGCAAATTTGGAGGAATTGGTATTAAATAGGGAATGATGATCCTATGGGTGTGGAAAGAAGACGAATGGTGCTGGTATGAGCTGGTGAGGTGGTGAAAAGATGAGATAGCCTAGTTTGCTTCTACTTTCTCTATGAAGATCCCAACAGCAACTTGCTTTTATGTTACAGGATGTTGGAAGTTTGAGAAAGGAGGGGTATTCATGAACCACTTGACTAGAAAAATGAGAAAGTAACTTCACTAGGTCTGTGGTAGTATTGCTGATCAGTGCTGGGCACTCTGTTACACACTGTGACTAGACATTTGAAGTCAGATCTGCAGCAGATGAGGGCCTTCCTGCAGTTTGGATGGCGGCTCAGGTGGCAGGCATAGAGTAGGTTTGCTGTTTTGGCACATGTAGTGGATAGAATTGCATCCCCTCAAAAGATATGTTGAAATCCTAACTAGTACAGTACCTGTGAATGCAAGCTTATTTCAAAAATGGTCTTTAGTGGTGTAATCATGGTAAGATGAGGCTATACTGGATTAGAATGGGCCCTAAATCCAATGACTGATGCCCTTTTAAAGAGAGGGAGATTTAGAGACACAGACATATTCAGAAGGAAGGCAGCCGTATGAACATAATGGGAGAAATTGGAGTGATGCAGCTACAAGTCAAGGAATGCCGAAGATTGCTGGCAACCAACAGAAGCTAGGAAGAGGCAAGGAAGGATTCTTCCCAAGAGCCTTCAGAGCAAGTTTCGGAGGGCCTTGGCAACACTTTAGTGCTGGACTTCTAGCCTCCAGAACTGTGAAAGAATAAATTTCTGTTGTTTTTAGCCACCTAATAACTTAAAGGCTGCCCTAGAAACTTAATATACCAGATGACTATGGAAACAAACAATAAGTGAATGATTTAACCATGGTTTATTTAAATATAAGCTTGAAAGAAGAAAAGTGAGGACATAAGGGAGATCTGGAGCATTGAGAAACTGGTAAGGTCAAAGGAATGAAAGTATTGATGGGGTCAGAAACTACTTAGAGGAGGTTCGTGAGTAAGTGAACTATAACAGGAAGAGTGGTGCCAGGGAATAGGAATTTTGAAATCAAAGTCTTGGCAGCAAAGAAAAAGTCCAAGATACTTTTTCTTGGTAGTTGATCAGAGAAGTGGGGTCTCCAGTTTTCAAAAGTGAGAAGGTCAAGGAAATGAGAGATCCCATGGTTGTATGGATTGTGTCTATAAGTGACTCCCAATCCTGGTTAAATAATAGAGTATCTTGACAAGCTTACAAATAGACAGATAGCCAGGCCTACCTTATCCCAGACTCATTAACTCAGAATCTCAAAGCTCTGTAGTCCTCCCCAGATCTACTACGTCTGAATCTCACAGGCTTATAAAAACTCCCCAGCTTGGTCTAGTGTGAAGCCTGGGTTGAGAGTGGTTCCTAATGAAAAATCACAGTAGTAATAGTGGAGCAGATAACTATGTATAGAAATATTCAATAATTAATGGGACACAGGCATAATGCTGGTTAATGGCAGCAATAGAGCAAGACAGAGCCGGTGCAACCTGATACTGTGGACTTCAAAAGAACTGAGATTTGGAGGAAGCAAGGAGATAACAATCCATCAGAAGTAATAAGAAGTAAGGAGAAGTCATAAACATCATTTATTAATTTAGTTAAAAAGAAGAAGTAAATATACATCACTTCCAGACCCTTTGGTATATAGGGGAAAAATGAACTGTCTCTATTTTGGAAAACCATTTGTAAGGGATGTAGTGTCCTTAGGGAACTAGTTTGGTTAAAGGAAGAAAGTCAAGTGCACACTTTGAGAAGAGGCTGAGCATTTAGGGATGTGTGCTATGATAGAGATGACTCAGTGGAAGGACTTTGGAAAAGAGTCTGCTTTTAGGAGAAATACGAAGCCATATAGACTGTTTTCTGCTGGAAGCCTAGGCTCATGGTAGTACCTGAGGCTAACAAGGTTGGGGATTTCAGGGACATTAGTCCTGATTGTGTATTAGGGGAAGTGTGGTAATTAGTTTCCAAAATATGGCCAAGACCAGCAGCATAAGCGTCACCTGGGAACTGGCTAGAAATGTAAATTCTTAGGACGTGCCCCAGACCTACTGAATCAGGCCCGTATCTGTGTTTTAACAGCCCTCCTGAGTGACTGATGCATGCCAATTTTGAGAACCACTGGTCTAAAGTCTTTCCTCAAAGCTATATAACAGCCAGGGATCTGCTTAGTCCTGGAGCTCCAGGTCTTGAAACAGCCTGAAGAAGTCTTATTTACATGACTTCTTGCCTGAGCTCAAATAGTGAAGCTTGTGGTATCTAATATTGTGAAATTAAAACCTGAAAGTGATGTGAAGGTCTCCTGACATCTGATCTCTCTCACAGCCCAAGGTCTATGGCACAGGGAGGACAAGGGGGCATGAAGACCCCTGTTTACTGGTTGTTCCTAGAGCCTCAGCTGCTGAGTGAGTGCATATGAGTAACAGGGACTATACACATGTACTAGTAAGAATAAAACTAAAAATACAAATACAGGTGTCCAAGGGCAACAGCCTTGAATAATCAAAAGCTAATAAAATGAGTAAATAAACTTTGTAAAAATTTACCAGCTCATTGTCATTTTCTAATTTTCGTATGGATCAAAGAAACTTCCACTTTAATTAGCCTTGATTTGAGGTCTAACATTTTGCACTAGGACCAGCATTTCAGATTATATTTTTGGAAGAGCTCTCCTATCTTCCTGTCTTCCACACTAGATATTCAGAGAAACTCCAGAAGCCATTTTGGCCTTTTTCAATTTTTTTCTTTTTCTCTCTCTTCAAAGCAATATGCAAATGGAATTTTCTGTAACATTATGGCTAATATTTTATATTATAAAGCAAATTGATTGAGGTCAATTATGGCTTGCCCTCCCCATAGTTAAAGGCTAAACAAAGAAGTCTTTTCAAGTGCTCTTCCCCACAATTTATGCATTATTTAAGATTTGACTATAAACTAATAAATTAGTATTCCAGTGTAATTCTGTGGAATAAGCCACCTTTTTTATGGTCACTACTTATATAAGCATAAAATTTAGTACCACCAGAATTGTATCTTGAAAGAGAATTTCTGCATTTTTATTTAAGGAAGTTCATTAGTTACAAAAAAATTCAAGCTTATTCTAGCGTGGTTTTCTCTGCTGCTTGCTTTGCTCTCAGGTGCCACATACGTTTTATCCTTTGGGCAGTTTTAGTCTTGTCTGACTTAGAATACTATAAGATATTGACCTCACATGTCTGATATCCGTTTCTCATTTTCAATCTCTGAATTTACAGAAACTGAACGAGCCAAAGAAGAGGTTGGTGCTGCCTCAACTAAAAAAGGTAAGTGCAGCTTAAAGAAAAAGATGTCATGACTATAACTTCTTTATGCTAACTCAATGTATTGTTTAGTGCTTAAGAAGAGCTCTGTTTATTGATTTTACTATTTCACTGATATGGAAACCCACTTTTAGTTTTGAAAAATTGAAGAAATGCTGCTGTGTAAGCTCAATGGGATCCCAGTCATCTGGAGAGCATCATATTCAATATACTGATCTATAAGGTTAGCGTTTGAGCAAACGGAACTTTGACTAGTAGAACTTACATGAACAGTGTTTGCTTTGTGCAAGAATAGTATCAAATTTAAGTTTAAATTTAAGTTTTCAAAGCTATGCCTCTTGTCGTGTCTAATCAGAAGCAACTATTACGTGAATATTGACTCCTCTCAGTAGACACTCTAAAGAATATCTTTAAGAACATTAATACATGTTAAAAATATTCAATATGATGAAACATTTACATATTCTCTATTCAAAACAAACTGGAACAATTTTGAAATTTGTGATTCTGTTTTACACATAGAAATGAAATCAGTAATGTATTCAATGTCTTTGGAGGAATCTCAAGACACAGTTTAACAACCCTATCCTCAACATGCACTCATACACACACACACACACACACACACACACACACACAACAGGAGTACCCTTTCACATACATGCCACTAAAATGGCATCACATTTTTCTCCTTAAAAAATCTTTTATTGCATTTGCTCTATAAGAGAATATATATCAGGACTATAGGGAGTTATAAAATATATATGATACATATCCACATTCTCAATCCCAAGCAACATATATATGGATATAAATGAATACATGGATATAAGTTTATATATTAATAAATTAAAATATAAATTAATATATATTAGTTATATAAAATAATGCATAAATTAGTACACATGTATATCTAATGAAAGACAAAAAATTAAATGATACTTAAAGGAAAATATAAACTACTATAAGATAATACTTAATTAGAAGCAATTGAATTATTGAGATTAATTGCTTCCCTTTTTCAAATACAGCTCTTTATTATTCTGAATTTATAGTAGATAGGAATAAAATCTGTCTCCTAGATAGTTCTTTTCTTAGTAATGTAATATATGTGTGATGTCATTTTTGAGGTAAGTTATCACGATACATGGTTCATTGACATCTTTTACTAGGTATCAGTTTTTCCATAAGTAGCAGAGCCATGAATTTATCAGAAGTCCCTATTAATATATCTCATTCTTTTATGGTGTCTTATTTTGAAATCAATTTTTCTTGTCAACACTAAATGGAATGTGTGGGTAAAACTTGGGTGCTTCAGGATGGATAATGCCATGGTATCAATGACAAGACTAAGAGTCTAAATATAGATTCAGAGGAAGTCACAATCTAGGCATGGATACAGGGTATATGGATCCAGTAAGTGAATGTAAGGTCAGGACATCTATATGTGTTGAAAGCAAGAACAAAAGTGAGACAAAATTGTGTTCAAGATCTTCAGCCATGGGTGAGACCAGTGGATGTCCAAATAGCAGTATATGGGTTTCATCTGGAATTAGATTTCAGATACTGAACCTCAGGGAATCCTTGATTGTGAAGACGGTCTGGAGACAGAGTTAAAAAGGAAAGATTCAATAACCAGTAAATGACCCATGCACAGACTCTGAATCACTTGGAGCCTAGATATTAGGGCAGAAATACAAGCACACATAAATTGGAGTTTAATCAAGTCAAATAGGAGTGAGCAGAGATACTGAATTGATATTGAACCATCAGTTAGTGAATTCACTGGAATATTCAACCAAGAATGGTCTCTGAGTTTCGAGTAAGGCCAGACATATTGGTTGGGATTAAGTAGACCTGATTGCTAGGCTTAGAGTGAAATATAAGGAGAGAAATAACGTTTTATGAAATTAAACTATTGGCATTAATTACTCTGACTCTAGTTTGTCTTAGATGTCATACCTCAATCATTAATTTAAATATGACTGCATATTAGATTTCCTCTCAACTGTAGAATGAACAGAAACAAGTGTTCCTTCCAAAGCCATCATAAATATTTTGAAACTCAGGTAGAGCTTTACCAATTTGACAAGTTACATATAAAAGTCAAAGGAGATGCTTCTCATTGGTCAAGTAGTTTTCATTTCTCCTCCTCCTCACTGACAATCAATCACACATGAAAATATATATTACTTCATCATACATTTAGTAACCAGTCCCTAATCTCCACAAAACTCCGTATATGTTACAAGATGTCCACCTTTTAGTCCCTTTTAAGTAAGTAGAATAAGATAGTGATTTGGGTTTTCTTTATTTGTTTTTAAGATACTGGAAATTGTTGTTCTACACTGAGGCGTGCAATGTTAAGTGGAAATTACTGATTTTCTGATTGTTTTAAAATTTTCAAAGTTAAAAGATAATATTTTAAATTAATTACAGTGTGCCAATTTATATCTAGTATAATTATTTGATCTTAAGCCTGCTTTTAAGTCGTATTTTCTTCGGAGATATATAGTATTTAATCATCAATATGATAATCCTCTTACTGTTTTATATTTGGTTTGCAGCTTTCAAATCATTTTCACTTTCATTCAACATGTATTTATGGATCACATACTATGTGAAAACTTAAGGAAATATTCAGATGTTAATACTATTCTTGAGCAATTAAAGATAGGGAAAAATATGAATCTTTATTGAGTCCCTGAGTTGTTTGGACCTTAGTTTTTGCTATCAGCTAAAGGTTTTCCATATTATCATAGTTCATGTTTGAAAGCCAACAGGGTAAAGAGATAAATACAGATAAAGAGCCGTAGGAGTTTAAAAATTATTCTTACCTGAGGAAAAGCAAAACATTTATTATACAAGGTGACTTTAGAGTCAAGCCTTAAATAACAGATAGAATTTTGTTATGTAATAATTAGTTGGAAGGGTATCTTGGGCATAGGTAACAGAGGAAGGCAAAGTGGTGGGAAATTGCAGGATGTGTATGAGGAATAACAAGAGTCTCAAAAACACAGTATGAATTAGTACAACCTGTGCTAATAATTCAGTAAAGGGGCCTGATTTTTAAATTGGACTCTACTGCATGGACAATAGGGAGTCAATGAAAAATTGTAAGTATAGGAAATAACACTCAGGTATTTGCTTTAGGAAAGGGCAGGATAGTTAGGAAGCTTTGGCAATAATGTAGGCAACGTGCATTAAGACCTGATATTAGTTATGAGATTGGAAAGAAGGGATATTTTATAAGCACTATTATAAAGTAGATTCAGTGGAATTTGACAATCGACCAGCTTTGGAAGAGGAAAAGTCAGAAAGTATTTAATGACAATAATAAGTTTTCAGACTGGGTGCTAGAAGAATATTGTTGGTATTTATCATAAAAATGAAGAAGAAGGATAAAAATAGTTTGGTGAGAGAAGACAAGATTAATTTTAGACATATTTAAATTATAGTACTGTGGCACATGCAAGTAGCAAGTAGGTGGCTCTAAATGTCAGACTAGAGCTCCAGAGAGTGACAGAACTGGAGATATATCTGTGGGTGTCCTCTGCGTGGGTTAATGGTGGAAACGGTAAGAATCCATGAGCTTTTCATGGATTCTGTTCTCGAGAGAGGACAGGTCTGGGATGTTCTCTGTTCTCGAGAGAGGACAGGTCTGGGATGGAATGCTAGAGAACATTTGCAGGAAGAAAAGCAAGGAGAGTCAAAGAGAAAAAGCAGAAAATAGTGACTAGAAAGATCAGAGGTTAAAAAAATGTAATTGTTATAATTTCATAGTAACCAAGGAAAATAAACGCTTTCAATGACAAAGTGGTTGTCACCAAGTCACTGGATTTGTCAACTAGATAATTATTAATGATGTTCAAAAGAGAATTTTCTGGGGAGTGGCACAACTAAAAGCTAAATGATGAGAAATTGATTGAGGGATGATGAAGTGAAAGATACAGACACTGATGCTGAAGAATATTGGTTAGGAATAAAATGATAAATAGGATAGTAGCTTGAGGTTCTTGTTTAGTCTATATCAATTTCTATTTTAATCTCCGAGGTAAAGTGTTTATCCTCCTCTTCAAGACCAGTCTCTCCATTTGGGTCCTTCTTGATCAGTCATTCATGCTCTTTGGTGGCATTATGTTGTTTCTCCTTATTGACTTTTTTTTTTTTTTTGGCGGTACGCGGGCCTCTCACTGTTGTGGCCTCTCCCGCTGCGGAGCAGAGGCTCCGGACGTGCAGGCTCAGCGGCCATGGCTCATGGGCCCAGCCGCTCCGCGGCATGTGGATCTTCCCGGACCGGGGCACGAACCTGTGTCCCCTGCATCGGCAGGCGGACTCTCAACCACTGTGCCACCAGGGAAGCCCTCTCCTTATTGACTTTATTCCTAATTTTGGAAATATTATTCTCAGTTTAAAATTACTTTTTTCTAGATTCCCACATCTCTGTCTACTATTTTCTCTCCTCTGTATCTTAGCCGGTCTTCTGGATGTTGGAGTGTTAACACTGCTTCTTATCTCCCACAAAGATGAGGCTTCTGTTCCTACTGTGCTTCCGATAATATGGCCAATGCTGAAGACATTATCATTGCTGAACCAATGGAACCATTCCAGTCCTCACATTATTGGATGTCTCAGTGGCATTTACCACTTTGTCTTTTCTCTAAGCGTCTCTCCTGTTGGGTGAGCATGACAACAGTCTCCTAGTTCTCACCATATTCTCTGAGCTTTATTTCTGACTTCTTTGTGTGTTTTTCTTTGCTTCCCCTTAATTATTGGTGTTCCCCAGATTCCATCATTAATCCTCTGAACTTCTTATTCTGTAGCCTCGCTTCGTGAGATATGCACACTCTCAAGGTTGAAACTCTGCCTTTTAGCCTGAAGATCTCTAATTCTATGTCTTCATTTCAGGACTTCTCTGGCAAAGAGCTTTTCCCTGAAAATTTCAGGCTTGTATATTCAAATGTCAAATAAACACCTTTAAATTCAATGTGTCTTAACTTATACTCTTCATTTCCTTTTCCCAGCTTGCTTTTAATTATCATTGGTGAAACCACAATCCACCCTCCACTTCCCTAGAAATCTGAGGGTGATTAATTTTCTCTTTCTAGCCTTCAGGTGATTATTCAAAGAATCTTCAAGTTCTGCTGATTTTGTTTCCTAAATATTTCTTGAGTTTACTTCCTCCTATTCATAACTATGACTTCCATGTAAATTCAAGCCTTCATTATCTTTTTCTTGAACCACTGTAATGATCTAAACACTGTCCTCACATATTTATTTTTATTTCACTAATATTCATCCTAGCAGAAACCCCTCAACATAAATTATCAAAGTCATAAAACTGAATAAACCACACTTAATTTAAAACTTTATTTTTTCCCAGTTTTTTATAAAATAAAGTCCAAACTTGTTAAAATGATGTTAAGAGTCCTCCAAGATCTGGCTCCTATATCCTTTTCCAGTTTCATCTTCAGATACTTTGTATGCTACAATAATACCATATTGTTTATAATTCCAAATTTACTAGAAGTAAGATTCAGGGAAAATGATAGCCGGAAAGGATGGCCTTGTGACTAGATTGAGTTGTTAGCATTGTCTGAGAAATGATGAGAAGCCTCTCTTTCCTGTCTCTCCACCTGAATATGTATCCAAGATTTAAGACTTCGTCTTCCACAATCAGTGATTTATTCCATTGTTTCAGTCATTGACATCCCCAGGCAATAACCCTTGGGCAGGTAACATTACATTCTTACATCCTTGGAAATAATAGTTTGTCATGCTAATCCTATAGATGTATATACCAGAAGTAATGTATGTGTCATATGGGTGATATTTCAAACTGCACAATATTTCCTTACCACTCTCCACTCTTTACCAGAATTCTAACATACCCCAATTCCATAGAAGCCTCACTACCCAGGCAAGCCCCTGTAACTAATGGGCATATGTTGAGTGGTGTTAAGCGGAAAGAGAATTGAGTCCTCAAGGAAAATTGAGGGAAACATAGTGAAATAAGAGCCTAGAATGAAGCAAGCGATGTCAGCATCACAGCAGATAAGATGCTTCCTTGTCTCTTCCCTTCAATCTGCAACCTGTGAAATATTAACAACTCAACAATAAGCCTCTGCTCAACCCATCAGAATGCCAGAGAATTCCACATATCTGTACATCTAAAGGTGGATGGACTGGAACACATCGAGGAGGTAGAACTGGGGAAACAGTGGAGGCAGTCCCTGCAATCGCGGCCCCCTGGCTGTGGCAGCAAAGCCTGCAGTCCCAGAGAACCCAAAAGCAGCAAGGGAAGCAATACATAGGACTCTAGCCTCCTGAATGTAGTGGTGCCCGTGGCCACAGATAACTGGAACCCAGTTCCTCCAGCCACAGAGCCATCCACAACTCCAGCCCCCTGTTCCCTGCCTGCCGTGGTGAAGCCCACAAATCTGACAATACCTGATATAGAGGCACTTGCAACTCCAACTGCACCCCACCCACCCCTTGGAGCCTGCAAATCAGGACAGCCCAGATGTGGCAGAAGCACCCACCATCCTGATGCCCCAGGTGGTGGTGCCAGCAATACCAACAGCAGCAAGGTACCAATTACCCCAAAGGCACAAGCAACAGTAACAAGGGCACTGGGTGACACTTCTGATAGAGGTGGTGGAGGGCAGAAAATGCTGACTCTCAAATAAAACCAGAGACAGCACAGGTGAGAGAAACCAAAAACTTGTTCTATAGTGCCACCTACTGGAAAACAAAAGAAAGCCTACTAATTTCTAACCTGTAGAATCCTTAGAATTAAAAAAAAAAAAAAGCTTTACCCAAACAAGAATGATATTCAGTACTTCAAACACACTGGCAGAGGAACAACACATCAAGCACCATGAAGAACCACAGTAACACAGTATCAGAAAAAGAAAATGATAATTCTCCAGAAACCAAACTTAAAGTCACAGAATATTGCAATCTAACTGATTGAAGAAACTGAATGAACTACAAAAAAGCTCAGAAAGGCAGTTCAATGAGCTTAGGAATAAAATTAATGAACAGAAGGAATACTTTAAGTAATTGAAACTCTAAAAAGGAGCCAAACAGAAATTCTGGAGCTGAAGAATTGAATAAATGAGATGAAGAATGCATCAGAAAGCATTGGGAAAGAGAATATGATATGGAAGAGAGAATTAGCAAACTCAAAGATAGAAATCCAAAGAAGATACAAAACATCATAGAAAACCATCAAACCCACATGGCAGACAGAAACACAAGGAAAAGCGGGAACCCAGAAAACAAAAGATAAAATGGCAGAACTAAGTCCTCCTCTGTAAGTAATTACCCTAAATGTCAATGGATTGAATTCACCAGTCAAAAGACACAGAGTGGATGGATGGATTAAAAAACAAGACCTAGCTATATCCTACCTCTGGGAGACTCACCTCAGCCCTAAATATAAACATAGGCTAAAGTAAAGGGATGGAAGATGATACTCCAAGCAAATGACAGTCAAAAAAACTGAGTATATTCTGTGCTCATGGATTGGAAGAATGAACATTGCTAAAATGTCCATATTATCTAAATCAATTTACAGATTCAATGCAATCCCAACCAAAATCCCAAGGATGTTTCTCACAGAGACAGAACAAAAAATTCTAAAATGTATATGGAACTACAAAAGATTCTGAATGGCTGAAGCAATCCTAAGAAAAAAGAATAAAGCTGGAGGTATCACATGCACTGGTTTCAAACTATATTACAAAGTTATAGTAATTAAAACAGCATGGTATGGGCAGAAAAACAGATACATAGATCAGTGCAATGTAATTGAGAGCCGAGAAATAAACCCACACATATGTGGAAAATTTTACAAAAAAGGAGCAAAGAAACCTGGAGAGCCACATGCAAAAAAAATGAAACTAGATCATTACCTCATACCTTCCTCAAAAAAATGAACCCAAAGTGGATTAAAGCCTTGAATGTAAGACCAGAAACCATAAAACTCTTAGAAGAAAATATAGGCAGTATGCTCTTTGACATCAGTCATAGCAGTATCTTTCAGGATGTGTCTCCTCAGGCAAGGGAAACAAAAGAAAAAACAAATAAATGGGACTCATCAAACTAGAAAGCTCCTGAACAGCAAAGGAAACCATCAACAAAATGAAAATGCAACCTGCCCTACCACCAAGTGTGAGAAGATATTTGCAGATCATATGTCCAGTTAGGGGTTAATATCAAAAAAATATAAAGAACTCATACACCTCAAAAACAAAAAACCAGAAAACCCAGTTAATAAATGGGCAGAGGAGCTGAATAGAAATTTCCAAAGAAGGCATATAGAAGGCCAACAGGTACTTGAAAAGATGTTCAACATCACTAATTATTAGGGGAATTAAAATTAAAACCCCAATGAGATATCACCTCATGCCTGTTAGAATGGCTATTATCAAAAAAGCAAGAAATAACAAGTGTTGGTGAGGATGTGGAGAAAGGGGAACCCTCATGCACTGCTGATGGGAATGTAACTGTGTAGCCACTATGGAAAACAGTATGAAGATTCCTCAAAAAATTGAAAACTAGTGCTACCTTATGATCCAGTTATCCCACTTCTAGGTATTTATACAAAGAATATGAAACACCAATTTGAAGATACATGCACCCCTATATTCATCACAGCATTATATACAATAGCCGAGATGTGGAAACAACCTAAGTCCCCATCAACAGATGAGTGGATAAAGAAGATGTGGTATACACACACACACACACACACACACACAATGGAATAATAGTCATAAAAAATGAAATCTGGCCATTTATGACAACATCAATGGATCTTGAGAGTATTAGGCTAAGTGAATTAAGTCAGACAAAGACAAGTATCTTATGATTTCACTCATATGTAGAATATAAAAAAACAAACAGAAAACCAGAATAAATGAACAAACCAAACCAAGCAAAACCCAACATGTAGATACAGAGATCAGAGTAGTGGAAAAGGGCAGGGGAGGGTGAAATGAATAAAAGAGATAGTGATGGATAGAAACTAAATTTTTGGTGGGGATCATACTGTAGTGTATATAGAAGTAGAAATATAATCTTGTACATATGGAACTTATATAACGTTATTAATCAATGTTACCTCAATAATATTATGGTAAGATATAAATACTAAAACCAATAATTTTAATTTGAGAAAGCATCTTTTTGGTATCCTTGTAATAAAAGTGAGATTGAAGTTTGGTATAAGCTGGAACTTTGCAGGTAAATTAAACAGCGATAAAGAAATTAAAAAAAAACCCTGGAATTATAGAAAACCAATTTATCGCCCTTACAGTTTATCTCAGGACTATCCATAATCCAGGCATCATTTTATAAGAATGTTAGCTACTTTGCTTCCTTAATATTAGTTGCGGTCACTGAAGGAGTGCAGCACAAATCTACATTTTTTTCTAAAATAAACACCTCCAAATGTAGAACAAATGGAATTTCTTATTTCCAGCATGAAAGGAGGTTTCAGGTACCCTATAGCATAGAAGGAGAATTTGATTAAGGTCTTCCTTTGATTACAGGCAATTAGAAAATCCACTTACTTAGATGAACTGTTTATTCCTAATACTCTCCATAGAATTAGGCTTGATGAATTTTATATCAGAATCAGAAATGAAAGGGTCATTTCACGTAAAATGTTTTCTTTTCTGTATAGATAATTGGTATTTTCAGTGACCTTTTCTGAATTAAAAAAAAAAACTGGTTTAGGGGACTAGCCTCCTCTACTTAATATAAGTGCAAGGAGTTATTAACTCACCACTGGAAAAGAAAAACTTGGTCTTTGTTGTAGAAAAACTTGGTCTTTGTGTGTAAGTCACAATCCAATGTTTTCTGAAAGATATTTACTCTTCAGAAGATTAAAACAAAATAATTGAAAAATACATATTTCCTATACAATATTCATACTGAGTTTTCAGAATAAAAGAATTATGAATAAGGCTATATGCCCAGGGCTCTATTATAATTAAAAATTATCAGTGTTTGATTTTCACATTGATTTGAGAGAGAGCATTCATAGAGGAGACTAATGTACCACACACCTTACTAGCTCCTTAAAGTAATTATAATAAAGTCTAACTCTTTAGTTTGGAATTCAGGGGCTTATGCAATTGACCTAATCTATTTTTAGATTATTTCATATCTCTTCTATGGGAACCCTCTGCTCCAGCTATACTTGTTCACTTCCTCTAGGCACACACAAGGCTTTCCTGCTTCTTTACCTTTTTCGTGTTTCATTGGCTACACCTAATATCTCTCCTCTTTCAGGAAATATACTAATACCAAAACTGATCTCTCTAACTCAGAATATTTATTATCAAATCTCATTTTTCAATTAATACACTTAATCACCAAGCAAGTATATATCGATCACTTGCTAGGTCCGAAACAGTGCTAGGTGCTGTAAGAAATATAAGCAATCATCTCTGAATATCCCATGGGCCAAAGAAAAAATGACAGTGGAATTTTGTAAATATGTTGAATTAATCTATGATGAAAATATCACACTGAAACTGGAGATGCTCCTAAACAGTGTTTACCTGAAATTTATACTCATTAAAAATATTCATTAGAAAAGAAGAAAGGCTGAAAAGCAAACATTTAGGAAGAAAATAATTTTTAATTTATGTTAAAACTTTCATGAAACCCAAAGAAAGAAGAAAGAGAAATAAAAAATGTAAATGCAGAAGCTAAAGAAATAGAAATTAAATAGTACAATAGAAAAAGCAATAAATCTAAATTAGATTCTCTATAAAAACTGAAAAAACTGATAGACCCTTATGTAAACTTATTAAGAAAAAAAGAGAAGACACAAAACATTAATATCAGAAAATTAAAAGGAATCATCATTACAGATTCTACAGATAATTAAAAAATAGAAGTATTTCCCAGTGAGTTTGAAAATTTTAATACAATTGACATTTTGAATCTTTAATTATATTTTTTCACCAAAGTAAAGTCTAGCCAGGTGGCTTCACCGGTGAATGTTTTTCAAACATTTAAGGAAAACTTAACACCAATCTTGTACCAAACCTTCCAGGAACAGAAAAAGAGGAAACATTTTATGGAGCTCATTTTATGGAGCTAGAATAACCTTGATACAAAAACCTAGCAAGGAACAAAAAAGAAAGGAAACATACAGGTTAACTTCTCTTGTGAACATAAGGGCACAGATATAAACAAAATATTAGCAGATCTAGTCTGATATGATATGAGAAAGACAAAATGGAACCAAGTTGGTTTTATTTCTAGACTGCAATTTCAAAATTCAATGTAATTAATCAGAATAATAGAATAAAGGGAAATTATACTTATCATAGAAGATGCATTTGATATATTTCAAATTATAGTAGAAAGAAACTTCCCTATTCTGATAAGATATATACAAAAACCATTAGCAAATATTATACTCAATGGAGAAAAATGGAAAGATTTCTCCCTGAGAATTGGAACAAGACAAGGATGTCTGCTATCAGCACTTCTGTTATGCATTGTACTGGATATTCTAACCAGTGCAATAAGGTGAGAAATAGAATTAATCAGTACAAGAATAAAAAAGTAAAAAATAAAACTATTCACAGGTGAAATTATCTGCTTGAAAAATTCAAAAGAATATACAGTTGAACTATTACAACTGAGTGAATTTAGCAAGTTTTATATAAAAAAGTCATTTTTTCCCTTACTCTGTCTCTAGTTCATGTCATTAACTTTTTGAAAAGATCATGATCATTTACTCTGTAGACACTTGATTTATGTAATTGTTTCTTCAGAATATTATTTAATATGTTCTCTATATCATATATTTGATTAACCTGAAAGCTTAATCTTTGGCTTAACTTGATTCCAGTTGGCTCCTTTGGCAAGAATACTTCAGAGGTGATACAGTTGTACATCACACTGCATGTCATGAGGAAGCACAGAATGTCTGGATGTCCTATTGTGAATGAGTGGCTTTAAGTTTCCTCAGTGGGTTAAGCTGGTGACAATCACTTTTCTTCATTTCCAAGTTGCAGTTTTCCCCATGCAACTCTTGGGGGTGATACCTGGGTATGGCGGCAATATCCAGTTCCCCATTCATCCTTCATCTAATAGTTGCTAATGTCCTCTGAAGATCCTTACTTGAATCAGTTATTTCAGTACACTGATTTTGTATGAATCATTTCTATTTCTTGGATGTATAACAAGGTAAGCAGATAATACTCCACCGAGAGTAGTAAAATCTCAGTAGTTCATGGGAAACAGCACCTAAGTGATAATTCTTATTTCTTTTTTGGTTACTTGTGATTTGGAATGACTTCATTTAATATTTAAGCAAATCTCAAGCATGACTACACTGTCCTTTGAGTTGATTAAGCAACATTAAGCTTGAATTTAAGGAGCATCTAGTTGACATTTTCAAGACGCTAAGTGGCTCCAGCAATTATCTGGAATGTAAGTCGATTAATCATAATCCTGTCAAGCGGAATTCTTCATAAAGCTTGTTTATCAAAGCAGAGTATAAAAGAATAAGATAGAAAACAGTGTGCAAAGACTAGTAAGAAGAGGGCAAGGGATTATTTTTTTCTCTAATTCTTTAAGAATAGATTTATAGTAGTAGGTTTCGGTTGGATTTTAAAGAAGTGAGAAATATTGAAAAAGCTTTAAAATAGGTTGTTTAGAAGAAAATTTTGGCATTGAATGAGTTACAAAATGCCTTTTTGAGCAGAAGCAGCATTTACATCTGGAATTTTATTTAAACCTTATCTCTGCTTTGCAGCTGTACCTGGAAAGAAGGAAGAGAAAACAACCAAGACAGTGGAGCAAGGTAAAAAAAAATGAAGGAGGTTGACATTATCTTTAGAAAGACAACAACATGAGGAGGAAAGCACTGGATTCAGACAGGCGGACGACAATAACCTTTAAATCGATTGCTCTCTTTCACTGTCCTTGCATGTTTTTCTGTGCCAGGGAGAATGTGAGGTGGCAATCTGGGTTTTTGTTCTTTTGTATAACTAAACTTTGAGTGTAAGTTCAGAACAGGAAAGCTCCACAGACTGCTTAATTACATCAAGAGAAATGCTGAAGATTGTTGGGAATAAGGAAATCTTCCAGGGCAATTGGTAGACATTTTTTTCTGTTTGATTTGTGGTTTTAACACCACCTGACTGATCATAATTTAAAGAATAGAGGTGACACAATTCTGTTTATGCAAAAACAATTTCTACTGCTTGAAAAGTAATATGTTAAAGCAAAAAACCAGCAATACAGGTAAATTACTTGCGTTTATATTACAACTTCAGCAGTTGATTCTCCCAAGAGGTCTAAAATTTCAGTGTTATAAACCATAATGCCATAAATAATGCATTTTCTTTTTTTAATGCAGCTATATAATAAGTATATCATTTTAGAATATGCTTGAGAAAAATGGTACAGCAGAGTAGAATAAAAGCGTTTGAAGTGATGTTGGGCCTTCTGTCAGAGCTCATAGTGCTAATAATTTTAATTTTTGTTCCCCCCACTCTTTGGCTTTTAATATATTATAATATTATAATATGTATTATTTATTATAATAAATAGATGAAATCGGAACTAGAAATAATTTTGTCAAGAATGAAATCAAAATCATTTCTCCTCTTAAATTTGAGACAAATTCCTAATATCAGAAATTAGATATTTTTACATATATATATCGAGAAAATCCTTCAAACCCTCACATTTCAGATTAGTAAACTAAGGTTAAAAAATTCATTAAGGATTTATTTCCTTTGGTTTTTCAAAAGAAAAATCACATTAAATCACACTGAATAAGTTTTCAAATTCATTTTGGCTTCTGTGGACTACCTGGACTTTTAGAATTCAATAAAATGTTTCTGTCAACTTCTTTTTGAGGTGGATACTTTAGTCTCTGAAATATAAAGTAGAGCTCTAGGAGCACAGATCCCAGTTTCAACTTGTTGACCTAGACAAGGTTCTGAGCCTAAATTTCTTCTCTAAAAAATAGAGTTAATTATACCTGACCTACCTGTCTGACAAGATGTGGAGTTCAAACAAGAAAACGTATGTAAAAGGATATGAAAAAATATAAACTCCTAGTTAAGTATATAGTATTTACTTAGGCATTTTTCCTTATAAAATCAGTTTCAATATAAATGAGAATCAAAACCTTTTGCTTTCATTAAGCTTCATAGTTTTTCTCCCCTCTAGTATACAGGCATTGGTTACTCATCTTACAGCATTTGCAGATTGTTTTTATAGCCACAGCAAATTAAGAGAAGACTGACTAGAATATAAAATGTCCACATTAGTAATAGTACCTAACATATAACTGATTAAGCTCAGATTGTTTATGTGTTCTTACCCTCATGTTGGTGTCAGTTTCATTAATTCTATAATGTTGCCTCAAATAGTTTTGAGACTGGAAATGGCTCTTAGGGATGTGAATTTACTCCTTCAGATTATTTTATAATTCATTCTTTTTAAATCATAAGAAATAAGGTATTTGGATAACTTGCATACTTTTGCGATGGTATATCTATGACTAATAATTTATATGAAAATATATATTTTGTGATTTTAATAAATCAAGGAATTTATGTGATAATAAATCAATTACATTCTACAGATTTCATCATAATATTCTAATATTTATACATAAGGTGATGCTTTGACTATTGTGTATTTCTCTTATATAGTTTTTAGTTATTTTCAGAAGTATAAATAATCTAAAACTAGTTCATAATTCTTTGAAGTACAGTTAAATAGTTTATAAAGAGTTATTTTCATTTAAGGTTTAACTTATGGACTTGTACTAGGGAAAAACTGTGACACTCATAATTCTTAATAGATTTCAATTACACTGTGTGATCTATATAAAACTGTGTACACTGAAACTCTGAACTTAGTCTGCATTATAATTGTACTTGGGAAACATCGATTAAGCTAAACTTTATGGAAAATTCATATAGTGAAAGGTGAAATAAATGTTATGTTTATGTAATTTAGTGAACTAGACCTCATATCGTTTAAGAATTAGAAATTTAGTTAATCTAACCTCTGCAAAAGTCCAAAAAAGTATCTCTATTTTATCTTTAATTCATGATGGATCATGTGGTTTTTAGTTATTCTTCTCATAAAGATCTTAAATTGGCTAGACCAGAATTTTGAGTATTAAGAAACTCTTTATAAATTTTCCCACACTAAAGCCACACACACACACACACCCCCACACACACCACAGACACCATTAACGATTTCTCTTGTTTAGAAAGCAGTTACCTAGAAGCATCAGGAGACACAAATATTTTCCACAATACATGTTGCTCTCCTTATAGTGAGAGCCAAGGAATGCCAAAGATAAAACATCACAACACGTGCTACTGTATGAAGATTTGTCTTTATATATTTGTATATTATATCTAGAAAGAGTACATCACATTTAATTAAGCTTGGTTTATTTATTGTTTGATATTTAATTTCTCATTTTTAGTGTACTTTTTCCTCAGTATTACTTTTCAAAATTGACCTGTCCCCCTAAATCCAATTTCCCTCTCTCTTTTTCAATCTTGTTTTCTCTCAGAAGAAAATTTTTCATAGTATTTGCTTTTTACTAGCCAGAGGATCAAAGCAGTCACTCTAGGGAAGTGACTTCTTACTTACTGTGGCAGGGAAGGAGACCAGTCAAGACAACTAACTTTAATGATATGAGTTGTAGATTGGAGTCCCAGCATCTCCTTGTTTCTAATATTTTTCCTTCAAAGTGATTTCAATCTAACAATGAAACGGTGAAGAAAATAGTAATAAATCAAATCATTCGCATATCATCTTTCTTTTTCTTTCATTCACACCTGTGCATGATATTACTTAAAGCTTTCTTTAAGAGTTTGTTCTAAGGGCCTGTAACAGTGCTGGCATGTAGGAAGTGTTCAAAAAATACTTGTGGGTTGAATGAAAACATAGAGGAATTGTTGAAGAAAAGAATACTAGGTGATCCAGATATCGATGATCTGCGCCTCTAAGTACTGTACAATTAAGATATTTTAGTAAATCAAATGTGATTTCTGATAGCAAAGATTGCCAGATATTTCAGAAACCAGGATAAGTGATTAAATCATCTAACTACTCTCATTTTAAGGTAAAAAAAGTAGAGCAATTAATAATTAAATATGCATTATTCATTAATTATATCATTATTATGATCTTTGTAGATGGTACTCTTACATAACAGAACAGCATGTGGTGAACCATCATATGGATAAAGACATCGAATAAATTAAATTTAGCAATTGCACCTTCTATATTGTAAATTTAAAAAAATCTTAAAATGAGAGAAAATTTAATAATTGCCCAATTAGGCCAATGTATGTCTAAATATAGAAACATAAGGGCTTATCCTCACTTTTCTTGGTTTTACATTATAGAACTGAATTAGATGATCTTCTATTCCTTTGAATCATAAAAAATTTATGTTCAACAAAGTTTTTAAGTAGTGTGTCCCTTATATCAGAATATAAAGGCTCTTCCTGCTATAGGAGAAGGCTGGTCTAGAAAGACTTTTATTTCTAGGATTCTAAGACTCAAATGTTAAGGGAAAACACACTTTATAAACTTGGATATTTTAGTATCCCAAAATTAAACTGAAAATTTCATTACAGAAACATTAGTTATAGTCTTCCATCCTCTTAACAATTAAAAATCACTTCAAAATCCACTTAAGTACAAACATGACAAAAATATTCATGAAAAATGATTAAATAGAATTTGAGTACCTATTAACCACCAAGAATAAATTTGAACACAATTAGTAATCATTTTATTAAGGGTAAAATTGGAGCATATGGATCATAAATGTATCAAATGCAGTTCATTTCCTGTAATAAAACTTATATTTTGCTTTAAATTAAGAAATCTTTTTAAATTCACAAGTGCCGTAATTTGTGTCCACTTGAAGACTTTCTGTTTTTCTTTGCCTTTGTTGCTATTTTGTAAACAATGGTACCCTACATAATTGTATTAGGAATTGTCACAACAAGTGAAACCCAACTGATATTACATGGTTTGTGTGTTTGTCATTGTCCTCAGACACTTTTCAGATTCTTCTATTCTTTGTACATGTACTGGTCTATTTAGAATCTGCGATGTGTATTTATTGTAGATTGATCCCATACTTTCAAGTGAATATTAATAATATCTAAGAGTAATGATTTCTCTGAGAGAAACGTATTTATTTAAATAATAAATGTTTATACTTCATGATGTGTCAACACTATAAAAAAAGAGAGAAACAATTTTACATTTAAGATCAATGTAGTAAAACTGAAGGTGTAGTTGATACATATTGTATTTAATTATTTGCTTAATATGTGACTATAAAATAACCTATTTGCACATGTGGACTAAGTCATGCTGTTGACCCTCAATAAATGTTAAAGTATAATAACAATAGTATTGATTCCTGTGAATTCCAAACTTTTGACAATAGTTTGTGCTCTGGTTGTTTAATATTTATTGAGCGCCCACAACAGACTAGGCGCTGGGAATGGGTGTGAGGAGTATCAAGTGGGCTTTGGAGAGAAGATGGTCTACATACAGAGCTCATGCAACGCTTGTAAAAATGAGTGTACTCTGCTTGCTTACATATTTTATATATTTTCAAGAGAACTTTTTGCAGTTTTCCACTATCTCACTTGCTCACATAACACATTTCACTACTACTTCTTACTTTTATTTCATTTAATACTTTTAGAATGTTCTCATAATCATACGATCTCTTGTATGGAAATTTCTTTCTAGTCCCTTCTTTTTCACCATGTTCCTCCCCATTCCTTTCATCACTTTAATAAATAGACAGGTATAAATCCTACCTATCACAGCTGATTCACAACACACTCAAAAAGTTTGTATTGTTGCCTTGATCTCCTACAGGGTACCACCTCCTGCCATGCAACATTTGGTTCATGTGATTCATTTATTGGTAGGAATGTCATTGAATGCTAAAGAGAATTTCAGCCCGGTAAAGGAGCAATGTGTGCCAGTGAGGTTGGCAAGATTTGGAGGCAATGCTAAAAGATGCATTCATGCTGTACCTTTCCCTCAGAAATTAATGGTTCTTGTATTAATGATCCATTTTCTCTAATAAACTAATGTGTAACTTGATCACTCTTATTTTATGCAGGATATACTATAGGCAAGCACACGTCACACAGAGATAATTGTAATGCCCACATTCCAGTTTCCGTCATGCATAATTCTGCTTTTCAGTCATGAAACTGAACCACTCCTCTGCTTAATGTGACCTCTGTGCCTATCTTTTTCTTTCCTTTCCTTAGAGACTGTGGCCATTTCATGGAGAAGAACAGTAAAACTATAACATTACCCCAGGAACCTCCCCCTGCGTTTCATACTGGGGTCACTACTTTTACCACCAGGTTACCTTTTAAACTCTGGGGTCAGAGGAACTGGCTGTTAGATGAGCTAAATTAAGTTACCTGACGTTGCCAGAACACGCAATTTACATAGGGGTAGTGTGTCACTCCTACTCTGTTTATATTCTATCCCTTCCATGATTCATCAAAGTAATTTCTTAATAGCAATTGTATCCATCTTTTAGGTTCTTAAAAGCAACAGACTTTTTACATCATGCATGTGCTCTTGCTTCATCTATCTTATAATTCTAAAACTTTGTCTTGATATAATGTCCAACAATCTTTATGTAAACTAATGGAATGCAGTTATAAACCATTTCCTAAAGCCCAAATTGTAAATATGAAGAAAAGTTGTCATATGATTTCTGAATTTAATGACAATGCGCTTCAGATAAAGTGTATTTTTGATCATTGTCTACATCTTAATATTAGATTGATGGTTCTTTAAGAAATCCTTAAATCTGCGAAAGACCATTTTCATCCTCTTTATAATGAAAACTCTTACAAACCTTATTTTTCCTCATAGAGAATTTTCATCACCAAAACCAGGATTTGGCAAGTAAGAACTATTTTAATTACTCAGTATAGATATTTGAAGATTACAATTTTGTTCTCCAGAGAGAAAAATTGACTTTTGTTTTTTCCTTTGACACTCTATGCTAGATTATATAAAAGACTGCAGAAGTGCATTGTAGTGTTTACCACATAACACACCAAGAAAACACCTCCTTGCAAGTTCAAGGACATTAAACTGCTAATTATGTCTCTTTTTTCTATTAATATTTACTTTCACTCCTGCTTTTATTCTGAAACCACATATGGGTTTATTCTCTTTTTTCCCTTAGGGATTTTTAATAGAAAGTATATTATAAGCTGCTCTGTTACAAAGCTAAGTGGCCAGAACAAAGATTGTTTTGGGAGAATTTTTTTATCCCTTTTTTACTGACTTTTTTCTTTCATTTATAAATTGATTTTCTGCTAAAGGCCTATTTAGGGGGGAAAAAAAGAGTTGGAATACAATACACACTATCTTGAATAAAATTGCTTAAAATCAATTGCCATGTCATATCCTGGAACAAATTAATGGAGTTTAAGCTACAGTCTCTAAAAATCAAATTGCAGATATTATCTTAAATCATTAGCCCTACATAAAAATGCATTGTTACTTTCTTCTAATTGTAAATTAAAGTACACATTATAGGTCAAATAATTTCAGGAATAAACATGAAAAAATTTTTCATCATTCTACATAAAATTTACTTGCACCTTATTGATTATTACTGCCCCAGTTTTTCATAGAATGATGATGTATTATATGCTAAATAAAAAGCAATTCTTAAAACCTGAAAATTCAATTCAGATACTCCTTTGGAATTATGAAATGACAAAATATAAGTTAGAAAATTTCTTCATCATTTTGACTTGCAAATTTTGGGTTTTATTTCACTTGATTTTTATATAAGAAAGAGAGATACTAGGTCAGATAACTCATAAAGAGCATCTGTAGTCTCGTTAAAAGTCTTGGCAATAAAAAATCATGGTCAACAATTCTTAGCTTGGAGTTAGCACTTGTATTGCTGGTCCTTGAAAAGAAATAACTGATAAAAACTGATAATGATTAGAAGTATTAATCTGCTTGAATAATATAGTACAGTTATCTGAAAATAAAACTTAAGGCTTGGTCTATCTCTTCCAGTAATTTATTCTGTGACATTAGGGTATTTACTTTTTTCATAAATCTCCTTTTGTAAGCCAAGATTATTTTACTAAGCATTCTCTACAGAACTTTCCAGTCCTAATATTGTCTAATTCTTATTTGTAAGAAATGTCTCCCTTGCCTGAGACGTTTCCAACTTTGACCCAAATGCTGAAGAATAAACTTACTTTTCTGATTGCAAGTACAATCTGTACCAAAGTATAAATAGAAATGTCAGATTCAGATTCTAAAATGAAAATATTTCTAAGTATTATATAAATCTACTAAATAGAATTCTAATATTTGAAGTATTTACTTCACTTGAATTTCAATATATACACTCAAATTATACTTAAGTTTCAAAAAGTACATTGCTGGAGCAAAGCATACTATTGAATATCCAATGAAATGACATGAAGGTTCTCTAAATATTAATTTAGCTACAAGGATCACTAATAATGGAACACAAGATGCAGAAATTATGCCCATGACACACATGTACAAAAGAATTTATAAAAAATGAAACAGAAGAATATATTGTCTCAGGAGACAGGAGAATGTGGATAACAAACTGTGGTTGAATTATGGTTTCAGTTTTGGCATATTTCCAAACAAAATAACAATGACTTTCTAAGTATTGTCAGTCAGTTCAGTATATATAATATTCTCTTAAGAGCAAAAGTTTAATTTCATTGACACAATGACTGAAAAAAATGTTTGGACTAAGGATCTTTAAAGACTCCTTATCATTGGAAGGATATAAATTCAAATTCTCTAGCAGGGTACTGCTGGTTTCTTTATCACCATCCCTCACTGTGACTTTCCAGCCTTGGCTCACATACTTCTCCCCGACTTTGTACATCCAGTGAGGCAGCCACATGAACTTTCACACTCCATTTTTCCTTATGTTGTTCCTTACGTTGGAGATGTCTTTCCAATTCTTCTTTGATGACAAATTTTATATCCAGTTTCAGGATTGATCACAGGTGCCAGTACCTCTGTGAGGTCTTTTCTTATTGCATCAGGTAGTTTGTCAGTCCTTCTGCTATGAGCTCAGAGCCCTGTGTATGTGTCTCTATCATTGTACTTAATCTGTCTACGTGGATGCCTTTCAGCATAGACTGAACTCCATGAAACCATCTTTTCTTTTTTTTTCCTCAGCTCTGAGCCCAAAAGAGACATTGAATAAATATTTATTGAATGAATCAAGTTTACTTCTGACATATTGCTCCCAAGTGAAGAAACTTAAATAGACGTGGGGTTCTTGTTCTGCAGGGGGATCACTTTGTCACACTGCTAAGCACTGTAGGAAGGACAGTTTCTAGTTTGTTAAAATGGCATTGGCTTTTGCTTTTACTCTAACCAAAGCGTCTTTGAGAGTCTCAGACCTCAACTTTCTTTTATATGCACATATCCATCACAAAGTTTAAAGTGCTGTTAAAGATTTCAAAAAATTTCATTGAAGTCTAATATATTAGTAAATCAAATTAAATAGTGTATATAAAGAATTATATACCATGACCAAGTAGGATTCATTCTAGGTAAGCAAAACTGGTTTAACATTTGAAAATAAATTGATGTAATTCATTACATCAACCAGATAAACAAGAACCAAAATCATCTCAATAGATACAGAAAATCATTTGACAAAATCCAACATCCATGTATGATAAAAACTCTCAGCAAACTAGGAACAGAGAGAAACTTCCTCAACTTGATAAACAACATCTGCAATAAAACCTACTGCTAACATCATACTTAATGATGAGGCACTAGAAAATTTCCCACTAAGATAAAAAACAAGGCAAGGATGTCCCCTCTCAGCACACTTATTCAACATTGTACTGGAAGTACTAGTTAATGAAGTAAGACAAGAAAAGGAAAGAAAAGACATACCAGTTGGGAAGAAAGAAATAAAACTGTCTTGAATGATATGATCATCTATTTAGAAAATTCTAAAGAATCAATAAAAATCTCATAGAACTAATCAGTGATTATAGCAAGGTTGCAGGACACAAGGTTAATCTGCAAAAGTCACTTGTTCTCCTATGTACCAGCAATGAAAAATTGGAATGAACAAAATAAAAAATGCAAGACCATTTACATTAGTGCCAAAAAAAGGAAAGACTTAGATATAAATCTAAGAATAATCTATTCTATATTCATGGGTAGGCAGACTCAAAATTGTTAAGATGTAAGTTCTTTACAAAGTTATCTATAGATTCAATGCAATCATGATAAAAATTCCAATGGATATTGACAAACAGATATTACGAATATCAACAAACTGATCCTAAAGTTTATACGGAAAAATAAAAGGCCCAGAATAGCCAAGACAACATTAAAGGGGAAGAACAAAGTCTGAGGACTGACACCCAAGACTTATTATAAAGCTACATTAGTCATCACACTGTGATGTTGGTGAAAGAATCGACAAATAGATCAATGGAACAAAATGAAGAGCCCAGAAATAGATCCACAAAAACAGTCAACTGATCTTTGACAAAGGAGCAAAAGCAATTCAATGGAGAAAGGATAGTCTTCTCAGCAAATGGTACTAGGACACTCACAAGCAAAAAGAAAAAAAAAAGAATCTAGATGCGAATCCTACATCCTTTTCAAAGTATTAATTCAAAGTGGATCATAGACCTAAATGTAAAACATAAAACTATAAAACTCCTAGAAGAAAACATAAGAGAAAATCTAGTTTATCTTTGGAGATTACTCTTTAGATACAACACCAAAGACACAACCCTTAAATGAAAAGTTGATATGTTGGGCTCTTTTAAAATTAAAAACTTCTGCAAAATATACTGTCAAGAATATTTAAAGACAAAACACAGAATAAGAGAAGATATTTGTAAAATACATATCTGATAAAGGACTGTTATCCAAAATACACAAAGAACTCTTAAAACTCCACAATAGGAAAATGAACAAATCATTTTAAAAATTGGCAAAAGGTCTGAACAGGTACCTCACCAAAGAAGATATACAGGTGGGAAATAAGCATATGAAAAAATGCTCAACATCATACATCATTAGGAAATTGCAAATTAAAACAATGAGATACCACTACACACCTATTAGAATGGCTCAAATCCAAAACACTGAAACATCAAATGTTGGGGAGGACGTGGAGAAACAAGAACTCTCACGCTTTGCTGGAGGGAATGCAAAATGGTACAGCCACTTTGGAAGATTGTTTAGTGGTTTCTTATGAAACTAAATGTACTCTTATCATACGATCCTGCAGTCATACTCTTTGGTATTTATCCACATGAGTTGAAAACTAATGTACACAAATATTCCAGCTTTAATCATGGTTGCTAAACTTGAAACCAACAAATATTTCTTCAATAGGTGAATGGATAAATAAATTCTGGTATGTCCATACAAAAGAATTTTCTCCAGTGATAAAAAGCCATGAGCTATCAAGCCATTGAGGAACATTAATTTCTATTTCTAAGTGAAAGAAGCCAATCTGAAAAGTTTACATATTATATAACTCCAACTACATGACTCTTTGGAAAAGGCAAAACTATGGAGATAGTAAAAAGTTCAGTGGTAGCCAGGGGTTTGGGGGGAGGGAGGAATGAATAGGTAGTGCACAGGGAATTCTTAGGGCAGTGAAGCTATTTTATATCCTACTATAATGGTATATGTATGTCATTATACATTTGTCAAAATCCACAGAATGAACAAAACTAAGAATGAACCCTAATGTAAACTGTGGATTTTGGTTGATAATGATGTATCAATATTGGTTCATCAACTGTAACAGACATACAACATTAATTAGGGATTTGATGATGGAGAAGGTGGGGTGTATTAGGGGAAGACATATGTGGGAACCCTCCGAACTTTCCATTCAATTTACTATAAACCTTAATCTACTCTAAAAATTATTATAGTTCATTAATTTTAAAAAATGGTATGGAAATCTTAAATTAGTCTTTAACATATGAATATCAGGGTGAAACAAACATCCCATTCATAGCAAGATTTTATGTAAAAGTGTCTAACCATACAAAACAACACTTCATCATTATATGTAAATACAGGAATGACCACGACCTAGCTTTGCCTGCCCTCAAGGAAATTACAGTCTTGTTAAAAAGATTTTTTTCTTGAAGAAAACATGGGAACTTTGATATCTTAAGTTGAACATGATTATATGAGAAAAATTCATAGCTAATAAAGTTTTCTTTGAAAAACAAATTCTTTAGGGATTAGAAAGCAAATTATTTGCCTAGGGTGTCCTAGTTTATCTCAGCTCCCAAATATATAAAGGAGTGCTTAATTTATTTTTTAAATAATTGCATATTGCTGATCTTTCTAAAAGAGCCGATTACAGATAAAGTAAAATATACCCCACTGAGGTACAGTCCAGAATTCTGAAAAGTATTCTCTTCTTGCAGCCAAGCTACACAGAGTAAAAGCATCATAATTATAAAGTTTTATCAGAATTCAGTCAAAGGAAAAGAGTATTTAGATGATTTCAGGAAGTACCTCAGCTAAGGTAATTTGAAGACCTATATCACTATAGGAAAGAGTTTGTCAAAAGGACTAGAATACTTAGTCCATTGGACAAAACTTCCATCTCCGTGGTGATTGCAAGATACACATTAGACAAGTTCTATATCTGTTAGTTGTTTTGAATTCCTATGCCATGCTCCATGTCACAGTCTTAACATGTTAACACAGCCCACCTTGCCTAGAACAACACAGTGCTTGAGTAATTGAAGGAAGCTTCTCAGAGATGCATATACAAAGTGTTATATAGTATTATATAATTGGTGCTTTCAGAACTCCACAACTCTCCACATTCTGTATTGATTATTAGCTTAACTTTCAGAAAACATTCTGAATTCCCTTATTTACAGTTTCTTGGGAAATACCTTACCATAGTCTTCAAGTACTAACAACACTGTTAACATGTCATTCAAAGAAATTTTATATTGTACTCTTTAATTAGAATGTCCTGTTAGAGGATAAGACAGGTTGCAAAATTATATTCTTTTTTTAAATTAAAAAATAAAGACTAAGAAATAGAATGAAGTTCCAAGTTTTTTTAAAAAAAGACACCAACATATAAATATAACTGAATTGGAGTTGTTTTAAATTGAGAATTTTTAAACAGATTTTTAGAGAAAAATATTTTAAAATGTTAAAAATATGTGTGCCAGGTTATTTAGTCTATAGACCAGGAAATGATTAAATGCATCACTAAGGCAAAAAGGAAGTTAAAAATGGCGTCCCGACCAAGTCATACTTAATTACAAAGTTAATGGACAATGTCCTGAGTAAAATTAAACCCTGACAACATCTTTTCAGGAGCATTCAAAGTTAGTATTGCATAAAATATCAAAATATTTTATTTTTTCTCATGGGGATTATAAACATAGAATGCTAAACCATTTAGACTACTTGAAAATTCTTTTCTCTGTATTTATTTATGAAACATATTTTGGAGTTTGAAAAAGATACAAAAATGCTATAAAATACCTTTTCTAAAATATCCCTGATTGTCAAAATTATGTCCAAATGAACATAAAACAATGACAGAGGCATGTAGGGCATTCACATATTAAATATTTAAAAATCATGCAACTAATCACAATTGAACCACTCTAGGAACAAGGTAGTATCACTTTAGGATGCAACAGAGATGTTATGAAACAATTTTGACATTTTTGGTGCTGTGTGATGTACATTAATAGTCATGATCTGAGGAATTATCTGTCATTGAACTTACGGATAGAGCTCTCCATATGGTTCTTTAAAGCTACTCTTTCCATCAGAAGAAAAATCCAAAAAAAAATTGATACTTTGATCTTATTCATTATACTCATGAAACAATATCTCATATCAGCAGGCAAATTACATATCTTCAGAAAGAGGAAAGAACCACAGTTTTTGAAGTGATACTTTTGAACACTTCAGTAGAGCTAGCTGGGAAAGAAAGGTTAAGAATTTTGAGTTTGATTCTTCACACAGCCAGGAAATCTGAGCTGCCTGATGATTCTGTTAGGATCTTTTACACCCTCCAATTTCAGTTTCTTTTTTACAATCTAGCTACACTTGACATTGACATCAAGCCAAAACACTTCAACAGAAATATTTTTTTTAATATCCTAATGTCTCTAATAATAAATTGATATTGAATTTGATCATTCAGAGCAATGAGTAATAACTAATAGCTAGATCAAAGATATTATTAATCAATACCCTTTCCTTTAAACACATTGTTTTTGGGGTTCAAAATATTTATGTGCTGAGGAGGAACTCCAGTGCTGATTTCTTTTGTTACAAGATTGTCCATTATTTCAGTTTTTTATTTTGTCTGTTTCATAGGCCTTTTACAAAAACCTTGTAGAAGGAAATACTATTATTATATATACATTTTATCTTTTAGAGGATAATGTTAGAAGAAAAAGTAAATGCTATTTTCTATTTCTTTTTATTGGTTAGATATTCAGGTTCCTAACTTTAAAAAAAAAACCTGGATTTATTGAAATTGAATATTTTTCTCTTTAAATGAATAGTTTTTATCTAGTAAATTATTTAAAATTTAGCTTGCTATTTATAGCTCTTTTGATCACACTTTGTGTGTGGTATTCATTTTTAAACATCTGGCAATAGCAAAATTGATAAAATTTATATTACTAATATATGAATATATATCAATATAGGCAAATTATATGAGATTGGATTTAAAACATGCAGGTAAAAAGTAACACAGGACATCAGTTTTTCTTTTAATTTCATATGTTATTAAGAAAACAATTTTTAACTTTCGGATTTATTTTGCCTTTGTATACTTAGTTTATTCACTAAATCAAGTTTACGTGATCAAAGCAAATAAGATTTGTTTGGGGCATTCAAAAAAATCATGTTACTGGTTGTATTGATAGCTTCCATTTGTAAATGAGACTTCAAGCTGATTTGCTTCTGCAACACTTGCATGTAATGTGTACTTCGCCCGTATTTCCAACTGTTTGCAAGACATTTCCTTTTTGGGTATCTTGTTGACACATGAAGCACAATTTATTCAAAACAAAGATAATGTCTTCCTCCAAAGAACTCTGTTACCTATATTCCATATGTCAATTGGTGGTAGATTATCTTTCTGTGAACCAAGTAAGAACTCCAGGAGTTCTTTTTTTGTAAGATCCTCAGCTTTTAAAAACACCTGACTTACATCCTGCACCCTGATATACTGTTAAATTGTTATTTCCTGACCAGTGAAATTCTAGTCAGCTGAGGAACCTAAACCCAAATGCAGTAAAATCCTTCCCCAGTTTTAAAAGTAGAATTAATCATTTCTCTGTTATCTGTATAGCTGTACTGGAGAACTTATATTGTGCATGGTACAGTATTTTGTTGTTTATTAGCTGTTTCATGTGCTGTTTCTGCTTACAGACCACTTCAAAACTTAGTGATATAAAACAACAGCTGATTTTACTTTGCTCATGATTTAGAGAATCAGGAGTTCAGGAGGGATCAACTGAGCAGTTTTTCACTTGGATACCTCATGTGATTACAATCAGATGTCGGCTTGGGCTTCAGACATCTAAAGTAACTGACATCTGGATGTCCAAGATGGCTCACTTAGATGGCTGGTAGTTGATGCTAGCTGTTGGCTGGGAGCTCAGCTGTGGCTGCTGACTGGATTGCCTGTATTTGGTCTTGCCAACCTGGCGGTGTCAGTTGGAGTACTTATATGGCAGCCGGCTTCCCCCAGAGCTAGAGAAGCAGATAGAAACTACATGGTTTTTCCTGATTTAGCCTAGGAAGTCACGCAGCAACACTTCTACTGTATTCTTTTGGTTACAAGTGACTCACACACCCAAACTGACAGACTGTCCAGCCCATGCCTCCCCATTCTCTCTTCTGTCGTAAAATGTCTTTTCAGCTTCATTTCTTTTGGTCTAATTCCTTTCCAGCTTTCAAGCTCTTCTTCAGTACCACCTGCCATAGCCTTTCCTGATTCCATCATTGAGCTACCAGAGCCAATATATTTGTGTTTGAGTTCAGAGAGACATTAGTTCAAATCCCAGATTTCCCGTTTAAGGGCTACATGACCTTGGGAAAGTTATTTAATCCCTTTATGTGAAAAGTAGCAATAATAACAAGACCTACCAACCTTAGAGGGTTATTGTGAACGTTGAATGACTAAACAGTAGAGAACATTGCCTGTGACACATAGTAAGTAGACAGTGTTAGCTATAACTCTTATCATACCTTCTTTTTCCAAAGCCCGTGGTATTTTATTTGTACATTCTTGTATCTACCATAGTCTGCCCCTTGTAATAATTTCAGGGCTTATTTTTATCTTCTGTATATTTAGTTCAATATGTTACAAGCAATTTATCCCAGTAGACACCTGTATCTTGAATACCAAAGCAGAGCCCCTCTGGTTCTTTAAGCCTCAGTAAACATAACACATGAAGAACTTGCCATTTTTTCTTCATTATTCCTTGTAACCTTTCCTCCCTATCATTCTTCTTGCAGAAATTAGAAAAGAAAAATCCGGAAAGACGTCTTCAGTTCTGAAGGATAAAGGTAATAGAGTCAAGTTAACATAACACAAGAAATTTATTAGCAAAAATATCTGAATGTGTCCACAGTACATTAGTCAACTTCTTTGCAGGTTTGTGGGTCAGAATTGCACAGGACACCCTCATATACTTGAAAACTTTTATTTATTTACCTGTCTGTTAAATACTTTCCTTCAGTTCACTGTGACTTAAAGTGCTCTGATTACAATTTCTGAAAGAAAAAAACAGAAAAATGATTTTTTAAAAAGAATGGAAGGGATAAAAAAAGATTAGAAGGAAAATAGAGTATAAGAAGGGTTTGCTTCCACGCCTTCTGGTTCTCTCCTTTCTGTCCTTCATTAACTATATATTTAGTGCATAATCTTTCCAAACACTTGCTAATCATTGGCAAAACAAAGATGGCAAAGCTAGGAATAGAGAGGAAGACTTGGAAATTGGAGTTCTGAATTCTGCTGTCTTCAAAGACTCCTAGTCATGCTCTGTCTGCTTTTGTCTTATCAGGTTCCTTATTGCTATGAAAGAGCATGACATTCCTATTTAAGTACCATTCAAATCCCAGACCTCTTTCTAAGAATAATGTCCACATAAAGCATCAAGCCATCTCTATCGACTTCCTAATCAAGTCTGGGGAATCAGAGAAGGCTTTCCTGAAGAGTTATATTAAATTCAAGTATGATGCATGAAGAGTTAGCCAGACAAAGGTGTGAGGATTGTTTGGGAGAAGCACAGAAGCAGGGCATCTGCTCTTTGCCAGACACATTGCAATCTACTTTATATATTTTGTTTCTGCAAGTTGTGCTTGATATCACCATTTCAGTAAAGGAGGAAGCTGAGGTACATGTAATTTAAATTACTCAGTGTCACACTATGGGTAAGAGGCAAAGGCAATAATCAAAGTCAAGTCTGTTGGATTTTAACACCCATTTATTTCATTTTAACACAGATACTGCTTGCTCCTTAAAATAGGGCCCTTGTATTTTTTTTTTTATTTTTTATTTTTTTGCGGTACGCGGGCCTCTCACTGTTATGGCCTCTCCCGTTGCGGAGCACAGGCTCCGGATGCGCAGGCTCAGCGGCCGTGGCTCATGGGCCCAGCCGCTCCGCGGCATATGGGATCCTCCCAGACCGGGGCACGAACCCGTGTCCCCTGCATCGGCAGGCGGACTCCCAACCACTGCGCCACCAGGGAAGCCCTGTATTTGTATTCTTCAAAGCACCTTTGCTTTGAGTGCAGAGCTCATTACGTAAGTTAGAAAATCTATAGACAAACTGGATATGCGATGTGGAAAATAGTCTTAGTCCTTTTACTATTGGGGTGACTTTCCTTAATTCCCACAGAGGAGCTCAGTCCCTTTTTTCACCAGTGATTACTTGTTCTTTGAGAAAGACTCCTTCTCACCTCCATTCTCATTTTATCTGACAATTAACAAAAACATTGTCCTTGTTTGTGTGAGAACTAAAGGTATTATTGAAACACACTACCAGGAAAATCCATATATACATGCAAAATCTAAACCTTCCCTCCTTCCAATGCAGTATGAAATATACTTATTTTGGTGAGCACTTATTTCACAGGAATACTTGAACCATATATTAGTGTCCACTATGAAAACAACTCAACAGAAATTTGGGTCTTACCTCTAAAATGACCTTTCAGGCAATGATGATTATCAAAAATTTAAACTACTACTTAAAGACTTCACTTGTGCTGAAGCCTAAACTAATTGGAAATGGTACTTGTAAACATCTGTCCCAGAAAACATTATCTGGGAGAATTTATTTATTTTTTGGCACATGGGCTCAGTAGTTGTGGCTTGCGGGCTCTAGAGCACAGGCTCCGTAGTCGTGGAGCACAGGCTTAGTTGCTCTGTGGCATGTGGGAACTTCCCAGACCAGGGATCAAACCCGTGTCCCCTGCACTGGCAGACAGATTCTTAACCACTGCACCATCAGGGAAGTCCCTATCTGGGAGAATTTATATCCACACTGACCACTTTACTGAGTAGGCTCCTGTAATTTCTATTATTGTTGTTGTTGTTGTTGTTGTTATTAATGTACAATTGCAGACAATTTCCTAGGGAACACTTTTTCCTCAACGTTAAATTCTCTACTATTTGCAAGATGTCTCCACAGTCACTAGAAAATCATGTATATAAAGGTCTACTACATATCATTATTGATTTGGAACTATTTAAAATGAACCTCTTTTTCAAGCTGTGTTAATGCCCTCAAATATCTTTGTTATATACAAGTTGGGTACAATTTTAGAAGAATTATATTGTCACTTTTCCTTTATTTTCTGAATATGATTTTCATTATACACAAAAATCAAAGAAAACATTGTAGTATTACCTATAAAATTTCAGTGACCTTAACCTCTGCAGTGTTATTGTTTCTGGAGAGGATTATTGAAGCTTGCTGCTGAACTGTGGCAGAATCAGAATGCAGCAATTCCACTTGCTACATAGCCTCTTATTTCACTGGAGCAACTTAAAGATTGCCTACCTTTGCTGGTCTCTTATAGACTCCACCTGCATGTATATATTAGAACCCATACTGAAGCAATGCTACATTTCAAAAATCAAAATTATTACACGGAAATCCTTTGGGGCTATATTTACTGGGGATGTGATAACCATGAGTAAATTAGACATTTAAAGAAACATCATTAGGCTTGTGTCTTTATTTAAGGAGGTATAGAGAGGGCTAAGGATGATTATTCCAAAGTCAAAGAGCAAGAGAAAGACACATCTTGTTGCCTTTTGCTGCTGATTCAGCTACTGACTTTCCTGGGCTAGTGGACTCATGTAAGCCCTCTGTACACACTCAAGAGGGCAGAGCCCTGCTTATGCAGCCCTGACCATCCAGAAACCAGGCAACCCTATTAGTTAGCCCTATTATTGGTTATATTCCTTCTGGCATCCACCACTATCCTCTCGCTACTTGCTTCTTATTAGTCTGACTTATCTGAGGTTGCAAGATTCACCCATGGTCCAAGAAACTGCAAACCAAATCATAACCAGGCAACAAGGAGGTTAACTAATTACCTTCTATTGAGAATGCAATAGTAGCACCCTTAGGTTCCTCTGGCATCGGCGTAATATGATGGACATTAGAATTATTGACTAGCTTTGTGACTCAGGCTTGCATATGTTTGGATCTAGTGCCAGAGAATTCAGAGCAGAGCTTATCTTCTTTCATATTCTGATGCTCAGGACCATGCACCTGATGATTCCCCCAGCTTCTCTTTGTCTTCACCATACTTTTTCTTGGCCGTTCCCACTCATCAAACAAAAGCTAGAGCTAAGAATAGGGTAAGTTGGCTGATGACTTTGAAACTGATCCCCAATGATTTATTCATCACGAACACTCACCCTAGTTCATTATTGCCTTTGTGTCTGGGAGTGGTGTAAAACCTGAAATGATCTGCCTATTTCTTTGTAAACATTTTCTCCATTACAACCTCCTACCAGATTATTTTGAGAGTTCCAAGAAATATCCCAGCACCTTTAAACATATTCTAGATCCTGATAATCAAGATTCATAAGCCTCCCTGTAGGCTGTTGGTCAAATGCAAAGAAACTACCATATTTGTAAAAACAACACACACAAAAAATGTGCTCTCCAATGCTTTGCTCCTGACAAACAAGATAGATGCATTGAAAAAGGCCTTAATAGCTGACCTAAATCAACGATGTTTCAATCCTTACTAATACAGAAGTGCAGAATTCCCATATAACACTGTCTCCACATTTTTGGTCATATTTGGTATCCCTGGGTAGTTAGGGACACTCAGACCAGTCTGTGGACTTCTTAAATCAGGTCAAAACCCCTTGAAGTCAAAAGGGCACTGAGAAGAAATGAGATGCAGGAAAGTTGGTGCAGGAGATGACCCAGCCTGGGAGCAAAGGTATCTTCCTATTAGCAAACTAGGAAATAAAAATTATTTCTATTTTCTGAGGACTTTCTTCAAATTTAAGGTGCTGGATTTACAACCTTCATATACCCTATAAAAGTATATCTGTTTTTCCACCCCTTCCTTCTTTTTCCACCAAAATCGAAGCAGTCTGCAGGCCCTCTCTTTAGGTCTTGTTCTTTATAACTACTTTAATCTCACACAGTCATGTACAGACACCCATTTAAATCAACATGCTGTATCTTGAAATGTGAAGTTCCAGGCGTTGTGCTCTCCCACCCCACCAGGAATCTGTCCCCCCCACCACTTCTCATTTCACGATACATTAATTCTTTTGGTTTAGCCAATGCAAAGCAGTAAATTACCCCTGTCAGCCTGAAAAAAAAAAAAGTTAATGAAGCTTCTCCGTGTGTCTATTCAATTCATAGTTCTTGATTTCATCTTCACATGCTGAAATACACAGAAAAAATTGATCTTATTTATTCTTAACACAATAAATAGCAACAGGGACACTCCTTTGCCACCAAAGCCTCTTTTAAAAAGTCTACAAGCCTATGGATATTTAAGGCTCTAGTTTATCTATCAAGAAAATCTTGCTCTGAGGGACACAGCATTTTCAGTGGAACACCAGAATACATTCTTGACACAATCCAAATCCACCCGAACTCAGTGGATTCTAAGCGATTGCTTGGAGTGGCATGTCCATTCACAAGCACCACCACCGTATTTTTTGCCTTCCACCCCAAACCTCAGATGAGAAAAGAAAAAAGGGCTGGAAGGATAGATTTCTTTCTTTGCTTCCTTCCTCACTGCATTATTAATCATTTTTGTCAGTAAAATAGATACTGAGATTTAATGTTGCAGAAAAGGCAGAAAACTGGTTTTAGCTTTTATTTTTAATAGGTTAAAAATATATTTTATATTTCATCATATATTTTATCAAATTTATCATAAGTATGATAAATTTATCATATTTATCATGTCTTCCAGACCCATATATATGTCTGGAAGGCATGATATGATTAGAATCATTTTGTATTTGAACCTGGTAGGATAAATGAGGTTTTACTTGATTTGCTTTAACTAAGGACCACATGTTTAAGACATTGGGAGTTCACAGATGAAACTGTCTCAAAATTTATTTTAAATCTTATTCTTGAAATTTGTTTGACTTGAGTCTGATGACTAAAACACCACATTTACATGATATATGCAGAGTTTTCCATTTGATTGTTTATTTTTTTGAAAAAACATAGCCTGAAAGAAATAAACAAAGTTAGTGCTGATTATAACAGTTTTGGAAGACTTCTAGATGCTGAAGTCATGTGTTTTTTAAAATTACAGATAAAGCAAGTTCCTATTCATCCAAATACACGTCCCCTTAAATGAACAAATAGATTGTACCTCATTCAACAATTTACATTTATTTTAAATAGAAGTGATTAGAGAACAGCTCATTGTACTCTATACTGTTGTTTCTTTGTCTATGATTAAAATTATTTTTGAAAGAAAACATCATATCATTTCCATCCAGGTTCACCTTACCGCTAGCTCATTGACTCCATTGTATGTGTCTTCTTACATCTTTTGATACTGGTTTCAAATAAATGTTCAATGTTTCTTTCCAGAGCCTATTAAGGGAAAAGAAGTGAAGGTTCCAGCTTCCCTAAAGGAAAAAGGTATTACTCTATAATGAAATGTGAAAACACATTGATCTGCCTATTGCATATTCAGTTATTTGAAATAAAGTAGTATATCATTATTTTTCATATTCTCAAAACTCTAATTTTTATATGCCCTCCTCTGTTTTTGAGCAAAGGAAAAATTCTAAATTGTACTATGAAACAACAAAGGAAAGAGTGGCCGTGTCAGAAATACTAAGAAAGCTTTGAAAAATGCCTATGCTATTCTGATTCCGTGAGTCTGTAGTGGAAAATCTACATTTTGTAAATATCCCAGGGTAGATCCTATTAGGAATAGCCATGGGAAACCAAAGATTTAAGATACAAAAAAATACTTAAAATTTCTCAGTGATAGCTTGCCATTCTGTAAGTTCAGATACAGTAAAATCCTAACAAATTTTATAGCTAAGAGTAACTTAGTGATAAACTATAGTCCCAAACCATCATCTTGTAGGTAAATAAAACTGAAATAGTCAAGAAACTTTTCAGTTATTGTAATTTGCCCCAGAGCCAGCCTGAGAACGCTGATCTCCAAATCAAGCACTGTGATCTTGCTAAGGTGCATCTTATTGCACCTCTGGCCTTCCTACTATACTAGGCTCAGAGGAATGTGGATTCTGATATGCCATGCAACAAGTTATGTTCCCTAAAACATAAGTAAATATGTTAAGTCCAATGTAATACATTTAGTTTCTAATTATCCCAAGACATTCTATGGGTGTGGTGTCATTCTCCAAACTGTCTAATATTTCTTGTTGTCAAAATGAACATATTAGTGAAGCAGTAAAACCATGAAGTATACCTGCTATGTTGAATGTTCAAATAGAGCCTGTTTCTACATTTACCCAGAAGAGAAGATCTACGTGAACTATTGACAAATATACAGACACTTAGTGGTAATAATTCCAATTTACTGGAATTTTTTATTAAAGAGAAAAAAAACTTTTGGGTGAACTTTTATAAGCATGCGCTGGAGTTGGAGGAGTTGTGGGAGAGTAGTAGGAGGGGAAAGCTGACAGGAGACTCAGTGAGAGCAATGAAGGACTCAAGGAGAAGCTCCATTAGTCAGTGTAGCAATGTATAAAAAAATACCCTAAAGTCATATTTTTCTAACTTTGCAATTAAATTTAAATTAAACAAAATTGTTATTTAGTGAAACATGAGAGCATGGCATGATTTTTTTCTCAGCCATGTATGTACTTAATTTTTTTAAGAAAGTATTTCAAGCAACATGGACTCCAAACCTATTAAGGCATTTATGTTTCACTTGAGAAAAATATCATCATATCCAAAACTTTATTTTTATTGTCACCTAGGTAGTTATTTTGGTGCTATATACAATTTTATGTTTTTCAGGCATAATATGTAAATTAGGATATGTTGCTTGCAAGAGAATTTTTACGGTTATGTTAAATGTTCAATAGGCAGCAAAATGTTGTTACATTGTATTATTTGAAGAATGAATTAATGTGAAGACTAATGACATTCCTTTGGATTTAGCGAAACTGATTTATTTCTTTAAAAGAACTGTAGATTTCTTCAACATGATCTGACTGTTGATTGCAAGGGACATGTATATAAATATCTAAATTGAAAAGATTTGATGCTATCAAGTAATTCAATCATTCAATGATGTTACAATTCTTTTGCCAAACTAAGATAGAAATATCAAAAATGAGGGACAGACAGGCATATTATAAATTTCCACATTTTTATTAGGAAGTGCAGTGCAAAATTTTCCCCAGTAGAAATGTGTGTGGAATGTATATATGAATGAAAAACAATTTAGGTTTCCACTAAAAACACGTGATGATAATTTGAGTCTTTGAACACTGGAAATATCTACTTAAGAGTTTCCTCTCTCTTCTTTCGTCCTTCCAGGTATTGTTTTTTCATCATCCCATTCCACATGGTCAGTGTAGCACCAGCCAGTGTGTGGCCACAGATAATGGTGGTGGGGAAGGCAGCATGTGGAAAAGATGCATTTTTTAAAGTTATATTCTCATTTCATTAGTATTGAATTTTCTACTTCACTATAGGTTTCAAATAACCACTTGAGTATATTTAATGTGGTTTTTATTTTACCATTTAAAGCAACAATGATCTCTCTTAGTAATATGCTGGAATATTATTAGTGCTTTGCAATTTTATGCATTGAATTTCATCATTTGTTTGCCACCGAACAACCAAAATTCAGGCCTGTGGTGCTGAATGTAAATGACAGTCCTAGGACATTTTGAAAGAAAGTGTAACATGACGTGCAGACTTTCACTTTCACCTCTGAGAGGTGGTGTCACATTAGGCTTTCTTTCCTTAAAGGGGGTCACTGTCATCTCACATATATCAGGAGAGCTACAATTCAAAAAATTCTTACTAAAAAAGAAATTAATTTTAACAGAAGTCTTGTTAGATTAAAAGTTTAGCATATCTTCTTTTAGTAAACAGAGGGAGTCTTAAAAGTCTTTATTTAATATCCAGTCAAAGAGCGTCAAACAGAGCGATAACATCATGCACACTTAAATGATAAAATTCACAAATACATAGAAATTGAACAACATATTCTTGAAAATCTAATAGGTCAAAGAAGAAATTAAAAGGAAATTAGAAAATATCTTTAGACAAATGAAAATGAAAACACAACATACCAAAACTTACGGAATGCAGCAAAAGCAGTTCTAAGAGAGAAGTTCATAGCAATAAATATCTACATTAAAAAAGAAGATGAAAGATTTCAAATAAACAGCCTAACTTCATACTCCAAGGAACTAGAGAAAAAAAGGACAAACTAAGCCCAAAGTTAGAAGGAAGGAAATAATAAAGATTAGTGCAGATTTAAACAAAATAGAGAATAGAAAAATCAACAAAACCGAGTTGTCTTTTGAAAAAATAGACAAAAATGACAAAACTTTGGTTAGATTTAAAAAAAAAGAGTGAAGAGCCAAATAAATAAAATCAGAGTTGAAAGAGGAGACATTATAACTGGTGCTACAGAAATAAAAAAAGAATCATAAAAGACTACTACGAATGTTTATATGCCAACAAATTGGACAACCTAGAAAATCTGAATAAATATCTAGAACATATGATAGCCAAGACTGAATCATGAAGAAACAGGAAAGTTGAACAGACTAATAATAAGTAAGAATATAATCGAAAACCTCCTAACAAAGAAAGTCCAGGACCAGAAGGCTTCATGGTGAATTCTACCAAACATTTGAAGAAGAATTATTGACAACTCTTTTCCTGAAGAATTGTCTAAATAAAAATTATACCAGTAATAGTAGCACTTTTACTCTACGTAGCAACTGACAGTCTAACACTTTTCCGGTTGTGCCCATCAGGCCAAAATGCCAAGTTGATAGCATGAATGGAAAGGGGTTACATTTTGGAAAGAAAAGTAGTTGAGACTGCCAGAATTTTCTCTTAATAATTGGCTTTCCAAAATTAATGTATCCAAGTACTGTGAATTTTATTTCCTTCATCCAAAAAGTTAATGTACAGCAGTAATATATGTGCAACTATATGCATGTAAAATATATGGATAATTATAAATGTAAAGCCCCAATATTCCTTCCTTGGTATTCTCTCCATTTAAGCCCTCAAGAGGATGACTCACTTTCACTCTGCATGTTCATTTTTCTTGTCACTCCAAGCCACATTATGCAAATATTCTAATGTGCTTCTCTCCTTCAGGGGAAATTTTTTAAAATGTCATAGTATTTTATTTATTAAATAAATAACTAGTTTAAGTAAATTTAAATAAAATTGTTATTTTATTTTTCTTGTACCATTGTTAAAAAGATTTAAATGTTTAAATCTTTAAATTTAAAAAGTTTTTCATATAAGGTCATCTATTATTTTTATATATTTAACCAGTTGGAGGATGAGCCATACCTATGACCTCTGACCTTTTATTCACGTAATTGATTATTCTCACTTCAAGTTAAAGAAAATGAATTCTGGTGCTCAGAAACATAAGTAGGAAAAGGTGACTCTCTCGATAAGGGAAAAAAACAAAGAATGTCTGCTTATTTACCTTGGCAAGTGATTTTTGCACAACTTTTTGAACCATTTGAATGCTGTAAAGTCAACTGGTTCATTACCTGAAATATATCCAACCAGCTCTCCTGCCATCTTCAAATAACATCACAGGACCTTGTTCTGACTGACTATTCTCTGTGTGACCTACAATATGTTCAGCCTCCTCCAATTATTTCTTACTTCTTTCAGTGCAGACTCTTCATGTTGGGAAGCTTCAGGGAAGGACAGAATAATGAGGCACACATAGCAAGGCATAAAAGAAAGATTAGATAAAGACAGAGTGACACTGTCAGGAATGTGGGACATTGTATTTAGCATATACAAAAGACAAAGGATCACGAAAATGAAATGATGACAGAATGAGGCACAGAATATGTATGCATTTATTCTGTGCTGCAAAGAGAGAATGCCCTCTGGCTCATTTTGTGTTTTTACTGTCCACTCAGCAAACTTTCTTTGTGAGCATCAAAGTCCTACGGGAATCTTGCCAAGGAAGGGTTGCAGAATCAGGACTTAGTCATAAAGCATTGAGTCATGCATTAGTGTTTGTATTGCGAACTACAGCTATTTTAAAACTATACCTATAGAAGCTTATAAAGCATAATTGCTTTTCTCGTTGACCTAAAGGGAATAAGAGGTGAGAGAGAGACAGACACAGATATAAACACAAAGAGAAAACGGGTGTGAAATTACCAGATAATTATCTGAGGATAATGTACACCAATGTTGTGTATCTGGTGGGTCCATTCTAAATGACTTTTCCACCCATGTAAGGTTTTAGTTAATGGGACAGGTATTCCACTTTACATTTTGGTCTAAATCATCTAAAACTGAAACTTGTAAATTTGATTTTCTTGGCATTTTGAAACCACATCTTAAATTGTTTTGTGTCAATAACAATTTTTTTTTAAATATTTATTTATTTTATTTTTTTGGCTGCATCAGGTCTTCGTTGCGGCACACGGGCTTCTCTCTAGTTGTGGCAAGTGGGTTTTCTCTCTGTAGTTGTGGTGCTCCAGGGCATGTGGGCTCTGTAGTTTGTGGCACAAGGGCACTCTCATTGAGGCACGTGGGCTCAGTAGTTGTGGCACGCAGGCCTAGATGCCCCGCAGCATGTGGGATCTTAGTTCCCTGACCATGGATTGAACCCACGTGTCCTGCATTGGAAGGCAGATTCTTTACCACTGGACCACCAGGGAAGTCCCGATTTGTCAATAACAATTTTTGAGTGTTAGTATAATATTCTGGGGATATCTTAGTCACTGAGGCTCCAAAGATGAACAAGACAAGATCCCTGTCCTCAAAGATCTCACAGTACTTGGGAAGGAGAGCTGGGAAAGAGTAAAAGTGAAGTGGCCTCCAGTGGTGACTTACACAAAGCAAACCAAAGTCTTCATCCAATCAATGGATATCTATGATATAGGTATTAGTACATGAGCGCTCAGGAAATATTTATTCAGTTATTCAGTCTAATCTCAGCCACAGATACATCAGCTAAGTGTCATTTCTCCCATTTCAGAAGGTGAGAAAATTAAAATTTAGAGTGTTTTAGATGCCTCACATTAGACCATTTGGTTTTTAAATAGGGAAATAAATTTCAAACTGAGAGATTTTTTTGTTCATTTGGTTTGTGTCTGTTTTTCTCCAGCTGCAGTGCAAAAAATGATCTCTTGCTTTGGATGAAGTTGGGCAATTACTTGAGAACATCATCACCTTGCCCCTTTATTATGCATGAAAGGATTCCTCAGTTTACAACCAAAGATAACATCGATTTAGAAACTCAAGCAGGAAAAATAGGAGCATAGAGAATGCATGAGGTTTCATAAACATATGAACATGGTTCAATAAGAGGAAGGAAAATATTAAACAGTCCATGGAATATTGAAGGAAAGAAATGTAGGCAGAGATAAGATGAAAAGTTGTGGGGTAGAGGCTGTCGGGTGTTGGTTCTCTGTGTAACTTCACCCAAACTCAGGACAGTTTTGTCTTTTGGAAAGCTGTGAACTGAAGACATTTCAAATCAAACTGAAAGATAAGCTTGTCTTTCTCACAGTTGTGTTTACCAGTGTCACAAAATAATGTGTCCACAGCAGATGAAATCAAATGCTACCTATTAAAACAGACCTCTTATTTGCAAAACGCTTTCTCTTAAGACATAGTTAAGAAGAAACATGTGTTCCCTGATGGTTCTTCCAAATCCCAAATTGTGTAGCGAGCTGATTGGAGTGACAGTAGTGCTCTACCCCATCCAATAAAGCCTCATGCAGAGAACAAAATATGAAAGTGTGTGTGTGTGTGTGTGTGTGTGTGTGAGTTTTGCAAACCATTTGTTGTTAAATAATACAATGAGGACACAGTAAAGTGTAAATGTATATATGTATGTAATTATAATAGTAGTGGATTTTCATCAAAAAATGCAAATGATTACTCAAATGATATAAAAATCATGGGTTTAGAATAAATTTATGAATATTACTTCATTTAATACACCTTTAATTGCTTTATTTAAATATATTTATATTTAAATATATTTTATTGAACATCTTGGTAGAAAAATATAAGAAAAATCATTTCAAATATCAGTAAAGAGACTAACATCCACTGTTGGCCTTGTGTCTGATGCTAAGTGCTTCACACGTAGTGTTCAATTTCATTTTCACAGCAATCCTTTTTTTTATTAATGTGAAAATTGAAGCACTGGAAGTGAATTGCCCAGGTCACACAGCCACCTGAGGTAGATTTGGGAGTCATGCCTGGCAATATGACCTGCCTCCTTTGCCAGCAGGCTTTCCAGATTCCCTCAGACCAGAACTCACATACAATTGCCTAGGGAAAACAATGCTGAAGTTCCTTTGTATATTTTATATAAATAGGTTTGGTGACCTGCTTTTAAATGTAAAATCTTGCCACGCCACTAAATATTGAATACTACTCCAGCAGTGAGTGAGAAAGCTATCAATTTTCTGTCCATGTTCAGTATATTTACCTAGTTTAACCAGATTAATTTAGGAAACTGTTTATACGATTCATGATTTAATGACTGACTGGAAAAGAATAGAAACCTCAGTGGCTTTATCATTCATGCTAATTACAATCTTAATGACTCTGTTAGTAATTTGTACCTATAAGATGTAGCACGTGGCTTACTATGTAGTTTTTATGCATGAAATATTTTAAAACTTTCATTCTGTCTGTATCAAGTGTGCGTACAAGTGTTTAAGGCTTTGGAGTTGGAATAAATCAATATTCAAAGACCAGTTTTTCCACTTACTAGGGAGTACATACTTAGACAAGTATTAAGCCTCAGTATTATTATCTGTAAAGTGGGTGTAATAATAGTATTTACTTCATAGAAGTGGTAAGTGAGGATTATATAATTGTTCATTCGTGTAACAAATTTTGTGCAACAGATATTTATTGATCCCTAGTCTGTGTAGAGCACTGATCTAGACACTATCATACAGCAGAGAAAATGAAAATTCACCCCAGGACTCATGAAATTTGTATTCTACTGGGGTTAGAGAACTAATAACAATGAATATTTAATATTATATAAATAAATTATAGATAATGCATATAATACACTTACTTAGTGCCATATATAAAATACAAAACATCATTAGTTGCAAAACCAAGAATTATTATTATTATATTTTATTACATATATAAGGCTTCTATGTGCTGAAGAAGCAATTTGATAATGATAACAAAAAAGATTGGGAAAAGAAAAATCAGTGGCATTCAGCTTCTAACTTACAAAGTATTTATAGTGGAGATATTCTTAAAAGAATGCACATTCTCGGGATTTATGTATTGCATAGATTTCTTTCTTTTCAATTTATAAAGACAGAACAGAGACTCCTAAACAAAGTTGATCCCCACTGCTGCCCTTCTCTAATTCAAGCACATGCATGTTGAAGTTTTGGTTGGCCTGCTTTACTTGAGAACACAGTGTTGATGACACTGAAAAATCATTAATGAAGCTCTCCTCCCCAGACCCACCAGCAATTAACATTTCATAAGTAAAATCAACTGTCTGGAAAAGTCAGTGCTGCATATGAAATGGCAGGCTGTCTGCTTCAAACACTCAGCTTGGGGATTGCTTGATTCTATGTTTCTGCAGTGCTTGTGAGTTGAGCCCAGAAAGGAAGGGCTCAAGTGAAAAATGTTTATGGAAACCAGATATTTTATTATACAATAATAATCAATGGTTAAAAATATTTAGCAGTATAGACGGGGTGAAAATAAAAGTTCCCGTTCTCTTTTCCCGGCTTCCAGATCTCAGTCTTCAGCATCAAATACTGCCCTTAGTTTCCTGAAACTTCTCAATGAAGACTTTTTTTTTTTTTTTTTTTGCGGTACGCGGGCCTCTCACTGTTGTGGCCTCTCCCATTGTGGAGCACAGGCTCCGGACGCGCAGGCCCAGCCGCTCCGTGGTACGTGGGATCTTCCCCGACCGGGGCATGAACCTGTGTCCCCTGCATCGGCAGGCGGACTCTCAACCACTGCGCCACCAGGGAAGCCCTCAATGAAGACTTCTGACTAAACTTAAAAAAAATATATATATATATAGACATATATATTGTTGTTGTTATTTGACTATATATACATATATACATGAAATATGTCTATATATATACATATATATTGTCATTTTTATAAGACTAAGAATAGGCATCCATATGTGACTCAAAAACTAAAGACACACTTCAGTAGAAATGCTGTCTACAAAACGAGGGCACCAAGTTCTTAGTGACCAAGTAGGCTAATAAAAGAGATGTCCACCTTAGAAATCCTCACCTATCAATTCCTGCTTTGCATATTCAACAGTAAAGTTCCCGTTCTGTAAGAACAAAAGAAAATTACCTTGAGAGATCATGTAATTTAAGTTCATGAGCGTAATTTTAAAATAAGTAAGCTTTTTCCACACATCACTCTTAATTCTCACATCAATTTTACAACATTATTTTCTCCATTTCAGCAATGACAAAATTGAGACTTCAGGATTTAAGTAATGCCCAAGGTCACAAAACTAAGTAAATGAGCTTGCTTAAAAAAGCCAGATTATAGATCCAAGAGCCCCCTTTCCACGCTTCCCAAGAATTCATAACTTGTGTGGTTATCATGTTAGTGTTGTTTACATAACACCAAAAGTCAGTAGTTCTCACATCGTGAGAGGGTCCACAGCCACATGCATGCTGAATGATCATAAGAGTGGTTATAAAATTTCATGAACAAGGTAGAAGTTGGTTCTGATTGTATTGTGCTCATAGCTGATAAAAGTATTCCCCACAACTTTTATTTTTTACAGAAGGTCTTTTGACAAACATTAAGTCTAAAATGATTCCACTTCAAGATTACATGGCAGTGTGATTGACAGGGGAGAGAACCAGGTGTAGAGTGAGAAGCAAAACTCTTTCAAATTAGACAGCTCTACATGATGAGCAACATGCCTATGGATCCTGTCCTAGGACATTGAATGTTTATCTCTAACTCTAGAAGCATGAATCAGTTTTGCTAGGACTACAGATACACAGGAGGGAGCATTTCATATTTCTCTATATTTTTTGCTCTATATTTCATTGTCTGTATTTGTTTTGTTCAGTCATTCATTCAACAATATTTATTGATCATACACCACGTGTTAGATATTTGACCAAATGCTGATATTTGAGTAGTAAACAAGGCACAACTCTTGCCCTATGGAACTTAAAATCGAAAGAGGGGATACAGACAATAAACAAAAATTAATTAAAAATCGTATAACGAAATTTTATACCACATTAAGGCACATAGAAAATATTAAAATAATGTACATCCTACCTGGTTAAGTGAATGCGTCAACTAAAAAGAGAGAAATATGTGCCAGGGAGTGTGGAAGTGCAATAACAGCGCTGATATCCCTTTTTACAGGATGTGCATTCAAGTGGTACAGGAAGTAGGGTGTGAATGGCTATGGAATTCTCTATTACATAAAATTCTTCAGTTAAGCAAATGAGCTTTATAAAAACTTGTAACTCTAGGAAATAGACTCCATTAGGCTAAGACCCAAATAAAGCTGGTTAGCACTACCCCTGACACAAAGTCTGTACTCAGTAATATCCCAACCACAAGCTCACTTTTTCTGCGGTTTGAAGGGAGGAAAAATTGTAATGTACCAGAGCCCTTCTATTAATCAAAACAAGACTTTATGCCGAGAGAGGAGAACAATGAGGCCAAGGCAAAATTGTTTAAATAAGAGAAAGGACTGGGGAACATGAAAATATCAGTTATTGCAGTTGTTGGGGTAGTGTCATGAGTATTACTTGGATAGCTCAAAAAACTATGTATTTATCCTATACTGATATTAAGTTAGAATGCAGAGTTTCTAGACAAAAGCCATTGTCCTAGGAAATAAGAAAGCACAATACTTTATTTTAATGTGTTTATACTATTATACTGAAGTTAATCCAATTTATTTTATAAAATTAATAACAAATACTACTGAAAACAATAATTATACCAGTTTGAAATGATTAAATTAACCACCAGGTGGAGCTCCATGAATTCAACGTATGTAGTCAGAAGTAGAAAATCGCTTAAATTGGTCAAATTAGGAAAAATTACAACACATTTTTTTTCTGAGCCATTTTGGCTAATTTCCTTATTTGCAATGCTTAGAGAATTTATGAATTATAAGAGATGGGCTCTTATTAAAGACAAAATGCCAAATTACTTGATTAGTATAAAACTTTTTAGCAAACTGGAATTTAAACAAATGTCCGTTGCTTAAGTTACTTTATAGTTTACTATAAATACATATTCCATTGTATACTGATAAAAGTATGTAACTATAATTGAAACTGAGGACAAATGAGAAAAATCTATTAAACCTGCCTATTATTCTATTCTATTTTTAAAAATGCTTATTTTTTCCAATTTGTTTGTTTGTGTGTGTGCATGTGTTTGTCTCACTCCAGAACCTGAAATTAAAAAAGATGAAAAGATGTCCAAAGCAGGTAAGGACACTTTGTAAGATTTACGTATAAGTATATATTCTGTTTATAATGAACAAGGCCAGTGTTACAATCCGGCTGTGTAAGGCCTTGAAATGCTGAAAACATTGAAAAAATACTTGTGTACCCCAAATATTTTAATTGTAATAAGCCATACACAAAAGTATGCTAAAATTAATATAGCTTCTGTTTTCTGTTAGCAAATTTCAGATACGTTTGTCAAAGCATTGGAACTGTTAACATATGCTGCTCCTTATTTATCTACTGGGCAACCGAACATTGTTTACAAAGTGCTAAGGGGACAATTTCAGTTTCAGAGAATTTAGCCGGATTGTGACAAATGCCTAAATCTTATTCTTATAATTGGTTGAACCTTATGGAATCACCTGTACTCGAACATCTTTTACCTCAGAAACAGTAGTTTCATACAGTTCAACATAACAGATTCAACTATTTTCTTTCCCGCTAATTAAATATCGAAATACTGGAATACTTTTACAAGAGACTTCCTGCAAACAGGTTCTGCGAGAAAGGAAGACAAGAGATTAGCTGGTCACTTTTAAGACAGGTGTTAAAAGTTAGAAGAAGAAACATCATAGAATAAAGTTCAGGGGAAAAAAAAGACTAAAATTCTTGAGGAAAACTCCAATTAATTAGTCTTTCTAGGGCTAACCCTATACCAAATATTTTATATCTATATGAACATATTTACATGTCTGTATCTACATACGCAAAAGGTTATATCTATATCTCTCCCTATAGTGAAAGTGATACTATGTACATGCATTCATATCGTTGGTGTTAAAATATTTGCATATACTAATTCTCACAAATTTTAACCTACATTTAAGTAATTCTTGCTTCATCCTTCTGTGTATAGGTTAAATAGTAACCCAAATTATTGTCACTTCTACGAAAAGTATTTTCAGCATATCAAAAGGGATTGTTTAAGTGTTTTTGTATTTTTAGTGAATGAAATAATCATTTTAAGTGACTTTATAAAATCTGAAAATATGCATTCTCTGGAAGATAAATGGAAAAATCAACAATTTTAAACAGTAAGAAAAATGCATGATAAAGACAAAATGATACATTGAGTCTTAACATCAAAAGTTATAATTGAACTTTAGATATATCTGAAGAAAAAGTAAAAACTATGTATATAAATTACTTTACTGCTGTTAGCACCCTTACTGGGGTCAGCGAAAAATCGCTGGCCAGATAAAAGGTGCATGATGTCACCCCTTCCTGTAAGCATAGCATTGTATTTTATGCTTTATTTTACTTTTGGTATATAATGGAAAATAGTAATATATGCACTATAAATTTCCTATTATTGATTGACATTAAATAATTATGCCTGTTTTTATGTTATATTTATTTTTCTCTTCCTAAAAGGAAAGAGAAATCAGCACTAAGGGCTATTTTATTATGAAACATGATCAATTAACAATTTATTAACAACATATATTATACTAATATCACTGCCATATGTCAAGAATTGTGCTTGTTGATACAAAGTTTAGAAACAAGTGATAAGATATTGTTTCCATCCCAAGAGAATATGCTCAAGGACATAGACATGAACTATTGAAAGATGGCTACCAAATAATTAGTTACATTTGTAAAGAGTGCTCTAGGAGTCTAGAGAGAGGGGACATTGCTATAGTCTGTGTCAATCAGTGAAAACTTCAGGGAGATGATGGATTAAGCTGGGATTTTAGGAATATGCAAGAGCGTCTGAGGCAGGAAGGTGATTATAAAGCATGGCAGAAGTCAGCTTTACAGTAGAAAAACATGAATTTGACTCTCTTTGCCACTTGCTAGGGGTGTGACCTAAATTCCTTAACGTTTCTGAGTTTTAATTTTTTTGTCTATTGAATACTCACCTGGTAGGGTTGTTATAAGAAATCCAGTTGATGTTTGCCATTTGGTTCAGATTCAATAAAAGGGAGCTCTATTTAGGAGTTAGCCCGGAGGCAAGGATGAGCATGGCATAAGCAGGAGACAGTGAGGAGACGATCAAGGACCAAAGGAGATTCCAGGGGCTACATGAGGAACGGAAAATGGCAGGACTGCAGCAATGACGTCTGCCCATATGAGTAAAACCTTACTTTTATAGTAATCTAAGAGTCATAAAGGTGGGAGAAATTGATAGGGAGAGGTAGAGAGGCAGCATTAAGGAAGTGAATTCTGTTTACTTTAAATATCATTTATAGCCATGACTAATATTCTGTGTGGAATTATTAGGAATTAAGTTTTTTAAATATCACAGGACCTAGCAACCCACTGAAAAATACTAACAGCATCTTGTTATATACCCTTTCAGTTATATGAATACAACAATCACAATCATACTCTCTGTACTGTGGTATCACTGCTTCTGTAATCGTCAAGCTGTTTCACAGGAAAAGGCTGGAAACTGATGACATTCGCTATATATGACTCTAAGGTCTCAAGCACGAAAAGATGAAGAAGGTGATGAAATGTAGAAGTTGCAAAGGAAATGCAGGTGGTGTGGACAGAGGTGTCCTAGAGACACTAGGAAATCGGGAATATTCACTCTGAATCCTCACACAAGGTTTTGTATCTATGAGCTTAGAGGTTTAGAGTTACAAGCCAAAGGAGAAAAGGGTTTCTTCAATAAACAGAAAGATAGAAAAGAGAAGGGAATGAAAGGCAGCTTCTTTGGAAAGTAAAAGAACTGGTAAAAAGGAAAGTGTGTTACCTGAAAGATTGGGACACACAGTGTATCAGTATCCCAAAGCCTGGACACTTCCAAGAAAAAGTAGAAAAATCAGCAGTCTCAATGTCTCAGGAAAGTCAAGGGGCATGATGACTGCGAAACAGCCATTATATTTGACAAAAATCTGTCATTTTGTGACCAAGTGGAGAGCATTTTTAGTAAAGTGGTGGAAGTAGAAAGAAGCTTAGAGGAATTAATAAGAGAATTTATCAGTAATAAGTGGACGCAGAACAGCAATTACTTTTTTCAGCAGTTTGCTGTTAAAAGGAGACAAGGGCTTCCCTGGTGGCGCAGTGGTTGAGAGTCCGCCTGCCGATGCAGCGGATCTGGGTTCATGCCCCGGTCCGGGAAGATCCCACATGCCACGGAGCGGCTGGGCCCGTGAGCCATGGCCGCTGAGCCTGCGCGTCCGGAGCCTGTGCTCCGCAACGGGAGAGGCCACAACAGTGAGAGGCCCGCGTACTGCAAAAAAAAAAAAAAAAAAAAGGAGACAAAATACTGTATTCCAGCAGGTGGAATCAATGAACTAGGTTTGTGGTTTCCACGTTTATGATAGGGTGGAGCATTCCAGGGAGAGGAGGAGCATGAAATCTGTAGGGAGATATTAATTTGGAGAGAACTGCCCCAGATATGACAAGTGTTGGTATACACACTATAGGTGGAGGACATTAGCTTAATTATGAGGAAGAAATAAATCCTCCCCTTAGCTTTGTAAAAACAATGAAAGGATAGATTAAATTAAAGCTGAGTGTACATGAGGACGCTTCTGGTGAGCAATCTTTTCTCCTAAAATCTCTTCTGCAAAGGTGACCACTAACATGTCCGTTGCCAAACCCAGAGGATAGTTTTCTTGCTTCATATTACACTGACCTCTAGATAATATCTGACCATGTTCGTCATCTCTTACTCCTCAAAAAAAAAAAAAAAACATTTTTCTTTGACAGAAACGAAAACATTTAACCCACAGAGTTAAAAATAAAACAACAAAAGATGACTACAATTTAAAAAACTGAAGCAACATTGTAGCAATTAGTTATTTTTGACATGGCATATTATTAGCCTCTAAATTCTTTGTTTTTTACCCCCTAATGAAAACGATGGCAAACAGGGCATGCATTTCATTAGGTAATTGGAGAATAGCTAAGTGTTCTTTTCAGGAAGCAATGGACATTAATTATAAGTAGTAATGTAATTAAAACCAAAAAAGACTTGCATAAGTAATAAGCAATAATTTACTTTTCTTATTTATCAAGAAAATTGATATTCATAAACAAAATCTTCAGAGTTCTGTAACTGCATTTCTAACTGCCTCATCAAAATCTTCACATCGTTAATCTGCCTGGATACCACTTTGTTTTAAAATTGAACTCAATATCCCTTAACATTCACTTTTCCTTTTGTTTCTTATCCCAAAAAATGGAACTCATGACTCAGAATTCAGTTACACTGACTTAAATGTCCGAGTCATTTGCAGCTTTCCCTTCTCTTTCAGAACCCAACATCCAAGTACATACTAAGTTATATGTTTCCCAAATTTGGTCTTTCCTTTTTTTCTCTCTCGGTAAAAAGACCCTAGTCTAGTTCTCATCATCTCTTGCCTGAATAAATATACAAACCCATGACTTAATCATCTTGTTTCCATCTCCTCTTCAAAGATCTACCGAAGCCTATGCTAGTTACATTTTCTAATTGGGTATGTGTAGGGGCACAGTGTTAGGTTCATTGCCACTGCATTATACTGCCCCCAGCGTATTTCTTCATGTGGCTTCCATTTGTCTAATCCACCACCACAAAGACATTTTAAAAAGGTCACCAATTCTGTGGATTTTCGTCTATTCAGTGACTTTTCAATATTTTCCTTTCATGTCAGGTCCATATCAAAAACATCTTACCTGTTTAACTTCCCTCCATTCTTTTTTTTTTTTTTACATCTTTATTGGAGTATAATTGCTTTACAATGGTGTGTTAGTTACTGCTTTATAACAAAGTGAATCAGTTATACATATACATATGTTCCCATATCTCTTCCCTCTTGGGTCTCCCTCCCTCCCACCCTCCCTATCCCACCCCTCCAGGCGGTCACAAAGTACCGAACTGATCTCCCTGTGCTATGCGGCTGCTTCCCACTAGCTATCTACCTTACGTTTGGTAGTGTATATATGTCCATGCCTCTCTCTCGCTTTGTCACAGCTTACCCTTCCTGCTCCCCATATCCTCAAGTCCATTCTCTAGTAGGTCTGTGTCTTTATTCCTGTCTTACCCTTAGGTTCTTCATGACATTTTTTTCCCTTAAATTCCATATACATGTGTTAGCATACAGTATTTGTCTTTCTCTTTCTGACTTACTTCACTCTGTATGACAGACTCTAGGTCTATCCACCTCAGTACAAATAGCTCAATTTCGTTTCTTTTTATGGCTGAGTAATATTCCATTGTATATATGTGCCACATCTTCTTTATCCATTCATCCGATGATGGACACTTAAGTTGTTTCCATCTCCGGGCTATTGTAAATAGAGCTGCAATGAACATTTTGGTACATGACTCTTTTTGAATTATCTTCCCTCCATTCTTGGCAACTTACTTTCCCACCCACCCCTTTTCTCTGTCTTTAAACACACAACATGAATTATCCAGCCTTGGTCTGTTTGCACGTTTTCCTCTAGCATATCATGTGATAGCAATGTTTGTTGAATGGGTTTCTTCTAACTTTGTGTCTCAGCTCCTATATTATCTCTGCTGTGAGCTGTGCAGCCTTTTCCTTCTCAGAGGAGACAGAAAAATCACTCAAAAGCCACCATAGCCACAGCAGATCAACAAAATTATCCTCATAGAAAGGGAGACATTGGTTAATGATTATTTTAAAAAATCTATTTTTGACATGTGTCTTGCATTTGCAGTATAGCACATGCAGAGATAGTTTTTTAAATGTAAAAGACCAACAGAGGCAGGATGGTTTAGAGAGAGGAACCCTAGGACAATAGGTATGGAGTGACTTACAACAAATCACTTAAGTTCTGAGTCCTTCATTCTTTACCTGTGAAATAGAGTTCCCATCAACAATGTATTCCATGCTAATCTAACAGACTTATTGTGAAATCACATGATATAACGTATGTGAAAGTGCCTTCAAGAGCTATGAAAGCAGAAAAAATTAAAAGGCTATCATCCATATCCTTGCTATTCCAAGGGTGGTCCACAAAACAGCATCAGCATCACCTGGTTGCTTGTTAGATACGTAGACTCTTAGGTTAAAATTTGAGAAAGAAAATTATAGAATTCGTAGACATCTAAGATTGCCCTTATCTCCAGGGAAGAAAAATATATCAAGCTTCTCTCTATACATTTAGCTAATGCAGAGTGTACATGTGTTTTTGAATGGTTGCTTTCTAACTAGAAGCAAGGTCCTCACAATAACTAAGCACTGGTTGACATTGTCCATCCACTGTCTCATTTGGGTGATTTCTGAACTTTGGTCATCCATGAAATGACTGAGGAATCAACCCTTCCTTTCTTGCGACACAGCACAGGCAAACAGGCACTGCTTGTACCTGTGTGTTCATTTGAGCTTAAAAGGAATAAATCCACGTATTTTGCTTGAAGTACCTGTATGTCAAGGGTAAACTGTCTTTTTATTTTACCAGCTGGCTGAGATATTGATACAAAGGTGAATGACTTAGTGAAAGAGAACAGGATGCCCTTACACCTATCAGTCATCAAAGTATCTCTAGCCTATATCTTTTAAAGAACTTAGTTCCAATTGGTTATTCTATTTAATTTACATCTATCATAGTATAAAATAAATACAGTTCAATATCTATTTAAAATTTACCATAGTGATCCTGCAAGAGAAATATGTATTAACCTTATTAACTGGATCTTAATAGATTATAGAGAGAATTTACATTCTCTTTCTCTCCCTCCCTCCTCTCTCTCTCTCTCACACACACACACATACATGTTCATGTGTGCACACACACACACACAATACTTTATGTACATCTTTAAGTTAACCAGAAAGCATTGGATATTTGAATATGCAGGGCTCCTATAAATTGTAGAGATAATTAAATCTCAGTTTCATTAACTAAACTAAGTTATAGTAGGATCAATGGCTAAGTTTAGTTTAATAAGTATTTATCGAATTTCTACCATGCATTAAATACTTTGCTAGGTTTTAAACTCTCAAGAAATATATTTTATCTAGGCAGAGATCAGTAAATAAAGAGCTAATACTAGCAAAAAAAGGACTAAGTAATTAAAATCAAACAAACAAGAAAAAGTTGTTCAGAGTGAATTCTGTAAACAGAGGAAAGTTTTATTTTTCCAGCCTATTGGTTCAGAGAAAAATTCCCAAAGGAGAGAATAGAAGAGTAGTCTCAAAGTATGGGTGAAGATTAGCCAGGTGAAGAAAGCCTGGGGAGGATATTGCAGACAAGAGAGAGTAGCAGAAGCCTCAGCTAGAGGAGGGAAGCAGTGAGGAACATTTAGAGCCACCAGTGTTTCACCTTCACTTCAGCAAAAGGTCTGCGTGGAGGATAGGAGTAGGTGAGGCTTGAGAGGAACAGCTGTGTCCCGAGTAAGGGTTGTGTCCTTCTTCCTAAGGGAAATTGGGAACAACTACAAGAGTTTAAGCAAAATGAGATACAACTTAAATTAGAATTTCAAATTGCTCAGTCTGGTTAATTACAGAGACTGATGATACAGAGGATGTCAATAGTTTCAGGAAGTCTGTTGGGGGCAGGAGACTATTGCACCAATGCCTCTAGAGTTATTAGATTCTCATAGAGCACTGGTAGGAAGGAAAAGAAGAGAGCTATTACAGAAGTATTTAGGAAGTAAAATTGCCATACTATGGAAAAGGGAGTGGAGTGGAGAAAACTTCAGGATAACTCCCAGGTTTCTCTCTTGGGATAGTGTGTGGACAGTAATGTCATTTTCTGGGATTGGAATTTTCAAGAGAAGTACAGATTTAGCAAAAGGAAGCTATATGTGTTATGTAAAGTTTTGACATATTTATTATACAAATTTTTGTCGAGCAGTTATTATAGGGGATATTGAAATGGAGCAGGACCCTATGGTCCTGGGCCCCATGTCCTCAGCCTGCCTTTTGTCTGTGGAAAAACTTTAGCCAAAGAATAAGTTTAATTAGAGAAGTGAGAAAATGCAGAAACAAAGGAAAACAGTCAAAGGAGACCAACTAATAACAGTTTAATCATTAAGCAAAGTCAAGGACCTTTAGTTCCTCCTTAAGGACTACAGATAATATTCTGAGCCATATCCCGTGAGCTGTCTTATAGATACTGACACCCCTACCAGGAGGAAGAAGTTAACTACATGATGACCAGGCTGTAGCCATGACATAAGCTGCCACAATTCCAAGAACTGGCCTCAGAGAAATGGGAACAAACCCTGGAACTAAAGACTAACTGTACTTAAAACAACCAAGATGACTCCGATCAGACCACCCCATTACTGATTGCAAGATGGCTGTCAGAACTACCTGTGCTGTTCTGCTCCCTCCCTCCGCCAATACAAGCCTGAAACTCCCCTTTAAAATCCCCTGTCCCGGGGCTTCCCTGGTGGCACAGTAGTTGAGAGTTCGCCTGCCGATGCAGGGGATACAGGTTCTTGCCCCGGTCCGGGAAGATCCCCTCACATGCCGCGGAGCGGCTGGGCCCGTGAGCCATGGCCGCTGAGCCTGCGCGTCTGGAGCCTGTGCTCCGCAACGGGAGAGGCCACAACAGTGAGAGACCCGCGTACCATAAAAAAATAATAATAAATAAATAAAATCCCCTGTCCCCTGAACAGCAGTCGGGAGTTGGTTCTAGGACAGGAGAGTCCACCCTCTCCCCAGGTTGCTAGCCTCCGAAATAAAGCAAGCTTTCCTTTCCTACCAACAATGTTCTCTAGAGAACTGGCTCTAGAGTGGCAAGCAGCCAGACCTGGGTTCGGTAACAATTTGGTAAGTGCAGACACCCATTGGTAAACACAGTCAAGTTTCTGTCCTCCTAGAACTTATAATCTAATTGGGGTAGAGGTGTGGGAGAGACATGTCGAATTAGAGGTACCTGTGGGATGTGCATTGAAGTGTGTTTAGCAGGCAGCTGGGGAGAAAACACAGTAGTTAATTCGGAAGTTTCCAGCAAAGGTGTGCTGGCTTAAATGATGAGAGTTATTGACATCTACCGAGGGGAGTGTGTTGGGGAGGAGCAAGGACTGAGGAAGCAACCAGGAAGGACACTGATATGTAAAGAGTGAATGGAGGGGGAGAGGGAGACTCTGAAGGAGTTAAAAAAAGAGAAAGAGGAGAATTCTCTTAGAAGCTCGAGACATTGTCTCAGAAACCATGGAGGAAAGAATTTCAAGGAGGAGGAAACTGTCAAAATGTCAAACATAGCAGAAATTTGCAGTAAGATAAAGACTGAAAAGTATTCTTTGGAATATATAATATGGAGTCACTGATGATCTTATGAGCAATTTTGGTGGAGCTCAATGGGTGGAAAACCAAATTACTATATTTTGAGGCCTTTGGTTGGAAGTCAGAAATTGGGGCTAGAAAATATACATTGTATATTTTGTATACATTGTAGACTATTAGTTTAAAATCTTGTCTGAAAAAGGGAAAAGAGAGTGCATTTAGTTAGGAAAACAGCTGGGCAGAGTAAAAAGAATGGGAGCTGTGACATCAGGGAAACTGTAGTTTGGTTCCTAATCTATCAAACAGAGATTTCACAGCTACTGTCTTTACAACTTTACAGGGTTACAGTATCTATAAAGGCAATAATACATGGAAAAATGCTAAAAACTAAGGCATACACTAATTCCAGTGTTAAACACCTGAGAGATAAGGGAATTTATGTTCATAACAGCTAAAGCATTTCATTTTGTTTAATTACCATGGAAATCAAACAATTTCCTTTTCAATATAGATCTCTCATTTGTTACTTAAGTTTACTTGTGTACTATTTCCCTACTTGTGTAATAATACCACTTTTAATTTTAAAACCTTGAACTAAATCCTTCTGCCTTTAAAGACCATATAATTTTATACAGTTCAGCTAAGAGTAAAAATCAATAACATTATTGTTATAGAGTTTTTCTTTCTAACTGTAAAGGGAGAAGTGTTACTGCAGTATAAGTTATTTCTTACACTTGTATTTTGAAAAGTGTTTTGCATAGAAGACTAGCCATAATTATTGATACATGAAAGAGTTTTGAGATTAAATAAGTCTGGGAAAACCTCTTGGAGTTCATCATAGATATGAACACATTATGAAAATCTGATAGTAAAAAACCTGCTGAACATTTTTCCAGCCAATGTTTCTCATATTTATTCAACCATGTTATCTTTTCTGTGATGTAATAGTGGTGTTCAGCTGAACACACTTTGAAAAATGATGTCTTACACATTTACTTACTTAAAAGATTGGGGAAGCAATAGAGCAAAGATGATAGAATTTTTTAAATTAATAACAACATATATTTTAAAAAAGAAGAAAAACTAAATAAGGAAGACTGGAAGCAATGTTTGATTGTGTTGCAATTAGAACGATGAAGATATGCTAACATGAATAATAAATTTATGCCCAGGCATTGCTATCTCAAAATTTCCTTTTATTTTTTTCCCCATAAACAAGAAGACAAAAAATTGTACTGTAAATTCTTGGGGGAGGAAGCAATCATTCTCTTTTGGGATAAAAAATTTATTAAAATTATGTTGACATGGAAAATTGAGTAATTGCTGGCAAGTGGCATTGGTGTTAAATACTTCATAAGTATCCCTACAGATAGCCATGTAAATGCAGTAGGTCAACCATTGTTTCTATTATAAACTAGTGTTTGCTGATTAGTCACTAGGTATGTGTCATTATAATATGCTGAGAAGGATTATTACCACAAAGAAACTTACAATAAATCAAGAAAATTGAAATAATTTTTACTATGTAAGTTCAAGGGCATTTATTGAATGCCACCTAATCCAAATCCTGGAAAATGAAAAAAATAACTAATATTGGTAGAGCTATTAATCAATTAATCAAGAGGATTTATTCACATACATACATAATTGGATCTCATAAAATCTTGTGATTTAGGTTTCATTATTTTGCCCAAGTTACAGGCAAGGAAGCTGAAATAAAGATGAAATGAATTCCCAGGTTACAGAATTCATAGGTGGGATGACCTAGCTTCTTTCAACATATCAATGACCACACTCGTATACTCAACTTGATTTCTAAGGCAGTGAGCAAATGACTTACAATGTCACAAGTTGTCCTCTTTGACGTCAAGGTAACATAAAATGTAGTGTACCTTCCTTTTGCCAATGTATCATGGATATAATTTACTGCCAAATTTAGAACCTCAAATATAATATTATCATTCTATTCTCAGAAAAATATAAATAGAGATGATGGGGGCAGTGGTGGGAAAAAAATGTTGGAGTGGTGATACACCTATTTTGAACTGAACTGATTATCTAAGTAATCCTTAGATAAATCTGGATGATACTATAACAAATCAGAGCAGTAGACCATATGTTCCTTAGGGCAGGATTTTTGTTGGTTTATTTCATTCTTACTTGTGCCTAAAATAGTTTCTAGCACATAGTAAGAGCTCAGTAAATGTTTTTGAACAAACAAATGTAGTAAGAGCTTAGTTATTCAGTCAAATGGACCTGGAAGCCTGTCTAATAATTTGTTAAAATGAGAAATTGAGCTCATGAGGGTTACTATAAATATTAAAGTATTCTATTTAAAATGCTTAGTCTGGTTCTGGGCACAAAATAAACTTTTAGTGTGTTAGCTATAAATTATGCTAATAGGTTCATGAGACAATTTTTCAGAATTAAAATTTGGTACAGTTTTTCAAAATCTGAAAGAGATGAAATCATTGGCTTTCATTTAAGGAATTTTTATTTTGTGGAAAAAATTTTATTTTGTGGAAAAACGATATAACCCTTTTCCTGCTTGACCTTTGAATGTAGACCACTTCCGTACTAAAATCTTCTCTTTTTATTTATAATAATGCCTTGAGTACTGTAGCCTTAAGTTTTTCTGGTCAAATGTATCTTCTAGAGATGAAATATTTCTTAGCCAATTCAATCAGTCAAGCACAGTCCCATTAGTAGCTTCTGAATCAACCTGTGATAGGTACAATTTTTCTCAGCTGGCTTAAAGGAGAGATGCATGGTCTGTGAATCCTAGGAAAGTCCTCTCTATCCAGAGAAAAAGGAGGAATAACGATAGCTTCATTTAAAATTACTAAACACTACTTATGCATGAGTGTAAACAAAGAGCCAATAATTAGATAGTTCATCTCCTTTAGATATTTCTTCAATGGTATGCATTTTAGACTCCTTCAAAAGACATAATTTTTAGTTTTTAGGTTTTTTTCAGAAAGATTTTCTTCTTTCTGTAATTTATGGGAATAAAAAATGTTTTCTTTTTGCCCTTTATATAAAATTGTCATTGAAAATTCTCCTTCCCAATTTCAACCCACTCTAAAAACTAATTGAGGAAGAGCTTTCAGTGTGGCAAAAGCAACTCACTAACCAAGACTTTATTACTTGCCATAGAGGAAGCTGATTATCTGATTATTCTAAAATAAAAAAACAAAAAAACAAAAAACACAGCTCCAGAGCTTTTTAGACACTTGCCTTTAAGAAGACAGCTCGATTAGAATGGTTTCTGTCTCCAGGCTAATTTGTGAGTTACTCTGATATTACAGAATTTACAAAAATTCAGTTTTTCCCCATGTTAATGTATTGCTTAGTTTTTATATCTTTCTTGCTATTCTAAACTATAGCTTTATATTAGCTATATTAATTATAATTAATTAATTATAGCTTTATTAATTACTTGAACCTATTCTGTCTCCTTTTTTCTTCTATGAATAAACATGCTCTTATACTATTTGTAACACAATATATCATACAGTTTTAAAAAACAATGCTTTTAGCTAATTTTTGTTTTGTTTTTTGATTTAGTAGATTAACACAGTGATATTTATATATAGAAATATTTCTCAAGCCAGTGATGAAATGTTCCACACTTGTGGAATGCTTAAAAGAGGGTGTATATTTAATAACTGAATCATATTCCAGAGGAAAATATTTCAGATCTCTCTTGTGGACAAACATAAGGAATCTTCTCTTTTCTTTCATATGCTGTTCAAATTTAGCTCCCAATGACACAAAACATCTTAAGAAAGGAAAATGAGACTGTTTATGTGGGTGTAGTAGAAATGAAAAGAAATAATATTAACTACTATCTCTTCTATTCTCACATCCCTGATTTCAGAACAGAATATCCTAGAGCTCCGGAACTGAGATTAATGTGACCAATACCTAACATGGCAAAAATAATGGTTCCTTTGGGGTCATGCCTCCCTACTTTAAAGAGGCCAATCCAAACTCAGACATTTTACTGTGCTCTCCTCCTCACAAACCCTCCACCACTAAATCATGCCCTAATCAAAGCCCTGACCTTTAAACTAAGGATTGAATCTCACTGAGCCTACATCATAGTGGGGGCTCATTTCTTATTGCCTCATTTTTTCCTAAGACCCACTTAAAGGATCAGGATGTGATGGGGAGGTGTTTAGGGTAATATAGTAAATCTTAATAATTAAAACATGCTTGTGCCTGGTGGTGCTAATCAATTTAAAATGCTCCCCAATGCATTTTATATTCCAGGCGAAAACTACACAATAGTCACAGCTAAACATAGTATAATTTCCTCCTTTTCTTAGATGAAATGATCACAACATTAATAATAAATCCCATGCACAGACTTTCCCGTGTTTTATTTTCATGTATCCCAAAGCAAGGTGATCACAATACAATTGTGAAAAATATCCTCTGTAGAGAAAAAATGGAAGATTTCTGTTGATAATATGTTTTATTGAAGGGTCACAGAGTTAAAAGAGCTCTCTCTTTTTTGCAACCCCTTCCCAAATATTTTAGCAGCATCTTCGATGGGTCATCAGTGAGAATGTATTTAGTGTACGCATTACTCAAGAGAGCAACCTTCCATTGATACAGAGTTATCACTTGTTCATTATTATTGACTATGTGTGGACAGTGAACAAGTGCAAAGGATACTAAGGTGATAGTTGCAGTCCCTGACTAGTGAACTTACCAATTTATTTGGGGAAGGCAAATGAGTAAATAATTAAAGAGTATTGCAAATAATTACGATATACAGGGATAATAATTTACATTGGATAGGGAGAGTACAGATTAGGGGCATTTAACCCATCATGGAAAGAGGTCAAGAAAGTCTTCATAAGAGAGACAACAGCTGAGCTGTCTTAATAAATGAGTGTGGTACAGTGAAAGGTGATAAGAAGGGAAAGGACATCAGGTGAGAAAGGAAACTGGAGGGTGAAAATGATATATTTGAGGCTATAATGGAGGCAGAAACTGAGGAGGAAATGAACGAATGGAAGTACACTCAAGGTATACTTAGGAAATGGAATGAACAGGACTCTGAATAGGGGTGGCAAAGCATGGAGAAGAATGTTGGATGGCTTCTAGCCTCCTGGTTGGAAATGTAGGTGGAAGGTAGTACCATTTACCAAGATAGAGTACTTGGTTACAGGAGAGAATAATAGATCATGATTCAATTTTGAATTTATTAAGTTTGAATTTACTGTGGTATATACATTTTTCTTAGAAAGTTAGATAGTTGGAATGAGTCCATTTATCTCTTTATAGTCTTCTCCAACTTTTCAAAGGATATATGTCATATCTGGAATTGATATAATTTTCTATGCCCTTTGAAAGAGATGAACGTAGCATGGCATTTCAACCAAATCTAATTTCTATGACTGTCACCAGAATTAAACTCGTCCATAATAATTCAGTCTCAATTAATAGGTAAGCCTTATAGACTAAATATTCTTGGGAGAGTGAAGTGCTTAGCATGTACTAAATGCTGAGTCAACACTTGCTGAATGAATGATTGAATAGTTGAATAATTATGGTGTGATATCAGCACTATATTAAATTCTATATTAAAAAAAAGACTTCAAAGTAATGTTTCTGATTAACCTCCTCTTTCTACTGCTTCTCTCTTAACTTAACTTTAATCTCTTATACCTGGTCATGGTGCAAACAAAGCACTTGCTGCTAAACAGTTTCATCAGCATCACTTTAATCCTTTTTGAGCATCAAGAAGTAGGACTCAAAGGGTCCCTCACCACACAGTTGAGGCAAAGTATGATAGCTGTCTGGGAGGCATTGTGAGAACAGAATTGTCAATGCTAGTATGCTTGAATAACTAAAAAGATTCCATAGAAATTTATTGTTAGTACAGCCTCAAGAAAGTTAACAAAATAATTGGTGCCTAGAAAACTTAGTACAATGCAAAGCCAATGAAGCTGAAAAAAATCATTTCTGTGTATAAATTTCACTGGGTTCATGTAACCAGGAAGCTGCATAACCACCATAGACCCTGAAGAACTTTCCAAACACTATCTCAATATACTGCCAAAGTATTGCTGCTTTTAAATTTAAAGGATGCCGTGAACAATATTTTTTACTTATCTTTCAGACTGCATTTCTCTCTATTATAATATGAAGTAAATCTCCCTTTTAAATGATTTACTATTTAGATTTAAATTAATATTTAGTGTAAATATATTATTTTAGACCTGGATGAGATCTTAAAAATCACCTAATCTAACTTCTTACATTTATTTTCATTTTGGAAGATGAGAACCAAACAAGTTAAATGGCCATGTCAAGTTTCCACAGTAAATGAGTGTCTGAATGAGAATTTGACCCAACACTTAAGATATCTTTATCTACTGCTTGTTGCAGTGTACTACGAAATAAGTAGTTTCTGATTGTATAGGTCAAAATTTTATTAATTTTGTCTGACATTACTTTCAAAATTCCTTAATATATATAGATGTAGATAGGCTATTTATTCTTTTATGTATGTAATTTTAAACTGCTATGATTTTTATCATTCATGTGTCTAATATTTTAGAATATTTTGGCTCTTAATTTTTTTCCTTTTACTTTCTTTTTTTATTTGTTGACTATGACCATTTATTCTTTTAAGTCTATGCAGTGTAAGGGTAGAAATGGGAAATACTGCATTGACATTTTGTTTTAATACAATTCAAAATATTTAGAAAATACAAAAGCTATAATAGAAACAGAAAAAACTAAAATCTCCATAACTAAAATGAACAAATATATTTATGTATGTATATACTTATTATATTGCTACTTACTATTGAACTGTATCCTTTGAATGTGGAGCCAATTATCACTTCCATGAGAACATCAATGTTACAATGATTTGGTTTCCTTTGTAAAAATAAAATATTCTTGTGTTATATAAAGTAGATTTCACATCACATACTTTACAGATCTCAATCACAAACATCTGAATATACTATTACTGTCATCTATATTGAAAAGTTGACACCCTATAATCAACATAAGCATGTTCTGTTTTTAGCTTTATCCATTTATGTCTCAGTAGATTAAAGGCTTTCTCTGATTTTAATTAAGCCATATTTGCTGAAATACGACATACACGATTAGATGGAATTCAGAATTGTAAAAAATAACCATAGTTTTTTGTTAAATGAATGCTGTTAACAAATGTCATGGTTATCAAACAGTGGTTCTCAAATTTCAACATGTGTCAGATATACCTGGTGGGCTGGCCCATGCCTAGAGTTTATGATTCTGAAGGTCAGGGATGGGGCTAAGAATTTACATTTTTAAGTTCCCAGGTGATGCTGCTGTTTGAGAACTACTGCCTTTACAGAATTCTCCTCCAACAAACATTCTACACTTGTCCTTATGCTTATTGCAGCCTAAATATGGACCTTAGGAAATATATAGTCTTAGACCATGTATAAACAGACATTTACATGCACTTTATTCATTCATATATCTGCAGATATGTTTGCCTGTGAAGTTTCATCAGATTTTAAACTGATATTATATACTCTTATAACTGAATATATGAGATCATGAAACTAGGAATATAAAAGAGCTAAAGAATATTTAGGACTGACATTAGCAAGATGTTGATATAGGAATTTCCAATGTTCATTTCCTCCCAGGACACATCAATTTGAACAACTCTTTGTGCATGAAAATACCTTCACAAGAGTCAGGGATTCCAGGTGAGGTCTTAAAACACCTGGGTGAAGAAAAGAAATAAGTAAAGACACACTGACGAGAGTAGGAAAAATAGATCCGCATTCCCGCCATTCCCCTTCCCCAAGCCCAGGCAGCCCAGCTCAGAAAAAGACACCATCCTCATGGGAGAAGGAGAGTGAAGTGAGCACCCAACTTCACCACAGACCCCAGAGCTAGTCTGAATACTAAATGGGATTTAGCCAGATGAAGAAGGAGGAAGAATGTTCTAGACAGAGAGATAAACAGTTAAGACATCCCAGAAGAAAAAGAGACGTTAAGATGGTTTTTAGAAATACAATACTTCAGTATAACTTGAACATAGAGTACAAAATAGTACAGAAGAGGGTGATGAGATATGCAACAATTAGATTCATCAGTAGCCTTATAGAGCAGGCAGAGGCAGCTGGAGTTAATAAAGGCAGTACGTGGTTTACACTGAGATGTGATATCTGACATAACCAGACAGGCATCCTAGAAAATCTCTCTGGCTTCAGAATTGAAAGAACAATGGAAAAAAGCCTGTGTTTGCATGACCAGTGTGGATGTTCTTGGTAATTACAAAGAGAAGCAGTGGTGGATTGGATTAAAGAATTGTATTGTTTCCTAGGGCTGTGATAACTATGCCAGAAAATGAGTGGCTTAAAACAGAAAATTCTTCTCTCACAGTTCCTTACACCAGAAGTCCAAAATCAAGGTGGGCAGGACTGTGTTCTCTTTGAGGGTTCTGGAAGAGAATCTGTTCCATGCCTTTCTCTCAGCTTCTGGTCTTGCTGGAAATTCTTGGTGCTCCTTGGCTTCTAGGTGAATCATTCCAATCTCTTTGTCATCACATGGTATTCTCCCTGTATCTTCATATCATCTTCCCTCTATGCATGTCCATTTCTGTGTCTCTTCTCCTCCTTTTATAGGGACACCAGTCATACGGGGTTAGGGCCCAGCCTAATGACTTCATGTAACCTAATTATATCTGCAAAGACCCTATTTCCAAATAAGGTTACATTTATGCGGTACTGAGTATTAAGACTGCAACATTTCTTTTTTTTTTTTTTTTGCGGTACGCGGGCCTCTCACTGTTGTGGCCTCTCCCGTTGCAGAGCACAGGTTCCGGACGCGCAGGCTCAGCGGCCATGGCTCACGGGCCCAGCCGCTCCGCGGCATGTGGGATCTTCCCAGACCGGGGCACGAACCCGTGTCTCCTGCATCTGCAGGCGGACTCTCAACCACTGCGCCACCAGGGAAGCCCTGCAACATTTCTTATAGGGGGACACATTAAAACCATAGCACAGAATACAGGAGAACAGCAGAATAATTAGTTGTTAGAGGACTGCAATTGAAATTAAACTTGGAAATAAGTATATATGGGAGGGCACATGAAGAACCAGCTCTGAAACCCAGATTTCATTATTGAGCAGCTTTGTGGGAATAGATAGTTATCCAGTATCTGTCACAACCTGATTGTACGAATTAGCAGAACTTTTAAGTCAAGATTTTCTTAACCTGGTTGGGTTTGAAGAGCATAATTGAACATCCTTATATTTGTACACAATTTGTGTGTGTATATGTTCTCTTATTGAACTGTGCTTGGTCCATGTTGAGAGCAGTAGGCAGAGTCCTATGAAAACTGTTACATAATTAGGGTAGGGATATTGTCGAAGATGTTATCTGCTACATTATACTGCATTATAGTTTTTTTTTTTTCTGAGAACCCATAAAACAAATTTATCTCAGGTAATATTACCAAGAATTGTTGTGCTTCTCTTAAACAACTTATTTGCTTACAACTTAAAACAGTGTGAATTGTATAACTGATTGCACATTTTATCTTTGTCTGGGTACCAGAAAGCTGAGAGGTGAATAGTCATGTCAAGTCAAAGAAAGCCTGTAGTAATTTTAACATTTTTTTGTGTTCTAATGTAATTTCTGAATTCACATATTCTCCTACATTCATTGACTCAACTTCTCCATTTATTTACCTTCTCTTGTTTTCATTAATTATTTCATTTATTTATCTAATGAACAAACAATAATTGAGTGCCTATCACATAACCTTGTATTGCACCAGCTCTCTGGATTCAATGATGAATAAACATGATCTCTGTTCTCAAATATCTCACAGTCTAGAAGGGAAGGTATTCACTTAAGTTAATATTTACAGTATATTGTGAATAAGATATCAAAAAACAATGATCAAGATATCAAAAAAATAATGTTGGCACATAAAGGGGAAAAGTTGTCCAACCATATCAGAAAATGCTTTCTGAGGAAGAGATAGCTGATCCCTAAATAGAAATTAGCCAAATAAAAAGTGAAGGGAAGAAAACTCTGATTAAAAAAAAGAATCAAGGAATAAAAATCTCTACATAAATGGTGAGATATTCTATGTTTGTGAAGTAGAAGATTCAACATTAAGATGTCAGTTCTTCCCAACCTGATCTATAGATACAATGTAATTTCCATCAAAATCTCAGCAAGTTATTTTGTGGATGTTGACTAAGTGGTTCTAAAGTTTACATGGATTGGGAAAACACCCAGAATAGCCAACACAAAACTGAAAAAAAAAAAAGAACAAAGCTGAAGGACTGACACTACCCAGCTTCAACACTTACTATAAACTGCTACAGTATTATTACTATTTCTTTCTCTACCTTAAGTAGTTTCGTTGTGCGCATAGGCTGGCAGTGCTCATCTGAAGACTTGAGGGAGCCTTCCACAAATTCTCCAAACTTTTTAAAATCTTTTTTTCTCCCTCTTTCTAATCTCTTTAGCTTCCTACTTTATATTACTCTGACCACTGATCTCTCGCTGTCTTGGTCTCTCAAGACACCCAGTTCGATCTCATCAAATCAGCTCTATTCCTGCACTAACAGCCTGCAGTTTTCTCAAGGCATTAAGCTGGGATAATCATAGAGCACACCTCATTTGTTTTTCGTTACTTAAAAATCACTGTCCTTTATTGTCTGATGTCCAATATCTTTAAAACCATGTTTTATATAGTTTTTTCTATTTCCTGTAGTTTCAAGTGTGAAAACTAATCAGGTGCTTGCTATTTTATTTAGCTAAAAGTGGAAGTCACTAGGACACTTTTGACAATGAAGAGGATGGTATAAATGTTTATCTTATTACAGTAGAGTATGTTATGTATATCCTTCCCAGAAGCCAAATGAATAGGAATTTAAAAAGAAGAAAGTGATCAACATAGTTACATATGTTCGTTGATACTGGAAAGTAAGGGGGAATTAGTTAGTGATCAGAGATGCCTGATAAATATAATGTTGGGAATAGAAGCTAGATGATAGTGAATTAATGATTAAATGGGAGTCAATAAATGGAAAAAACAAGTAAAGGTAGCATTCTTAAGAAGTTTAGTAGAGCAGTTATGGAAAGGTATTGGATGTTGTTAATCTAGGAATTCAGAATCAAAGAAAGGTGCTTTGTTTACTGTTAAAATCTTTGTTGAGATAAAAAAGAAAGAAAGTTAAAATTTCCTGTGGATAGGGCAGATGTTGGCAAACCATGGCCTGCAGACTGGCCACCAGCTTCTGTAAGTAAAGGTTTATTAGAACACAGCCATTTCTATTCATTCACATAATGCTTATGGCTGCTCTGTGCTACAACAACAGAGCTGAATAATTGCGACAGAGATCATATGGCTCCAAAGTCAAAAAATATATATATCTGAACTTTCACAGAAAATTTGCCAACCCCTGAACTAGGAATCCAATATGCAATAGAAGCATATGGTATATTTTGGGTCATCAAGAATTCCAGATTCAGCAGCAGTCGCTATTTAATATATTATACTGGAACAGATAACATATTGATAATGGAAATGAAAGCAGTAGTCTTGAATTTTTCATCTTGGATAATGAAAGGCTAAAAGTAATTCTCAAAATAAAATTGTATCTTCCATCTTAACATTAGATTAAACAGTTAACATTGCACACGAGTTTGTGAGCAAAATTTTAATGGTGCAATCAAATTAAACTGTTATTGTTTTAAATGATTTTTCAATTAGTAACTTGGCTTGGACATTAAATTACATATCCTGTAAAAATTTCAATAAAGAAAGATAGTTGGGGTCTATAGTGTTTGATTTTCAAATATATAATATTCTACCATATACAATGTTGATCCAATAACAATGGAATGACTCAGTTTTTAATAATTTTTAAACTTTTTCTAGGCAAAGAAGTCAAGCCCAAGTCTCCACGTATGTTATACATGCCAAAAACAAAAAACAAATCTTAAATGCCTGCTTTACTCATCCTCTGATTCTGTTGTTGAGTGTGTTTTGCATAAAGTCAAAGGCTTAACTATTTTGTGCAGATAATGTGCTGGTTGTCTTACTTGTGTTTCTGAGAATTTGCTATGCTGATACTTTCCTTTATACTTCATTCACTGGGTATGATTGCATTAACTTTTCATTAAAAATCTTAGTTCATGTTTCCAATTTTTCTCAAAAATTCTTATTGTGATTAATAATGAGGAACCTTTACTTGTGTGTGTATTAATCTGCTGCAATCATAAGAAGAAAATTAATATGGAAGATTAAAGAACAATAATATGTAAAAGAAATATGCATGAGTACAGGAAATAAATATTTTTATATAATCGTTATTACTAATGTTTACTCATTTTTAGAGCCACAAGTAAAAAAAGAAGATAAGCCGGGTATGTACATTTCATTCCATATTTATAATGAATAGCATAGTTTTTTGCAAATGTGTTCTAGTGCAAATATTATACTAAAATTTTATTCTTGAACAACTTTTTAAAATAAAACAAACATAACATATGTTTAGCTATACTACCTGTTCCTAGGAAAAAACCCTATTTACAAAGTGAAACCGCTGAGAAATTTATATAGTTCAGAAGAAACAAATGACTATTTTTTGCTGATTACTATAGAACACAGACATCCTGTCAGAAAAAAAGCTGCCCACACTCTTCTATTTTGTGGGGGCTCCTGAGTCAGATGAACATTTCTGAGGGCTATAGCAGGCAGCAAACAGTTTTTTAAAAGAAAACACAGCAATGATTTTCAAAACAGTTAAAATTTTGATTCATGTCTCCCAACTGTATTGGTGTTATGGGGCTGCTGTAATAAAATACCAGAAACTAGGTGGCTAAAAATAACAAATTTATTCTCTCACAGTCCTGGAAACTAGACATTCGAAATCAAAGTGTCAGCAGGGCATGTTTCCCTTGTAAGGTGTAGGGAAGAATCCTTCCTTGCCTCTTTTGGCTTCTGGTTTTTGTGAGCAATCCTTGGTATTCCTAGGCTTGAAGAGGCATCTCTCTAATCTCAGCCTCTGTCATCACATGAACCTCTTCTCCCATTGTCTTTATCTCTGTATCTTTTCTCTTCTTCTTCAAGGATACCAGTCCTACTGAATTAAGGATCCTCTCTACCCCCATATAACCACACCTTAACTAATCATTATAGCTTAAAACAACAAAAATTGATTTTTTCACAGTTCTAGAGGATGGAAGTCCAACGTCAAGATAGAAGCAGAGCCACACTCCCTTTGAAACCTGTAGAGGACAATGTTTCCTTATCTCTTCTAGCTTCTGGTGTTTGTCAGCAGTCCTTGGTGTTCCTTGGCCTGTAGTTGGCTCACTCCAATCTCTGCCTCCATCATTACACAGCCATCTGCTCTGGTGTGTCTCTATCTGTGTCTTTTTTCTTCTTCTTATAAGGACACCAGTCAGATTGGATTAAGGGCCCACCCTACTCCAGCGTGGCCTCATTTTACCTTAACTAATCACATCTGCAAATAATCCTATTTCCAAATAAGGTCACATTCTGAGTTATTTTCTATTAGGGCTTCAAATATTTTTTTGTGGCACACAATTCAAGCCATAACACGGTCTAAATTTCTGAATCACAATTACATATATTTAAGAAAAACTCTTCCAACTCCTATCATCAAGTCATTTATCTTATGTGGACATTAGGACTATTCTCCACAACAATAATCTTGAGAAAACAGAAAATTCAGGTTGAAATCCATTAGCAGTAGCAATAACTTAGTGACAGACAAGTACATATCATGATTTTAACTACTGTGTGTTCAATAGTCCAGTACTGACAAGCCAGTAGGAAACTAAAATAATTTTTACTAAAATTCTGCTTTTTCAAATTATGGTAAATGAAATAAAATAGTGTCCAAAAATGAATTTGTGCTGTAGTTTATTTTTTCAGATTTAAAAATTTCTATCTTTTGTTTTCCCCTTCAGAGTCACAAGTTAAAAAGGAAGCAAAACCAGGTAACAATATTTTTATTCTTAGTTACAGAGCTAATGTTGCTGTTAGTTTAGTACTAAAAAAGGCTTACTACCCACCAATGGGGAGTTACACAGAGTCTCCCAAATCCTCATTATTTTCCCTACTCCATTGCTCAATATGGTTTCACACTACTGGATTAGGTGAGAATGGGGATATTCCATAGGCAAAAACATCTGGAATATGGCTTTAAGGGAACCTCAGCAGAGATTCCAGGTTTCAGGAGACATTTCTTGGAGTTCTTCAAAGCCTAGTATAATCATGTTTAATCTGTGAGTTTATTTCTGATAACACACCAGAGTTATAAAATCATGAAATCATAGGCTACTGAGATTTGAAGGGAAAGAGGACAAGAACTTACCAAGCATCTGCTAGAGCTGAGGAATAAGCATAAGATTCCATTTTCATCCCATCACTAGGAGAGACATGCAACATGACAATTATTACCCATGTTTCATATCTGTGGAAACAGTTCAATAGACAAAGTTTAGAAAGTTATTTTTCCAAGATTTTCACGTTAATAAATATTGGAGCTAGAATTGTGTCCAAGTCTGGTTTACTCAAAACCCTGGGTGATATCACTAGGAGATTGTCCTAGACTAACAATCATTTTATTAAGAGGCAACATTGATCTAAAATAAGGGCAATCTTTCCAAGTTTACTCTGCTATTTAATGTGTAAGTCCTAGTTCTGGTACCATCTAATTACTCACCTGAGGCAAGTCAACAAAACTCTCAGGCTCTATGGATGCTATTTCTTCATTATAAAAAATTATGTAGGGCTTCCCTGGTGGCGCAGTGGTTGAGAGTCTGCCTGCCAATGCAGGGGTCACGGGTTCGTGCCCCGGTCCGGGAGGATCCCACATGCCGCAGAGCGGCTGGGCCCGTGAGCCATGGCCGCTGAGCCTGCGCGTTCGGAGCCTGTGCTCCGCGGCAGGAGAGGCCACAACGGTGAGAGGCCTGCGTACGGAGAAAAAAAAAAAATTAGGTAGCAGGATTCTTAAATAAAAACAAATTCAAGAATCCAAGTCTAGGGCTTCCCTGGTGGCGCAGTGGTTGAGAGTCCGCCTGCCGATGCGGGGGACGCGGGTTCATGCCCCGGTCCGGGAAGATCCCACATGCCGCGGAGTGGCTGGGCCCGTGAGCCATGGCCGCTGAGCCTGCGCGTCCGGAGCCTGTGCTCCGCAACGGGAGGGGCCCCAGCACTGAGAGGCCCGCGTACCGCAAAAAAAAATTTAAAAAAGAATCCAAGTCTAGATGTATATACAATACTATCTTATTCCTTTAATTCTTACCAGAGCTTACCTGACAACTGATCATAAGCTTGAGTCTAGTTTTTCTTGTAAATAATGTATCTTTTTAATGTATCAAGGCTTAAAAATGCCTAACTACTATCTTATTATTTATTTTCCCGAGTACATTTATTTGCTGCAGATGAGTATGTGTTACCAGATATGAACACTTTGCATTTTACCTCTTTTTTTTTTTTAATCAGAAACCCAATACCATTTAAAACTTCTATTTAGGCCTAGTAATATTTAAAACTTTCATTTATTATTATTAAATACTACAATTTTGCAGGTGATTTAATTGAAATTTTTATAATTATGAATGTTTATTTTCTAGCTTCATCTGAAAAAGCTCAAATACACAGTATGTATCTTAATTTTATCTATAAAGTTGATACAGAATTTTTACAAAAAACTTAAATATCTTTAATAATACATATTTGCAATCTATACCTCAGTATTTATACTTTATTACAGCCTATGCTTTGGAAATTATAGGTGCTTAAATGTAAATAAGAATTCTTTGTATATTGTTTTCACGCAACCAAAACCTTTAAGTTTTTTATTTAAACTACATGAAATGACATGAAAATTAAGGAACAGTTTTTCTCCATGGACACATTTGTTAAAATCTGTCAGTTTTTTTCTACTAAACAAATCACTGGACCACAGTCACAGAGAAAATTCGCCATATGTTAATTTATAAAGCTTCTAAATATCTGAAAAGATTTTCTTTTTATTATTTTCAGAACAAGAAAAGACTGTTTCTCATGGTAAACCAGGTATTTTGCAGGTGTTATTTGTACAGTAGTATCAAATTGTCTCTCAGTGTTCTAGTTTTAACAGGATGATGAGCTTAGAGTCAAATCTAAAGTTATTAGGGATGGTTAATAGTTCATGCTGAGAACTTGACCTGCCAGATATAACTACATAGCTCGTGATCCCTTCCCATCAGACTTAGCTTAGCACAAAGACCATCTTTGCCAGCATTCAGATGAATGGTCTCTATATTTCGTTTTGTTTTGTTCTGTTTGGGGCAAGACATCACTAGAAAACTTATAATTCAGAATGGCTCGTTCAAACATGATCATCTTGAATTCCAAAAATCCCAAGAAAAGGAAATCAATATTTCCTCCTGCTTCCCTTCATCCTTCCTTCTTTCCTTCATCTTCTTATTCTTGGTACTACATTTTGTAGAAAGTAGAGGTAAGCCAATGGGCTTTGCCCATAAGGAGAAATAGAGAAATTACCAAGACTAGCTTAATAATTAGTTTTTATTTAAGAATAGAAACTTTATTTAAATTTTAATTTAAACCAATTAAATATGAATTTAAATTTGAAGTTGTGTCAAGCCTCAGTTATTCTGTAGAATATTGTCCTTTATTGTTTCCCTGATGTTGTGAATATAGTTAGGCCAGAATCTTTACAAAGGTAAAAGCATACTTTCTTTAAACGTATCTTAGGAAACTTTTTGCTTATATTTTTAAAATTTTACTTTATACAATCTGTTTTCAATGGATTTGAGTCAGTTTGATTTTACTTGTTTACGCTTTAAAGAGTATGAGACACCAACAACAGAAACCATAGAAATAAATAAAGCGGAAGCAGACTATGGGGAGGTGAGAAAAGCAGTCTGTATAGACATAAGCAAAACTTTAGAAACAACTTTTAGAACCTCCTGATATAATGAATAGTAAACCCCGTTACTTTCTTTTCTGTGCTAAATAGCAACCATTTTTGAGGTGAGATACTGAGAGAAGGAGAGAGTTTAGTCTCTGAGTGTATAACAAAGGCATTGCCCTCTAGCCACATCTTTCTTTTATTTCAGTGATCACATTCATACTCTAAATTCTGTTTCCCAGTGAAACTTTCTAATCAGGATATTTGACTAACTGATTCATTCTCACTGCTGAATACTTGAAAAGTTTAATTTTATATAGAATCATTTTACTAATCCCTCTGCTTTGACCCAAATCTATTTGACTATGTCTACAAAAACATACAGCACAGAAGACATCCCATAAACGCACCACCGTTGCCCTTCCCCAGCTTTGCAACATAAAAACTTGGGTTCCCAGGCTAATCCTGGGTTCTCAGGGAGGTATCTTGCTCAAGAAAGATAAAAAATTGTTTCTTCCTATTCTTATTCAATAATGAAAAGGGAATACATGTTTTATGTGTACTTCAGTGTAGATAAATACACTGAAATACAGTGAAGGCAAAGGATAGAATATACTTTGGTTAGGGGTTAGGGGACCATTTGACTTAGGAAAACCTTTATGGCAAGAAAGCTGCAAAGGACATATGCAGCTGGACAAATTTTTTTTTTTGCTTCCATCCAATTTGAATAAAAGATATCACTTGCTGTTTTATTGGGAAAACAGCTAAGTTTGTCTCAGTATTGGTGTTATTTCAAAGAAAATACAAAATATCAAGGTTGAAATGTGTCACTGTTTTGTACTGATACATTTAAAATTTCCACTTGTGTTAATATTTTTTCTTATCACAGATGAAAAAGTTATCAAGCAGGCAAAAGTTATCACAATAGAAAAAACAGGTAAATGAGCTATTTTAGATTTTTCTTCTATGTATCTGTTTTATGTTATGTTGGCACACACCCACATGTGCACAAACACAGACACACACATCTTTACTGAAGTATGTGCAGTCTTAGTGCCATAAATTCTAAGATTCTTGATTCTTGTAAATAACTAAAAGTTATACTCAATCAAAATTAACAGTGGAAAACTAGAGTGACATACTTTAGTTTTTTAAGTGTGATTGACCTAAGCTTACAGATAATTCACAAGGAAATTTATGTCATGCATTGATTATCATGTACTATTTTTAGGTGTTTAATCTCATTTTCAAAACACATTTCCTCAAATTTTAAAATCACAGAAATTTGAAACCGTCTGCTGTTCATGTATAGATGGAATAATTTCCATTCACGAGAGCTCCGCAGAGACTTATATGATTGTGTAACTTTTAAAAATCTGCCTTGAAGAATGATCAATAGAACATATAATATCAAAGCAAAAATATCAAACCATCATTTCATGTGAGAAAAAAAAAAGGAGTGTACACACTCTTGAAATTCTGAAGTTCTTTCCTAGAACGATGAACAAAATTAAGTCTCCATCTCAACTGACATCTTGAAACACTGTATCTCCTCCCTTCGATCCCAAGATGGAAATCCTACCTACCTCCGCCATGAATGGAGTCCCATTTCTTACTAAAAATAATTCCAAAGGAAAAGGCCTGCGAAATAATTTCTTTCTTTTAACTGAGATAGTCATGATAATCGGGATTTGAATACAGTTCTCAGAGGAAAATATAATAGATTTCAGGAGATAACTAATTATTTATAGAAATTATAGACTGTATTTCATGAGAAAGAAACCCTATTTTCACATTACCCCATACAACCATTGTACTCTATTCCAGTCATTGCCTTAGCTCATAATTTTAGTTAACATTCCTCTAATTTTCACCCTAAAGTGTTAAGCATCTCACTTAGTTATATGGGTATTTGAAGATTATGAAGAAACTAGCCCAATGTATTTGTGTCCCAAATATATAGATTGTTTCAAATTTTACATAAAATTTTGTGCATCTTAGTTTTTCAATAAGCAGTATGTTTAATGTATTTGCTGACAGTGAAATAATAGTGTTCAGAGAGAATGGATTAAGCTTAAGATAAGATGAGAACTTAAAATGAAGAAGGAATAAATACAAATGCTAAAGAGTTATTTTTTCCCATGGTTTGTATTCATCATATGTCATTTGCTTTCTTTCATTCTCCACAGTCAAACCCAAACCAACAAGTAAGAGATGAAAATAAAATCTGGAAAGTATCGCTTGGCCATTTTAACTTTAACAATTTGCTCGGTTTTTTTCCCCAATTGTTATTTTTAGCATTGCCCAAGGCTAAAGTACCTCTATAGGTGATAAATTAACGTTATTGCTGCAGCTTTGATTTAACATCTTTATCTTTCACTACTAATTAATAATTCAGTATAATTATACAGAAGAAATCTTTGGACGTTGTATCACTATTATTAATACTAAAAGAATGAGTCCATACAGGCTATAAAATAACACTAAGAAGTTAGGGTAAATGGGCAATCTTTTAAACATACATAATGAATAACAAAGGAAAATGAAATGATATACAATTTTTGGTGTTATGAACCACATACTGTTTTTAATCTGTTTCCTATAAGCAGCATTAATTATATGGTAGTTAGTTTTTGGTATTAATGTTATTCATAATTTTATGAATTATAAACATTTGCCATTTGTTTATTAAAATCATGGAATTTCCTCATGAGTATAGATTTTAAAGGTTGTCCATTTTATTGGTCAGGAGTCATACAGATGTTACTGGTGTAGAGTTTAAAAGGTGACTATTGGGCTCAGAAAAGTGTGAATATTTGCCCATTGTCACAGGTAGTAAATATGTCCAAAATTGTGTCAAAATTGTGATATTGGTTCATACATATATGTGTGAAACAGAGGCTTGGATGAAGATATGAGTGGCTTTTGTCAAATATTCTCTGGTTCATGTATGAAAAATGAATTGACAAGGTCCAAAGATGAATTTGGTGAGACCAGTTAGGAGGTCATATTAGTGATTCAGGAGATACGGCAAAATATAAGGAGCCCAAAAAGAACATAATCACCTCCCAGAACCTATTGCATGTATTTTGAATATATATTTTATATTATTTTTACTTTAATTTATTATACTTTTGCAGTGTTATTATGACAGTTTAATAACTTGAATATTGGCTTCTTTTATTGTGCATGCTTATTTAACACTAAAATTTATACAACTTAAGTTCATGGAAGTTCATTCTTGAATGCTATCAATCCCTAATTTACAAATATCCAATTAAACCTTATGACAACATAGGTCCCACATCTCCCCACTTACTTCATTGTTGATGCAAGATGATGGGGAGGAAATAGTAGTGATTTCAGAGAATCTCCAAATTCAGGATGAGGGAAGGAAAGGACAGGTAAACCAGAACAGTTCAGGAGGACTAAATCTGGAAGTGATTAGTAAGAACTAACACTTGGCAGTGATCTGCTATATTTCCAAATCTTCTCAATTCCGTTCAAAATATCCTACCCTACATAGCTTTATTTGAAATTCCACTTTTGGTGAAAGAGAGAGATCTAAAATGTACTTTAATTCAAATATTTTTCAAAGGGCTGAGAAGAATATCAATTCTACATTTTGATTACAGCTGTCATGTCCTTGATTTACTTGAGATTCATCTGTGAGAGTTCTAACTGAACCTGAAAAGAGAGGGTGTTCCAGAAAAATGAAAATACAAAGTGTTGCACTTTCTGGAATAAGGCAAGTCTAGGTTACATTTTCAACAAGAAACCAATGACTAGCACCAAATTGCTTCTGACCAGCACCAAATTGCTTCTGATGTGGCAAGAAAGGAAGTAGGAGTCAGAGAGGTAAAAAGGGAGCTTGTAAAATGCCAAAGGCAAATGTCATCTGGTTTGAAATACCCTCAAAGAATGATTCAACCTTCAGCAAAGAAAGAAAAATCCTCTTATTATTATTCTCCTTTTTGTCATATTCTATCTTCTTCTTACACCACATGGCCCTAAGAGGGCTAGCGCCTTCGAAGTATCTTACAGGATGTCCTGAGAATGAACCTGACCTTGTTTATGATGTGTTTCTATGGCAATATGTTTTCTGTATTCCAAGTTACATGCAAATGACTTTGGAGGCATGCTGAGGATCACCTGCAAATATGTAAATACTAAATTGCTTGCTATGCAAACAATCTACAGAGTGTCAGTTAATTTTGATTTCTCTCTCTAGAAAAAACTGAACATCAAGAAAAAGAATCTCCATCTATAAAAACAGGTGTTTTTGCCTTTCTGGTTTATATTCTGTCCTAATTCACTATTTTTATTAAATTTGAAAATTAAAGCAAAACATATAAATACCTTTCATTTTATTTCTTCGTAATGTTTAGTCTTGTGGTTTTGTGGTAGAATCTAGTTTATCTAATATAAGGCTAAATATTATAACCAATATATATGGATTGCTAAGCATTCTATTATAATACAGCAGTATTAACAAAATAGTATTTGCCTTCATGGTTCATAAGACCCTTCCAAAATATTCAGTATTTCACTGATGTCAATATTAATATCATTTATCATACTGGTAATGTTGACTCACTGTTTATATACTGTAAAATAGCCTATCAAATTGCACATATAATATTTCACTGAAAACTAATCATGAATTTCTACTTGGTTTAATTGCTTAAAATAGAAGTTATCCCATTCTATAATAGCTTAATACTTTTACAACTATTATTCAATTTAAAAAATATATAATACTTGACATGGTTCAACACTAAGGCATATAGGAGGCTAACTGTGAAAATATCCCTCCCTCTCATCTTTTTTCCTATTCTACCAATTCTCATTCCCAAAATATCCAAAAATGTCTGATAGGTAATCATTGTTATTTTTTAATGTCTCCTTCTAGCAATATATGTAAAAGACATATACACATATGTATATACAAATTATATATATTCCCACTTTTTTTACACAAATCATGACATACTATAAATAGCTTTGTCCCTAGGTTTTTCTATTTAAGAATGTATTTTTGAAGATTTTTTTATATCAGTACATAAAGCATTTCTTCATTAATAGTATTCTATTGTATAGTTGTATACAGTTTACTTAACTAGTTTCTGATTGACCTATGTTTAAGTTATCTAACAAGCTTTCTTTAATGATATACAATAAAAAATATACCTACCTGTCTAGTTTTGTAAATTTATCTTTGGGGTAAAATTAGTAAATTTTTTTAGTGCAATGATACATTCAATGTAATTTTTATAGACATCCCTAATTCTTTAAAAAATTATATTAATTTGTATTCCCACCATTAATGAATTAGTTGACCTAATTTTAGATGATTCAAATTCTTCGCAATCATGATGAAATGTTGTCTAGTTTTTTTATGAATATTTACGTGTAAAACTGCATAACTAATGCTTTTAGTTAATAATTTCAGAAGACAAGGTATTTTGGAGAAAAAAATCATGTATTTAGATAGTATAGCTTTGTGTTTTTCACCCACCATTCACTTATCTTTCCTGAGATTTTATAAAGTCAGCTTCTTTATTCAAAATACTGGATTGGAAGAGTTTAAATAGTTAATATTAATTAATATTAATATGTATTCTGAAAAGACATGGCAGAATATACCTTTTATGCCATTCAGAAACAGTAAGGAGTTCAGATTTATCCTGAGCATTCATTTTTCATAAAATGAAATATGAGGCTTTACAGGGATAAGAAGAGACCAAGAAGACCCTATACTTTCAAGCTTTACAACTTCTTTGAGGAATTCATTGCAATATGACTTAAAAATTACTCAAAATGCATTGCCTACTGCTCATTTTAATGTAAGTTTAGTCTTTTCCTATTTTAACTCAAACAGACAGAATTAGGAAATATAAAGGGCTGGTATTTTAGCTATAGCTAGAAAATGATCACTGACTTTTTCTTTTCTTTTCTCTCTTTTCTTCTTTACTTTTTAGACAAACCAAAACCAACTCCACGTAAGTGTACTATTCTAAAATTTTAAGAATTTTCTATTTAATTAATTTTAATTTTATAGTTTCTTTAAATTGTACATGCAGTAAAAATTAGTATGGTATTTCGTTAATGCAATAGATATTACACCATTACCTATATAAATGATTCTTACTGACAAAGAATATTTGTGTGTATTGTATTCATTAATCCTTGAACATGTATTTATTGAGTGCCTATTAGACACATTACTCTATACCAGGGTATGTGAAGAAATGCCTAAAATGACTTGTGTTGTCATTATCTGTGTAATTAACAGAGTTACCATAACTAATACCTGTGCAAAAAAAAAAAAAAAAAAAAAAAGGTGGTTGCATCTCTCTTTTATGTACTGTCAGTTTTTTGTTAGGGTTTATTGAGTAAACACAGTGTGGAGATTCCTCTTATTGTCACTGCTGGGTTAAAAAAACGTTCAGAAGGGCTTCCCTGGTGGCGCAGTGGTTGAGAGTCCGCCTGCTGATGCGGGGGACACGGGTTCGTGCCCCGGTCCGGGAAGATCCCATATGCCGCGTAGCGGCTGGGCCCGTGAGCCATGGCCGCTGAGCCTGCGCTCCGCAACAGGAGAGGCCACAACAGTGAGAGGCCCACGTACTGCAAAAAAAAAAAAAAAAAAAAAAAGTTCAGAACACAGAATACTTGTCTTCAGTTATTTAATCTTAACACATTAGCTTTTTATTTTCATATTTTTTCAAAAGCTGAAGGTGAGTAGTTTTAGTATTTCAGAATCACTGTTTTATTTTGGCATTTCAAATGGTAGTAAGAATGCAACAATTTATGAAATTTTTGAAAATTTATGAAATTTTATGCAATTTCATAAAAATGAAACTGTTTATTTAGTACTATTAAATTAAGACCCAGACATTATCCTGGGGGGAAATATTTGCATATCAATCGAGAATGTATCTAGAAGTTATGCCTAAAGTTTTTCTTTGGGTTGGCAAAAATCTCTAGTATATTTAGTTTGTGTAATTGCTACTAATATGAAGGGTATTACAAAAATTAAGGGCTGAAAGTCAAAACTAGAATACTAATATGAAATATCAGCATAATTATTGGCAAATACTGTTTAGTTTATGAAACATTATTTTACATCTTCATTTTTATAAAATGTTTTAACTAGTTTTCCTTGAACTTTGAAAATAGCTTCCAAAAAAGTTATATTAGACTGATAATTAAATGTATCGGTTTTATAGAAAATATTATCATTTGAACTGATTTGTGAGGAAAGCTATATTTTTTAAAGCCTGCCATGTTATATTTTTAAAAATAATTGTTCTATGAATTTACTAAAAGAGCAAAATGAAGGGTTGGTTCTACATTATCATAGGCTAAGACAAATAACATTTTTATGTTTTGTCTCACTACTCTGACTGTAGTCATCATGAGTTGAGTTTACTTCTGTGATATTTTAAAATCTCATCTCTCAACACCACCCATTGCACTCAGTACATCTTATACATGAAGTTGCTTTATAAATATTTAATAAATGCATGCATGCACATGTGCAGATCGTGTTAAAAATTTATGTAATGGAGGGGCTTCCCTGGTGGCGCAGTGGTTGAGAGTCCGCCTGCCGAGGCAGGGGACACGGGTTCGTGCCCTGGTCCGGGAAGATCCCACATGCCGCAAAGCGGCTGGGCCCGTGAGCCATGGCTGCTGAGCCTGCGCGTCTGGAGCCTGTGCTTCGCAATGGGAGAGGCCACAACAGTGAGAGGCCCGCATACTGCCAAAAAAAAAAAAAAAAAATTATGTAATGGAGATTTATAATTGTAATTGAGAAAACCACCCAAAGATCTTCAAATTGATTCTTTCTACCATATATGAATCGACTGTTTAAGATTAATTTGTAGAGTGGTTCTATTTCCAGAATAGATTCCAGTTAGTTTTCAGAAATATTAGTTACCAGTATGTCTATTTGCCATTTTGTGTATGTGTTTGTTGTCATTATTATTGGAATTTAATAGGAAATACATGCAGATGAAGTTCAGTTGTCTGCTACTGAAAAACAAAACTATTCTTTCCTTTTATTTTTCTTCCTTTTTTCTATTTTTTTTTTCTAAAGAGGAAACATCAGAAGTAACAGCATCAGGTAAATATTTACTTTCCAAGAGGAGGTAACATAGATTTGTGGGAACAGTATTTAAATTTGAGTCTCTGTCTGGCTGTGTAACATTTGGGAAAATACCTTAACAGCTCAGATTCCCAGTTTCCTCATCTATTAGACCAGGCATAATGACTTCCCGAAAGACTTGTTATAAGTATTAAATGAAATAACATATATAACATTCCCACTACATACGTTGTTGTCATCATTAAATATTGGTTTCCTTCTTACTCTTGTCTGATAAATATAGTTGAAGAAAAGCATCAACCAAAACTCTGTTTTAAAAAGTATGTGTCCACATTTTGCCCAGAGATATATTGTGATTCTTACATTTTTTTTACTCAACAGTTTATTTACCGAGCATCCATAGCACCGATCAAATTCCCATTTCCTACAGATAACAATAAAAAGTTTAGAGTTTTTTCTGTTACTCATTTAAACTTATTAATAAATGCATGGCTTCCTCTAGCTTTACTTCAAAGCATGTAAAAAACAAAAACAAAAGGAGGGGGCTCTGCCTTACAAAGCCAAGTAACCAAGGGTAACAAAAATACGTATGTTCTCACACATGGGAGGGAGACTTTCTCTTCACATCTTGAAAAAGTAGAGCCTGGACCCCCTTTCACTTATGGGATTAAATTTCAACTCCAAATATTTACTCCGAGATTGAGTAAGAAAATTATGTTTTATAAACCAATGGTTACTTGTTATTTTACCCTCTAGTGAAGAAGAAAATTGAAAAATCTGAAAAGGAAAGTAAAGGTAAAGACGTCTTAAGACATGTATATCAAATTAGTGACAAAAACACAGGAATTGGGCTTCCCTGGTGGCACAGTGGTTGAGAGTCCGCCTGCCGAGGCAGGGGACACGGGTTCGTGCCCCGGTCCGGGAAGATCCCACATGCCGCGGAGCGGCTGGGCCCGTGAGCCATGGCCGCTGAGCCTGAGCGTCCGGAGTCTGTGCTCCGCAACGGGAGAGGCCACAACAGTGAGAGGCCCGCGACGTACCAAAGAAAAACACAACAAAAACAAAACAAAACACAGGAATTCAAAAATATGTAATTACACAAATTATACTACTTAAAAGCAATTCATGAAAATACGGATGCTGATTTTAAAGCATGTGTCAGAACCGCAGCTCATTTTGGTGTTACCCATGCAACGGGTGTATGAATTGCATTATTATTTGATATCTAAAGGGAACAGAAATTTAGATCTAAAAGCAAACTCCACCTATTATTGCTAAACTAGCACCATAAAGTTCTTTTCATATAACTCCTGAATTGTAAATATTGACTACAAAATATGTAATTCCAAACCTTAGGAAGACTTATGAATAAATATGTATATGATTCTAATTACCATTTTATCTCTATAGAAAAAGCAGAAATGAAACATCTTAAAGAAGAAAAAGGTAATTTTTAAAAGATTGAAAGGCCCTGAAGTCAAAATATTTTGAGTCAAAATTTATTTCAATTTTAAATAAAACTTTTGTTTATGTATGTGATGATTGCTGGTCTGATTAAAAAAAGAAATGTGGTCAATAATCCTGGCTATGTGGTAATGGCAGTGTCAAAGGAGCAGTGGATGGCAGGCCACTCCTTCAGTATGCAGTCATGTGTTGGGTCATTGGTGAGCAGCTAGTTAGAGGCTGCATTGTAAGTTGCTTTTTTTCTTAACATTAGGTTTATTTATTTAGTAAACTACATAATATAATATGATAATCACTGATTTCCATGTAGTTATCTAAAAAACTTGAAAAGGCCTTAATCATCAGAGAAATACTCTATCGAGTCATGAGGAAAGCATTTTTAGCCATACCAAAAAGATTGTTAGCAACAAAAGACGACACTTTTTTTCTGGTTTATACCTAAATTCAGTTAATCGTAATGACCCATTGTCCATGGGCTCTAGTTCATTTTAGTACCCTGAAATCACTGATTATGTTATATCTTTGTTTATGCAAACAAAACAGTCATTTATTTTTGTTAGGTGTTAGTAGAAAGGAAATTTTTTTTAAAGCCTCAAGAAAATATTTACAACATTTAAATTATTCTCACGTTGCTAAAGCTTAGAGATGAAGTGAACCAAAATTTTATGAACATCTTTAAAAATTCATATTTTAATTTACATTTTCTTTATATACAGTGCCAACTAGAAAAGAAAGTCTTCAATTACACAATGTGACAAAAGGTAATCTTGAACTTTGTAAAGATTCAAATGCTATGTTGATGTGGAGGTGCCTGAATTATGTTGGTGTTTAATATTAACACTAAATTTTTTTAAAGCAAGGAAGTCTAGCAGGTATACACTACTGCTAACAGCAGAGGAAGTGGACAGGTAGGAAATCTAGCAGAAAGCTTACATTTCAGTGGAAAACTAGGAAATGTGGAGAAATAGAAACTATTAACAACCTAAACCTTCATAAGATATTTGAGTACATACCAGAAGAAAAATCTCTTTTATTGCAAAAGATTTTCACAGCATGACTACAGTCAAGAATGAGAGAGTAGTAAAAAGAGGAAGCCGAGATGCCGAGATTCATTTTATCTATGACTACATAAAATGTAGCTAATATCATGTATATATTTTTATTATTTATATACTGGTCTTTGAAATTAATTCAATGTAGATGCAAAGTGGGTAGTAGAAGGCAGATGCCAGCATGCACATGTCAGGTAGATGTTCTTTACCTAAAATGAAAATGACCTATTTTGGTGATATTATCATAAAACGATAAGAGTACAGCTGAATTATGTAGTCTGGGTCATAAAATTTTAGGCGAATCTAATTAATCCAAAATGTAACAAAACGTAAATGCCTTAAATTTTAAAGTGCTAAATAAACATACCATAATTGAGCAAGAATTTTCATTCATAGTAAATACATAGATCTCTAGTGTGTGTGTGTACCGGGGGTGGGGTGCAGGTGTTGGGGAGGAATCTTGTTTTTCACTGGTTCCCTGTTGTTTCTTACTGTAGTATGTATACTTGCAATGGCAGGGCATATCTAGACACAATTATCAGTAATATTAAGGGGTAACATTTAGAATAAGAGAAATATCAAATTTGTACAAAGATACAGGAACACAATTTTTATATTGGAACTTTCTGCAAAACTTGATACCTTTTAAGATATTTAGCCAGAAGAATGAAAAGAAATGGATTATTTTGAATACCTGTAGCTATATCCTTTCCTATTATTAGCTCAATTTCCTCCTTAGTACAGGACCAATTATCATTCCCAGTTTAAAGCCGAGTTAATGCTAGATGAAGGGAAGTCTAACATCTCAGTGTTTACATAATAGAGACAGGAATTGCCTCCAAGTGGATGTGACATCAAAGACTTAAGCCCATTCAATTACATTTCACTATCCTACCACACTGTGGCAAATATAAGGGAAAGCTTTCTACCAATCAGAGCAGCCCAAAGATAAAATGTACCCCACTTTGTCCCCAAGGAAGTGGTCTATTAGTGCTAAGACTAGAGGGCTGCACAAGGGATTCTAGGGATTTGGACATTGGATGGATACTCCTTTCTTACTCTATTCTGTGAGTCCATTATTTCTAAGATCTTCATATTATGAATACACAGAAGGGAAAAATTGTTACATGTGAAAGCACAAGTCCAACCTAGAGCTGGTTGAGAATACAGGCACATTCTTATTCATTCCTTCACTCAACGAATGGTTCATTGCATCTCAATAAATGTTTATTTTATTCCTTTCTAAGTTCCTGTCTCTTTAGCCAACGCTAGTATTTTTAAAGGAAAAATTATAACATTAGCTTTACTAAAGCATTTTTCTGAATTATTTTGTTTGTTTTGCAATTTTATACATGTGCTGCTATAATATCACCGAAAACATAAGTATCCCCCCCACAAAAATAAACCCTTCTGTTGGCATTAACCTAACTTTTCTAAATTTGTAATTCTTAGGTTTATATCAGAAACTCTACAAGTCTCAAAGTAAAACATGTTATGCAGATTCCTTAAAAATTATATTTTCAAACCTAGCCCTCTAAATGAGATTAATGTTAATGGAATATAGATGTTACCAATCCTCTTTGTTTCAGAAAGTTAGAATGTCTGCTATACTATTTGGGACAATCATTCCACTTTATATCTTTGTCCTACATTCATACAGTTTAATGGAAAAACATATTTGAAGAATTATAATCCCTCATTGAAACTAATAAATAAATGATTATGAAAAATTAAGCTGATTTTGCATGTCGCTTTTTAAGATTTATATTTTATAGTCTAATGGGTAGTTATTTGTCTTTATTCATCTTTGAAAGGAAAATAATTCTCAATAATATATTTTATGGAATTTGGAAACTGTATAGCAAATATTTAGATTAATTACATCATACAAAGCAATTTCACTGGAGTTAGGTATAATTATAGTTAAACCAAAGCAATTTAAAAAAGATCCTGCTGATTTTAATGAGTGTTTAAAAAGCATAAATATGCTGTGAAACACATAAAAGCAATTAAGTTATTCAAAGATCCATTTTTTTTAACATCTTTATTGGAGTATAATTGCTTTACAATGGTGTGTTAGTTTCTGCTTTATAACAAAGTGAATCAGTTATACATACACATATGTCCCCATATCTCTTCCCTCTTGTGTCTGCCTCCCTCCCATCCTCCCTATCCCACCCCTCTAGGTGGTCACAAAGCACCGAGCTGATCTCCCTGTGCTATGCGGCTGCTTCCCACTAGCTAGCTATTTTACGTTTGGTAGTGTATATATGTCCATGCCACTCTCTCACTTTGTCACAGCTTACAAAGATCCGTGTTATCAGGCAATAGAGTTACATTTCTTCACCAACTCCTGAACAATAAGGAAGAAAGTCTAAAGATATTAGATACATTTATATAGCCTATTGATGTATAATTTCTTTGCATTTTACCTGAGTTAAGCAAGACTTTTTTTCTTTATTTTTAGCAGAAAAACCTGCAAGAGTATCAAGTAAGTACTGCTTGTATTGATGATAAATTCTCTTTGGCACACAGTATGAATTTCAAGCTGAAATTCATGAAATATTTATTTTTTAACGTGTTCAGAGATTGAGTCATTTCGTACTAAACCCTCTGACAGGAATTTGATCTTATTTCATCTTATTTATGTTGAAACTCAAAAAACTAAACTACGTTATTTGAAATAACTTGTAGCAGAAATACATGTTCTTGAACCTGAAGATTAAAGTGACTTGCATTCAATACATGTCTTTTCAGTGATTGAGGTAGAATGGAATAAATAATCCTGCTTCTGCCTTAAACCCTCAGTCACTAAAAATTTGCTACAGAGCATATATAGTTGAGCAATAATGTTTCCTTTGCTGTTGTTTTCTAATGCTCATTAGCTTAATTATAATTATATATCTGAGAAGAATACATAGTAAGGAATGGATCTAATCTTGTATATAACATAAAGAGACCAAACTCTCAGAAAATACTCTCTGAAATGCCACAATCTGGGTATGGATAGCTCAAATTATACAGGATACAACTATAAATTTCCCTATAAATTCTAAAATTCTGGGAAATAGCAAATTTCCTTCCCATGTTTCTGGATTTAAGAAGACAAATCATTTTAAATCAGTGCTATATAATGTAACGTCATGTGAGCCACATGCATAGTTTTAAATTTTCAAGTAGACACATTTAAAGGGTAAAAAGAAACAGGCGAAAACAATTTTAATAATTTTTTTTGTCTATATACAAATATTATTTCAAAATGTAATCAATATAGAAGTATATTGATAATTTACATAATTTTAATTGAGCCTTTGAAATTGTGTGTGTATTTTACACTTAAGTCACATTTCAATTTGTACTAGTCACATTTCAATTCCCTATAGCCCAGGTGGTCGGTGGCTACTGCATTGGGCAGAGCAGATCTCAGTGTTTCTTGAGTGCTTCTGCTATGTTCAACATTTAGTGAGTACTGAGGACAATACAAGACAATTGGTAAAGGTGGTACTTGCCATATATCTCATTCAAATTTTTTTGACTGCAAGTAATAGAGCCCCACATGGACTTGCTTCAGGCGTTTATAAAAAGGAAAATAATTACAAGGGTACAGAATTGTCTCACTGATTCAAGAGCAAAGCTTATATTTCATGCTCAGGAAAGCCCTCTGAAACTATCCCACTCCGTACTCTTACCCTACAGCCAAAGGTAGTCAGGACAGACTTCATATAGGAGGTAACTCCAGGATTTGTATTTAAAAATGGTTAGGATTGGATAATTGGAAAAAGAGGGTATAAAGAAACTCACTGCTCCTGTGTGTTTCTCCATTACTCTCACGCTACTACCACACTCCTAACACTTCTGACACCATGCAAGTAGGATTGTTTTCACACCAAGTAATTCTCTGTGACACCAGCTAGATGTCCTACAATTCAATTCATTTCTGATACTAACTGGAGTTAGCATATCATAGGTTAAGGACTCAGTCCCATGAGATTGCTCCTCAAATTCAGATGCCAGTCAAAAATAGTAGGTCCCCTGGTTATCCACAACTTCTGTCCTACTTGGCTACAAGTTAGACTCTCCCATGACATCCCTCCCTTGTATTAAATTATTTGGTAGAACAGATCACAGAACTCAGGGGAAAGCTTACTTAGGTGTACCAGTTTATTATATAATAAAAGATATGATAAAGGATACAAATGAACAGCCTGATGAAGAGATACGCAGGACGACACCTGGAAGGGTCCGAGCACAGGAGCTTCTGTCCCTATGGAGTTGGGGTGCACCATCCTTCTGGCATGTAGATGTCTTCAGCAACTCAGAAGATTCTTGAACCTCGTACTTCTGGGACTTTTATGGAGGCTTCATCACATAGGCATGATGGATCCTTAACTCAATCTCTAGCACTCTCCCCTTCCTGGAGGGTGGGGTGTGAGGCTGAAAGTGCCACATTTCTAATCTGGCTTGGTCTTTCTGATGACAAACCCCTATCTAGAGGCCCACCAAGCATTGCCAAATTAGAACAAAAGACTCTCCTGTCACCCAGGAAATTCCAAGGGATTTACGAGCTTTATACCAGGAACTAGGAGCAAAGACTAATATATATATTTTTCTATTATTTCACAGTGGGCAAACAAGCATAGTATATAGAGGCAATCAAAGGAAGAGTTGGCTGGAGTTGGGGGCTTGTGTTTTTTAAAAATTTTTCTTGAAATATAGTTGATTAACAATGCTGTGTTAGTTTCAGGTGTACAGTAATGTGATTCACTTCAACACATATATATATATATATACTTTTTTTTATATTTCAAAATATTGAGTAGAGTTCCCTGTGCTATACAGTAGGTCCTTGTTGGTTATCTATTTTATATATAGTAGTGTGTATATTTTAATACCAAACTCCTAATTTATTCCTCGTCCCTCTTTCTCCTTTGGTAACCATAAGTTTGTTTTCTATGTCTGTGAGTCTATTTCTGTTTTGTAAATAAGTTAATTTGTATCCTTTTTTTAGATTCCACATATAAGCAATATCGTATGATATTTGTTTTTCTCTGTCTGGCTTACTTCACTTAGTATGATAATCTCTGGGTTCATCCATGTTGCTGCAGATGGCATTATTTCATTCTTTTTTATGGTTGAGTAATATTCCATTGTATATATATATACCACATCTTCTTTATCCATTTTTCTGTCGATGGACCCTTAGGTTTTTTCAGTGTCTTGGCTATTGTAAATAGTGCTGCTATAAACGTTGGAGTGCATGTGTCTTTTTGAATTATGTTTTTCTCCAGATATATGACAAGGAGTAGGATTGCTGGGTCATATGGTAGCTCTATTTTTAGTTTTTTAAGGAACCTCCATACTGTTCTCCATAGTGGCTGTATCAATTTACATTCCTACCAACAGTGTAGGAGGGTTCCCTTTTCTCCACACGCTTTCCATCATTTATTATTTGTAGACTTTTTGATGATGGCCATTCTGACCAGTGTGAGGTAGTTTTGATTTGCATTTCTCTAATGATTAGTGATGTTGAGCATTCTTTCATGTGTTTGTTGGCTATCTGTATATCTTCTTTGGAGAAATGTCTAGTTAGGTCTTCTGCCCATTTTTGGATTGGGTTGTTTGTTTTTTTGATATTGAGCTGCATGAACTGCTTGTAAATTTTGCAGATTAATCCTTTGTCAGTTGCTTCATTAGCAAATATTTTCTCCCATTCTGAGGGTTGTCTTTTCATCTTGTTTATGGTCTCCTTTGCTGTACAAAAACTTTTAAGTTTCATTAGGTCCCATTTGTTTATTTTTGTTTTTATTTCCATTTCTCTAGGAGATGGGTCAAAAAGGAACTTGTGATTTATGTCATAGGGTGTTCTGCGTATGTTTTCCTCTAAGAGTTTTAGAGTGTCTGGTCTTACATTTAAGTCTTTAATCCATTGTGAGTTTATTTTTGTGTATGGTGTTAGGGAGTGTTCTAATTTAATTCTTTTACATGTAGCTGTCCAGTTTTGCCAGCACCACTTATTGAAGGGACTGTCTTTTCTCCATTGTATATTCTTGCTTCCTTTGTCATAGATTAATTGACCATTTGTGTGTGGGTTTATTTCTGGGCTTCCTATCTTGTTCCATTGATCTCTATTTCTGTTTTTGTGCTGGTACCATACTGTTTTGATTACTGTATCTTTGTAGTATAGTCTGAAGTCAGGGAGCCTGATTCCTCCAGTTCAGTTTTTCTTTCTTAAGATTGCTTTGGCTTGTGTTAGAAAGTAGTGAAAAGTAAGGACATGTAGGGTGAAACTATGAGGTAGAGAACCTTCAAGCCAAAAAACTTTAGACTTATTGCCACAGAAGGCAGTGGCTTATTTTATATAAAGGAGTGAAATGTGAAGGAATTGTCAGAAAGTCTAATCTCACAAGAATAGTAGTAATAGAAGTAGTAAGAATAAGAGTAGTAACTGAAAAGAGAAAGGTGTGAGGAAGAAAGTATATTGCTTCTTATGGATAATAAGATATAAATGTCCAGGGCATCATGGAATGATACATTTTAATAAGTTGGTTTCTAAGTATATGAAAATTATATTTTTATAGCACATATTTTTTGACATGCCTTTTTAGAGGCAACTATCAAAAACTGCCTCAGGTACTTATTAAATCGAACATACTAAAGATCATTTAAACTAAAGAACCATTGTTCTTTTCCTGAACCTTTTCCAACATTATATAATTTTTCTTTTGTCAGACTTCTTATTTATTTTTCAGTTACTTATTGTCTTTAGCTAAAGGAGGCTCAAGAAATAGTTCCTGCTTTGAGCCTATTGCTTCCTTCCAACCACATTCTCTACTCTAGTGCCTGTATCTCTTGTCTTCTGAACAGGACCAGGTCCTCCACCTCTGATAGGTCATTTTTTCTGCTTTGGTGCTGAATGCACAGAGAATGTAATTCATTACCAGATTTTTTGGTGGGGGTGGGTGAGGTTGTTAATATGTGGGAAAAGACTGATGTAAAAGAGAGGGGCAGTATCTCTTTCTGAATTCTCGTGGCTTGCTCTGATTGAGATTCTTGAAACCATCCCATGGGACTGGATTCTCAAATACCTAGAGTTTTATTATAGGGATAAAAAAGAATCAGCAATGCAATAACATTTCTCTATTACATCAGTGAAAATTACATTGCAAAATCAAATTTTTCATGATTCACAGACTATTATGGATTAATCAATGCCTGTTTTTGTAGAATTTACTTTTTCAAAGGATGTAGCCTTTTTATTTCTAAATAGTCATTTAATTTTCATTCTATATTTTTTCTTTGTATATATGGTAAATATATAATGAATAATTACCTTTCCATGGAGTTTGCAGGAAGACATCAAGAGGCATGAGATTGTATTATATTTAAGATCTATTACCTTAAAAATTAAAAGCAAAAGAAATATTCATATTTTTGAATTTTAAACAGTGCAACCATTTCTTATTGATATTAATATTTTAAGTCTTTGGAAAACTTTTTCTTTGAAAAAAAAACCCTTGTACATCCTAAAACATCATTCCCCAGGAACTTGCCCAAAGGGAATACATGAAATAAAACAAAGAAATGAGAAAATACATTATTAAAAAGCAAATGGTGCCAAGGGAAGGTTTGCACCTAGAAGATTTTCAAGGCTCTTGACGTAGCTGTGACACTGACAATATATTTATCGTAGTGGGTGTTGGGGTATCAAGGAAAAAGATTTTATAGGAATCCATAGTTCTTTTGTTCTTAGTATCTAATAGTCAACATTTAAGTAAAGCTAGGTTGGCTTGCCCCTCAAAATGAGTATTTTAAAACGAGTGATGTAGTAAGAACATTTCTTGAGATGATTCTGTGCTGAAATTTAACTTGGACATCTTTTTCTGTAATATTTTTCTCTGATAGTAAATAGTGAGGATTTTACTGTTAGCACCTCACCAAAATTATCTGCATAGACAGGTTTGGATCATTATAAATTCCCTGAGATCTAATTTTGCTATTAAAATAATGAATTTAACTTTTTAAGGCTATACTGATAAATTTAATCTGTTATAGAAATTAATTACTTTTTAATAAAACTTCAAACAAACCCAGCAGAGAACTAGTCAGGATTTCCATGTTTTAGACAACTTCCTTGTAGCTTACATTTGCAATTTGTTTTTTAATACTTTCTAACTTTTAAAATGCTCATTCATTTTTTTTGGTTCTGCATTTTTTTCTTGTATAAATATGGTAAATTAATAAGTAATTTGCATCAATATTAAAGTATGATGGATATTTTAGATATCAAATTCAGCTACCTTGGAAATTTGTCTGAAAATTTAAATAAGCACAGGTAAAATTAAAATGTCTATGGATGTAAAGGCTAATAGTCTTTTTCCTAATTTACATGTTTGGTATATCTTAGGTTAAGGACTTCTTTTAAAAGATTATAATTAAACATAACCGAAGTATACCACCTGTCATTAATAAAAGCGTAACCTGGGCTTCCCTGGTGGCGCAGTGGTTGAGAGTTCGCCTGCCGATGGAGGGGTTACGGGTTCGTGCCCCGGTCCGGGAAGATCCCACATGCCGCGGAGTGGCTGGGCCCGTGAGCCATGGCCACTGAGCCTGCGTGTCCAGAGCCTGTGCTTCGCAACGGGAGAGGCCACAACAGTGAGAGGCCCGCGTACCGCAAAAACAAAAAACAACAAAAAAAGCGTAACCTGTTTTTTATTGATTGTATGTCCAAGGAGTGAAACTTTTTAAGAATTTTAGAAAGCCAGAATTTCCTAATAAGCATGTTCTTGCCATTTGAAAGAAGATTTCACTTTTTCAGACAATCATGAAACTATTAGTGAGTCAGTGAATTATAAAATGATAACCTAGTGGCAAAAAGAATGAATTCTCTTAAATTCTTAAACACAGGAAGAGTATGCTTTGCTTTATGTTGATATTATCTGTAATTTCCTTTTATAAACAATTAAAATAATGATCTTTTCTAAAGAGATCAAATCCAACCTAAAAGTCCCATAAGAGTTAATTCATGACTAAATCATATTATTTATGTTATCTCAGGCTACTTAAGTTGCTAATAAAAAATAATATGCAATTAACTAATGGTGGCATATCAACACTTTAACTTTCAAATAATTGAATCAATTTTGTTACTACACAACATATGCCAGTCACATTTCTAGCAGTGCATGAGAAAACGTAATAGTCTGATTAAGATGCAGCTGTAGAAAAAGTCTTGAAACATTATTTGCTTAGTTTTAAAAATTAGTTTAAATAGTGTTAATCATGCCAGTTATATATTGAATTGATTTGCCTAATGTTGACCAAAATATTTTCCCCCAAATAAACTAAATTGCAGACACTTAAATTTTAAGACTATTAAATCTCTCCCTGTGGTCTATAAAAATTGTTTGACCATTTTTTTAAAAAGACATCTTCATTGATTTAAATAAATTATTATTTTTATAATTGCCTTTTTCATTGTTTAAGCCAAGAGATTGATTATATACTTAAAAACAGAAAGAGAAAAAAAAGGACCTTCCCATTTCTAAAATAATTCCTCAGGAAATGAAGATTTAACAAGAGAGATGATTATCCTTTTCTGTAATTTAACTTTGCATACAGATTAATGTTAGAATTTGAATTTACTTTTCTCCTCCACAAACTCAAATTGTTCCATGAGTGTTTGTTCTTTAAAAGTATTTTATTATTTGATATTGTACATAAACAAAATAACATATATGTGTATATTTAAAAACTAGACACTAAAAATAATGTGACTCTACCTTTGGACTCTCCCCATCCCATCTCTTGATTCCTGGCAGAGGTAACTAAAACACTGAATTTTGGTGTGTTTTTTTCAATTCTTTTGATTTTTTTTCTTAATTTTATCACCGGTTCATATATATTTCATATTATAAGACATATTCTGAGATTTTTTACTTAATGTTATGCTTCTCAGATTCATCATTGTTTCTGTGTAGTTATAGTTCATTCATTTTCACTGCTGTAGAGTATAGTACTTTGTGAATAAATACATTTTAATCTATTCTATTAATGTATATTTGCTTTGATTCTGATTTATTTAAGATTTTTGTGTTCATTTTTAAACATCTTAATATGTATGCTTATTTTATTAGTCTCTACCCTTTCTACACACATGGCAAGCAATAAATTTTCCTTTAAGTGCTACTTCAACAGCATCTCCCAAGCTTGTATATATATAGTATTATCATTCAGTTTTAAGCATTCTTTAATTCCATTGTAATTTTTTAATTATTATATTACATGGAAGTTTTAGAATTTTAAATACTTTAAAATTTCCAAACCTATGGGAATTATAAAGATAATCCTCTTTTAATCAACTTCTAACTTAATTGTGTATTGGTCAGAGAAATTGGTGTATTCTTTGAAATGTGTTGAGCTCTTATCTTATGAACTAATATATTGTCTGCTTTAGTAAATATTCCATATATTATTGAGAATAATGTGCATTTTCTAATAGTTGGAAGCACAATTCTATATCCGTTGAGTCAAGTTTGTGTGTGAAGATACTCTGTATCTTCATTAATTTTTTGAATATTTGAAGTATCAATAGTTGAATAAACTGTATTGAAATCCCCTACTATGATGGAAAGTTATCAGCTTATGCCTATAGTTTTTTCAATTTTTATGTTAAAAACTGTTTTGTAAGTTTTATACTAGTTTAATTATATCTTTCCGGTGAACTGAACATTCATCTTTATATGATAACTTCTGTATTCATTATAGGGATCTTTTTTTAAGTGTAGTATGTCTGATATTATAATTATTCCAGATTTCTTTCGGTTAGTATTTTATCAGAATTTTTTTTTACATCTTTATTGGAGTATAATTGCTTTACAATGGTGTGTTAGTTTCTGCTTTACAACAAAGTGAATCAGTTATACATATACATATGTTCCCATATCTCTTCCCTCTTGCGTCTCCCTCCCTCCCACCCTCCCTATCCCACCCCTCTAGGTGGTCACAAACCACCAAGCTGATCTCCCTGTGCTATGCGGCTGCTTCCCACTAGCTATCTATTTTACGTTTGGTAGTGTATATATGTCCATGCCACTCTCTCGTTTTGTCACAGCTTACCCTTCCCCCTCTGCATTTCCTCAAGTCCATTCTCTAGTAGGTCTGTGTCTTTATTCCTGTCTTACCCCTAGGTTCTTCATGACATTTTTTTTCTTAAATTCCATATATATGTGTTAGCATAGGGTATTTGTCTTTCTCTTTCTGACTTACTTCACTCTGTATGACAGACTCTAGGTCCATCCACCTCATTACAAATAGCTCAATTTCGTTTCTTTTTATGGCTGAGTAATATTCCATTGTATATATGTGCCACATCTTCTTTATCTATTCATCCGATGATGGACACTTAGGTTGTTTCCATCTCCGGGCTATTGTAAACAGAGTTGGCTTCTTTAAATATATTTTCTCTTTGCCTTTTATCTGCTACAGTTTCACTGTAGTTTATTGGAACAAGAGCTTCTTTTTATTGTGAAGTGCTTCCAGGACACAATTTTTTTTTCTTTTACCAATGTGGGGGATTCATAACCATTATTTCTTCAAATATGGTGTCTTAATTTATTTCCTACTGCTGATTAGGAATCTGTTATGTATGTATATTATTTGTTCTCTCTTAACATCTCTTTCAGATTTTTCATCTCCTTGTGTCTCGATGCCATATTTATTCTGATTAGAATTTAATCAGTTCTAATATATATATTCACTAATTATATCTTGAGCTCTATATTATTTTAACTAATCCAATGAGCTTTTATATGTTATATTTTTATTATAAATTACTTTTCAAATCTTATTTGTTATTTTCACAATCTCCTATTGCTTGTCCTTATAAATTTATATTCTATTTCTTAAAACATTTCATATATATTAAATTTTGAATTAGAAAATCTCAGTATTTGAAGTACTTTGTGATATAAATTTGTTGTTTGTTGCTTTTTCAGACTGTTACTCATGATGGTCTTTTTATGTTTGGGACTTTGATTGTGAGGTCCTATTTATTTTTCTTTCCCTCATTTTTATCTGACCTTATCTTTCTTTGTCTCTATTGTCCCTGTCCTGCTCAACTTTTATTCCACTCCTAGCAGCTTCTTACCATTTGAGGGGTCCTGCCTTGAAAGTCAACACTGGCTCATCAGTTTCTCAAGGTCATAGGGTACCTGATGGCATCAGCACTCAGACCTCACGGTGAACACTTTATGCTCACCTGCTAATGACTGGGCAAAGTCCCTCCCAGTTTCAACTGATGATCTCAAGTTGTTCTGACTCACTTTTCAGAAAATATCTGTTGGCTCTAGTAGGGTTCCCTATTTTCAGGTATCTCAGAATCCCCATTGTTTCTTCCTGCTTCCTCTTCTGCAAACACTGATACCTGGTGGGTGTTTGACTGGCCAGTTGTCCCCATTCACAAGTACTTTAGGGTTCACTCCATTTTGTAATAAATATTGTGCATGGCCTTTGCTATCTGTTTTTATGGTGGGATTTGGAGGAGATCTGAAAACTGCTGTCTTCTCAGGAGCCCCTGGGACAGTCATATGTTCATCCCACTGTCTCTGACCTGATAAGGGCGCTTAGCCCCTGCACCCCCACTTTGCTCCTTGTACACTTAGTTTTTGAGTTCCAGTTTTAATATAATCACTTGTCCTCAGGATGACTTCACTTTTCGTGTATCAGCAGGGTTTTGTCCCCTTCCTGGAGCAGGAGGGAGGATTCTGTTTGGAGATTCCTTTACTTCCTCTGAATGCAGCACTACAACAAAAGATGTGATTTTGTAGTTGTCGTTATTGTCTACCATAGTATCAGAAGTAATAGTGCCTAAGAGTTTTTTTAATGTCACCCACAAATCTTTTTTGTTTTTTGGTTTTTTTTTGCGGTACACGGGCCTCTCACCGTTGTGGCCCCTCCCACTGCGGAGCACAGGCTCCAGACTCGCAGGCTCAGTGTCCATGGCCCACGGGCCCAGCCGCTCCGCGGCATGTGGGATCCTCCCAGACTGGGGCACGAACCCGCGTCCCCTGCGTCGGCAGGCGGACCCTCAACCACTGCGCCACCAGGGAAGCCCCACAAATCTTGTTTTAACCAAGGTTCATGCCTTACTTTTCTAAATTAAAAAGTAAAATATCTGATAGCCTCGTTCCAAACAGCTGTATAAAATTAAATTTCTTATTAAAACTTTAGACAATCTTAATCATAGAATCCTCAATTTAATCTTCTTTCAAACCAAACCATCCTCATCCTCAGTTAATACATAAAGACACAAACCTTTGAAAAAGGAAAACATGCCTTCTTGTGGTATATATATGAAAACTTAATTCAGGATAAAATGATTGACTCCCTTTTTTATTGGAGGCCCCTTGGTGAAATGGAATCTTATTGGATATCACTTGCTGCAATGGAATGTTGATGGATACTAACATCAGTGTAGTTTTTGTTAAAAACAAATTAGCAATGAATACATGGCAGAATTACGAAAGTCCTCGCAGGGTAGTGGCTGATAACAGGGAAACTGGTTTCAGATGGACTGGGTTCCCATCATGACTTAAAAGCTTGGGTAAATTGCTTAACATCTTTGTGCTTAGTAGTCTTATTTTTTTCAATGTGAATAGTGATAATAAAATTACCTAATTGAAATTTGGGGAAGATGAAGTAAGATAAAAAAGAGTGCATAAGTGACTGGTGCATAGTAAGTGATCATTAATTGCTATCTGTGAGGATGATGATGATAATGATGAAAATAGGTTACTTCCCTTGTTAGAGATAGGCTTTGCTTATAAGATTTTGTGTCAAAATGGATGAAACAATGAGATAAAATAATAATTTAAAAATCTCACTTATTTTGGGGTGAACTTAAAACAATCCTACTTTTTTAGAAAATGGGTGCTTAAATTCATGGAGATTTTGTTCCAGGAGACAAAATAATGGCGCACTTACTTTTGGCCGAAGCCTTCTAAATAGGCACTAGCTGCAGTGCTCATCCCCTGTGATCACACCTTCTAGATCCCAGAGAAAGTCTGTGTATGAGGCATAGTTGGTGAAATGTTTGTCACTGTCCATTATTAGTCTTCGGGTACCAGCAATGTGGCCATGTTCATTTACTGGTGAGGGTAAGTTGTTCTGACATTACCCTCAAAACAGTTGTGTCTTATCCCTAGAGTGACGAGACAGACACTCAGAAAGGATTGCATACTTCATTGAATACCCTTGGCTTCACTGTGTGCAAAAGTCCAAATGTGAATTGTTTCTGCATACTTTATTACTCCCTGCGGGCAATTCCAAGAATCTGTGGAGATTGCTCAGTGTAGCAGTTAATTTTCTTTAAAACTCATGATCATTTTAAATAATAGAATGTATAGAAGGAGCATTTCACACCTGACAGCTAAAATAGACTAGCTGTCAAGTGTTGCCTTGAACTACTATAGATTCTTAGGATGTCTTGAAAAAACATAAACTCTTAGACTATAATATTCTATCAGGCTATTTACAGATAATCTATCAAAAAATCAGCTGAGAAAATAATTTGGAGCTTTCAATATTTCTGCAGACACAAGATGATGCTGTGAATTAGATAAAGTAAGAAGAGTGAGGAAGAATACAAAAATCCAGGCTAAGTTACTTTTGTGTCTGTGCCTAAGGATCCTAGATGCTTACCTATGAGTACTTCCTGAAACTCTGCACAAATCAGAATAGACTGCCAGTAGAAATAAACATGCAGTAACTGCTGGTACATACACATGCATTATTTAGGTAGTTTTTATTTATTTATCCTGTTTGCTAAGAGAATGCAGAGCAAACTGGGCACTACACAGGAAAATGTTATCTGTAAAAATAAGAAAAATAAATTTAACAGTCTATGCTATCAATGTGGATTCTTTAAAATTGTCCTTCTCTCCAAATTACAATCTCTTTTAATCTTTTCCCTTTTTTACCCACCACTACCCTCTCATGCTCAGGTGAAGAAGCATTGCTTCTTTATCACTCCATGTTCCTCCTTGACGCCATCCTTTCTTGCTTCCCCTGCTCCCTCAATCCCACATCTTCAGTTCTCACTCTAAGAGATCCTCTTCCCCCTGCTGACAAATATCTTCAGATGATTCCCTTGTATAAAATGTCTCTTACCATTTCAATTACTGAAGCTCTTGTGCTTTGGTTCTGCTTCCATTTACACCCACACTTCTGAACTAAGTTTCCCACCAATTCTTCACCACCTCTTCAGTCTTTAATTCCATGAAATCTGAAAATTAACCCTAACAATTTCCAGAAATAGTGCTCTTTTTAATTTTTTTAAATTTTTCTTTCTTTATATGTTCCCATATCTCTTCCTTCTTGCGTCTCCCTCCCTCCCACCCTCCTTAATCCACCCCTCTAGGAGGTCACAAAGCACCAACCTGATCTCCCTGTGCTATGCGGCTGCTTCCCACCAGCCATCCACTTCACGTTTGGTAGTGTATATATGTCCATGCCACTCTCTCACTTTGTCCCAGCTTACCCTTCCCCCTCCCCATATCCTCAAGTCCATTCTCTAATAGGTCTGTGTCTTCATTCCTGTCTTGTCCCTAGGTTCTTCATGACCACTATTTTTTCTTTTTAGATTCGACATATATGAGTTAGCATACGGTACTTGTTTTTCTCTTTCTGACTTACTTCACTCTGTATGACAGACTCTAAGTCCATCCACCTCACTACAAATAACTCACTTTTGTTTCTCTTTATGGCTGAGTAATATTCCATTGTACATATGTACCACATCTTCTTTATCCATTCATCTGTTGATGGACACTTAGGTTGCTTCCATGTCCTGGCTATTGTAAATAGAGCTGCAATGAATATTTTGGTACACGACTCTTTTTATTTATTTATTTTGCGGTACACGGGCCTCTCACTGCTGTGGCCTCTCCCATTGCGGAGCACAGGCTCTGGACGCGCAGGCTTAAGCGGCCGTGGCTCACAGGCCCAGCCGCTCCGTGGCATGTGGGATCCTCCTGGACCGGGGCACGAACCCGCATCCCCTGCACTGGCAGGCGGACTTCCAACCACTGCGCCACCAGGGAAGCCCACGATTCTTTTTGAATTATGGTTTTCTCAGGGTATATGCCTAGTAGTGGGATAGCTGGGTCGTATGGTAGTTCTATTTTTAGTTTTTCAAGGAACCTCCATACTGTTCTCCATAGTGGCTGTATCAATTTACATTCCCACCAACAGTGCAAGAGGGTTCCCTTTTCTCCACACCCTCTCCAGCATTTATTGTTCGTAGATTTTTTGATGATGGCCATTCTGACTGGTGTGAGACGATATCTCATTTTGTATTGACTTGCATTTCTCTAATGATTAATGATGTTGAGCATTCTTCCATGTGTTTGTTGGCAATTTGTATATCTTCTTTGGAGAAAGGCCTATTTAGGTGTTCTGCCACTTTTGGATTGGGTTTTTTGTTTTTTTTGACATTGAGCTGCATGAGCTGCTTGTAAATATTGGAGATTAATCCTTTGTCAGTTGCTTCACTTGTAAATATTTTCTCCCATTCTGAGGGTTGTCTTTTCGTCTTGTTTATGGTTTCCTTTGCTGTGCAAAAGCTTTGAAATTTCATTAGGTTGCATTTGTTTATTTTTGTTTTTATTTCCATTTCTCTAGGAGGTGGGTCAAAAAGGATCTTGCTGTGATTTATGTCATAGGGTGTTCTGCGTATGTTTTCCCCTAAGACTATTAGAGTGTCTGGCCTTACATTTAGGTCTTTAATCCATTGTGAGTTTATTTTTGTGTATGGTTTTAGGGAGTGTTCTTATTTCATTCTTTTACATGTAGCTGTCCTGTTTTCCCAGCACCACTTATTGAAAAGGCTGTCTTTCTCCATTGTATATTCTTGCCTCCTTTATCGAAGATAAGGTGACCATAGGTGCGTGGGTTTATCTCTGGGCTTTCTATCCTGTTCCATTGAGCTATATTTCTGTTTTTGTGCCAGTACAATACTGTCTTGATTACTGTAGCTTTGTAATATAGTCTGAAGTCAGGGAGCCTGATTCCTCCAGCTCCATTTTTCGTTCTCAAGATTGCTTTGGCTATTCGGGGTCTTTTGTGTTTCCATACAAATTGTGAAATTTTTTGTTCTAGTTCTGTGAAAAATTCCAGTGGTAGTTTGGTAGGAATTGCATTGAATCTGTAGATTGCTTTGGGTAGTAGAGTCATTTTCACAATGTTGATTCTTCCAATCCAAGAACATGGTATATCTCTCCATCTATTTGTATCATCTTTAATTTCTTTCATCAGTGTCATAATTTTCTGCATAAACGTCTTTTGTCTCCTGAGGTAGGTTTATTCCTAGATATTTTATTCTTTCTGTTGCAGTGGTAAATGGGAGTGTTTTCTTAATCTCACATTCAGATATTTCATCATTAGTGTATAGGAATGCAAGAGATTTCTGTGCATTAATTTTCGATTGTGCTACTTGACCAAATTCATTGATTAGCTCTAGTAGTTTTCTGGTAGCATCTTTAGGATTCTCTATGTATAGTATCATGTCATCTGCAAACAGTGACAGCTTTACTTCCTCTTTTCCAATTTGGATTCCTCTTATTTCTTTTTCTTCTCTGATTGCTGTGGCTAAAACTTACAAAACTATGTTGAATAATACTAGTGAGAGTGGGAAACCTTGTCTTGTTCCTGATATTAGTGGAAATGCTTTCAGTTTTTCACCATTGAGGACGATGTTGGCTGTGGCTTTGTCATATATGACCTTTATTATGTTGAGGAAAGTTCCCTCTATGCCTACTTTCTGGAGGGTTTTTATCATAAATGGGTGTTGAAGTTTGTCGAAAGCTTTCTCTGCATCTTTTGAGATGATCATATGGTTTTTCTCCTTTGATTTGTTAATATGGTGTATCACATTGATTGATTTGCATATATTGAAGAATCCTTGCATTCCTGGGATAAATCCCACTTGATCATGGTGTATGATCCTTTTAATGTACTGCTGGATTCTATTTGCTAGTATTTTGTTGAGGATTTTTGCATCTATGTCCATCAGTGATATTGGTCTGTAGTTTTCTTTCCTTGTGACATCTTTGTGGTTTTGGTATCAGGGTGATCGTGGCCTCATAGAATGAGTTTAGGAGTGTTCCTACCTTTGCTATATTTTGGAAGAGTTTGAGAAGGATAGGTGTTAGCTTTTCTCTAAATGTTTGATAGAATTTGCCTGTGAAGCCATCTGGTCCTGGGCTTTTGTTTGTTGGAAGATTTTAAATCACAGTTTCAATTTCAGTGCTTGTGATTGGTCTGTTCATATTTTCTATTTCTTCTTGGTTCAGTCGCGGAAGTTTGTGCATTTCTAAGAATTTGTCCATTTCTTCCTGGTTGTCCATTTTATTGGCATATAGTTGCTTGTAGTAATCTCTCATGATCCTTTGTATTTCTGCACTGTCAATTGTTACTTCTCGTTTTTCATTTCTAATTCTATTGATTTCAGTCTTCTCTCTGTTTTTCTTGATGAGTCTGGCTAATGGTTTATCAATTTTGTTTATGTTCTCAAAGAACCAGCTTTTAGTTTTATTGATCTTTGCTATAGTTTCTTTCATTTCTTTTTCATTAATTTCTGATCTGATCTTTATGATTTCTTTCCTTCTGCTAACTTTGGGGGTTTTTTTTGTTTCTTTGTTTCTTCTTTCTCTAATTGCTTTAGGTGTAAGTTTAGGTTCTTTATTTGAGATGTTTCTTCTTTCTTAATGTAGGATTGTATTGCTGTAAACTTCCCTCTTAGAACTGCTTTGCTGCATCCCATTGGTTTTGGGTCGTCGTGTTTTCATCCTTTTTTTCTAGGTATTTTTTGATTTCGTCTTTGATTTCTTCAGTGATCTCTTGATTATTTAGTAGTGTATTGTTTAGCCTTCATCTGTTTGTATTTTTTTACAGATTTTTTTCCTGTAATTGATATGTAGTCTCATAGCACTGTGGTCAGAAAAGATACTTGATACGATTTCAATTTTCGTAAATTTACCAAGGCTTGATTTGTGACCCAAGATATGATTTATCCTGGAGAATGTTCCATGAGCACTTGAGAAGAATGTGTATGCTGTAGTTTTTGGATGGAATGTCCTATAAATATCAATTGAGTCCATGTAGTTTAATGTATCATTTAAAGCTTGTGTTTCCTTATTTATTTTCATTTTGGATGATCTGTCCATTGGTGAAAGTGGGGTGTTAAAGTCCCCTACTATGATTGTGTTACTATCGATTTCCCCTTTTATGGCTGTTCGCATTTGCCTTATGTATTGATGTGCTCCTATGTTGGGTGCATAAATATTTACAATTGTTATATCTTCTTGTTGGATTGATCCCTTGATCATTCTGTAGTGTCCCTCTTTGTCTCTTGTAATACTCTTTGTTTTAAAGTCTATTTTGGCTGATATGAGAATTGCTGCTCCAGCTTTCTTTTGATTTCCATTTGCATGGAATATCTTTTTCCATCCCCTCACTTTCAGTCTGTATGTGTCCGTAGGTGTGAAGTGGGTCTCTTGTAGACAGCATATATATGGGTCTTGTTTTTGTATCCATTCAGCTGGTCTATGTCTTTTGGTTGGAGCATTTAGTCTGTTTACATTTAAGGTAGTTACCGATATGTATGTTGCTATTACCATTTTCTTAATTGTTTTGGGTTTGTTATTGTAGGCCTTTTCCTTCTCTTGTGTTTCCTGCCCAGAGAAGTTCCTTTAGCATTTGTTTTAAAGCTGGTTTGGTGGTGCTAAATTCTCTTAGCTTTTGCTTGTCTGTAAAGGTTTTAATTTCTCCATCAAATCTGAATGAGATCCTTCCTGGGTAGAGTAATTTTGGTTGTAGGTTTTTCTCCTTCATCACTTTAAATATGTCCTGCCACTCCCTTCTGGCTTGCAAGGTTTCTGTTGAAAGATCAGCTGTTAACCTTATGAGGATTCCCTTTTGTGTTATTTGTTGTTTTTCCCTTGCTGCTTTTAATATTTTTTCTTTGTATTTAATTTTTGATAATTTGATTAATATGTGTGTTGTCCTGTTTCTCCTTGGATTTATCCTGTATGGGACTCTCTGTGCTTCCTTGACTTGATTATTTCCTTTCTCATATTAGGGAAGTTTTCAACTATAATCTCTTCAAATATTTTCTCAGTCCCTTTCTTATACTCTGCTTCTTCTGGGACCCCTATCATTAGAATGTTGGTGCATTTAATGTTGTCCCAGAGGTCTCCTAGACTGTCCTCAGTTCTTTTCATTCTTTTTTCTTTATTCTGCTCTGCAGTAGTTATTTCCACTACTTTTTCTTCCAGGTCACTTATCCATTCTTCTGTCTCAGTTATTCTGCTATTGATTCCTTCTTGAGAATTTTTAATTTTATTTATTGTGTTGTTCATCATCGTTTGTTTGCACTTTAGTTCTTCTAGATCCTTGTTAAACGTTTCTTGTGTTTTCTCCATTCTTTTTCCAAGATTTTGTATCATCTTTACTATCGTTACTCTGAATTCTTTTTCAGGTAGACTGCTTATTTCCTCTTCATTTGTTTGGTCTGCCGGGGTTTTACCTTGCTCCTTCATCTGCTGTGTTTTTCTCTGTCTTCTCATTTTGCATAACTTACTGTGTTTGGGGTTTCCTTTTCACAGGCTGCAGGTTTATAGTTTCCATTGTTTTGGTGTCTGCCCCCAGTGGGTAAGGTTGGTTCCGTGGGTTGTGTAGGCTTCCTGGTGGAGGAGACTAGTGCCTGTGTTCTGGTGGATAAGGCTGGATCTTGTCTTTCTTGTGGGCAGCACCACATCAGGTGGTGTGTTTTGGGGTGTTCGTGACCTTATTATGATTTTAGGCAGCCTCTCTGCTAATGGGTGGGGTTATGATCCTGTCTTGCTAGTTGTTTGGCATAGGGTGTCCAGCACTATAGCTTGCTGGTCATTGAGTGGAGCTGGGTCTTAGCGTTGAGATGGAGATCTCTGGTAGAGCTTTCGCTGTTTGATATTACGTGGAGCTGGGAGGTGTCTGGTGGACCAATGTCGTGAACTAGGCTGTTCCACCTCAGAGGCACAGGCGTGACACCCGGCTGGAGCACCAAGACCCTGTCAGCCACACAGGTCAGAAAAAAGGGAGGAAATAAGAAAGAAAAGAAAAGAAAAGAAAGAAAGAAAGAAAGAAGGAAAGAGGGGGGGAGGGAGGGAGGAAGGAGGAAAGAAAGAAAGAAAAATAATAAAGTTATTAAAAAATTGTTAAAAGTTTAAATGTAACAAATAAAAAAGAAAGAAAGAAGAGAGCTACCAAATCAAAAAACAAATCCACCAATGATAACATGTGCTAAAAGCTATACTAAAAAAAAAGCAAAACCAGAAACAGACAGACAGACAGACAGAACCCTAGGACAAATGGTAAAAGAAAAGCTATACAGACAAACTCACACAAAGAAGCATGCACATACGTCTACAGTTGCTCCCAAATTCCACCACCTCAATTTTGGGATGATTCATTGTCTATTCCGGTATTCCAGAGATGCAGGGTACAGCAAGTTGATTGTGGAGATTTAATCCTCTGCTTCTGAGACTGCTGGAGAGATTTCACTTTCTCTTCTTTGTTCGCACAGCTCCTGGGGTTCAGCTTTGGATTTGGCCCCGCCACTGTGTGTAGGTCGCCTGAGGGCGTCTGTTCCCGCTGAGACAGGAGGGGGTTAAAGGAGCAGCTGCTTTGGGGTCTCTGGCTCACTCAGGCTGGGCAGGGGGAGGGAGGAGTATGGATGCGGGGCGAGCCTGCGTTGGCAGAGGCCGGCGTGACGTTGCACCAGCCTGAGGCGCGCCGTGCGTTCTCCTGGGGAGGTTGTCCCTGGATCACGGGACCCTGGCAGTGGTGGGCTGCACAGGCTCCTGGGAGAGGAGGTGTGGATAGTGACCTGTGCTTGCACACAGGCTTCTTGGTGGCGGCAGCAGCGGCTTTAGCGTCTCATGCCCGTCTCTGGGGTCCGTGCTGATAGCCACGGCTCGCACCGTCCCTGGAGCTCGTTTAGGTGGCACTCTTAATCCCCTCTCCTCGAGCACCCCAAAGCAATGGTCTCTTGCCTCTTAGGCAGCTCCAGAGTTTTTCCCGGACTCCCTCCTGGCTAGCTGTGGTGCACAAGCCCCCTTTAGGCTGTGTTCATGCCGCCAGCCCCAGTCCTCTCCCTGCGATCCGACCTCCGAAGCCCGAGCCTCTCCCAGCCCCCGCACTCCCCGGCGGGTGAGCAGACAAGCCTCGGGCTGGTGAGTGCTGGTTGGCACCAATCCAATGTGCAGGAATCTCTCTGCGTTGCCCTCCGCACCCCCGTTGCTGCGCTCTCCTCTGCGGCTCCGAACCTTCCCCCCTCCGCCACCCGCAGTCTCTGCCCGCGAAGGGGCTTCTAGTGTGTGGAAACCTTTCCTCCTTCACAGCTCGCTCCCACTGGTGCAGGTCCCGTCCCTATTCTTTTGTCTCTGTTTTTTTCTTTTTTCTTTTGCCCTAGCCAGGTACGTGGGGAGTTTCTTGCATTTCAGGAAGTCTTCTGCCAGCATTCAATAGGTGTTCTGTAGGAGTTGTTCCACATGTAGATGTATTTCTGATGTATTTGTGGGGAGGAAGGCGATCTCCACGTCTTACTCCACCGCCATCTTGAAGGTCTCCCCAAACTAATAGCTCTTAAAAACTTGTGTCTATAGCTCCAATTCAGTGAGTATAAAGAGCTATACAAATGCCAGCCCGTAATACCAACATGTTCAAAAGATCAAAATCGTAGCCACACAGACAAGAACTCCCATTTGTTCAATGACTCTGCTACAGTGGACACATCTGCTTTAGATGGACGGTTGGATTTCCTGATATTTATGGTTCCTTTGGAATCTAAGTTTCTATGTAAGTATAGGATGGAGTCTACAATTTGAAACTCAAGATAATACATTTTTATTCTTCATTATTTGGAATATGATTGCCTACATTACTTATAGTGGCTAGGCAAACAGAACAGATATTATACTTTCCTCTTCATCGTCATTACCATTTCCAAAGGCAACAGGGTAACTCGTGTATTCGTCCACACTTAAGGAAAACAGATTGTTGGAAGAGCAGAGGGCCACGCTTAGAGGAACACTGTTTTATCTCTGCTCTGTACAAGTGCATGGCTCACGTGTAACTTTGACTCTGTCTGAGCATGTTGGCAGATACTTGTTGAGCAATATAATGCATAGGTTCTGGAATCAGAGAGTACTGAGTTTAGAAGGCCATTCTCAAAAGGTAGAATGGCATAGTGGTTAACAACACAGTCTCTGGAACCCAAATGCTTGAGTATGCATCCTGATTTCCCCACTTACTAGCTCTGGGACCTTGACTTTCTATCCTTCAATTATCCCTTCTGTAAAATGGGAATAATAATAGTGCCCTCCTCACAGATTTGCTGAGGAGGTGAAATGTGTTACTATTTGTGCTTAGTACAACTGATGGGACATTATAGGTGCTCTCTTTGTGCCATAAATGTAAATCCTCATTCAAGTGGATCTGACTCAGGCAAGTTGGGATTCATGCTCTAGCCCTGCCACTCACTCATTTTATGACCTTGGGCAGCACTTAACCCCTCTCTGCTCTATCTATACAGGAGATTTAAAATAAGAGCACCTACCTCAGAGAGGTGTTGTAGGGATTGAATGTGCTATACATGTGAAATTACTTAATAGGACCCAGCATGTGGTAAGTGTTAGGAAATACTATTATTGCTATCATTAAAAGTGATGTTGTCTCAGGACTTCCCTGTTGGCGCAGTGTTTAAGAATCCACCTGCCAATGCAGGGGACATGGGTTCAAGCCTGGGAAGATCCCACATGCCACAGAGCAACTAAGCCTGTGCGCCGCAACTACTGAGCCTGCGCTCTAGAGCCCGCGAGCCACAACTACTGAAGCCCGCACGCCTAGAGCCCATGCTCCGCAACAAGAGAAGCCACCACAATGAGAAGCCCGCGCACCGCAATGAAGACTAGCCCCTGCTCTCCACAACTAGAGAAAGCCCATGCACAGCCATGAAGACCCAACGCAGCCAAAAAAAAAAGAAAGTGATGCCTCAACTCTCCCAGTTTTGTCCATTAACTCAATACACATCAATTCTAAACTTTTCCAGACATCTTGCCTTCTCTGTCTTGCTTCTTTCTAGACACTTGCAATTTCATGACTGGCCAACACCACAACTGAACTCAAAGAAAACGAAACTTTTCATGATCCCCAGCTAATAAGCGCCTCTTAGGTTTCCCTCCTTGCTGGGAATGACACCACTACCTTCCTCCAAGCTCAAATAGTGGATGGTGCTATCCCTTATTGTATTCATGACTTTCACTCACACATGCCCAATTCTATTTAACTCTGCATAGAAAGCCTCATTTACTCTCAGCTCCTTCAGTGACTCCTAGTTGCAGAAATCATGGTTTCTAGGTTGACTATTAAAATGCATTCCCAATTTCTTTCTCTGAATCCATTCTCTTATGTTCTAGCCTTGTTTTTACTAAGTACATCTAAAATATTATTTCTCTCTTGAACAACCTTCATTTGCCATGACATTAAATAGAGACAACTCAGCCTGATCTGTAAACACCTTGCACATGACGATCCTATCCAACCTTTCCAGATGTGGTTCTCCTACCGTCCTCAGCATTTACCGTGCTCCTCAACTATCCTCTGTCCTTTGCTGGATCTAGTCTTTCTTCATAGTCTTTCTAACTACCCCTCCGCCAAAAGCAAGTCACTCAAAATTCCCCTGGCACATTTTCATACTTCTTTTATAATAATGACTGTATCCATTCAGAGTCAAGTATTTTGTCCAAACCACCACTTGCCCAATCAAGGCACAAGTTACAAGAGTAAACGTATTTAGTGCTTTTCTCCATTTTTTGTATTCTGAGTAGTGACAATCGCATGAAGTATTCCTAGATCAGTAAACTGTTACTGTTAAGTTGCTTACACAGAGATTGCATGTCTACGGCAATTGCCCTAGGCTTACAGTTTACCTTGTGCCTCTGTTCTCCTGGTTAGCCTGAGTGATTGACGTGTGACTCCGTTCTTGCCAGATTTTATCACCTGGAGCTAGTTTACTCTGGTTCAGAATACTGATTTTGCAAAAGAGAGGAAGCTTAGGTTGTTATTCTATCCATATTTATTTCCCCATGAGTAACAAATAGATCCAGAGAATAGGTGCCTTAGTTTTAAGTGTGCTATTACCTACAAAAGTAAAATCTATATTTCTTGTACAAGTACCTTGTAACATTTTAATTTTGTAAACATCCTTCATAGAAATTAGCAGATTTTGACTGCACAATTAAATATAGTTATTACTTGATTCATCTAAGAACTGATATCTTTAAAAAATAAGTATTATTTTACTTAAAAATATCATTTAATCATTCCCTGGTTTATAATTGTTGATAGGACAGTTTTAGGTCACTTAATTCAGTATTTAATTGAGTTAAGCCTGTATTTAAATATTTTAAAAACTAATTAGGTTGAAACTTTAATAATTCACCATAAAAAATGCTAGCAATTTTGTTTCTTTTTCCCATTTTGTTCTTTTACATAGTAACATCTCTTCCTGAAGGTCACATTTCTTCCCTATTAGAGAAAATTTGTATACTAACTTATTTTACCCCTTTTGTATTTGTGGACAGCTGGTATGCAAAATCTGAATAAACAATACAAAAATGACCCTCTTTCCAATCATGACAAGTGCTAAAAAATTGATATAAAAATTTAAAGATCATTTAATTATATTAGAATGATCTCCGACTTAATGTTACTCCCACATTATTCCACTATGTACCTTTTAAGTAGACTACACAAAAGACCAAGCGATATACCTAATGCACCTGAAGAGTCATCATTTATATATTTGAGTTTTGTTCAGCTTTTAATGCCTTTTCATTGCCTTTACGATTGTCAGAAGTCAGTCAGCTAATAAAATACATGGGCAGAGAATTTCCTCTTGATCTGCCATATGTGTATGAATTTATTTACCTCAAATTCCCGAAATTCCAAAAGTGATTGTGGTTTCGGGAAGCAGTTTTAGGAGTCAGAGGAGGACAAGCATGTTTGGGAGGGTCACTGCAAGCTCTCCTTGCCCTAGCCAGACTTCGCTGGCCTGCTGACCACAGTCCTGGCACAGCATCTATTTCCTCCCCACCCTCTGCCCAAGTCAGAGAAGTTACCTTATTTATCACAAAGTTCTTATTCATAGAGACACTTCATGCTGAGTTTATAGATTAAGAGACCCTCTAGCTCTTAAAAACCTTTAAATACAATATTTCCTCTTTGGGAAATCTGAGAAATAGATCATGAATTGATATGTCTTTCTTTACTCTCTAGGAGAAGATTCTGAAGATGTACCAGCTTCAGCGAAAGCTAAAGGTAAAATTGTTATCTTCAGTTCACTATGAGTTTTCTCTTAAGTCTGCAATATTTTTTCTGTTTGTTTTATTTAACTATTCTTGATCTGGTTTTCAGCTTTACCTAAGCAATGTTTAGAGGTAGACTTATTTGTAAACAAACAGTTTTTATACGTTATTTGGAAAACATATATATGTATATCCATATATTGAAACCTAACTGGTCACTGATATATTTACAAGTAATTATTGAATAATTAGTTGGCCAATCTGCTTACAATAGCAATATTTCAAAATTATCATTTCACCAGGGATTGGGGAGATGTTATTTGACAGCAGGAGGTTCACATAAATGTTCAAATATGAGATTGATGTGTTTATTAAGAAAAATTAAGATAACTTGCCTATGCTGGCAACAATAGCATAGAGGAAAGATGGAAGGAAGGAAGGAAGGAAGGAAGGGAGGGAGGGAGGGAGGGAGGAAGGGAGGAAGGGAGGGAGGGAGGGAGGGAGGAAGACAGATCTCAAACCTCAGAAAAATTTGCTACAACCAGATACATGACCTTAGGCGAGTATTTCCAGGACTAAATTTCCTCATCTGTATTGTAAGGTTTTCAACTAATTTAATTTAATGCATTTTTTTCCTGAAGGGTTTCCTGGCTTCCTAGTTTGGCTTGTTATGTGATAGATATTTGCTATTCTACTTCGAGACTTGCCTGTGGACAATAAGAGTTTGCCTAAGAGGTGTTCTTGTCATCAAAATATAAGTGTTGTGGCAGTGTCTGGAATTAATTGACAGTGTGGAAAATAGCACTTTGAGAAAAGACACAAGAGAATAGTTTTCTGATTCTTATGAAATGATTTACACTCGTCTTAAGATATTTTTGAATACTAAAATTTTTAGATTTTTTAAAAATTGAATTATTAAGAACTATAACTTTCAATATATTTTTTAAATTTCTAGACCATAGCTTCTCAAACAATTTTATACACAAATCATTTGGAAATCTTGTTAAAATGAAATAAGTTGAGGTTGGGGACCAAGAACTGTGTTTATATCAGTTTCCCAAGTGATGCTGAAACTGCTGGCACATGGATCACACTTTGAGAAGGAAGTTTTTTGAACTCATTTAGAATTTGATGAAATCTAAAACCTGCTTTAGATGAAACACACACACACTCATATCTTAACATTTCATAGTTTTACAGGAAACTCGCAAAAGTTCATCTGTGGACACCAGTTAAGAACTTCTAACCTGGGAAAGGGGGTTCAAATGGATAGTGTCAAATTATCCTTTGTGAGATATACACATGGTGCATGTCACTCAAGCAAAAGAGTCCTTGAATCACATGAGAGAAGGAAAGGATACAGAATACTAGCCTGCTGCTATTCTTTCAGGACAAGGATGATCATTAAAACTTATGTCTCTCACAAATTTAAAATTATTTTGACTAAAATGTTTGTTTCATAGCCAGATTCCATCCTTACCATATTATAACTCTGAGCATCAAAAACCTCTTCTGAGAAAGGAATGGGTGTCAGCTAGCCCTCCATTAACATCAGGACCAGTTTCTATCTGAACAATCGCCTGTAACATTTCCCATTCTTTTCTTTCATTGCCTCCTCTTCTACTCCTGGATCTTACCTACTAAATTTTGTAGTTAAAGGCTGAACAGAATCTGAATAAGAACCTAGAGTATGTTCTAAGGAGGGCAAGTAGCTCCTGTTTCTTTCATACTGTGCATTTTTTGGCATTTTTCAGTTCCCTACATATTTGTATAATAGCTGTGAATGTACAAGTTATTTACTTTCATATTTTTGTATCTACTAGAAGAAGCTGAAGATGTGTCTTCCACAAAGAAGCAAAAAAGTAAGTTTTTTTAAAAAGATTAAAACTACTGAGGCATTCTGTAGATGGTATATATAAATTGAAACTTTAGACTCCCTTAAGAAGAAAAAGAAGAAGATTTTTAGCACAGACATGAAGAATAACATTACAGTAGGTCTCTTACATTTCAAAGAGAAGTTCTGCATTTTTTGCGTCAGGCAAGTGGCACATATTTGGAGGAATTACAAAGCAATGATGGAAGTGGCACTTACTACAAACCGTTCTACACAGCTCTGACCCTGAGCACTCCAACCGAATCTGTGCTTAAATGCGTGCTACTGTCTGCTTTGTAAAAAGACAGCTGAAGTGATATGCTGAAATTTTTTATATCAAAAAGAAGAAAATGTAGAAATAGGTCTCAGCAATTCAATTGCTTAGAGACTCATTCTAAGAATGAAAGTTCTTTTGGATTGTTCTCGATATATGGCAGGCTCTTAATGTTCAATCTTTGGGATCGTTGATTTTAGAATGCAATCAGTATTCATATGCAGTTACAAAATTCAATGTCCAAGATTCTCATTATTTCAGTACTTCTAAATTAGATATTTTTCTTCAGATGGTAAAGCAATACATCTTGAATTCACATATGCATAAGAGTCATTGCTGGACAGACTAAAGGAAGCAATTTTTAAAATAGGTGTAACCTAAGTTTGCTTCACATAATGCTTTTAAAGTAAAGAATAGACATTTATCTGAGGAAATGATGTCAATCATGTTCTCTGGGTTTTACAATGTTTCTTAGATGTATTTCTGAAGGAAATTAGAAAAATGTCCTCTATAATAGAAAATGCCTCCTGTTCTGTATTAATACTTGAATTATTGAACAAATATTAAGTGCCTACTATGTTCTAGGCACCATTTAGATGCTGGGGCTTCTGCAACAGATAAGAGGGATACTCATTATAACCCTTTATATGATCAGGTTGTGTGGAATATAAAGAAATAAGCAGCTTTAATGCGTTCAGATACGGTTGCAAAATCCATAAAGTCAATCTGGGCATGTTTCTGATTTATATAGCAATGCTTTCCCAATTGTTAACCTACTCATAACAAATTGTGGCTTTATCACATAACACTCAAAATCTCTTATTTCATAAATAAATATTAAAACATAATGAGATAGGTGGATTATATTAATGTCAGTTTCATGGTTGTGATATTATAGTATAATTTTGAAAAGATGTTAACCATTGGGGAAAACTAGGTGAAGGATACGTGGGCTCTCTCTGCATTATTTCTTACAACTGTATGCGACTCTACAATGATCTCAAAGTAAAAGGTTTAATTAAAAAGAAGTAAATAAATAAAATAATTCCATTATTTTAGTAAAAAAAAGCACCAAGGTATCAAGTACTTTAAGTTCATTTGGGGATTTACTTGTAGCAAAACAATATTTTCTATTTTCATCTTACCATGAAGCAATTCTATAGTTTGATATTCATGAGCCTTTTATATATGATCTAGAATAGGCAGCTATGATGGTATTTTCACTAATAACTATTTGACATCAATAAAAGAAATGTCAGAACAGTGCCTACGGATCAGAAGGTTCAGCTGGAAAGTAGCCTGTTGTTGATGGACTCTTCGCCTTTCAGTACTGGTGCTGCCGTTTTCTGCCATCCTTCTGTGTAACCGTCCAACACCCAGGGGTGAGGGGGGTTGTGTTCCTGCCTCTGTCTGAGGCTAGAACAAAATAGAAAACAAGTCTGGATGAGATAGAGTGGAAAGGAGAAGGACTAAACTCAAGATTTCTCCAAACTTTTCATCACTGAAAACCCAATGATTAAAGTCAGCTGACATCATGGATGATGAAATCAGAATAATCCCTTGTTGCTTTCCTTGGCTTCTTTCTACACACACTTTGCTTTATTCTACTTCGTAAACCCTTAGGCTCACATGGATTTGGCCAGCACGCCCCTCACCCCCATATCCCACATACCGCTAGCTGCAATTGTCATTCTCTTTCCTGGCCATGTGCAAGAAGTCTGTGGTTGGTTGACAGAATGCAAATGGATACGATGGACCACACTGAAGAGTCAGTAGGGGTCCATCATGGTGAGGAGGGGCTAAACTCACCATCTCTTAACAAAACTGCTACCTGGAAGCCTCGGCTCACTGGGCCCAGAGCTCATGCCGTATCCAATGCACACTGCCTCGCTGGGCTTTAAGTCCTTTCCTGTGTTGTTTTCTACTCTGACAACAGAGCTGCTATCTGGAGGCACTGCCCTAGAGAGTAACTGTGCCATCTCAGGAGAGTGCTTGCCTCCAGAGTAAGGGCAAGTGGAAAACCTCAAGACTTTACAAATCACAAGACTCTCTGTGGTGTTATTAACACACGCACGCGCACGCACACACACACACACACACACGAGTTGGTTACTTTGCATATTGATAAGCTCATGTTTTGAAACCTGTTACTACATACCAGTTTTTCCAAATACTGTGCACATCTAGATTCCTATAAACTAAACACTTTGACTTTCTATGCCAGGCTTTTCTTATTATCATTTTAATAATGGCTTATTATGTGCCAGGAAGGATTTCAAGTGGTTCACATATATGAACTTATTTAATTTCCACAATATTTCTGTGAGGTTTTTTGTTGTTGTCTTGATTTTACATGTGAGGAACTTGCTGGTTGTTGCCAAGGCTATCTGGCTGGAGAACCCATGTCCATATGTATTGTATTAGACTGCCTCACAGTGTTTTACCTCTGTTCCTAATCACATTCTACTTGTTTTAATAAATCATCATCCTCTATTCTTTAGGCCCCATCAGCTTCTTCCAGTGTGTCTACTTGGATGGATACAATGGCTATGGATTTCAGTTTCCTGTCACTCCTGCACACCGCCCTGGAGAGAGCTCTGGCCAACCAAGTACTCCAGAACAGAAGCAACAAGGACGATAAGACACATATACACAGCCCTTACAAGTGCTTTAAGACTTTGAAAATAGGATCTTCTGTTTGTCCAGAGTGGCACGTGCAATTGAAATCATATAGTCCAGGGAATTTCTCTGAAAATATTTTACCCTCCTGCCTGGTGTAGAAAGAAAGAGTGAGCAAAGGGATCGAATGATAAGTAGACGAGTTGGAGGGTCTGGCGCTCAAGAATCTGTCATTTGTTTGTTGCTGGGTGTGGGTACTTATATTTTTCTATTTCCACTCGCTGTAGGGTTGTTCACAAATTAGGTTACATTTTACTTAATAATGGTCTTTTAAACATAATTGACACAATGACAAAATGAAATTTCTGGCTTCAGTTAGATATTTACTTTGAAGTGAAAACACGGACTATGCTTCAAGTTTAAAGGGTGTAGGAGCTCATACAAAGGCTGCTCTTTTGCATCATGTAGGTGTCTAAACTCAATTTACCCAGTAAGCTGATGTTTAATAGTTTGTTTTAACATCTTTATTGGATTACAATTGCTTTACAATGGTGTGTTAGTTTCTGCTGTATAACAAAATGAATCAGTTATACATATATCCCCATATCCCCTCCCTCTTGAGCCTCCCTCCCACCCTCCCTATCCCACCCCTCTAGGTGGACACAAAGCACTGAGCTGATCTACCTGTGCTATGCAACTGCTTCTCACTAGTTATCAGTTTTACTTTTGGTAGTGTATATATGTCCATGCCACTCTCTCACTTCATCCCAGCTTACCCTGCCCCCTCGCCGTGTCCTCAAGTCCATTCTCTACGTCTGCGTCTTTATTCCTGTCCTGCCCCTGGGTTCTTCAGAACCATTTTTTTTTAGATGTTTAATAGTTTGATTTGATTTCTGTCTATCTCTATTTTAGTTGTGACTATGCTCTAAAAATGAGTAACAGTTGCACCAAAGAATGCTTTAAGTTCCTTATGATGCTCTTTTAGAGCTCAAAATATCTCTGACCTTTAGACATGATAAGATGGAGTAGAAATGTTTGATGAATCTTATCTTTAAGATTTGTCTTGAATTACTATTAGGACATTCACTCCAGTGGAAATACACCATCCAGTTAGGCAAGTCTGGTGAATCATTTGTTTAAGTATAAGCAAATGAGATGTAGAATTGTCAGATTTCTGCAGACTGTGCCCTAATGAAAATGTCACCTGGGTGAAATTTTAGATCAATCACTAAATTGGGGTGACAGATACAAGAGTATTTTCATTTCACTTTAATAGGATCATTCTATGGAGTTAAACAGGTTTTATTTCTCAAAAGAGAAAAATATGAATGTCATTAGAGGTGAAGGAATACGTTTTAACCATAAGTGCTTCACGAGATGTCTTACTTATTTTTTAGGTAATTGGTTACCAGTGTCAGTGAAATGAATGACAATCTTTAACTTATTTTGATGATGCATCATTGGGAATAACTACTATAGTTTTGCCATCCTTTTGTCTCCCAGTGATATCAACACTTGTGTTTTTTACCACATTTTTCTATCAACTCTAAAAGTCATGCCAGGGAATTCCCTGGTGGTCCAGCGGTTACGACTCTGTACTTCCACTGCAGGGGGGAAGGGTTCCATGCCTGGTCGGGGAACTATGATCCCTCATGCTGTGTGGCGTGGCCAAAATAATTAAATAAATAAAAGTAGAAGTCATGCCACTGTGACCTTTATCATGTTTACAGTTGCAATTCAACTTATGACACATTAACTCAGGAAATAAATTGAGTTATTCTTTCAGGCTTTATAATTATCTTCAGCGAAGTCTGAAGTAGACAGAGCCGACACTAGCCAAGTCATTTATTTTCAAGGACTGCAACTAAGTTTTTTAGCTCCAAGATGTAGAACTCTGTTTTACTAGACTATCATTAGGGTAGGACATTAGTAACATGTTAATTATTAATAATGAATTTTCAGTGACTTTTGTGAAAAGTTGATCTTGGCCACAGGCTGGTGGACCTAACTTACACCACAAAAGCCAATGGTACAATGAACCGAGATTAATGACACTCCTTACGTGGGGTGCCTAGAAGTGTGTAACTTCAGTACTGACCAGATGGTACCATCTTGTAAAGCCTCTTCATGTAATAATGAAAACTTGTGGAAAGGACAGTGGATGAAGTTTATTGCTCAACTGCTGCCCTAGCTTGTCCAGTTTAATGACTAAAGGAATAGAGAGCAAATATGACAGTTTTCTCAATTTCATAGAGAAGAATAGTTTCATTCTTTTCCTTCAGTGACTATTGAGCATTTACTCTTTCTAGGGCACTGTGTTAGGCACTGGACTATATAAGAAAAATATCAGCGATAAATTCTTTTCCCAGCGCTATCCTGACACAATATGTGGCCTTGGAAAATTTGCTAAACATACTGCGCTTGTTTCCCTGTGTGTAAAATAGGGATTTCAGGACAAACAACCTTATACCTCACAGATGTACTGTGGAGACTGACAAAATATCTTAATACAGATATGACATAAAAAACATTTTCTGAAATAATACTTTTGGATGTGGCAGTACTTTTCCCTCTGAGTGCATTTCTATATTATTTTATTGTTTCTTTCACGCTCATTATGAAAACTATTTGATAAAAAAGTTAAATATGACAATTTCTTGTAATTAGAATTAGACAAATGAATTATGATGTTAACGATATTAATAATAATTGTTAAGGTTTATCTGCTTAAAGTTACAATGATAAGAGCACATGAAAAATATTAACTAAACTCATCTGTTCGTATGAGTCCATCAAATAAAGTATTTCTAGTCCTTTCATGTTTGTGCTTTACATTTTAAAAGGAAAAGATAAATGGTTGGTTAAAAGTCATTGTCTTTAGTAGTTCACCTATAATTCATGTCATATTGGTCATGAACATGTAAGTAGTTAATAACTGTTTCAGTTCTTCATTTTGTCTAATTGGTATGAGCTACCCATCCCAACTCTTTACTCTGCCCCACACTTTACCTCTTATTAATAGATGAAGGTCTATAGAAAATAACTACCTAAGGTTTTAAATTTACATTTAGTTTTCATAAAGCCTGATAATGGGGCAAAGCTTTTTCGAAATAATTCCCATGAAAAGTGCTGGTATATTGTTTCCTTCTGGTACATCCCTGTCAAAACTCCTCATGGAAATATTGTGGAAACTAAAACTGTATATTGAGGGACTCATATTATTTCTTTGAGTTATTTTACTGGAAAAATCAGAGAGAATAGCCAATATTATTGCTGATTGAAAACTCAGAGACCATCTAGCCCAACTGGCAGTACAGAAAACAAACCTAGTCCCTATAGAAATGCATAAATTTGCCCAGTCACCAACTGCGTCAAAGCCAGGCCTAGAATATTAGTCTGCTAGCTCCCAAATGCCTTTAACTTTGTACTCAGGGTGCTATTGCAAATCTTGGCTACTTTATCCAGCATCTCAAAATTTATTTTTAAATTATAATCGGTGTTAGAAATGTAATCCTGTGTGCAAAGACTTACTTTTTTCTACGTGAGAGCCTAAAAGGACCTTAAGTTGCATTCATTTGCTTTAGAGATAAACTGAATCTCAAAGATGTTAGGTGACGTGCCAAAGGGATTGCTAACTAGTAACAGAACTGGATTGAGAACCAGAATCTTCCGTTTTCTAATCCGCTGCATATAACCCACCCGGTGTGACTCCATATAAGTCTCCACCATCATCAACTTCCTATGTAATTTACACACTCATTAAGATGTGGAAACAGCACAATTTTCCAGGAACAGGGTTTCAGACAGCACTCTTTGCCCTACTCCTTTCAGGCCAATACTGCTGCTACCCTGTACCTGTTCCCCTTCAATAATCATATATGACCATAAAACATTTAGAAATTCCTGTGGATGCTTCCCTGTGTGTATAAAAATAGTTTTATTTTTCCACACAGTTTAACTGTAAAAAAGTCAAAAGTCACTGAAAGACCCCAAATAAAAAGAAAACAACTCTCTTTAAATTAATCTCAATGCATCCAAAGATGCAGGTTAACAAAATAAGTAAGAAAAACAGATGCTAACAAAAACACATTTAGACTCTAAAGGAAAGCTCCAAATAAATGATGAATTAGTGCATATTAATAATTAGAGTCATACAAATTTCAGAAGAAGTGCACGTTAATAAAGTGGTAATAGCAAAAAAAAATATTGGTTTCTCACACAGCCATGTTCAGTTCCAGGCCATGTGCCCTCTTCAAGATCATCAATTTCTGAGTCAATTCTCCATGTTGAAATTTTAGCAAGAACTAACTGCTTGCATTAGGTCATTAGGGCATTTTACTTTTTTTCCCCATTACATCCAAAGCTCTCTTAAATAAGTTAATAAGAGGTTGGGATCCCTCTGAGTAGGAGGGATCCCTCAGGATCTCTCTGAGTAGAGTTTCCAGGTCAGATGTGTTTTCAGAACAAGTCTGCTGTGGTAGAGAGCCCTGTGGCCTAAGGTCCTCAAACTTGAGGTCAGATTCTAATTCTAGAGTAACTCTGGTCATTCATCTCCTCTGTTCCTCAGCTCTTCATCTCGAAACGAAAACAAATGTTCCTGCCACACAAGGTCATTCATCTTTGGTGAGGAAAGTTACAGGAAAGTACCTTGGAAAGTAATATTGGTAAGACCTTTCAAACTCCTTCTGGTTTTGTTATTAAATGGTCCAGCTATGCTCTGAACTGGAGACCTAGCATTGCTAAGTGTCATGAGCTAAAACAGCAAATGAAAGCCAGACCGGCATGAGCCAAATGCAAAAATGGGAACATCACCACTGGCAAAAAAATGTTTGCTTTAAAAAAATTCACTGTTTTGTGTTCTTTTCATGGAGCTACTATAAATCAGTGGCAGCAGAATATCCTTCAAACCATTGAGTCAGAACCCACGGAGCTTGTAAGATATCTGTGAAAAGATAGTGCTCTGAATGTAAAGCTGAGACAGAACACCAACTGACTCTTGTACCCTAGACACTGCCACAGAATCGAACATTTGTTAGAAGGTCTGAAGGTGTTTCAGCAATGTAAGTTAGTGAAGGCGGTGTCAAAATAAATACTACTGCATCTTAAAACAAGTAGCCTACGTCTTGGCTTAGAAAATAACTCTCTCTCTCCCTCTCATATTCAGAATTCAATGGCAAATCATTTGTATATTTGTATATATTTGATGCCATCATGGACAGAGTTGGGATGATCTGAAAGGAAAGTACATTCTTTAAAAAGGAGGCACTATTTTATAGAAAAGACAAGACAGCTGTGAATTCCAGCAATTTTGAGGGACAAATGTAGCAAACAATTCCATTTTTTCATCTTTGGAACATCTACTCATGAAAAAATATTTTTAAAATTGGGAATACATTAATGTTGCTCAAAGTCAAAATGGTATTAAAGGTATACATCGAAAGTATCATCTCACCCCATCCTCGTTGCTTCAGTTTCCCATCCACTCCTTTACTTCCCACAGCTAATCACATTGACAGATTCTTGTGTATTCATCCTATGAAAATACAAAGGTAAACTAATACATGTTCTCATTTTGATACTTCTCTTACACAAACAGTACATATCATAAACATTGTTCTGTACCTTCCTTTCTTCATCTAATGTATCTTCAATTATTTGTTTATGTCAGTATATACAGAGCTTCCTTATTAATATAGACAAGTATAGATAGATGTATTTTTTGCGCACATCTTGAGTGGAGAGCTGGAGGCATGTATTAAACCACCACTCAGGTCAAGATATAGAACCTTAACAGTGCCGCAGAAGCCTCATTCATATCTCATCAAGTTAATATCCCCAGATAACCACTATTCTGACTTTATCATCAAAGAACTGTCTTCACTGTTTTGACCTTCATATAAATGAAATCATAAATTATTCATCTTTATATCCAGTTTCTATTCTATGTAATTATCATTACACAGGTCAGACTCATTCATATTGTTTACATTCTAAAGAAGTAGTTTATTCATTTTCATTGTTTTATAGTGTTCACGTATGTATATACCAAAGAATTTATTTATACATTCTATTGTGGGTGGGTATTTGGACATCTCCAGTTTCTGTCCAGTGTAATAGCACTGCTATAAATATTCTGGTTAGTTTCTTATATTGCATACATATGTACATGGGTCGGGGGGGTGTTATAGCTCAGAGGTGAATTGTTGACTTATAGAGTATGTGAATGTTCATTTTTAGTAGATAATTCCAAACAGTTTTCTAACTGGTTGTAACAGTTTGCACTCCAACAACAGAGTACGAAATTTCCAGCTGCCTCAATCCTTGCTTATACTTCCTATTGTCATTTTGTTCATTTTAACTTCTAGTGGGTATGTAGTCAAACTTCATCACTCTTGTAAATTGGATTTCCCTGATGACCAATGATGTTGAGAACTTTTAATATATTTATTGATCATTTGGAAATCCTCTTTTATATAAAACTTGCTTAAATTGTGTGGACTTTTGTTAAGTAGATTTTTGTCTTTTTTTTTTAAAGGAATACGTTTGGCTTCACATAGACCTAGTTTTGAGTTTTCATATTTTCTTTGTTTCCACGTTTTGCTGAAGATACAAGATTTTGGACCTTTCTAGTTTGTTCATTTATTTTGTTTTTGTAGTTGTTCCATGTAGTTTCCATGAAGTGTCAAGATTGGGAACTCAGCATACACCATGTTTCTATTAGAACCAGAATAACATTCATTTAAAGAAAATAAAATTATTTTTGAAACTAGAAAATAAATTGAATTAAATTGACAGTTCTAAATGGCAGTACTCTATTGCTAATGCCAGAATAGTGTTAAGTTTTTTGATGACTGAAATATAATGCACAGACTTTTTTTTTTTTTTTTTTTTTGCGGTACGCTGGCCTGTCACTGTTGTGGCCTCTTCCGTTGCGGAGCACAGGCTCCAGACGCGCAGGCTCAGCGGCCATGGCTCATGGGCCCAGCTGCTCCGCGGCATGTGGGATCTTCCCAGACCGGGGCACGAACCCGTGTCCCGTGCATCAGCTGGCGGACTCTCAACCACTGCACCACCAGGGAAGCCCCTGCACAGACTTTTATAATTAATAATCATTTGTTTCTTTTCAAGTTAAGTTTCATTTGGTGTGGATGAGGAAATTAAACTTTTTTGAGAGATGAAGAAATTTTAATTTGTAACTTACTTTCTTTAATTCTGAGGATGGTTAGGCAAAGAGTTTTCAATGGGTCATTTTGAGTAACAAGAGTCTGGTGCCTACATTTCAGATATCTGGAAATAATGCCCACTTTTAATCTCATTATGAGTCATATAAAATATTTTAAAGAAATCAAAAGGTCATGATTCACATCATTAACACCCTCAGCTTTAAAACTGCACCTTTGATGTAAAGCAGTCTTTAGTTCTTCTTAGTTCAAAGGAATCTTTGCTTGAAATTGATGATAAATCCCATTCACATTTCATTTTATTCAGTCCCATTAGAGCTTGTAACTAACCCCTTGTCTAGTGAGGAAAGAACTTATCACATGTATGCCTAAAATGACTTAGCTAGACTGCTTACCTCTGCTAAAGCTCTTCAAAATGAAAAGGCTGAAAATGACTTAAATCCATGTTGTTAATATACATCTTACTGAAATTTGCAATTATAAATCCAATTACAGAGTATTTTTTCATCTGTTGAGTGGGAATTGGTAAATGTTATTTGTCTCATTGGTTATTTCCTATTACTTTCTCCTACAACATTATGCTAAAACAGAATAAAAATAAAGCATATTTAGTGTGATGATTGCTTAGAGCACATTTTGAGAAATAATATAGAAATCATGCTTTACATTTTGTGTAAAATGGCCAAAAATAGCATATTTTATATAAAATGGAATGTCTACAGTAGAAAATGGGACCACAACATAGTTACATTTTCTGTAATTTAATTTCAGTGGTACCACCTTTAGTCAAGTAATGAACAGCCTTTTGAAATAGAGAAAATAATTTTGAAACAGAGTGAAAGATTTTTATTCTTTGATTACCAGGCTAATTTTTTTTGTATATAAAGATACTTTTCATGTATCTAAGAGGCTAAAACTCAAACCAGATTAAAATAATCACAATATTTCCATAGTAGATTAATAATAGAATATATTAGAAATTAAATTAATAATCAAAAGAATCAAGATACTAGCTGATAGTTAATGAGGAGATTGTTTTGTAAATGAAACATCAACTTGATAATGACAGGAACAAGTAACTTCGTCTTTCAGAAATGATTGGTTACCTTAAATTTTTAAAAAATGTTTGTTTAAGAAACTTGCTTATTATGCATTTCTTTTTTTATAAATACTTATTTGTTTGGTTGTGCTGGGTCTTAGTTGTGGCAGGTGGGCTCCTTATTTGTGGCTCCAGGGCTCTTTAGTTGTGGCTCACCAGCTTCTTAGTTGTGGCATGTGAACTCTTAGTTGCAGCATACTTGTGGGATCTAGTTCCCTGACCAGGGATCGAACCTGGGCCCCTTGCATTGGGAGCTTGGACTCTTATCCACTGTGCCACCAGGGAAGTCCCTGTATTTCTTACTTATAAAATAATATTGATTTGAAAAACAATAAAGTAGTTATGAATAGCTTTAAATGCCTAGAGAAAAATATTGTGAGTATAGAAACTTTGGGTTTGAAGAGATAAATCAGTAATTTGACAAACAGGATAAAGTTCACAACAGTTTATTGATTTGCCTAAGATCACAAGCTTGTTCCAAGCAGAACTGAAATGTGATGTGAATTTTTTTTTTTTTTTTTTTTGCGATATGCGGGCCTCTCACTGTTGTGGCCTCTCCCGTTTTGGAGCACAGGCTCCAGACGTGCAGGCTCAGCGGCCATGGCTCACCGGCCTAGCTGCTCCGCGGCATGTGGATCTTCCCGGACCGGGGCACGAACCCGTGTCCCCTGCATCGGCAGGCGGACTCTCAACCACTGCGCCACCTGGGAAGCCCCGTGAAGCGATTTTTGATAGCATATAGCTAGCAAAATGAAAATCAAGTGATCTACCTAATTTTACTTTCCACAATAATATTAACTTAACGATATGAGTATGATTAAAGATTTGCTATATTTTATAAAATTTGTTATTAAAACCAATTATTTATACTGTGTTTAAGATGTTCACTGCTGGGAATTCCCTGGAAGTCCAGTGGGTAGGACTCAGCGCTCTCACTGCCGGGGTTCGATACCTGGTTGGGGAACTAAGATCCTGCATCCCACATGCCACACCAGGCAGCCAAATAAATAAATAAATAAAATTTCTTCAGTTTCTTCTGTTACATTTACTGTTCCCTTCTGTTAAATAATTAAATGATATGTTCTTTATTTTAAACTTTAAGACAAGGACCACTGTAGTGTTTTTTTATTGGTCACAATTGTGCATTTTTCTTAAATAATCTTGCAGATAGGAGCCCTCAGTCAAGGAGTATTTTGCAGTAGAGTGAGTATGAGCATGATAGCCATGCCTATCTAATAACCCACTTGTGATGAAACTTCAAGTTCCGCTGAAACTCACTCCAAAATCAGGAAATGTTACGTCAACATTTGGAAGATAAGTATTCTTTTTTTATTATTTTTGTCTTTTTGGAGCCTTCTTTTTTTCTAATTTTTATTTTATTTTGGAGTATAGTTGATTAACAATGCTGTGTTAGTTTCAGGTGTACAGCAAAGTGATTCACTTATACATGTATCTAATTCTTTTTCAAGTTCTTTTCCCATTTAGTTTAATACAGAATACTGAGCAGAGCTCCCTGTGCTGTACAGTAGGTCCTATTGGTTTATCTATTTTAAATATAGTAATGTGTATATGTCATTCTCAAACTTCCCATTTATTCCCCTCCCACCTTTCCCCTTTGGTAACTATAAGTTTGTTTTCTATGTCTGTGAGTCTGTTTCTGTTTTGTAAATACGTTCATTTGTATCATTTTGTTTTAGATTCCACATATAAGTGATATCATATGATATTTGTCTTTCTCTGTCTGACTTACTTCACTTAGTATGATAATCTTCAGGTCCATCCATGTTGCTGCAGATGGCATTATTTCATTGTTCTTTTTTTTTTTATTATTGGGATCCTGGAATAGAAAAAGGAGATTAGCAAAAATGAAGGAAATCTGAATAAAAGATGGATAACAGTAGATAATAATGTATCAATATTGATTCATTAATTCTGACAATGTGCACATTAATGTAAGCTGTTAATATTAATAGTAGGGAAAACTGGGTATGTGCTATATGGGAATTCTATTATCTTTGAAATTTTCTGTAAATATAAAACTATTCTCAAATTAAAATTTTATTAAAATTAATTACATCAAAAAAAATCTATCAATTCAAAGTAATCCATATCAAACTCCTCAAAGGATTTTCCCCCCCACTGTCAATAATGCCAATTAAAAAAATTTTTTTTAATTGGGGTATAGTTGTTTCACAATGTTGTGTTTGTTTCCACTGTACAGCAAAGTGGAGTTCCCTGTGCTACACAGCAGGTTCTTATTAGTTATCTATTGTATACATATTAGTATCTATATGTCAATCCCAATCTCCCAATTCACCCCCCATCCCACTACTTTCCCCCATTGGTGTCCATACATTTGTTCTCTACATGTGTGTCTCTGTTTCAGCCTTGCAAACCGGTTCATCTGTACCGTTTTTCTAGATTCCACATATATGCGTTAATATACGATATTTGCTTCTCTCTTTCTGACTTACTTCACTCTGTATGACAGTCTCTAGGTCCATCCACATTTCTACAAATGACCCAGTTTTGTTCCTTTTAATGGCTGAGTAACATTCCATTCTATATATGTACCACATCTTTATCCATTCATCTGTTGATGGGCATTTAGGTTGCTTCCATGTCCTGGCTGTTGTAAATAGTGCTGCAATGAACACTGTGGTACATGATTCGTTTTGAATTATGGTTTTCTCTGGGCATATGCCCAGTAATGGGATTGCTGGGTCATATGGTCTTTCTATTTTTAGTTTTTTAAGGAACCTCCATACTGTTCTCCATAGTGGCTGTATCAATTTACATTCCCACAACAGTGAAAGAGAGTTCCCTTTTCTCCACACCCTCTCCAGCATTTATTGTTTGTAGATTTTCTGATGATGCCCATTCTAACCAGTGTGAGGTAATACCTCATTGTAGTTTTGATTTGCATTTCTATAGTAATTAGCGATATTGAGTATTTTTTCCTGTGCCCCTTGGCCATCTGTATGTCTTCTTTGGAAAAATGTCCATTTAGGTCTTCTGCCCATTTTTTGATTGGGCTGCTTGTTTTTTTGATATTAAGCTGCATGAACTGTTTATATATTTTGGAGATTAATCCCTTTTCAGTTGGCCACATTGTTTGCAAATATTTTCTCCCATTCTGAGGATTGTCTTTTCATTTTGTTCATGGTTTCCTTTGCTGTGCAAAAGCTTTTAAGTTTAATTAGGTCCCATTTATTTATTTTTATTTTTATTTTCATTGCTCTAGGAGATGGATCCAAAACGATATTGCTGTGATTTTTCTCAGAGTGTTCTCCTTATGTTTCCCTCTAGGAGTTTATGCTTTTGATCAATTCTGAAAATTTTAGTCATTAGCTCTTGCCAATATTTTACTGCCCTTCATCCTTCTGAGACTCCAATTACAGATTCATTAGACCACTTGATTTTGTCCCACACATCACTGCCACTCTGCTCATCACTTTTAGGTATTTTCTTTCTATGCTTCCACTCAGAAATTTTCTATTGCTGTCCTTACAAGTTCACTGATCTTTTCTTCTGCAATATGTATGTGCTGATAAACACACAGTGATATTTCATTTCACATATTTTATAATTCTTCTTTAAGTATTCCTTTTTTTTTTTTTTTTGCAGTACGCAGGCCTCTCACTGTTGTGGCCTCTCCCGTTGCGGAGCACAGGCTCCGGACGCGCAGGCTCAGCGGCCATGGCTCACGGGCCCTGCCGCTCCGCGGCATGTGGGATCCTCCCGGACCGGGGCACGAACCCGCGTCCCCTGCATCGGCAGGCGGACTCTCAACCACTGCGCCACCAGGGAAGCCCCCTTTTTGTTATTTTTATCTTTCACGTTTTCTTTATCATTATACTAATTTTTAAAATCCTTTAGCATATTTAGTATAGCTATTTTAAAGTCTTTTTCTGCTAATTCCATCATTTCTTGTCATTTCTGGGTCTTTTTCTGTTGACTGATCTTCTGATATGGGGCACATTTTTTTGATTCTTTTCAGGTCTAGTAAATTCAATTAATGCTGGATATTTTTTGCCTTGTTGAGTTCTAGAATTTTTGCCTTCTTTTAAAAAAGGTTCAAGTTTTTTCTGGAAATCAATCAATCAAATTGGGTCAGCTTTTTCCCTTAAGGCTTATTCTTAACTTTCATGATCCATTATTTTAGTCTTCTACTGTTTGTAGTCTCCACTAAATGTTCTGGGTGTTCAGTGAGCAGTCTCCACTCTAGCTGGTCAGAATGCACTGAGAACGCTCAGGGAATTGCTCAGGCTACAATGCTCCAGATGTTATTTACCCCGATTATAGAACTCCATTCTATGTAAGCATACATTAGTATTCAGGAACTGACTCCATACGTATTTATTGAAACTCTTTTTCTTTGTACCTCCTCCTCTCTGATAGTCTACTGTGCAAAGACCTGTCATTTCAGTCTACCTGAACCTGTTCTCTTTTCCTTAATGCAGCAAACCTGCCATGTTCTCCTTGGGTTCCCCCTCATTCACCATTGCTCAGAAAATTCCTCCAAACAGAATAATGTGGTGATCACTGTTCTTATATCATTTGCTTCCTTCCTGTCACGAATCAGTGTTCTGCTAAGCTTGTTCTCCAATTTCCAAAGACAGTTACATCATACAGTTACCTCAATAAGTTTGGAAGTGGAAATACCAAAAACCCTTTCACATTTTTTACAGAATGTCTGTCAGCATCACCAGCCCAGCCTCTGTAGGCCTAAATTTCTTTCATCATAGCCCTATGAAACCATCTCAGGAGGGAAATGACTTGGTTAACAGGATCACAGAAGGAAAGTGATATGAGGATTGGGTATAAGAAGATATGAGGGCTGGGGGAACAGCCAAGGTATGCTGTTTTTCAGGCTAAGCCTATGCAAATCATTAAGGTATAAGAATGAGATGAGATAAAAATGGATTCTCATTCATACAACACCCCCAGTTTTCCTGTGGGGTAGGAGTGGGGCTAGAAACAAAACTCAAAGTAAATATTAAAATTTGCTTTATAAGAGAAAAAGAAATTTAGAGATAAAGTCACTTGGTGATAGCTATCTGTGCCCTGAGATGAATTTATTGTTTATTTAAAACATATTCACTTAATGGGAATAGCATAATTAGCAAATTTATAAAAATTAGAATGCTGAAGAAAAGTATAATGGCTTTTATTATAATTTACTGTATAATAGAAATTAAAAGTAATTGGTTTAAATATGAAATTTTGTGAAAAAACTTTCTAAATGGTGCTATTTTTTCAATAATTTCACTGTAATTTTAACCCTGAGATAATAAATTAAGTAATAAAACGCTTTTATGGTTGCATACTAAACAGAAGGTGCCCAGGGGAGAAAATGATTTGAAGAATTATCCAGAAGTTTTTGTCAGATCAGAATCTATGTATGAGGCTTTAGCTGGTCATGAGTTTCCCAACATCCAACATCACCTTTTAATTTTCTTGCGCACGGGCCAAGGCTTATGCCTGCCCACTCCTCTGCTCTCACAGCCACATCTTCATGCTCTCAAGCCCACCTTCCTTTCCTGCTTCTGTCTTCCACCATTATTGCTTCGACTTCAGCAAACTTGAAAGAGGAAAATGGTAAGGACATTTTCTTTCAGAGATAATTTGTATTTTTTTTTCCCGGAGCTAAGGAATCAAAAACTCTGCCAAGAATTAAGTCCAGGAACAATAAATTATTTTAAAGAAGGCAACTTACCTGTGTTCCAAAAATAATGTTGTCTTGGCAGTTCCCACTCAGCATCCTCCTGAAGTGACCTTGTCACAAGGAAGCAGGTCAGAGAATCTAGCAACCCTTCCCAATACAGTGCTCAAGAGCATTTAAGCTTTGGCAGCAGAGAGAACCTCTAATGTGAAAGACCAAAGGAATGTAGAAAGGGAGCAGCAAAAATACACATGCTTCTTGGGCCTTATAGATTGTTTTCCAAAAGAGTAAGTATTCCAAGATATCTTCCTTCGATGCTCTCCTACTTGGACTTTAACTTTTTCAGCTATGTATAATAATCAACTTTAAATTTAGGTTAGAATCAATATTCCCATTCTTCTCTAGAAGTTCCATCCATCTATCCTTTCAATCTTAGAGACTCTATTGCACCTTAACTTTTTCTCTCAACTTCTGGAGATGCTACATTCTCTTGTCTGTGCTGCCCTTTCTAAAGCAGGTGCCATGGTGAAGCATTTTCCTACTGATTTTTTTTATCTCCAAAGAAGGATAAAACACACACACACAACAGGGCTTATCTCTTCTGTGCTGATAATGATTTTTCTTGTTAAGTTCGCAGAGTAATTGGATGTGTTTGCTAATTTAATTTAAGTAAACCACTTATCTGTCTCATCATTAGCATAATAGAGTTTCCCCACAGCTCTGTAGAAATTGAACCAAATGGGGGGGGAAAGGTGTTTTTAGGAGATGGCATCAGAGGCAATGAATTGCAAGGGAGCAGAAAATGACACATGCTGATTAAATTACCTTATATTTTATCTAGATAGATGAGATGCTGATAAATTTTGAGTAATTTAGTCCCTTAAATTACTTTCTTTCCATGCAAAAAACTCCATTCTAATTCAACATTTTATATCTATATGCTACTTATTCAACATTATATATGTTATATATTCGACATTTTATATATAGATAGACATAGATGTATCTATAGATATAGATGACATAGGTAGAGAGACAGAGACAGAGACAAAAAGACAGAGAGAGAGCTATTTATATGTACATGTGTTTTCACATTATTTAAGATAAATTTTGGTTTATTGGTATGCTTTTGGAATTATTTAATAGGGAGGAAACAAAGTAAGAAGAGAGAATAAAACTTCAAAAGCAATGTCTTTAAATGAGTGAGAAGGGATGGGACCTACAACCAAGTGGAGGGTTGGGTGTAGTTGCAGGAAGAGTTTATCCCTTGAGATACTTTGTCTCTTGTTATTTCTACTGTCCTTTTCAGATAAGGTGAGATCACCAACTACAAATGGAGAGAGAGAATTAAGTATTAGAAGTTACAGGAGAAATGGTAAAATTATTATGTCAGAAAGTAGCAAACTGAACTAACTAGGAAACTGTAGGATTTCAGTGCCAAGGGCTACCTGAAATCTGTGGTTATACGTTTAAATTGGGAGTGGTCCCCTAGGTTTTTTTGTGGTTTTTTTTTCAATCATGGAAATTTGCTCCAGCAAATAATTGGATAAAACTATGATTGGTATTTTGTCAGAGAATTGTGATGGAGAGAGAAAAAATAAGTGGAGACAGGTGAATGATTCCAGTGATGGACTCTTATCACTAAATCATGGGCTTCTGGAGGTCATGGATTTTACTTAGGCTATTTACTGCTGGCCAGTTTTGGATGCTCCACAGATATTTGTTGAATGACTGAGTTAATAGAATCTAAGACAAAAAAGTGGGGGGAAATGATGACACAAGTGCAGTGATAGAAAATTAGAATTTGGTAACAGCAATGAATGAGAGGTCCTGATAGGAGTGAAGCATTGTCAAAGTGGGCACAAGAGTAAGATAACTGAAAATCTCAGTGGAAATCTGAGTGAGAGATGTTTGAAATCACAAATTTGAATGTGGTATGTTTGCTATTGATAATGACCAGGAGAGAAGGAAGCTGAAATGGAATGCGGGGGTATATGTGCACACACACACATACGAATGTGTACACATACATACATATGTAATATTCTATATATGTTTATAATTTTTAATTCATCAAGAATGATGACAGGAGAAATGATGGAATAACAAGACAGCAACCCAGATCCCCAGCTTTTCAGTTAGTAAGTGGGAGTGTCAGGGAGGTTGGCAGAGGAGTGGTAGCAGGTAATAATATCTCCTGGTAGCCTATACATCAAAATATATGAGGGCTTTTAGAAGCAAGGATTATTCAGGGGGCTTTATTCTACTCTTAGGATCTCTGGTACATAGAATATGGGAGAAAAAGTTGACACAGATCACTTGTCCAGAAAGGCTTCTGGACAAGCAGTATTGTTAGTGGACAGAGAGTAGATAAGTCCCAGGGGAAAATCTGTGAAGAAAAGAAGGTGAATTTATGGAGGAATTCCTGGAGGGCTGATGAGAGTTCTAGAGGGTCACAAATCTTGGGTGTAGGAGATCAGGGAAGAGGAGATTAGAAAATGTACAGGAGTTTGTGTGGATAAAAAGCCTGATGATGATAGATGAAGGAGACTGTGGTCAAGAGCCATGTAAGGCAAGGTGACATTGTTCCTGATGGTCTCTTAGGGAAAGGCAGGTAATCATTCTAATTACATCCTCACTGCTAAGCCTGGTCTTTTATTTCATTTGGAGTGGTGATGTTGGCTGTATTTCTGCCATCTCCATTATTAGAGTGAAAGATTCTGCAGGGCTGATCTGTGTCTAGTTCACTTTTTATCTTATATTTCTATACACATAATATGCACTCAATAAAGTTTTCTTGAATGAGAACTTGACTGAGTCATTCATTCCAAACATAGAAAAAACATTTTTACACAAAGAAGCTGGGCTGGATGCTGTCCTTTAGTCATATTAGCTATAGGAAGGCAGACATATTAGGGTATATTAGGATATATTCGAGACAGGACATAAATCAGATTCAAATTTGATTTTTTTTTTTTTTTTTTTTTTTTTTTTTTTTTGCGGTACGCGGGCCTCTCACTGCTGTGGCCTCTCCCATTGCGGAGCACAGGCTCCGGACACACAGGCTCAGCGGCCATGGCTCATGGGCCCAGCCGCTCCGCGGCATGTAGGATCCTCCCGGACCGGGGCACGAACCCGTGTCCCCTGTATCGGCAGGTGGACTCTCAACCACTGCGCCACCAGGGAAGCCCTCAAATTTGATTTTTTAAAATAATATCTGACATTAAAAAATAATAGGATTAAACACATGTAAATAAGTTGCCTATCATTTGAGATAGTCAGTATGCTAACTGATATAACAGTTTGGCAATGATTAGGTCAGAAGCTCAGGGGCTGAGTTATACCACTTTCCAGCTTGTAAATAAGAGTGAGATGCTTTATATGGGACAAAAAGTCATATTCCTTTCTTAAATCATGTATAGAAATAATCTCTCACTACAATGACTTAAATGTAAAAATATTAAAATATTAGGAGAAAAGTTAGTAGAATATTCATATAATTTCAGAGTTGGGAAAAAAATTTTAAGACATTTTGGAAACCTGGAAATAATAAAGGAAAAAAAAGTGAACAGGTTTGAATGTATAAAAAGTTTTTATGTCTCCGTATGACACAGATAATGCTAAAACTTTTTCTATGTCATCCTAAGGTCAAATAAATGTTTAGGTCCTGGAAAAAAAAAAAAAAGAGTGAGATGCTTAACTTCACTCTTCATTTCCTCATCTGAACAAGATGATGATAAAAACCATTTTATGAGATTGCTGTTGGGATTAAATTAGAAATGTATGTAAAGCACAGTACGAGCACAGATTAAATAATCAGTAAAGTTTCAATTAATTTATTTGTTATACAATCATTTTACTGCTTTTTCTCACTGGAGGGCTGTTCATTCCATGCCTACTTGTTTATCACCTCTACTTTATCAAGTGGGTGCGTTACCTGGAGCCACATAACTTTGCAGCATGAAACTTCCTCATGTAGGAGGAAAGCTTTTCTTTCCTACTCAACACCACACAAATCTCCTTGGTCACCCTGTCAGGTTTGCACCCACTTCTTGTTAGGAAGCCAATCCGCACATAACTGTAAGAGTGCTAAGATATGGGGACATGGCTGTGTCTGTGTTGCCTTGACAAGTTATTTGTCCTCTTCATACTTCAGAGGTAGTTAACATCTTCTAGCTATTCTGGAAAACATAAGAGAAAAATGTGGCATGAAAGAAACAAAGAAAAGATAAATGGGGAGGGGCTTTCAAAATTAGATAGCCACTGAGAAATTTCCAGGCAGAAAAAAAGAAAAAGATGTTGTTTGCATGTTATTAGTGTTCACATAACTGCCCCCAAACTGGCTGATTTTATTGAATAATTAAAACCTGAACAAATTGCTAGTATTAGTTTATTGTCCACCTTATCCTCCTAGAATATAATATCCATGAGGGTAAGAATATTTTCCTCCAGGTTTCTTGCTGCATTCGCAGTACCTGGAGAGTTCCTGGCAGGGAGTTGATGTTTCCTGAGTATCTGATGATTCTGTTGACTGAATACAATTGGCTCTCCAGAGTACCACCTGGGAGAGAAGTCCTGATAGGTGTATTGTTATCTGAATTTACCAAAACACTCATAGATTTTTTTTTTCTTTTCTGTCTTCATAGAGGTTGTATGTAATCTCAGTATGAATAGAATCATAGATTTAATTTCACAATTTATACAGCATGATTCCATCTATTTTTGAAGAATTCGTATGTTTCTAAAAGCTATAATTGTTATTTATTAGTTTTTTGTTATTAGTATTATTGCTGTTAACAACAGATCAAGGTAGGAGATCTAAAGATGCAGAACTTTGATTTCTAGTACTGTTTTACAAGACTAAATTTGGTAAAACTAGGTAATTCAAATTTGACATAAAGATTAGAAGCTTTCCAATTTCTGAGGGAAAAGAAAATTAGTTGTAAAAAGATTAGTGACCATCAACAAAGCCAAACTTTTTAATAATAAAGAAAAATTCTAGGGCCTGTTACATAGGAAAAAGTAAATGTTCTTTGAATAATGAGAGAAGAGCTCCAAGTTTTAGTTTAGACACTTGTTCGTGATTCATTCTTAAATGTTGTACATGAATTTCTTTGAGATAGGGAAACCAGTTTTCCTGATCTTCAATTTATATATACAAAACCGAGTTTTAGAAATGCTTTAATACATCTTTATTTTTTTCAAAAGTTATTTATGTATTTATTTATTTTGGCTGCATTGGGTCTTCGTTGCTGCGTGCGGACTTTCTCTAGTTGCGGCGAGTGGGGGCTACTCTTCATTGCAGTCCGTGGGCTTCTCATTGCGGTGGCTTCTCTCGTTGCGGAGCATGGGCTCTCGGCGCGCGGATTTCAGTAGTTGCAGAGCGCGGGCTCAGTAGTTGCGGCACGTGAGCCCTAGAGCACGCGGGCTTCAGTAGTTGTGGCACACAGGCTTAGTTGTTCCACGGCATGTGGGATCTTCCTGGACCAGGGTGCGAACCAGTGTCCCCTGCGTTAGCAGGTGGATTCTTAACCACTGTGCCATCAGGGAAGTACCAGAAATGCCTTACTACATTTTTAAATTCTCAAAGATTGTGTTTGTTAGAACTATAATAAAAATTGAGTATTAATTATGCAACAAAACTGATCTTTGGTCATCAGTGTGCTCAATACAGAATCCGATGATCATTAGCAAGTTCTAATTTACTTGTAATAGTGAGTGGAAAAAACCTTCTAGTTTTGTCATTACACTCTATCTCCACAAATTGTAATATATGCAGGTATTTCATGCAATTTTGTAAAATTTTAAATAGGATGACAAAAACATATTGAAGAATAAAATCTGGTTTTCAGCTTGTAAGTTTAGCTACTGGTCCAGAATCCAAAATCCAATTCATATATGTGAAAGAGCAATGAAATATATTATCATTCCATCATAGATACCCATCTTAAATATAGTGACAATTAACATTTGTATAATCATTTACTGCCCTTTGTTTTCATGTATCTTACCTCACTAGATGTTGTGAAGTAGGGAAGTTATTATCATTGTACAGATGACCACACTGAGGCTCAGAGTGTGTATGCCACTTTTTCATGGTCATAAGGCTGTGGAGACAGGAGAATTAGGTTTGAACTCATGCCTTGCAGTGCTGGGTGCCCTATTTGTTCAAACACCGAGGTGCTTCCTCCTTAAAAAGAAGTCTGCTATTTGTTGTTGTCTATATGATCCAATTCTGTCTCAGGAGAGACCATCTAAATTTGATTTTTTGTCTGTTTCTGCAAGGTGGTCTGTTGTCACCGCTGCCAAAAAGCCTGCATGTTAAAAGCAGTTGTTGGGCTTCCCTGGTGGCGCAGTGGTTGAGAGTCCGCCTGCCGATGCAGGGGACACGGGTTCATGCCCCGGTCCGTGAAGATCCCACCTGCCGCAGAGCGGCTGCGCCCGTGAGCCATGGCCGCTGAGCCTGTGCGTCCGGAGTCTGTGCTCCGCAACGGGAGAGGCCACAACAGTGAGAGGACCGCGTACCGCAAAAAAAAAAAAAAAAAAAAAGCAGTTGTTCTCTGGACTCCTCGATCTGATACCTCTCCCACAACAAGCTTAGTCACTTTTCCCAAAGGAGGAGATTACAGCTCTTCCCTTTTCAAAACACCATGGCTGTTTTCTCTTCTATTCCTACAACAATTGATCAAAAACCAAGCACTCTCTTCAAATAAATGTATTTAACAGTCTTGGCGTATCTCTCAGTCCCCATGACAGTGCCAAGCGGTGAGATTTATGCCAACATTCAGCAGGTTCTGTTTGCCTAAATGTCCATTCAGAGTTACATCTGAGCTGCAAATATTTTAGCAGAGAATGACCAGGCACTGAAGGCTCTAGAAATGATGAATGTATTACATATGACCCCCAGGCTTCTAGAAAACCTACTGAGAAAAGTTATTTTTTTTTTAATTTCCAAACAACTCAAGACCCTAGATATAAAACCAAGAATTAATCCACACAGGAGTTCTCAAGTGTAATGTCAGAGAAAATAATAACTGTATAAGTATTTTTGTGATAATATAGCACAAAATACATATGATCAAGGCTTAGATTGTCTCTTTCCTCAGGGAGTTCAGACAGTTGCTAGTTTTAATGTGTCCTTTAAGAACTACAGGGTGATTGTGTGTCATATATAGGAGGTACTCACCATTGTTATAGAGGCTGGCTTTGAATCCCAAATCTGTCTCTTACAGCTTATAGCTATGTGGCAATGGGCAAGTAACTTCTTCATTACACATGTTAGTTTCCTCAAGAGTAAGTTTCCAATATCAGCTACCTCATTGCATATGCCCAGGGTTGTGAGCTCAGGAAATAAGAAAATGCTAAGCACTTTCTACTGACTGACCTTGACACTGTGTAAGTAGGAAGTGGGTTTTGACAGATGTACACCCACCTGAAGTCACCACCACTACAAATAAGATTCATAACTTTTCTATACCTCCTAGAAGTTTTCTCATGTCCCTTTTACTCTGGATTTTAAAGTTCATTTCTACCATTTTTCTTAAAATACTTTTGTAAAATCCCTATATTATCTGCTCTCTGATGATTATCTTTGAATGAAGGCAATTCTGTTTAAGCTATCTATTGCTGAAACTGTGAGTAGGAAAGAATCATATCAGCCTGGTTGTGATTACTTTGTCTCAAAAACTCCTTAACAGAATTCTTACTTGCAGGTATATCTCATCTCCAGAGTCTGAGAAATTCTACTAGATTCATAATAGAGTTCTGAACAAATTAACATAAACTTCTCTTCCATTGATAGTCATCAACATCTGCATAGGTGATTAGCAAACACATATATCCTTCACGCTGTCAAAATAAAAGCCCATGATTTGCAAAATCGTTTATCCATGTGACTATTATTCAGCCCTGCCTGACCAGCTAAGGGATCTCAGATATACTTTTTAGCCTACCTACACCTCAGACCTTGACATCTGAAATCAATCATCATTGATCTCGCAACCTAGGGCTTACTGTTTGCCTTTGGAGACCTCTACTCGTTGATAAGATTTGCAGATATAGTCACATATATGCAGACTGTAGTGTCCTAAGTCTGATCCAAATTTGAATTTTTGGCCTTCTTCAAAGGTTAGGGTTAGGGTTACAATAAAGATGGAGTTTTTCATCTTTATGTTTCATTTTCTTCCTGCTCAAAGGTAATAATAGTTTAAAATCCTTTACTCAGCCATCTTCTGCTCCCAAGCTATATCCAGAATTCAATTTGAAATTTGATCAAAGTATCTGAAATAACATGAAGCCTTTCCTAATCCCCTTTGGAATAATAATTTTCTTTCCTCTTAACTCCCATAACTTTTTATACATTCGGCATTCGGCATACTTCAGAGATATTTGTATAAATATCCCTCTTTCCCAGGGAACTGTATTTTCAAGATATAGAATGTTTTTATTCAATTTGTACCTGTAGACCTGAGTGTAATGTTTGACATAATATAGACTTTTCTCATGTTCCATTTTTATAAGCTAATTTAATCAATTAATAAGTGATTGAATGAAAACCTTTGTTGTGGACATGATGGAGATGTATATTTTGAAAGACAGTTTAATTATGTGAAAACACATCTGTGTTCAAACAGTGTGATTAATAGAGTGATGACAGTCTGGAAGAGAGTGCTCTAGTGTGTGTTAAAGTCACTATATCTGATTCTGGCCTCTCAATATTTCTTAACTTGAACTTGGTAAATTAAGGATGATTTGTCTTTAAAGCAAGGGCTGATTATAACACAGAGCTGGGACATAGCCGTGCAAAGTACCAACATATATTTCAAACAGTTACATTTAAAATAAAGGATAATAAAACTATGTGACCTATTAAGGCAATTGCATAAATATATGAGCATAGAAACATGGCAAGATGTATAGCTAGGCAATGTAAATTTTATTGATGTGTTTTGAGAAAAAAATTTGGTAATATTTTACTATATTTGTATTTCCAACAGATTTTCTCCTACAGTAGTATTATTTATATAATCAGAAATATATTTTTGAAAATATAAACAAACATGAACAAGATTTCTCAATAAGATGGAGTAATGAATTAAAACTAGTAAGATTAAATATGACGAAAATTAAGATAAATGCCTACATTTATTCCTAATGTGCATTATAGGATCTTGGCTTAAAGAAGACCTATAAGAAAAATAACTTGGATACAAGCATAGTATGAGCCAATGGTGGCTACTATAGCAGTGCTAAAAGAGTATGTGAAGTTGTAGGCATACTTCCAGAAACAAAACATTCAGATGAAGAAAAATACTAGGATTTATGATCTTCATTGTTTATGCTACCTAGAGAGGAACTATTGGTGTTATTTCTCTGTACTATATTTCAAAAAGATATTAACAAACTAGAAGGCATTCACAGTTAGGGTACAGGAAGACCAGTCTAGAAACCAAGGCAAATGGGAAAGATATGGGAAGAAGAAGAAACATGAGGAAGCATGATGCTTGTCAACAAACGTATAAAGATCATCCTGCTGACGAGGACCTAAAAAAAAAAAAAAAATGCAGATTTGCTAATGTCACGATTGTCTGCCATTTGTTTTGGTTCTGTATACTGGAGCTATATGACACACTTCCACCAGTAAGGGAGACTTCTGCTGGTAGGGATTATCCCCTGAAGGTTTAATTTAGTGTCTCCCTTTGTGGGAGCGATAGGAGGGGGGGCTAAGCACTTACGATTTGAAAAATACAACTAGATTATACATTGACACACTTCTCAGTGATTGTAGTGGTGGTTGAATTTCTACTTGGCTCATTGAGATTACCTGCTTTAAGCACTTACTCTACGCCAAGCATTCTATTTAGCACTTTACATAAATTACCTCATTTAACCCTTATAAAACGCTATGATATAAATATTGTTTTGCTTACTTTACAAATGGTGATACTGAAGCTTAAAACAGAGATTAAGTATCATATAGCCAATAAATTCTAGAATTAGGATGAAAACCTGGATCTATCTGAATACAAACTTTATATTTTTAAACATGATGCTATAGATAGGGTAAACAGAGGGTACAATTTGGCTGAATATTATGGATTTCCTAATTAGGAGACCAGGCATACATTAGATAGAGGTCCTTTCAAAGTAATCCTAAAACGAGTTCAAGAGAAAACTTCTACACCACATGATTCTGAGTAAGAGGTAGATTAATTCTGTTTCAGTTAGGATGTCTTTAACTATATGTAACAGAACACCTGTATAAAAATGTTTTTAAAAATAATGACATCTAATTCTCTCACATAAGAGATTCCAGGACTGATATACTAACCCAAAATGTTCTAAAATACCCAGTATGAGGCAGTCTATGTGTATATGTATTTATTCACCCCGACAGGAAATATGAGGGCTCTAGATCAGAGAACACACTGCTTCTTCACAGAGCATCTTGCACAGGTTCCCCATCTCCCAATTGTTCATAAGGCAACACACTATGAAGCCTGCTGCCACCTGTGCATACAAGGGAGTGTTTGCACCACAGGAGAGGAAACGGAAATTATGTCTCAAAGTTTATATAGGACAGATGGTTCCTTTGTCCCTTCTCCTCTCTGGAGAGACAGAGGGCCCTTATCTTTTGCTCTGGAATGTAAACAGATCCTCTCAGGGAAGAGGAGGGGAGGGTTCCAAGATTTTATTATCCTTAAAATGTAAACAACTGAGTGCAGGGAAGATGAGTGTCTAAATCTCCCTGGAGCAATCCCCAATCTCTAGTTTCTTTGCCGTTCAGTCGTGAAGTCCAGCCTCTGCAAAAAGGTGAAAATATTCATGGAGCGTTGTCTTCCCAACACCCAGCCCTCTGCTTGCTGCACTGTCCTCCTCATACTAACAGGGAGGTCTTGCCCTCGGGGTTGCCATAGTTTCACATTTTCACTTATTTTCCCACGAAGGAAAGGCCAAGCAGAACAAATAGCATTCTACTTGGATGTCTACCTCTTTCACTAGGAAAGAAAATCTTTCCCAGAAGAATCCTAGTGGAGTCTCGTTATAACTTACTGACTCGGACTGGATCACATAGTCATTGCTAGAACAATCAATGTCAAAAGGGAAATTTATTGCCATATTTGGTATAGATTAGGTACAGGGAAAATGGGCATTCAAACAAAATTAGGTTCTGATTGCAGTATCTGTTGTGTGGGAAGATCTGCTACAACATCTAAGATTCCTTCATTCATTCAATACACTTTTAGGTGGCACCTGCTATGTGCCAAGCATGGTTAGTCAGAAAAAAAATGCAAAACTGAATGAGAGAGTCTCCAACTTCAAGGGGATCACAATCTGGTGATAGAGACAGATATTTATAAATCTTAGAGTACATGAGGCTACATAACACAAAACAAGTATTAAATATTAAACATTAAATATTATATTTTATTTAAAGAATTTTTATCAAAATATTTTCAAATGCAAATTTTTGTAAATGATTTATTGACCTTTATACCTATCTATGGCACTTTAAATTTGACTAAATACAAGGTAATTACAGGCATGAAATTACATCATACAAATGTTAATTATATAGTGTATGTAACAAAATTATTGGTAATTATGTGAAGAGACAAGGCATAGTTGGTTGTTACTACACCAAATTACCGATTTGTTAACAATAATAATTGTAAATTCAATAAAATAATCAAGGTAGGCCGTTACACTTTTAGTGATCTCAGAATGTGAGTTATGTTACAGGGGAAGACTGTGGAATGTACATCTGTGGCAATATTTTGAACTAGGAATAGAAACACCAGTCAGCAAATAAATCATGGTACTTTGAATATATTTGGGCATTTTCTGCCAGTAAGTAGGGGAGGGGTGAGGTGACCTCACAAAGTCCCTTAGTATTAGATCTGACATTTTGCTGTAAATAATTAATGAATTTATTTTGCTTCCTCGATAAGTTTGACCAGCAGTGGATAAATCAGGCTATTTTTTTTTTGAGTACAGAATAAAATGCATATTAGAGCTATTGATCTGTGCTTCTACAAAATACAGTTGAGCCTTACAGCAGTCTTAGATTTTACATATTTAAGCTTTCCTGCCCTCGGGCAAACATATGTTGGACTTTAATATTTTATCATTTTTTTTCCTGCTCTGCATTTCCCTTTATATTCATTTTTTATGTTGCCCGTATTAGTGAGTTTGCCAAAACAGGAATTGCAAGACTCAGAAAGAGTATTAGGATGAGCCCCCAAAGTATGTGGTATTTGAAAAGCTGGTATTACTTAGCAGTTGAAATAGAACACCATTTTCCAAAGTCTGGGGGCTTGAAAATACAGTTGGTAAATTTAAAAAGAAAAGTTTTTCCTCAGTTTACTTCAGCTCCTTATCGTATATATTTGGGCATATCTGCAATTTCAATAGGAGGTTCAGGCTCCGCTTGCTTCCTTTCTGTTTTCACATATGACAACAACATAACTTTTTACTGTATTTTAGAGTTTTTGAAGTCTTTTCACATTATTTTAGGTAGTCTCCACTCAACTTTATCAGTTCAGTAGGACAAGTATTATTCTGATCCTTTAAAGATGAAGAAACTTAATCATAAGACCTCTACAAGGGCATATAGTAGGTATGTGACAGAAGTGGAACTAAAATCTGGGGCCTCTGAGCCTTAGACAAAGGCTTTCTCACTATATTGCATGTTAAGACAGACTCTTAAGGCAATGCAATAAAATGGTAAGCTATAAGAGCTCCCTGGCATCAGTTTCTACTATAGATGATCCCTGAGCAGGTTAGTTTATAATGATGGTGCTGTTGAATGGCCATTATAGGTTGATGGAGAAATTATCTGGGTTAGCTACTATCAGTAAAATGTGGGAAGTGAAGTAAGCCAAGAATACACTGGGATTTTAACCAGATGATGGTAAGGTTTTAGAAGGTTGAAATGACACATAAACCTTTTAAGGTTATTCCCTCAGCGGGGCCCTCACCTTATCATCATGGGATTACAATGGGAAAAATGCACAAAATAAAGTAAATATGACATCACAAATGGTCTACTTAACTCTATGTTGGGGAAAGAATTGGAGAGGAGTTTGGGAAGAATCTGTACCACAGACAAAAGGTAACATCATGAGAAAAAGAATTAAATAAAGAAAACTTATTCTGAGATGGCAAATTCCAGAGAACTTACGATATCGTCTACTGCCTGGTCAAATATACTTAGAATCAATGTGTAGACGGACTGTCACATTATCCTATATGTCACTGCTTGAGATACACCTTTAAAAAGGTAGAAAGGGAAAGAAAATTCTGACACGTGCTACAACTTGGATGAATCTCGACGACTTTATGCTAAGTAAATAAGCCAGACAAATACTGTATGATTCTACTTACATGAGATACTAGAATAGTCAAAATTATAGAGACAGAAAGTAGAATGGTGGTTGCCAGGGGCTCAGGAGAGGGGGAAATTAGTGTTTAATGGACACACAGTTTCAGTTTTGAAAGATGAAAAGAGCTATGGAGATGGATGGTGGTGATGGCTGCACAACACTTTGGATGTGTTAAATAACAGTGACCTGTACACTTAAAAAGGTTTAAGATGGTAAATTTTATGCTATGTGTATTTTATCACAATAAAAATAATTGGAGCTTCCCTGGTGGCGCAGTGGTTGAGAGTCCGCCTGCCGATGCAGGGGACACGGGTTCGTGCCCCGGTCCGGGAAGATCCCACATGCCGCGGAGCGGCTGGGCCCGTGAGCCATGGCCGCTGAGCCTGCGCGTCCGGAGCCTGTGCTCCGTAATGGGAGAGGCCACAACAGTGAGAGGCCCGTGTACCGCAAAAAAAAAAAAAAAAAAAAAAAAATGAAAAAAAGTAAATAGAAAAAAATAGAAGTATGAAGGACGAGAGCTGCTTTCATTTCCTTCCTACATACAGATATTAATAAATGATAAGATATTATTATTTTTTAAGGCGTAAATGGAGATTCTTGCTCTCTAGGTGCAGGTGCCCTGTGGAGATGGTCCTAAGGTCAGAGCACTTAAAGCAGCCTGCTACCTGGATCATTCTTCATTCTCCTTAATATGTCTCTGAGAAGAGCTTGGATCCCAGGGTAGGAAGAGAACACAGAGCCATGTTGAAAAGTGCTAATGTAGAAAAGTGACTATATGAACATAAAAACTGGCATGTAGCCTCATTTGTTTATTCAGTGTGCTCGAGTGCACTTTCTAATTGGCACAGGGGCTATTTAAAAGGTAAGCGATTTTCACATAATGCCACTTTTAACAGGGCGGAGATATGCCTACTGTATAGTTCACATTCTTATTAATAATCCCATTTCAAGTTTGTCACTTAGGTATTTATCTAATACTGGGTTTTATTAATTTATCTCTCACTAAATCTGGGAACATTTGCCTCCCCACCCAACTTTGAATGAGTTTTACCATCTTAAATTTACTCTTCACTTTGAAGAATGAATGAATGAATGAATGAAGTTTGTGTCAAGCTTGTTAAAGTCAGAGTATAGACGCCCTGCTCCATTACATCATCTCCCTTTCACTGCTCAATCCACTCCAGGAAAGATTACTGAAAACTCCTAACTACCAAATCCAACAGACACCTTCTACTCTTATCCATTCGTGTAGACACTTTTATACTCTTATCAGGATCTCATTGGAGAATTTAAATTTATTAAACATCTTTTCATTGAAATCTTTTCTCTGTTGATTCCTGCCTCACTTTTCTCTACATATCTTCCATCTGGCATAAGAACCTGCTCTTTATCAATCTTCTTTTGGGCTCCTCAGGTTCACCCAGCCCCATAATATTAATATTTCCCAGGGTTTAATCTTCCTTTCTCATTTCACACACTTTACCTAGCTGAGCTCACTCACAGAGATTCAAGTTGGGAGAAAATATTTTAGTCCAGAAATATTCACCACTTTCATAATCCTTGCCTGAGCTAAGCATGTATTTTTCCAGTTATGTTCTGGAAAGTCCAAAGATACACTATTAAACTCACCATAGTTCCCTAATACTGTTTCTCTGTCCATGTATCCAAATTTATTAAGTATTGTCACTTTTATCCTGGTAGGCCAGAAGATATTACTCTTCATGTAATCAAAATAAGTCAATATTTTTACTCCTTATTTATTTTATCATTTGTAAAGTTATAGAATACTTTTAAAGTTTTCACAAATAGTTAATTTTATTTTTTCATGTTATATGTGTGCTTACTAGTCAATATTTAGTTAATACATATGTGGTAGAATTTAGATTGAGACTTGAGCTAATTATAACTTAACAATGAGGTTTTTAAAGAAGTAGCTAAACCTCATCCACCTTAAAAATTTTCAACAGCTATGTTATCTAAAATAAGCAAATAAAAGCAAGATAAACAAAACGTTAGTGTTCTCTAGACCATATTGCCTCAGTTTAATTCTTAGCATCACTCCCCAGTTAGGCCTCTGAAACACAAGCAAAAGGGTCTAAACTGTAACAATTTCCCTGGGTCACCCAGAAATTTTATTTGGACTTTTCAGAGCTGAGCCTGAGGCAGGGATTTGCATGTACATGATTTATTGAGGAAGTGCACTTCAGGATAAAGCAGCAAAAAGTCAGGGGGAAGAGCCAAGTAAAGATGTAGTCCCAAGTAAAGGCTTGACTCAACCTGATGGTGAGCAGCAGAGTGGCACAAAAAAGCTCTAGACTATAAGTTGTTTTATAACTGTCCCAATTTAGACAAGGTATTTTGTGCCCCCTTATCATATAATCACCAGCTAGATGAGATGATAGTTACTCTCCAGGCTTCTCCACATGAAGTTGCACCCATCAATCAAGGGCCAGTCTAGGAAGAGATCACATGTGTCAGATGTTAGCCACCATCTAGGCACTGGCTGAAGTGAGTAATGGGTTACTGGTCAGGGTACTAATGATATCCACTGCACTCATCTGAGTCAGAGTAAAATCTATAAATGTGTGTTAATTAGTCCATTCATTCAACAAGTATTTATTGAGAGCATTAAACAAATGTTATGGAAGTTGTGAGGGAAAAATTAGATGTGATTCTTATTTTCAAAGTGCCTATAAATAACATCTTGCCCACAAAAGATAATCAACAAATTTTGAATTGAATTGGAGAGGACAGTAAATATGCATGGAATGAATAAACACAGTCATTAAAACACCAAATCCTGTGGTAGTTTAGTGACTGGAGACACAGATACAAGAGGAAATGAATGAGAATAACTTCATAATTTTCATCCTAGAGGGTTTGGGAATTTGAATTTGAGAAAGAAAGGAATTCTAGGCAGAGGGATTAGCATGAGTAAAAGTACAGAGTAAGGTTTGAGAGCATTGTGTTTGGGTAAAAATAGGACGTGTCTGTTCTTGTGAGGTTTAAATCGTTTATGTTTGGGAATAGTGAGAAATTAATGTGGAAGGAAAGACTGGAGCACAATTCAGATTGTGAAGGGCCTCAAATCCAGGCTGAGATGCTGAATCTTTATTCATAAGCAGTGGGTAGTAAGAGACATTTCTGAGGAGAGCAGATATAAATGTCATTTTAAAAGGATTACTTGATCATAGGCAAATATGAGTACGTACTTGAGTTATTTACAGTTTAATGGCATGAGGTATGTCGTATTTTTATATACCACTGAGGAATACTGTAAGATTTCTAGAATCTTTAAAACTAGGGAGAAGTATAAATGATGTAGATTGTTAAAATAAGGCGGCTGTAATATAGAAACCAGAAGATCATTAGGATAAATACATCAGTGTCCAAAAACTAAGTTAACTTCAATATCTCTCCTCCACCACTTTTTAAACTGAAGCCTCCATTTGCATTTAGTGAATACTCATGGTTGAACAATTTAGGGAATATGTTTTTCTTTCTTTCACACCGCACATACAATCCAACAGCAAATCCCAGGTTTAAAGCTTACAAAAGCTATTTAAAATGAAGATTTAAAAATGTAAAACTGAATTCTCCCTGTTTCCAAATCATGCCCAAATTCTAGCCCAATCTGCATAGTTTTTCCTTTTTGTTTTTATTTTGGTAAACTACATATAACATAAAATTTACTATCTTAACCATTTTCAAGTGTACAGTTCAGTGATTTAAACACATTCGTTTTTGTTGTGCAACCATTGCCACCATCCATCTCCAGAACTCCTTGCATCTTGCCAGACTGAAATGCTATAACCGTTAAACATAATTCCCCATTCCCCTCCCTTAGCCCCTGGCAACCACCGTTCTACTTTCTGTCTCTATGATTTTAACTACTTCTAAGCACCTCATATAAGTAGAATCACACAGTATTTGTTGCTTTGTGACTGGCTTATTTCACTTAGCATAATGTCCTCAACATTCATCCATGTTGTAGCATGTGTCACATTTTCTTTTCTTTTTTTAATATTTATTTGGCTGCTCCAGGTCTTAGTTGTGGCATGCGGGATCTTTGTTGTGGCATGTGGACTCTCAGCCGTGGCATGCATGTGGGATCCAGTTCCCCACCCAGGTATCGAACCCAGGCCCCCTGCGGGGAGTGTGGAGTCTTAACCACTGGACCACCAGGGAAGTCCCATATTTTCTTTTTTTAAGGATGAATAGTATTTAATAGTATGTATATACCACATTTGGCTTCTCCATTCATCCTTCAATGAACACTTGGGTTCTACATTTTAGCTATTGTGAATGATGTTGCTATGAACATGAGTGTGCAAATGCCTCTTAAAGACCCTACTTTCAATTATTTTGAGTATATACCAAAAAGTGAAATAGCTGGATCACATGGTAATTCTATCTTTAATTTTTTGAGGAACTGTCATACTGTTTTGCACAGCTGCTGTACCATTCTACACTCCAACAGTATGCAAGAGTTCCAGTTTCTCCACTTCCTCACCAACACTTGCTATTTTCTGTATTTTTTTGATTAGTAGCCATCCTAATGGGTGGTACGTCATTGTAGTTTTGATTTACATTTCCTTGATTACTAATGATATTGAGCATATATTCATGTGCTTATTGACCATTTGTATACATCTGTCATCTGGTGTCTGTGGGAGGATTGTTTCTAAGACCCCAGCAGTTACCAAAATCCACGGATGTTCAAATCCCTTAAATAAAGTGGGGTTGTCATTGCATGTAACATATACATATCCTCCTGTGTACTTTAAATCATCTCTAAATTACTTATAATACCTAGTACAAGGTAAACAGTTGTAAATACAATGTAAATGCTATGTAAATAGTGGCCCACATGAAGCAAATTCAAGTTTTGCTTTTTGGGACATCCTGGAATTTCTTTTTATCAAATAGTTTTGATCTGTGCTTGGTTGAATTCACAGATGTGGAATCTGTGGATAACAGAGGACCTACTATATGTCCTTTGGAGAAATGCCTATTCAAGTCCTTTGCCCAGTTTTGAATTGGGTTGTTTTTGTAGTTGAGTTTTAGGAGTTCTCTATATGTTCTAAATATTAAAGTATGCAAATATTTTCTCTCATTCTGTGGGTTGCCTTTTTATTCTAATAGTGTCATTTGATGCACAATTTAAAAAAATTTTTTTATGAAGTCCAATTTGTCTATTTTTTCTTTTGTGGCCTGTGCGTTTGGTGTACATCCAAGAAATTATTGCCAAATCCAGTGTCATGAAGCTTCTGCCTTATGTTTTCTCCTAAGCGCTTTATAGTTTAGGCTTCACATTTAGGTCATAAATCTATTTTGAGTTAATGTTTTTATATGGTGTTAGGTAGATCCAACTTGATACTTCTGCATATGGATATCCAGTTTTCTAAGTACCATTTTTGAAGACTGTCCTTTTTCCCTTCAATAGTCTTGATTCCCTTGTCAGAAATATTTTGACCTGTAGATGTGAGGATTTGTTTCTGTACCCTATTTTATTCCATTTGTCTATGTGTTTATCTTTATGCCAGTATTACACTCTTTTGATTACTTTAGCTTTGTAGTAAGTTTTTAAATCAGGAAGTGTGAGTCCTCCAGCTATTGTTTTGGCTGGTTAAAGATCTCCAGGCCAGATCTTTAAACTTTTAACTCCGGTCTCATAGTCAACTTCCTACTCAACATCTCTACCACGATGTCTAATAGTCATCTCAGACTTAACCAGAAAGTAACCAAACTCCTATTTTCTCAGCACTCCCCATTAGAATAAGTGCCACCTCCATTCACTCAGTTGCTCAGGGTGAGAGGTTAGGGGTTGGGTGGCAGCCATTGAATGGGAAAAGATATTTGCAAACCATATATTTGATAAGGTGTTAATATTTAAAATACGCATACAACTCAACATAGAAAAAACAAACAACACAATTAAAACATGGGTAGAGGACCTGAACAGACATTTTTCTAAAGAAGATATAAAAATGGTCAACAGACACATAAGAAGACGCTCAACATCACTAATCATTAGAGAAATGCAAATCAAAACCACAATGAGATACTACCTCACACTGGTCAGACTGGCTATCGTCAAAAAGACAAATAACAAGTGTTGGTGAGGATGTGAAGAAAAGGGAACCCTCATGCACCATAGGTGTAAATTGGTGCAGCCACTATAGAAGCAGCCACTATAGAAAACAGTATGGTGCTTCCTCAAAAAACTAAAAGTAGAACTGCCACATGATCCAGCAATTCCACTTCTGGGTATTTAACTGAAGAATACAAAAAACTAATTCAAAAAGATATATGCACTCCAATGTTTATTGCAACACTATTTACAATGGCCAAGACATGGAAGCAACCTAAGTGTTCATTCATAGGTGGATAAATCATATATATATAGATATATGTATATCTATCTATATATAAATATTATAAGTCAAATTTATCCAATAAAAAAAGAAAAAAAAGAGAGGTTCCCAAATTATAAAAACTTCAAGACATGCAAAACCTGAAAAAAAAATCTGTCATTGGAAGATAAGCTTTATTTATAAAATATATACCGGTAGATGAATCCCTTAGCTGGAAGAAGAGGGAATGCCTCCTTTTTTAATAGCTATTCAGCAGAATCTACTGCTTTTCTCTCTTGTTCTACTCAGTATATTCTAAGATCCTTAACAGTATCAGTCCCTTGTGTGGCTGAATAAAAAATGATGGTAACTTGATTGCTCTGACTTCATGCTTTCCCATTTCTGCGTAATCTTTTAAAAACTGACTTCTTCTGGCAGTTCTGCTGGGAGGCATAGAAACCTAAATAAACAAAGGAGACTAGGAAACATACAGACATAGAAAGCTTTGACATTTTGCGAAGAGGTTGAAAATTTAGCTGCACAGTTCTTATGTGTGACAAAGTAGGCTTACTCTAGTTGGTGATGGAGAGAGAATGAGGAAGGACCTTCCCCGGAAATCCAGTGAGCCCAGTGTAAGACTAAGAGTTATGATGTTAGTCTGATCCTTTATTGCTCTGTGTCTGTGAGTTTCAGATTCAGCTAGAAAATTAAATTGTGAGTGCTGACCTACTGCTTAAGATTTTGTAAGAAATGACTATTGACTGTGATGACCTCTGCAATAAGGCAATGTTGTTCCAGCATCTAGTCTGTGATATTACTATTATTATAACTGTTATTATTAACAGTTATTAACTGTTTATTCTATTAATACCAATTTCAAAGGGATCTAATTCATGGAAAATTTAAAACTTCTGCTTGTCTTCATTTTTCTTTTGACTTTTGTGCATATCATTATTTATTACTCCATATATCAGAGTGTGAACTTGATAAGAAAAAAGACAAAAGCTAACAGGACTGGTTTTCTTTTGGCTGTTGAAAAGGGGTTTTTTGAAGGACAATGGTGAAAGTTTTCCTTAAAATAATTTAAGAAATATAAACATCTAACAAGGTAGTGATTAGCACAAAAGCCTTCCAAAACACTTCCACAAATATGTCTTCACTTTGCCACATACAAAAGAAAACTGGAATTTGTTCAAAATTATGAATAATTCCTTAGCAGATAATACATTTGGTACTAGGACGCAGCGCTCCCACCTCTCTGAAAAATGGCTTTATCTACCTGACCACTGGCTTATTAGAAGCAGCCAGGTATTTCAGGAAGCCAGCTTGATAATGACAGGCAGGCTGTCTTCGTTTGACAGCACCTCATTTAACAGCTTTTATTCCTAAGGTATGGCTAGGCAATTCTGTAGCTCTCAGTTGACACTACTGTATAACTGGTAAACTCTCATTTTAGAAGAAAAAAATACCCTCATTCAATTGACTTCGGGGGATGGGGGCTTATTATGGCTACATACCAATGAACCATCTGTTTTGAAGGTTTCTTTTTCGTCAAGGATGCTAACACTTAAGCTCTGATGGTTCAGGGCATTCTGTCATCATTAATTAATCTCCTATCGCTTGTTGTAGATGACTTGTTACTTTTTTTTTCTTAAACTTTTTCCATTCAATGGGTATTTGGCCTCTAAAGTGAGTTAACGTAATAGATCAAATTTGATATCTCATCATAAAGCCATATTAATGCTCCTTCTTCCCTGTGACATGTCTCTAATTAGAAATTTTTTAAAAAAGCTTTTATGTCAGTTAGAGAAAATACCCGACACTAAAATTTTGTAATTTTTCCTTACAAATATGTGCTATATACTAATGTAGATGTTTTGTTTTTGCTTAATATGTGCTATCATTTATTCCACTTGTAAATAATTTGTTGTGACCATTAATCAGTGAATAAATGAACAGACTGAGAATTGCTGAGTTGTTAACTCAGGGTCAACCTCCAACTGTACCAGTCACTCAATGAAAGGTGTGTCACTTTGAGCATTTCTGCTACTAACAATAGTAATTAACATTACCACTGTGTAGAACAGTTATCATTTATTAAGGGATTAAATGTCTAAAGCACAGTGCTAAGAATGCTACATATATTATTTTATCCCAAAACTCTGACAAGAAGATATTATTATTCCCATTTTATAGAGGGGAAAACTGAAACCAAGAGAGATTATAAACTTCCTCAGGGTTTCAGTTAATATTCAGAACTGATTCCTATGCAAGTCTTTCTGATTTTAAAGTCTCGGTGAGTCATCTAAGCTTTTATTTATAAGATAAATAAAATTGTGTAGGAGTAGACCATCTCTAAGGATTTCAATATTAGAATTCGATAATTCCCTTTCTATTTAGCATATGCTAACACATCTTTTGATCTATACTTTTAGAAATACAGAAATCTCAAGCACTTCTTTTATTTAACAGAGCAAAGTGGACTTAAATTTTCCAGCAATGTTTGATTTTGGATATAGCCAGAATAATGAAGTGTTTCACTCAGTTAAACTGACAGCTTAGACCAATGCTACTTATGAAAAGAGCAAGCAATTAATTTAATTTAGAATGTAGAGGGATAAATATTATTTTAAAGCTTAGACATAGTGCCTTTAGGATTCCATTGAGAGTTACTTTGAGTTTACTTTGTTTTTAAAATGATAAAAATTCTCTGTCATTTTAAAATCTTTTAGAGGCATATTTCACAGAGAATTAAACAAAATCCTCTACTGTATTCAGCTGGTAGTGTTATTCCTTGACTGCCTATAATATAATGGGGTTAATGAGGCAATTTTTTTCTACTGTTTATTATTATTTTATAATACTTAGTTTTACATCTGGAAACTTCTTTATTTGAGAATTTTCATTATTTTACATGTTTTATGTAATTTAATTTCTTTAACAAACATGTACTCATTGACCAATTTATGCTAGGCACTGTTCTAAATGTTGGGAAACAGCAATAAATAAAACAAACCAAAAAAACCTGCCTTAATAGAACTTATATTCTAATTAATAAAGGCTCACCTTTTAATAATAATTACATATACAGCTTTATAAACCAGAATTTTACCTTCTTCATAGAATCTTTTCTGAGAAACCCAGATCATACTATATTTTTCTTTCTAATCATTTACACATTGTTTGAATTAGATCACTTAAATATGCTGGTTTAACATTTTTCTTATATATGTCTTAACTTTCCAGCCAAATAAACTCCATGAAGATGAGACTATGTATTAAAACTTTATACCCTCTCTAGCAGTGAACACCTTTGTATGTGTTTCTTTATGTTCATGTACTTCTTTGACATCAGTATCCTAAATGTTGAGTTGAAAGATAGGTGCATTTCAATTGTATAATAATACTACCAATTGACTTCAAATAAAGCCACACAAATTTCTACCAATCATGTGAGTATCCATTTTCTCTCACTATGACCATCAGGAGATATTAACAAGCTCTTATTTTTCCTAATATTATGAGAAAAAAAAACATTTTAATTTCCACTTCCCTGATAACTTTTTCATGTTTTTTTTAGGAATGTTTACTTCTTTTCACAAATTTCTGTTTTTATCCTCTCTCTTTTTCGATTGGAGTGTCTTATGTTTTACTTGTTGATTTAAAGAGGTTTTTATTCATTTTGCACATTGACTCTTTGAAATGTGTGTTGTAAATATTACTCATATTTTATGACTTGCACGTACACATTTAGTGTATGGTATCAGTGCAATGATGTTTTCAAAAGATCCGTTACCCATCCCTCCCCTAAAAACACAGTTCATATTCAAAGTATTATAAGACAAAGCAGCTTATTTTATACATATGTTCAGTTCAAGGGGTTTTCATGACATATTTTTCAGGAGTGTTGATCCCTTTTGGGAACACCTGAAATCTATTCTTTAGGGTCAGCATCCCACTCTACAGATGAGATAAAGGAAGAATTTCACTCTAGCCTAAAACAAATTTAATTACAGATACATACCCTTAATAATTGCCCTTCAAACTGAGTAGCACCTTGCCCCATCTCTAGTTAGGCCCAGTTGTCAAAATAGCATTTTAGGAATTCTATTATATAATATATTATCAAGGAATTATTATATTTTAGGAAAACCCAAAACTACTGGGTTCTTTGACAATGCATTTTTCGAATCAAACTGCTATCCCCTCCTACCCTTCCAAAGCTGTCCTGCCCAAGTGATCATGAGAGTATTTATTTCATGGATAATTCTCTGTCCTTCTGAGTTAACTTTCAATTAATTTAATTCTGTGCTCCACTGAAATTAAAATACACTTCAGTTTGTGTCCACACAGTCTGGGACAATATTTCCACACCAAAGCCTACCCTGCCTTAGATTCCATCTAGAAAATGACAGGAGGGGGCTAAGTCAGGCTCTGCATGTATTACCCTATTGTTAAACACGTGGCTTGTATTCAGTTTCCCAAAACTGATCCCAGCTCAGGTTTTCTCTTTCCTTTCCTTTCCTTTCCCTCCCTTTCCGTTCCTTTCTCTTCTCTTCTTCTCTCTTCTCCTTTTTCTTTCTTTTTTCATTTTATCACTGACAACCCAGTCATTAACTCATGACTTCCCACATAGCACTAACCAAGCAATCAAAATACAAATTCTACAGCAGTTTACAAATAAGAGCCAAGCTGTGGGACTTCCCTGGTGGCACAGTGGTTAAGAATCTACCTGCCAATGCAGGGGACACGGGTTTGAGCCCTGATCCGGGAAGATCCCACATGCTGCAGAGCAACTAAGCCCCGTGCTCCACAACTACTGAGCCTGGGCTCTAGAGCCTGCGAGCCACAACTACTGAGCCCATGTGCCACAACTACTGAAGCCCACGTGCCTAGAACCCGTGCTCCACAACAAGAGGTTGGAATTCTAGGTTAGAAACATAACTCTGCTTTTGATTATCTGTGTGACTTTGGACGATTTACTTCAATTTTCTGGGCCTCATCTTCCTCATCTTTAAAATAAGGGATATATGACCCATACCATAGGATTATTGCACAGATTAAATATTTAGTAATAAATAATATAGTAAAGCATTTAAAGGGTTTGGCACAGTGCCTAGCTCATACTGCTAAATAAAATGTAAGAATAAAATGGTAGTGGTCCAGACGTGGTACTGCCCACCAGAAAGACAATATCCAGCCTCATCTAACAGAACACAGGCACCAGTCCCCTCCAACAAGAAGCTTACACAACCCACTGAACCAACCTTACCCACTGGGGCAGACACCAAAAACACCAGGAACCACGAAAATGCAGCCTGCAAAAAGGAGACCCCAAACACGGTAAGTTAAGTAAAATGAGAAGACAGAGAAACACACAGCAGATGAAGGAGCAAGGAAAAAACCCACCACACCAAACAAATGAAGAGGAAATAGGTAGTCTACCTGAAAAAGAGTTCATAGTAATGATACTAAAGATGATGCAAAATCTTGGAAATAGAATGGAGAAAATACAAAAAACCTTTAACAAGGACCTAGAAGAACTAAAGTGCAAACAAACAATGATGAACAACACAATAAATAAAATTAAAAATTCTCTAGAAGGAATCAAGAGCAGAATAACTGAAGTAGAAGAGTGGATAAGTGACCTGGAAGATAAAATAGTGGAAATAACTACTGCAGAGCAGAATAAAGAAAAAAGAATGAAAAGAATTGAGGACAGTCTCAGAGACCTCTGGGACAACATTAAATGCACCAACATTCGAATTATAGAGATCCCAGAAGAAGAAGAGAAAAAGAGAGGGACTGAGAAAATATTTGAAGAGATTATAGTTGAAAACTTCCCTAATATGGGAAAGGAAATAGTTAATCAAGACCAGGAACCACAGAGAGTCCCATACAGGACAAATGCAAGGAGAAACACGCCAAGACACATATTAATCCAACTACCAAAAATTAAATATGAACAAAAAATATTAAAAGTAGCAAGGGAAAAGCAACAAATAACATACAAGGGAATCCTCATAAGGTTAACAGCTGATCTTTCAGCAGAAACTCTGCAAGCCAAAAGGGAGTGGCAGGACATATTTAAAGTGAGGAAAGGGAAAAACCTACAACCAAGATTACTCTACCCAGCAAGGATCTCATTCAGATTCGATGGAGAAATTAAAACCTTTACAGACAAACAAAACCTAAGAGAATTCAGCACCACAAAACCAGCTTTACAACAAATGCTAAAGGAACATCTCTAGGCAGGAAACACAAGAGAAGGAAAAGAGTTACAATAACAAATGCAAAACAATTAAGAAAATAGTAATAGGAACATACATATCAATAACTACCTTAAGTTCAAATGGATTAAATGCTCCAACCAAAAGACATAGATCGGCTGAATGGATACAAAAACAAGACCCGTATATATACTGTCTACAAGAGACCCACTTCAGACCTAGGGACTCATACAGACTGAATGTAAGGGGATGGAAAAAGATATTCCATGCAAATGGAAAACAAAAGAAAGCTGGAGTAGCAATTCTCATATCAGACAAAATAGACTTTAAAATAAAGACTATTACAAGAGACAAAGAAGGACACTACATAATGATCAAGGGATCAATCCAACAAGAAGATATAACAATTGTAAATATTTATGCACCCAACATAGGAGCACATCAATACATAAGGCAAATGCTAACAGCCATAAAAGGGGAAATCGACAGTAACACAATCATAGTAGGGGACTTTAACACCCCACTTTCACCAATGGACAGATCATCCAAAATGAAAATAAATAAGGAAACACAAGCTTTAAATGATACATTAAACAAAGTGGACTTAATTGATATTTATAGGACATTCCATCCAAAAACAACAGAATACACTTTCTTCTCAAGTGCTCATGGAACATTCTCCAGGATAGATCGTATCTTGGGTCACAAATCAAGCCTTGGTAAATTTACGAAAATTGAAATCATATCAAGTATCTTTTCTGACTACAACGCTATGAGACTAGATATCGATTACAGGAAAAAGTCTGTAAAAAATACAAATACATGGAAGCTAAACAATACACTACTAAATAACAAAGAGATCACTGAAGAAATCAAAGAGGAAATCAAAAAATACCTAGAAACAAAGGACAATGAAAACACGACAACCCAAAACCGATGGGATGCAGCAATAGCAGTTCTAAGAAGGAAGTTTATAGCAATAGAATCCTACCTCAAGAAACAAGAAACATCTCAAATAAACAACCTAAACTTACACCTAAAGCAATTAGGGAAAGAAGAAACAAAGAAACCCCAAAGTTAGCGGAAGGAAAGAAATCATAAAGATCAGATCAGAAATTAATGAAAAAGAAATGAAGGAAGCTATAGCAAAGATCAATAAAATTAAAAGCTGGTTCTTTGAGAAGATAAAAAATTGATAAACCATTAGCCAGACTTATGAAGAAAAAAAGGGAAAAGACTCAAATCAATAGAATTAGAAATGAAAAAGGAGAAGTAACAATTGACACTGCAGAAATACAAAGGATCATGAGAGATTACTACAAGCAACTATATGCCAAGAAAATGGACAAATTCTTAGAAATGCATAACCTTCGGAGACTGAACCAGGAAGAAATACAAAATATGAACAGACCAATCACAAGCACTGAAATTGAAACTGTGATTAAAAATCTTCCAACAAACAAAAACCCAGGACCAGATGGCTTCACGGCAAATTCTATCAAACATTTAGAGAAGAGCTAACACCTATCCTTCTCAAACTCTTCCAAAATACAGCAGAGGGAGGAACACTCCCAAACTCATTCTATGAGGCCACCATCACCCTGATACCAAAACCAGACAAAGATGTCACAAAGAAAGAAAACTAGAGGCCAATATCACTGATGAACATAGATGCAAAAATCCTCAACAAAATACTAGCAAACAGAATCCAACAGCACATTAAAAGGATCATACACCATGATCAAGTGGGGTTTATCCCAGGAATGCAAGGATCCTTCAATATATGGAAATCAATCAATGTGATACACCATATTAACAAATTGAAGGAGAAAAGCCATATGATCATCTCAGTAGATGCAGTGAAAACTTTTTACAAAATTCAACACCCATTTATGACAAAAACCCTCCAGAAAGTAGGCATAGAGAAATTACCTCTACATAATAATGGCCATATATGACAAAACCACAGCCAGCATCGTTCTCAATGGTGAAAAACTGAAACTATTTCCTGACGAGGAACTGGACAAGGTTGTCCACTCTCACCACTATTATTCAACATAGTTTTGGAAGTTTTAGCCACAGCAATCAGAGAAGAAAAAGAAATAAAAGGAATCCAAATCAGAATAGAGGAAGTAAAGCTGTCATTGTTTGCAGATGACATGATACTATACACAGAGAATCCTAAAGATGCTACCAGAAAACTGCTAGAGCTAATCAATGAATTTGGTAAAGTAGCAGGATACAAAATTAAGGCACAGAAATCTCTTGCATTTCTATACACTAGTGAAGAAAAATCTGAAAGTGAGATTAAGAAAACACTCCCATTTACCACTGCAACCAAAAGAATAAAATACCTAGGAATAAACCTACCTAAGGAGACAGACAAAAGACCTGTATGCAGTAAACTATAAGACACTGTTAAAAGAAATTAAAGATGATACAAACAGATGGAGAGATATACCATTGTTCTTGGATTGGAATAATCAGCATTGTGAAAATGACTATACTACCCAAAGCAATCTACGGATTCAATGCAATCCATATCAAACAACCAATGACATTTTTCAGAGAACTGAAACAAAAAATTTCAAAATTTGTATGGTAAAACAAAAGACCCCGAATAGCCAAAGCAATCTTGAGAATGAAAAACGGAGCTGGAGGAATCAGGCTCCCTGACTTCAGACTATAATACAAAGCTACAGTAATCAAGACAGTATGGTACCTGCACAAAAAGAGAAATATAGATCAATGCCACAGGATAGAAAGCCCAGAGATAAACCCATGCACATATGGTCACCTTATTTTTGGTAAAGGAGGCAAGAATATAAAATCGAGAAAAGACGGCCTCTTCAATAAATTGGGCTGGGAAAACTGGACAGCTACATGTAAAAGAATGAAATAGGAACACTCCCTAACACCATACACAAAAATAAACTCACAATGGATTAAAGACCTAAATGTAAGGCCAGACACTCTAAAACTCTTAGAGGAAAACATAGGCATTACACTCTGTGACATAAATCACAGCAACATCCTTTTTGACCCACCTCCTAGAGAAATGGAAATAAAAACATAAATAAACAAATGGGATCTAATGAAACTTAAAAGCTTTTGCACAGCAAAGGATATCATAAACAAGGCGAAAAGACAACCCTCAGAATGGGAGAAAATATTTGCAAATGAAGCAACTGACAAAGGATTAATCTCCAAAATTTACAAGCAGCTCATGTAGCTCAACATCAAAATAACAAACAGCCCATTCCAAAAATGGGCAGAAGTCCTAAGTAGACATTTCTCCAAAGAAGATATACAGATTGCCAACAAACACATGAAGGAAGATATACAGATTGCCAACAATCACACTAATCATTAGAGAAAGCAAATCAAAACTACAATGAGGTATCACCTCACACCGGTCAGAATGGCCATCATCAAAAAATCTACAAACAATAAATGCTGAAGAGGGTGTGGAGAAAAAGGAACCCTCCTGCCCTGTTGGTGGGAATGTAAATTGATACAGCCGCTATGGAGAACAGTATGGAGGTTCCTTAAAAAAGAAACGAAATTGAGTTATTTGTAGTGAGATGGATGGACCTAGAGTCTGTCATACAGAATGTGAAGTAAGTCAGAAAGAGAAAAACAAATACTGTATGCTAACACATATATATAGAATCTAAAAAAAGAGAAAGGTTCTGAAGAACCTAGTGGCAGGAGAGGAATAAGGAGGCAGACATAGAGAATGGACTTGAGGACAAGGGGAGGGGGAAGGGTAAGCTGGGATGAAGTGAGAGAGTGGCATGGACATACATACACTACCAAATGTAAAATAGCTAGCTAGTGGGAAGCAGCTGCATAGTACAAGGAGAGCTGCTTGGTGCTTTGTGACCACCTAGAGGGGTGGGATAGGGAGAAGACGTAAGAGGGAGGAGATATGGGGACATATGTATATGTATAACTGATTCACTTTGTTATAAAGCAGAAACTAACGCACCACTGTAAAGCAATTATACCCCAATAAAAATTTAAAAAAGAAAAAAATGGTGGTGGAGATTGGGTGTGGTTACATCCAGGAACTCCAATTGCTTGGATGCACAGCTTCATTGCTAATTGATTTTTAGCTAAATAACTCATAAATAGCAGTCAAAGGGAACATAGATTTTTGAAGAAAATGTTAATCTTCTAAAAGTTTAACGTGTGAAAAAATTCAAAATATTTTATTTTATTTATTTATTTATTTATTTTTAATTTTTATTTATTTATTTATGGCTGTGTTAGGTCTTCGTTTCTGTGCGAGGGCTTTCTCCAGTTGCGGCGAGCGGGGGCCACTCTTCATCGCGGTGCGCGGGCCTCTCACTGTCGCGGCCTCTCCCGTTGCGGAGCACAGGCTCCAGACACGCAGGCTCAGTAGTTGTGGCTGACGGGCTTAGTTGCTCCACGGCATGTGGGATCTTCCCAGACCAGGGCTCGAACCCGTGTCCCCTGCATTGGCAGACAGAGTCCCAACCACTGCGCCATCAGGGAAACCCCAAAATATTTTAAATGTAGTATATTGTAGCACAATGTTTGCTGAAGGGCAGTATGACATATTCTTTGCTTTCAAAGGAGATCATTTATCAGTTTACATATTTTAATGTATTTAATTGTCCCTCTTATATATTATATATGGCTTTTCACATTAATAATTTTATAGAAATCACTTAGTCCTTAATTCTTAGGGTAAGACTATGTAAAGAAATTGAGTCAATTTAAGATCAAATCAGGAAAAAAATATTAAGTAAATTACAGTACAGGTTGAATTTACTGAATTCAAGGAGAGTGTTGACTTTCTCAGGCACTTTAATATTTATCCCCTTTTCTTACACAAAATTTAGAGAAGTTATGACACGGTTCTTGGCAGCATAGTCCTTTACCAGGGTATCCTGCCTTTTGTGAGAAGCATGAGAAATATGAGAGTCAGAGCCTTGGGACCAATTACAGAATAAAGGACAGGACCTGCTCTCCTCTCTGCTATGTAAACACAGGAGTAGTGCCTTCTTAGATGGATGCTGGTCTTCTCTCTAAAACTGTAGTTTAATGTTGAAGAATTATAGTATGTCAATAACAGACCATTTTTCAGAGCCAGCCCTAAGCAAAATTGTGAAATAGATAGTTAGCTTTGCTACTTTTCCCCTCCTTCCTAATAATTATACTCTCTACCTGAGGCATATTTCTTTCTAGTCCCCATAGAGCAGGCTCTCTTAACTGTCACTAATTGAGAAAGCAAGATAATTCCCCTTAAAATATCAACTGTTCAATAGTAACATCTCCCAAGAGTATTATAAAGATTCTTGCTGACCAAAAGAATCTTCAATTCCCAAAGAACATTTCTAGAAGTGCAAGTTAGCACTATCATGAATGCTTATGTACATATTTTGGGTCAGAGAAACTTTCTTAGTATCAGTGAAATTCTACAATATAGATATTATGTGCTGATAAAGCCAAGTCTAATAGTATGATTTTTCATATATTTAGCTTACTTTCCATCCTGAACAGATAAAAAGCACGCACGTGTGCACAAACACATACACGTTTAGCTGTGGAGAAGATGAATCAGATCCACGTAAAGCTACTGAAAGTAAGCAAGACTGGTATTTCAGAAGGCAAGACAATGATTAAAAAGAGAGAGAGAGATACTATTACAAACGTTGCTGAGAAGTCTAGGAAGATGAAGACTGAAGTTTGGGTTTATAACTATGGAGGTTATTGGTGACCTTGACAAAAGTAACTTTAGTAGAGAGGTGGAGACAAAAGACTGGATGAGTTCAAGAGATATTAAACAAGTGGAGCCCACAAAAATTCAAATATTTAAAAAGAGATTTATAAAGATTTGTGATAGAGGACAGTAAAGAATTGGGCAGCATATGAAAGGAATATGATGTCAAGGGTTTTTTGACTGTTTTGCTTTAAAGATGGGGAAAATTATAGCATATATGTTTGCTGATGTGAATGGTCCAGTAGAGGAAAAGACAATGATGCAAGAAGTAAAACCTCTGAAGTCCTTGAGTAGGGCAACAGATGCCAGGATCTCGAGCAGACATGAAAAGATGTTAAGAGTGTGGATGATCTGATCCAAAGACACTGGGGAATGAGTAAGTGTCACATTTTCAAGCCACCGAAACAGAACTAAGGATCAGATAAGCCACCCCATAGAAATAACTTCAGAAACTTACCGCAGAAGTTTGATTCTAAAATAGTGTGTAGTTTAGAGTAGCCAAAGATATTTTCTAAGCCCACTGTGAGTGAAACAAGGGCCACTGTAGATACATCTTCTTGCATTGACTAAGAGATAAATTTGGACAACTCAATTGGAGCTAAGATGGGTACAAATATTCCATGGCAATATTATTCACTTACCAGTTCAACTACCACTTATATGCATAAATCATTTCCCACTTGGTTCACATGCATCTATAGTTTTAGAAACAAATTTACTATGTAAATAAGGTATACCTGTGTTAAGCTCTGAATCTCTTAATTCCAAATCAGCTCTATTTTATGTACTCAGAATCATTCTTCATGGCCTAGCTCTAGTGCAGTACTCCCAAGGGGTAAAAACTGAATTATCCTGACCTTGAGAAAAAAAACCCAGAAATTTGTTTAGCTCTATTTTTCAGCTAGATTTTTTCCTTTCTTTACACTTAAAATTTCACTTAAAAATTACACCAGATAGCCAAGTAACAATTTTAATGACTATGAAGATAATATCTTCTTAGTGATTTATAAAATAATTTCACCAGTTCTATAATAATGCAAATTGGAAAACTGTGGAAGTAATTTACTCTTCTAGGTTTTACCTTCTTCAGACATTAGGAGACATAAGCCCTGATGATATTAATACATTTAGAAGGAAGTTGCTTACCAAATGCATATTGTTAATTTTGTTACATGGTTCAGCTTCATTTGACTATATTTCTCCCCTAAGGATGGTTTTTTGAAATGATGCCTCACGGCTATGAGCAATTCAGATTGTAAAGTCTTTAATCACAAAGTAAAAATTTTTACACTTTTGAACCTTTAGAGTACATGTGGTGTATAATCTATCTATTTCAACCCTACTCTTGAATTCATTTGGTGTATTCTTTACTAAAGGTCAGCAATGTAATATTAATTGGGTCAAATTCCCTTAAGCACATTCTCATCTCCTTCTGATGTACAATACAATAAAATAGCTTTCATTGTAGATACAATAAAATTTTTAAAAATGAAATAAGGACCATAGCATTGAATATATATAAATTCTGGAATGTTCTTTCCGCTGGGATTCTTCTTGTGGCTTTTTTTTTTCCTTGCTACTGTGGGTTTATCTGATCATTTTAACAAGGACATTCATTATTTTAAAGGAGGACATAGGTTTTCTATTTTATACCTCCATTTTATCACCCTCTAGTAATGAACTATAAACGATCTATAATTGTCCACTTACAAATAATGCTTAACTATTCCTGGAAAAAGCATAATACTAAAATCCAGAATTAATTCATTCACCATGAATAATAAGTATTTCGCTTCCTGTTAGCATTTGTGGAATAAAGCACTTAGAAACAAATTCGGTTTCATTTCCTTTTAAAATATTTATTGATAATAGGGAGAAGCTCCTTTTCCACAGTTTTTATGTGGGAGGCAGAGAAGGGGCTCTGCATACAATACCATTTTACCTCATTCTCCATGTGGCAAAATACCTTTCCTTGCTCTCTGTTCTTCCTGCCAAGGACCCATGAAGTATACTTTTCCATTTCTCTTCCCTTAACCAAAACACATCAGCCTTTGACACACTCACACACACACACATACGCATACATATACACATATATATATACATACATTAGTCACATTCATATGTCTTCCAGGTATGTAGACTGAAATACATAAGCTTTCTATATAACATGTGAATTTGGTCAAATACATCCACCACGGTAAACATGGAAATTATACAAATGTAGATGGTACTCACATCCATGAGCCATCCCTAAGAAAAGAAATCATCTTGTCATGAGCAGCCTCTGTGCTAAACAATCTATATTTGTTATTCTAGTTAGTCCTCACAACTGTAGTTATGAAAACCCCATTTTATAAATGATGAAATTAAAGATCAGAAATGTTACGCCATTTGTCAAAATTTAAGTAGCCCAGTTGGTGAATCAAAATTTTAACCCAGGTCTACCTTACTGAGAGAGCTCACAGTGTTCCCATTTATTAATCCATTCAACAAATATGTATTGATCATATATCATGCATCATGCACTGTGCTAGCTGCTGAAGTGTGTGAATGAAGGAGACAGATAGGATCCATGACCTCAAACACTTATCACCTAGAGGGGTCAAATGTATTAAAAAAACAAAAAAACTAGTAGCACAAATAATCACTTAAGACAAAATTTAATAGTGATAGCACAAGGACAAATCCTGCCTGCAAATATGTTAATTTGTTCTGCATGGTATTGGCCTGAAGAGTGCTTTTATTATTTGAATTAATTAGTAACATTTAAGATTTTATACTCAGACATACACAGGCACATACACACATACATACAGAAATCCAGATTCCCGGTTTATCTGAAAAAATCAGGTATGACTCACTGGGCCAGCATTCCTGCAAGACAATCGTTGGTTAGGGCTGAGGAGAGTTTGGTTCTTTAGATGATCATAGGCTCTCTGAAAAATCACGTTCTCTACCATTTCCTACTATCACCTTATTCCTTAACAAAAGCTTCCAGGCACTGTAGGTTTTTGAGCTATGATCCCTGATTAGATTACAGTTTTGGTAAATGTTAGGATCAGGTAAGATTAACCCAAAGGAAATTACATATCTAAGTGAGGTGAGCAAAATTCTAAGATGACCTCCAAAGCATTACACCTCTTGAGTGTGGGTTGAGCCTGTGAATATGATAGGATGTTACTCCTTTGATTAGGTTAGGCTATATGGCAAAGGTGAAGGAATCTTGCAGGTTAATAAAGTCCCTGATCAGTTCACTTTAGTCAAAAGGGAGCTTTTCTTGGGCTGGCTTCTACTAATCAGGTCAGCACTTTCAGAGCGAGTCCAGAGTTCAGAGACTCAAAGCAGGAGAGCTACACTCCTGCTGGCCTTGAAGAAGCAAACAGCCATGCTTTGGATATAGCCATGTGAAAGGGAATTGTGGGTGACTTTTAGGAACAGAGGGTTTCAGTCCTATGGCCACAAGGAACGGAATTCTGCCAACAACCGGTGAGCTTGGAAATGCACCCTGAGCCTTAGATGAAATCATATCCCAGACTTATAACCTCATTGCAACCTTGTGAGAGCCTAAGCAGAACACTTAGCCACTGTGCCCAGACTCCTGACCCTTGGAAACTGTGTGTTGTTTTCAGCTAAACGAGGTAATTTGTTACACAACAATAGAACACCCACAGATATGTTTTAAGTACACAGGTGAAGAGAGCATTAAGGATGAGAAGCCGCAGTTTATGGAAGACACTATGGCAGAGAGGAGGGAGGGCAGTGGTAAAGGTGTGTGTACATGTAGGGAGGGTGGACCAGCAGCCGCTGGGGCCCAGAACATTGTCTAGGGCCACATAAATCCTGTTGAGTGGCATAGACAGATCATGACCTCAAAATATCATCAATCAAATCTTCAAGGGATTTGACATACATATCCTGAAAAATCTTCAAGGAACTTTGGTGTTTATGGGTAATGATGAGCTGTTGCTTAGACCCCTGGATTATTTAATCAAATAATAACAGCTGCCTCAAATTTAGTAGCACATCAGAGCAATGGTAAAAGTCAATATGAATTAATAAGAGAAAGCAGTTCAATAAATAATTTCCTGAAGAAGTTATTATCTTTTAGAGGTTTGAGAAAACAAAATCTTACTCCACTTCAAAAATAACAAAACTTAAACTTAGTGTATTATGTTTACTTATTTCACAAATAAGTACTGAAGTATAATTTTATCATACGATCTGGGATGAAGAACAATAACATTTTTCACATCAGAACATTTGATGAAAAATAGTAAATATATATTCAAGTATTTATGTTTCCTGAAGGCACATTATTTAGTTATACAGTCCCAAAAGTGATTAAGCTTATATTTATTTCATAAAATGCCGCTAATTGCTTTTCGATTGAGATTCAAGTTCCCAGTCCCCAAACTGATTAATAGAAGAGAAAGAAAATCAACTTTTTGATACACATTACCTAGATAAACCCCAAGTAGTATATTAGAAATTATATGTAGATATGAAATGTCATAAAGCAGGGAACCAGGAAACAATATTTGAACCATCTTTACACTCTCCTTTTCTTTTCCCTTTCCAACCAGTTATTTGGTACATGCTACAACCCAGACATGGTGCTAGGTCATGAGAAGAATCAGTAAAGCATGGTCTCTAGCTTTCAGAAGCTCACAGTGTGGTGGATTTATGGCCCAAAGGTCCTGGTTTCTGAATGGTTCATTACAGCTGAACAAATATTAGTTGATTTATTTCAGGGGAAGCTCTCCAGCCTTCCTATTCCTGAATTTGGAGAAAAAAAATAGATTCTATTCCAAAAGGAATACATTATTCTTTGAATTATTAGTATATATATACATATCATGTATTTCTTGTATGTGCACTTGTGCATGTTTAAATCTGAAACTGCCCAGGAAACCTGCTTTCTTTATGCTCCACCCAAATTTACTGGCTTAGAAACATCCCAGCCTTGGTTATGGAGAAGTACTTTATCATATTTTTACGTTTCTTTGTATAAGAATCAAGTTAAAAGGAAGGAAAGAGACAGAGAGAAAGAGGAAGGAAGGAAAGAAGGAAGGAAGGAAGGAAGGAAGGAAAGGAGGGAGGGAGGGAGGAAGAAAGAAAGAAAGGAAGAAAGAAAGACAGTTACATAAGATGAAACAAAAAGTTGAAATTGTTGTGTACGTTTTATAAAAAAATCAAGTTCAATTAATCTATTCATTTCTTCCATTCCATTCTGTTTCGTTAGATTTAGCAAATGTTTGGGGATTTTCTAAGTATCAATGTATGACATTAAGAATATAGAGGTAGGGCACAGTGCCTGGCTACCAAAAGCTTGCAGTTTCATATGGGAAAACATTAAACAACGTCAATACAATTGAAAAAGTGGTAATATCAAAATATACACAGGATGACATTGAGGTACATAAGGGAAGGTCTAAATCAGATTCAAAACGTACAGGGAAGGCTGCCTGGAGCAGATTATATTTGAGCTGAATCTTGAAGAATAATTAAGAACTATTCAGTTAGAAAAAAGCATTGGAGGAGAGACAACTTTAGTGATTGGCATATTAAAAGGCATAGAAGAAAGAATGCATAGTGAATTGTAGGTCCTGCAATTAATTATGAAGGACCGAGTGAGGGGTGCATACACAGGAATGCCAAAGGAGGAGACTTGTCTCGCGAGCAGCACAAGGAGAGGCGTCCCGTGCTGTGAAAGGATCTCAATATTATTATCCTTAAGGCTCAATATTATTATCCTTAAGCCTATAAGAAGTGTCAACTCTGATTCTTTGTGTCTAGATTTACTAGCCTCAAGAGGCAAACGACAGAACATGACCTTTCAACATTCATTTTCATTCCTGGTTATATAAATTACTCTCCCATTTCCATTTTCCCACATTTAGTCTTCTGCTTTGAGAGTACTGCCAGGTAATTGCTCTACTGAGTAAAATACAGCCGTATGAAAAGCAGGTTTTCTCTAAGAGGAAAATGCAAAAGAATTCAATGAAAGGAAGAACAAACAGATTGAGATGATTTATTTGTATCTGAACTCAGATCCTATCTGCTTCTTGTTTAAAAGTCTCTGCTTGCTTTCCACCTTCCAGAGCAGGAAGGGTCCCTCCATGGCTCCCCACCTCCCTAACCCCACCCACCATCTGACCCATTTACCCCTGCAAGCTTGTTACAGTTTGCTTTTCCTGTCTTGCCTCCACACTGTCCCCACCAAACTTCATTTTATAACCACTCTTGGTGGGTCACTATTGCCCAGCAAGAAATATATCACACACAGGTCCTCTCTTCATGACTTTAACCATGCTTTTCCCTAGGCATAGAATGTCTTTCTCCATTAGTCTACCTGGAAAATGATTTTCTCAGGCTTCAAGAGCTGGCACAAACATTACCTCATATCTGCAGCTTTCTGTAATTCTCTTTTAATTCCCAACCCTCTAATCTTATTCAGAAAAAATTGCTTCCTCATCAGTCCTCCCATTGTATGACTCTACCACTTTTCATGCTGCATGACACTCACTGGTACTTGTGCTTCTGTCTCCCTCACGGATCATAAGGCCCTCAAAGATAAAAACTGTCTCTTATTCATATTCATATCCTAGCAACACCCACTAATTGTTAGATGCCCAATGAGTACCTGCTGAGTTGAACTGAAACGAAAGCTTGTCGCAAACAGTGAGTTCTCTATGCCCGTGGGTTTTATTTATTTTGATAACCTACGGAGAAATCAATCATGCAACAATTTGTAAGAATCACAAAGGGGGCTTCCCTGGTGGCGCAGTGGTTGAGAGTCCGCCTGCCGAGGCAGGGGACACGGGTTCGTGCCCCGGTCCAGGAAGATCCCACATGCCGCGGAGCGGCTGGGCCCGTGAGCCATGGCCGCTGAGCCTGCGCGTCCGGAGCCTGTGCTCTGCAACGGGAGAGGCCACAACAGTGAGAGGCCCGCGCACCGCGAAAAAAAAATAAAAATAAAAAAAAGAAGAATCACAAAGGAAGCCAAAGGAGTTTAGCCCTACAGTAATCTTATTATTTTACAGAAATGAGCAGGAGTGGATATGCAAGTTACCTAGATTGGTTTTGTTGTATGTATTTAGTATTGTGATTTCCCCACAATTTAGTATTGTGATTTAGTATTGTGTTATTTCATAAAATAACTTTTTAAAAAGGTACTTACAATTAAAGAGCAAATTTTAAAATAATAATGTAATTGTTATTAAAACCTATTTTTTTCATTTAATAAATATTTATTCAATACAGACTTAGCTGAGGCACTGGCCTTGAGCTCTTTAATTTCTCATGGACCAAATCATTTAAATCAGGGCAATAAATTATTTTAAATAACTTGATAGATATCAGCAAAGAACCAATTTTATTATAATGCTACATGCAAAAATTATTTAGAATTATTATATAAAATAAAAATGTTTTTTTAATCAAAACTTAGAATGGCATCCTAAACTCCAGGAGAAATAAATACTTTCTTAGAGTGAGATGAAGAAATAAAAATTTCCTATTTTTCAAGGTCAAGGATTATAAACTCTAAAGATTCATATAGAAATGGATAAATCAACATATCCCTCTATGACATTCCTGAAAAATACCTATTTGGACAATGTAAATGAAAATTGAGCTGTCATTAAATAATACCCTGGATAAATCTCAACAAATTTTAATCAAAGCTTGGAGAGAATTCTTTTAAAGCTTTCCAATATTTCCAGGGATGATATAGATATATATTGTTTCCATACCTCAAATGCTATGGAGAACCACTTATTAATTCAGTCTAAATCTTAACATTGGATTCAATTTTCTAGGTATTTTTCCTTGGATGTTTTAGGGTTTGGGAGAGAAGGAAGATCTGGATTTTTTAAAATTGTCTAAATTCCTTATTTTAACATATAACAGAAATACAACATAATTCAATAACATTTCGAATTTTGAAAAAAGGACTATCTTCTTACCCTTTTCTTCTTAGTTTAATAACACAGTAGTTTGACGGAACAAATGTTTAAATACTGACTCACACATCAAAAAAAAAAGTAAGTTGTTATACAATGAAATAAGCATATTTGTAAGAGAGGTCTTAAGAAATTAAATGCTACCAACTCCTCAAAACACTGACCTCTCCAAAGCAGACATCAAGAAGCAATTGCTTTTAGCTATTACAGTCAGCTCTTTGTATCTGCGATTGTGAAACCTGTGGGTTTCACAGAGGGCCAATTGTACTAGCCATAAGGGACTTGAGCATCAGTGGATTTTCGTATCTGTTGGTGGTCCTGGTACCAATCCCCTATGGATATTGAGGGACACATATACTTGTTTTCAGCAATTCTAACTTGTTAGTAGAAGGTGAAATACTGTTTCTACACTCATAAAGACTAGTTTAGAAATCTGTTTAAATACTACAAATGAGAAACATTTGAAATAATGACCCTAATTTTCAGTAGAGGAAACTGCTTGTTGCATTTTATGGTATTACTAATTTAGTGGGTAAAAATGAGAAGCTAGACCATTGTGAGTAAAGTCTCAAGACCACGAGGCCATGATAGAATGGACTGCTGTCCAGCTGTTCTTGCTATTTCAATGTACTTAGCTTCAGAACCAATACTCATCATGGCATGCTTCATTGATCTAAAAAAAACCCAGACTGCCAGCCATTTCTCCAGCAAAAATAGGTTTATTACCGAATAAGCAAAGAATTGCATTGTGGGGTCTGCAACCATGGTGAGCCATGTGCAAGGGCCCCATGGCAAGGGAAGATGGGAAAAGGAAGTTGGGAGGGCTATAGTAAACGAAGAGTTCATGCTTTTCATTGGCTGAGCTGTTGCCAGGAAAGAAAAAGAGTCTTTCTTCTTCCTTTTGCTCTCTGCTATTTTTTCAGGTGTGAAAGCTCTTCCTTCTGGCCTCCCAACTCTATTTAATTGAAGTTTCTGTTTATTAACTTTTTACAGGTTTGATACCACAAACTAGCCAATATGCATTCTCGTTGGTTAGGCAGCCTCTCTACCCCTGCCTCACTTATTGTTAAATAATTTGACTATCACCTCTGAATAACATCCTATTAAATTAAGGCATATTAGTTTCATATTTATCAGGAACTGTACAAGGCTATACATGTATATATATGTGTGTATATATATATGTACATGCATTTATATAAAATTTGTACATATACAAATAGTATATTCATGAAACATATATAGGTATATATCTTATATATGTTCAATATTTGTATTTATTCCTTAGATCATTCCTACAGGTTAATTTTTTCTTATTTTAAGATAGGAAGCCTGAACCTGAGAAAAGATAGTGTCTCTGTGTCACTCTCTAAGTAAGTGATGCAACTACATTTCAAACTCAAAACTTATGCTCTAGGTATTAACAACAATCTCTCTCCAATTTATGTTCGGTATATAACAAAAATCATGTTTTGCACTATGTAAAATTAAATGGATATTTTATCATAGTGCTAAGCCTGTGTTTGCTGAAACCTTCCTCCCATGCTGCTGGAGATCCCAGGAGACAACCACTACAGGTGGTTGTGGTGGACCCCACAGGATGTCTCAAGAAGTATTTGGTCCCAGCCATTTGAAAGCCATGGAGAGTTCTGATCAATCCTTTGGGATGTCCACACAATGCAGAAATTTATCTGAACCCACTTATACTTGCTGCCAACATATAACCCCAAGCTGTCCCCCAGTAAGAATCACTTGACTCAGTAAAGTGCCATTGACAGCTGCTGCTGGCATTGTTATCCCCACCGCAGCGGGCAACACTCAGCCACTAGAACCCTGGTCCTACACTGCAATTGCTATGCCTTGCTTCCAGATTGCAGCTGATTCCGTCAGTTCATATAACCTGCCTTAAGGACACAACCAGAACCAAGGATATGATATCTCTCTTCCCTGTTTATATAGTCACTGCCCAGAGTCCAAGCCTTTCAGATCATTCAATCAGCTCTTCAACTCTTATCCCCACAATGCTGTAAACACATTTTCTCTTGACCCAATGTCTCATTCTAATCTTCTCTCTCAAATCTTCCACAATGACCACTGATATTCCCCTAAATTATCTGTAATTCAAAAATGACCTTAACTGAAACCTAGATGTCCCCAGAAAACACAATTTCCCCTTTATCCTACTCAGGCAAGTTGTTTTTATTTTGTTGTCTGTTTGTTTGTTTTCCCTCCCACACCTCCAATGTTTAAGCATTGGGCTAGGCAGTGGGATTTGTTTCCTCCTGGTTTCCAATAGCTGTATGTGAATCCCCCTATTCTGGAACTTTCAGATGCATATCATCCAGCTTCAGCACTCTCCCCTCCTCCACCCTCCAAGTCCTCCTTGAAGACTTCAGCACATTCTTCATCTTCACCTTAGCTGCTTTAATTATCCAGGTGAATACAATGGCCACATGGACAAACCATCCAACAATCTAGACTCTGTGTTCTCTGAACTTCCTAATGATCTCCTCCACTTCACCTAAGCCACCTACCCCCTCAATCATAACTTGAACTCTGCCATCTCAGGAAACTCAACCACTCCTAAAGTACCCATTTCAGATATCCCACTCTGACCACAACATCCCAATCTTCCAGCCACTTGCCGGGTACCTCCCTCCGTCCCCTGAAGCAGTTATTCATATAACTCATTGAGATCACCAGTCCATTATCACTATCATTTTTACTATATCTAGCAGACTTTCAGGCTTAAAGTCTTTCCCTACACAGGTTCAATTCTACAGAGATTTATTTCTGTTACCATGTTGCAGATGTAACTAATTTCCCTGTCCTTCCTTTATCATTATAGCCAAACGAGAAAATCACAGCTCTAGATGAAACTATAGAACCTCTCTTAAAAGAGCTTTCTACAGTTTTTTTCTTCACATTCACTCTGCAGTTTACTCCAATCTGCATTCTGACCCTAACACTCTAAAAAAATTGCTCTTGTAAATGAAATCAATGACACCCAAATAGTTAAGTTACAGGAAAACTTGTTTGATTTTTCAGGCAGATTCAACAAGGCAACCAAAAGTTTCCTATTCTTGAAACACCTCCTTTTCTTTTTTTCTTTAACAGAACATTTTCCTATTTTTCTTCTTGCTTCTCAGGAAGCCCCTTCTAGTGATACTTGCCAACTACCAGACCTTTAAATACTGGAATTTTGTAGAGCTCAGATCTAAGCTATCTACATATTTGAATTTATCGTCTTTCCTTAAGTGTTTATATTTTCTCCTATTCCTTTAAAATCATGAATATAAATCAGATTTATATTTCTATCACAACTTCTCTTCCAAGCCCTAGACCTATAGCCAAATGCCTAATGATATACTACTTGGATATTTCACAAATTGTGTATTTATTTAATTAATGATTTACCTTTAATCTCCCTGAAACTGTTAGATAATAAAAAAGGCAATTAGCTCATGCGTAATCATTTGAATTTCCTGTCACAAATTCTAAAAGTGAAAAACTCCATGAACAAAATATTTTTAACACTCAGTTTATTTCCCTGAACCACCATCAGCCCCTGTAGTTCTTCAATTTATAACAGCGGTCCCCAAACTTTTTGGCACCAGGCACTGGTTTCATGGAAAACATTTTTTCCACGGACGGGGTGGGGGTTGGTTCGGGCGGTAATACGAGCGATGGGGAGGGGCAGATGAAGCTTCCCTCGCTCTCTGATCACCTCCTACTGTGCGGCCCGGATCCTAACAGGCTGCGGACCGCTATCAGTCCGCGGCCCAGGGGTTGGGGACCCCTGATGTGTACTGTACTCTCTTCTTCTGAAAAACACTCTGCTTTTTCATTATTTTCAAATGTAACTGAACTCCTTTCAAATGCTCATTACCAGTTTCCCCTTTCAAAAAGACGTTGGAAGTTCGTTTACTTGTGAGTACAAGGCTCTTTCTCCTCTGTGAATTATAAAGCAATTCTTTAAAGACTGGGGTGGTAGTGGTGGTGAACTTGGGTTGAACTAACACATAAAAGAGAACCTGTAAAGTAAACTTGATGTGAATAACTGAGGTGCGGTAGTTTCCTTATGCCTACCTGGTAGTTATGAGTTTCATTTTTTTTTTTTTTTGCATGTTTCACGGATGAGCTTTTATTAAAATTGTACATAGATCTCATAGTTAATTTTTTTAAAAGGGAACTTCCTTTTTTCCCCCAGTATCAAAATAGTTATCTTTTTAAAATACCTTGAAAAATGTTAATACAATTATTTTGTTATATATTAAATTCTCTCCTAAAATCTCAGTCATTTCTCTCCCACCTCATTACCCTAGAATCCTGCTTTAGTGTCACTATCACTTTTTTTTTTTTTTTTTTGGCATCCTGAGAAGCATCAAGAGGAAAAGAAGATTTTCCTGTTAAGTCCGCTATTTCCCAAAAAAAAAAAGTTTAAATAGGAGAAACCAATGACAATATTTGATTTGATACTGAAGATTCTTATTAACGAGCCTTCCTCACAGAGTTATGCTCTATGTTTTGTATTTCTTTCCACATGTAGATCCAGAGTAAACAATGCCAGACAGATTTTGAAATTCTGAGCCTTTCGTCCTTTTTATTTTCTCCCAGGATTGGGAACATATTGGTGACCATATCAATGAGTCAGTGAGCATTTCCAGCATGCCTATTGTCAGTGCGAGTCCTGAATATGACACTGGGACTGTGTCACTATGTGAACTATAAGAAAAGTAAGGCTAAAGACCCACCTCAAACTATGCTGTGTTAAACTGCTAGAGTTCCCTCTTGTCTGTATTTCATTGAAAGGAAAAACTGTGCCCCTAGCACTGATCCATCTCCAATATTATGGAGGCAGGGGCTGAGTGCCTTCTCTCTAGAAACCTTTCAGTAATGAAGCCCTTCAAGCTGGAAACAGCATCCTGACTGCCTTTCACTTTGGAAAACATGTTTATCAACTCAGAGATGAATCATTGCTGCATTTATGCTAAATTGGCCATCCAGGGCTACATAGTTATTTTCCACAGCCACAGCAGACTTTCTCTTCTATTTCATGTGAATCCCAGCCCACTCCTGCTGAATATAAGGCCTGGCCTCCTTCCAGACTTCCCAAGTCTGATTATGGAGTCCTCCGAGGATAGATCTGGTCTACGCTACCTTGAGGGTCAACTTCAGCTCCGAGAAAGCCCTGCTGCTCTGTTCTGATTGGTGTGTTATGGCGATGTCAGCCACCCTGAATCATCAGCAGACATGAGTTGGAGAATAAAGTGTCCTGAAATGATGCCGGGCAAAACTGAGTCAGTCTAGAGCTTTGGTGGCCTCTGATTGTTGACAATGTGCAAGAGATCATTCACACTGACTTTTATAATTCCTTAAAAGTAATGTCTGTCCTTGTATGTTGTGGTGGTTAAAGACATAGGTTAATGAATCAGACAGAACTGGATTCAGATCCTAACACTTACTAGCTATGTGTCCTTGGGTAGATTAATTGGTGTCCCTAAATCCCAGTTTACTCATCTGAGAATTTGGGCCAATCTTAGTATCTACCCCATAGGGTGGTTTTAATGATTAAATGGAATCTGGTATATAAAAGGCAGACCATAGAACAAGGTGCAGGATAATGGTTCAATAACTGGGACATATTAATAAGGGTATTATATTCATTGTCTGTTTCCATAATAATCCAATGTTCTTTTAGCTGTCACTGCCATCATTCATTTCTTTTTATTTTAGTCATTCTATTGGCTTAACTCTCCTTAGGCTAACCCTTGATATCATATCTTAGCTTGCAGTTCAGTACAATCTAATCATCCAAAAGAAATAAAGATAAAAATTTACTCATGTCTGAGAAAAGGCAGTAATTTTTTAATTGCTTTAATGTTACTTTAAAAACTCAAACACTAACTTATTTGAAATTGATTGAACTCAAGGCCTATTTACAACCTGGCTGTGGTGTTTGTTTTTGTTTATTTGTCTGTCCTTTTTGTCATTGTGTGTGATTTCTAAAATTATGAATAGACTTAAAATTAGGTATTTGGGAACTAAACCATAGAGTATTTACTAGTATGCTGGAGTCCATAGTGCATTGTGTTAGAATTATACAAATACAGTGCAAAACTCAAAGCAAAAAGAGCCCCCATTCATATAATAGCCAAAACAAAATTTATTTTTACATTCAGATGGGGTTTACACTTGAGTTTTCAGCCAGGTTGGCAATCACCTGATGTTTGAATAAGGCCATGGCACACTCTGAGTGATCTCTATCTTAACTAGTCCAATACTACTCACAACTTTGCTGGAGTGGCCATTTGCTGTTCTTTTGGCTCCTTTAGTAAATAGATGAACTAACTTTTCTGCTTCTGGTCTTCTATCTATTTCTGGCCTTCCAATCTCATGTCTTCCCATGCTACAACAACTGTATTAGTTTGCAAGGGCTACCATGACAAAATATCATAGGCTGGTTGACTTAACAGAAATGTATCTTCTCAGAGTTCTGGAGGCTGGCAGTCCAAGATCAAGGTGTTGGTAGGTTTGGTTTGTCCCAAGGCACCTCTCCTTGGCTTGCAAAAAGACTCTTTCTTACCATGTCCTCACATGCTCTTTTCTCTGGCATCCTTTCCTCTTTGATAAGGACACCAGTCTTATTGGATCAGGGCCCAAGGTTATGACTTCATTTATTAACCTTAATTACTCCCTTAAATGTCCTACCTCCAAATAGTGTAATATTGGAGGTTAGGATTCAGCATATGAAATTTGGGGGAACACAATTCAGTCCATAACAACAGCCTTGCAGACTAATCATTTGATGAGGCTTGACCTCCCTGACCCTGTTGAGTGGAACACTGGAAGAGTGAACATTATCCTACAGGCAGCTTCCAAGGAGTATGATGTTCCCCATAGGTGGGGCCAGGGACTAATGTAATCAAATTTTACAGGGCCTGGAAAACACTGAGACGTACCAGCCATTTAGGCAAGTTAACAAAATGGAAGTTTTTCATCAAAATTATTTAATTATCAGACCAATAATGGATTTAGTGAGTAGGATAAAACATTTTGTTTTCTTTTTTATAGTGAAATATTTCAAATATACAGGAAAATTTAATGAATAATAAAATGAATACTCAGGTATTAATCCAAATTAATTAAAACAAATTCTTTTAATATAATTCTTTTGAAAGAAATATTGTTCTTTTAAAAGAAGTATAATATTACAGATACATCTGAAGCCCCTGTCAATCTTTGCTTGATCATAGTGCCTTCTTTCCTTTCCCACAGGTAATTATTTTTTTGGTTTTTTTTCACCACCACACACGATGTTTTTATACTTTTGCTTCATGCAAATAGACTATTGCTTTTCTTATTATTAAATTCCACATAAGTGGCATTGTAATATAGCTATCAATTCCAAATTTCCTTTTATACATTTAGCTCCAGCTATTTTATTTTAACTGTTGTATAATATTCTAGGGTTGATTATATCACAATGTAAATATTCATTTTTCTCTTGATGGATGTTTAAATTGTTTTCAGTTTGTTGACTAGTACAAACAACACTGATCGAGGATTTCTGTACCTATCTCATTGTGTGAATGTTCAAAATTTCTCTACCAAAGGTAGGGAAGGAAAAAGTTTTCCTCGATCCCCTTAGGGCTCCTGGAACAGTCTAAAAAGTAAACTGATCAAGACAGATTAACAAGAAAAAAAGCACACAAATTTATTTAATATAAGTTTTATGTGACACGAGAGCCTTCATAAGGAAATGAAGACCCAAAGAAATGGTTAAACCTGAGTATTTTATTCTAGGTGGACAGTGTGGAGAAATATGATAGGTCAAAGAGTATGAGGGAAGTGTAGTAAAATGGGGAAAACTTAGAAAGGACTGTATTAGGATTTTTCTTGGTGTTCCTTTGTCTTCAGAGATAAGGATGCTCCTTTCCTCTGGGTATAGGTCAGTCACCTCACACATGAGGACTTTTTGACCTGTTCCAGGAGAGAGCAGGGGGAAGATCACAGTGACCTCCCTTATTTTTCTGTTTTCTCAAACTCTTTCAGCTTAAAATAGTCAATATGCTAAGGTGCCATATTTTGGAGTAGCGTGTCCTGAACCCCATCAAGAATATGCCCCTAAGAGTGAAGGTATCTCATTTTTCCAACTTTGTGAAACATTGCCCAATTGCCCTCCAAAATGGTGGCACTTATTATAGTTCCCCCAACAACTTCACCAAAATTTGTTATTATAAAATATTTTTCAGTTTTTTCAATCTTTGGGTCGGTGATGTTAGCGTCAGGTTATTTTAACTCACATTTCCTGCTCTCTGGTGAGCATCTTGTATGTGTTTATTGGCAATTCAGCTTTTTCTCTTAAATCCTTTGCTCATTTTTCTATGGCATTATCTACCTTATTGATTTTTAGGAGTTATTTATATATTCTAGATTTAAATCATTGCAAATAGGTTTTACTAATCTCTCGCTCATCATAAATAAATTTGTTTACAGTTTATAGTTAAATATGTCTATGTTTTGCTGTACAGAGAATTTTAATTTTAATATAATCAAATCTCTCTTTTCCTTTACAATTTTTGGGAGGCAGTTTAGAAATTCTTCCCTATCCTGGCATCAAGATATTCATCTATATTTTATTCTGAAATTTTAAGTTTTATTTTCACATTCAAATTTTTAACACATTGAATGCCAAAAAAATAAAGGTGTTAATCTACTACGATTACTGAATAAATAAATTGGTAGGCATGCTTACTAATTTTATGATCTTTATCTGATAGTTCTAATATCTGAAATTGTAAGCGAATTGATATCTTTTCTACTGTTTATTGTATCTGATGATTCTTGCTCATGGTAAATTTTTTCCTTATGGATTTTCCTTATTAAATTTTGTATTATGAATTATCTTCAAGATTCCTTTGAAGTACTAGGAAATGTGAGTTTGGCTTATGAGTGGTTGTGCTTTTGCTTCTGCCAGGTACTCTTGGGGTACCCCTATCTAAGATTACTATTTAAATGTTATTTCTGATTATGGTTTTCTGGACCACTCATATAGAATAAATTGGAACCACAAATCCACATAGTTATGAATTCTCAGGGGAAACACTTATTTTTCCCCACCATGGCCCAGACTACTACCTATTAAGTTTCCTTATGAAGGTGGGTTTCCTGATGGAGTAGTTATTCCTTCTATTTTAATGAGAATATAGCCCTTTGGGAGGGGGCTAGCTTAGTGCAGGATCTTATTTCCGATTCACCGCCCTTTCCCTGGACCCAAATCTTCATTAAAATTTTACAACCCCCCAAAAAGTAGAATAGTAGCCCCTCCACATACTTCCCACCCCTCCATTCCACAAACCTACCACCCAGTATAATTCAAGTATTTCAATACTTTTACTTTCTTATCTTGAGTATTTCCCTTATTTCCTTGCTTGCCCAGCTATGCACTTAAAAGGATTAAAAAATATTGTGATCATTCTAGTTATTTTGTTGCTTATAAATATTGCTATAAATGAATGACCTGCTTTTCTAAGTATTGTATATCAAATAGATTCACTTACTGATTCACTTTAATTGGATAAAGCAAGATTTACAGTCTAAAAAATTAATAAATAACTCTGTTTCATAGTTTCTATTTTCTTTTCAGCATTATTATGCATTTATTTTTTATTCAGAAATCACTTGAGAGGTATAGCAAAGTCTTTAAAATTCAGATTAATTTCCCATAAACAACACTGCATCATGAATTATCTATTTTCAGAATTTCAACTTACTGTGACAGGCTGCCAAATTTCTGCTGTCATGTAAATTAAAACAAACAAAGAAAAAACCCAACAATTACCCAACTGAGATATTGTGCTATAAAGAAATGTTCCACATCTCCACCACTTGGGAGTGAGAACAGGAACAATTTAAATTTTTCCATTTTATGTCAATAATGTTTTTTGTGTCCCATATGGAACATCTTTCTAGGCAGTTTCCCAGCTGATCTACTCCTGATATCACTTATCTAGCTACAGACAGAATCAAATGGTTCAGTGTATGTAATTTCTCACTTCTTATTCCAGAGAGACCATCCAGGAAAATTTTTTAAAAATCAACCAAAATGTTTTTTATATATCTCATGTCTCTACTTTCATTTCTTCTTCTTTTCAAAATCTCTGTTCTCATTTGCTCTTGGGAAATTGTTAGATGCCATATGGTTAATGTAATCAACCAAGTAAAGGTTTGTTTCAATTGTTTGTGTTCCCAGAAATCTGTTAAAAACCTTTTTTTTTTTTACTATGTCATCTCAAGGAAAAAGCAACATAACAGGATTAGATAAATGGAATTAGTGTAATGGATTTTCTAAAATTAGAGGAGGACTTCCCTGGCAGTCCAGTGGTTAAGACTCTGTTTCCACTGCAGGGGGTGTGGGTTTGATCCTTGGTCAGGGAATGAAGGTCCTGGATGTTGCATGGCGAGGCCAAAGAATAAATAAATATAAAATAAAATAAAATAAAAGAGATAAGGATAAGAGTAAGCACTTGATTATGACTTTATTTTCATTCAACAAACCTGTCATGTGAAAGAAGACAGCCAGAGACCCTTCCAGTGTCCCCGTTCTCTGCTCTATGGAGATCATATGTATCTTAAGTAAACTCACACATTCATGAATAGTGAGTCATCAGAGCATAGGTTTTTCACATTTTTCTTCCTTTATAAAATACTTTTGCTTAAAACCCAATCTTCAAAAAGCTCTAACACATCTAACACATGCCATATTTCTTCTGTTATCAGGAACATTGGAAGTCATTTCCTGATTATCATTTCCAAGTAGCTTGAGATAATATGCATACATGTTGAGATAATATACATGAATCTCCTTTATGAGAATGTCCACTCCTATTTTTCACTTAGCTTTGCCTTTGGCATAGAAATAGTGACATACGTCCACCAGAACTTTCACACCATTAGTCACTACCTTGAACTAAGAGTATGTCAACATTGCAGATAGTTCTGTTTTATGAGATCTTCTGTGTCTTTGATCTTCCTTTTACTGACACATTTTGCAAATGTGTCAATGCTGAAGACCACATTGCACTAAATAAACATAATAGAGAGGGTTTTTTTATTACTATAAATGACAAATCTATTTCAATAGCACTTAAACAATCTAACTTTTGGATTACACAATACATGTTATATATGACATGACTGATATGCTTCACTTTATAACATATGTTAAGTTACAACATTTTTATTAATGAGAACTCTAAAAAGCAGAATATCCTGATAAAATTAATTTGGGGTAATGTCAAGATATTTTTAAGTAGCAGGCAGTTGTAGTAGAAATAACCTGAGTGTTAGATACCCAAGTTTTAAAATCCTGCTTCTTCCATTTATTACTCTGAACTCATCTTCACAAAGTCTTTACTTTCATCAAACTGAAGTATGAGTTAAAATAGCTTCTTTACATTAAAAAAGTACTTGGTACATAATATGTTCTCTCTTCTTCCATGTTTATTAAGAACATTTAAAAAGTAGAATAAGCTATATATTAAGTAATAAATAAGGTAAAGTAATATAATTCAGTGTCTTTAGTAATTTTAGCAATCAATCAATAATCATTTTACTGTCTGTACTACTAACAATATTGACAGCAAACATAATGACCAATATTATTTCAATATTCATCAATATTTTGAGACTCTTCTTTCATAATTTTCAGTTTTGCTTAATAACAATCAACGCACACTGAGAAGCCTTGGTCTCCTTTGGCTTCTAGTTCAGTTTCATGATACTTGCTATTTTCCAATTCCTCATTTGCCTTGGTAAGCTGCATCCTCAATTGATGGGCATGAGTTATTAATGGCAAGAGCACATAAGGATGGATGTAGCAGGAGACATTGGTCAAAGCACCATAGTAGTTTTCTCTCTCTTCAAATGGGGCTCCAAGTTCAGGAAAAGGCTACTACACATATAAATATAAAAGATGAAGAAATCTGGAGCAAAAGAGGCAAATAATGTTTATGACTTTCAGTTATAGATGTTTTTCTTAACACTAAGATCAGTTTATAATGATAAAAGGGTCAACCCATTGACAACATACCAGTTATAAACCTTCAGGTACGTAATAGTAGAGGCCCAAAATACATGAAAGAAAAACTGACAGAATTGAAGGAAGAAATAGACAATTCAACAGTAGTAGTTGGTGTTTTCAAAATTCCATTTTCAATAATGGATAGAATGACTAGACAGAAGATCAACAAGGAAATAGAATACATGTACACTGTAAATCCACTACACATACTTGATATCTTCAGAGCAGTTTTTATTTCATAATTTTTTACCTAAATGTAAAAATTATAGTTTCCATTCTGTAACAATTAACACTAATAGTTAACATTTGCTATTTACCAGGCATTATCCTAAGTGTTTTGCAGGTTTCTTATTCTTTAATAATCACAACAATCCTAATGGTACAAAGAAGATGTAAAAAAAAAAAAAAAAAAAAAAAAAAACTGGCCTGATGTCTCACAGCTGGTGAACGACAAACAAGGGTATTATGGTCTGAATTGTATCCCCCCTGCTCTCCACCCTGCAAAATTCATATACTGAAGCCCTAAACCCCAGTACCTGAGAACGTGATTGCATTTGGAGATAGGGCCTTTAATAAAGAAGTAATTAAATTAAAATGAGGCTGTTAGGGTAGGTTTGAATCCATTCTAACTGGTACCCTGATAAGAAGAAGAAATTTGGACATGGAGAAACACCAGGGGTGCAGGTGCATAGAGGAAAGACCATGTAAGGACACACTGAGAAGGCAGCCACCTCCAAGTCAAGGAGAGAAGCCTCAGAAGAAACCAAACATGCAGACACCTTGATCTTGGACTTGTAGCCTCTGTGAGGGTGAGAAATACATTTCTGCTGGTTAAGCCACCCAGTCTCTGGTATTTTGGTAAGGCAGTTCTAGAAAACTTACATTAAAGACTTAAACTCAGTGTCTGACCTGAGGGGCCACAGTGCCAACCATTATTCTAGGGCATGATGGCAGACATGGTTATTTTTGTTTGTCCTTGATTTTTTAATATGTATGAGTTGTTTTAATCTATCTATGTTATTAATACCCACTTTGAACCTTTTTATCCAGGCAATTGTAGAGAGCTATTTAATAATCTAAAAGTTACTTTAGGTTCTGAGTAAATTGTGATGGATTTCTTGCTGGTCCACAAATGACAAATCTTATAAGAGATCACCTCTGACTCTGGAACACCCATTCTAAAAGGTATAAAATGATTTTACTAAGAAACTATTTTAGAAACAACCTGGAGGTTGTGAACCCTAGAAAAATTAGAGGCAAAAGAATCCCACTAGAGTATTTTGCTTTCCATAACATTGCCGCCTATAATCCAGAGAGGATTTCATCTTTGCTAGGTGATTATTTAAACAGAAGGAATCCATGGGAAATGACAGACTCCTTGTTGAATACTTTCTGTATATACATGACCTCAGAAAATCCCATCTAAACTTATGGAAAAGTGCATAGGCAGCAGGTAAAATCTGAGAGATTTTTGCCTAGACCAATACATAAATTATATGCAAGAGAAGAATAAATGGCTAAGCAATTCTGATTCCAAGGAAAGCTACAATTCCAAGGAAAGTTGTCAATTCCAACCAAAATAGAATACCTGACTTAATGTTCATCTACAATGTCTAGACATTTATTCTTAAATCAGTGAGCTTTCAGCCTCTTACACTGATATTTTCTTTTCTTTCTTTTAATGTACAATATTGAAACACATTGCATTGAGGCACATGCCGAGAGTATTGGTGATAAAAAACACATCACAAAGGGAGTAGCAAAGTTCTTAGAATATATATTTCTTAAAAACTAAATTAGGTTTATTATTCCAGTGCTTTTATTCTGCTGGAGTTAAAAGTTCTTAAAATGGCAATCAATTTGAAAGACTTCTTGTACTATTGATATGTAGGTACTGTGACAATTCCTCCCTTTATAAAATAAAAAGAAATGCTATATTTAAAAAAATTATTTAAATAATGCTAAACTGACAAGAAAATAAGGGAAATCCTCATATGATAAATACAAGACAGGTGTGAGAATCTGAGGAAGGATTTCAAAGACTGAAGACGGCCATTGACTTGGGATCTTTTGCCATTCCCATTTCATCTGAAGTTTTGGCTTGAATAGTTACTGAAAATATAGGAGATAAAGCAGGGGCCCTGTATGAGGCTGGAACATTTGAAACACACAACAGTAAATGAAGTCAGGGCTATTTAAGACTAAGGTTAGATGCTTGATGGGGACAGGGCAATATTTGATCTCCATCATTCACTGTGTACAAATATCAGTTCCACAGAGGTCAAGGATTAAATGTGAGAGGCAAAAATGCAAAATGTTTTAGAAAAAAAGAGAAAATATATAGTTTTTAAAGAAAAAAATGCATAGCTTTCAAAATTTTTAATATTAGAAAATAAGAAAGACTTAATAGTTTAGAATCCAAATTAAGAATTCATGTTTTAAAAAAAGATCCACAAAATTTAACACAAAGAAAAAGACAAATAAAATATAATACAGTGGAGTTAGTGAAATAAGAAGCAAAAGTACAATACAGTTTCAACTAAATTATTGATATACAAAGGCCTATGGCAATGCTAATAAAGAAGACATATATTAATAATATGAGGAGTAGGAAGGGGAGGTGAATACAAATACAGCATAGGTACTTAAAAAAACAGAGATTAATATAAAATTTATGCAAAAAAATTTGAAAAGTTTATTGAAAATGATCAAATTTCTAGAAAAAGAAATACAGGCAGGCATGCCTTGGAGATATTGTGGGTTGGATTCCAGACCACTGAGGTAAAGTGAATATTGCTATACAGCCAGTCATACAAATTTTCTGCTTTCTCAGTGCATATAAAAGTTATGTTCACACTATACTATAGTCTACGAAGTATGCAATAGCATTATGTCTAAAACACAATGTATGTACCTTAATTAAAACTATTTTATTGCTAATAAATGCTAACCATCATCTGAGCCTTCAGTGAGTCACAGTAGTAACATCAAAGATCACTGATCACAGATCACTATAACACATATAATAATAATATGTTTGAAATATTGCAAGAATTACCAAAGAATTACACAGAGATACAAAGTAAGACAATGTTGTTGGAAAAATGCAGCCAATAGACTTGCTCCAGGCACAACTGACACAAACCTTCAATTTGTAAGAAAACCCAATATCTGCAAAGTATAATAAAGAAAAACACAATAAGAGGAGGTATGCCTGTACAATAGCCTAAACCAGTTCAATGAGAAACTGAAAATTGAATTAGTCCTGAAACCATTGAGGATGTGCTATTAAGGGTATAAATATTTACATAAGGAAAATACCAGTCCCAGATAACTTTGGGCTTGCCATTCAAAGAAGAGAAAATCCAATCTTGCTCTTTGCAATGTTATATTTTTCAGAGATCTACTCATAAGTGGTAAAACTATAGAGAAAATAAAATTAATCATTAACATAATTTGGGATAGTTATCTTTAAGTGGAATCAGATCGCATCATGTAGAGACGTGAAGGAGGATTTAAAACTATTGGTAATGGTCTATATCTTAAGCTGAGGTATGGATATATGGGTACTCCTTCTGTTATTCCGTATATATACTACAAACTTTAGCAATGTCAGAATGGCTTAAGACAATAACAATTTCTTAAGTTTTTATTTGATTTTTCAATAAATAATACATGCACAAAGTTCAATTAAAAAAACATGGAAAGGTGAAAAGTGCAAATTTCCTTCCCACCCTTACTCAATCTATCCAATTTCCAACTCCCCCCAACAGACAACAAATGTTATTAATTCCTTTGTATTTTTCTGCATTTCCTTAATATACAAGCATATATGTATATTTATTTTATTCCCTTCCCCACTTTTTTACATTAACTATAACATATTCTGTACAATATTCTGTACGTTGCTGTTTTTCTGAACAATGTATCTTAGAGATCTTTCTATTTTAGTACATAAAGTGTTTCCTCATTTTTTTTAGGTTTGTATAGTATTCTGGTTTATTTAAGCAGATTATATCAGATCTGTATAGTACCCTTTCTATGGATATAGCATATATTTTTAAACATTTTTTCTTCCAATTTTTTGTTCTTGCAAACAATTATCCTATGAATATCCTTGGAAATACATTTGAATATATCCTATGAAATATTTCTCATGTATGCAAGTATGTTTGAAGGATAAATTCCCAAAAGTGGAATGGCTGAGTCAAAGTACACTTCTTTTTGTAATTTTGATAGATATTGCCAAACTGTCATCCATCATAAAAGGAACGTGAGGAAGAACTTATTTCCCCATAGCCTCCTCAAAAGAGTGTGCCCTGAAACTGCTCCACTGAATTTTTATTTCTCTCATTTTGAGCATGGTACAGCATCTTTTCATATTTTTAGAGAGGCTATGTTTTCTTTTCTGTGAACCATATGTTTATATCAGCTGCCCATGTTTCTATTGGGTTTTTCTTTTTCTCATCCATTTCTAGAAACCTTTTGATACATGAGAACTTAGCTCTATATCTGTGATATGAGTTGAAAAATTTTCCCAATTTGTCCTTTGTCTTTTGACTTTTAAAGGCTTGCATTTGAAATTTATCATAATACATGGTATGAAGTATGAAGCTATGCTGTTTTTGATTATAATTCTGTTTCCCGAAGAGAAATATATTTAAATTAGATTACTCCCAACTTAGAATACAATAGTATTATAAGTACTATGGGTTTTTTTAAGTGCATTATTTTAAGATAGTTGACTCTGTGTAATATTTATGTTCTCAGTATGGGTCTAATACCATATTTTCACACATTATTTAAAAAAACATAAAAATGCAGTTTAAAAGTCAGATAAAATGATAATGGCCAAGTAACTCCAAAGGCACCATTTTCCAAACTCAACAATAGCAATGCTGAGATAATCTCTGATAAAATCTGATACAGAACATTTTTACTCCTTTTTAGTGAACTGAATTAAATATTTCTGTACACTTAGATTAACCAATTTATTAAGATCTATAGTTCTCTCCAATTTTTTTCTTAAGATTTGAGAAAATCCAATCTGTGAAAGATATCAGCCCATAAAATTCCTATAGCAAATCCTATGAGAAAAGCTCACAATAAGGTAACACAGTAGGGGAAATGCTTGTGGGAAGCTCTCTCCCAAACAGTACCACAGCTCTCCCATGGAACACATAGTTGATTTGCAGCCATCATGATAGAAAAAGTCACCAACCTCCTGGCCTTTGATTTGCCTTTAATCGTTGACAAATGTAGAGACGATAGTCAAGAGTTAAGTTGAGTAGTTGTGCTGAGCTGCTCCCCATCCCATTTTCTTCTTGAAATCAAGGAACACATGCTTCTAAACACAAGATAGTTGGCTTCATTGGGTGACTATTGTTTTCTTAGTCATAGGCCTGATAAAGTTTCATCTTCCTGCAGGACTGGGCTTATGCTACATCTACTGATTGTTAAGATCCTTTCAAAGGCTGGGCATAGTGGATATGTACAGTCTGTTTCTAATTTTAATACCCCTGAATATTGTGCTCTTAGTGTTAGTAGATGTTTACCTAATATAATACTGGTGGAGAATTCCAAGCACAGTATATGGTATGGGGAAAAAATGAAAAAAATGAAATGGGGACATATGCAGGAGAAGAGAGTTTAATAGAAAAGGGTTAGGAGAGCAAGGAAGAAGTTATTAAAAGCAACAAAAGTATCACCAAATTGGTTGAATCTTCATTCTAGTACCAGCATTTCCCTTAATTAGTTGTGTGACTTCTAGCAAGACAGACCTTATAGGTTTCCATTTATATACTAATAAAATGAGCAATTTGGATTACTTAATCTCTGAAGGATCTTCTAGCAGTAGCATCTATTATTCTCAAGGAAAACAAAAAGAAAGGTAGTTTTTGATTGTGGTGAGGAGGACCATGCCTGAGGGATAATAAGAAAGCTTTTTTTGCTTTTTTCCTTAGGTGTTAACAACTGTCTGTTTGGCAGTCTTCATTAATCAAATATATTGAATAATTACCAAATATCCTCATAATCGTTCCAAGTTAAAAATATGTATGCTACAGATTCTTAGATTTTTTTAAAGTCTTGAATTATATCCATAATTTGTTTTATTATTTTTGAGAAAAGTTTGTTAAAACGTGTTTATAATATCCATTAAATGACAAAAGAGCAACTGTGGCAAAATAAGGTTTAAAATTCTTTGCGCTAGAAAAATTGCTTTCAAATACCTTTTAGTATGTAAGTTGTATAAAAACCACTATTTGGCTTCCCTGGTGGCGCAGTGGTTAAGAGTCCTCCTGCCGATGCAGGGGACACGGGCTCGTGACCCGATCCAGGAGGATCCCACATTCCGCGGAGCGGCTGGACCCGTGAGCCATGGCCGCTGAGCCTGCGCTCTGCAACGGGAGAGGCCACAACAGTGAGAGGCCCGCGTACCGCAAAAAAAAAAAAAAAACCACTATTTTTTTTCTAGAGACTGACTAAAATCTTTAGTATATAATCAATGAGGGAAATAAATTTATAAAGACTTCAGAAACACATCAGCTCACAAAAATAGGTAAGACTTTCCTGCTCTCAAAAACAGGATGTTTTATTATGATCGTAATAGATTATCTGGTTTTTTCCCATAAATTTAATGCATCAATTGTTGGTGGTCTGAAATATTCCTTTATGAAAGTCAGTATGTGAAAGAAGACTCAATTTTTCTATTAGTTAACTAACATGGCATCTAGCCTGCCCTAATATAGACACTTTCTTTTAGTGATTTTTCTGTATGAACAGAAATAGAGAAGCCCTATGTTTCCCCAAGATGGAAGTCATTTGCTGTTTTTCTCTCTATTTCATAAGTGAAACTTTTATTTGCTCACGGCTCCTCCTAGATGAGTTATAATCTATATTCACCGTGTCTTGTAATTTGTCCAAACGTTCTCACAAGTTTCTCTGAGTATTTTATGACTACTTTATAAAAAGCAAAACTTCTAAGTTTCACATACCAGCAGGAAGTAATCCTTTTAATTCTACCTAAATTAACACCTCTGGATCTACAGTGATCGGAGCTCCCTTTAACTGTGATACTGACACATAGAATACACCCAAACCTTTTCAGGAAAACCATGGGTTTATGGTTCTCCCTGTGGATGAGGGAAAATAACAGATTAAATGGAAAGATTAAATTGTGCAGTCTATCAGGGCTCATTGATCTTTTGTTCTTTTGGTCTTCTTTTCTGATGAAAATTGATGTTTATTTTTCACATATAATGAATTAAAGCAGTATGGAATTTACCTTAAAAGGGACAAAACTGGGCAGGAACTGGCACCTCTGGATGACCCTGAAACGCAGCTTGTAAGATTCATTTTCTATGAGCATCTGCAGCCCTGGCAACCACTGGCAGTGCTGAGCAGAAATGAAGGAACTGAAGAATCCTGATAGCCATCCCCCAAATAGCAAGGAGAATGATAGATTATATTGTATTTTTCCATGAAAGGTAAGGGGCCAGATTAACAAGAGGATTTATAACAAGATCTAGCTCATATTTTTGGTACAAGTATTGTCCCATTTCACAGGTGAGGAAACAGAGTGCCAGAGGTCACACAAATTAAACTAATAAGTCTTCATTGTACTTACAGTACTACCTGACAGTATATAATTTTTCTTATCTACTTTTTGCATGTCTTCTCCACCAGAATAAGACTTTCATAAAGACAAAGGCTTGGTTTTGTTTACTCCCGTACCTCTGGAGCTTAGAACAGTACCTGGGACAGATAAAGTGCTCAATTAATGTCTGTTAATGTTAAAAATGAAATAAACTGAAATCATCATCCGGTCCATTCCACTGCTTCAAGGGGAGGACATTACAGCTGACACCGGTTTGGATCACCATTCTGTCATTCCAGAAGTCACTAAGTTCTTTCCAGTGATTTGCTGTTTATAACAATCTCATCAAATATATTGTATCAAGTCAACAATAAATTCAAAATAACATTACAATATGCCCACAAATGTTTAGAGTCCCTTTAAAAATATTTTATACTTCTAAATACTAACACCGTTTTCATATGTCTCCATTTTTAATGACAAAGTTACTCATAGCTATTTGACACGATGTCTTCTAAATTTACAGGAATTTAGCTTATGACGAAAAGATTGAAAGGGCATATACGCACATCCACATTTTAGAATCTGAAATTTCATTTAGCGACACTTTATTGAACAGAAATCCATTTGTCCTCAGAAATCAACAGACTTGAATAATCTAGACATTAAATGAAACATGAATACTATGGGTTTAAGAATATAAAAAAGTGACCTATTTTGTAAAATTTCTAAGTCCATTAAAAAGTGCATATAATGAATAAATTTATCAAAGAACATATTGTTAGGATTCAATCATAAAAAAAATTCATGAAAAAAAATTCAGTAAAAGATAACATGAATTACAGTATCTTCCATGTACTGTGCATACTTGAGCTTGAATCCCTTATTTCTGAAGTGATGCTAAACACATTCTTGAAGATTGGCAAAAAATGTTGCCACAGAGGCAAATGGCTTCTACTGTACAGACTGTCAAGGATAGAAATACAAGAAAATCCTGCCTTGTTTCTGAGCAAGAGCCATTTAATGTCTTCTCTATAGAAGAAGGTTTTCCAAACTATCCATTAACACTGATTGCAATATATTTATGTAACTGACAAGAAACATGATCATTGCTGAGTACCAATGTACATACTATACATCACAAAGTCACTAAAGACTGGTTGTCTCCTGAAAACACTTTCAAACATCTATCCTTATTTTTCAAGTTATAGTTCCTTCTTCAGTACCACCTGTCAATCCTTTATTTTCAGTGTGTTCTTAATAGAAGTCCTGGTAGGAAATTATAAAACTGGAGGATTGAATTATTACAATGTAAGGAAAGGCACAAAAGTGTAGTGGGGGGAAAGGAATAGCATAGGTTTAGCAAGACCAAAAGGATAAACTGCAGAGGATAAAAATCAGAAACTTGTCACACCAAGAATCAATATCTAAGATATTCGGTTACTAAAATTATGGGTATGTCCAAATTGTAAAAAAAATAATATGGGGATAGTTAAGGACAAAAAAAAATGTGATTGTAAAGTTCAGAAAATGATACCTGCAAGTAAAGTACAGAGAAGGGAGAAAGTTGGAAAGCCAGTTAGACTATATGAGTTTGATCAATTCCTGTCGTGTGGTGTCAGGACTATAAGAAATATGTAAAGATATCAAATATAAAACTCATTTGATATAAGACTTCTGTTAAGAGGGCTCATGGACTAAGTAGTTGTAACATATAGATTTCTAGATCATGGGAAGCTCTTAAAAACACCAAAAAACTTCCTTATTTATAATTGTTTCAGAGAAAGGGTGATCATTATCTCTTTCCTTCTTCCTGCTTTTTCCCTCTCCTTTCCAGTAAAAGTAAGTATATAGGTATATTCTCTTGATCTGTCTTCCATAGTGGAAGAACTATGGTCTTTTAACTTCCTGCAATTTTTAAAAATTGGAATTAACTAGGATAATCAACAAAGAACAATTTACTATGGTTTTGAGCTCAAAATGACTTTTCATCTGAGGTATCTTGTAGTCTCTCTAGGTGTAAATATAAGCCATGAATATATAGACACAACATCTAATGATCTTAGGGTGACCTCCAAAGATAAAGCTCAAAAGTTATGTAAAATTTGGGCCCTGGAGTAGAGACCAGATTTGGGAGAAAGGGGAAGAGAATTCTCGGCTCATGATAAATTCCCACTTTGATGATGTTTTAAAAAAATATTTCTTATTAAGAAAAAAAGGACTCTCCTTAAATGTATACTACTGGCTAATACATAACTTGTTGAAACAACTTAAGATATTCATGCAGTCTTTTTGGATTTGCTACTAAATTCCAGTCACTATTCAAGGCACTGGTAATACAACAGTAAACAAGACAGACACAAATATCTGCCTGTGTGGAGTTCATATTCCATTAGGGGACAATGCAAAGTGAACAAAATAAATAAGCTTTATGCTGTATTAGAAGGTGATAAAAGCTATGGAGAAGAAATAGAGCAGAAAAAAATACGTGAAGAAACACAGGGCCATGTGATTTTAAATAGGGAAATCCAGAGAGTTCTAAGAAGGTGTCATTTGAGCAAAGATCTGAAGGAGATGAGGGAATAAGCTACGGGGATATCTGGGGGAAAGAGGCAGAAGGAACACAGAGTAAAAGTTCTGAGGTGGAGGAATGCTTGGCTATTTCCTGGGAGTGCAAGGATGACCGTTTAGCAAGACAATTAAAGAGTAGATGAAAGCTTAAGAGATGATCTAAGAAAAGTCAAGGTCAGGGGTGAGAGGGTATAGTGTCTAGAACTTTAGAAGCAAGAAATTACTTAACAATTACATTTGCATCGTACAGGTAAAGATGCCAGCCTAATCAGAAAATATGCTCTTCTGCTATACTGGTGCTTACAAACCTCGTATCACTCCTCCTCAAACATCGTTATAAGGACTGTGGTTTTTACTCTTGCAGAGAGTTTTGAGAGGAATGAAATCATCTGAGCTCACTCACATGTTGTGCTATAAATTGATTCTAGGGGGCAAGGGCAGAGCAAGGACACTAGTTTTCAGATTATTAAACTATTCCAGGTAGAAAATGAAATCTTGGAGCAAGGTACTGATGATGAAGGATAGAGAAGTGGTCAGAGTGTGGATACTATACTTTGAAAAGGAGCTAAAAGTATGAGCTAGCAGATTGGATGTGGTTTTGAGATCAAGAGAGGAGGGATAGAATGACTATAAAGTTTTAAGCCCTAGAAACTAGAAGGTTAGGGTTGACTCTTAGTGAGATGGTAAGGTTATAAAGAGGAAACAGGTTCAGGATAGAGAAGTTTGGTTTTGTAAATGTTAAATGTGAGATGTCCGTTAAACATCCAAATAAAATGTTTAGATATATGAATTCAACAGAAAGGATATTACCAGTCTTCCCCACGAATCCCAGGTACAAAGAACATTTAATAATTTTCTAGCAATAAAGTCTTATTATATATGTTTTTAAATTTTTAGGAAGGATTTATAAATCAGGATGCAAATATTTCAGTCCTATGCAACTGAGTGAGTTGTGTTTATATGGGTATAACGTAGCATTTTTTTCTTAAAAGAGAACTAAGCATTTAAGGTTTCCAACTGATACTTTTATGCTTTCAGTTAGAAAAAAGGGAATAAGACCATATTTTATTTTTAGAGAAAAGTGATACTTAGAGATAAGCGTTTTGGTGGTGCTGCTGTGTGCAGACAGACTACATACCAGAGCCCTGCCCATCATGTCCCCATGGCCTCTGTTCTTGGGCTAAGAATGTTTAACTCTTGATATCAGAAAGTCTTGACATTTTGAAATCATTTTCTGTATTTAGAATTAGTAATACAGTTTAATGCACTTTTAAGTGACAAGGAGTGCAGACCATATCTCTGGCTTTTTGTGTATTGTCTGGTTGCCCTTGTTTTATTCCTACTCAGGATGCTTCTGCAGTAGCTGCTAGAAACGTGCGCTCCTCCTGACAGAGCTTTAGAAAGAGGCGGCAATAACGAGACTTGATAACCTCAAAAGCTGTGCACAGGAAAATCATCTGCGTTTGAGCTAAAGAAAGTCATGAAATCAATTATAGAGGATTCTAGTTAGGTGTCTCTTGCCCCTCCATAGATGGTTTTTCATCCACAGGTAAGATAAACGAGGAAAACTCGCAGAAGATACAAATGTGTGTTTATTAAGTAAGCATTTTTTTCAAGTCAGAATGAATTTTTTTAAAATTTTACTTAATTATTTTTATAGAATTTAAATCAATGTTTTTTATAATTCAAATTTCTGAATTTAGTTCCTTGTCTAATCCAATAACATTACATGAAAATATGAAAATGTTAGTTATTTTACTTATTGATCATTCCCATTGCTCCATGCAACTTAAAAGTTAACTTACTTCTTCATTCAAGCTCTCCTTTGAAGTCTTGTCTAGAAGTTATAGACTATTGAAAATGTAATTTTAATGAAATGAATTGTGTTTTTCCCTTTAGCCCCAAACATACAAGTATCAGAAAATTTCAGGTGTCCTAACCAAAATAGCTAACTACAATTTCCCTCAAAATAAAGTTCCTGTTGCCCATTTTTAGATGACATTTTAGAAATCTCCATTTCACAGATGCAAAGATCCGTACTACAAAATTCAACATCTACTATATGCAAAATAAAGGCTTTTTTAAAGCAAAAATGTATATTTATTCAAAATTACATTATACCATTTTTAATATTGTATTGGAATAAACAATTCCCTCAAAAGGTCAAAGGTAGTTGAGCCAAATAGTAAACAGTGTGCTCAGTATTCTTATAATTACCTCTTGGACATCTTATTTAATCTGTTTTGAAAACAAACACTACTTAGTTTGGGGAGTTTTATTTATCTTTTACACAAATATGAAAACTGAAAAACTGAATTAAGAACAAGACAGAGCTTTGAACCTCTGTTATATATAACCAATTATAATGCATTGCAATTTTTTAATATGGTTTAGGGTTTGTTCACTTCTTATCTAGGTCCCTCTCATTCACCACAAGAACTAAGTTTGACAGAATAAATGCATTGCTATCATTAAGGAAAAAAATATTTGCATGAAATTTGAAACTAAGTCAAATACTGACTGACCAAATACCTTCTGAATTGTAACAATGTCCACTATTTACTATAAAAGTACATTTATTGTATTTAAGACCTATGCTTATTTGTTTTCTAATTTTTTTTTTATTTCAACAGTATCATTTGCACTCCTTTAAAAAAAATAGTACAACTTGAGTGTCTCAGTCCAGTGCATTGCTATTTCACGTTTTTATCCTATCCTACAGTATATCCTACAGTATAGGGGAATAAATTCCCACGCTCAGTGCAGAATAGGTTCCATAGTGTTATGGCCATGTGCCGGGCTAATCTATGGATATTTACTAAATAAAAACTTCAATTCATGAAAAAAATGATATGCTTTAAGCAATTAAAGCGATATAATAATGTTTCAAAGCCAAGCCTCCTTATGTATTTATTATTTTCTCCCTTTCAAATAGTAATAGTGCTAACTAGTTCCAAGAGCATATTGGAAAACATTTTTTTCAACTAAAACAAAACAAAATCCTTTTCACTACTAAAGATAATTACACACACACTGGATATTTAGCCAGTCCTCCACGTTTGTTCCAATATATTTTAGGTAATCTGCTGATTCTTACACGATCTAACAGCCTCATAAATTTAAAATGTATCACTATTTCTTAGGCTATATAGCTATATAGCACATATAAAATGGAACATTTGCCTATTAGCCGATTGATGCAAAAAATGTAAATACCATATCTGAAAGTTCACACATCGTGCCAGAGCTCTGCTCCTTTTATTTTGTGTTGAAAGTCATTCTGAAATGTCCTCATAACTGGTGGCAATTTTTCAAGTAATTATTAATAAACACACACCAAATAAGAAGCAAAAGAAATTATTAACCAACCAAACCAGCTAGACGCTTAGATAAAATAACATAAGATTGTATAAACTTTCAGCAGGTTTTCTTGATATAACTTCTTTAAAGGACCATAAGCATGTCCATACGCTTTTGGGTTATTTGTAGATGAAAAGGAAGTCTGTTCCTGAAGACACACTGCCATAGCTCTAAAAGTTTCTTTTTGTGAAGAGTAGTAAACATGTTTCTTGATGTTTCAAACAATTCTGCATTATCTTGATGCATCAGAGGGACCTCTGTTCCCTCAGAAATATTACAGAAACGTCAAATGTTTAATTTAACAATGTGACCTAGTTAATATTAAAGAGAACCCAGCTGCTTGGCTTTCTTGCTTATGAATGTATGAATTTTCAGTACTGTAAAGTAAACAAGCATTTTATATGAAAACACTTAAGGAATGTCTCTGCCTACACTTATGCAAACTATTAATGAAATAAAAGTAATCATGCATGCACTTCAAAAACTTGCTTGCAACACTCAATTTAATATTTGTATATTGTTTTAGCATAGTGCCATGTTTGTCAGTAACATGTTGAAGTTACTGTATTGAACTTACACAATAAAGACAATACTATACGAGAATACTCAAAGCAAGACCTCAAATATCCTTCTTCAAATTATAGCTATATTTCACCCTTATAATATAATAGATGCATGTATTTACTTTTTGGAAGAGAGAACAAATAGAATCCATATTCTAGTATCACTGCTTTATTCCATTTTTAAAGAGGCACTTCTTCATATTTCTTAGAATATATTTTTATGATAATCTCTTCCTTGTAAAATATCAGTCAAAAATGTGTGCAAATATCATGGACAACATAAGGAAGTTACTTATTTTTAAACCAGCTTTGGAAGCAGCTGCCCCTGAAACACTGGAGAAAAGAAATGATACAAGAAATAGAAGGTTAGGCAGGCTAAGTGAGGGAAGTAAATGAATTATGGGCCTATTCCAAATCAAACGTGGTAATTCTTTGATGTCTACAAATTTTAAGTAACAAGATAACTGAAAAAGAAAAGCATAGCTCTCAAAATAGAGAGGCAAATCATTAGAGCAAACAGTCTAGTGTTCGTGTGTATGTGTGAGTGGGGATGTACTATCTCAATGAAATCGAAAGCATATAAGGGTGCTTATTTACTATGTATGTAACAGTAGACATAGCAACGTAACACAGAAAATCACATGAGGAAAAAGAAAATTCCTAAACAGTGTTAGTTAGCTGGTGCTGAGGGGAAAATTCATAAAGTTGATCAAATGTTCTCTAAGCAGCTTCAAAAACATTACTGGAATTTTTTTCCAGACTGAAAAGACATAGGCAGACCGAACTAGATACAGCAATTTCAAAACACATCATTGTTGTAATTTGTTCATTCATTTAAAAATATTTTACACAATCCAGCCAACTCTCAATTGCTCATTTGAAAAAGAGCCGTCAAGCAGCAATGCCAATGCAGTTTCCAAATGTGGGGTAGGGAGAGAGTGTGAATGATACTTATAAGTGGGTAGGTATACACATAAAATATGCCTTCCAAGTTATTTCTGTATATGACACTAGCTTATGACAGGGGGAAAAAAAAGCTGGCTATGCTGGTTGACATCTGAAGCTGGTAGAATTCTGAAAATTGGCAATAAATGGTGCATATCAAATGAAACTCATGAAAATGCAAGGTTGACTGGCCTCCTGTACTTACTTTCTTTCCATTTTATTCCATCATATTGTCTAACACTTGCTTGTATAGTATATAAAGCCCAATGCTAAAAAATGTATGTCAAGTTGGCAAAAACGTAAGAACAACATTGGTTAGGTTCTTAGATTAAGAGTTGCTGTGGCTTTTTATTCCAATGCATTCCAATCTCTGTAATATTTATGGGTGGAGCAGAGGACCGACAGTCATTATTCTTCTGCATTTGATTGGAGGTCAGCATTTTTAAGGTATCTTGCATTCATATTTTTAATGTATATTTATGTATTTTTACAAATACTAGACAGTCCATTGGTGACACTGCAGAATTGTGTACTGATCTTGATTTTAAGATTCTTAGCTATAGAATTAGAACTTGACTTTTTAAAGCTTTTGACTAAGAAGTATATGAAGGCTGCTACATGCCTTTATTTCTGTTGGTTTCCAAAAGTTCCTTGAGATATTTTTCTTTCAAAAGAATACTTTAATGTTAAATCCTCAGTCTCAAAAATTACCACTCTGAAAAGGTGGTAAAAATCTTGCTTTTTCACACTAGAATTTGAAATTTAAAGTTAAATTTTTAAAATGTGCTATCATTGCAGAATTTTTATGAAGTGAAAACTTTAACATAAGGATTCCAAATCTAGATTTATACTATAATATAGTATCTCAGATGCCCTCAGAAGATTTCATTATCTCTCCTGGATGCAATATGCTCTTAAAATCTTTTCTGAGAAGAAAACGTGAACTTACTGGATCATTAGGAAAATTAACTTGAAATTGGGGAAAACAATATTACTCTCCATCACCTGATACTGCCTACTGCCTTTGTTGATACCTGTTGTTTTTTTGAAGACAAAATATATTGCACTAAAATGGCAGAGTCAAGATTGCATTACAAATTAAATTGAATTCCCTTAAATAAGTTCACTGAAAGTCTGTTTTACTATACCTCATTTTCATTAACTTTAATGGAAGCGGTTTTCCAGAGTTAGCATTGCATACAGTAATCTATTACGTCTCTAAGACCATTGAATATGTGTGATTTACTTTGTAAGCCTGTCACATTGAGGATTTATTAGAGCTCAGTAAAAATATATACGTGTGTGAGAATATATATATTTTTTCAACCAGTGCACAAGAATTAGAAATTAGCCCCTTATTGGTACTTGGCAACTTTTATGTTCAAAATTAGCTGTCAAATACTATTCATGTATGAGTTCTCTTTCTCTTGATCAAAGAGTTTTGGGGGAAAAAGTTTCTTAAAGTACATCAGACAGGGATAAAATGGGGTCTGGAATAAAGGACACATTGTGAAGACAGCAGTTTAAAAAGAATCCACTCTCTTTCAGAATTCCACATCTTAATTTGGGGAACATATTTTTTTCACAAGACTCCAGGAATTAAACAACATAGAAGAGTTCAAGTGTTGAGTTTACCAGGTCATTTGCCATTCCTTGTCTCCCAAATGCAAGGCCAGTGATAGTCACCAGGGTACATTTTCTGTGAACTGAAAATCACTAGACAGTTAATACATTTATCATAATAATTTCCTAGAATCATCTAGTTCCCTGTGCCCATTAAATGTACATTTGAGTACGACAGTTTCAGAGAAAAACAATGAAACAATCACTATGATAGCTGAAATATGGCTTCATAGGAAACAGGGCTACATTTAATTAGCTTTAATTGCTTATGTGTCTTTTCTGTTCTTGTTATAGTTCATATCACTGGCATAGACTCATAAGCCAATCTTCCAATTTAAGTTACTACCAAAATTTACAAACTTGACGTGAAGAGTACATTGTATTTACAAAGAACTTGGCACTTACAGAATAAATTATTGACCTTTTAAAAAAAATTCAGACCAGGGCACCCATGGTTCAGGCAAACGGGAAAGCCTGATGTCTTATATATTATGCTACATTAACGTGAATAAATAAATTTCCAGCTGGTAATTCCTCCACAGCGCTGGCCCTGGTGCTGAAAACAAGTACCTTCCATTTCTAATCCATGGGGAGGGTAGAGAAGTTATCAGTCCAGAGAGAGCAAAGGTTGCATGTTTTCTTCCTCATTTTTATCCATGCGTTTTAACACTGTAGGATCCACAACTGATTGGGATCTAGAAACGATAAAGCCAATGTCAGTGCGTTACTGCCAAACAATCACCTTCTGTTCTCTGTCTTTTCTCCTTTATTACTTCTCTCATGGATGCGGATTAACTTTTTCTACAACAAGAGACTTATGAACTGAGAATGCTGCACATTTAAAGAGATACATTTATGGTGATGTTTTGCATCAAAGGAAACAATCCCCTCTGGCCTCTGAATAGAAAAATGCACAGCAGAGGATTCTAAATACATAATAATAGGCTTAAGTTCTCTTCTTTACAGTCAAGCAAGAGACTTTTCTTTGAGTCTGAGAATTTCTAGTACAGGACTGATGCATTCCAAGAGATCACCAAATGGGGGAATTATTACAGTGAACTTATTGTTATAAGAAAAGAAGTAGAAATAAAAGGAGCCTTGATTCCTGTCTGAAAGGGCTCTATGAAACGACTTCAACAGGAATGTGCATTTTTAACCATCTTTTTTTATATTTAATGAGAACTTTAGGGAAAAAATCAATATTTCAATATGAGTTTTGTTCAATTTTCCACTAGGGCATCTGAATAAAATCAATCTTACTCTTGAAAACTTTAAGAAAAGTAGAAATCCCTCTTGTTTAGTCAGGAGCACTTTATGATTAGGAAAGCAAATAATGTGAAAACCCCTTGCACATGCCTTTGATAGCAGGCGGGAATTATATCTCAGTTCCTCACTAGGAAACAACATAAAACTGGGAAGGAGGAAAGTCAATGAAAAGTTCTACTGTGGTGGCAGGAAGCTGTCATCTTAATGGCTATGGCATTAAAGAAGCAGCTGCCCTTTTAAATTCTCCTCCATAATGAATTTTTCCCCTGCTGCTGCATTCCAACCATTTGGCTATTGCTGTGGCAATATGCCTCTTCACAGACCTCATTAATTTTCAAAAAGAAAGACTATAAGCTAAAATACAACCACACATGCTAATGAAGAAGAACAGCAATGGAACTAATTATCAAAGCAAAAATAATTACAGAATTAACTGATAAATTGACTCCTTCATTTAAATAAACTTAAATTCATTTCTAAAGAGAGAATGAAAAGGAAGGTGAGAACTTTAAAATAAGGAGGTTTATTTCCTAAGTCACTTTCACTATTTTACCTCAATAATAGGTATTAGATGCATATGTCAGAATGGAGACTGGCTGCAGTTGAATGTGGGGTGTGTGTGTGTGTGTGTGTGTCTGTGGGTGTGCAGGAGAGAGAAAGAGACAGAGAGAGAGGGAAGGAGAAGGAGAAATGATAATTTATCTTAGAAAAAAGTACATGAATAAAATACATTTTAACACAATTGACAATTGCACAAAGCACTTAATAATTAGACTTGTAACATTGTTTTTCTTAGACTCAACTGAAATAATTGGTTTCCCAAGATGAATCCATGCTAAAATATACAGGGGTTCATTTAATGTCCTGCACTAGAGGGTTACTTGACAACGAGTACCCACTAGACTATAAATTCCATGAGCAGGGACTTTATCAGTTTCTCTCCTTGCTGTGAACACAATGCATGTCACAGAGTCTGTTACACAGTAGGATTTCGATTAACTTTTATCCAATAAATAGTTTCCATACTGATAGAAGATGGCTATCAAGCATTCAAAGCGAAGAGTGATGAAGATAAAGCAATTTATCCTGTGGAGAAAGAAATTCTTAACAAAAACATTTATTTTAAAATTCTCACAAAGTTAAATACATAAATGTTGAGGCATATCCTAATAATATATTCAAGTACACACCAAAGCTCTTCAGACAGCACAGAGTCTACAATATAATCATTTGCCATAATGTTCTATTAAAACACACATCATACAAATACACATACACATGCACACACATCTTTTAAAACCTTACGTTCCTTGACTACTTTTACTATCAAATGTAAAATAGATAGCTAGTGGGCAGCAGCCGCATAGCACAGGGAGATCAGCTTGGTGCTTTGTGACCACACTAGAGGGGTGGGATGGGGAGGGTGGGAGGGAGGGAGACGCAAGAGGGAAGAGATATGGGGACATATGTATATGCATAACTGATTCACTTTGTTATAAAGCAGAAACTAACACACCATTGTAAAGCAATTATACTCCAATAAAGATGTTAAAAAAATTTTTTAAATAAAAAAATATTAGAGGATATGGCAATTTTAATAAAATAGTTTAAATTACAGTGCACTATCCAGCCTGGGATTAAGTTCCTAGTTTGCTTTTTTTAAAAACGTCTTTATTGGAGTATAATTGCTTTACAATGGTGTGTTAGTTTCTGCTTTAAAACAAAGTGAATCAGCTATATGCATACATATACCCCCATATCCCCTCCCTCTTGCGTCTCCCTCCCATCCTCCCTATCCTACCCCTCTAGGTGGTCACAAAGCACCGAGCTGATCTCCCTGTGCTATGTGGCTGCTGCCCACTAGCTATCTATTTTATGTTTGGTAGTGTGTATATGTCCTAGTTTGCTTTTATCATGCACTACAGATGTCAGAATTGTTGGATGATGAATGCTGCTGGCTCAATACGCAGAATGATTCCTCAATAAAACAAGCCAGGCAGAAACAATTTCTGATTAAGATTTTTTTGATATTTAATTGCCCCAAGTGTACTGTTGTTTTAGTCTAGATTTTCTTTTGTGCTCTCTTATACAAAAAAACAGGGTTATTTGTGCAGGATCATAACTGTTAATAAATTGGTCTGTTTCAACTGCAATAGAGGAAGTTACCTAACATTAACTCACAGTACATCTTAGCAGTCTCCAGCCTCTACTGTCTTTCAATGAATAACTTTTTTTCCTCATGAAAACCTATAGTTTAACTTTAATTATCCAGGTATCATTTATTCATTTATTATGTATCTACAATATTGTGCTATACCTTAGTGTTTAAGAGACTAGATTTTAGACAGAAATGGATTCCAATTCCACCTTCTGCTATTTATTAGTTCTGTGACCAAGGGAAGGCTATTTAAACTTCCTAAGATTTTGTTCCCTTATCTGTAAAATGGAGAAAATAATACCTACATCATACAGATGTATTGAGGATCAAGTGCAATAATGCATGCATAACCCCCGGCATTAATTCCGGCAGATAGCATATGGTAGTGGTTAAGGAAATAACTTAGAGAACACTATTACCTGTGTTCCAGCATTAGTATTGTAGCTTTGGAGCTATGTGAAATGCAGAAGTTACTTACCTTCTCTGTATCTGGGTCTCCTCATCAATAAGATGGGTATAGTATTACCTTATTAGTTGTTTAGAAAAGCAAAGGAGTTGATGTATACAAAGCATTAGGTAGGGTTTGGCACGTAGTAACAATAGGTGTTGAATATTATTTAATAAAATGGAAGTGCATATTACCATTAACAACATTAGTGTTGATGCTCACTGCAACTGTTGTGTGCCAGACACTATCCTGGGTCCTAGAGGCATAAGGTAAAAGACATTCCCCGAGTTCAAGGAACCCATTCTCTAGTGAAGTTTGTATTCTTTCACATGATTATACTATCTCTCCACAAATTTACACGGAGGAACATAATCTTCTAGCTATACACGTAGCTAAATTCACCCAAAGGAACAGTTATCTACAACTCTTTGGTGAAGGAATGATTTTTCCCCTCTCAATCTAAGAATGATATAAAACTGGAAAAGGAGATGGAGGAAGGGTGGAACCTAGAAACAATTTTCTCCCGTCCTTGATGGGGAACTACCATCCCCTGCCAGAGAGAAGATAAAAATAAAGTGAAACAACTTTCTTGATCTCATTCTTCAGGAGTTTTCAAAGAGAACCATATAAGCTTCATATGATACAAAAGCTACACCAGACAAAGGATGTCTGGAATTCCAATCAGCCCATGTCAGAAGCAAGAAACTCAGGGTTGGGGAGGTCATCGTGCTGTAAGCCAAGTCTTCAGGGGACAAAATGTCCTAATTAATTGGAGAAGAAAATCAGGATCCAAAAAGACTTCAAAATGTGGATCGCCTGAACCAAATCTAACAAGATGATGTCAATTAAAATAATGTGCTTGGAGGAAAAAGCTAAACACAGAAATAAAGAATTATGAGGATAAGGATCTATAAGTAAAGAGACCAGTTTTAAGGGGTTCAATATGAGTCAGCAATGTGCCTTGGCTGCTTGAACGGCAGCAACAGTGACAGCAACAGCAACTAAAGGAAGCCAATGAGGTCCTCACTGCAAAGCCAGAATTCTGGAACCTCTATGCAAGTAATGATAACGTCAGATGTCACCTCTACAATTCTAAACACTGCACCTAAAAGGGGCCACTGACAGACAGCAGAGGACTCCTTCATTCATTTAACTGGTGCCTAGTGAGCATGGTTTGTGTGCCAGGCTCCACTCCAGGCACTGAGGATTCAGAAGAGAACAGGATAGACAAAGCCACTAAAGTCTCCCTGAAGCTTACATTGCAGGACAGGGGGATAAATAACTAAATAAAATCAATCATTTCACTGACTAATAATGAACTATGAAGAAAATAAAGAAGGTGATTGATAGGAAGTGTCTAGAATGAGTAGGAAGTAGAGCTGATTAAGACCTGGTGACTGAGAAAGACCAAAAGACCCTCTTGAGGAGATGACCTTTGATTGGGGCCAGCCATTGGAAGACAGAGGAAAAGAATATTCCAGCCAGAGGTGACAAGAATAAAGACCTTTGGATAGGAACAAACTGGGGAGGCTGAAGGAGAATAAAGAAGGATGTTGTGTCTGAAAGGTAGGGGAGGAGAGAAAAGGTAAATAAACTTAGAGGAGAGAGGTAGGCAGGATCAGATCATGCAGCATATTGTAAGTCTCGATATGGAGTTGATTGTATTCATTGTATAATCAGCAGTCACTTAGAAATTCAAAGCAGAGAAGTGAAATGATCTGATTTACATTTTTAAAATATTATTTTGACTGCCACATGGATAATATAATAAATGGAAGGTAGGGGAGCAGGGTAAAGGTGGAGGCAAAGAGAGCAGGTAGGAAGTTTTGGAGGAAGTGTAGGTGATGGGGATGCAGCTAAGGCTGTAGAGGATATGCAGAGAGGTGTGCTCAGAGGAGGGGACCACATTAGTTAACAAGTCACAGAAGGAGGGGCTAAAGGAAATGAGCATTGCTAGCTGGCAAAGGAAAAGACTAAGGGACACCTATGAGAGCTGTCTCCAAATCCTCCTGAAGCTCAGTTCTACAGTGAGGGCACTCTGTGTCATGCTGTCACAGAAGAGTAGACAAGATGTATATCAACAACATGAAAGACTCTGTACCTCATGGATTGGAACCTTGTTCCATCACATATAGACTATGTGACTTTGGGGATACGAATATCTGTTTAACAAGGTTGCTGTGAGAATTAAATAAGTGAATGTTACCAAAAAAGTACCTAGTAAGGGCCTAACTCATGAGAAGTTTATTAAAAATGGTAGATTGTAACAATTATCACTGTTAGAATTTTAATTTTTATCAGAAGGAACCTATTCTTAGGTAATGGCTTTTAACCATTTTTGTCTTAGACAACTTTGAGAATTTGATGAAATATACCTTCTCTCCAGAAAAAAAAAGCACTATATATACATTTATATATCTATATATACATACATACATTCAAACATATACACACACAGTTTTGAATACAACTTTTATCACTTTACAGACCACTTTGAGAGTCCATCAATGAACCCCTTTGGTGAGAAGAGCATATAACTCAAATTAGGAAGCCTTGTTTTAAGAGGAGGGAGTTGAAAAGCCCAAACTTGATTTAAAGATAAGCTTGTCAATTAGTGGAGAAATTAAAGTTGAAGATGTTCCTGGCCTTTCCGTTCTCTCCAAGGAGTTGTGGAGCAGCCTGGGGAGAGAAAGGCATCACACCCTGCCCCCCAAGAACAGCAGCAGCTGCAGCAGCAAATAAAAGAGGCCAGTCTCAAAGATGCCACTGCATGAGTCAGTGGTGACCGAATGACCCTAAGGCTTTCCTCAGAGAAGGATGCAAGATAGTGTTTGCAATGACATGGGAGATGCCCTTGTGTCCTCCCTGAATTACGTGAAGAGAGACTTGTAGGAGCTGTGGTTCCTATATTTCCAGGATAGGAAATGAACCAAGAAATAATATTTGTGATCCAAATGAACGCTGGGCTGGTGTGGCCTGGGGTAGCATAAGAATTAGATGTCTTCATCTAATTGCTACAGAATGCAAACTCAGAGGCAGTTACGCATTTGTGTGTGTCTGGCAACCCCCTTGCCCTCGATCACCAGTAGATCATGGCTGGACATATGTTTTACCCATATTAGATACAAAACGCCTAGGAAAGTTTTTATTACAGAGCATGTGTTGAATAAATACCCATTGACTGAAAGAAAACAGGCCTAATAACACTATGAGAGTCAAAGCAGGAAATCAGATTCTGACTCAACAGTGAATTCTGTAAAGATTAAAGCTGTAGGGAAAGACAGTGTTTTGCCCCAGGAATGGCTAGACAGAAACTTTTAAACAGAAACTTGGCAGAGATGCTGAAAAAAGAACGTAAGCTTTGAATGTTAGTGTTTGAAGTGTGTGTCTGTTCACTCTATGGATCCCTTCCTTCAAATGAAATCTTACACAGGAGTCCAAAAATTTGTTTAGATAGTCAGTCTCACCGCAGTGGAGATGGGCACTGTCCCCACCCGCTACCTGCTTGCCCTGAGGCACTCAACCAGAACCTTAAAGAACAGTTTGAAAAGCCACTGGATTGGCTGACTTCTAAGGGGCCAGCTGGATTGTGAATTTGGAGCAACATTGAGTTGAGGTTACCTTGAATGAATTTATCTTTGACTTGAAACTCCTTAGACATCCAATCATAGGAGCATGAAAGTCTTTAAAATGTCATCAAATAGCTACTTCAGAAAAATATAAAATCTGGAGTTGTATCAGGTGTCCCCACCCTGGCCCAGCCCGCTTCCCAGCAACCTCCAGCATACCTCTTCATGGACTTGGGGGAGAGTTCCTTCTCTACCTCCTTCACAGGCATGCTGTAGGAGTCCACATTGTATTCACTGTCGTCATCATACTCGTGGTCTAGCAGTGTTCTTGCCCAGGTTCCCATATCATAAGGGGGGAGCATTCCTCCAAACTCAGAGGGCAAAATCTCAGGATGAATTAGTTGGTGCAGACTGTTCAGGTTGTTACCGTGCAAAAATATCTACAAATGCAAGAAGAGGGTGGGAGAAAACACACAGAGGAGAATAAATATCACCCAGATTTTGGGAACTGGGCGGGGGGTGGGGGGGATGGAGGATTGAGGATAGGAAAGTCAAAGCAAGAGTTTTCCATGTCTGTTAAAATATTTAAGCCCTTCATCTACTCTGTGAAACAGGAAGGCTGGTTCTGTAATCCTAATACTTCATATAAAAATCCTGAGGCTCAGGGATTTTAGGTAGCTTCTAGAAGACCAGATCATTATTGGTTTAAAGAACTGGAACAAGAAATTTCGTTTCCTGCTTCATAGCTGGGAACATGAGCAGAATCTAATGTGCACGTTGATCTGCACATTATCCTGGTGTTAGCTGTACAAAGCTGATGATGTGCATAATGAATGCTGTTAAAAGACTCTTCTCATAAGGACTCAACAACTGCTGAGCCCATTCACGTTATTAAACCCAAAAGCTGTCACCAGTATGGCTTTCTCTTTATTTTCGGTAAAAATAAGAATACTGTAACTACTAAATTACTGCTTTATAATACAAAGTATGTGATGTAAATAAAAGTAGATTAGCATCATCACAATGAAAGGTTGACTGAAGTTTCACATCCCAAAGGACCAATGTTCTATGATGTTGCCAGCATCTTCTCTGCTAGAGATTTCCATGGTTATCATTCAAATCAGAAATGGAATGAGTTGAAACTGTAAAGCTGTGTGCATCTGTTAATTATTCTTATCACTCTCTACATACAGCTTTTGGTTAAACTGGAGAATTATTTAAGCTACATACTCAAGATTTGTTTCTCCATAAATTGCTACCTCTTTCCTCTTCTTTCATTTCAATCTCAAGACTTCAGATCAGTCTTCTCTGATAAAGTACTCTTGTCACCTCATATAAACTTTTATATTTATTTAAAGATTATAATTTATAAGTGGCTTAGAAATCTCACACTTCAGGTTCAAGATGAACAGAGGTTCATCTTGCTTTCCATACTTTTAGAATCCATGGAAGTAAATATACTGGAAAACAAAGACTAGTCTATATCAAATAAAATGAGAGGAGTGGGAGTCACCAGTCAACAAATAATTTCAACAAATTGTGGAAGAGTATAAAAGCATCTGAGATTGGGTCACTGGTCAAAATGATCACAGCAAGTGGCTGGTGGAATACATAATGTGGGGCTTACAGAGGTGGAAGATACTGTCTTCCCCAAGTTAAATCAGGTTAATTGCACTTTACACCTTCCCCTTCCTACTTACAGAGCACAACAGGAAAACACACACACTCTCTCCCTCTCTCTCTCTCTCTCTCTCTCGCTCTCGCTCTCGCTCTTATAATTTTCCTGGGAAAATTAAGTTCTAGCCCCTGAAATCCCTACTTTATTAGGTATACAACCTTTATTTCATCAGATGTACTACTTAATGTCAGAAACCTTATCTTTCAAGTCATGCAAGAGTTAGGTAATAAATCCTTAGAAAAGTAAATGTAATTCACACTACTTCTCTTTTCACTAACACTCTGTTCCCTCCTCCCTCAACATCACTTTCAGCTTTGGCCTTGTTTCCTCTTTCCCTGAAAAAATAGGGCAACCAGATGAGACCCACCCACTAGCATCTGTGTCCATATGCTTTGCCTTTGCTCCCAGCACAATGGAAGAATAAACTCTACAAAGGCCAACCCCTCCACCTGTGCACTAGAATTCATTCTCTCTTCCACTCAGTTATATTTCCCAAACAATTCTCTCTTGTCTCTCTCACATCATCAGATTTCCTCCTCTTCTGTATCTTTCCCATCAAAGAACAAACATGCCAACTCTACTCTTCCCTCCCCCACCATACAGATGCATAAAACCTCTCTTGACCTTACCTCCAGTTATTATCCTATTTTTCTCCTTCCTTTCATTGCAAAACTCATCAAAGGAGTCATCTATATTCATTGTCCAAGTACTTTTGTCCCATTTTTCCTGAATCGAATCCAAATAGGCTTTGCCTCCCACCATTGCATGAAAATAGCTCTTGTCAAGATCCTTCTCACTGCTAAATTCAGTGTCCAATAATTCTCTGTCCTTATTTTCCTTAAACTCTCAGCAGCACTGGATATAGTAGATGACTCTCCTCATTGAAACACTTTCTCCCAGGATCTCTTGGTTTCCTTCTATTTGATAGATGCTTTTTTCAGACTCTTTTGCTAGTTATTCCTCACCTCCCCAGCATCTTAACATCAGAGAGCTCCAGGCTTCAGTTCTCGGATTTATTCTCTTCTCTAACTATACTCACTCCTTGGTGATGTCATTCAGTCTAGTGCCTTTAAGTATTGTCCATACACTGAAAATTTATATTTTGAAGCCAGACCTCTCTTTTGAACTCCATATTGGTATTTCTACTCCCTATGTCACACCTCCACTTAAATGGTAAATGGGCACCTGGAGCTTAACATATCCAAGATTGAACTTATAATTCTCTCCCCCAAATCAACTCCTCCCTATTTTCAATGTCAGTTAATCGTACAAATATGCTTCTAGTTTCTCAGGCCAAAACATTTGACTCATCTTTTACTTCTCTCATAATCTAAGTTGTCAGTAAATTCTTTTGGTACTACCTCCAAAATCTATCCTGAATTCAAACATCTGAACAACTCCACCCTTACAACCCTAACACAACTCCCATCATCCTTCACACTGTGTTACTGCCTCCTAACTGCCCTCCTGACTTCCACTCTTGCCACCAACACTCTATTCTCAACACAGCAGACCGAATGACCATGTTAAAACATCCATCAGGTCACATTATTCTGCTCATAATCCCCCATTGCCTTCTTCTTTCTCTTAGAGTAAGTCCTATAAGATCCTCTATGAACTCTTTCTGTGAGCACATCTCCTACTACTCACACCCTGCTGGAATATGCCATGCACACATTTGTCTCATCATTTATTGAAGTTTTACTATATTCTCCCCCGTGTATATTTTTTCTTCCTCCATTTCATGCAAGAAGTCTGGTTCTTTGGGTCTCCTTTGCCTCAGATTACCTTACAATTATACTTAGGCTGAACTTTTAAATTTAAAAAAATTTTATTTTCCTAAACCGTGCCATTGAAGAGATTATGGTAGCTGACCATAATTATGGTAGAAAGAGGGTAGAATATTTTTAAGAATTAGCAAGGAATAGAATAGCAAGCCCACGATTGAGGAAGAAGTGGAAATTTGTGACAACTAGCAGGAAAACCTGTTTCCTGTCAGCTCTTGGGGTGTGGCAGGACCACATCTGTGGACCAGCTGAAGAGTGCACTAGGGTAGTGGACTGAAACCTCGCCATTGGGTTCTGGCTTCAGTAAAGATGCTGAAGCATCTCCTTCTGCTGGAGCAGAAGGAGACCTTAATTCAAGGAACTAATACTAGCTTGAACAGTGAGCATGTCAAAAGTGGCCATGATGGATGGGAAGTTAGGCTCTACATGAAAGATTCTAGACACTGGTGAAATTTTGAGAAGAAGGGACCCCTGTCAACCCCTAAGGTTGACATTCCCATCAGCCCAGTATGTTGGAAACTCAAAGTCTGATTTAATTTAAGAAAATGAAGAGCTAAATGTCTACTGTGAAAGAGGATTCACGACTCTTTCCTAGGTTTCCTTTTACCAGTTTTTCAGAACATAGATTTACAGCATCTGTGTTATAAGTTGTTTGAGTAATACTGTAATGCTGAATCACTTGGGATTCCAGTAAGGAAATATAATAACGTTGCATTGTGCATTGATTATATACTTAAAAATTAAAGGTGTTTCAATCTATAATTATTTTCTCATACAAAAATTTCCAAGTCATATAGTTTTAATTAAAATGGTAAAATTCAAATACCTCAATTCCATCTGGAATAGTGCTAGCAATGCATTCTTGTAGGCATTGTCAAAATCATCAAATTCCATCAAATAACCCCCAAACCTAGAACTTTCCTTGTTTTGTAGACTTGAAACTCTTCAGTCTTTTCAACAGAGCAAAATCATGTCAAAATCATGTCACAACAAGTCACTCCTGCACTCAAAGTCTTTCAAGTGCTCCTCATTTCACTCTGACTGAAAGCCCAGATCTTTACGACAGTGTACAAGACCCTCTATGAGTGGGCACACTATGTTCCTGCCCATCCAGTCCCCTAATATCCTCCCCAGTAGCTTATTCGTCTCCAGCTTTTCTGGCCTCCTTGCTGTTTGTCAAATATTCCAGGCCTGTTTCTACCTAAGGACCATTGCCTTTGCTAGTCCTTCTACCTGGAACAGTCTTCCCAATACATCCACATTTTCAGCTCTACTACCTCCTAGTTGTGATTTAGAGCAAATGGTTTCACTTTCTATGCCTCATTTTCCCATCTATAAAAGGAGGAAAATAACAATGCTTACCCTAAAGCTTTGTTGGAGGGACTAAATGAGTTAACATACCAAGAGTACTTAGAATAGCACACGGCATAGCGTGAACACTACAAAAGCATTCATTAGTACAATTTGTGCTAAAAGCCCCAGCAGGTATTTTGGATCACCTGATCATCCCTTCATAAAACAATGCTGAAAGTGTTTTTTCTGAGGCACATCAATACATTTTTCCAAATTATAAAATGTAAATTAATATGAATCTTGGTGGTAGAAATAATTCCTAATATAAATTATAATTGTTTACAGAATTCTTCCTCCTAAATTACTAAAACATATTCAACAAATTCATAAACAGAAAACTCTCTGTTCACAAATGTTTGACACCGAGACATACTAACAATGATTTCACTTTCACACTCACAGTAAGGCTTTTATGGCACTGAGATACCTGAAGTGCCTTCTCATTCATGAGAAACCTGGAAAATTATCTTCCCTATGGATTTAGAAGTAACTATATTTTCCTGTGGAACTAATCATTTGAAAATTGGTCACAGCACAGTGGTAAAAATATCCCTAAATGCAGAGCTATTTGTATTCAAATGTTAACTCTACAACTTTACAGCTGTGTAAATGAATAAGCAAGTTATTTATCCATCCTAAGACTTACTTTCCTCAGCTTTTCAATAGGAGATGATGCTTACTAAGCTTACTTTTCAGAGATGTTTGGAGGATAAAATGAAATAATGTACATTAAAATGCATTTTAAAATATTATCAATAGTGATAAATGTGTTCGGTATTTACAATGTGCCATGCACTGCATTAAATAATTTATATAAATATTCTTATTCTCAGAAAAATGATTATTTTGGAACCTACTTTGAATATCCTCATTGTTGGATAAAACTGAATCTTGGAATTCAAGTAACTTGTAATTTAAAGAGATATTAAAATTTCTACACATTAGTATTCTTTCTGAAATGTGTGATTGATCAAGACAATCACTACAAAATTATATTAGAGATCACAAAATTCACTATATTCAATGTAATACATATTGTGAAATAACTAACGCCTATTTATAACATAAAAAATTATAACTTTTCCCTGCATATTACTTGAAATTAAGTGTACCAATAACAATATAGTAACACGGTATAATTTTTTTTACTTTTAAACTGAGGCTTTAATGTATAATGAATGTGCTAAAATGTTCCCCATTTGTGGAAAAGCAAGAGAGCTAGTTTTTAAGTATTTCTTTCACAGATACACTGTTCAGAATTAATCACAAGTTTTTACATTTTGTAAAATATCTTTTATGTTATCTTTTAGAGTTATATTCAATACAGAAACACATTTTACCACAGCACATGTTATACATACAGTATGCATCATAATTTATTGAACGGGGGAGCAGTAAGGAAATAAAAAAACAAAGAAGCAAACAAATACCCTTTTCCGAGTCTTCTCCTTCAGGAAAGGCCGGATCACGGTATACAGGGCATGGATATACCATGGTTGGTTGACAAAATGAATTCCTCCAAATCGTGCTGGGAAACTATCCTAGAGTAACATGGCGGGGAAAAAAAATCAAAACACGCTTTAAAACACTGAGAAGGTTTAGGGAAGGCCATATGGTATACAAATTTGTTATTCCGTACACTTAAATGATTATGTGTATAGCTAAGGAGAAGAAAGAAGGAAGAACCTTACTGCAATTAATCATTGTAACTTTCATACAGAAACTGAAGCAATATGGAATAAAGCACATCTTTCTCAAGAATAGGTTGTTGATAGGAATTTCAGCATTTTTAGGAGTGCCACGTTTTAAGCCTGCAAACTGCTAACAGTCATTATAGACCAAGAAATATAAGTAAAAGACTTTAGAAATTTGTCAAATAATGAATCTATGTTAGATAAGTGTCTATTAAAATGTATTTAAATTAAAATGTTTTATTAAATTTCAATGTAGTTATCTATAATGTGAGGACAGTCAGATATCAAAACTCACTTTATTCTCTTTATTTTATTACCAACTTTACTATAAACACTCTCCTTTCCTTATTCCAACTACAAAAAAAGGAAACACGCTTAAGCAAAATAAAAACCTGGAATTGTAGTGTAAGAAATTTGCACATGCATTTTGCCAAGTTAAATGAAAGTTAAACCCTCTGAGCTCACCCAACAGGAGGAAAACGGGGCTATCACAAAGCCAGCCTCTCCTTCAGCAAGAACTCAACCATGTAAGGTTTGCATCTGAAGTGATGTAGAGGTGTTTTCCTCCTTTCTGTGACTAAATAGGTGCATCTCAAGTCCACCTCCAAATCTGAAGAGAATCCTTAAGCCAAATAAGTTACACCATTTGACAGTGCTACGGATTCTACGTAAATGGACATAGATTTTGCTACTGGTTCAACATTCCACGCTGAACTGACTACAAAAGTCTCCTTTAAAAAACTGTACCACTGGAAGTGTCTCTTGAGTGGCATCATAATAATTGGCATACATCTAGATTCTACTGAGAACATAAACAGGAACAAAAGAGAAGAAACTGAAATAATTGTAGATCTATTTTCTTAATTTAAATTTTCTCTTGAACAAGATTCAAAAGATTTAAAAACATGCATGGTGTAACATCATTAAATTATTTTGTTTTTAGGGGACACTTATGAGCATTAGAAATTCATTAATGATTTTATATATTGATTTTTAGAGTCAACAAACATTTTTTCTGCAACAAAATTTCTATCTTTGAGAATAACACACTACGAAAAAACCACAGTACTTCAAATAATAAATACATTCGTAAGCTGTGTCTTATTTTATGTCAATGTCTTACTTCTTTTATAAATTTGTAGCTTTCATTCATCAAGAGTATTACAAAACAGAAATGAATCAGGTAGAAATGCAGACATAGTGTCTTTTAATTTTTTTATTTTTTCAGCTAAATATGCTTTTATTTTCATATGAAAAAATACATCTGACTTCCACATAGCAGGTTACTTTTTAAAAAATTTTTATTGGAGTATAGTTGCTTTACAATGTTGTGTTAGTTTCTACCGTACACAGGCATAGAGAACAAACATATGGATACCAAGGGGGAAATGGGGGGGGATGAATTGGGACACTGAGGTTGACATACATACACTATTGATACTACGTATAAAATAGATAACTAATGAGAACCTACTGTATAGCACAGGGAACTCTACTCAGTGCTCTGTGGTAACCTACATGGGAAGGAAATCCAGAAAAGAGGGGATATATGAATCATATATGTATATATGATTCATAGTGTCTTTTAAAATTATGACATTTTTATACATAAAATGAAGATAAATAATGTATATACAATAAAGAGAATACTAATATGTGCCCTCCACTCAGCTTAAGAAATAGAATATAATTGGTAACCTTGAAGATCACTGTATTTATATATTCTTTCATTTCCCCCACATTTTAAAATTTCACATTGTATTTCAAATATAAGGATTTCTCTTGCTTATATCAATATTTTATTTTATAAATGTTATAAATATTATATTTTTATTTTGCATATTTTATATATTTTATATATATATATATATATCCCTTAAAACATACTGTTAAGTTTTTTAAGTACTTAAGCTTTATAAAAATGTCATAGTCAATGTGGTCGGGTAACAGTGTTTTTGCGGTTCGTTGTATCTGAAATTTAAACACGTTGTGCATAGCTATAGTTCATTGTCACTGTTGTATAGCATACCATTGTATGGAACACCACAGTTTATTTTCTCCTGTCCCTGCACATTGTTTTCCAAATTTTCGGTTTGTTTTGCTATCACCAACACAGCTGCTCTGCAGACTTCATTCTCAGAAGTGTCTCTTGTGCACGTTCAGGTGTATGTGCAGGGTATTTATCTAAAAGTGTTAACGTTGAGTCATAGAGTGTATACAGTTCAACTTTACAAAATTGTTAGGAGCAAACTGCACCAATTTATACTCTTCTTTCCCCCAGTAATGCAGGAAAGTTCTGGCTGCTCCACATACTACACTTGGTATTACCCATCTTTCTAACTTCTGCCAATCTAGTGGGTGTAAAATAGATTCTCGTGACACTTTAATTTGTTAGTTGCTTCGTCTTTGCTTATTTTAATTCCATCATTAATAACATTGTTTGATAACATAACCATTTTACACAGAGGTGTTTTGTTTCTGGGTCCTTGAGGGCCTGAATTTGTTATCTCTGCTGGTCTTGTTCATGATATCTTGTTTATGGTGGATCATATTTGGCTAATATTAATCCTTGGGAATCCTGAAAGAGATAGTTTGAGGATGCTTTTGTCCCGACAAGACCTATATTAGCTCCCACTAGGTTCTATCCCTGGATATGGGAGAGGCAGAGAGGTTCCTTAAATGTTTCCTGGCCAGCAGGGATTTCCCCAGCACAACCTTTCCCTAAGGATGCAGCACCTGGAGGAATGCAGGTTCTCACATCCAGTCCCCAACTTGCCCTCAGTGTGTGCAGGCCTCACGTCTTCTCCTGCCCACCGTGCACCCCCAGCAATCATTACTCTCCCAAACTCTAGGTTCCTACAGTCAACATTGGCCTCCAGAACCACTCAAGCTTCCCTTATTCTGTTTCTTTCCAATAGACTCCATGTGTTTGTCTCTGTTGGGACTTGTTTTATGTTCACAGAGTTCAGTAGAGCACCTAGACGTATTTTCATTGTGATTTATTCAACACCCTGGTGCTTCATGGCAGGGAGATCTTTAAGAATTTTTAACCTACAGCACTACCTAAAGCAGAACTACTTAGTACACTTTTAAAATATACTCTTGAGTGAGCATTTGATCTCTAGAACAAAACTGAATGAACACCAGCTATCAGGTTTTTAAGCCAGAAGTCTTAGCTCAGTGATTTTTAAACTTTGAGAACCACTTGAGGTCATGCCTTCTACTGCGAACAAAGAATATACACATGTAAACACATAACTTACACATGATGCCATGGATTCCTTGGACACATCTTTCAATACAGAATGACTTGGTCAGTACCAAATCACAGTTAAGGCAGTGTGAAAGAGAAAGGAAAGCACTGACTTTGCAATCAAGTAGACCTAGGTTAAAATTCTGACTTAACTGTACCTCTGTGTTAAAAAGGTATCAAAGTATCAAAGTCCAAAGCAAGGACATAATACTTGATTCCTTCCTTTTCTCAGTGTGATATCACTCATTTCCTTTCTCTTTTTCTTCTCCTTGTGGTATTACCATTATACACATGGTACACCTTTTGTAGTTGCCCTGCAGTCCTTGGATATTCTGTTCTGTTCTTTTTTCCCTTTGTTCTCTTTGCATTTCAGTTTTTGAGGTTTCTATTGATATATCCTCAAGCTCAGAGATTCTTTCCTTAGCTGTGTCCAGTCTACTGAAAAGCCTATCAAAAGCATTCTTCATTTCTGTCACAGTTTTTGATCGCTAGCATTTCTTTTTGGTTCTTTTTTAGGATTTCCTCCTCTCTGCTTACATTGTCCAGCTGTTTTAGCATGCTGTCTAGTTATTCATTAAATCCCTTAGCATATTAATCATAGTTTAAAATTCCCAGTCTAATAATTCCAATATCCCTGCCATGTCTCATTCAGATGCTTACCCTGTCTCTTCAAATTTTGTTTACCACCTTTTTTCAGTTATGACTTATAATTTTTTCTTGATAGCCAGGCATGATGTACCAGGTAAAAGGAACTATTGTAAAAGGCCTTCAGTAATAAAATGGTAAGAGGTGGGGGAAGGTAAAGCATTCTATGGTCCAATGGATTAGCTCTTGGGCTTTTAATGATCATGTGCCTCTGGACTGTTAACTCACAAGTGTTTCTTGATTTTTTTCTCCCCGCTTGGGTGGAGCAGGATGGCTAAAGTACCTGGAGTTGGGTATTTGCCTTTTCCCATATGGAAGACTAAAGTTGGGAGTTTCCCTCCCCCGCAGGTCAGTTAAGCTCTAATAATACCCCAGCAGGTTAGGTTCTGGTTACCTGGTTTCTCCTGAGAGCAAGCCTTGATGAGTAGAGCAGAGTACTCTGGCATATGTAAAAATGGTCCCTTTTCCCCTCCTCCTGATGCAAACACAAGGAGATTTTTCTCAAATATTTACGGTGAGAACTTGGTCAAGGTCCTGGAGGTAAATCTCACAAAAGTGTGGAAGGCCCCCCTATACCTGCTCCTCTCCCTGGAGCTTTAACTCTCAGCATTTTATACAATGAGCCTCCAGCAATTCGTCATTAACAATTCAGGCTGTCCTTCCCCAGATTGGTTCCCACGTAGGTTTCTGATCATGACTTTCTGCCCCAATAAGCCAAGACTCCCTGTATTCACCTGTTTCTCTAATCCTGGGGGGTAGGGGATTGCCCTGTGTCCTCACACCACTTTTATAGATCTAAGAATAGTTGTTGATTTTTCAGTCTGTTCAGTTTTTTCCTTGTTAGGACAGAGTGGTGACTTCCAAGCTGTTTATATTAGGAACTGGAAACCAGAAGTCTGATCCCCTTTATTTCTGATCACACCTCAGGTCTTGCAGTATTTATACCCCCACCTCTGTGTAGCTTCATATTTTCATATTCACCTTCCATATGATGCTAGTGTGATCACAGTAAAATCCGAAACTCACTACCTCCATTCCACTCCTTAGTACCATGTCACTTCCCCCCATCCCCTTCATGTCTGTTCATGTTCACATGCTGTTTTATCACTTGTTGATTCTGTTCCTACCCATATGCATCCCTCTCTTTTTGTATCATCTGCTCTTACTAATCCCTTAAGAATTAGCTCAGGCAACACCATTTCCAGGAAGCTCTTTTGATCCTTTTCCTGACTTATCCCACTGCTCTCACATCAAAGCCCATCTCTACCATCACAGTGCCTAAGTCCATCACTGCACTTGCCATGATACTAAAATTGTCTCTTTATTTATCTGCCTCCACTACTAAATTGTGAGCTCTTTGAGTGCAGAGGTTGTGTGTTCCATATGGTCTATTGGTGCTGGGCCTGGCATCCATTTCCACCTACTTCATGCCCCACCTAACAGAGCAGGGGATGGAAGGCTAAAACAGGAATCTATGTTAGCTAGGGTTCTGACTAGGTGAGATCTGTCAATGAGATGCACTTGAATAAGATTTAAAGGACTAAAGGGAGGCAGCAGTCACCTTCCTGTGCAATGACAGCTGCTAAGCAAGCTCTAGAAGAGCAATTGTTTACAGTAGTATCTGCACACCACCTTCCACTTTCTAGTTACCACCTTTGGAAGGTAAAAGTCTGCTGGGACATTAGCAGTAAGAGGGTGAAGACATCAGTTTCTTGACCTCTGAATCACATCTGCAGGGTTGGGACCTCAAAACCAAGAGAGCAGTCACAGTCCTCCGTAATTTTCATTCCTCTTGCTCTTCCAGTGAGGTTTTAAGCACTCACTCACTGCATTTAAATCCATTTTTCCTTGAACTATGCAGAGAGATTTCTGCTTTGTGCACTGAATGCTGATCCAGACTGTGCCTGATTCATCCTTCTACTCCCAGCATTTTGAAAACCTGTGTATGTGAATGTGTGTGTAAGCTAGATGAATATTTATTAAATGAAATACATTCTGATATTTATTATTTAAGTCAACTATTTACATTCTCTGAGCTACAATTTATCTGCAACATGGGAACAATATTTAACAGGACTGCTAATGGCTCCCCTTTGGTGCCACTCATTGAGCCCACCTTCTTGGTGCTGAGCTACCATATTAACTCCCACTTTACACACGTGGAAATGACCGCAGTGGTAATTTTATAATATAGTTTATTGGGCAATTGTTTGGCCCTAAATAACACTACATAGTAGAAAATAATAATCAAAATATTAAGAATATACAGTATGTTGATCATTGGCTCTGGCCACACTGCTCTTCACAGGAGACAAGGAAATAAGTGCTTTGCAATTAGTGAGAATATAGCCAAAATGGGCTGAAAAGAGTTAATAGAATTTCTACCTTCCAAAAGCTTTTGCCAATTCACCTACTTCCATTCGTTTTTCCTTGAGCAGAACACTTTGTGCTTGAGGTACAGATTGTCTGGCCTGAATTCTTCAGTTAATGGAAACTTGACCCGCCAAAGCTCTAGTGGAACTCGGCATGTCTCCAAGCTTCTGCTGACCACAAACTCAAATAAATATCCTTCTTTGGGAGAAGATGGATTTGGAAGTACTTCCAGCATGTAATAGGTGGGTTTCCTTAAGAGTTGACGGCCATGGCAAACAACTGCAAAATGAGCTCAGTCAAAGCAAAGCCTTGATCTTCTCCTCATTGGCATAAAAACACTATGAACACAAGAGACTTTGGCATCATGGGCACCATATAGAGGGGTAAACATATTTATATCTACCAAATATACATAAGAGAATTATTCACATATTTCTAGCAAAAAAAAATACGTTTGCCCTAAATATCTAGCTATTCGAGAAAAAAAAAATTAGAGAATCTGAACTATTAGCATGTAACTCAAATTTTTAACTGATTTTGATGAAATATAAAAATTGTGTATTAAGATTAACACTACTATGAGTAAATTGTCAGATTTGAGAACATAAATCAATATAGTTTCTGGTGTAATTAAAGGTTGAGGTAATAAATGTGAGGAAAATGAACTTTTCTATTATTACATCACAGCTCTGGTCTTGTTTCACAAGTAAGACTGTCTAGGACTCCTAAACCAGACTGTCTACGGTTCCTCAACTTCTTCTTAAACTTATCAACTGGGTTTAAGAATTGTCCTCAATGTGAACATAGGCAAAAATCGTATTTGTAACTCACCCATTCAGAATTAAATCTATTCGGCCTTTTTTAATGTTTGTTTTTCTTTTCCTCTTTTCTTGCACTTTTTGTAGCACTTAGTTTCAACTACTATATGCGCTATGGCAAAATGCATTTAGTGATGAATTGTAGCACCAGCACCTAGAAATTACACCTTTAATTCCACAACTCTACCTCTGAAGTTATACTAGGATCAAAAATATTGGACTGTTCTTTTATGAAGCTTTTAGAATAAATATAAAACACGCTTGTTGTAGAAATTTTGAACACAAAATAAAATATAATTTTTTTTGTGGTACGCGGGCCTCTCATTGTTGTGGCCTCTCCTCTTGCGGAGCACAGGCTCTGGACGTGCAGGCTCAGTGGCCATGGCTCACGGACCTAGCCGCTCCGTGGCATGTGGGATCTTCCCGGACTGGGGCACGAACCCAAGTCCCCTGCATCGGCAGGCGGACTCTCAACTACTGCGTCACCAGGGAAGCCCAAAGTATAATTTTTAAAAAGTCACTGATAACTTTACCACCTAGAGACAAAAGCAATACTCTAAGCATCTTGGGGTATGGCTCCATTTCTTTTCAGTTATGTTTTATATAGATGACATGAAACTCTAACAGTCTGAAATTATGATAATAGTTTTTTATAATGGCTCATATGTGTGCAACATACACGATATCACTTTCTCTAAAAGTATGAGTAGGTATAGAAAGTAGGTGATTATTGTAGCAGTTGGTACTACTGGTTCCTTAGGTAGGATCAACATTAGCTTCCTTCAGATATGTCCAAACTTCTTAAGATCAGTCTGCTTTGATAGCTAGTGGGAAGCAGCCGCATAGCACAGGGAGCTCAGCTCGGTGCTTTGTGTCCACCTAAAGGGGTGGGCTAGGGAGGGTGGGAGGGAAACACAAGAGGGAGGAGATATGGGGATATATGTATACATATAGCCAATTTGCTTTGTTATACAGCAGCAACTAACACAACGTTATAAAGCAATTATACTCCAATAAAGATGTTAAAAAAATAAAAACTTTGAAAAGAAAGCATAAAAAATATGAAATCAAAAGGTGAAGAGAAAAAAGATACAAAAGATGGTGTTAAGTAGTTATTAAGAATATTATGTTATTTGTATAGATTTTATGATATTTGTGGTATGTGTCAGCTTCTTAAAATGTCTAGTTTATAGCGATTCATTTCATTATGAGTAAAATTTCATCTTGTATCTGAAAAAAAAAAAAACCACGATTGGTCTGCTTTGAGGTGCTAACCGTAGAATGTTTTGCTAAATATGTATATTGAGGGTATTCTTTCTAGATGGTAAAATAGTATTTTAATCTCATATCCGTCTTTTATTTATTTATTTATTTATTTACTTATTTATTTGCGGTACGCGGACCTCTCACAGTTGCGGCCTCTTCCGTTGTGGAGCACAGGCTCCGGACGCGCAGTCTCAGCGGCCATGGCTCACGGGCCCAGCCGCTCCGCGGCATGTGGGATCCTCGCGGACCGGGGCACGAACCCGTGTCCCCTGCATCGGAAGGCAGACTCCCAACCACTGCGCCACCAGGGAAGTCCTCATATCCGTCTTTTAGAATGTTGTACTAGCTATTTGTCTACATGTTGTACCCATCTTCAGAAGCTTAAGATTCCTGAATGAAATCACGTTTGTTCTAGTTCCAAAGCCCTGCTCCCATTCCCTACCACTAGCACCCTGCACAGAGTCTGTAACTGAAAAGAATGGAACTATAGTTGTGATCCCATATATTTAGTGCCATCCATAGTGGACAGACAGATCCAGGCAAGTCATTCAACTGCTTTCACAAGGGAAACAAAAATTTTTACCAAAACATTCTAACTAGTGCCTTCTGCCAAACTGCAAGAAGACAGGCAGGAAAGTATTTAATTATCAGCTAATTGGTATGTCTTTTTCTGTGCCTGTCTCATGACTGGAAATAAGCCATATGTAAGTGACATTGAAAACAAAGGATCTTGACCCTGGTATGGAGATAAGAGAGTTTACATTGAAATCGTACACATGCAGGAGGATGCTTCATCTCCATCCTCTTAACTTGTAACTGTCCATTAAAACCTCATGCTATCCAGGTAGGCATCAAATAAAGGAACTTAGATGAAAAAAATTGTGTAGAAACAAAATTTCACCAAAAGGAAGTAATTGCTCTGACATGTAGGGAAACAATAATGATTAACATTTTCTACAACCAGTTTGTTTAACATTTAGAGTTTGTCATCGGAGAAAAGAGAAGAAAATAAGCGAATGGTTGGAAAATGACTAGTGAATTCCTGTTTCAGGAAACAAGTCAGCCTTCAAAGATATATCACATTGTATTCCAAAATAAGCACTTAGCAAAGCTTTTTGTTTGATGAGCAATCTCTGAAACAAAATGCATGTAAATTACAGATTTAAATTTTTATGATTCCTCAGAAAACAGTGTCTTAATTTTAATAAGTGTTTTAAGAAACATGGATTAACCATGATGGATCATTTAAAAGAGTGATGAATAGGATACATTAATTTCCCATTAATAAGTGATATTCTTTTTAGAATTAAAAATTTTTGAGATATGAATACATTTTGAAATGAGTTTACCCTTATAAAGGTTAAAATCTTAAATCCAAATACACACTAAAATATAGATAACTTTTTATGTTAAATTTGAAAATTGATGTTCTTAGATTTGCATTTGCAAACTTTACAGTATCTGTTTGTTTTAAGACCTCTGGCAAAATGTCAGCTATTGTTTAAAGTGTCTATCATGAATACAAGTGTGTCAACATGAATTTCTATTAAGGGTGATCAACAGAATGTGCTCTACCCAAAGGCAAATGCATACCATTTACAACACTTCTATTTTTAAAAATAGCCACTTTCCTTCATCCTATATGCATCGATACTTGGCTAAAGAAGATTTCATGGCGCCACGACTCCTAATAATGTCTCTTTTGCCCTGTCACTCTCCTTTTATAAAATTCAGTTCCCATTATAGAGATATGCTAGCTTTGTTCTTTTTCAGTTTTGTCTGAGGGTGTTCTCTGGTTTGTTTTGTTTTGTTTTTTAAGTTAATTTGAAATGATGCCCAAGTGCAAGTGCAGTGATGTTGCCTGATATTCTCCTTTCTGGGGAACATAAAAGAAAACTTAGAGGGGCTCAATGGAGGGCTCTATCTTCTCAATGCAAATAACTAGGAAAACTGCTATAGGATCCTCAGGTATTAAATTATCATGTCCTTTAAACTGTGAGTGGACATGAGCTGTAGGGAGAGCAGGTCTCACACCAACATTTTGAAGGCAGAGGCATTTGACTGCATTGCTTTGGTGATTGCTTGGACTGAGAGAGTCTTCCAACTTCCACTCCAGAGGTCTAGGAGGAAACTTCTCTGGGTCACTCAGAACCCAGTGGTGGCCAAGGACTGCTCCAGCTCACAAAGCTACAGGCCTAGAGAAAGGGAAGGAGTGATCCTTTCCTCGTCCAAGACGGCACATGATTGTCATCTGCTCACATGAAAATGAGAATTGTGTAATGTTCTTATTGTTGTAATTTTAATGTAGACCATCATTTCCCAATTTTTAATTTTGTTATAAAAATCTTAAATACAGTATAGTTCGCTTGCCTAAATCTACAAAGAATAACCTCACTTCCTCTCTCACCAGTAAATTATCACTTCTAAATAATGGTTATACACTAATTCCACAGGAAAAAACACAAATGTTATTCCATTTTTTCCTATTCCTGCTATGTTTCGAACACATGTATTGAGGTAATCCATAACACTCTTGGCTTCTAGGTTCCAGGGATAAATCCACGTACCTATTAGGTAAATGTCTCTGTCAGCAAAAGTATTCCTGTCCCTTCCTCTCAGCCACATAATCAGAATTATTAAATAGACCAGAGGGATTACTATGGAGAGAAAGCTTACGAGAGTACATTATGACTATATGATCAGGGTCTCTGAAATTTGTGGGCTAGAACTGACTAATCTTTCTCAAAATCTCAGGTATATTCTAATTCCAGACAAATCACTGTTTTATTATTGTGTTCTTGTGCTTATAGTTGATCATCTGGTGTTGGTTAACTTTGGTTCAAATACAACCCTTCCCATACTGTAAGGAACCCTGGAACACAATGTTGGTACATTACAGTGGATAAATCCCTATACCTAGATAAAACTCTCAAATTACACTGGTGACACAGTGACATCAACTTTGCATATGGAAGGGTATGTCTGAGTCTTGAGTACAGTAAAATACAGACAACTTAAAGTGGGATAGTATATAAAATATTCCTCCTCGAAAGAGCACTACCTAGATAAAAAAGTTGCTTAAAGTATAACCAACACTGAAAATTAATTTGTACCATGTTTAGTCATCACATAACTGAATGAACAAGAAAATTTCTCCTTCATGAGCAAAATAAGTTGGTATTCTCCCTAGCTATTTTTTCTGTCAGAGAAGGTTGAAAACAGATTGAAACGAATCACAGCAACAGAGCCTTGACACGAAGACACAAGACTTATTTAAGTTAGTCTCTGCTGGTGTGTGCCTGGTACATGCGGGAGGTGAGACAGCCAAGAGGACAGGACACAAAGCCATTCTCACACCTCTTCACCATCCATGAAGTACCAATTTTAATCAACTATAACAGCAGGAGAGAACCCAAAGTCAAAGCTACCACCTCGGGCTTCCCTGGTGGCGCAGTGGTTGAGAGTCCGCCTGCCGATGCAGGGGACACCGGTTCGTGCCCCGGTCCGAGAAAATCCCACATGCCGCGGAAGGGCTAGGCCCATGAGCCATGGCCGCTGAGCCTGCGCGTCTGGAGCCTGTGCTCCGCAACGGGAGAGGCCACAACAGTGACAGGCCCACGTACCGCAAAAAAAAAAAAAAAAAAAAACCTACCACCTTATAAAAACACTAGGTTCTTTTATTAAAACTGAACACAAAGCAAAGGTCACAGTTAATTGTGCCATTTCCAATCAAAATAGAATATATAGTAATTTTCTATGACCTGTACCTGAGTCTTGTGGCTTCAATCTATGTGTTAGCTGTAGCAAGACAGCCTTACTTTTACCCCAGCCGGTATATCAATAATGAATTAGGTCTCCCACTTGACTTTTAAACTACCTTAGTAACACACATTCAGAAATGCTAACGTTCTCATATTCAAAATTGCCAAAGGGGAATGAAGCAGCAGAACTTCAGCCAGAGGAATTCAGAAGAGCAAATTATAAAAGTAATTCGGCAGAAATCCTTAAGTGAACATTTCAGGACACTCCTGCCTACATCAGGCAGGTGAAACTGGCCAAGATTGTTTGTAATGGTGAAACAGTGCTGCAAGGGTTTGGCAAGACAGGATCTGTCATATTCTGTTAAGGAAATAGAAATTGGTGAAACATTCCTGAAAGAAACCTCAAAGCATATACTTTATTTCTCCTAATACTATTTCTAGAAATAAATTATAAAGAAATTATCATTAATTGGGGCAAAATTTTCTGTACTTGAATGTTTTGTACATATTTTGTAATGAGGAAAACACTGGAAACAATTTAAATTTATTTAACAAAAGAGTGAATAAATGAATAGTGTATTTATAATATATAATACTAAAGAGCCATTGAAATGGCATTTTCAAAGAATTCTTAATAACAGAAAACAATCAAAATATAATATTAGGCAATAAACCAGGAAAAAATTTTATTTTAACAAAGAATATAAAAGAAAAGAATTAGAAATGTACATCAAATATTGGCCTGGTTAACTCTGTGTAATAGAATACTAGATGACTTTTATTTTATTCTTTGTATATTTTATATTTTTCAAATGTTCCGAAATGACCATACACACACACACACACACACACACACTTAGAGAAATATTTTTTAAAAATCAATACAAAGACAACACAGAACTCTAAGCATTGATTAATGCTAACAAATATTTACTGAAAACTGCTCAAGCCTAGGAAACATAAGGGGAATATGAATGAAGCAGAGTCCTTACTTTGAAGGAATTTATATTCTGGTAAAAAGAATAAGTAATGTAAACCAAGGAAAGACAATGTTCACAAAATGTTATAAGGTTTAAAGGAGAGAAAGGATGACAGATTGAAGAGAAGCTGGAATGATGAGGAAAGAACTCCCAAAAGAGGTAGTATTTGGCATAAATCTTAGGGTGTCAATGAGAATCTGGTCGCTGTAGATGAGGCAACAGAGTGAGTGGAAGAGAGCATCTCAGAGAGAAGGAGAAGTGGGACTAAACACGGGGAGACTGGGCCACCTTTGGGATCCAGTTGCCAGGACTGTTTGTCTGGAGTTGAAGGTAAGCGTGAAGAAGTGTTGACAGCATGGCTGTCAGCAAGACGGTTTCGCAGGCCACCTGAACCATCCAAGCTGTCTCACAAAAGAGCTCGTGTGTACCTTGCACTAGGTCTCCTTGAGAAGAGTGGCATGTTGCAGTCGTGCTGTGGGAAAATTAATCTAGCAGTGTTGTGTAGTTTGTTATGGAAATTTGACATTTTAATATTTATGTTTTAGTGCAACCATTGTAATGTAGAGACATTCTGTCTCAGGTTAAAAATAAAAAAACAACTAGAGTGTTAGTTTTGTCGTTTTGTTTTTTAATGACCAAGTGATGTGTGACACACACATCCATCCACCAGGTCCTCCCATCATGCTCACCTACCACATGCTCACCCGCAGCAGGGATAAGGTGGTGAGGGTAAGGGATGGGACGGGGCTGGAGTAAGACTTGGGAACTAATGGAGATAAGGATGGAATAAGAGTCCTGGGTGTCTCTGATGCACATTTCTTGGAATATGAAACTGATTTTTATGTTTCCACCTGCCCAATCGTTTGGTGAAGCCTTGCAAAATGTCCTACTTTACTTGATTTCAAGTAGGGAGACAGGGACGATGGACACATGAGGTCAAGCCTATTAGCACTATGCAGGTAAAAGAGCCGAATGCGAGTCATATTAAGGTGTTAAGTATAAAAGGAAAACAAGATACACTCGTCAGAAATACGGTGAAGACAGAAGAGGGAGCCTACAAGAGAATGGCTGAAAGTAGGATGCTACATTTTAATCTTGGTTAGTTGAGAGACCACTACTTGTACTAGAAACTGAAAGAGGAAACGGATTATATTTGAGAGGAAGTGTGATCTGTCGAATTTCAAGTGGCAGTAGGCCATGTGGAGATGTCCCCAAGTTTGGATAGCTCAGACTGGAGTAGAGATATAGAAAAGCAGAAACAGAGCAAAAAATGGAGATTCATGAATACACTGAAAAACACTTTAAAAGGCTACAGACACCTGTAAATTTTAAAATGATAATAATACACATTTGTCCCCCTAATTGAAGTTCTTGACCAATATCATGTTGCCGGCATTGGAGAGAAGAGGTCACTGAAGCCAGTGTGATGTTTTCCAATAATTTGCCAGGACATTTTTAGCTCTACCAACTCCTTCCAAGACTATGTGGTGTCCATATGGATTGTGAGGCAGTGGATTATAAAGATAGCTTGAGAGGTTCTAAAGATGTTCAGGCACGTGTCCTTCAAAGAAGCACATATGAAAAACAGCACGGCCGAGGCTCACGGTGTAGGCAGCCCCTCTGCCTGACACTGCTAATGAGGAGATCCCATTTGGTCTCTGAATGTCTCCTGCAAGGCCAGGGGTAAGGAGGATGATTCCTCAGTTTAGCTAATCTGGGAATATTTACGTTCTCTTACCTGTTAGTTTTACAACAGGAAGAAAGCAAGGGTATAGCTTGGGATGGTCACCCCCCCACCGCCTCCAAAATCTGAAAACTCGTAATGAACGTACCTCTAAAAAAAAGAACTTCTAATTCAATGCTTCAAATATTTTACTGTGCTTCCCGTGTGTTTATTACAAAATCAAAGATACTTATGCATTTTGGTTACTTTGAGAAGATTCTAATTAAAGCTACAGGAAATTCATGTGCGCTGTATAGGATTCTTCTTCCTTTTGCTTTACCTTCTGTGACTTTATTGGCAGTAATAATCACCCCAAGCTATTCCCTGGAAGTTTGCCTTCACATTGCTGCAAACTCCTCCTACAAATAAAGCTCCTTGGGAAGTTGTAGTCAACAAGCTGTTGCACCATGGTGCATTTCCTCGGAGTGGAGATGTCAAAGATTGGCACTTACTGTCCCCCCATAGCATTCCTATGCACTCAGGGCCTCCTTGAGTGCACAGAACTGGAGAGTTCATATTAGTCTTTGGTCTGCCAATTTGCATGAACAAGATATGGAAGCATCTTTATTTGTCCAAGCATTCATATCAGGGCAACCAAACACATCTGTAGTCTTTCTTTCCTTAATCTCAGTCATGGTATATACATAAAAAATAAAATAAAATTCTAGCCCAGCCACACAAAGTTGCAGAAAATCCTCAAGAAAGCACAGATTTCCTGAACAAAGAGCTGTTATTTCCAATGATTGCTGTATGCATGGATGTATGTGTTTAAGAAAGCTCCGTAGCTTCAACGTCTTCTTCGCAATTCATGGGTAGAAGAGATTGCATGCCTTGCCCTTCACCTGCCCTTGAAGGGAACACAACAATTCTGAACTAGTGACAAAGCTGGTTTTATCCGTTTTATATAACGTGTAAATCTGACTGGGGCAACGCATGTCATTTAAAAAATTGAAGTATGTGACATATTTAGGCTGATATTTTGTTCAGTGTAATTTTTAAAAACTCACTCTCTAATCTTTAGAATAGTCCATGGCTCAACCGTGAGTTACAGTTTAGGTGGATTCCAGAGATTTTGGAGACAAAACACAGACAGCTACACCTTTTCTCCAACTTCAACACTCTCCCCACCCCATACGTGTAGTTTGTCATTGGATCAGGTTTTGATCCTATTCCTTTTTTTCTATCATCTACTTACAATTCCTTTAACATGGGTCTTATCTGTGTTCATGTATGTACATATGTATGTATTTGATGGAAAGCTCCACATGAAGTTCTATGTATTAACTCTAAAAAAATAACCCCCACCTTTAGGTAAAGTCATCAAAAAATTCCTTTACAAGTAAATATTACCAGAGGAGTAGATTTTACTTTAAAAAGTGTTGCTTTTATCTCTCCAATAGTCTCTGCCATATAGATCTGATCAAAAACAAAACAAAACAGGAAAAACTATTCTACTTCTTTCAATGATGCAAAATAAAAATGTTATTCTGAATGTTATTCTATGGTCTTCTTCAAAAGAGGTAATAAAAGTTTATTTCTCATTCAACAAGGATTTATTGTTTTAAGTACGATGCTGGTGGTGAGATCCAGACTCTAATATTTTCACTTTTTTAACCATTCAGAAGGTACTTGTATTTATCTATTTACTCACTGATTTTTAAATTTTTAATAATAGACTCACAGGAAGCTGCAAAACTGAAAGAGACCCCCTGCACTACTCCCCCTTCCTCGCCCAATGGAATATTTGTACAATCCACAAAGTTTACTCAGATGACATCAGTTTTACAAGTATTCATTTGTGAGTGTGTTTGTATGTATTTCTATGCAATTTGTATCATCTGTGTAGCTCACCACATTCAAGATGCCAAAATGATCTATCACCACAGGGCTCCCTCCTGCCACCCCTCCAGGGTCACACCCAACCTGACCCCAATCCCTCACCTCTGGTAACCATTAATCTGTCTTCCATCTCTATAATTTTGTTATTTTGAGAATTTTATATACAAGTAGAATCATACAGTATATAACCTTTTGAGACTGGCTTTTCTCATTTACATAATGCCCTTGATATACTTCAAAATTGTTGTATGTAGCAATAGTCATTTTTTCCCCTTTTTATTACTAAGTAGTATGCCATGGTATGGATGTACCACCATTCACTCATTTTAGGACATTTGGGTTGTTTCCAGTTTGGGGCTATTATTAAGGATATTTGTGTGTAGCATTTTGTGTGAACATAAGTTTTCATTTATCTGTGATAAGTGCTCCAGAGTGAAATTGCTGGGTGATATGGTTGCATATTTAGTTTTATAGAAAACTGCCAATTGATCTTCAGAATTGCTGCAGTATTTTACATTCCCACAAGCAATGTATGAGACATCTGGTTTCTCTGCATCTTTACCATCATTTAGTATTTTCACTGTTTTTAATTTTGTTTTTATTTTAGCAATTCTGGTAGGTATATACTGATATCTCATTGTGGTATTAATTGCATTTCCCTAAAGGCAAAAATGTTGAACATCTTTTCATGTGCTTATTTGTCATCAGTATATCCTCCTCAGTGATATATCTGTTCATTTACTTTGCTCATTTTATTATTGGAGGTTTTTTTCAAATGTTGACTTTTTAAGAGTTGTTTGTTTCCTAGATAAAAGTTCTTTCTTGGTTATGTGGTTTGCAAATATTTTCTCCTTGCTTGTAGCTTGTCTTTTCATCCTTTAAACAGGGTGTTTCACAGAGTAAATATTTCTTTAATTTTGATGAGGTTCAATTTATTTTTTTTTCTTTTATAGATTGTGCTTTCAACATCAAGTCTAAGAAACCTTTTCCTAGCCTTAGATCCTAAAGATTTTCTTTGATTTTTTAGAAGTTATAGTTTTGTGTCTTACATTTAATTCCATAATCCATTTTGAGTTAATTTTTGCATAAAGTTTGAGGATTAAGTCGGGATTCATTTTTTTGCCTATGGATGTCCAGTTACTTCCTGCATCATTTGTTGAAAAAGCTATACTTCCTCCACTGAATAGCTCTCACATTTCTGTAAAAAACCAGGGCATATTTGTGTAAGTCTATTTCTAGGTTCTCTATTTTGCTCCATTTTTCTATGTGTTTATCCCTCTACCAGTTCAACGTTCTAATATTTATATCTAATATTACTGTAGCTATATAAATTTGACACAGAAAGAACAAAATCTACTTCTTCTCAAGATGTAAATTAAAACTATTTTCCAAATATATCACTATGTTGTTCTCTGAAACATAAATAAAAGTTGATTTTTAAGGAAACAATTCCATCCCTAGAAAAAACTGAAAATTAACTTGCCATTTTATACCTTTCAATTTCATGGGCCAAATAATGTTAGTTTGAAATGTTTCTGTTAAAGCAAAAAAAGATTAATATGCCAACATGAAAAAAATAAACCCCAAACCTGAATAAAAAATACATATCTAAAGATTGAGAAAAATTACTAGGAAAAAATATACAACTAAGAAATAATTAATTTTTAAAAAAACTCTGACATAGATAAAGAAACAACAGACAACAAATAAACCTTTGGTGTTTATGATATACAGAATGCCCATAGCATCTTGGACAAGTCTGTCATTACATGATCTTAATTTTATTACTGAGAAAACTGAGACACAGAAAGTTTGAAATTGAAAGGATTAAAGTTAATCAAACTGTTGTTAGTTAAGGTGAGCATGGACTCTACCACAGTTTCAAATCTACTTCTTAGTCCACTCTGCTATAATTTTTTGTCTATTAGTGAGAAAGAGACCAAATTTTGAATATTAGAGTTAAGTATCATACTAAGAAAATACTGCACATACTCCTGTAGCAGTGACACTGCTTCAGTCACTCTACAGCCAACACACACCTTTATCCTTTTCTTAGTTTAAGCAAAAAAGAGCTTCACATTTTATTGATGATATATGTATTGAAGGAACATTCCTTAAGCCCCACTTTTTGCCATTCCCTTAGTGATGGTGAGTAAGATACCATCTCTGCCACCCATGGATTTTGCCATTTAGTTGAAATAAAAATGTTATATTCTATGTTTTACCAGAGAGCATTTTGGTGGCTTACAATGATACAAAACTTTATTTTAAAGTAAATGAGTAGTTTCTGATTTAAAATGACAGACTGAGCATGTGCATTTGTCTCCCTTACTCCTGAGACTTCATTACAATTATGGGAAAGGAATTTTTTTGAGGAAATGAAACCATAAATAGTGAGCGGAGTGGAGAAAAAAACATGATCACATAAATTATTTCAAAGCATTTTTAGAATAGTTGAAGGATTTAAAAGTCTAATGAATAAAACAGAGGCAATACAGACGGGTATGAGAATAAGAAGAAAGGGATTTTAAACAAGAAACAGTAGATTTAAACCAGGAATTCACTGAAAAACAATACAGAATGATAGTCATGCAGAAAAACTAGAAAGCAATTAGACAAATTAGAAGAGAAAGTGACTGGGCTAAAAGAAAAATGATTTTTAAAGGAATAAAAAGAATTTCATGAGTAAATATGAAAAGATGACTATAAGATACTGGCAGTGAATCGTGGGAAAAGGTCTTCTACTTTTAGTTATAAGCTCTTTTATTTTTTATGAAGAAGTAAATATCTTGATATAATATTTTTAAATGGAGTTAAGTATAAAAGAAGGAAAAATAAGACCAAGATTCTCAATAATGAGACTAATGCAGTAAGGTATATGTAGTACTAGTTAGTACAGATATATCCCTGAGTGTTTTAGCAGCAGCATTTGAAGTTATAATCCCTGAAAATCTTCTGGAAATAGTCACTTAGAAGTTCATCAGATTTGTGAGTAGACATGTGAGCTGGAATTAGAATTGGCATTTGCTTGTGAAAACAAGCAACTTTTAGAGGTGGCCTAATAGAGACACCTAACACAACAGAAATTCACCCTTCCTCTACTCTGTGATAAGCTGAATGATAACCTTTCAGACAGGATTAAGATTCTCCTTAGAAAATGATTTCAACCCCGTCCTAATGTGTAGCAAGCAAAGTAGCAGTTAAGGCCCTAGGATTTATTCCACCTTCCTTGGCAGAGCGAGTTTTAGTCTCAGATATTAATGTGAAGAAGAAAGCATGTGCTGTCATTTGGATCTTCCCACCTTGGTTCCACTCCAATACTACCTGGACAGCAAAGTCCAGTTTGGAGCTATGAAAAAAAGACAAAGGGAAGGAGATCTAAAGAAAATGTTACTGAAGATAGGGCTGACCATTATGCTTAGCTAGCGGGGAGTGAGCAATTCTCTGAGCAGTCATATATGAGTCTGAAGAACATATAGTTTAGGTGGCATAAAGCTTGACTTCAACATGACTCATTCCTGCTTCTCTCTCCTATAGTGCTGAGAACATTAAAACAGAACCTGAGATAAGGTTCTTGGATAACTGGGACTCCACTGGAGATTAAATATTATGCAAAGAATTCAAGAATCCAGTCTCTTATAATAGCTCCATAAGACCAGAGATGAGATCAAACACCAGAGAGAGATCAAAGATCAGACACAGATAGAATTGAACAAGAAAAGAACAAAATGTACACACTTTTATTAACAGCCTATTTAAAAGACTATTTCAAAGAAATAAGAAAAAAATGACATAAAAGGAGACATTGGGATATTATAAGGCAACAGTGTGATGGTGATAAACTGTAACTTCCTGCCTTTTTCCAGTTGGTATTGCAGAGCTGTGATAGAGCTTTGACTCGGCTCTCTGTACAGCTCGCTAAAGGTCTGGTGTACAGAGGTTATGAGCATTTCGCTAAGTGAGGATGATGCATCTCCAAGTCCAATAGCCTTCTCCATGTAAGATGATTCATGAGAACTATTCTCACAGTAGTTTTAACAAAAACTACCTCATCAATCTGTGTTTTAATACACAGGTTCCTTGCTACCTGTGAATTCCATCATCAGACAGTATTTGCTATAAGTACAGTTGATGATATGCTTAAATGAACCAACAGCATGTTGCAACTGTTACAGTGTTTCCCTCTGTTTAACCCATCCTTTATAACAGGTCCACCAGATTTTCTATTAAAATACACTTTCCCTGTCAAGTCAAAAACTTGACTGATCTCCCACAGAAAAATATTTGAACTCTAGAGTTGCATTCATGACCTTATACTATTGGTATCAATTAACTTTTGCAAGCTTATTTCCTACTTTACTTTTTCATGAATGCTAATATACAACTAAATTAATCTACTTGCTAATACCCATCATGTACATCATGTACATATTCATCTCTGTTTTTTCCCCTAACTGTCCCTCAGCGTGTAATGCTTTTAATGATGCATTTCCCTTCTCTCAAAATCCTTCCAGGGCCTTCTATGGATATCTTTTTTCTTAATCCTTTCCTTAAGTAAAATATAACTGCCCTTTCCTTTCTCCCTCTTTAGTATGTTATTTGCACTTTTACAGAGCATTTGCGATTTTAAGTTAACATCATCTTTGGCTATTTAATAATATACTTTACTAATCGTGGCAAATATTTGCCACACTGATCCAAACACATGTGGAGTAATTATTTTTTTACTTGGGGATAAACTGAAAAAAAAAGTTTTGAATTTAGAAGAAGGAAACTAGAATGATACACTATTTAAAAACTTTGTCATGAGAGAAAGGATGGAGGAACAGGCCATTGGTATTTGGAGAAGAAAATCATAAAATAAAAAATATCAGATAGCTCCAAATGTTCAAAGGAACAACACTCTATGTTTTTGAAATATTGTTATGCAAAGGGCCAGGTACTAGGTGCAGTAGCATTGATCCTGTCTTCATGAGTTGGTATAAGGACCAATGGGTGCAAGATTCAGAAGCAGATTTTAGCTGAATTTAAGAAAGAGCTTTGTTGCCAAACTCAGAGACGGAAAGGACTGCCTTTTGAGGTGCTGCACTAGCTGGCTCAGATTGTGTATAAACGGAAGCTGAAGAATCATCTCTTAAGACTACCACAGAAGTAATTCTTACATAAGATGGCCTGTGTGACTTCTACGTTTCCTTCAAATGCTAAGATTCTAAAGATTCTAGCCATGTCTACGCTAAGCTTTTCATGACAGCATCTGACATAGAATGTGCTCCTGTGTTGTGTACCTGCTGAAACTAATTTAGATCTATATAGAATGGTCAAGAGCCCAATACGGAATGACATAAAATGCCAAGAAATAGCATCCTAATTAGATAAGAAAGATCACATTAGGTTGCACTCTGTTATTTTAATACTTGGTTTTCCATTCACTTGTACTTAGTATTAGTCTAGAAAGTCAACAGGAAAAAGAAGAATCTAGTCATGAATCTGTAACCCTTAAATATTTAAAATATGTGAATAGTTGTTTATAATTTACCAACATTTGATCAGATTTTAGAAGAAAATTAATTCATTAAAAAGTCTTATAAAACAGAATGCACTTTTTTGTACATTCAATATCATAAATACAATTTATCATCAGATCTTGAGCAAATGAAAGTATAAACCTTTTCAAGAAAATCTTTTCCACAAAAGGCTTTACCATGAGTAACAACTAATTTAATTTTTTAAGAGTATCTTTTTTTGAATTTTATTTTATTTATTTTTTATACAGCAGGTTCTTATTAGTTATCCATTTTATACATATTAGTGTATACACGTCAATCCCAGTCTCCCAGTTCATCCCCCCACCCCACCCCCCACCACTTTCCCCCCTTGGTGTCCATACATTTGTTCTCTACATCTGTGTCTCTATTTCTGCCTTGCAAACCACATGGCATTCTAATTTGGGTCCCAAACCGCTGCCTCGCCAAAACCTCTGGTTTGTTTCATTTAAGGTAAGCCTGACAAGCTCTGGGTCTATGGAGCATGCCAGAACCCTTACTTCTCGTCTGTTCAAAGAGACCAATATGAGCAAAGACATGGGCTGGGGGAGAGTGTCTGGTGACTAGATCATGTTTTAGAAAGACAACTGTGATTACCACGTCCATGTTGAGGAGGAACTGGACAGGGTCCAGTTGGAGGCAGGGCCACTGATTTATCTTTGGAGATAACAAAGGTGAGAGGTAACAAAGATTTAAAGGAGGATAGGGAAAAAATATGAATCGGAAAGGACACAGACAAAAAGTACCCTCCCCTTCTTTTTCATATCACTTGGCCTGAACTAATGCAGACATTCAGCATCTCTGGGCTGGATTGCTATAAAATTGTCTCCTAAATTCCCACTTTTCCAACTTCTTTCTTTAAGATTATCCCACTCCATAGATATTGGTGGGCTGAAGTCATGAACAAATGAATTATATCACATTAGTTTTTCAGTTGGCCATTTTCCATGATTTGTTTTCTCACTTAAAATACTCATTGATTCTCCAGTCTTCATAAAATACAGTTTAAATTCAAAGTCCATCCCACTTTGACCCCAACCTATCAGATTTCTCCAGTGTATCTTTCTTGCCTACCTTACATCAACTCGTCACATGAGACTGCCTAGACTTATAACATATCCAAAATGCAGTGTATGAATTTTCACTCTATACTTAGCTGCACTGTTTCCCTCCCTATGCATCTCTATATACCAAATCATGTCATCCTTGAAGATATGCTCAATCTTTAACTCTTACATAAAACATTTATAGCATTTTAGTCCACACACCACAACTCCCTCTTCTGAACTATTAAACAATTTCTGTCTGTAAAAATTTATTTTGCCATTTATAGAACCAGTTTTAATAATATAAGGATATGACTGGTAGGCAGAAATAAGATGTACTGTTTAAAAGCATGATTGTCCTTATAAGGTGTAATTTATGTCCACTTTTTGTCTTTTACTTAATTCATCGATGGCTATCTTATTCAGATTTGCATAAAAATGTTTTTAAATGGGGCTTATTGATGGCTGTTTAAAAATTCAACTTCCTTCTTTCCTCCTACCAAACACTGGTTAGTTCATATCAGGTATATTAGCATAATATTTTGGTTTATATATCAGCCTGGTAGCTTCATAAAACATGCTTTTTTAAGCATGTCTGATCTTTAACTCTGAAGCGTATTTACATTTCCACTGACTCTGTTTTCCTAGGTCTTGCTGTAAATTTCCTTTGTGGTTCCCAAATGTGACCCGTCACAGCTATATGAGTTAGCACTGCATAATTTTCTTAAGATGAGCAGCTGCAGCTGCCTGATTCTATTAATTTTCTCATCAGACTATGTTAATATCACTTTAAAATAGGAGCTAACCTTTTTAACATGGCACATTGTATACTTATTTGTTAAATAATTTGCTTTATTTTCTACTGTATATCATGACTACTTGAAATAAAATTTTTATGATAAAAATACTATGTTCCCAATGGTAAAATGTGTAAAATGCAGAGAGTAGGAAAAGGAAAATTTCTCCACAGTCCTACCACTCTCATATAGTCATTGCTTACATTCCAATGCATTTTATTCTCCTCTTTGCTTAACATATTGTTAATATAAATGTGATCATATTTTCATACATTCATTTCTATCACACACACTTAAGATTATTAATAATCATTGCCCATATTATCACAAACTCTTTGCAAACATTACCCCTAGCCGTTGAAAGATCATCCATCATAGAAACATCTTGGTGCTGCAGGGTTCTTCCTCACAAGGATCTATATTCTCCTTCAGCTCATGGATTCTGAGTCTGAGAACTATCTCAGGTCAGAAAACTAGGCATAATATTCTAACTTTATATTCGGATAGCTGCCTTCATTCCTTTTCTCTTTTTTCTCGTTTAATATTTTAAGCAACATTTATTGTCTTCCTATCTTTCTTTCCCATAGGAACACCATGCTTAATAACCATATCCACAGCTCCCTTAGGGCCAGGCCCTTACGATTGCCACTCCAACCTTGCCACTCATTATAATAACTGCACCCAACATACTTCTGGTGTTTAAATGCCATCACCTAGCCAGCAGTATTTCTGAATCCTGTCATCCCCATTGTTCAGGAAATCCTTTGACCGAGTTTCTTTACCATAGTCCTTTTGATTACTAATTCCCCTGCAGCTTTCACATGTCTTAGATATTGCACTCTCCAGTGTATGTTCTCCCATGAGTATCCCACCCTATTTCCTCACTATGAAAGTTTTAAGAATTGCAGGTCTATTAACATGCTTTTAGTCCACCCAGGACCAATGATATGATCCTCCTTGCCAGCCAACTGGTGAGTTATTTAGCGGAACTGTTATCTTGCCATTGAGGAAGTCTTCATCTAATTGAAAACAGTGAGGAGAGATATGTATATTAATCATGTAAATACAAGTCTCTTCATGTATTTCAACAGAAAATATTTGTGATATTCCCAAGAGTGAAAATCCCCAAAGTCCTAAGAACAAACCAACGAGTTCCACATGTTATAAATCACAATACTTTTTATTATCACATTTAACCATTATCTTACAACTTGGAAGAACAAATGTAGTGACTATAAACTTCAAAGAGAAAATTACCCACTTAATTTCTTAAAAGATGCATTATTTTCAGAAAAAGGGGGTGGGAGACTTTCTTCCCACCTAATTTTAGTTGGTGAGTTTTGCATGATCTGCCAAGTTAGGTTGATTAATTATATTATATAACCACTGTATTTTGTTCTAAAGACATGATCTTCTTGTTACATAGTTTATTTATATTATCTTCTCCAGCGTGGGGCAGGGAAGAAGTGCATGGTCAGGACTGACTGTAACCAAGTGACTTCTCTGACTAGGTATCATGCCAATCTCTTTCATATATGTTATCTTGTTTAATCCTCAAAATAACACCAGGTGGAAGGTATCACTCCCATTTTATATGTGGTAACAATGACCGCGATCAGTTAAGTAGTCTATCTAAAGTTGAAATCTGGATGTGGCTGAGACAAGACTTAAGCCCAGGAATGCTTGCTTCTAAAGTCTGACCTATTCTAGCACTTGTCAGGGGAGAGACAATTCTGCTTTCAACTATATCCTATATAATTTTTGTCCAAATACCTCTTTATGAAGACAGCATATAATCAAACCATGACTTTCCTAGCAGTTTTCGTGGGTGAAAGAAGACAATCGCTTTCTTCCTTACATGGCCTTATGATGAAACACAAATCACAGTGTCATTTCTCTTACCCTATATCCAACTTAGGAATGTTTTTGTGTTTTTAAAATTAGGACATAAATAACTTATGGGAAGATTCCAAGAATAGAGGAAAGAGAGGCGATAGTTCTAATTCCAATGCCGATACATGAGTTTCCAGTAAACAATTCCAAAAAAACAGGAGCTAAATAATAAAGGGAAAGTCTTAAAAGGAAAACCTTGGACGACGTGAAAAATGTAGCCTTCACCCAAACATAGAACGTATGAGACTCAGGGAAAATGAAGGAAACCTCCACTTCTGTGAGTACTGTGACTATTCTAAGAGGTAGAGGGGCTAACTTTAAGGGCAGTGATGACAAGAGAAAACCAGAACTGCAAAGCGGAAAAGACAGACCGCAGCAATGGAATTTCTGGGAGCTCTCCGTGGTGCTGCTTAAGGCTGCACCTTACTCAATCACCTGCACTTAGGCTGATTTCAATTCAGCCTAAGCCTACTTTGATGGTTTCTATGCAGCATTGAGGTCACATTAGCTCTTTTCTGAGTTAAGGCACTTTCCAGACCCAAATATCTATGAAACTAGAAAACAGCCTGTTATGATTTACAGCAGAGTGTGTTTACCCTCCTTTCACTGACTAAATTATAAGTTTAGCATATAGTAGTAACCCATTATGATGCTGATTATATACCCCCTGTTGAGACAGTAGGCCTCAAACACCACTAAATGTAGCTTGTTTACCAGTTCTGTTGTGGCCCATCGTGGTCTTGCGTGGGGTAGAATGTGCTTTTCTTAGCCATCTTAGGAGAGACAATGCTCTGACTGGTAGCATCTTTTGGAGGTTTTCTTTTAAAACCAAGTGATAAAATTGCCTATCTGCCTGAATTTCATCTTACTTGAAAATAAACCTGGTTTTCTAAGCTTTAACGTCTTAGTTCATAATAATTTGCAAATAATTATGGATATATCTCTTGGAATATTTTTGGGTTTTTGGAAATAAATTTACTCCATATTTAATCCTAGAAAAATATCTCTGGAGATTTAAAGAACATAATAATAAAAGCTATTACTACATAGAAGAAGAAGAATTTCTCCCTTAGATCATTATCTATAGATAAAAATGATGGCTCATGACCTTCATTTCTATCGTCTTGTGGTCCTAAACTGGAAAATGGTTGCTTTGGGCTTCCCTGGTGGCACAGTGGTTGAGAGTCCGCCTGCCGATGCAGGGGACACGGGTTCATGCCCCAGTCCGGGAAGATCCCACATGCCGCGGAGCAGCTGGGCCCGTGAGCCATGGCCGCTGAGCCTGTGCGTCCGGAGCCTGTGCTCCGCAACGGGAGAGGCCACAACAGTGAGAGGCCCGCGTACCACAAAAAAAAAAAAAGAAAAGAAAAAGAAAAAGAAAAGAAAATGGTTGCTTTAAGGAGTTAAGGAGCTTCCAAGTCAATAAGGCTGACTGAATAAGCACACTTTCCTCACCTCCTTCCACAAATTTAAATGACAGTAAACGGTACAAACTATAATAAATTTACAACACTGAAAACTAAATGAGGCAAAGTAACTTTATTAAATCAGATATTTGATAAAATTTTAGAAGATGAAAAATACATGTGGTTCTAACTTCTACTTCCAGAAAGACAGAATAATCAAATCATACTTTTCCCTATTCTTCTCATTAAATATAACTAAAAAACTGGGCAGTATCCATAAAACAAACATAAGAAGACTATAAATGGTGAAAAGAAAAAGGCAGACCAGCTAGAGACTTTGGGACCCAAAGAATGAAATACTAGCACATTCCCCGGGCTTGATTTTGCCTCAGATATCCCAGATTTATAGCTCAGGAAACTGGCAACTGGAAACAGGCACAGACAAAAAAGCCCTAACTAAAGCTTGCTCTCACTGGCCAAAGGACCAGGAAAGACGCATACTAGCAACACACAAAAGTTTTAGGCAATAACTACTCTATTCCAGCCAAGCACTAGAGGAAAAGAAAAAAACAAAAACAAACACATGTGACCTCACTCCTACCCACACCAGCAAAGGATGAAAGCACCCTCATCAAGCTGTGATGAGGTATCCCAGCTCCCACCAGGGTCATGTAAGAGAAGACTGAGTACGCAGCCAGGACTTTCATCCCTATTATGTCGATGTTAATATCCTGGTTGTGAGATTGCACAATATTTTTGCAAGATGCTACCATTGAGGAAAACATATATGAGATCTCTCTGCACTATTTCTTACAACTGCATGTGAATCTACATTAATATAAAAATGAAAGGTTTAATTAAAAAACATGTGATCCAGAAACATTATGATACACAGAGGATTAAGACCACAGATACAATGTCCACGCAATAGTAATACCAGAAAAGGGATCAGAGAAAAATTGAAAGGCAAGAATAACAAAAATGTTTCTGTTTCTATCTGAAGGATTCATTAAGGTGTGGTAGACACAAGAAGATCTGTTCCCAAATGCATGCTTGTAAATGCCAAAGATGGAAAAAAGATCCTAAAATCTTTTACGGGTACCTACAAAGTATCAAAAATTTGTCTGAATCCAGGCTTCTTATCAGAAATAATGGATGCCTAACAACTATAAAATAATGATTTCAAAGTACTTGAGGGAAATTATTTTGAATCTATATATCTACACAAAACTATTAACCGATGTGAAAAAATAAACACACTTTAGAGAATGCAAGTGCTCTGCAACTTTACCTTCCTCATACTCCTTCAGGTGGAAATAAATAAATAAATAAATATATATATATATATATATGTAAACAAAACAAAAAAGAGAGAAAAGAATTCAAGGACTTGAGGAAAGGAAATCTAAGACACAGCAAATATTACACAAGAATGAAATTTGAAAGTCTTCTAGAATGACAGCTCTAATACAGACCTAATAAACAAGAGGAAAAAGTCATAACAGGAAATAAAGAGCTCCTAGAATACCTTCAAGAGGAAAGTGGATTCCTTATGGTACACAACATGATTGAAAAACTAGGTACTGATAGTATAACTTTTACTTTATTAATTTATGTACCAAAATTATATTGACTTTTTGCATGTTTTCTCTAGATGACTAAACAATAAGTAAAACTTCAACTGGTTTTTAAAGCACTTGATAGATATTGACAAAATGGTGAAAGCTGGTGGACTCTGCATCCTAAAATTTGACATTGATTTCAGTCTTTAAGCCTATGCAACAAGACTCTACCGTGAAATCCTTTCAGTGTTTCAGCAGCTAGTATTCTTTTTTGGGGAGTTTCTCAAGGTAGGCAATCTCGAATTTTTTAAAGTCATATTCTCATTTTATGAAAATTAAATCCCCAATTCAGAGGATTTCTAACCTTCAAGGTAAAGCAACAAAAATATCACTATAGCTGTCTTACATGTAGTCTTAAGACGCTAGAAGAATGATTTACTATTTTTCTCCTTTTAAAATTGGGATCTTAGGAGCGCTGAACTGACTGAATCGCAGCTGTGTTACCTTTATTATGGGGATATAGCTATAGGGACCCACGTACATAGAAATGGCCAGCACCCCTACCTACGCAAAGCTAGTCGGGTACAGAGATTGCAGTAAGTACACAGAATGGATTGTAGGAAAACTGCATTTATTTCTTTGTGCTTAAAGGTTGGAATAAAACTTTCTTGAAACACTGTCTAATTATCACCTCTTCCTTTCAGAGAACATAAGCAAACATGCTATAAAGAGCTGATAGAAGAGTCATCATAGGTATTTTAGGGAATCAGCATTGTGAAGGAGAGGACGAGGTGTCCACCATTCCTTTTCTTCCTAGAATCACAGACTACATTTCTTCATCTCCTTTATAGTTATGGGTGTCGACCTGACTGAGTTTTCTAGCCAACAGAATTCAAGTTCAAATAAACAATGTACACTGTTTTCAGCTTTGGCCCATAGACATGTATCATACGTGATTTTCCATGCTTTTTCACCTTATAGGGAAATGCAATGAAACTGACCAAAGTGACCTGGGAAACTACACATAGAAAACGGCAGGGCAACAAAGTGGAAGGAACATGGGTTACTGACTCACTAGGAGAAGCACCATACCTTGATCAAAGCACCCTATTTGATTTCACCGTGAGATGGTTGAGCAAATGCACACATTTTCGTTTGTTTGTTACAGCAGCTATCATTACCTTATATAACTACCTCACACTCCCCCACATCTTAAAATTCCAACTGACTGAGGCCTTTCAAAATGCAGTTGACCTCAAGCCATAGAAACACACTATTTTTAATTGTGCATCAAATAGAAGCCCAGGATTAATATAAGGAGGCATTCCTCTTATGAGTTTATTGTGACTTCTCCGATTGCTGATATGAAGAAAATGAAGCCCATTAAAAACAAATCCTCAGAATAGTTAAAATGAAGAATAAAGAGTATTTTAATTTCCAGATCAATCTTAAGAGAATATAACAAGAGTGCTACTCATGGATGGGACAGAAGAATCACTTACCTCCAAGATTCGGGCAATATGGTACCAGAATTTTAAAACTTAAGAAAACAAAAATGACACCTTAATTTGAGATTTCAAAAGATTTTGATTTAGATGTCCAGGAGGGTACATTTATGAAGGTGAAATGACTAAACATTTGAAAGATAAGCATGTCAGTTTTATCAACATCTGTAGGAAAATCTGATAGCACTGGGGTCTTAAACTAATTTTTTCCAGTTTTATCAAGGCATGATTGACAAAAATTGGATAAACTTAAGGTATACAGACAGCATGACATTTTGGTATACACACACACTGTAAAATAATTGCCACAATCAGGCAATATCTATCACCTCACATAATTACCTTTTTTTATGTGTGTGGTAAAAGCAGTTGAGATCTACTCTCTTAGCAAATTTCAAGTACACAACACATTATTATTAACTATAGTCACCATTCTGTCCATTAGGTCTCCAGGATTTTTTCATCTTATAACTGAAATGTTGTACCCTTTGACCAGCATCTCCCCATTTCCCCAACCTCCCGACCCCTGGTAACCACCATTCTCCTCCCTGTTACTATGAATTTAACTTTGTAGATCCCACGTGTAAGTGAGATCATGCAGTACTTGTCTTTCAGTGCCTGGCTTACTTCACTTAGCATAATGTCCTCAAGGTTCACCCGTATTGTTGCAAACAGCAGGATTCCTTTCTTTTTTAAGGTTGTATCTAAACTAATTTTTTTAAGATAAATGAATGTTCACATTTTGTCATTTTGATTTGAAGAGAGTGAAAAAAATGAAGTTCTACTGGGATAGAAGAATATATCAAGATGCATTTACATTGATAATAAAAAGAATAAGAGAGAACGTGCAGTTACTCATCTTTTTTGTTCTCCAGTTAAGGACTTGTCTTAACATAGCCAATAAAATGAAATGGAGAATAGCTCGTATGGTTTGTTCAGTTTTTCATTATAGGTGGTTACTTTCTATCCATTTATCATTATCTCAATGACTCAAACAGAAAGATTATTTGCTTCCTTCCCTTTTTTTTTTGCGGTACGCGGGCCTCTCACTGTTGTGGCCTCTCCCGTTGCGGAGCACAGGCTCCGGACGCGCAGGCTCAGCGGCCATGGCTCACGGGCCCAGCCGCTCCGCGGCAGGTGGGATCTTCCCGGACCGGGGCACGAACCCGTGTCCCCTGCATCGGCAGGCGGACTCTCAACCGCTGTGCCACCAGGGAAGCCCCTTCCTTCCCTTTTGTTGCTTAAATTATTTGGCTGTTAGAAGGAAAATGATAGCTAGTCTCCTTTTCAGTGGTTGAAAGTGTACAGGTATTAAATGTTATGGATAGTTACTGATACTCCTTACTTTAACTCAGTAAGTGTATGTTAAGTAAGTCTAGAGCACTCATCTCTTTATTTTTTTTTCAAGGTTGACAACTACTTCCTCTAACTAGACATTTTAAATGGATTTAGCTGCTAATCAAAAAAAAAAAAAAACCCAGCAATTTTAATGCAAGAAAAAATAGTGAGATATATGCACATACACATGTATGTAGGTACATGTATGTGTTATGTTTATGTGTATATATGTACATATATATGCAGAATTAACCTGGCCTGTTAGCAAAGTTTATATAATCCTTAGCCTGCTTGCTGAACTGAATATTATATATAGCTTTTACATGTCTATAGTCAGATTTTAAAAAGACTTCCAACGTCCTACTTCTGGGGACTAAACCTCTCAGGCAAGCCACATTCTCATACCATGAAATCAAGTAGCTTTAGGGTTTTCACTCATTTTGTTTTAGGTTAAGAAACAACTGAAAGGAAGCACACTTAGTTCAGACAGCTATGCATGTGATGAACAAAATGTCACTTTTTTTTATACACTGCCCTTGTCACTGTTTCTCAACATGGTTCTGACGGTGCATACAAAATGTGGAAATAAATGCTCCCACCCTCCAGGCTGTCTGAATAAATACAGTTCATGAGTCCGTGTGTTCATTTTCAAAAAGACAGGTATTGTTTCAGACCTCTACCAGCAATGCACCATCATGCTGCCTTAAATTTACAAGGCAGCTTGCATGCAAGAGGTTTCTGCTGTTGTCAGAAGCATTATAAGCCTGAAAACTATTGGCAGGTTAAAAACCATTGCAAAAAACACTGTTGCAAAACAGAGTCCTTTCGTCTTATTATGAAAGCCTAATTTACTCAATATCTCATTGACTTCCTCTTTAATATTCTCCCATAACTGTCCTCCATACACACACACACACACACACACACACACACGCACGCGTGCGCACACACACACATGTGCAATTTCAAAGCTAGCAGGAGCTGTGGGTAAGATCGGGAAGACTGAATAAGCTAACGCTAGACTGAAGTTAATGGCACTCCTCACCCGCTAGCCCTGGACAGGGATGTTCCAAGTCATTAGCATAGCCTCTGTTTTTGGCAAGATCCCCTAGGTAGGACTGGGCTTCCAAACAGTCAGAGCCAGAATTTGTAGTTGGCAGCACTTTCTGCCTTCCACATGAATGACCAGAGCTCTCAGAGCTAGCAGATTGGTGGCTGCTAGTAACACTGGACCCTTGAGTCAAAAGAAAGGGCCAGCATTAAGTACTGTGAATTGATTACATATTCTTGATTCTTTCACAAGTCCTATTTATTAAGGGCTCTTACAATATCTGGCACTGATTTAGGTACTTTGTGATGGCCCTACATCTGAGTCTTAGGTAGCAATTCAAAGAGCTATTCAATTCTTTGTTACAGCCAAACCCCTTGTCAGCAAGCAACCTCTTGACTTCATTATGTACTTTTCAGCAGATGGAGTTTGGGGATTCCTGTGAAATTGTGAAAGCAACAGCACAGAGACTCAGCAGAACAGAGCTAAGGGGGAATAACAGGTAAATACATCCAAAGGGCAACAAACAACAAAGGTAGGGTCAGGATATGTTTAAAAACATCACAAATAAGAGATTCTGGATTCATAAGAGAGTTTGAGTTTTTCACTACCAAAGAGTTTTAAGAATGGTAATATTTTATAAGAAAAATATTAAAATAGAGCAACAGAAACCAAAAAATATTAAAAGCATACTGCTTCATTATAAATTCAGTCTAAGCTGTTCTAGGTATTTCCAAACATTTCATGTTTTAATTGGCTTCCCCAGCAGATATCTTAGAGTCAACAAGTCACATCCACTTAATCTTGTATTGATTTTCTAAGATGCTTCCTGTTACTATGACTACCCTAATCAATTAAATTCTTGTAAGGTGCAAGACAATTTTCTCTTTCTCTTTTCCTTCCGGCTAAGAATGAATACATTATTTCCACAAAATATATCTGATGTTGCCTCTTATCTATCAAGGAGCCGCATTGTGTTGGTAAAAAAATCTTTTATGCCTTTCCTTTAAAAAAAAATGTTTGAAGATTCTGCAAAGAGAAAGCGTACAGAATTGCCTTGGATTGGTATAATGAGTGGCTTACCAATTTGTGGTTGTGAGGATAAAAGTTCTCTTTGGCTAGCAGAAAAGTGCCTTGCCCTTGCCCTTCATCACAGGGAACTGGGAGGTTGGTAGTCACTCAAAGAGACCACTCACTGGGAAGAAGAAAATGGTTCTGCCACTTGGTGTCCAAAAAAGTGCAAGGTCAGCCATTTGTGACTATTTTAGTACTGTACTATCCCAACAAAGAAACTTCACCTGTACTGAAATGTGAGGATTTTTGGCATGGGGGAGGAAAGTTACTTTAACCTGAGGCTACCCATTTTTTCTTAGGCACAGCCCTGGAAACAACAGAAACAAGGGGGCATGGGAGGCACAAACTATTGGATGTAAAATAAGCTCAAGGATGTATTGTACAACACGAGGAGTATAACCAATATTTTGTAATAACTGTAAATGGAAAGTAACCTTTAAAATTGTATCATTTTTCTAATTAACAGAAAACCAGAAAAAACAAGATTCAGGAAAGACATTCATTCTTTGGAATCAGACAACCTGGACTCAAGCCTTGAGGTCAGCTGAGAAAATTCAGGTAAGCATCTTAAACTCCCTGAAGTTTCATTATCTGTCCTACAAAATGGGATCAATATAAGTACCTCTAGGGTAGTCTGGGTGTTCTCTATATCTAAGCCCTCTCCTTTGATCCAAGCCAATTCTTCTACCCAACAGATCTTTCCAAAGAAGAAGAGTGACCAGGTCACTTTCCTGTCCCAAATGTCCCCATGTCTGGAGTACACAGGTCAAACCACACAGCATGCCTTCCTCCAGCCCATAGGGCCAGGTCTCAGCCTGCCCTTCCCAGATCACCTCTGGTCATTTGTTTCAATTCATTTCTCACTCTAGCCGTATCGAAACTGATTTATCATTTACTTTCAATGCTTTGTAGCTGTCTGTTCAAGGCACCTCCCCCAAAGTTTCCCTGCCCCAAATGCTCTTCCTGTCCTTATTCCCTTAGCAAACTCTTGCTCTTCCCTCAAGGCCAAAGCTATCTCCACAATCACCACCTTTCCAACTGTGCCAGGAGTTTCTCCCAAAAGAAACGAAGACTAATTTTCACCAGGTAAAAAAACATCTCATGTTTTGTTTGGCTTCCAACGAGAAAAAAATATATTATTTGGCAGCTAACATGAAAATATCTAGATGCTATTTAACCACAAAGTAAGTGATTTTTAAAAAATGGAATCTGTGTATCTATAATCTGAGCACTAAAAGCAAAATACGATATTTTTCAGATTCCCAAAGTCAATCATCTTTAAGTCTTCACAGCCTAGGTAGTCACTGAATTGTGAGAAAAACAGCACACATCCAGGAAAATATGCCACTTGAAAAATGAACTTACCCACATCAATTACTTTGATCATTAATATCACCTGCGAGGTGTATTATTTCTAATGTAATACTTTAAAATTGGTATAAATGAATAGACTGACATCCAAACAAGTTAAGTAATTTGCCCAAATATTTGATATGTGGCAGGGCTGCCATCCAAACCCAGGTCTGTCTGCCTCTATAGCCCGTTTCCATCCTTCAACAGTGTCTCTCTATTGGCCTTCCACTGTGATCACCGGTGGATCTTACAGCAATAGTCTTTGTGTTTTTATCCAAAGTATAAGGTGCTATCTCTAGCTGGGTCACTCAAAATACCTGAGGAAAAAGGGGATTGGTGTATGCAGGTAGAGAGGTTATACAGTCACCTCTGTATAAAGGAAGAGAGATGGGCCCTCTTCAAAACACAGTTACATCTCTTAATAATACACATCATTAAATGTTTCCTCCTCGGCACTAGACCCACTGGTAGCTTTTCTTACTTTTGGTTTAATTCCCTAGGATATTTTTTTGTTTGCCTAAATAAAAATAACATATTATAGCAGAATGATAGCGTGATACAAATTATCACTGAGTTATTAAAAATATTCTCATCTCTTAATTTCCCTGACTGGGTTAATTGGAAGGGGTTTATTATTGTGGTTTTAGTGGTGGTCTTAGTGATGGCGGTAGTTGTGTTTAACAATCTAAAATTGTGCATATGTGTCTTTACTTCAAACACTTTACGGTTTCACGCTAATCTCAAAAAAAACAGTTTATTCATGCTCTGCGTGAAACATATCAATACACAATAATATTTCTCACATAGTAAGTACAAAATAAAACAGAGTCTTAATTAGAAAAGTCAGAAAACGTTACTTCAGTATGAAAGTAAATATGAAATCACATGTCACAATGGAACATTTTTAGCACATCTTATATTCTTATTCAGAATCACCATTGTTTATAGATATCGATATAGACACAGACACAGATATAGACATAGATATAGAGCATTTAAAACTTAATTTGAACTAGAGAAAAAATGAGTTTAAAAGTTAGTAACATGTCAAATTTATTCCCAGGAGGATCTCCTTCCTTTTAAGTGGCTTTCCAATTGGCAACCAGGAGGAATCAACCCTGCTTACTCAGTCTGGGTCCTGGGAGCAAGGAAAGGGGATGGGGACAGTGATGGGGAATAGAGATAAGGCAGTTCAGCAGAGGTCCCTGCAGAGAGGGGGACCATTTCCCTGTCTAACACAAGCACAGAGGTTTAATCTGACCCTCAGCACTTAGAAAGTCCTGATCGGAGCCATGGGTAATGGGGAAGTTCCCAAATGTGTCCAAGTGGTCAGTTTTTTCCTCCACCGAGGACTTATCATATTACTATTAAATGACTCCATAAAGTGTGTAAATTAGCAAACAGCAAGATATTGAGTCTATCCTTGAGTTGTTTGTTTTTTTCAATTTTTTGGAAATAATATGAGTTCTCCAGTTCTTCATATGCTGAAGGCCTAGACTACCCCTCATGCCAGTTAAATTGGGATCACGATTATAAAAGGCTAGGTTACCATTCTGTGTTAAGTTATATGGTTGGTGGTGACCAATTTTCTCTATAAAGTGAGGAACACTTTACACGCTGATGGCAGGAGGGCAGAATTAGGACTGATTCTACATGATACACACATTTCCAAGCACTGTGTTTCCCCATGCCCTCCCAACTCTTATTAACTGTCTCTATGGAGTTTAAAAGAAAGTGTAGTTCAAGATAAGGCAGGAGCAAGGCTGACTCACCAAGAGCAACTCAGGAAACCTGCATCAGGGAAAACCTATCAGAGAAAAGGATGTGTCTTATTCACTCCAGGGGCAAAACCCAAACTGTGAATTCAATTTGGTTAAGATGTCCTGCTGCTTGGAGAAGTGACCTTTTTTTAGGGGGCCATCATCCTTCAATTTAGGTGCCTATAGACACAGTCAGAAATTACTGTGAAGCAGAGATCTAGATAATTTTGGTTGTTCTACTTAAAAAAAGAAAAATCTAACATCCTGAACTAATGAATGACAACGATAAAATTAGTTATTTTGTGATATTTTCAGTGATAAACGTTATAAAAACTAACTGCTGCAAACTTCTAAAAAGCATGTTGAACATACTGAGAATAAATACTGAATAATCTCACTTAAGAATTAATTTGCAAATCTTTTTAAGAATTTAAATTTTATTCCATAAATAGTATATATAAAGTAGCATAAAGCCAAGCAGAGAGCAGAAAAAAGACACCTTAAAACTTAAAAAGAAATCGTCGATATTAGGTTTATAACATGCCACTAAATAATAACTGATTTTCCATTTTATAATTCCCAACCAGTTAAACGTCATTCATTGGAAGATGCACCATTCCTCTGTCAACTCCACATGATGGCCCTTCCACAATTAAAAAAAAAAAAGAGCAAAAAAAACCCCAATTAAGTATAAAGAAGTAATTCAAAACAGTGATTCCATATCTCAGATACCAAAAAACATATTGATTGATTGGCTTTCCAACAGTTGTTGGGCAACTAAATGGAACAATGAAGCAAACATTTAGCTAATTAACAACTATACACAGAAAAGGAAAGAAAAACAAACAAACAAAAGCCTAGATAGCTAATAATTAAAATACAGAAGATGTTGCTTGTTCTGATTATCAAGCTAAAAATCCCAGATCATCACTGGCACTTATAGACATAGTGAGGGCTTAGTGCCAAGTGTCACAAGCTTCCATTCATTAAAAGGCCCACATCTTCTAGCTTTTCTTCTATGATCCTTTGTCCAGTTAGTGTTTGTGCTTGAAAACTAGTTTTTTAAATGTGCTTTTATTATTCCTTAAGTAAGATCTTCTGTTGTTCTACCACAGATAAGCCAAACATGGGAGACTGAGAAACTGGGTAATTTGTAAATCATTACCTGAAGGCCTTCGATAGCCAAGCGCAGCATGCTTGGTGTAAGTTTAGAGGCTTGCTTGAAGGTGAAGTTACTCCAGTCTATGATCAAAACAAATCCATTCACTTGAAGCTCGGGATCTTCAATCATGGCTTCTAAAGAAAGTAAGATGGCACGCAAAATATCCACCAGTGTGTACCTATCGGCAACAGAAAAGGGCTGCATTAAATCTGACAACCACTTGTGTAGAAGCTATAGAAAGTTGTGAAGCATACTAAAAATTCCCTCTTAAACTACATCAGGAATCTTAAGGAAACGATTTTGTTTAAAAATCCTCTTTTAAGATGAAGTTTACTTTATTCGCTATACTCAGGGGACATACTAGAATTTAACATGTATTCTACCAAAACAAATTCCAATGCTTTTGAAAATACTACAATTTTTTTCCTTTTCCTTTCCTTCTAGGCCTTGCTATGAGTTTATAAAATCTCATTTCAACAACCCTAAAAACTAGGCATGGTACTTTTAAATAGCTCAAGAATGCTCTCAGCAGTACTGACATTTCATATCTTCACATGTGGAAAATTTGAGAATGAGATTTGAAGGAGTTTCATCAATAAACAACACTATACGTAAACAGTTATGATTGAAAGTGTCAACAGATTTTAATTGTACTGAGTTTATATCATAAAGATAAAAGAAAAGAAAAGACAAAAAGGAAAGGTGGGATGGACAGAAAGAAAGGGAGATCAATGAAAATAAAAGGGAAAATGTACCTGTCTGTTATTACATAGGTCATCCAAATTTAGGGGTCAAGACTTTATCTTTTTCTACTTTGCAACTTAGCACAGTGCCTGGCACACTGTAAAAACTCCATAAATGCTCTTTACTTTCTTCTAAAATGGAACTAGACTAGAGTGCAAAGACACTAATTGTGCATTAAGACACTGCCTCAACGAAGGCAGCGGAAGTAAGAAGAAAAGAAGCCAAATTTGAGAAGTATTTTAGAGGTAAACTTTTTAAAATTTAATAATTAAATGTGAGGGCTAAGATTGAGGGAAGAGTATAAGATGACACACAGATTCTAGCTTCAGTCTGATTAGATGGTAAAAATCGTTCATCAAAATCAAGAGTGCAAAAAGAGGATACAGTTGAGGATGGCTGGAAATGTGGAGTTTGGAATAGTATCCGTTGTACTTGAGAAACAGGTAGTATACCCAGAAAGATATATCAAGTAAACATCTGAAAAAGTAAATTCCAAACTCAGGAGAGAGCTCAAGACTGAAAATTCCAGAATCAAAAGCACACCAATCCTACGTTCAAGGAAGTGGATGAGGTAATGCAATCTGAGCTGAGAAGAAAATGAGATAATTACTCTAAGAGGGAATCCCAGCATTTCAAGAGGGATTAGTAAATTTATAGAAGATGTTAACAATTTTCTGTTTTTAGCAGCCTGCATTTCAAGTTTACTTTTCTGCTCAGACATTCAGGTGGAGGTATCTGGGAAAAGCGAGAGAAAGAAATCCTGACCTCAGGGGAGAGGTGGTGTGGGGAGGGGTGTGGATTAGGAGTGGAAATCATTGGGATTCAGTGGAAGCAATGGGCTCACCAGGAAGATGCATGAGACAGTGAGCACATGTGAGGGAGTAGTTCTATTTTGACTTCTAAAAACATTTGGAGGCGAATGGAGAAAGTGTAGTAGTTCAGAAAGGAAGGAATAATTAACAGTGAAACCTCAGGCAATTTCTCACTTTCTCTGGGCCTCATTTCCTCATCTCTAAAATCAGTAGTTTGGAATAGAATCTCTTTAGGGTCCCAGCATTAATTAAGCAAAGGGCGTGGTGTCAGAAGACTTCAAGACGGAATCTCTTCCTGTCCCTCATTAGCTGTGTGGCCCTGGACATGTCAATGATTTATCATTCTGAGGTTTAGTTCCCTTAAATGAGAGTATCTATGATTATCTCACTGCATCTCACTGGCAGTGGCAAGGTGGGAGGAGGGGGTATGGGAAGGGAAGTCAAAGACATGATTCAGGTGAAACCATTTGCACAATGCTAGGTATGTAGCACGTGTTCAGTAAATGTTGGTTGGAATACACACATAGCACACTTTTTACTGTAATGGTAACCACAGACATAGGCAGGGTATGATCAGAACTAAAGAATATTTGCTTGTAAATTTTACTTAAAAATTAACAATAATCTTTAGATAGCTTATTACTACTGTGAAAGGCAAGGATCAAGAGATTATTTTTAAATCTCTGGAAAGTATACAGGGTATTTATAGGCCTAAGGCTATGGCATCCCAAAATACTACATAAGCACATGAGATAAATTTTTTTGTAGAGCTCTGTTAGCTGTCTTTAAATCTGTGAAATATGAATGACTGAATACCTTTATCTGTCACTTCATGGCTGGCTCATCTCCTTTTTAAACATAATGGCCTAACACAGTATTGTGACCAAAAGCCTATAAGCCTACACAGACTGGAAAGTTGGAGGAGGAAGGCTTTAGTTCTGGTTAAAATTTAGAGCTACCCCCTCTAAAAAAGTATTCACTTTAATTTCTGAAGTTCATAATAATATCACAGTTAAGAAAATTAAAAATTAGAACAATCCAGTTTAGAACTTCCTCCCATTATGATCATTCTTACATTTCCTATAAGAGGGACAGATAGCATTAATACCAAACAGCCTTAAGTAAAAGTGGAATCTGAAATCGGCTTTGGAAGAATGATGCACTGTATGTATGAAGAATAAACCATGGCACCAGCAGGGCTGAAAACAAGAGGCAATTTGTTTTAAGTAACACATTTTAAGTTTGGCTTTTCCAAAACTGTGTCAAATCAAGAGAGAAACTTATATACATATCATTATTCCAAAGGAAAGAAAATAAGGCAAATCCCAGGATCATCAATAGAGAAAAGCAGGTTTGCAAAGTTTTCAAGGGTAAATCTAACAATGGTTTTTTTAATTTAATACTTTCTTCCAAAAAGAGAATTAAGTGATTTTTATATAAATTATACTAATGTATAAGTTTAATAAAAGAAACATAAAAACATCCTAGCTAACTGAATTCAAAGGGCAGGTCAAAACCACTCTTGAAGGCTTCCCTGGTGGCGCAGTGGTTGGGATTCCACCTGCCGGTGTGGAGGACACGGGTTCGAGCCCTGGTCTGGGAGGATTCCACGTGCCGCGGAGCGGCTGAGCCCGTGCGCCGCAAGTACTGAGCCTGCACTCTAGAGCCCACAAGCCACAACTGCTGAAGCCCGCGTACCTGGAGCCTGTGCTCTGCAGCGGAGAAGTCACCGCATAAAGAAACCCACGCACTGCAGCGAAAAGTGGCCCCCCGCTCGCCGCGGCTAGAGAAAGCCCGCATGCAGCAGCGAAGACCCAACTCAGCCAAAAATAAATAAATTTTTTTTTTTTTTAAAAAAGGGCTTCCCTGGTGGCACAGTGGTTGAGAGTCCACCTGCCGATGCAGGGGACACGGGTTTGTGCCCCAGTCCGGGAAGATCCCACATGCCGCGGAGCGGCTGGGCCCGTGAGCCACGGACGCTGAGCCTGTGCGTCCGGAGCCTGTTGTTCTGCAACGGAAGAGGCCACAACAGCGAGAGGCCCGCGTACCACAAAAAACAAAAAAACCCACTCTTGACACTCCAATCCTCTGTTGTCAAACATGTCACATTACTACCATTAGCAGCTCAGCAGGTTATTCGTAAGCAGAACATTATTACATGAGACCTTGCCAAAGTCTGCAAAATATCTTCCAAAGAAATGGAGCATTTTATGAATTTTCTGTCTTCAGGAATCCTACTTTCATTATTCTCTTTGAAACTATTTCCGAACTGTTGTATTTTACAAATTAGACGTCACTACAATAAGTATTTCACAAGCTCACCCCAATTATAGTAGCTCTACCATTGCTATTCTTCCCTTCTATGTTGAAAGAAAGCCATAAACAATAAACTAGCCCATTAATGGAGCTCTTGGCTCCTGACTGTGCTTCCCAAAGCAGCATTAGGTAAAGCCTGAACCTGAAATCAACTTGGAGAGGATGAAATAATGACACCAGTACACCTGGGACTAGTAGACCACTGCTCTTGAAGGAAGTCAAAGCTGCTATAATATGTAAAAAAAAAAAAAAAAAAAATTCTCCTATTTAGTACCAGTGTGATCAAGAGCAGGGAAGCTGCTTCTGCCTCTGGCCTTACAAGGTTTTGGGGAGCTACCTAGCCTATGCTTCTCTCCTGGGGCTCACAACGTCTTATCCCCTACTAGAGCTTACAATCAGTGCAAAGAGCGACTTAAATCACAAACAGGCCATTTCCTTCCTACTCTCCAGCCCTTGCTTTTAGCCTGACAAGGAAAAACTGGCATCTTGGCATCACACTGAGCAGCACAAGAGCAAGCAGCTTCCCCTCTGTCACTAAATCAATCAGCCATTATTAAATTCTTCATTAAGGCTGCCCCCAGCCCTCAGTTTTCATTATGCCACATTTTCTAATGTCTGAAGCACTTTGTGTTAGAAAGGTGCCAGGGGAAGAGACAAAGGAGAAGAGTTACTTTTATTAATGCCTCAGAGTATCATTGGTGCTAAAGTCAATGAATTCACCAAGGTATTTTATATTACTGAGTGGTAATAATAATATCTCTATCTGTGTAATCGTTTAAGATTTCCAAAGCAATTTCAAACGCATTATCTTAATCTCAAAATAAGCCCAAAGTCTCTGTGCCTGACTTAGTTCCTATTATTTTGGAGATGAGGACACAGATGAGATCTCAGAGAATTTAGACAGTTTGTCCAAAATCACTATGGGAGTAAAACTGGAAGCCTAGATGAGAAGCTGGGTCTTTCTGACACCCCAGTGCTCTCCACTCCTTATGGTGCCTAGACCTAGAACCGAGTTTGATGAATAGCTGTTCTGCTTTCTCATGTCTCAGTGGCATACTGTATGTCAGAAGATGGATCAGAAAGTCCATACCAACATGGCGCCAGGCCAGTTATCAGGTTAGCTCCAACCTGGTCCCAGCAAGGGGCTTTGGCGGAAGAAAAGTAACAAGACATTTGTAAAAGTCAGAATGGGAACAGGCTAAGTCTACAAACCTTGGAGGAAATGTGAAATCCAAAATAATTAAGTGTCTGGTTTGTATCACTAGGCACAGATTAGTTGTCTCAGCCTTGCTTTAATTTTACTGCTGTGGAAATGTACATGAGTAAGGACAAAAGAATCCTTGTAAATGAAACATCTAGAGGAAAAATGTAATTCTTTGGGGAAAAAAAAAGGTTAAAAAGTGTGCACAGGCTGCTGCCAAAATAAAATGAAATGAAATAAAACAAAGTTGTGCTGGAAAAATACAAACATTGAAAAGGCAACTCTTCCTCAGAGCAGAATAAGTGTCTGCTTAGCTGCTTAATACAGTCTTTGCCTTCAGAATATTTATTCTACCAACTTAAATTTCTGTGCCTAATGGTCTACATTCTGATGTTTAATCAAGATTTTCTAAAACATAGATGAATTTTTTAATTATCAGAGCTTGCTTTTTTTATAATTATATTTAATTGTCTTTTCCCAGATTTATGTTGGTTAACTACCTGTACACACAAAACATGTTTGACCAATTCACTTACTAGCTGTGAGGTTATGGGTGGAATAATTACTCTGTGCCTCAGTTTCCACATCTGCAAAATGTGGATATTAACAGAACCTACCTCATATGTATGTGATAAAGATTTAATAAATTAATGTTTATAAAGTGCTTAGAATAGTGCCTGACACATAGCATATGCTATAAAAGTGTTTCAACATGAATGAATGAATTAAATAATTAATTAAAATGAAAAAATAAAAAGTTGATTACATTACCCGAGCAGGTAATTTTCTTTCTATACAACACTGAGCAGCCTGCTGCCCCTGCCCTGAACTTCCAGCACTGACAAGCAATACCCTCATTTAGCACTTAATGACCTCTCTGGAGTTATTTAGCTTTTTGTGTTTTTTCTTCCCGGAGAGGTTGTATGTTCCTTCATGGTACAAAGAATGTGTCATGTGTCTTTTTTTGCACCTAGCACCTATTAAATGTCCACGTATGTAGCAAATGCTGGAAAAAAGTATACTTTTTAAAACATGGATTTGAATCAAGTACTATTCTATTCACTCATTTTACTCGATGTTGTAAGGACCCAACCAATGTACGGGGACATCTTTTCCCTCATGTCAATAGTGCCACTTACTATGTTAATGAAATGTATGTACCTGCTTTCAATGATGTAAAAGAATTCAATCTTTTTCCCAGAATGGAGGAAATATAGTAATTTACTAAGGATAATTTAATAATTTATTAATTGTTGGCTCATGTTTTAAAATATCTTTACACATTTTTTGAGACATCCTTTCAGAACACTTTAGTAACATCAAATCTGTTGCTTCTTTTCAACTTTGTTTAAAGTTGCATATTTGAAACATGAAAATAGCCTGGTTTGGGCCAGACCCAATCAACATCCTGCTGAAGTTTGGAACTCTTGGTCATTGCTGTTATTTCAGGATTATTTCACTAATTACTGCATAATTACCCTAATTTTTAGAGACTGTCCTATTTTTTTTAAGAGATTTGTCCCAATATTTCGCTAACATTTCTCAGGACAATTTTTTTTCTCTCCCATTTTCCATGGTATGAACCAAGGGCATATTTTGAAGTAAGCTGCAGTTCCCAGAGTATTTGTTTAAAGAGCAGCCCTATAAGGAAGCAATACAGAAGCCCTGCTGGGACAGAAACCCCATGGAACCCACACCTGCATTCCTAGTATTGACCTAATCTCAAAATCAGCCGTAATATGGCATAGCAGTGCCTCTAGGCTTTCGAAGGTAAGGATTCCTGACCCTGCCAGGATATATGACACCAAGAAACAAAAAGTTGAGAAATATTTAAATATTTTAATAAACAGAGCCAAGAGGACTTGAAAAATCAGTCCAAAAAAATTAAGCCTCTTTTTTGGCTTGTTTTTTGTTTTTAAAATTATCAAGTAAGAGTGTTTCTCCCTAATTAACTAGTTAATTGCCCTTGTCTGTTTTAATCTATTTCTAATCATTTTATTTTATTTTATATTTTATGTTATTTTATTTTAGTGCACTTCCACAGAAGAGTAAAGCTTTGTGGCTGAGAATAAAGCAAATAATGTATAGTATATGGCTATCATTTAAAACTTTTAAACTACCATCATCATAACCTTCTTTCATTTGAAGACTGGCTACATTATTTTAATAAACGAGAGCATAGTCGTAATTAAAACTGAAGCTTCAAATAGCTGGCCATTTGTATAATATTTTCCTTTGTATGAAAAAGCCACAAAATAGGAACGAACAAACTGACAACAGTACATGTTTTAGGCAAATTCCAGGATAAGTTAGAGGATCACAGCATTGTCTCACCAATCAGTCTTTGAGCCCTTTCAGAGTTTCAGTACTATAAGTGATAATCAATGTCCATTATGACAAGCCAAACATGGTACAAGACGGTCAGTGCTTTCTCAATTGCCACTATAGTAGAATCATTTTAACTTGGCTGTATTTAATTGTTTTCTAATGGCTGTTAATCAGATTCCAGATAAATTGTTTGTTTACAATTGGTTGTTTGTGGCACTAAGTAGAGAGAAGTCATTTATAAGTCTAAGAAGGTAAAATATTACTTGCAGGCTAACTGACAAATTACAGGCCACATATCAGAATACATGTCATCATTGTGTTTCAGATAACACAGTTTACTCATGAATATTCCCAATAATTACGTGCCAGTGAATTTCGACTTCTCAGATACCTGCTCTCACGCCCTAGGGTCTAGACCACAATCTACTTTCGTTCCAAACTTCCTTTTCTTAAGGTAGTATAATCTATTCTAGCTTCTCGGTACGTTATCATCACACTCTGTTGATGAAATCAGGTGGACAATTTGAAGGTATCTGCTGAGTCCTAAGCAGGGCACTGTCACTCAGGAAAGCAAGATAGCATGTAATATATGGAGGACTACTGCATCACAGTAAATAGAATCCGTTTGTTTTTAATTTTGTGGAATTTACTTTTGTTTTCAGAAATTATGTTAGACGATTTGAAAAAAAAAAAAAAGATAAAATTGTGTGAATCTTTGCCAAGGATAGCCTGCTCAATAAACGTAACAAATCATCTGAAACCTGTTCTGTTTTTTTATAAAAGAACCACAGACCACACTGAAAGTCATTTTGACATTTCAGTATTTCAAATATTTTTTTAGCTGTATTACAAGGTGGGTACACTGTAAATATTATACCTCAGTCTCCTGAAGATTCCATATTTCTTGTAAAGGCTTTGGAAACGGTCCAGTTACTTGCAATAACCTGAAACTGACCTGCACTATACTGCAATAGGAAGAGACACTATTTTATTTATAGTCACCATCTCACACACATTTACTGTTTCCAGTCTCCTGAGAAGCACAGAAAACTGTCCTAAAAATTCAATATAGGAGAAAGTATATATAGATAACTTCCTGTTTAGAATTCTTTTTTAAAAAAATGCATAACTCAATTCAACTCAACAAACATTTACTGAACATTAACTCTAGTTCAGGTGCTGTTATAATAACATGAGGCTTAGTATTTTTTTTGTTATACAAAACTCTTTACAAAGTTTTTCAAAATTCACAAAAAATCTTGATATTCCCTTTGGGAAGTTGGAAATAACCTGTTATCCAAATAAAGGGGGACATTTTCTTCTACCTCATTTCTGGAATTTCCCTGTGCAATCCTGGACAATTCCCACCTATTCTTTCTTTAAAACAATGTTATGTGTCTCTTTTTTTTTTTTTTTTTTTTTTGCGGTACGCGGGCCTCTCACCGTTGTGGCCTCTCCCGTTGCGGAGCACAGGCTCCGGACATGCAGGCTCAGTGGCCATGGCTCACGGGCCCAGCCGCTCCGCGGCAGGTGGGATCTTCCCGGACCAGGGCACGAACCCGTGTCTCCTGCATTGGCAGGCGGACTCTCAACCACTGCGCCACCACGGAAGCCCTATTTTGTCTCTTTTAATAGTGTTTTGTTTTTTTTTTTGTTTTTTTTTGGTTTTTTTTTTAGTTGTTGAAAGCCAGGTAATTCACTGAACAGCTCTAGAAGGTGGTTAGAATTATGTTCAGATGTGCAGTCTTCTACAGGGACCCAGGTTGTTTGGACTGGTGGGATCAGAGCAGGAAAGTGAGAACACCTCACTCACAGAACAGGGGAGGGATGAGGAGTAAAAGAATTTGGCACATGGCATATCCAGCTAACAGAGCAATCGTAAGGTAAACACCTAGGGAAAGTGGCAGAGACTTCTGTAGGAGTCAAGTCAGATAAGCCTTGAAAATGTACGGTGGAGGAAGGAAGGGGATTCAGGCCAAAGGCAGGAAAAGAGCTGGTGACACTCTGGGCACTGTCAGAAAGGCAGTTGTCCTGCTGGTTTCAGAGCAGGGCAGAGACAGTTCTTAGGTACATCTCCCAAGGATAAAGGTTTACAGAGGATGCCAAGAGGGGGGACCTGCTTATCCACTAGTCCTTGTATATGTACATGTAGATATGGGATAGGGGGGTGCAGGCAGGGAAAAGGAGGGAGGGACTTTTTAAAAAATATATAGGAGGAGGAAACTCAACTGAATTTTAGATAAGCTCCAAATAAATTGTATACCTTTTGATCTTGAAGTACTAAAACTTCTTGATCATACCTGTTCATTTCCAACCACAGAAATTGAATTCACAATTATTAGTCTATAGGCCCTGTAAGGTATTTTTACAGGACATGGCTTTTCATTTTTAATGTCACATGTACAAAGTTTTAATATTTAAGATTTTGTGTAGATTTAAAGAAAAAGTTCTACATATCAATTAATAAGTCCCCTCCCATTGTAGATTTCCAGGGAGATATATTTTGATTACTAGTAACTTAGCCTTTACATGAAAACATGAGATAGACAACTAAAACACAGTTTCTTTAGTAAGTCCAAAATAATCACCTTTCCACATACATGAGAACTACAAGAGGCTTTCATCTTAATTAGGTTTATAAATCAATGTCAATATTAGCTCACTTATAGAAATAAATGAAAATAGGTTTGATGTATGTTCATGTCTCCCTAAGGGCAACCTGCTTCCCTAATGATATCTTTAACAGACTTTGAGACATATTTAAATATACAATTTCCATAGCACTCATTTCATGGCAACTCAATAAACTAAGTTCCAGTCTAACTCATGAAATACTAGGTTCTTTCTTGAATAAAATTTTTCTGCTTTGATATACACAATAATTGGTTTGCATAACCCTACAATGTACTTCTTAGATGAAATAAAAACTTTTAAAAGAGAAATTGTGGTCAAAGGATGCCATTTCATGAGCCTTTAAACTTTGCTACCTGATAAAGAGTACAGTAAAATCTCTATAATTAACCAAAATAAGAGACAGAAAGAGAGCTCCATTCCCCTCAATGGCTAACTCTATGAGTTTCTTAGCTTTATGATTCTTCAGGTAGTAGTTTATCTTTATATTTACCTAAAAAATAATTGTAGCTCTCAACGTAGAATTACAGGAAAAAGGAGACCAACTGAAGGGTTAAACGCCTGTTAAAAATATTAATTTGCATTCTAAAATCCCAAGACTCTGAGAAGCCTATCTGGAGACCTATAAGATCCATAAGATTTCTCAGTAACTGTAAAAGTCTTTTAAAGTTGCTCCAGAGATGGTTTAAACTAACCAGATGCATCAAAAATCACCATTCACCGCACTAAAAATACGGCGATGTTTTAACAACAAGCTTCTTATGATTCATAATTCTGGTAACGCTTTTAAGTTCCATGACATTTATTTAACTTCAAACTTAATTGAAACTACCTTACACAAAGGTCTTTTATAATTTCTTATATCTTTCAATCTGAGAAAATAATTCCTCCAACTGAGGAAGTAGAAGAGTCATTGTCTGTTTTTTTCTATTGTAATGTAGATGAAGTAAGAATATTAGTTCTCCTCCATTAAAAAGCCAGAGAGCTCAAAAAGTCTGCCAACTGACAGATCTGAACATTTTTCACTTCCTTCCAAATGACGAAAAATCACATCAGACAGGAAACACATTCTTTAGATTAGTGACAGGTGTAGAACAAGCACACAAGTCAGCCTTTATTTTCAGGGTCGGCGGCGTGCTCAGCAACAGAGGGGACAACTCTTCCTTTTTATTGAAGTGACACACATCATATTATTCCTTCATCTACACATCACCAAGCAGAAAAGTTTCCAAGCAATAAAACTACTTGATCTTGGTTGAATGCCAGGGTAGTCTTAAAAAAATAAAACCGCAGTACTAAAGAGAGAGAGGAGGGGGAAGTGGTGGAGCACGATGATGGTGATGAATCCAGTTTAAGAATTTCTTTAGGAAAAAAAAAAAAAAAAAGAATTTCTTTAGGAGGAAGGAGGGAAAGTTGTCTCCATTCTCATACTCATTTCTCCACAGAACAGTAAACTTATTTAGGAGTTGAAAAAATTAGCAGCTTTATTTAGAAGCTGAATGATTGAGATTGTACAGCACAATAATATGGTTCATGAAGCACCTAACGCTGCAGTAGAAAACGGGTGCTAGTGAAGTAAGAGTTTCAAAGGTAAAGATAAAAGTCCCACCACCTCCCCAGGGTGCCCACCAAAAACGCATTTCTTCGTTCCAGTTTCTCTTCCCACCCACCCCACCCACCCACCCCGAGCCAAATAAACAGTAACGTCAACGCTGTAAAACTATGACACTACTCAAGATAAATTCTGGAAAATGGGAGAGTAAAAGAAGCCCTAGTACAAGTTCGGATTTAGGACTTACCTGCTCTGATCCCAGTTGGCAGCGAAAAGGACTAGAATCTTCCTGCCATAGTGGTCCAGATTGGCTAGGCCCCCAGGGAAGCCATCCTTCAGTGCCTGCTTGATGCCCGGATCAGTGGCCTTGAAGCTTTTGAACATGTCCAGGTTCTGCTGCCGGTACTCAAAGTACTGGGCCAGGAGGCGGAAAGCCTCGAAGTGATGAAACTTCCTGGCCCGTAAGAAGCGTAAGATGAAGGCATCATCTGTGCGGAGAAAGCCAATGTCCGGCCTGGTGATGACCATATCCCTCACCTCCTGGATGTCCTGGTGCAGTGTGTCTGGGTTCTCATTGAGCTCCAGGCGGGCTTTCTCCAGGGTCTCAGGAGAGAGACCAGCCTGTAAATGAGTCATTGTTCTGCTTGTTCCTGAGCCCTGCCTTTCTCTTGCTGGCTGTCCCACTGCACCGCTGGCCCTGGTCACTACCACACACCGGCCTCCAGACCTCGCTGCTGCCTGCTTCCTCTTCTTTACAGGAAACGATTTGTCTTGGTGTCCAGTCAAGTACCCTGTTGCTCCTGCTTCCCCACACCTTTTCTATGGAGGATATAAACTTCTTTGCCCACCCACTAAAAACAATGTCCCACTTTAGTTCCCTTGTCCCTTTCCTTTAAAGAGATGTGGACCTCTGGCGGCCCAGCACTCCTCTTCTTGTCCTTTCTCTCTCCTAACAAAACACCCCTAACTGCACCCCGCACAGGTGGTGCTGATCTTGGTGCTGTCCTCTTCTCTTCCGAGATGTAACAGAAACAGCCCCCATGCACATCTCAGCCCCAGCACTGTGATGCTTCTGCGGTCCCTACTGAAGGATGCTCCTGCCAGGGATAACGATGGAAATTCTGATTAATAATAAGGCGGCTCTTCAGCGCGGAGCTCAGGGCGGGGGAGAGAGCGTCTTTGCCAGAAGGAAAAAGAGAGAAAGAGAAAGAGGGGGGAAGGAGCTTATTTCTCCTTCTACTTATTCAAAGATGCTATTTCTAAGACATTTGTGGGATTCCATTTAAAATGACTGGGATCCAGTTAGGCGGAGGCTCTGCAGATAGCGCACCTTCCCTCCTCCCCTCCTGGATGCACCGTGATCTCATAAGGCACCAGAAGGGGTTTTGGTGGCGTTGGCACCAGCGTGGGCTCCCCCCTCAACCCCACCCCCAACTTCTGTCTTCCTCTAGCCCTTTATTTCAACGGACTTGCTGCGGAGAGGTTGGGGGGAGGGATCTCGCCGGGAAGGTACATTGCAAAGGCAGGGTTGGGGGAGGAGAGGGTGGGAAAAAGGAGTGGAGGATAAAACCTTTTCTATAATACCCCAAAGCGAGAGAGAAGAAAGAGCAGCCGGCTCCTACCAGCAAACCCGGAGGCGGGGACGCTAAGCAAGGCGGCCCTCCCTGGCATCCATCGGCCGCGGCTTCGGAGGCGGCGGCGGCGATAGCAGCATCAGCCCCTCTCGGTGGGTTGGAGCGAGCAGAGAAGAGGGACGGCAGCTGGGACCCGGGCAGAAGACGCTCTGGGGAGCAGCCCTGACCACATCGTCCGCGAGCAGCCCGCTTCCTCTCCCCGCAGGAGGGGTGGGGGAGCAGAGCTAGGGCCACCGTTGCCCCAGGTTCTCGCCCGGCCCTGCCATTCTCGCCTTCGGGAGAGGAGAAGGAAGGGAGCGAGAATCGAACGCCTGGATGGAGAAGGCCACGCGGGTAGCCGCCGCCTTTGTGAGCCCGGAGCCGCCGGGACCGTGGGCGCGGCGGGGCGGCGGCTGCGGGGCGCGGGCCTCACCCTGGGCGCTGCCCAGCGGCCGCAGTCGGGCGCGCCCCTCCGGGCTGCTGCTGCGGCGGCGGCGGCGGCTGCGGCTGCCGCTGCTCAAAGAGGACGCGGCTCAGCCTAACTCCTCTCTAATTATCCCAGCACAGATCTCGCTGCGACGTAAGCACTCACTCAGCTCGCGCACGCCCTCGGCTGCTCTCTCCCTGACTCGTTTGGGTAGGATCGCAGTTTCCGTGGCATTCAGATATCCCGAGCCCCAAGTTGAGCCGGCTCCTGGTCCCCACTGCCGGGATGGCCGCTCGGGCGGAGCAGCGACGCCTTGCAGCCTCCCCACGCCCCGCTCTCACCCTTTGTGTGCGAGACCCCGGCGCTGCCCGGCGGCGAGGAGCTGTAGCAGATGGTAATTCACAGTGACATACATTTTCTAGTTCCGGTAGGAGGTAATTTTTTGATGTGGAAGGAGTACGGAAACATTGTGTCCTTTCCACATTTTGTTGTTGACAGAAAGGTTGAATTTGGTAAAGAAGACCAGAGTGGTTCCAAAGCATTGTGCTGATGATTCAGTCCCCGGAGGAACTTATATGGATAGAATTTCGACCATAAGCTCTGGCTGCTAAATTCCTGTTGAAGAGGATGGAAATGAGCACGGGGTGGGGTGGGGGCGTGGGTGGGACCAGTTCTCAGAGGAAGGAAAAACAGGCGCTCCTTGACTTCCTTCTCATCTCATAATAAAACACACATTTCTGGAGATGCATATGATGGTTCCCTCCGTTTTATACATCTGTACACAAGAATCATCATAAATGAGCAGAAGTCTTTGAGCCTGAGATGACTGTCTACGGGTTTGAGAAAAAGCAATGTTTTCTATTTTCAAAGGACAGCATGTTACTGAGCAAGCATGTCACCAAGAGCAACTTTTGGCTTACAGACTGTCGAATGGGGTCCTGAGTTCAGGTTAACTCAATGCAACAACAAATATTTACTGAGCTCCACTGTGTGTGAGCCATTGTCCTAGATTCTATGGATAGGTGGTCTTGAAGATAAGAAAACATTGTCATATTTGATGACTATTAGTACCTTCAGATTACAGGCACACACTTTTAGTTATTGTTCTTAAGGTGATGGTGTTGACAAAGAGAAAGAAGAGGGACGGCAGACCTATACCACTTTATTAATTAAAGTAGTGCAAAGTAATGTAGGAACCAGAATAAGAAAATAAATTATACACACACACGAAGTCATTATCCTCAGGGAATTTACATTTTAAATGGGGGAGGTGGAAAACAAACCATACAGATGTATGTGTATTACATATATATGCACTATATGTATTCAAGGTCCTTCTAGGACTTCATGTGATTATGACTCTCAAAAGCATTCTGAATGCAATATGAACTGTTAAAAATTTTTGGTTCTCATTTCAAAAAAAAAAAAAAGGAAAAATTCAGTTTAGACCAGTATTCAGTATTCAGTTTCTAACTGAAGAAAATGTCTTATATCAACTGTATAAAGAGGTTTTAGCCATCACCAATATGGAGAGACAGTTCTCCCGGGGTCTTGTGTTTCTGCATGTCTTATGAGCAAGGCACTAGCTATCCTTTTTTCGAGACTATCCTTTCAAGGCTGTATGCATAGTGAACAGCCTTGGAAGAGCCTTGGCAGCTGGAGATAGTACCTCCATCTGAACGAAGGGTAGGTTTGCTTAGAGCTTTAGAAGATAGCATCTCTCTCTCTCTTTCCTGAGCAAAGGGCAAGCAGGCTTATTTGGTTTCCTTCAACTCAGAGCTACTCTCCTGTAACACCACCCACGGTGTATGCAAATATAACCTGACTTCTCTTAGGCTTGTGGGAATTGGGGCTCAGGAAACCAGCCCCAAATAAGCTGATGCTCAGAGTGCTTTTCTGCATCTGACTCTTTCATCTCTAACTCAGGAGTTGTGCATCCATGAAACTGTGACCAGCTAACTTGTTAGCTTACAAATAGGGTTAAATCTCAAATCCTTCAAGGTGCTTAAAATGCAATTGCTTAATTTTGTTCTCCGAGATGGAAATACTAGACTATACCTTTAGAAAGGAGTTTATAAAATAAAATTAAACTTGTTGGTCATTGGTATGGTGTGACCTATATTTAGTGATGATATTTTTATTATATATCAATAATAGAATTGCCTCAAATAAGGTTCATTTTAACATATCAGTATATGATCTAAATAGCTTCTGTTATGCAGTAGCATCATTGGAGTTGGTCAGTTATATTTACAAACTATTCAGTCCTGCAATGATCCTACTTTTATTCTGTCTCCCTTGTACATTTGAAATCAAATTAAATATGTAAAGCCGTCTACGAATTAAACAAGGTGTTTATCCAGATGACACCAGAGCATTTGATTCTCATTCAATATTAACTCACTTTGCCAAATTAATACAAGTAATGTAGAAACTAGAATATGAAAATAAGTTAGTTAAACAAAAAGATTAATTAAATTGTAATCAGAAAATAATTAAATCAAGGACTTCAGCTGTTTTCAAGCAACCTGAAAGGACAATTTGTTTTACTGCAGTATTTAAAAATGGATAGAGTGAGTGATTTATGCTTTAAAGCATTTTATCCCATTTGCTGTTCAATACAGTATACAGACGAAAAGGGGCAAAAACAGTACAGTTCAATGATATATTACAAAACAAACACCTGTGTAAATACCCACCCAGGTAAAGGAACAGAACATTGCAGGTACCCAAAAAAAACCCATCTCCTCCCCTCATAACTACTGGCCTCTCTTCCCAACAAAGAAAGCCATTCTGTCTTCATTTTGAAAGTAATCACTTCCTAGTTTTTCTTTAAAAATTTACAAACTAAGGAGCGATGCACTATAAATTAGTTTTTTGTTCTTTAAGTTAAATAAATGTAATCATTCATATGTAATTTTGTGATTGGCCACTTTCATTCAATATTATGTTTGTGCTTCATTCAATATTATGATTCACCTATCTTGTTGCATGTAGTTAGTTCATCCATAGTCAGTGATGATGCATGGAATTTCATTTTATAAACAACATACTTATCGATTCTCCTGTTGATGGAAATTTGGGTTGTTTTGTACTTGGGGCTCTTAGGACTCCTGATGTATAAACATGTTGGTACAAGTCTCTTAGTGCACGTGGACATACCTAGGAATGAAATTGCTGGGTCTTGTGGGATATGCATCTTCAAATTCAGTAAACAATGCCAAATTATTTATATCCAAATGATTGCGCCATTTCACCTTCCCCCCAGCAGTGTATGAGGTTTCTCACTGTGCCACAGTTCTCATAAGTTCTTACTAGTGTCCATCATTTTAACTGTATTTTAATTGCATCCATGATCTGATTTTGAACAGGGGAATTGCATGGTGACTTTCAAATGCATTTCTATGATTACTACTGAGGTTAGCTAGTTTTTATATATTTGGCCATTTGTATAACCTTTTTTGTGAAGTGTCATTTGAAGAATTTTGCCCATTTTTATAGTGGATTGTTTATTATTGTTGGAGTTCTTTATAGATTTGGAATATGAGCTCCTTGTCATTTACACATGTTACAACTATCTGCTTCCAGTCTGTAGCTTGCATTTTTACTCTTAATAGTGTCTTTTGATTAACATAATTAAGAATTTTAATGTAATTTAAATTTTCCCCTATGAATAGTGTTTTTTGTGTCCTGTTCAAGAATATCTTAAACAGGTCACCGAGATATTCTCTCATACTACCTTCTAGAAGTTTTGCTGCTTTTGCCTCTCACATTTAGACCTGCAATCACTTGAGACTGGGTTTAGTGCACGGTGTAAGAAAGGGATCAACCATTGTTTTTTTTCCTATATGAATATCCAGTTGACTCAGCACCATTTACTGAGACTATTTATTGAAAAGACTATCTGTTTTTCCTGCTGAGCAGAAGGGCTACCATTGTCACAAAATAACTGTCCATATATGCATGGATTTTAACTCTATATAAACTATAAGCCCCACAAGACATCATTGTTTTATATAACTAATATTTCTCAGTGGTTCTCAAAGTGTGGGCCCCAGGCCAGTAGCATTAGCATCACCTGAGAACTTGTTAGAAATGTAAATTCCCACCCCTGACATACTGAATCAGAAATCCTGGTGAGGGAGATCAAAATGTCATCTGGCCAGCCTTTCAGGCATTCATAATTTACACTAAAGCTTGACAATTGTTGCTTTATATTTACAGACATATTTATTCTTTTTGTTGTTCTTCATTCCAATGTCATTGTCACAATGATCTCTATTGCAGTAGTTAATAGGCAAGATTCTTTCCTCCAGAGATTTATCTTGTTTTGTTTTCTCTCTCTCTCTTTTTCTCACATATAGGTAGAACTACAGATAAGAGTATGGCCTTTAATAGCATTGCATAGACTAGGTGTTGCAGACGTAGTTGACAAATTCTCATTTCATCTTAGTGTTGTATTACCAGTGATATCACACCTTCACAGAAACCAGTAATGGGAAATTGATCCAGCTATCCTCCTGATGATACAAATGCTTCCCAGAGACCCCATTTGATACAGCGAGGGCGATTGTACTGCTCTCCCTTCTTTCAGGAAGTAAATATACTCAAGGAGGTGATTACATTAAATCTTATTAGCCTGACAGGTTTTATTAAATTTATAATACATATTATATATAACTATTTAAATTATTATTTCATATCACAGATCTATATTAAATTAATTGTTAGTTATTTTATTTTATTTTGCAAAGTTGCTCCCTACTTTTAAATAAGGCTTTCATAAAGGGATTTGCCTGGATCACTTAATTCTATGTGTCAATAGTTCCAATATAGCTGGGCAGGTGAAACTAGATTAAAATAATCATTAAGGACCACCTCAAGGAAAAACACTCCATAAAAGGTTTAAGAGGGGTGTGTGTGTGTGGGTGTGTGTGTGTGTGAAGGTCTGATTGAATGTATATGAACCTCAGCTATTTTTAATACAATCAGCAGCTGGGTGCTCACTCCCTGGGCAGCAGTTTATTATAAGCAACACTAACACCCCTAAAATGAGTCCCCCGAATATGAATACTAAAGAGTCTATCAGGGTGAAGATACTTCAATTAAAAAAATGTGGAAAACTACTATTTTGCTGAATTTCCCAGAGTTGTCGCTTCTTAAATAAAGGCAGTGTATCCAGGCTTGTCAATGGCAGTGAACATGCCTGTGACTAAATGTCCTCCTGTTGCTAGTGTCTCATCAGTACATAAGAACAAATTCAGTTCTGCTTCATTTGCTCTTATTTTGAGGCATGTAATTTCAGTTCTAACATATTTTCATACCAACTGCTCAAACTTGGATTTCTTTCATTTTTGTTCTCCAAAATATTGAGAATGCTGTTATTGCACCATATCTGTTAATAATCATCTAATAGGACCTGGGTTTGTTCTAATGAAACATAATTAGCTAAACTTCATGAAAGTTTGAAGTAAATTTTATACAACAAGCACATGGAAACCATATGTATGTTTGCCCTGCCTATAGTCCCAGTACTCAGCACACATCAAATACTCCAAAGGCCCCAAGTGGAAGAAAAGTAAAACTTGTGGAGTTAAAAAAATCCCTACATGTTCCAACTGTAGGCGAATTTTTTAAAGTGGGAATAGTGCACATAATATACAAGTGAAATATTTTAGATTTTTGAAACCAGTTGTCTCTGACATTTGCCTGAATGTTATAAAGTGGTTTTCTAGGATTTCTTCTGCAGTCCAGTTAAATCATCCTTTGAAAGTACTTTCCTTAGATTTCCATTGGTTCAAGTCCTCTCAGGCTACAGTTACAAACATTCCTGTGACTTTTCCAAACTGTTTATCTTCTGGCTTACTAAAGAGCATTTATATAGTAGAAGAAAGTCTTGAAACTGTCCAGCTGGATATGTGTTGATGGCTTATTAAGATGACACTCTTACTGATACAAAGAGTGCTTTAAAAAATCATTCTAGTAAGTCATGGACTGATCCTCACATGAAGTTTGAAAAAAAAAATGTTTAAAGATGGGAGTGGAGTTTCAGTTCTTTGCAAATTCATTTATTCTTCACTAAATATTTATTGAGAACCAATGTAGACCCTGCGCTAGGCAACTTTCTGCTTCCTTTTTAGCTCACCACTGTAGAATATACTGGAGCTAAATTATTTGAACTATTAGACGATTATTTTGCAAAAGCGTCATTTTTAGGGTTATATTGCAAAGGTCATTTTTCTAGTTTCAGATGGACATAGGTCTGTAAATTCAAACAGAATCCTTTGGGATAATGACCACTATCGGGGATACTGTGGATTTTCAAATTGGTGCTTTAACCTAAAGAGCATCCTTTTAGCATCTCTTTAGGAGCAGCTAAATTTTTCTCAACCATCCAAAACAGGTTTTCTCAAGCTATTTTAGATATTGTCCCATGAACCAATAAATAAGATAGAACTTTGGGTATTGTGCAATCCCTGGAAAGCTTGCTTATCTAGTATACTGCCACTCAAATAATTATATTATAAAAGAGGAGTGAGTTATAAGAATACAACCTGGGATCCTTACAAAGTGTGTCTGTTGGCTCCCTGTAATTAAGAGTGACTGGTCTTGGCTTCATCAATTGAAGTGAAGTTTAGCTAGTTTCTGTATCTGAATAATTAGACATCTTTGATAGTACTTTTGATGACAGTTTTCTCTTTAGCGATGTCAGCAGCTACCTTACTTTCTCTGGCTCTTGTTGACCCAGCTTCTCACAGCTGAATCCAGTGTTAGCTGCTTCTGAAGATTCTGGTCCTTCTCAGCCTCCCAGATCAATCAGAACAAAAGTAAAGTGTCAGCCAGAGTTTCCAAATTCAAATGGCATTAGGGATCCAGCAGCCGGTATCTTAAACTGTGAAGCAGCCTGTGTAAGGCCACAGGGAGTGTTGGTAACTGTGGCAAATTTTGAAAGCATACTCAACGTTCAGACCTTCTGGTTTGTTTCCACACTATGCAAGCCACCAGAACATCTGCTGGGCTGCCAGTTTGCATCCCTTGACATAAGCTAATATTTTCTGCCTAAGCTATTCCTCTGTCATGTTTCAAACATGAGATTCTGTGGGCCATTCACTGCAACTCCCAGACCCTCAAGCTGTGCTGCCCCACTGACCTCCCCTGCTTTAGCAGCCAAACTCCCTGGGACATGGTGTGCCGGAAGCTCACTCCCATACATTCCCTAAGTCACAGCACCTCAGAACTCCCTCATATTTGACCCACAGGTGGACCCAGTCCATGGGGTTGAACTGCAAAGCATGCCCCAGACACCTCCACGCTGACTAGCCATCTGTTATTCCGCTTTGCTGGTTCTGGTTGCTGTCCTTGTGGCTAGAACATTGCCTTGTATCTGAAACCAAGCATCAGTCCTCAATAAAAAAACTTCTCCAGAAGTTGACCAGGAACTCTCTGACTTCTGAATGTTCTCCCACCAGTCTAAGCACTGGAGGCTGCACCTTGACTGCCTGGACATGCAGCCAGGCGCCAGGACCTAAGGGCACGTCTCTCCGCCAACACTGTGTGGAAAAGATATAGGCCCTTCTGGAGAAGCAGCCAGAGCCCAGCAGCATCTCAGAAAACAGATTTTCTGACTCCATCTTTCTTCTTTATCCAGCCAACATTGTTCTGGAGTCTACCAAAATTACAATTCAAGGCAAAATATACCCTGAATAGGCCAGAATAGGCCTTCTGTTTTCCACTCACTGGATTATGCAAGTTTCTCCTCATATTTCAAGAAACTGATGGGGAGCTTGGTGTTGGCCACCAGATGGAAAGCCATCTGTAATACACAGGCCAAGATGTGCTGCCCTGTAAAACTGGGATTTGGCCCAGTCAACCTGCTAGCTGTCCAGTTTCATACTACTTGGTTGCAAAGGTTAAAAGACATGTTTACTATAAATACTTCCCCACACCTCAGCAACTTTGCTGCATGTACCTGTCAAGTTACTACGCAAAAAGATTTGAACAACTCTCACAATGAGGCAAAACATAAGAAACTAACATCATAATGAGAAAAAAAACTGTTAGTATCAATTTTCTCCAATTAGAATTTTCAAATTGTCTATTGCTAGAACACTAATCACTGAAAATAATATCCTACTTCTATCTTCTGATCCTGTAACCCTCCAGAAGCTACAAGACAGGACTCTAAAGATAGTTGCAAGTTTTCTGGGATCCAAGTTACAATGTAATATTAAAACAGTTTGATGTATATTCATTGTGGAACAGAAGAAATAAAACACTGATATCATGATTTCAAAATTAAACAATAAGTGACTTCATATGGCTGTAAGAATTCCTAAAATATGAAACAACTGGAGGAAAAAACGTATGGCTCAAATCTTCAAGGTACCCCCTGTTTCAAATGAATAGATTTACTCACCATCCCCCATAATCGTTTTATACTTTCTTCCATTGCCGTCCATTATTTCCTGCTCATAACTTCATAGTGGAGCTCAAGTCAAAGATGTGGTCTGGCTTGCCAGCAGAGGGAGCTACAAACTCGCTAGAGCTTGACTAACATCCAGGGACCAAAAGCACAGTGGTCACGTGGGGTCTGGGCTATCTAAAGCCAGTTGAAAGTAGAGTTGCCTGATTAAGAAAAAGACAAAACAAAATACACTCAGATAAATTTGATTTCCAGATAAATAACAAATAACATTTTTAGCATAAATATGTCCCATGAAATAATTGATATGCATTTATACCAAAAAAAATTAAATCCAAATCTAACCAGATAGCCTATATTTTATCTGGTAGGCTTAGTTGAAAAGTCTGTTGCCTACAGAGGGGAAGAAAGAAACTTTAACAGTAAAAGGCAGGGCCTATTTTATCAATACCAGAAATGGAAGCAGGGAAGAATTAAGGGAAGGAGCTGGTAAGACCAGGCTCATACTGATGGCACTGCGCCTGTCAGGTCATGTGATCCAATGTCTGCAGGAGAGTGGGCTGCAGGACTGTGGGGTAGCTGTGTGGGTAATAGGAGCAGTGGATTCAGGAGGCATTTTCCACTGGAATTCACTATGCATGTCTGCAGCCTGGGAAGACCGTCGTTTGATTTATCTGGTCTATCTTTTGTGATTGCCTTGACTCTTGTAGGGAAGGCAGAGGCTCTAGGATATTGCTCTTTCTCATGCAAGGGAATCGAGAGGTTGGAGAATTAGAAGTTCAAAGAGGGCTTCCCTGGTAGCGCAGTGGTTGAGAGTCCGCCTGCCGTTGTGGGGGACACAGGTTCGTACCCCGGCCCGGGAAGATCCCACATGCCACAGAGCGGCAGGGCCCGTGAGCCATGGCCGCTGAGCCTGTGTGTCCGGAGCCTGTGCTCTGCAACGGAAGAGGCCACAACAGTGAGAGGTCCGCATAGAGCAAAAAAAAAAAAAAAAAAGCTCAGAGAAACTCAGTGGATGTTTGAGTTAAACGTGTTTTTGAGTATAATTCCAGCCTTTGGAGTGTGCTGTGGTTTAAAGGACCTGGAAACAGCAGGCACAACTGTGTCCACTTGCATCCACGGGACATGTTTGGGTTTCCTGAAGAAAAGGGTTAAATCTCATTTGTATTGACGTCCCAACCGCTGATACAATCATGTCTCAAAGGAGCTGTCGTGGATGTTTATGTTGATTTGATGTTTTGTGATTATGAGACTGAAAATTATTTTTCTCCAAAGACAAGAAATGGGACTTTCAGAGCTTCAAGAACTGTATATTTGTTTCAAAAACAATCAATGAATCAAAATGTAATTGAGACTTTTACAAAGAGGGGGGAAAGTAAACTGGTAAAAATAATTGCATCCCTTTATTAATATAAAGCTGAAATATTTCACTTTGAACACTAAAAACTATTGAAGCTAAATCTTTGCAAGACCAAATACTCCTGTCCTATAGGAAATGGTTAGCTATACTCTGGTGACAGAGTGATTTTAACGTGACCAAGATTTAAGTCTTTGGATGCGTAAGGAGTGCCACGTGAAGAAGCAATGAACTTTATTACCATCTGGTGGTGTGCTTCTGGAATTATGTACCATCCTGTCCCCTTCTCATCTCACACCACTACCCAGTGCCTTGACTTGTACTACTGAGAGACTCACCTGTATAAACAGCACTGCCTTTCCACCAAGTGAATGCAGCATTCACAAGGAAGACTGGTGTTTCAGCCTACGACGCTTCACCCCGGAAAAAAATCATTTTGAGCATAAAATACCATATTAGACACCATGAGAATAAGGAAATGGCATGAAATTAGGAACATCAGTCAAAGCAAGAACCTTAGGTTAGCTCATAAGCTTTACCTTTTATGATAATTGCTCAGGCTGCCTGGTTTACATGAAAACTTACTTAGCTTGTATGCCTTAAAGCACCTTCTAAAATTCACTTTACTGTTTGTATAAAAGTATATTTTAAACTTCCTCAAACTTGAGAGTTTCTCATAGTGTCAAATAATAGATCAACATTATACTAATCCCTATTAGCCATCATTTTCCGTGAAAATAACACAATGAGAATGTATTCTTAGTTTATCTCCTGCAGAGGAGTCACCAAATTCATGACATTGGTAACTGTTTAGGTGAAGGCAGGGAGATAAAATCAAAGAGGGGCATCATGCGGCTTTAAGTAATTTGGCACTATTTATTTTTTAGTATATCAGTGGATATACTAAAAAATATACGAAAAAAAAAAATGTTATTGCTTATGGGGTTTACAACCTCATAAACCTCTGACTACCACCCTATCTCCTCTCCTTTAAACTTGTTGACAAGGCTGTTTAGAGTCACCGTCTCCTCTTGGTCATCCTCCACTCACCCTCAACCCTGTCCTCGGACTTGCTCCATTAAAGTTGTGCTCACCATGCATTAGTGGTTGTCACGAACAAATTCTTGCTAAATATTACTTAATCTCTGTAACATTTGCACTGTTAATATCCCCACATTTCTTTTTTTTTTTTTTTTTGCGCTACGCGGGCCTCTCACTGTTGTGGCCTCTCCCGTTGTGGAGCACAGGCTCCGGACGCGCAGGCTCAGCGGCCGTGGCTCACGGGCCCAGCCGCTCCGCGGCAGGTGGGATCTTCCCGGACCGGGGCACGAACCCGTGTCCCCTGCATCGGCAGGTGGACTCTCAACCACTGCACCACCAGGGAAGCCCATCCCCACATTTCTTGACATATTCTCCAGACATCTTTGGGCTTCTGTGATCTGATATTTATTTGGCTTCTCTCTTCTGAGTCCTGCTTCCACTGCTTATTAGCCGTTTCCCTTGACAATTTTACTCTAAGCCTATTTTTACCTATAAGCCTAATTTTCTTCACTGTAAAGATTACTCATTGCAGCATTACTTGGACTGCTTATTGTATCCATACGATGAAATACCAGCAGCTGTTTTAAAATATAAAGTAAACCAGTTGTGATCATCTGGAAAAATTAAGTTGCACAAAAGTAACACAATCTTAAAAGAAGAAAGAATTATCAATCACAACATAAATATGCAGAGAGAAGGAAAAATTAGAGAGATATGTGCTAAACTTTACTGAAAGTTATTTTGCAGAATGGATTATATAATACAGTTACCTTCTAATTCTGTATTTATATCATTGTGAATTTTGTAAAAGCATACATTATTTTGATTGTTGTAAAATGTGAAAGACAAGGTGAGAAATAGGGATGTAATATACTTCATTGTATTGTTGAATTAATTAAATGATACAGCACTTGGCACTATCTATGGTATACTGTAAGCCCACAACAAATGTTAACCATTATTATTATTATTATCTCTCTGCACCTTTGTAGTTTCGTTACTCTTTTCCCAATTCTAAAACATTTCTGTTCCTCAGGGTTGCATTTTCAGTTCTTTCCTATCACTCTACACGCTTCCCCTGCCATTCTTATGCCAATGACTTACACCTCTCTATCCAAATTTCCCTGAGGAGCTCCAGACCCACCTACCACAGTCTTGAGCTTATTTCTACTTGTAGATCCTTCAGCCTAAAAATGCAACATGCATAACACTGTAGTCTTCACGTTGACCTTCCATAAGTACTCTGCCTCTGGGTTCCCTATTTCAGTGACTGGTAACCCCATCAAGCCATTGTGTAAGCCAAACCTGAAGGTCAACCACTGTTCTGCCATCATCCTTCACTATCGATCCCTTGGTTCAGTCAATTCTTCCCCTGTATCTCTCTTTAAAAAAAAAAAAAAAAAAAAAAAATTTATTTATTTATTTATTTATTTTTGGCTGCGTTTTGTCTTCGTTGCTGCGCGCGGGCTTTCTCTAGTTGCGGTGAGCAGGGGCTACTCTTCGTTGTGGTGCACTGGCTTCTCGTTGTGGTGGCTTCTCTTGTTGTGGAGCACAGGCTCTAGGCACGTGGTCTCAGTAGTTGTGGCGCACGGGCTTAGTTGCTCCGCAGCATGTGGGATCTTCCCGGACCAGGAATAGAACCATGTGCCTTGCATTGGCAGGCGGATTCTTAACTACTTTGCCACCAGGGAATTTCCCCCCCCACCCCCCTGTATCTCTTTAGTAGCTCTAAGGACCATCCACTTCCTTCCAATGCCATTGTCATTCCCTTGGTTACATCACATATGTAACCACCTCATGTTAGTCTCATTGTCCCAGCTTTATACCAATTTATTTATTCAACAAGCATTTACTGAGCAGAGGTTATAGCCAGCAAGGAAAAAGATAAGAAAATTTGCAGTCACAACTTCTGTTTCCAACAATGTCGGCTTCATTATTCTTATTTCGTATAATATCACACATATATTATTCACATTTGATGTTTTATTAAGAACACAAGCATTTTCGTGCAATCATATTATGGATGACAATGATATGACAGTGATAGTATGGTTGGTCTTGAAGACACAGAGTAGATGAAACCCAGCTTAGAGTAGGACTGTGTGATTTCAGAAAAAGCTTCCTGGAGGATGTAACAGTTGGGCTGAAATTTAAATTATGAGTAGGTGCTGCCTGGACAAAGAAGAAGAGGAGAAGTGTTCCAGGTAAGAAGCCGCATTGTAACATACTGACATACTGAGAATTTTCAATGTCGCAGAAGCCAGACTTCTTAACATGAGTCATTCTGTTCCAGTGCAGCTGAAATTTGGAACCAAGGTAGAAGAAACAGAAGCAAATCCCTGTAAACTGTGTAAAGAGATTAGACTCTGTCCTAAGGAAATGGAAGCCATCAGACAATTGAAAGCAGGATGTCACATAGCAAGATGACTGCCCTAACCACGGTGGTGCCAGTCTCTGCCCTTCAATCAGAGTGAACTTTGTATCTCCTCCTGAAGCCCCTTAAACAGATATCTTTTTCCCTCAGTTTAAAGTGCAAATATTATCTGACCCTTTCATACTTCTCTACTCATTTCTCTTGTCATTCACTCAGCTTCAGTAAAATCAATCTCCTAGCACATCCTTGAAAGTAAAAGTACTGTACAGTCTTGCTTCTGAGCCTTTCCACACTCTGCTCCCTAATCCTGGTACATGCTTTTTCTATTCTTCTTCACTGCGGGGGTAACAACCACTAATCATTCAGGGCTCAGTTTGCAATCAACCTCATTATACGACCCACCCACCTCTGTCCACCATTGATCTGTGCTCCTACTCTGTACTCATAACAATGTATGATAACCTTACTGTATCATATATCATGCTCCAGTGTAATTGCCTGCTTTCTCCTTGTTTATCCTGTTCCCTAGTACGCATAAGTTCTGTAAAGTTAGGGCTTTGTCTTGTAGGGATGTGATAAATACATGTTGAATTAGTGAAACATCATTTGGTTTTCTGGTTTAAAGAATATACCAGGTTTCTCAATGAATTAAAAAACTCAAATAAATATATCAAAGAAAATAATATAATCACAGTAATTTAAAACAGATAAAAAAAGAGTTGTGAATTATATGGTAGAAATTAGATGAGTAATGTCTGAGTCAAGAAACCAAATATCAATTATGTCTTTCTTACTTGCTATGTTATTAGGTTAGGTTATTTAAGACCTCTTAACCACTTTTTCTTCACTTGTAAAGTAAAGGTGTTCACTTAGATGATTTCTTACACTCCTTTCAAATTTAAAATCCTCTACTCAGATAATAACAAATGGAGGTAGCATCTATGTAAAGTACGAATGTTTCCCAGATTATTTAACTAGCAATATGGTTTGTTTACTTCTTTTCAGTTGTGTAAAATGAGAGTAAATGAAATAATGTATATATTATTAGCTATAATATATAATGGCTATATTATTAGTCACTATGATTTGATTAAATATCTTTCATACTCTCTTTATAAAGTGGTTTGTTTTTGTGATTTTGCTACTGAATGAAAAATTTAATTCTTAAATAAAATTGAAGTGGAAAACAAGTTTGTCTCAACTCTAAATGATGTCTTGACACCCACTCTTAAATCAGCTCTTAGCAATTCAATTTTAATTACCAGAATTCAATCTTAGATAGAAATTCACTTTTCAGTTGAACGGCCTTTTTTCTCTGACTCTGTATCTTTTATTGGTAACTTTTTATACATTAGCTTCTTTGATTAGAGCAATATAGAAGCTGGCATGGAGAATTCAAAAAGTTAGTATTATACTCTTTCAAATGAGTATGATTTAATGTCAGTATGTTGTTATGTGGCTATAGATATAGAATTTCCAGTTTTAAATGAAAAAGGTAATATCACCTTTGAGAATCTACCACAAACTGTCAGAGCAAAATTAAAAGCAATTCATCAAAGAGCATACTGACTGTCTTAGTAGAATAGACATTGATTATGTCCCAATTAAAGCAAACATGACTCACACTGAATGGAAATCAATTGACTATCTGTATGATAAGCATGATCCTCCCTTTGCTGTCTAGGACAATGGAGCTATGAAGGTGGCTGGGGAGAGAGATGTGCTTCATCTGCATGTCGCACAGCACTGTAGTGAAGTTCCAGAAAGCTGAGGATGGTCCCAAAGAATGTGTGGCCAAGGAAAAAACAGACACAGCACACCATTCATGCCCCACTCCACTTAGGTACCAGCTGGCCTGAGGAGGGTACTGTAGAGGAAACTCTCTAACATGCTGGCCCCAGGGAGATACAGAGCTTCTCCATGGAAGAAGCTTGCGCTTAGGGGAGCATCTGAGTGAAGGGCGAAGGAGGCCCCTTCTCCCATTAGCCAGGGGGTGTGCATTACAAGGACAGAAGCATAAAGTACGCTCCTTTAAAGTGTTGGGTGCAGATGTATCTCTCACCAGCCCTCACAGCAATGGGAATTCCAAAACACATCCTCCCTATGCTGCCGTGATACACTCAAAGATTCCCCAAAAGCATTTTTACAATGGAAAAAATAAATTCTGAGGTTCTTCACAGTTTGTTACATAGCACTAGAGTGTGAGAGCAATGGCATTAAATCTGATCAGCTCCATTTATTAGTTGCTGTAAATCTTTTATGGTTTGTACAGACAATTGAATATTGCAGTGTGATGAGACAAGAGCGACCACTGTGGTGTCAGAGTAAGCTCTCCGGGTTGTGTGAATTCAGGAACCCTCACAGCAAACCACGAGAGCAGCTGCTTTGACTAAAAAGCTTACTGTAATTCTATGCCATTTTTTCCCTGCAAAAATGTTTACTTCTACAATGTTATATAGTGCATTTAGCAAAACTGCTGATTAAAACCCTCTTTTTTCTTTTTATTTGTAGATTTTTTTCTATTGTCAATTACAAATATGCTACATATTATCAACCTCCTTTTGAGGTTGTAGATAAAAAGAAGAAGGGAAAAACCTATGTTGATTTTTTTTTTAGACTTCATACTTATTTCATGCATTTTTTTAGTGGTATCTTGGGTCAAGGGTGTGATATTTGATTTTTTTTAAGCTCTTGACACGAACTGCCACCTACTAGCCTAACATTTTGTTTCTCTCCCACTCTACTTTTCCTCTGGTCTCAATAGCTCCTTCCTCTGTCCTTGCTTATTTGTTCCTCTATTAAACTATATATTTTATTCTGTCTAGCAGCAGAACTTTTTTTTTTTTGCATGTTTTTCTCTATGATGGAATTTCAAGCTTTTAAAGGGCAGTGCCCATGGCTTTTTCATCTTTGCATCCCTCGCAGCCACAAGATATGGTACTCTCCAAAGACAAAATTCAGGGTTTTGTGTGTCTAATTGAAGCAAGTTTAACTTAACCAGTCCAAAATATTCTTACTTTAAAAAATTATTTAGGGAAAAATATAATTTCTTGCAAACAGTAAATCACTGCAGTCACCATGAACGACAAGTGATCAACAAAATTTCATGTGAGGAGATCCATTTAGTCACCATGTTAGGCAGTAAAAATGCCCTAAGCACACAGGTTGCAGATGAGAGGCAAAGATCTGACATTTAGGGCTTCCCTGGGGGCGCAGTGGTTGAGAGTCTGCCTGTCGATGCAGGAGACACGGGTTCGTGCCGCGGTCCGGGAAGATCCCACATGCCGCGGAGCGGCTGGGCCCGTGAGCCATGGCCGCTGAGCCTGCGCGTCTGGAGCCTGTGCTCCGCAACGGGAGAGGCCACAACAGTGAGAGGCCCGCGTACCGCAAAAAAAAAGATCTGACATTTAACCTAAGCAGTAGTGTGAAAATAGAGTATTTTTCTTACTATTACTACATAATGATAAAGCCTCTAAATGAAGAAAGAAAATGTCTGTCAATTATATGGTGCTTTATTGGCAAAATACTAAAATGTCAAATGGTCTAAATGTATACTTTATATACACTATACATTAAATTGCTATCGCTAAATAGCTACCTGCTCAACATTAGTTAGCAAAACACTTGGTGAAGTGACTCAACTCTATACATTTCATACAACAATCTGACATTGTACAGATAATGTCTTTAATTCATGTTTTACAGACTTTTTCTTCCATGTGACACATATTTATTCAGTGCTTTTATGCTAACTTTCTATAAAAGGTGCCATTCTATTTGAGGTCTACAAAGTCAGTTTGCATTCTCTGTATGTTGCATCCTTATAACAACCCAGTATTTGTCTCTGAGGTAAAAGACATTTTAAAATTTCCACTTTAGAAATGAGAACTGAGGGACTTCCATGGTGGCGCAGTGGTTAAGAATCTGCCTACCAATGCATGGGACACGGGTTCGAACCCTGGTCTAGGAAGATCCCACGTGCTGCAGAGCAACTAATCCCATGCGCCACACTACTGAGCCTGCGCTCTAGAGCCTGTGCGCCACAACTACTGAAGCCCGTGAGCCTAGAGCCCGAGCTCTGCCACAAGAGAAGCCACCGCAAATGAGAAGCCCATGCACTGCAACGAAGAGTAGCCTCTGTTCGCGGCAACTAGGGAAAGCCCGCAGGCAGCAAAGAAGACCCAATGCAGCCAAAAATAAAATTAATTAATTTTTTTAAAAAAGAATTGAGAACTGAGGACACAGAGGTGAAGGTGCATGACTGAAATCCCATTGTTAATATGTGTCTGAGTTAGGATTGTAACTCAAGGAAACTAGAAGTTTGCCAAGGCTCCTTTTCACTCTGTACTACTTGAGCATATCTAGAGGGATAACTGTGATTTTATTTTAATTTTTATTTATTTTTGGTTGTGTTGGGTCTTTGTTGCTGCGCTCGGGCTTTCTGTAGTTGCTGCGAACGGGGGCTACTCTTCGTTGCGGTGTGCGGGCTTCTCATTGCGGTGGCTTCTCTTGTTGCATAGCACGGGCTCTAGGTGTGCGGGCTTCAGTAGTTGTGGCACGTGAGCTCAGTAGTTGTGGCGCCCGGGCTTAGTTGCTCCGCGGCATGTGGGATCTTCCCGGACCAGGGATCGAACCCGTGTTCCCTGCGTTGGAGGATTCTTAACCACTGAGCCACCAGGGAAGTCCCAGCTGTGATTTTCATATTCATTTGAATGTTTTTCTTGCACAATTCTTACTTTTTAGCAAGAGCTTTATGTAAATGAAATTATTTACAGGCGAAATGACAGAATGTCTGGGATTTACTTTAAAGCATGTGCTAGGAAAAAAATGGAGATTAGTGGAAAGTTTAAAAACATTTGGGATAATGTTGATAATTGTTGAAACTGGGTAATGGATATAAGGGACTTTGTTTTGCTATTCTCTTTAATTTTGTATATGTTTGAAAATCCCCATAATGAAAAGTTAAAGAAAATAAAGAGGATTTTGAAACTTACACTTGGGAGCATAGATGGTAAATTAGTCAAGTAAATGGTTCCTTGCGATGCTGACAAGAAGATAATTTTGGAGAAAGTCCAAGATTACAGTTCTTAGAGTTTTAGACCTGGATAGTCCATTTAAATTCATCCCCTTTCAATAGACAAAAGTTTCACTTTTCAGAATGTTCACTGATAATTCAAATTATTCCATGGACTAACAAAAAAAACAGCCTAAGGGAAAATTATGCATAAAAAAGCAAACATTAAAATTTCTTCTCAGGACAATGGGTAAGAAGAACTATGTGGAAAAGGGAAATGATAAGAAAATACAATTTGAATATATTATTTTCAAATTCTTTGACACCATGACTTGGCACACTCGAAATTTAAGACTTTAATGGAACTTAGAATATATTGTTTTAAATAATTCAAGAATAAAACCAAGAATATGTAAAAATTTAATATAGTGTTGAGGAGAAAAATGAAGGGTTTGACCTTGAAAATCATGATGTTGCACAACTACTTTACTCTGAGACCCTTACATGATAATACAGGTGAAGGGTGACACAAGAAAGTGACTACAGATTCTTTATGATTACACCACAGTGTAGGTGTGACAGCCCTTAGCATGTCACATGTGAAGGGAAGGAATATAAAGTAAAAATATACAAGTAAAAATGGAGATGAAAAACATCAGGCTTGCTGCTACTCATAGTGCATAAAAGAAATATTTAACCCAAGAGATTAAATGTCCTCTGGAGAATCTGCTAGTACTAGTCAATCAAGACAATTTTCCCAGTTTCTTCTAAAAAGATACAGAGCTGAACTTTCTGTGGAGAGTAGCTAATTACCTTAAATGATTTATGGCCACCTCGTCAAGTATTTAATAATACTTTGTGTCTGTCAAAGTAGGCAGAAGTTAAAAGAAAAGAGTGCAAACATTAGGTGTCTAATTGTTTCTGCATTAACTAAGGACAATAGAATTCACATTTTTCTGTCAGGAAGTCAAGAGTATACCACACAAACAGTTAAGAAGAAGAGTGTATGTTTGAGTCACATCAGGAGAGACAAAATATGAACATTATTAGGCTTCCCTGGTGGTGCAGTGGTTGAGAGTCCGCCTGCCGATGCAGGGGACACGGGTTCGTGCCCCGGTCCGGGAAGATCCCATGCGCCGCGGAGCGGCTGGGCCCGTGAGCCATGGCTGCTGAGCCTATGCGTCCAGAGCCTGTGCTCTGAAACGGGAGAGGCCACGGCGGTGAGAGGCAAGCGTACAGAAAAAAAAAAAAAAGAACATTATTAATGATTCTAGTTGCTCCCTTTATCTTCAAGCAATAGCACAAGATGCTGTGAATCAATGCTAATATTTTTATTGCTTTTGAGATGCTATAGTGATTTTGTCAATCATGTAAGGCAGGCTAACTCTAACATAGATTTTTCTCATAGTGGAGCCCTCTTTGGATTTTTCTCTCACGTATTTTTAGAGAGCGGACTCTGCAATTACGCTGCTGTGTTTGAATTCTTCCACACCCTAGCTGGAGCAAGTTGCTTAAATTTTCTGCTCTTAATTTTCGTATCAGTAAATGAACATAATTGTACCTACTTTAATAAGATTGTTGTGAGGGTCATTTTAGGTAACAAAGAGCTTAGATAAGTATTTGACATGTACTTAAGAAATGGTAGTTAATAATATTATGCTCTATATAACATACATTCCTTTTTCCTAAAGTAAGTTTTCTATTTTAAATGAAAACTAGTTGTCATAGGCCAACACATCCCAGCCTCTGATGCTGAAATAGTCTTGTTTCCTCAGGACTCAAAGATCCTGTTTTAGCAGAGTAGATTGTTTAACTTACCCAGAATCTAACTCTGTTCTTCCTTTTAACAGAACTCAATTGTTTTTTTATTTGTTTTTATTGTGGTAAAAAAACATATAACATGAAATCTACCCTCTTAACAAATTTTTAAGTGTACAGTACAGTATTGTTAACTACATACACATTGTTGTACAGCAAATCCCTAGAACTTTTTCATCTTGCATGAATGAAACTATACCCATCGAACCCGCAACTCCCCATCTCCCTTTCCCCTTAGCCCCAGGCAACCATCAATCTACTTCCTGCTTCTATGAGTTTGACTACTTTAGATACTTCATATAACTGGAATAACACAGTGTTTATTCTTTGACTGGGTTACTCTGCTTAGCATACTGTCCTCAAGTTTCATCTATATTGTAGCATATGATAGGATTTTCTTATTTTTGAGGATCAGTAATATTCTGTTGCATGTGCATACCACATTTTCTTTATCCTCTCATCTATCAATGAATATTTAGTTTGTTTCCACGTCTTGGCTATTGTGAATAATGCTGCAATGAACATGAGAAGGCAAACATCTCTTTCAGTTTCTTTGGGAATACACCCAGAAATGAGATATGGGGCTGGATCATATGGTAATTTTATTTTTAATTTTTTGAAGAAACTTCACACAATTTGCCATAGTGGCTCTACCATTTTATGTTGCCACTAGGAGTGCACAAGAATTCCAATTTCCCCACGTCATGGCTTGTTATTTTGCTTTATTTATAATGGCCAGCCTAACAGATATGAGGTTGTATCTCTGTATGGTTTTGATTTTCATTTACCTGATAATTAGTGTTATTGAGCATCTTTTTATATACCTTTTGGCCATTTGTAGGTCTTCTTTGGAGAAATGTCTATCCAAGTCCTTTACCTAATTTTTAATTGGGTTATTTGTTTTTGCACTATTAAGTTGTAGGAGTTTCTTATATATTTTGGATATTAACCTCTTATCATATATATATATAGTTTGCCAATATTTTCCCTTATTCAGTATGTTACCTTTTCACTTTGTTGATTGTTTCCTTTGCTGTGCAAAACATTTTAGTTTGAAGTAGTCCTACTTATATATTTTTGCTTTTGTTGCCTGCACTTTTGGTGTCATATCTAATAAATCATTGCCAAGACCAATGTTGTGAAGCTTTGCCACAGTGTTTTCTTTTAGGATTTTTATAGTTTCAGGCCTTACTTTTAAGTCTTTAATCCATGCTGAGTTGATTTTGTGTGTGGTATAAGATAAGAGTTCAGTTTTATTCTTTTACATGTGGATATCCAGCTTTCCCAGCACAATTTGTTGAAGAGATTATCTTTTCCCCATTGTGTAGCCTTGGCACTTGTTGACTATTATTTGATTGTATATACCTAAATTTATTTCTAGTCTCTCTATTCTATTCCATTAGTTTATATGTCCATCTTTATGCCAGTACTACACTGTTTTGAATACTACGGTATTGTCATGTGTTTTGAAGTCAGAAAGTGTGAGGTCTCCAGCTTTATTCTTTATCAAGATTCTTTTGGCTATTCAGGATCCTTTTTCATTCCATATGAATTTTAGGCTTGTTTTTTCTCTTTCTATGAAATATGCCATTAGAATTTTGATAGGGATTGCATTGAATATGTAGATCACTTTGGGTAGCATGGAAATTTTAGCAATATTAATTCTTCCAATCTGTGAACATGGAATGTCTTTCCATTTATTTGTCTTTAATTTCTTTTATAATTTTTGAAGTTTTCAGTGTACAAATCTTTCACCTCCTGGTTAAGTCTATACCTATTTTGTGCTTTTAGATGCTATTATAAATAGGACTGTTTTCTTAATTTCCTTTGAGGATTATTCATTTTTATTATATAGAAATGCAATTGATTTTTATGTGTTGATTTTATATCTTGCAGTTTTACTGAATTAACTTATTGGATCTAACAGGTTTTTGTTGTTGTTGCTAGTCTTTAGGGTTTTCTACATATAAAATCATGTCATCTGTGAACAGAAATAATCTGAATTCTTACTTTCCAATTTTGATGATTTTATTTCTTTTTCTTCCCTAATTGCTCTAACTAGGACCTTCAGTACTATGTTGAATAGAAGTGGTAACAGTGGGCATCACTGCCTTATTCCTGATCTTAGAGGAAAAGCTTTCACGTTTTCACCATTGAGATTATGCTAGCTGTGGTTTCTTCATATTATGGCCTTTACTATACTGACATAAATTTTTCTATTCACAGTTTGTTGAGTGTCTTTAAGAAAGTGTGTTGAATTTCGTCAAATGCTTTTTCTTCCTCTATTGACCATGTGACTTTATCCTTTGTTCTGTTAATGTTGTGTCTCTGTGGGGGAAGGAAGTTTTGGGGCTTCCTATTCTGCCATCTGGCTCTAACAGAACTTAACTTTATGCACTCCATCCCATTCAGTCCCTGACTTTCAAGAGAACTGACTCTACCACCAGCTCCTGGAGGTGGGCCTGACCCCACTAAAGATCATCTCATCTCTTTGGCTAGTGATGAGATTTATTGGGTTCCATGATGATGAGATTTTACCGGAGTTAATGTAATTCAAGGAAAGGACTGCTGTCCCGTTGGAAGGTTCTGGGAAAGTCTGCCTTCCTCTTCTGGGAGAGCCTCCAAAAACAATGTTCTCTGTCACTCCCCTTGCATGTGAACAAGGAAGTATGCTCAATTGCTATTGGCAGGCATCTTATGACCATGAGAGAACTGACCTGAGGTTGAAACCCAAACTGTGTGTGGCTGCACAGAGAGACCAAAGAAGCCTGAGTCCTTGATAACATATTTGGTTCAGTGAATCTGTCAACACTGAAGCCCACCCTTAGCTTTGAATTACATGCAATGTGAATTTTTATTGTGTAAGTTTGAATCATAAATTCTAATAGTTGCAGACCAAAGCATAATGGGATGAATTGGAGAATGTCATTAATATAGCTAAAGCTCAGTTCTTGGATCTGTAAAGTCCTTGTAATGATTAAATATGATAATGTTTTATATATACTGCTATGTATAAAATAGATAACTAGTGAGAACCTACTATATAGCACAGGGAACTCTACTCAATGATCTATGGTGACCTAAATGGGAAGGAAATCTAAAAAAGAGTGGATATATGTATACATATAATTGATTCACTTTGTTGTACAGCAGAAACTAACACCACATTGTAAAGCAACTGTACTCAATAAAAAAAAATTTTAAGGTATGATAATGTGTTTAAAGCTTCTATCAGTGTCATGCACATTCAGTTGTCAATACGTATTAGTTCCCTCTTCTTTCTTGTATACTGAGGTTCAGCTTTTCTTTCCCCACATACCCCTAGACTTATTAAGGAAAGTGCTTTCTATTTTTTGTTTCATAAGGTAAAAAAAAATAAATCTCACATCTGTTTCCAGAAGAAAAGCGTACAATTCCTCAACAAGAAAAATGGTTTTTGTCTTTTGTTCCCAGTAACAAGATTATTACAAATCCCTTGTCAATTCCCACCCTCCCAGCCCCAATTTTTCTACAAAATTTTAAATTTACATGCCTGACAGCACTGTTAATAAAAATTGGAATATAGGAACATAGTATCCAGAGCTGAAAGCTCATGTTTGAAGTCTAAGACCAGAAAGAGTGTTCTCTCACCAAACTGTACAGACTATGTTCAGGCAGTGTTTTTTACATAAAAGCAAAGGAGAAAATGTACCAGTACTGTAGGCACTGGAGGAGACCACTGGGTTTTACTCAACCCAAAATACATAAATGCATATGCCAAAGGAGTGGGAGACCTAAGGTCCTGCATATAACCATTTGTAGTTCAAGGAAACAATTGGATCAGTAACTTCTAACCTATAAGTTGTGATTTAAACTTCCATCTTTTTTTGTAGCGACCTTGGAGTATCAATCAGGTGGACACCATGCCACATAATAAGCTAGAACAGATTTAAACTGATACAATAAAAATTTAGCATTTCATGTTCCTTTGTGAAATATTTGTGCATTTATGAACTATATCATTTATATGGTTTGTGGAGTCATTGGATAAGTGACACTGATACAAATAGTGTCCATTGTGTAACGTAGAGATTTTAAATTTTGTGTGTTGTCAGGCAATGTTTATGATACCTTAAAACGTCCACACAGCTAGTGACAAATTATAATTGAAGAGACAGCTAGCTCTAAAATAACTCTACTATAGATTTTTGCTCTCAGAACACATTATCAAAGACATTTTTCCAAACAACACACATCACTGCCCTTCACTTGTGGATTTAGCTTCCTCCAAGTTGTTTTCACTTCTCTCACTTACATTTTCTTTCTAAACAAGAGTTACACTTCCTTAAGCAGCTTCAGTGAAGGATATAGTTTGGGACTACATGGTTTCATGCAATATTGGCCATGGTACTTTTTAATCCATCAATGTCCATAGCTTTTAAAATGGACCAAAACCCCTGTGGAAAAGAAGCATACAAATCTAACACAGAAAGTTCTGACTCAATAGTACATCAAGCTAGATAGTCCCTATGTGTAACTATTTGTTGCTAACAAGGCACTTTAAGAAGTTCATTAACTCTGTGAGACTGCTTAATCACACCTCATAAAGGACAGTTTATTTATCCTGCAAACATATAATTCCAGCAATAATTTACTGATTTGTATTTGAATCACTATGTTACTCCATTTCATATCTTTCTTCTAGATCTCTGACATAAGCCTCCAACTTAAGAGCAAGTGGTTATAATAGGTCAGTAGGTTAAGAATTACTATAACTGAAACAATTTTATGCCAACTCAAGTATTTATTAAACGCTTTACCACCAGGCTAAATTGGGAACAAAGTAATAAAGCAATTATAAGGCACAGTTCCTATTTTAGAATTTAGTTGAGAAAGGAGAATAAAAGTTGTACAGACATATATATTTTTAATATACACACATATATGTATGTATTATATAAGAGCTATACAGAGCTATAATTACATATTGTTAAACAGTTATATATAATTATATAGTGTAGATAGTTATGCTATTATATATTATTTATATATTATACAACATGATTTTAATATGTATCTAATATACATGAAATGAATATATTTACAATATACATTTTTATGTGTGTATATATACATTACATTTATGTATTTAATATACATACAGTATATATTATATAATATACATTATGTGGTCTATAACAATATAATTTTATGATAGAGTATCAAAATTGAGCTTTTATTTTCATTCATTCAAACATTTTTGGAATAGAACAGAGGTTGGCAAACTTTTCTGTAAGGAGCCAGATAGTATATATTTTAGGCCTTGCAATCCATATAGTCTCGGTTGGAACCATTCTATTCTGCAGTTCTATGATGCACAAATGAATGGGTGGGCCTGTGTTCCAATAAAACAAAAGCTTCTCCTATAACCTACAAGGCTCTACATGACCTAGCCTCTTGTTTGCTCGCTGTCATCATTCAACACTTGTTTGCTCACAGACACAAGGACTCCTGGTTTGTGGCTGTCACCACAGGGCTTAGTATTCGTTTCTCCCTGGAATTCTCTTTCTTCAGATATCTGTATAAATTTTTTCTCCTCCCCCTTCAAGTCTTTGCTCAAATATCACCTTCTAATAAAGCCTTTCTTAGTATGCTATTTACTACCATGGTATGTAGTATTGTCACAAAATATCCTGTAGCCTTGTCCAAAACTCTGTATTTTGCTCCATGGCTCTGATTTAGCCCAGTGGTTGAGAAAAGCATAGACTCTGGAGCAAAAATGTTTGAGTTGAATTCTGGTTCTTTTACTTACTGACTGTGTAACTTTAGGCTAATTATTTTATCTCTCTAGGGCTCATTTTCCTTTACCCATAAAATTAACATACTAACAGTATATAATTCATGGAGCTGTTTGAATTAGTTAATATATAATTCATTTAATATACATAAAATGCCAAATTAATACTGAACTGAATAAAATTTCTAAAATAACAGAGGAATAAAAAGATACTATCCAGCAGAAGGCAGGGAAGGAGAAAAATAAGGAAAAAAAATAAAAAGCAGAAAACACAAGATAAGTTGCAAAAATAAAGCCATTGTATTAATTGTTAACTATAATCATTAGCTCCAATATAGGTAAATGGATTAAATCCACCTATTAAAAAAACAGATTGTTGGGTTAGATTTTTTTAACGAAATCCAGCTCTACACTACTGACAAGGAAAACATCCAAAACACTCACACGCACACACAAACATATGTACACATACACACATACACATATTGAACTTAAAATGATGGGAGAAGATATATTTTGCAAAAACTAATCAAAAGAAAGCCAAGGTAGCATGTTAATTTTAGACAAAATATGTTATGGAAAAATTCATTATAAGATAAAGAGACACATAAAAATAAAAATACACCTGTATCAGAGAGATATATACAAATGATGAACTTGTACGTACCTATCTTAATCTGTTCAGGTTGTTATAAGAGAATATCATAGCCTGGGTGGCTTATGAACACCAAACATTTATTTATCACAGTTCTGGAAGCTAGAAGTCTGAGATCAGAGTGCCAGTGTGATTGGATGAGAGCCCTCTTCCAGGTTGCAGATTTCTTGTATCTTCACATGGCAGATGGAGCTAGGGAGCTTAGTAGAACCTCTTTCATAAGGGCACAAATTCCATTCATGAGGGCTCCACCCTCATGACTGAAGCACCTCCCAAAGGTGCCACCTCCTAATACCATCACATCGGGTGTTAGGATTTCAAAATATGAATCTGCTGGTGTGGGGAGTTTGACACAAACATTCAGATCATAGCAGTACCTAAGATAAATGTGCAAGGATTTTTATTGTGACACTATTTATAGTAACAAAAAAATTATGACATTCTCTTATTAAAAAATCATGTGATTAAAAAGTTCAAATTAAAAATACATTTTATATGCCATGTTTATAAAATACATATATAAATTTATATTTGCATAGAAAAAGAAACTAAAACACATCAAACATTTATCAATAATTATTATTTCTAAATGGTAGAATTTCAGGGTTTTTAATTTTTTTTCTTAAAAATGTTTTCTAATTTAATATAACGTACATCATTATGTATAATTTTTAAAAGCCGAAAAATAAATAGTTTTAATTCAAAGTTTTACCAATAAACAGCAAAAGTTTAAATATATTTGCATCATGACATCATCATTAACCTTTTTTTTAACATTAAGATTTTTCTAAAGGAATTGCTCATAGAGTGCTTGTAAAACAGCTATTTCCAACTGAATTTTGAACATATTCAGATGTTTCAATTCCTTTTTGCCTCTAACCTGAGTTCAGTACTGCAATTTTAGCTATATATCCATAGTAGAAATCCTTCATGTATTTATTGAGAACATAAATATTCATTAGCATATCTTATTTCCCTCCGGGGTAATATCAATCTATATCAACACTCCAACCTCTCAGTTTCCACACTTCAATTTTGCAGGGATGAGGATATATTATTTATGTTTTCACACATACATTCTAAACATCTGGGATAAAAACCCCCTGCTCTCATTATCACTCATTTAAATCATTTTGCACAATGCCACAGGAGAAATGGTTTGAGAATAAATAAAATGCACTTTGGTTGTTACATTTTATGATTTAACCAGAAAATGTCTGGACATTTTTTTTTAAGTATGCTGTAAATGCCAGTCTATTGTCATTCTAAAGGAAGATTTTCTGCATTAATCTGTGATTGTTTCTTAAATAGTCACCTCACCTCAGGTGCTTGCCTAGGCGTTTTCTCTCTCTCTCTCTCTTTCTCTCTCTCTTTCCCTCTCTCTCTCTCTCTTTCTCTCTGGTTCTCCTTTCCATCCCTGTTCTTAAGCCTTGGGTTAAGCTTGAGTTAAGAAAAGGAGATAAACCTTAAATCGTAGGTAAAATTAGAATTTTGATTTACATTAGATTTCATTTTGCAATGAAAATGACTGAAAACTATGAAATCTTTCCAAAATATCAAGAAGGGGTAGGAAAGATTGATCCTGGAGACTATGTTTGCGTGGTGGTGTTAGGAGAAAATCCCTGTTTCCTGGTCATACCCTACTGAATTCAATCTACGTAATGAATCAATTAAAATTCATTCCTAATTATCAGTCCACTCCATGTCGTGCTCACTGTGCTCCACGCAGGTTTTTGTTTCACCAGTGCTTCTAAGTGGACTTGAGCTTTAAAGGTCTTTCCTACAGTCTTAAGATATCTAATCTCCACTTTGTCTCCACCAAAGGAGCTGCACTGCAGTCTTCAAAATGCCAACTTTCCATAGTAATCTGCTGTTACACAAAGAAGAATTCACCCTCACTTTAAGTTTTCTTACTAAGTCAAATATTTTATGCACTATTCCATCTTCTTAGGATGAATTACTATCCATAAAAATGGATTTCCATATGATTGTCCCACCAGTTCTCCAGAGATGTCCATATATGTCTGATTCCCAGATACGAGTATTGTTTGAACTTAAGCTGGAATTCCCACTATGTCAGTCAAAATCAATACCTCATTAAGTTACTTAATCTGTTTTTTTTTTAATAAAAGAGTTACCAGAAAATAGTTCCACACACACATTATGGATGAAATTATAACTGGAAATAATTATTTAAATACACACATACATGTAAAATTATAAATATCATACCACTAAGCACTAGACTATATACCATATATAATTATAATTTTTAGATTTCTATCTTTCTGGAAATGATATTAAGACAACCTTTTCAAAAAACATCAATAACACTGATATTATTTCAATAACACTAACAACAAATACTCTTTCCACCTTTTGTTGATATTTCCTGGTCCTTGTAACTAAAAACCAACAGATTTCTTCATCAAAACCTCCCATGCTATAGTTGTATGACAGGCATTTAAAAGCCATTACAGGCAATGGGCTGTCCCAGATTATACAGAGAGGGACTAAAGCATGAAATTAACATCTAACTACAAATGGGTTATGTATGGAAATAGAGTGCAAGGTTAAAAATTATTCCAAGACAAAAACCTAGATATTTTTGCAAAGCACAAACCTGTGACATCTGTATTGTAATAGAAAAGCTTGGTTTTTTATTTAATATTCAGCCTTGATTTTACTGCTTGTCACTGATTCTAACATTTTAAAGAAAATTTTCTTTTCCTGTCTTCTTACCTATTCAGGCATCATTATTTATACTCACCAACCCCCCTCAATAAATGTAAGTGCATAATTGGGTATGTGCATAATTGCGTACCTTTATGTATACATGCATGTGCAGCAGTGTAACAGCTATGCCAGAAGAGACTTCCAAGCGGGACCTGTGAGAAATGAAGAGAAGGAGAAAATTAGGTATTTTAAGAATCTACTATCTGACAAGACTAAAGTATCATCAATAAATTATCTCATTTAATTGCCATGGTCTATTAAGATTACTAATATACCCTCTTCTTGCTAATGAGGAAACTGAAATTCAGAGAGGTAAGAAACTCGCTAAAATGTACACACTGGTTAATTACAAAAATGAAATTCAAGCCTACGTCCAACTCCAAAGTGCTTATTCTTTAAATTATACAATAGCTCCTTTTCTGTGCTTGTATTCAAATAGAGTATGGGATGTGTGTGTTTGCCTGAACATATTTTTCTTCAAAAGACATCATGAATAGTAGATGTTTGTACCTAAACAGACAGCATGATCACAAAGGCTGAGAACATTAAATAGATATCCCAAAACACAAGTCTTATCCAGTACTAGCCTTTACTGATGATTAGCAAAAGATATGACAAGTTAAGCAGCATGTCCAGCATAAACATAGCAGAGGCCTTGAACTGATAGACACAGATTGCAGCTGTGGCTCATATATTGCAAATTTGTTTACAATAATCAGACTGAAAAACCAGGTATATGCTTCTAAGTGCATTCTTAAATCAGTAATCAATATATAACAAGTCCAACACCCTCATTTGTGTGTAGCTAATTTCTTTAGTCAGTATGAAAAAGGACTTCAAGTTGCAGTCAAAATGACATTAGATATTTCTGAGAAGGAAGGAACATATGAGGTATAACAATTCTGTTAACTTTTTGTCTCTGAAGACTTTATTGTGTAGAGATTGGCTAAAATTTGTATCTGGATCTTGAAAAATATGGAAAGACAGAAATACTCTTCTGCCTAAAAACAGAGGATGGTTATGATTATCTATATAATGTATATGTAGATTTATATCAAGTGAATACATTTGCAAATCATTTTAGGTATACTAAAGCTCCTTCAGAATTAAGACATTAACTTGCTGATTACTGTTTTAATGTGCCTGGGATGGAGCTTCTGAGACTCTGCCTAGAGGAAACAAGAGGCCCTGGAAACACTCTCAAAAATATTCTTCCTTCTCAGTTATGCCAATTAAAGGTTATTGAGTTTTCAAGATCTCTCTTTGGACCATTAATCATTCACATCTAAACATGAATTGATCAGCTAATTTTGAAATGTTACAGATTTGCAGATTTAATAGATGAAGAGTATAAGTAAACTAGACATACTCTGAAGAAAGAAAGGCCGGAATAGAGTCTCAGTGTAGGCAATGTGAGAGCAGTGACCAATTTGTGTTTGGAGAAAATTGGGAAAATGTCAATACAGAATAGGAAAGAGAAAGAGAACTAGGTGAACACTCAACACAAATCCAGCATCTTTGCAATTTTGACAATGGCAAATCTTGATGGTGTCCCCAAGATCACACTGCTGAAATCAACATCCCAGCTGTCCTATGTTGTTGGTCCTTGTGTATATCATCCTCCACTCTGCCTGAATTAGTCTTGTCAGCTAAGGAGTAATGGCTTTATAAAGTCAATATCTCTGTATAGAAACAGAGCCATTAAAGTTTCCCCTTGATCCTTTTGTCAATTCAGAAATGCAAAAAATACATTATCTGTCTGTTAATAGTAAATAATGAGACAAGTAGACTTTAGTATAAACGCAGTTTAGCCTGGAGGAGATATTATGTCTATACCTGAAACAGAATACTCTGCAATAAGAAAGTAATCATATGAGTGAATTAAAAAGATCGTGAAAATTAAGAATATGATTACTGAAATAAAAATTCAGCTGAGAATTAGATGATAAAATGAAGATAGCCTCCCAGAAATCATAACAATTAAAAAGAGGCAAAAATGAAAGAGCAAAGATAAAAAATACAAAATCTTAGAAGACCGATTCATGCCATCAAACACGTAATTAATAGAAATTCCAGAAAGAGAGAATGAAGAAAAGAAGTGGGAGGAACTTGTCATTTAAGCAATAAAACCAAATATCCCAGAGTGGAAGTAGGTCATAAGACCCTAGATTCAAAGGTGAACGGCACTGAATGAAAAAACAAAACACAACACTACATTATGAAACTAGCACACCAAGAATAAAGAGCATATCTTAAAAACCTACAGAGGATTAAGCTGATCACTTACAAAGTTCTGTATGAAAGTCTCATCACCGGAACCTGCTTGACATAGACCAATCCCTTCAAAGTCCTGAAGAAGCACTTTTTCATTCTAGGAGTCCAAAAGTAAGCAATTACCAATCTTTTTGAAGGTAAAATTGAGATTTTTCACACATGCAGGGGCCCCAAAAATTTACCTCCACACACTCTTCCTTAGGGCACTCTTTAAGGCAATGTGGGCCCCATCATAAAAGGTCTCAGTCAAAAAAACATGCAGCAGGACTTCCCTGGTGGCGCAGTGGTTGAGAGTACGCCTGCCGATGCAGGGGACACAAGTTCGTGCCCCGGTCCGGGAAGATCCCACATGCCGCGGAGCGGCTGGGCCCGTGAGCCATGGCCGCTGAGCCTGCGGGTCCGGAGCCTGTGCTCCGCAACGGGAGAAGCCACAACAGTGAGAGGCCCGCGTACCGCAAAAAAAAAAAAAAAACCCAACGTCCAGCAGACACATTTCAATAGCCAATCTTTCCGTTCTTCTTACTTTGAGGTTGGGGAAAGGAGTGGGTAGGTGCCTACCTTTCTCCCAGATGATCTTGGAATGGTGATCCTAGCTCCTATCTAAGTAAATTTTGATTATTTAAACTAATCATACTAATTCCATTATCCTTGCCAATAATTTGTTTAGGAGTGAGACAAGAGCAGAAGTCTACGTAATGGCTTCTAAGGAAGTTTTCCTAAGCCTGAAATAGAGAAATAAAGAAGAGACTGCATATTTCCATGCCTATGTATGACACTTAGAATTGTGGCTTCCATGTTGCCATCCTGACAGCAGCAAGACAGTTAGACAAAAACGATGCACTGAGGCTGGCAGAGCAAAAAGATGGAAAGTAATTACATCCTTGTTTCCACTTAGTTACTGAATTAAACAACCCTAGAATCATTCCATCTGAGGCCTTCTTTTGTGTGAGGTGATTATTTTTGTAATTACTTAGGTTATCTGGGTATGGATTTGTTACTTGTAGTCCAAACTATTCTAGTGATTCAAAGAAAAAGGCGTTGGATTCAGGAAACTTTGGGATAAAATATGAAAAATAGAGAAAGTCTCAAGATAATAGTTACATTGATATAAAAGGTCTAGATGGCAAACAAGGCCAAAAAAATTCAGAAGCGAGCCTCAAGAGCAAAAGGGAAGTTAATATAATGCTTGACTGGTAGATTAAAAAATGAAAATATGATAAACTAAATAATACAAGGAAAAGAAAAAAGCAAGGGAAACTTGAGGAAAAGTAAAATACTGTACACAAAAGGAAAAAAGCTCATGGCAAACCACTGGTTCTTTAAAGAGCAAGATTTTACTGCTCACAATAATGTAAACGTTGTTTTCCTGTTGAATTTTTAGAATGAACTTATGGAAAAATTGAACAACTAGTTTTGGTTATAGAGCATAATTTAGATATTATTAACATTAACAATTCAAAAGTTTAGATGACAAAACCCTAAAATGGAAAAGATGAAAAGGAGATTTGAAAACAATGAAATCCTTATCTTATGTATTGAAAAACGAAGATATGCAGTCTAATATAAATGGAAAAAACCAATTGCTTAAGTATATAAATGTGTTAAAATTTATGTAGTAGGTAACTATAATCGCGATAGAAAATCCCCACCTTAGGGCCTTTGTTTTTGCTTTTCTTGCTATCTGGAATGTACTGCCCATTTCCATAAGGGGTATCCCTCTACCGAGGTCCCAACTCAAGATCTGTTCCCCAGAGAGCATTCCCTGACAGTCCATGTAAAGCAGTACCGTGGTTCCAAGCACGTTGTTTCCTAACATTACGATGCTTCATTGTCATTTCACTCCATTAACATTTGAACGTTCTCATTAATTCATTTACATGCTGATCTCTCTCCTCACAAGACCATATGCTCTTTGAGAGCAGGGACCTTATCTGTCTCATTAATTGTTGTATCCCCACAACCTGGCTCACAATATCCACACAGTGACTATTTCCTAAATGAATAAATGAAGAAGGGGATGAGATAGTGTAAATAAGCCAGCATAACATGAAATCAAACTATGAGGCATAAAATTGATAACGTAAAACATGTCAATGTGAGGATATTATTTAGAGATATAAAGACAACCAGAGAAGAAATAGTTAAAAGATTTAAAAGTGGTTAAGTTGCCTCTTGGAAAGCATTATTAATAGTCCAATAGGAACTTTCTATATATACTGTTTCAGACTATATTTATAATATCTTATGTTTTCTTTGTGATGACATTTAATATCCTCAATCCATTTTTGTACACGGGCCTCTCACTGTTGTGGCCTCTCCCATTGCGGAGCACAGGCTCCGGACACGCAGGCTCAGCGGCCATGGCTCACGGGCCTAGCCGCTCCGCAACATGCGGGATCTTCCCGGACCGGGGCACGAACCCGTGTCCCCTGCATCGGCAGGCGGACTCTCAACCACTGCGCCACCAGGGAAGCCCCTCAATCCCTTTTTTTAACCTCTTACACTTGTCTTCCTAGTCCTCCCATGCTGAGATTGAAGATCATAAATTGAGGAAGATGGTGCAGCAACATCATGTCTTAGACAAATGAATATAATACTTGGATAAATCATCATCCTGCAGGCAATGCCCTTATAATGTTTTATGTCTTTAAAACATTTTCCAAGGGCTTAAGAACAGAAGTCTGAAACAGACTCATCTACTGAAACGTTGACCTACTGTTGATCTTGACTTTAAACATTACAGAAAACAGGAAATTTAAAGAAAAAGACATTTGTTTATAGGTATACCATTGTCCCTTACCTATCCATAGAGAATTTGTTTTGTAGATTTCATAATAAAAAGATAATGGTTTTATTTGAATTTAATATTTCTGGGAGAAGTAACAAGTATTCACTTAGTGTTTAAAGATAAGACCTGAAGGAAATATATATTTTTTAATTAAAAAAGTAATTATTGAAGGATACTGAAACCAAATTGATATTCCCTGGGGTTTTAATTTCATCCTAGGCCTAAAAGAAATATAATGGAATTTCTTTTTAATTCTGTATTATAGGCAGACTTAAGACATTTTTCAGTATAACATTAATGCCTGCTTACTCCTAATGTCTTCTATATTGCAACTCCTGCTGTTATGAGGTCAATAGAGTCTCCTATCAAATTGGATAAACTGTGGCCTAACATTGAAGTGTTTGATATGAATTCTTTGATTTGACTCTGAATAGAGTACATGACTAGTGGAACAAAATTCCTTGATGAACTATGTGTACTCTGACTTGCCGTTCTTAATAATACTATTTACTTTCACCAACAATAGTGAGAAACAACTTTTATTGTATAAGACTAAAGTAGATTTCATGGAGAGAAGTATGGAATATGACAGTAAACAAAGGAGAAATATAAATGAAGTAATTTCAAGCTTTAAAATTTCCAGCAAAATCTATACAGAATAGTTAATTGCAAGTTGTCCGAGTTCTGTTTCCTTACTGATTTTCTGTCTAGATGTTCTATCCATTATTGAAAGTTTGGTATTGAAATCTTCTATTATTGTGTTACTGTCCATTTCTCCCTTCAGTTCTGACAATGTGCTTCATATATTTGGGTACTTTGATGTTGGATGCATATGTACTTATAATTGTTATATCTTCCTGGTAAATTGACTCCTTTATTATTATATAATAACCTTTGCCCTTTTTACAGTTTTGAGTCTTCTTTAAAATTTTTATTGGAGTATAGTTGATTTACAATGTTGTGTTAGTTTCAGGTGTACAGCAGAGTGAATCAGATATATAGATATAGATATAGATATATCTCCACTCTTTTTTAGATTCTTTTCCCATATAGATCATTACAGAGAATTGAGTAGAGTTCCCTGTGCTATACAGTAGGTCTTTATTAGTTATCTATTTTATATATAGTAGTGTGTATATGTCAATCCCAGTTTCCTAATTTATCCCTCTGCCCCTTCCCCCTTGGTAAGCATAGGATTGTTTTCTACATCTGTGACTCTGTTTTGTAAGTAAGTTCATTTATACCATTGTTTTAGATTCCACATATAAGCAATATCATATGATATTTGTCTTTCTCTGACTTACTTCACTGTTTTCGGTCATTTTCCCTGTTTTTTATTTCCTTTTTATTTTTTTATTGAAGTATACTTTACATACAATATTATATTAGTTTCAGGAGTAAACCTAGTGATTTAAATTCATTATGAATTGATCACCATGATAAGTCTATCAATCATCTGTCACCATACGAAGTTATTAAAATATTACTGACTATACTCCCTATGATGTACATTACATCCTTGTGAATCATTTATTTAGAACTTGAAGTTTGTACCTCTTAACCTCTTCATCTATTTTGCCTAACCCTCTGCCACCCTCCCCTCTGGTGACCACCAGGTTGTTCTCTGTATCTATGAATCTGTTTCTGTTTCATTTGTTTGTTTCTTTGCTTTTTCTTTCCAGTCTATATATTTTTATCCATTCATCTATCAATGGACACTTAGGTTGCTTCTATATCTTGACTATTGTGAATAATACTACAATGAACATAAGGGTATATGTATCTTTTTAGATTAGTGTTTTCATTTTTGCCAGGTAAATACCCAGAAGTAGAATTGCTAGATCATATGGTAGTTCAATTTTCAATTTTTTGAGGAACCTCCATACTGTTTTCCATAGTGGCTTCACCAATTTACAGGTCCTCTGCTCATATTTTAATCAGATTGTTTATTTTTTAGATTGAGCTGTGTCAGTTCTTTATATATTTTGGATATTAACCCCTTATCAGATACATCATTTGCAAATATCTTCTCCCATTCAATAGATTATTGGGAGTCTTTTCATTTTGTTGCTTGTTTCCCTCACTCTGCAAAAGCTTTTTAGTTTGGTGTAGTACCATTTGTTTATTTTTGCTTTTGCTGCCAGTGCCTGAGGAAACAAATCAAAACCATTATTGTTAAGACAGATGTCAAAGATAATACTCTTTAGGTTTTCTTCCAGGAGTTTTATGGTTTCAGGCCTTACATTTGAGTCTTTATCGTTTTTGAGTTTATTTTTGTATACGGTATAAGAAAGTGGTCCAGTTTGATTCTTTTGCGTGTAGCTGTCCACTTTTCCCAACTGTTATTGAAAAGACTGTCTTTTCTCCCACTGTATATTCTTGGCTTTTATGTCATAAATTACTTGACCGTATTTATGAAGGTTCATTTCTGGGCTCTCTATCCTTTGCCATTGATATATGTGCCTGTTTTTGTGCCAGAACCATACTATTTTGATTAGTATAGCTTTGTAGCATAGTTTGTAATCAGAGAGTGTAATACTTCCAGCTTCTTTCTCAAGATTATTTTGACTATTTGGGGTCTTTTGTGTTTCCATACAAAATTTATGATTATTTGCTCTAGTTCTGTGAAAAATACCATTGATATTTTGATAGGAACCGCATCAAATTGGTAGATTGCTTGGGGTAGTATGGACATTTTAACAATATTAATTCTTCCAATCCATGAACATGGTATAATTTTCCATATATTTGTGTCATCTTCAGTTTCTTTCATCAGTGTCTTATAGTTTTCAGAGTACAGGTCTTTCACCACCTTGGTTAAATTTATTCCTAAATATTTTATTCTTTTTGATGCAATTGTAAATGGGATTTTTTTTTGTTTTAGTTTCTCTTTCTGATAGTTTGTTATTAGTGTACAAAAATAGAACAGATGTTTGTACATTGATGGTGTATCCTGCAATGTTACTGAATTCATTTATCAGTTCTAATAGTTTTTTGGTGGGGTCTTTAGGGTTTTATATATATAGTCATGTCATCTGCAAACAGTGACAGTTTTGCTTCTTCCTTTCCTATTTGGATGGTTTTATCTCTTTTTCTTGTCTGATTACTGTGGCTAGGACTTCCAATATTATGTTGAGTCGAAGTGGTGATAGTGGGTACTCTTTGTTGTTCCTGATCTTGGGAACAAGTTTTCACAGTTGAGTGTGACGTTAGCTGTGGGTTTGTCATATATGGCCTACATTAAGTTGAGCTATGCTTCATCTGTATCCACTTTGTTGACAGTTTTTATCATAAATGGATGTTGAATTTTGTCAATTTTTTTCTGCATTTGTTGAAATAATTATATGATTTTCATCTTTTGTTTTGTTAATGTGGTGTATCACTTTTATTTGCAGATATTAAACCACCCTTGCATTCCTGGAATAAATCCCATTTGATCATAGTGTATGATCCTTTTAATGTTATTGCTGAATTTAGTTGGCTAATATTTTGTTGAAGATTTTTAAATCTCTTGTTTATCAGGGATATTGGCCTGTAATTTTCTTTTTTTGTAGTTCTTTGTTTGGTATTGTTATCAGGGTTATGTTGGCCTTGTAGAATGAGTTGGAAGCATTCCTTTCATTTTGATTTTTTTGGAATAGTTTGAGAAGGATAAGTATTAACTCTTCTTTAAATTTTTGGTGGAATTCACTTGTAAAGCTGTCTGGTCCTGGACTTTTGTTTATTGGGAGGTTTTTTAATACTAATTTAATTTCATTACTAATGGTTGGTCTGTTTATTTCTTTTTCTGAGGTTTTGCCTTGTTCTTTCATTTGGAAAGTATTCCTTTGTGTCCATATTATGCCTAACTCTCTGTATTTATTTCTATGTATTAGGCATATCAGCTATGTCTCCTGTCTTGAAAGAGTAGCCTTAGGTAGAAGATGTCCTAAGGGACCCAGTGGCACAATCCTCCCAGTCACCAGTCTCCTGTTCCTTTCCCTTTGTTCTTAGCTGTCTCCACCAAACTGTGCAGGGTCTGTCAGTGCTCTTGGTGAGGCAAGACAGAAGTGAGCCCCTCAGACAATGAAGTGAAAGATTGGGATGGTGGAGACATGCTCCATGACTCTCCCTCTCTCCTGGGGAAGAAGCCTCAGGTTCTGTGCCTCACCTCCGTCTCATAGAGCCATGTCAGCCACAATAAGTCACCTGCTCTTTTTGCTTTGTTCTTAACTGAATCTAGGCCTCTGAACTATGTCAATTCCAACAGTCCTTCATGTGAGGTGAGACAGGAAACTGGCCCATAGGGCAGTGCACCAAAAGACTTATTCCATTCTCTCTTTCCTCCCAGGTGCTGTCTTGGGGAGGGGCTGATGGAGGTAAAGTGAGATTGCTGTTCTTATTCATTTCAGTGTGGCTGTTCTTGGTTTTATGCTCATCTGAAGTATAACAATTTTTTTTTTTTTTTTTTTGCCGTATGCGGGCCTCTCACTGTTGTGGCCTCTCCCGTTGCGGAGCACAGGCTCCGGACGCGCAGGCTCAGCGGCCATGGCTCACGGGCCCAGCCGCTCCGCGGCATGTGGGATCTTCCCGGACTGGGGCTCGAACCCGTGTCCCCCGCATCGGCAGGAGGACTCTCAACAACTGCGCCACCAGGGAAGCCCTGAAGTATAACAATTTTTAAACTAGATTCTAGACTTCTCATAAAGTTATTTTGATCCATATATTATTTTTAAATTGGTGCTTCTGTTGGGTAATGAGGGCCAGGAGTTCTTATTCTACCATTTTTGTGGAACTCTTTCTATGAATGTGTATTTTGTAATTTTTTTTTTAACATTCCTAGCTAACTTCTTCAACTCTAAAGACAAATAGATAGAATTACTTTAATATATAGTTAAAAGCCTAGTAATTGTGGTCAAATGCCCTATGATTTGGGGGGTTCTCCCCCTTTATCTTCATTTAATTTAAATTTTGAGGCAAAAAGTTTTAATATGAATGTTGCTAAAATTACAATTTTTTGTTACAATAAAAGCTACTTAAAAGTGGGGGTGGACAATGCTAATATTTTGCTACTTAGATGCCTACTTTATTTAAGTTTATTTAATATAGTTGCTCTTATAGTATTTACTTGTATGAGTTATAACGATAAAATAGAAAGATTTACTTTTAAAAATTTAACTTACTGAACGGTATACATCCAAATGAGTGCTAACATCCAAATTATTCACTTGAAAGGCTAAACACATACTCCAATGCTGCTGCAACCATTTTTGAAAATCCTCCCTTGAAATGTCCTTCCAAGTCAACTTAGAAAACAGTATTCACTGTTTTATAGTTTCATATTTTATTTTATATCAAAATTCCACATTGTACCAAACATAAAATGAGATGTAAAAAACTATTTTCACTGTGTTAAAGCGTAGAATCTATTGGCAGCACAGCTGAGGTGGATAAATGAACATCTGACAGATGGAGAGCACTAGGTGGTCACTGTACCTGGAACAGTTCAAGGAACAGATGGTATTTGTCTGTGTTTTTGAACAAGAATGAAGAGATGCTTATTTATTTTATTTGAAGTGATATCCAGAAAGATATGAAAGAACAGAAAACTGCCTTAAGAATAACATGATGAACAAACAATGAGGATAAGTAGATTTCATGTGCTATGAAAAGAAAGAGCACATTTTCTTTCAATTAAAAACACTATAATCCAAAGAAGGTTGACTCATAGCCTAAATCAAAATATAAGAAATACATATTTTGAGATGTTATAGATCTTCATCTTTTTACTAGCCCAGCTACATAAATACATTTAAGTCAACTTTATGGTAGAGCCTGTTATGTTTCAGAATACCTTTTGCTTAGTATTTGAATAGTCTTTGTTCTCTTATTCCCCGTGGGTTGCCTAAGTAACAGAAATTAATATGACAAAGTAATTGGCCTATTGTGGTAAATGGTGGATGTTGAAGTAAGTTATTTCTCCTTTAAAAGCCTTCCAGGGTACTTCCATGGCGGTCCAGTGGTTAAGACTCGGCGCTTCCACTGCAGGGGGTACAAGTTCAATTCCTGGTCAGGGAACCTGACAGGCTGGTGACCAAAAAAAAAAAGTAAATAAATAAATAAAAGCCTTCTAGGACTAGTGGTAAATTAATAGGATATCTTTTTTGAAACCTAAGAACATGTACATATAATTGAAAGTTATCCTTCAGAGTCTGACATATACTCATTCCAGGGAGGCTGTCAGTAGTCTAAATATTTTGTGAACTTGTTTTACAATTACCTTTATTCAAGTTCTGAGACCAATATAAATATATATATATATATATATAAAACTTTACATTCATATTGTGATTATCATACATATCAATCTAGTAAAATACCTTTTTTATTACTTTTGGAAGCCTCCATTGAATGCAATTCTCCACCAAACAAAAGGGGTGGAGATCTGCCACTACTGAAGATTTCCACAAGAATTTGACACAGATTCTGAGGATTCAGACATGAGTTTGAATACTGCCTCTACATTTATAACCATGAGACCTTGGGCAAATATTACTTAAGCTCTCCAAGTCTCAATGTTTCATTTATGAAATAAGAGTGATAATATTACTAACATTTGAGCCAAAAGTCATGATGCCAGAAGATGGAGGACTAGAAGTAAATTTTATGCATTCTACATACTCAGAGCCATACATATCATACAATACATGGTATGCATTTAAAGATGTTTACTGACTATATAGATGATGGTTTCATTTTTAAAACTATGGTTCCTGGGTTAAGAGTTTATACATTTTATTAAGAAGATTATAGGAGGATTTAAAAAAAATACAATTTGAGAGTTGTTTAAAAATTATAGTGAAAAATATGTGATGGGTAAAGAAGAGGATGTTTTAGAGAAATGAAGAGCAGAACACCGGAAGAAATTGGAAAGGAAATAAGATAGCTTGTTCAAGGTCACAAGAACACCTGAATGCATTCATCAGCCAGGATACAGTATGATAACTTTAGAGCAGGAAGAAAAAGAGGGGCCAAGTGAAAAAGATTTCTAAATCCAGAGTAAAATACAAGTAAAACATTGATTTCAGACCTGAAAACAGTTCTTAACTAGGATGAATGGATGATACTAGGACTTGGGCAGTACTTCCTTGGAAACCATGAGATCTCTGAGAAATACTTCTAGTGTTGTATTGAGAACACTATCTATGTAGAATGTAAATCCAACGTCAGCTGTCCACGTGCACTGAGAAGCAGAAAAAGGCAATCCACTGGGGGCAAGGACGAAGCTGACCTGCTTGAAAAAACCACTGAGAGAGACCTCATGGCCCTGAAAGATGGAGCGAGGAGCTAACCCTAACCCTTCCGTAAAAGGAAAGGGTTAGGGAACCCTAACCCTTTCCGTAAAAAAAAAAAAAAAAGATGCCTGGCTCTTCAGGACAACTGGTGGAGAGTTTTGAGCATCCAGCGACACCAGTGTCATCACTGGTACCAGCAACACCAATGGTACTGAATATTGGCAGCAGGGGTATTTTCACTACAACAGTCCCTAATAGGGTCAAACCCCTTTCCTACTTTCTGGCATTTATTTAGACATGGTTCTCTGGCTTCCTTGAGCTAACTTCTGTTTTTCATAAAATATCCAGATTAGTTTATTTTGTTTGCAATAAAGAACGCTGACTGATACACTGAGTGAGGTAGGCGGAGGGGTGATAGATTGGACCAGTTCTGAGTGCTGATCTGGTCCACAATATGGCAATGGAAATGGGTTACTGAGAAGCTGTAGATGTCAGTACAGGTGAGGCACCTGAAAGATGGGGCAGCCCAGATGTCGGCTCTTCATCCAGAGATGTTGACCTCACCCTGGATCCTGGAAGGGGATGAAAGCAGAGGTTGAAAGAAAAAGAAAGTTGACAACAGCTACAGATAATACAAAATGCATATGGGAACATATGTATATGTATAGCTGATTCACTTTGTTATAAAGCAGAAACTAACACACCATTGTAAAGCAATTATACTCCAATAAAGACGTAAAAAAAGAAAAAAAGCACAGCTTATTACAAAATCTTCAAAGAAGTAGGAGACTTACATGAAGGAGGAGGATTAATGGTTCCAACATGGTAGTGTGGACTGAGAGCTCATCAATCCCATTCCTTTACCCTAAGATTTGGGGGTAAGATTTGTAGTCTTATTCTGAGAGTCTTCAATTGTAATTTAATTTGTAGGCTAGAGTTACCAAATTCAGTAGACCACCTTGAAGCCCCCCACCCCTATAAACAAAAACTGTGCGAGTGTAAGTTAATTTCACTGTATCATTGTCACTGGCTCATTACCTGAGCTCAAATATTATGTAAAGACTATCCAAAACCCAGGTGTGTAAGATGGGGCTCAGGAAAAAAGTGGATAAAAGCCCAACAGAACCTTCCCACGTTAGAAATACTAAAGTGTCTCCACCCTTTTATCCTCATTCATATAGTCTCCTGAAGTTAACAAGGCTCAGTTTCACAGGATTTTATATAATAAAAGCGCCAGCCTAACACATGGTATCCCATGGAGACCATGGGAACTTGCACTACATGAATAAATGTCCATCTGAGCGGTGTGCGATCTATGGGGAAAAGGGGAAGAACGCTACCACTTTCCATTCCAAATAAACTTCTGTAGTGATTGCTCTTCCAACAGTAAGTGTGCCTAACTTTTTAAATTAAAAAGCCAGTAAAGGTTTGTTGCTTATTTGTTTCTTTTAAAGAAGCAGGTCTTTTTCTCAGGAGTCAATAAAGTCTAATGATTACATCTCTGGATCAGACTGCTGGGTTTATAGCCTGGATCTGCTTCTTCTAGATGTGCGACCTTGGGTGTGTTATTTAAACATCTGATGCCTTCATTTATTTACCTACAAATGAGGCAAATGCTTTCCTACAAGACTTAATAGAGTTAACATAGGTTAAATATTAAAAGAGCACTTGGTATATAACAAGCACTTAATAAATATTAACTATTACTATTAGTTCTTTGAAAAGTGATACTTTTCCATTTGTGAGGGTTGTTTTAAATTTTAAGCTCAGTCTTTCCAAGTTTCAAAATACCATGTTTATTATGTATATTTTACTACATTGTTATGTTCATTTTCCTGCTCATGTATCAGTGCATTTTATACCAGCCTCCCTTAACACTAAGGTCATGAGCATCTGTACTTTTTTAAGCCACCCATCATTTGAAACTCTTCCCTGCATTTTGGGAATTCACATCTTACCACTCATGAGAAAAAGAGCAAACTCTCCCTGATGGAGCTAAACCCACCAGATGCTAATTTCCCAGCTTCCTTTGCAGCTTGGGTGTTCCAAATATGATCCAGAATTGATCAATCAGATGTACCCAACTTACACTATGAACAAGTGTCAGTGATTCAAAGATGCAGGGGCCACGCAAACTACATTTTCTTAGCAGATATGGTTTTGCAACTGGCAGCAAAACCATTAGGTGTCCAGAGACCTCGGGGACAGCCAGGCAGGGTAGTGCTTGGGGTCTGGTGCCTTGATGAACTGCCGTGAGCTTTGATGGTCAGAGTCAGTGGCACTAGCAGCTGCGTCTCCACAGCACTCATTCGGGGCATACTCTCAGCCTGGGCCTAGCTGATGCCTTGCTCCCTCGTTCCTATTTTCCAAATCCTACACTCAGTAATGTTCCCAATATCCTCTAAGTAAATTCATTTTCTGCTTAAATCTGTCAGAGTTGTTTTCTGAACCTTACAACTAACAGACCTTGACTGATACAATTCAGTTTCATGTACTATGGCATGGTTGAATGTATACTCCCTCAATCAGCCTTCCTCTTTCAGCTCCCTGGGAATATCTGATATAGAAACAAATGTTCTTTACTAGAGTTATAGAAAGAAGTTAAATTAATAGAAAACATACAAAATATTGTTAGTTTCCTATCACTGCTGTAACAAATTATCATAAATTCAGTGACTTAAAAGAAAACAAATTTATTCTATTAGAATTCTGGAGGTCAGAAATCTAAAATAAGTCTTAACAGGGTCAAAGTCAAGGTGTTGGAAGGGTGTTTTTCTTCTAGAAGCTCCAGGGGAGAATCTGTTCCTTGCCTCTTCTAACTTCTAGAGGCTGCCTGCATCCCTGTCTCCTGTCCACACCACTGGGATCTCTTGCTTCTTCCATCACATTTCCTACTACTGACTAATATTTGACATTCCTCTTACAAGGACCCTTGTGATTACATTTCGGGCCCACTAGGATAATCCAGAATAATTTCCCCATCTCAAGATTCTTAACTTAATTATATTTGCAAAGTCCCTTTTGCCACGTAAGGTGACATTTACAGGTTTCAGGAATTAGGAATGTGGACATCTCTGAGGGACCATTATTCACTACCACAGACATCTAGACCACTTATTACTAAGTATAGCCTAAATTAAGTAATCTCAGGTCCTCCAGGGGCCTCTGACCCCCTTTATATTCGAAAAAGTCCTCGGTCTCCTACAGCTCTCAGCTTACTTCCAGATATAAGTGGTATAAAGATGCTGGCTGCCAGATTCAAGGAAACAGAGAAAGTGTTCTTGAGAAGTAGCTAGAGGGAGAAAAAAAGTCACACATAGAGTGGTGTGATCTGTCTCATTCCCTGCCTAGCTTGGTCATAACTCAGCGTGTACATCACCAAAATATGCATGCCCACAGGTTCCAGGCAAAGGGGAAAATTCTATTCAATCTTCTGTCAGTCAGATATATATATAATATTTTATATTATATTTATATATAATATTTTATAATACATATGTTTCATATTATTATGTATATAATATATACATTTGGCAACTATGAGTATCAATATAAGACAACATAGTCCTAATCAAAGTACATCTTTATTTTACACATGAGGACATTTTTTTATCCCATATACAAGTTTTAAGAAGAAGAAACACTTCCCGATGGTCTCATTAGGTAATCATAGAGTTGCCTCTACCTGTTGGGAGCCATAACCATCACGGCACACCTCTTCCTGTTGGACAAATCTACCTTTCATTGACAAAGCATCTCACCCTGTATATGGTCATTCTTCCCTGGTCACCACCAGCACCAAGAATGATTTTGCTTTCCTTTAGACTCCCAATTAGGTCTGCAGAGCTTCATACTGCTTCTCTTCCTGAAGGTCAAGTGTCCTTCTCTGAATTTAAGGACTCTCACGTATTCTTTGGTTCCAGTGCATTAGGGTAACTTCTGCCTGCCTTTATTCTTGCTCTGAGTCTCATTCCCTTCTTTTCTTTTGGTTCTGTCAATTCATGCCTTTGTTTCTTTCCACCAATTAATAAGATACCTCCTTGTTTCATTTCATGATAATTCCTTTGCTTTATCTAGGAATGTGAATTATCCTTAAATACTTGAAGGGTGATTATGTGATCAAGAAATTCAAATTATTAGGAGTAGCTCATGGGGAAGAATTTGCAGGAACTAGTCACTAGAAATTACGATGAAGTAGATCTAAGTTTATGTTAGGAAATACTTTCAAACAGTGCTCTTTAGAGGTAGAAAGAACTGCCTTACGAGAAAATAATGCATTAGAATTATTCATGCAACGGGAAAGTGGTCATCCATCAGGAATAGTGTTCTAAGCAGAGGAAATTCTATAATGAAATAAATGGTTGGGTCGAAAAATCCTTTGGGATTTCTTCATCTCTAAATTCTATTATACCAAGTCATATGGTACATGTACTAAAATGTGTTTTTGCCTGTAGTTGATACTTATTTTATATTCACAATACCTCTTTTAGGTTGGTAGTGGCTCTGACTTTGTGTAAAAGTAAATATAAATATAAAAATAAAAGTATATGTTCCATATGGAAATAAAAGGATAAAAACACAGGAAAAATCTACTGTCATTTCTAATCAATGTGAGATTTTCTATGAGGATGCTTATGAAATTAGAGTTGCATTAGTGACACAGCTGATGAATATATGTCTAATGTGTGCTACCTAAGATTTCTGAATTGCCAATTATCTTGAGACAGTTACATGTACTACCAGAGGCCTGAGTAATATAAGTGTGACAGTTGGACATTAGCAAGTTTACCCCTAAGAAAATGTGAGACACGGCAAGTTGAAACCTTAGTACAAAGAGCCAAATGCAACTAGGGAATTGGAGGGTGCAGGAGCCAAAAGAACAGATGGGCAGAGGAGACAATGAGGTTAGCAACAATTTCTGTGATGGTGAGGTTTCTGTCAGTACTGCCACCATTAATGCTTGCCACCCAGAAAGTCACATCGTTAGCTTGTATTAAGGTTAATTCTTGAGATTGTACCACATCATCATAATAGATCTAGTTCTACTATCATTCATTTTACTTGGAATGCTAGTCTAGCAAATACGCCTGAATCTAACTTCAGAAAGTTAAGGTTAGGGAACTTTCTAAGCCATGTACAATACTCAGAGAAGTGCTTTACTGAGTGAGTTACTCACTTGCTCAGAGTGTACACATGCTCCATCTGGGCCTGGTATGAGGTGTAGGATTAGATCTTTGCAGGAGGTATTACAGAGAGTTCAGAGTGTCTAGAAGCTTAACTCCATTGGAAAAGGCTGCTTTAACAACAGAACAAAGTTGGACTTAGGTCTTTGGAGAACAGGGTGGTCTCCCCGATCCCCCTTGAGGAAGGCAGAGAGCTCTCTTTCAGCTGGTAACCCTGTGTTCTCTGAAAAAAACTAAAGGGCATCTACAATTTCGGGAATGAGTCTATTCTTGGAGTTCTATATGGGTTTTTTTTCTTCTTCAGCTTTACTGACCTACAGCGCTGTATAAGTTTAAGGTGTACAGCACAAAGATTTAACTTACGTACATCATGGAATGAATTTCACAGTAAATTTAGTGAACATCCATCATTTTGTATAGATACAAAATTAAAGAAATAGAAAAACACTTTTCCTTGTGACAAGAACCCGTAGAATTTACTCTGGTCCCAGCTTTCATGTATAACACACAGCAGTGTTCACTAGATTTATCATGTTCTACATCGCGTCCCTAGTGCTTGTTTATCTTGTAACTAGAAGTTTGTATCATTTGACTGCTTTCATCTGTATGTTTTAAATTTTTTTATAATTTTTTTTATTTCCTTGATAATTTTTTAAAGTTAGGATAATGATTCAAATACACACATTATTACTTAGGTCTGACTTTCAATAACTTATAATCAAATACAATACAGTTGTGCAAATTTGCATCCATAATCAGTTTAATCCAAGCGAAAGGTAAATGTGCATGTGCTCTAAATATGTGGCGGGACACCTCAAGGCTCTCGATATTGTTTATAATTCAAAGAAATCCCCCTAATAGCTCACGTAATTGAAAGTAATTTGAATGGGATCCATTTCCCAACCCATGGCAACACTTCTTAGGGGCATCTCATAGTGCTTAGCAGAGGAGCCCAGGGACTCAGCTGAGTGACGAAGGGCAAAAGGAGGAAGGAGGAAACTTGGAATTTCCCACAGACCCATCCCTGATATTTCCGGTGTCTTCTGCTGCGCCTTTTTTTTTTGCAGTACGCGGGCCTCTCACTGTTGTGGCCTCTCCCGTTGCGGAGCACAGGCTCCGGACGCGCAGGCTCAGTGGCCATGGCTCACGGGCCCAGCCGCTCCGCAGCATGTGGGATCTCCCCGGACCGGGGCACGAACCCGTGTCCCCTGCATCGGCAGGCGGACTCTCAACCACTGCGCCACCAGGGAAGCCCCAGCGCCTTTTTATAACAACAAAAGACTCCTGACTCCACAAACCAGAGAAATCAAGGTATACTTTAACTACATGTAACACTAAATATATTTTCATAGAGGGAAAGTGAGATAAGAAATTAGCCAGACTGTTATTTTCTGTAGAAAAGTACCCCAGGGTTTCCTAAACAATTAATTTATACATAGACTTTGGGAAAGTAACACATTGCTGAGTTGGAGACTACCTACAATATTTCATTTTTGTTCTAATATGCTTCTGCTGTCTTAGTATCTAAAAAACATACATATATTATGTAATATATAACATCATAATATATAAGCAATATACAATAAATAATATGTACAGTTCTATAGGTGCTATTCAAAAAACAAAATTCTCAAACCTTTCTGCAAGAGTTCACTTTCACCTAAAAGCATAGCACTGCCCACCCCCTGCTAATCCACACGTGCCATGAGGAGCAAGCAGCGTTATCACCCAGACAATGGGGTGGGAAATGATTTTCAATTATCATTCAGACAGATAATTCCTAGGGGAGTGGGGGAGGCCCTTTCGCTTCTCATTGTGATAATGATCTGGATTATTGCTCCGATTCAGTTTTTTTGCCCTGGGAGTAAGGGTTTGGACTCAGAAGCCTCTACGGCTACAGCAGCTCTACCTTCAGACCCAGAAACCATGGTAACCGACGGCCACTGCAAAGGCAAGTTCCTATGGCGCTGTGTATTTTCTAGATCTTTATAGCTGACACTTGAAACACTGTTTACAATCAACCAATCGCACAGATTCTGCAGTGAGCTCACTGCCCTTTATTGATATGACTGGAATGATTAGTTTCCGGATGAAGGTGCACATAAGGCAACATTGTAGAAAGAAGAGATTAGTTTTGTGCTGTTCTTTTTTTGCTATCATCATTATGTGACAAACTATGGTAGCTCTCTCCATTTTATTATTTTAATTAAATCCCCAGGAGGCAGAGAAAAGTGAGGAGATGTAAAGTCCTGAACATAAAAACAGATGCTCTTGTTTGTTCTAAATATGACATGTATATTTTTCTCATAAAGGAATATCCCAGAGATTATCTGTCTCATGGGCTATAAATAAAATAAAGAATAGGCTTCAGGATATGGTGTGTGTGTATATGGTGAGGAAGGTGGTAAAAACCTAGAATTTTATTAAAGGCCATGAAATGTAGCAGCTTTATTATTACGGGGCTCCACAGTTTTTTAATGTGTCATTAAATAAACTCCACTAATTAGTAAGTAAACCCTCCATTCACAGCACCTAAAGAAAATTGAAAGATAGAGTGTAGTAGTTTAAATAACAAATTCCGGAGTCAGACTACCTCAGTCTTCTTCCACATACTGGCTGTGCCACCTACTTACCTCTCCCGTGCCTCAGTATCATCATCTCTAAAATGGGGGTAATAATAGCTTCTATTTCTTTGGACACTTATGAGGATTAAATGATTTAATGAATACAATTCATAAATATACCTAGAATTTAGTATTTCATGAGTATTAGCTATTCTCATAATTATCATCACCATTATTTTACTATTATTGAACCATTTGGTATAAAATTGGATTCCAAAAATAAAAATGATTTAATATATATAATTCATAAATATACCTAGAATTTAGTGTTTCATAAATGTTAGCTATTATCATCATAATTATCATTACCATTGTTTTACTATTATTGAACTATTTGATATAAAATTGGATTTCAAAAATAAAATAACTAATTGAAGACCAAAAAGTTAAATAAATAAATACTAGAGAAAAGGAATTAGATACACAATTGTTTCAAGTAATCAAAAATAAATTATTGTCTTTTAAACTAGAAAAGACCTTAGAAATTATTCAGTGCAAATGCCATATTGCACAACTGTGAACACCAGATTCAACGGGAGCAGTGGTAGCCCAGGGTCCTGGGGCTGGTCTGTGCTATGGAGGCAGGTTGGGAGAGGCAACTGACTCAAGTTTCCTAATTCCTAGTCCATTTCTACCCCATAACACTAAACCCCTTTATAACTCTGATGCTATAGGTTAACTATGGTAAACTCAGCTTTCAAGAGGTATAAGTTAACTTGCAATAGTAATATATCTAGTAAATAGGATCTACCTATTACTGGTTCTGTTTATGTGTGTGTGCGTGCCTAAGTGCAAGTGTACATAGGTGTGTATGTGGCGTTTCTTGATAGCTGTTAATGACAAGATGAACTTCTTAGCTGGCTTCTGGTATATTATATGTTTCAAAGTTATCAATAGGTACAATTCAGTAGCTAAGAGCATCGGCTTTGAAATCAAACAGATCAATACTCCAGTCTTGAATGCTGACTCTGCATTTTAATTGTGCCTCAGTTTTCTTATTTGTAAAATGCGGGTAATAATAATAACTCCCTCATGGCTTTACTCTGAGGATAAAATGAGATAAACTAGATATAGCCCTTAAAGTACCTGACAATAAACAGTAAATATCAACTATAACTGTTGTTATAGTTCTGATTACAGAGCTGTGACCAAATGTTTCTTTAGTACTCTTCCAGTATTTCTATGCTCAGAGTTTTTCATTACTAGATTTTACATGTGGTTGGAACCAAATCGAGAATACTTGGTAAAATCTAAGGGGTTTTATAAATACCAAACTTTCTAGAGGTTTGTTGACTCCTGCACTTCTTCACACCCACAATGTTTAGATCAATAGCAGAGTCTCTACCTTGGTTTCATGAAGAATCATCTGGGGAACGTTTAATTTCCTAGTCGTCACTATAATTAAATTGGAATCTCTGAGTTGGGACCCAGGCATCAGTAGTTTGTAAAGCTCTCTGGGTTTCCAGTGTGCAGCCAAGGGTGAGAACCGCTAGGTATGATCTAACTGTTAGTTTACATATTAGGTGTGATTACAGATTCTTTGAATGGCTGGACACACAGATAGATGAAAAGCAAAACTCCTTTTCACTTACTTCTCCAAATAACAGAAGGCTGCCACGCAGGGCCACATAGTGTGTTGTACCAGGGACAGGGTTACAGTGTAAACTGGAATTGTAGAAGGAGGTGTATGTTTGGCAAGTGGGGTGGGTTTAGCTAGGTTTCATGGGCTTCCTGGAGATTGGATATATTTGAATAATTCCTTGGGCTCAAGGAAGAAGGGGTCGTCCCTGGAAGTTAGGTATCTGGGGCTCTCTCTAGCTGGGTATGTGTGTATTGTAACCCAGTGGTGTTGGAGACTGATGAGACAAGTACAGTAGCTGGAGTAGGGGCTTAGCAAACTGCCTGCCAAGGAGAATTGAGAGTTTTTAGTCATGACATCAAAACTGGGTCAAGACAGCATTTGTGAAATACTACAAGAACCACTGTTCTAGATCCTTAAATAAAATGCAATGCTCTTCAAAGGTACTCATCCAGTAGTACACTGAAAAACGACCTAGTGCAAAGGATGCCACATTACTGATCAGAAGACTTGAGCGCCGGACAGGACTCTGCCACTTAGCAAATATGGGGCCAAATCATTTAATCTCAAATTTTATTTCTTTATCTATCAAATGGGCAGGACATCTGCCCTGCAACCTCACGATGCTGTGATGAGGACCAAACAAATCAATGCCTATGGATAAGTGCTTGGTACTCATTAATGTTCTAAGTGTAAGTAATCATTTTTTATTAGGTATTATTCCTCTTGGCACAAGATAGGAGGTGGCTGAGGTGCACAGATGAGGGAAGGCAGAAAAAAGAGAGAAAGATGTTGGTGACTGAAAATAAATGTAGCCTTCCGACCAAGCCTGAAGCCAAAAGCAAGCTCTCTTTCTACTGCCACAAATCCGGGCAGTTAAGGGCCCTCTCCTGAATTGTGGAAAAGTAAGTGTTCTTCCTCAAAGCAGTTGCTCTGATGCATTTCCCCCTTCTGACTTCCCCTGCATTTCCCCAACCCCAAAACACAGCAACCAAGGCTTCAGATTGCCCTTTACAGCCCCTTCTGGATTCAGCCAAGTAAAACCTGACACAAACGGGGCACATCTTGCCCTCTATGCCTCACGTTTCTGATCTGTCTGTCAATCCTGCCCATTTCTCTTCCTTAACATTCTCCCCCTCCCCTCTGCAGCAGCCCTCATCACTTCCCATTTGGAAACCTGACAGACTCTCCAGCCTCCAAACCTTCCCCCAGACCAGCCAATCCTCTGGCCTCAGGGTGATATTCCTAAATTATAAATCTGCTCTAGTCTCTCCATGGCTTAAAATCTTTACTTCAAGTTTCTGGAAAGCAGCATTCAGTTTCACCCTTTATGGCTTTTTTGTAGTTTCCTCTGTCCCAGAATATACTTCCTACCCTTATCCATGAGAAAAATTTTGGTGAAGAGAAACCAATTTCTTACTTTAATATTTGTGGGGGATGGAGGTTGATTACTTTTTATATTTTAGGAATTAAGTTGATTGGATGCTTAATTATTGTATTAAGCAGATTTGCTCTTTATTCAGCATATCATACAGCCTTTTAAAAATACTGCCACGCTGCTCTTAGAATTGACGATGGAATATGGAATGAAAAGCTTTCCAACCAAATATGAAACTTGAATAGGATGTGGTAGACAAAAGTTTAAGATGGCCCCAAAATTCCCAGCCCCTGGTGTACACATATCTTCTCCCAGTTATTCAATCAAACATTAATCTAGGTGCTGCTGTGAAGGGATTTTGTACATGTAATTAAGATCCCAAGTCAGTCAACCTTAAAATAAGGAGAGTGTTAGATGGGCCTGATCTAATCATGTGAGCCTTTTGAAAGCAGAGCATTTTCTTTGCCATGTGGCAGAGGAAGAAGCCGAAGATTAAAGCACAAGAATGATTTGACCAGCATACCACCACTAGCTTGAAGACGGAGGGGGTCATGTAGCAAAGAATGCAGGTGGCATATCAGAGCTCAGAGCAGCCCCTGGCTAATATAGCCAGCATGGAGATGGAGATCTCAGTCTTAGAGCTAAAAGGAACTGAATTTTGCCAATGGTTAAGAATAAAGTTGGAAGATTTTTCCCCAGAGCCTTCAGATGAAAACTCTATCTAGCTGACATCTTGGTTTCAATCTTGAGATACCCTGAGGAGGGAATCCAGCCATGACAGGTAGACTTCTGACCTAGAGAACTCTGAGCTAATAAACGGGTGCTGTCTTAAGCCACTGAGTTTCATAATTCATGACACAGCCAGAGAAAAATAATACAAAGAGCTTTTCAATATATTGAAAACAACTGCTCTCTGTCATCCCTTTCTTAATGTTTTTCTCTTCCCTTTGTGCACCTGGCTTAGAGAGCCCTTGTTTTCATCATATTGATTGAGAGTAAATAATCTTACTTATTAGTAAATTTATTTTAAAGATGCCAGGAGTGACCCCTAAAAAGGCAATAGAATTTCCATGGACATGCACATATCTCCCTGGTCTCCACCATGTCAGTCCCCATTACCTCCCAACTTTGAACCTGGACAGAGTACAATTGTTGTGTACAGTGGCTCAGAGAAGCATTAAGAAACTCACCCAAGGTACCACAGCAAACAATAGAACTTGGACTTAAATGTCAAGCTGAATTTAAATCCAGCTCTGCCCCTAACTAATCATATGACCTTTGGCAGATTTCTTTTTCTGGATCTATAACAGTGATTCTCAACTTGGCTGTACATTAGAATCTTATGGGAACTTAAAAAAAAAATTCAGATATCCAAACAATACCCAGACTAATTTAACCCGAATATCTGAGGGTGCACCCAGCCATCAGTAATTTTTAAGGTTCCCAGGTGATTCCAATGTGCAACCAAGTTGGGAACTACTGGTCTATAAAAGAGAACTCAGACTATATGACATCAAAATCCTCTTCCAGTTGTAACAGTCTATGAGTTTTTCTTTAACAAACATAAATTAACACTCAATATTTCAATGATGAGGAGGAAAAGGGGGTCAATTATCATTTAAAGCTACAATTCACTACAGCTCTGTCTGTCCCTAACTGAGTTGGCATCATTTCAATCCAGAGGACATGCCCATTTTATTATTTCAGCAACCGCCTTAATAGGAGAGTTTGCACGTAAGAGTTAATCTTCTGTGTTTATGACTTCGTCGAGGGTAGAAAACAGAACAAAAGGTGTTCTGTCTCTGTACAGAACAGAGGTAAATGTGTGTTGGTATGGTGGGGACAGAGAAGGAGAAGAGGAAAGAGAAAAGCAAAAGAATTCTCTCTATTAAATATATATATATATGAAAGTAAGAGAAAGACTGAAAACTAGATAGACAATGACATAGCCTTGATAATGAACTGAAGGACATGTCAATGCTGAGATGTAATAATAACTGTCTATTTTGCAAAACATTCTGTAAAATTGACTATTACATAAAAAGTCTTGTGGGAATATAGGAGTGTTTTAGGGACATCAAGATGGAAAAAACGATGGTTGTTTTTCTTAGCTTACTAGGCACAAGGCAGAGAGCAGAAAACAGCTCTGTGAAAGGAAACGCTATTAAAATTTAGAGTTTGCAAGACACATAAAATTGAAACAAAAAATTACCATGAGAAATTAAGTCTTTTGGAATTCCAGAAATCTTGGGGGGAAGGGGGGCCACTAGCATTCCCACTGAATATGGATTGAGGGAGCTAGAACTTATGTCATGCCTCTTGGTACTCCAGTTTGCTGATCTGTAAGATGGATTCAATAACGGAAATCACTTCATAGGATTACTTGTAGATGAAATAATTTAATAGTTATAAATCACTAAAAATAACATTGGGCACGTGGTACTATATAAATGTTTATTACTTAAAAAAATAAATGAAGGACTTCCCTGGTGGTCCAGTGGGTAAGACTCTGTGCTCCCAATGCAGGGGATCCGGGTCCGGGAGCTAGATCTCGCAGCGTGCCGCAACTAAGAGTTTGCATGCTGCAACTGAGTTCACACGCCACAACTGAGTCCACATGCCACAACTGAGACCTAGTGCAGCCTGAATAAATTAACAAATAAATAAATATTTTTAAAAACTTAAAACAAAAAAAACGAGTTGAGCTAAATAACAGAGGATAGTTAAAACAATGTGGTGCTGGCAGAGGACTAGGCAGATAAATCAATGGTACAAATTCAAATGTACACACAGACTTGGATATGTAATCAGTCAGTATGTGATGAAGATCACATTTCTCCTCAGTGAGGAAAGAATGGAGTATTCAGTAAGTGGTGTTGGGATCACAGTTCCTTCTGATGTTTCTTGCCATTTCTTGGTGCACCAAAGCTATGAAAAGAAGACACTAAGCTCAGGTTGACCTCACTTTGTCCTCTCAAGCACTGACCTAGCTAAATAATTTATAGATATAATTCAGTGTATGGACTGTGATCTCTCAGCCCCCAAACTGAGATTGTTAAAGCCCTCAGCTCTTTCCATTGTATTCTTTTGTATATTTGCCTTTAACTCTATCTTCAGAATTGGAAACCACTTTAGACAAAACGGACATGTAACTACATCAAAACCTAGAGCTGGGGCTTCCCTGGTGGCGCAGTGGTTGAGAGTCTGCCTGCCGATGCAGGGGACACAGGTTCGTGCCCCGGTCTGGGAGGATCCCACATGCTGCGGAGCGGCTGGGCCCGTGAACCATGGCCGCTGAGCCTATGCGTCCAGAGCCTGTGCTCCGCAACGGGAGAGGCCACAACAGTGAGAGGCCCGCGTACCGAAAAAAAAAAAAAAAAAATCCTAGAGCTGTGTATCATATATTCCTGGCCTAGATGCTTTTAGCATGTTTAATGTTTAGATTTTTAGTGTAAGCAGTAAACACTCTTCCTTATACAGCCTTGCTTTTCCAGTGTAGAGCAGATTAAGCTGTTAACGGAGAAGTTTAAACTAGCCACATCTTCTGGAGCCACAGGTGAAGCAGGATTAATGGTCCCCTGAGAGCATCCACCCCAAGCCAAGAGGAGGCTATGTATTTCTCAGTCGTGATATTCAGTAGTCAGAGAAGCAGGGAAGGAGGTCCAGTTAATACACTGGACTAGTAACTCTTAGTAACTCTTGAGGCTGCTGCATTGCATTTAGAAAATTACTACATATATTCATTGCCAAAGACAACACTACTATAGCCCCTTTTGGGTTGTAATGAATCCCAGGAAGAAAGGTCGATGGTGTCACTTTTGACATACTATCCTCACATGCTTTCGTGTACGTGATGAAACAAAGCAAAAGCAAAAATATTTCTAAGAGCTCTGGACAACATCTTGCCTAGTATACACCAGGCTCATATGGTAAAGAATAAAATTACTGTAGCTTGTTTTAGGGACAAAGTCTGTGAATCTTTGCAGGGTATTTTTCAATCTAGGTACAAAGACTAAATGTTTAAATTGTATCATTTAATAATATTCCAGAAATCCTTGAATCTATGATGTTTGACCTGCTTGCTATCTCTCACCTTTTTCTATCCCAATATTCTCCTGCCCTCATCCAGATAATTCTGCAATGATTGTCATGATAAATTTAATATTGTGTACCTTTCACTCAGCAAATGTGAGGTTGCAGTTCTCCAGTGTGTTCCCTTCCCCTGGCCTCATAGTGCACCCTGCTGGGCTCCCTCGGGAATGCCATCTTCTCTTAGACAAGCTTCCTATATACATTAATGGATGAAACCTAGTCTCTAGTGCTATGATCCCCAAACTTCTTCCTCCTTTTCCTTGGTTCCCAGACTGACCCATCTAATAAAGATTTAGATTATTAACAGGTTTTGCAAAAGTTTGTGCTTGTCCCAGTGCAATGGACTAAATGTTTGAGTCCACCCCCAAAATTTGTATGTTGAAACCTAATCACCAATGTGATGGTATTTAGAGGTGGGGCCTTTAGGAAGTAATTAGGTCATGAGAGAGGAGCCCTCATGAATGGGATTAGTGCCCTTACAAGGAGAGACAGGAGAAAGACATCTCTGTCATGACCATGTGAGCACACAGTGAGAAAGCAGCTGTGTACAAGCCAAGAAGTGGGCTCTCACCAGACACCAGATCTGCTTGGTGGTCTTGGACTTCCAGCCTCCAGAACTGTGAGAAATAAATGTTTGTTGTTTAAGCCAACCAGTCTATGGTATTTTTGTGATAGCAGCCAGAAGTGAGTATCAAGGGACTGAAAGCAAGTTTCTGAATGTTAAAATTATTTTTGTTTATCTTGTAGTGCACAAAGAGCCATGCCTAGATTCTACCTGGGAGGTAGCCTAGTGGCACTGGGATAGCAATCAAAAAATTGTAGCCCCACCAGGGAACTCCATAGTGACTGGTGGTGGTGGTGAAATTCTATTCTTTATCTCCTCTTGATCCAACAGCTATGATGTGTCCCTGCTTGCCTTTTCCACCAGAAATCCCAAAGTAATCTCTTTCAAGATGATTGTCCTTCTCATACCCCATCTATTCTTCAATTACTGTTAAATTTGCTCTTTTGATTGTTCCTTTTTGTTTCTCCTGCCTCCTCTACTCTTAATCTCCCATCTGGTACATGGTGACCTCCCTTTAGTTTATGAAATAGCTGCTAAGAGAACCTGGGGTAATTTATTTTCTCCACATGCCTTGCTTATGTTAATGCTGCAGGTTTGCTAATTTCCTTCACTAATATTTAATATTGAGATTTGTCATAGAAACAATGAAAAGTTGTAAAACAAGAGTTTACTAAGCACAGATGGTGTGCCCTGCCCTGTGCCAAGTTCTGTTAATACAATGAAACATACATCCACAGAAGGCCTACTCCATCCTGGACACGGCAGAGAACTCAAGCCAAGTACGTTACAATAGGTTCTCAAGAATGTACAGTTGACACTTGAATGCCAACAGGGTTAGGGTCACCGACAATAGTGCGGTTGAAAATCTTCGAAATTCTATCTCTGCCTTGAAAACAAAGGAGTTGATAAATGACTCAGCCAAGGGCAGGAAGTTGAAACAGTTTGGTTAGAATCAGGACCTAAATCCCAGTTCTTTTGATTCCACATATTATGATCTCTAATCGAACAAAAACTTTTCCCCACACTTACTTAATTTAAAGATCTCTAAAATGAAGATAAAATATTTTATTTATTGAAAAAAATCCATGTGTAAGAGGACCTGTGTTGTTCAAAAGTCAACTGTATAACTCCAGGGAAAGGGTGAAAAGAAACTGATATTTATTGAGCTCCTAACACATTATCTTCAAAATAAACCTATGAAATTGTTATTATTACTCCCATTTTACAAATAAAAAAATCAGAAGGTCAGAAAGATTAGGAAATTTGTCCAATATCCCAGAATGAGAAGAAATAGAATCATTATTGAAAGTATTTAACACCATAATAATCCCCATATTATACTGGAGGAACAAAAGAAGTAGTCAATTCATCCTAACATAGGGGGAAATAGACAATTAACATATTGTGACAAAAAGGTTTGTGTATTTAAGAGATGGATAAATCACATCTGGTAAGGGAAACTGGAAAGGTTTCAGAAAGGAATTGTATTTAATAAAGGTCTTGGAGAGGGGAAAAGGGCGAGATGGGGTAGGAGATTAATAGGCACAAACTACTATGTATAAAATAAATAATGTACAAGGATATATTGTACAGCACAGGGAATATAACCAATATTTTATGATAACTTTAAATGGAGTATACTCTATAAAAATATTGAACCACTATGTCGTACACCTGAAACTAGTATAATACTGTAAATCAACCACAATAGAATATTTTGTACAGGAAAAAGAAGACAGGCCTTGGAGAAAGGTTAAGATTTCCAACAGGCTCATCTGGGGAAAGATGAAACAGGTCTGCAAACACATTCGTAAAACTAACAAGTGGCTTTAACATGAACACAGGATACACAGTAAACACACAGATACCAATGACATTTCTATGTACTATCAAAGTATGTTTGAAATTGAATTTAGAAACAATATCATTTACAGTACCTCCCCACAAAATGAAATAGGTATAAATCTAACAAATCTTCCAAAGCTATATACTGAAAAGTACAATATGCTAATGAAATAAATCAAATATCTAAATAAATGGAAGGACATGCCATGCTCAAGGATCTGAAGATTCAACATGGCAAACATGGCAATTCTCCCCAAATTTTTCTGCAGATTTAATGCATTCCAATAAAAATTCCAGCAGGATTTTTGTGTATATAGACGAGATAATTCTAAAACTTATATGGACAAAGGAACTAGAACTGATAAAATAACTTTGAAAAAGAGGAGTGAATTTGGAGGAATCACTCTACCAGATTTTAAGATATACTATAAAAGTACAGTAATCAAAATAGTGCAAAATAGCAGAGAGACAGTGGACCAGAACAGAGAAGCCAGAAATTGACCCATGTGGCCAATACATTTTTGAAAAACGTTCAAAAGCAATTCCATGATAGAAGGATATTCTTTTCAACAAATAACGATTGTTGTTATTGGATATCCATATGCAAGAAAAAATTTTTACCTAAACTTCACGTCTTACACAAAAATTAATTCAAAATGTATCATATCTAAATGTAAATACATAAAAATACAATATTCTTAGAGGAAAACAGAAAATCTCCATAACCTAGAGCTAGGCAAAGAATTCTTAGACATGACACCAAAAAAAGATCCATGAAAGAAAAACCTTGATAGGGGCTTCCCTGGTGGCGCAGTGGTTGAGAGTCTGCCTGCCAATGCAGGGGACACGGGTTCGAGCCCTGGTCTGGGAAGATCCCGCATGCCGCGGAGCGACTAGGCCTGTGAGCCACAACTACTGAGCCTGTGCGTCTGGAGCTTGTGCTCCACAACAAGAGAGGCCGCAACAGTGAGAGCCCCGCGCACCGCGATGAAGAGTGGCCCCCGCTCGCTGCCAACTAGAGAAAGCCCACGCACAGAAAAGAAGACCCAGCACAGGCAAAAATAAATAAATAAATAAATGAAATTTTAAAAAAGAAAAACCTTGATAAGTTGGAGTTCATTTTAAAAAAAAACAACTTTATTCTGTTAAAGACACTGTCAAGAAAATGAAAAAGACAAACTTCAGATAATATTTGCAAATCAAATATTTAGCAAAGGTCTTATATCCAGAAAATATAAAAACTCTCTAAACTCAACAATAGACTAGAAACAATTCAATTAGAAAATGGACAAAAGAATTGAACATTTTACCCAATAGAATATACAGATAGCAAATAAGCATATAAAAAGATGTTCAACATTATTAGCCATTAGGGAAAGCAAATTGAAGCCACATTGAGATACCACTAAACACTTCTCAGAATGGCTAAACTTAAAAACACTGACAATGCCAACTGCTGGTGAGGATGCAGAGCAAGAGGAACACTGATACATTGTTGGTGGGAATGCAAAATTATACAGCCACTCTGGAAAATAGTTTGTCAGTTTCTTATGACACACTTACCATATGACCCAGCAATTCAATTTATGGGTTGTTATGGATTGGATGTGTTCCCCTCAAATTTTTATGTTGAAATCCTAACCCCCCAGTGTGATGGTATTAGAAAATGGTGTCTTTGGGATATAATTATGTCATGAAGGTAGAGCCCTCATGAATGGAATTAGTGTCCTTATGAAAAAGACCCCTGACAACTCCCTAGCTCTCTTTCTGCCATGGGAGGATACAGTGAGAAGTCAGCAGTCTGCAGAGGGTCATCACCAGAGCCCAGCCATGCTGCAACACTGATCTCGGACTTCTAGCCTTTAGACTGTGAGACATAAATTTCTATTGTTTCTAAGCCACCCAGTCTACAGTGTTTTGTTATAGCAGCCTGAACTGACTAAAGACATTAGTATTTACCTTAGAGAAATGAAAATTTATGTTCTTACACAAACCTGTGTAGGAATGTTTATAGCAGTTCTATTAATAATCTCCCAAAACTAAAAATAGGCTAAATGTCTTTCAGTAGGTGAATAGATAAACAAAACATGGTACATCATACCATGGAACACTACTCAGCGATAAAAAGAATAAAAATTGAACAACTTAGATGAATCTCAAAGGCATTTTGCTGAGTGAAAAAAGTCAGACACAAAGGTAGCATGCATATGATTCCTTTTATGTGCTATTCTTGAAATGATAAAACTATAATGATGAAGAATATATCAGATTGCTAGAGGCTATGGATGAGATAAGGATGTGACTTTATAGGAAGAGCATGAGGGCATTTTAGGGGTGATGGAGCTTCTTTGTGTTCTGATTGTAGTGTGATTATATGCATCTATACATGTATTAAATTCATAGAACTGTATATCCACAAAGTTTATTTTTATATGATAATTTCAAAATAAAATTAAATAAGAAGGAGAAACAGGAGAGGAAACTATGAATTGTCCTCTTTTAGATGGAAAGTAGGATAGATACGAGGGACTCGTGGAATATAGGGCAAGATGAAGCATTGGTGTCAGGTTCAAACTCTCAAAATTGGACACTGTTGTGGCCTTCGTTGTGCCAGGGCTGCCTGATTTTCTTCTCTGCAGTAAGATTTCTTCCTGTCTCTCACTTCACCCTGGAAAGAGATATTCAGTCATCCCTGGGTCCCTTCCTCTCCCTAAAATCGCTGTATTGACAGGACTTTACACCTGACCTGCTGTGGTCAGGGAAAGACGAGAAGCATGTCCAGCAAAGATATTAACTGGTAGACCAGGCCTGAATGGAAGAACACAGGACATGTTTGGCAACAGAAAGTACTTCAGCAAGTTTGACAAATGCATGAGAACAGTGGGGAATTGAAACTAGGTAGACTGGGGGGGGGGGACCTTCAAGATGGTGGAGGAGTAAGATGTGGAGATCACCTTCCTCCCCACAAATACATCAAAAATACATCTACATGTGGAACAACTCCTACAGAACACCTACTGAACACTGGCAGAAGACCTCAGACCTCCCAAAAGGCAAGAAACTCCCCACGTACCTGGGTAGGGCAAAAGAAAAAAAGAAAAACAGAGACAAAAGAATAGGGATGAGACCTGCACCTCTGGGAGGGAGCTGTGAAAGAGGAAAAGTTTCTACACAATAGGAAGCCCCTTCTCTGGCAGAGATGGGGGTTGGCGGGGGCGGGGGAACTTCGGAGCCACGAAGGAGAGCGCAGCAACAGGGGTGCGGAGGGCAAAGTGGAGAGATTCCCGCACAGAGGATCGGTGCCGACCGGCACTCACCAGCCCGAGAGGCTTGTCTGCTCACCCGCCGGGGCGGGTGTGGCTGGGAGCTGAGGCTCGGGCTTCAGAGGTCAGACCCGAGGGACAGGACAGGGGTTGGCTGCATGAACAAACCCTGAAGGGTGCTAGTGCACCACAGCTCTCTGGGAAGGAGTCCGGGAAAAACTCTGGACCTGCCTAAGAGGCAAGAGACCATTGTTTTGGGGTGCGTGAGGAGAGGGGAGTCAGAGCACCGCCTAAACGAGCTCCAGAGACGGGCGCGAGCCGTGTCTATCAGCGCAGACACAAGAGACTGGCATGAAACGCTAAGGCTGCTGCTGCAGCCAGCAAGAAGCCTGTGTGCAAGCACAGGACACTATCCACACCTTCCCTCCCAGGAGCCTGTGCAGCCCGCCATTGCCAGGGTCCCGTGATCCAGGGACAACTTCTCTGGGAGAACACACGGCACGCCTCAGGCTCACACGGTGCGTCTCAGGCTGGTGGAAAGTCACAATGCCCTCTGCTGCCACAGTCTCACCCCACATCTATACCCCTCCCTCCCCCCAGCCTGAGTGAGCCAGAGCCCCCTAATCAGCCGCTCCTTTAACCCCCTCCTGTCTGGGTGAAGAACAGAAGCCAGATATCAAACGGCAAGAGCTCTCCCAGAGATCTCCATCTCAATGCTAGACCCAGCTCCACTCAATGATCAGCAAGCTCCAGTGCTGGACACCCCAAGCCAAACAACTAGCAGGACAGGAACACAACCCCACCCATTAGCAGAGAGGCTGCCTAAAATCCTAACAAGGTCACAGACACCCCAAAACACACCACCAGACATGGTCCTGCCCACCAGAAAGACAAGATCCAGCCTCATCCACCAGAACACAGGCACCAGTTCTCCCCACCACGAGGAAGCCTAAACAACCCACTGAATCAGCCTTACCCACTGGGGGCAGACACCAAAGACAATGGGAACTATGAACACACAGCATGCAAAAAGGAGACCCCAAACATGGTAAGTTAAGTAAAATGAGAAAACAGAGAAATACACAGCAGATGAAGGAGCATCTACCCATTTACCCGTTACTGGTGGGTAAAAACCCACTGGACAAAATGAATGAAGAGGAAAAGGGCCGTCTACCTGAAAAAGAATTCAGGTAATAACAGAAAAGATGATCCAAAATCTTGGAAATAGAATGGAGAAAATACAAGAAATGTTTAACAAGGACCTAGAAGAACTAAAGAGCAAACATACAATGATGAACAATACAATAAACAAAACCAAAAATTCTCTAGAAGGAATCAATAGCAGAAAAGCTGAGGCAGAAGAACGGATAAGTGACCTAGAAGATAAAATAGTGGAAATAATTACCGTAGAGCACAATAAAGAAAAAAGAATGAAAAGAACTGAGGACAGCCTCAGAGACCTCTGGGACAACATTAAACACACCAATATTTGAATTATAGGGGTCCCAGAAGAAGAAGAGATAAAGAAAGGGACTGAGAAAATATTTGAAGAGATTATAGTTGAAAACTTCCCTAATATGGGAAAGGAAATAATCAGTCAAGTCCAGGAAGCACAGAGAGTCCCATACAGGATAAATTCAAGGAGAAACATGCCAAGACACATATTAATCAAACTATCAAAAATTAAATACAAAGAAAAAATATTAAAAGCAGCAAGGGAAAAACAACAAATAACACACAAGGGGATCCCCATAAGGTTAACAGCTGATCTTTCAGCAGAAACTCTGCAAGCCAGAAGGGAGTGTCAGGACATATTTAAAGTGATGAAAGGAAAAATACTACAACCAAGATTACTCTACCCAGCAAGGACCTCATTCAGATTCGATGGAGAAATTAAAACCTTTACAGAGAAGCAAAAGTTAAGAGAATTCAGCACCACCAAACCAGCTTTACAACAAATGCTAAAGGATCTTCTCTATGCAGGAAACAGAAGAGAAGGAAAAGACCTACAATAACAAACCCAAAACAATTAAGAAAATGGTCATGGGAACATATATATCGACAATTACCTTAAATGCAAATGGATTAAATGCTCCAACCAAAAGACATAGACTGGCTGAATGGATACATAAACAAGACCTGTGTATATGCTGTCTACAAAGACCCACTTCAGACCTAGGGACACATACAGACTGAAAGTGAGGGGATGGAAAAGATATTCCAAGTAAATGGAAAACAAAAGAAAGCTGGAGTAGCAATTCTCATATCAGACAAAATAGACTTTAAAACAAAGACTACTACAAGAGACAAAGAAGGACAATATATAATGATCAAGGGATAAATCCAAGAAGAAGATATAACTATTGTAAATATTTATGCACCCAACATAGGAGCACATCAATACATAAGGCAAATGCTAACAGCCATAAAAGGGGAAATTGACAGTAACACAATCATAGTAGGGAATTTTAACATCCCACTTTCACCAATGGACAGATCATCCAAAAAGAAAATAAATAAGGAAACACAAGCTTTAAATGATACATTAAACAAGATGGAGTTAATTGATATTTATAGGACAATCCATCCAAAAACAACAGAATACAATTTCTTCTCAAGTGCTCATGGAACATTCTCCATGATAGATCATATCCTGGGTCACAAATCAGCCTTGGTAAATTTAAGACAATTGAATCATATCAAGTATCTTTTCTGACCACAACACTATTAGAATAGATATCAATTACAGGAAGAAATCAGTAAAAAATACAAACACATGGAGGCTAAACAATACACTACTAAACCAAGAGATCACTGAAGAAATCAAAGAGGAAATCAAAAGATACCTAGAAGCAAATGACAATGAACATACAATGACCCAAAACTTATGGGATGAAGCAAAAGTAGTTCTAAGAAGGAAGTTTATAGCAATACAATCCTACCTCAAGAAACAAGAAAAATCTCAAATAAGCAACCTAACCTGACACCTAAAACAATTAGAGAAAGAAGAACAAAAAAACCCAAAGTTAGCAGAAGGAAAGAAATCATAAAGATCAGAACAGAAATAAATGAAAAAGAAATGAAGGAAACAATAGCAAAGGTCAATAAAACTAAAAGCTCGTTCTTTGAGAAGATAAACAAAATTGATAAACCGTTAGCCAGACTCATCAAGAAAAAAGGAAGAAGACTCAAATCAATAGAATTAGAAATGAAAAACGAGAAGTAACAACTGACCCTGCAGAAATACAAAGGATCATGAGATTACTACAAGCAACTATATGCCAATAAAATGGACAACTGGAAGAAATGCATACATTCTTAGAAAACCACAACCTTCGGAGACTGAACCAGGAAGAAATAGAAAAATATAAACAGACCAATCACAAGCACTGAAATTGAAACTGTGATTAAAAATCTTCCAACAAACAAAAGTCCACCACCAGATGACTTCACAGGCGAATTCTATCAAACATTTAGAGAAGAGCTAACCCCTATCCTTCTCAGATTCTTCCAAAATATAGCAGAGGGAAGAACACTCCCAAATTCATTCTACAAGGCCACCATCACCCTGATACCAAAACCAGACAAAGATGTCACAAAGAAAGAAAACTACAGGCCAATATCACTGATGAATATAGATGCAAAAATCCTCAACAAAATACTAGCAAACAGGGCTTCCCTGGTGGTGCAGTTGTTGGCAGTCCACCTACCGATGCAGGGGACATGGGTTCATGCCCCAGTCTGGGAGGATCCCACACGCCGCGGATCGGCTGGGCCCGTGAGCCATGGCCACTGGGCCTGCGCGTCCGGAGCCTGTGCTCCACAACGGGAGAGGCCGCAACAGTGAGAGGCCCGCGTACCGCAAAAAAAAAAAAAAAAAAGAAGAAGAAGTCCCACTCCTAACCCACCACCACCCACAATCAAGTTCTTTTTCTGTTTTTCCTCCCTGATAAGAGATTTGATTTCCTCATTTGTGCCCCAAGTGACCAACGCAAATAACATGTAGTCATACTTTTCCCTCCTCATGGGGCACTGAGTGGCAGACATCCTCTGCTTTCTAATCAAGACAAATTAGCAAACAAGATGCAGAGCCAGATGTTAGGGCTGAAGAATGCCTCATTCCCTCCCCTTGTTGAAACTTCTGAAATAAGCCCAGCCTTGCTGTACATGCCTCCGTAAAAACAGTTTATCGAGTTCATCCATTCTCAGATGAAGGAAGCTGAGTCATACAGCAAATTGCTCCAACACCCAGCGTGAGTCCTAGGGTTGTCCAAGGGCACAAAGAGTAGTAGGTGCTTGGTATTTCTGTATCCATCACAATCATAGCTTCTAAAAATTTTTTTTTTAAACTGCATTTACACGGCTCATGTCAGCAGAGCAGCTTTATGGTAATTTTAAAGATGGAAAAACTAGTGCTCAGATTGGTTATGAGCTTAGTCATAGAACTAGAAAATGGCAGGGTCTGGATTCAGATATTCTGATTCCTAATATTTTTTTCTTTTTCCTGATATAACCAAAGCATTCCTCTTCTTTTTATCTATAGAAACTCCTGGTCTTTGAAAAGAGGTTAAAAACCAAGACTTTTAACCAGTTCCAAGGAACTGGTCCAGCTTCACCATCACATCATTCTCCCCTTAGCCCAGCAGATGGGCTATTCTTTGCTTCCACAGGTTAAATTAGGATACTCTGGGCTTTATTTTTCATTTGCAAAGTTCATCAGTGAATTATAAACAAGAAGCACTCTTCATGAAGAGATAACCAGTGCAATCTCTGTTCAATACAGCAACAGACTGAAAGATTTATTGACCCCCTAGGTTTAAAAAAAATTATTTTTAGCTTCTAGAAATTAAAAAATGTTATCTATGGGCTTATATCAGAGACACTATTCTCTGCGAGATTATTCAGAAATAAATTACTTTCTGAGGAAAGCTAATAAAAATCTTCTGCATGTGTTTGTTTCACTCAAGAATTTTTAGAATGGAGATAATGGAGGAAGTAGAAGGACCTGATGTGAACTGTAGTTATGACGCTTAGAAATTTCAGTCTTGCCAAATAAAGAAACATTATGCTAATACAATGTTTTCATATGTATGCCTTGGCTACTTGATTTTTATATTGAAAATTGTGGAAATGTTTATTTTAGCATTATAAGCGTAATGACGTGAATGCAAGCGTAAGTGCCTTCAAAGCAAACAGATATACTCATTTGTAGAAATCCAATCTAGAGATGTAATTTATTATCGGATGGTTTTATTAACTTTATGGGCTGAATCGTTTCATCATTTGTCTGTCCAGCAGGGCAGGGCATCTGGAATGGCCAATTGTGCATGTTGGAAAGGAGCAGTTGATGCTACTCATACATCAGTGCTGACAAAGCACCTTCAAGAGCCAACCCCAAAGCCCAACCTCACCCCTCCACCCATCTCCCTTCCCCACATCTGCAGGATCTCCCTCCTGAAGGGATTGCCAAAGTGTGCTCACAGACAACCGGTATCAAGTTTTGTGGTGTTCAGTTAAAATATGACGCAGGCTCCTTACCAAAATACTCAATGACCCTTCCCATATTGGACTTTCCTATCTCCAGCCCAAACAACCAATTATGTAACTCCTGCAGTGAGCTGTGATCAGCTGGCTATCCGATCATAGGACAGGATCTGATAAACGCTTACACAGAAATGCTAATAGATAATACTCTTATCCTTCCCAGGCCTATATGCCTTATTATGGAATATATATTATGGAATGAAGATATATAATAGATACATGTGTATGTAGTGTTCTGTTACTAATGTGTTATTTCAAGTAACAGAAGTAAGCTGGAGGGATAGACACCATCAGCATCTTTCTTTCCAGTGTTATCCCTGAGAAACTTCAAATTATAATAAATTTAATAAAGAGGAAAAAAATCCCTTCCTGTGTTTTCATGGGCAGCTGCCCTAACTGAGCATGTCTCAATAAAATCATGTCAGCAGCAAGAGGGAATATTCTAATCTCAGAGGCAATGGATAGAAGAAGGGGATGCCCAGGCACAAAAAATCATGTTGGTTGAGCAACACACACACAAAATTTTAAGCATATTTTCTGAATTAAAAGCTAACTAGGCAGGCTTCCCTGGTGGCACAGTGGTTGGGAATCTGCCTGCCAATGCAGGGGACACGGGTTCGAGCCCTGGTCTGGGAAGATCCCACATGCCGTGGAGCAACTAAGCCCGTGAGCCATAACTACTGAGCCTGCGCGTCTGGAGCCTGTGCTCCACAACGGGAGAGGCCCGCCCACTGCGATGTAGAGTGGCCCCTGCTCGCCGCAACTGGAGAAAGCCCTCGCACAGAAATGAAGACCCAACACAGCCAAAAATAAATAAATAATAAATTAATTTTTTAAAAAAAGCTAACTAAGCTGTACATAGGATTTTTACACATGAAAATTTCATCTATAATAAAAAGCAGAATTGATTTTCTGTCACCCTTGTCTATTGTCTTTTTTCCTATTTAATAAATATTTTTGTTAAAGTTTAACATACATCAAGGACCCAGTTCATAAGCCTATAGTTTGATGAATTTTCACAAAATAAACACATTCATGAAACAAGAACTGAGATTGAGAAACAGAATATTCCCAGCGCCTCAAGAGACTCCTCCTGCCCTTTTCAAGTGACTAACTTCCTCTCAGATGTAATTGGTGTGACTGTTCTACCTTCTAATGCCATAGAACAGCTTTGCTAATGCACTTTTAAATGGAAATAACTCTGTCATTTTATTTTAGTCATGTTATTACCCATTTGGCGTTAAATCAAAGATAGTGATTAGAGACATTTGGTTTTCCTAAGGTATTCTTCAGGGTATCTGTTTTTCTGAAAGTACATCATCTTGAATTATCAGGATCTGAAAGAGCCAAGTTTGAAAAGATGACTTTTTAGCACAAGGTCCCAAGACAGAAGAATGATGCGGCTGAAAGAAGTCACTATGTCAGGTGAGTAAGAGAATCATTATTGTAACTTGAAATACAGGGTAGTTTCAGCCATAAATTCAGAGTAAACTTCCTTTATGTGTAACACTTTAATATTGCATTATTATCAAGGAGAAATATAACTTTGCCTTTAGCCATGTTCAAATCTTCTGAGGGAGAAATATTAAATATATAAACGTGAGGAATGAACTTCAGCAATGTAATCCATTATGAATATATTTGAGGCATAAAATCTATAATAAATGGATAGAACCTGTACTAGTCCATTTCATATTTACAATGTGTCTAGTAACACTTCATTCCAGCTGAGCAATTTATAGATTGGGTAGTTGTTTTCCTTACTGTTTATTCAAATAGTAAATCAATTTTTGCGTTTTTTAGAAGTTGAATGATGAATTAATCAGAGCCTGAGTTTCATACTTTTTAAAAGTTAGGTGACGAGTTATTCAGATTTCCCTACTACCAATTCCACTTGTTTCGAAGCAGAGGGTGGGAAAAATAAACTGACTTATAAACCCTCCTTATCCCTTGTTAGTTTCCTCCATGAACCATCGACCCTGATAAGCATAATATGAGAAAAGGGGGAAAAGAAATAAAATTGCATATATTTATTAAGCAACTGTGTAGATATAGTACTTTATTCGTACTAATAAAATATAGCCCCACTTCTTATGAACTTAAAGTTCAAAACTAGAGCTTCCCTGGTGGCGCAGTGGTTGAGAGTCCTCCTGCTGATGCAGGGGATGCAGGTTCGTGCCCCGGTCTGGGAAGATCGCACATGCCGCAGAGCGGCTAGGCCCGTGAGCCATGGCCGCTGAGCCTGCGTGTCCGGAGCCTGTGCTCCGCAGCAGGAGAGGCCACAACAGTGAGAGGCCCACGTACTGCAAAAACAAAAAACAAAAAAACAAAAATGAAATACTGTTTCATGCCAAAAAAAAAAAAAAAAGGGGGAGGAGATTAATCACCAACAGATGTGCATGAAAAGAAATATTAGAGGAAGTTCTCTGATAGAAGGAAAATTATACCAGACAAATGTTCATTTCACTCCACATAAGGGAATGAAGTACACCGCAAGTGGTAAATATGTAGGTAAATATAAAAATTGAGATACCCAAACTGAACTCTTGAATTTTTCCTCAACATCTGCTTCTTGCTTAGTCTTTCCTTATCTCGTTTAATGACAGCTCCATCCTTCCATCCTAAGGTCAAAAATTTTGTGGTCAACATCGACTTGTCTTTTTTGCGCACACCCTACAGCAAAGCATCAGCACGTGCTCGTAGCTTTAACTTCAGAACATGTTCAGAATCTCACCTCCGTGGCTACCTCTTAGGTGCTTAGCTCCATCATTTTGCCTCAGCCTTCTAATTGGCTTCTCTGCTACCACAGCAGTGTATTCACAACGCAGCAGTCATAGTAATCCTGCAAAAACATATGACACTTCCCGTCACACCTCTACTCACCAAGCTCCAGTAGCTCCCATCTCCCCAGAGAAAAGCCAAGCTCTTGTTACAGCCGACAGGCCCCATCGCGCCTTCCTGTCTCCATCTTTGCGCCTCTCTGGCCCTCCACCATATACTGACGTGGTTTATTCTCTCTCACTTCCTTCAAGTCTTTTCTAAAATGTCATCTATTCACTGTGGCCTTCCCTGAACACACTATTTAAAATTGCAACTTCCTGCCCACACAGAGCTACCCCCTTCCCTGATACCTTGATCTCTATAGTCCTCCTGTTTATATATTATATAATGTGTTCACTGTCGTGTCTCCACTAGAACATAAGTTCCACGAAGGCGGGAATATTGTCGTTCATTTTTACTGCTGAAAGTCCAGTGTCTAGAGAAATGGCAGGCATTTAGTAGACCTCCATAAATATTTGTTGAATTAATGAGTAAAGAGGGGTGTGCTTGACCAAGCCCGGCAGCTGTAGTACATATCCTTTGTCACCAGAGGGCAGCACAAGAGCATTAAGGTGTTAATGATGGACGCTGAAGAGACGCTAAAACCTAGGTTCACACGTGGGAGATGAGGAGAGGTTTTTCCAAACCCGATCCTATGGTGGAGGTTGCATAGAAGAGGAAATCAGGGGTAGTTGAATAAACCTCTGTTTTTTTTATGCGTGACTTTGAGAATCACTTCACTCTCTGGGCCTCAGTTTCCTCATACTTTAATTCAATTCACTAGATTTGTTTAACTCTGATTCACTTCTGGCCCTAGCGGTCCACCATTCGAAATCAAACAAGCCCGCATGTGTCCACCTCACCTTTTTAAATTTCACATTCAGGCTAGAATATAGGGCAATGTATTTTGCGTAAAGTTGTATTCAAGCTACTGGGATTCAGTAATTACCCACAAGTTCAATAGAAAAACTATATCAAAGAGTGAGCGTGACTTGATTTCTTTATTCCCACCTCTAGTTTTTGAATGAGAGGGAGTAATACTGAAATGAAAGAAGTTAGCACCACTCTGGAGATCCCAGGGCTTTGAGATAGTGTCAATTAAAAGCTATGGTTTCTTTTCCGGTTATTACTTTTGGGAATATGCTAATGTAGAGAAATTTGAGACTGGAAGATATTGTCCCCTGGAAAAGAGGCCATTTAAACTTATCCATTGGAGGAAATGACTAAATTTATTTTCTTAATGATGGAAGAGTTTAATTTTCTTTGAAAGAATCAACATTTCTAAAACTGATCAGGGGAGGGCAGTAAAGAGTTACATACAGCTGCTAGTCAATAAAGTATTTATACAAGAGAAGAATTATATTTTAAACTAATTTATTTTTAAGTTTTACTGGCCCCTAATAAAATTCACTCACCATTTTCTTGGTTTGAAGAACTTAAAGTGTCATCAAAGGATTTGTGGAGATGAGTTCGGTCACTGAGTTAGCATAGCACCTCAGAACAAAAAACTCCCTGAATTGCATGTTACCATTGAATATGGAGCCCACTACCACAGGCAGGAGAAATCATCTTTTCATGATCTGGTATTTAAGTGGCTTTAATGAAAGCCATCCCTTTTATGGGATTAAATGCATTAAATTCTATTTTAGTGTAATTGTTCTCTTAGTCCTGGCATTTGACTTATTTCAGAATGTCTAATCTACATTTATGCTTCACAGAAGTTTATTTTCTCATCCAAAAAAATAAGAGGACATAAAGAGACACACAGGTTGGACTTCTTAGTGCCGGTTATTATGTTAAAGCAAAATCAACATAGAGCTTGATTTCTTTGGCCTAACTCCATTGACTTACGTGGGTGGCTTTGGTTGGAAATATACTGGGCTGCTAAAGAAATGAGAAGAAAAAAAAAAAAAATCCATGCCACAAGAGTGCTAAATAAACACATCTGATTTTCTGTCTAATTTTCTGACAGAATGGTTAATAAGGTTATCTGGAAAGAATCAAACAATCCAAGCTACATCCTGGCTATGTTCTCTACTTTCCTATGTAGCATTTATCAAAAATGTAATTATCTAATGTCTTGTAATTATCTAGTGGTTTTTATTTTCTATCTTCACCACCTAGACCGGTACCACTCCCAACCTCACCCCAGCAAATCTCTCTTCATTCAGGGTTGTGTTCCTGGCAATGTGCATAGGCCTGTTCATATGGCAGGGGTTCCACAAATTCTTCTAGATTATAAGCTCCAAGGACAAGGATGGTCTCATAGTCAGCTTCAGATTCCTAGTATTTAGCCCATAGCATGGTAGAGCATGTAAATTTAGTAAATATTTCTTAGATAAACTGTTGTCTAATGTATTTATTCTCTTTACCAGGTACCATAGTGAACAAAACAAGTTTCATGCCCTCATGGAAACATTCTAGTAGGAGGTGGGACAACAGAGGTAACAGATACATATGCATGAATAATTCAAATATCAGACAGTGATCAGTGTAGGTAGACTCCTGTAGCACCACAAGAAAGTCACTGACAGACAAATGCAGAGCCAAAATTGCTGGCCGTCCTCTGAAAAGCACAGAAGATTCTCCTAGGCAAGGGTATCGCCTGTGCAAAGACCCTGCACAGAAATTTGGTAGGTTCAAAAGGTCAGTGAGGCCAGGAGTTGCAGAAGAAAGGCATAGCCATCCACCTATACCTTTCTCTGCGCTGGAGACTGAAGAAAAGCAGCTTGAAAAGAGTGACACAAGGAATGCAGTAATGATGCTGAAAACTCGGCCTCCATGCACCAGTGCCGAATCGAATCTCAGAGACAGAGTTTTTGGTGAAATAGAAAAGAATAGCTTTATTGCTTTGCCAGGCAAATGCAGACACAGCAGTGTCATGCCTCAATAACTGTGTGCCTCAACCCGGGGAGATTTGACGAGGAGTTTTATAGGATGGTTCAAGGGCAGGGTTCTGATCAGGATCAGGGTGTATGTAGGGCCTGCACTCCTTTTATCTGGGCTCAGGTGGTTTCCTGATGAGCTTCGAGGTTATCAAACTGTTACCTTCTCTCTGGAACATCTTCCATTTGGCGGGGCTTTTAATTCTGCAGAAGACCTTAAAGATATTATTATGTGTATCCCTTGAGGTGGACCCAGGACCCTGCCCCGAGGCTGCACTATTGTTTCTTGGCGGCTTCTCCCTTGTCTCTGCATCCCCTCCCTTCCCTGTTTAGCAACTGGTTGAAAGTCTTCTGTGCTTGGTTTCAGTAACAGAACAACCATCTAAGAATGAATACAAAGAAATCCTGTCCTACTCACTCAAAGTCTTGGTGTTCAACACTCAGCATCCAATTTTGCAGCATTACGAGAAGATTCCTTCATAAAAGCTTGGGGAGATACTATGTATATAACGTTAATTTAAATATCAAGATTCCAAATTGCTTAGACAGGATAAATTCAACTAAGCAAGGACTATTCAAGGGAATAAGACAATATTCGTGTTCATTCATGAAGGCATTATTTAACAAATAATAAGTGAGTGCCTCGAATGTCAGGCATCATTCTTGGTGGTGGGGATACAACCGTGAACAAAACAGAAAAAGCACCTGTCTTCATGGAGTTCATCTATATTATTGAGGGGGAGATAGCCAAAAACTAAAAATTACACAAAGGACAAGATCATTTCAGCTGTGACAAGTGCAACAAAGGAAAAGTGCCAAGATCAACTTGGGTGGTCAGATGTCTTCCCGGGTCCCCTTCACAAATCATGTCAGCTGACGAGTATAGCAAACATTAGGAGAGGTTTCCTCTAAGTCATGGAATGATGAAATGGTTTTCTCCTTTATGTTTTCTACATTTTCTAATTTTTTGCAATGAGGATGTTATTTGATTTATGTAATCAAATTGACAAAATTTATTAAATAATACATAAAAACATTCTCATTAAAGTTTCAGCTGCTAAAGATAAAATTAGGAGTTTCCTTTGCCAAGGCAAAGGAGACAGGCATAAAGTAATATTATAAATGAACTTTATTAAAAGTGACAGAAATGAACTTTATTAAAAGTGACCTTTATTAAAAGGTCCGTGTTTGGTGCCTCTGCTGCATAACCGGAACAAGTTTTCTCGGAAACAGTAATCTCTATTCCCAGAAGTATAAGACAGCATACTTCACTATTTTTAACACAAATGCTTCCTTCTTTAATTTATGAAGAGTGTTATCAGCAGGGATACCATTGTTAGTTCCATGTGATCGTAGAGAGAATTCTGTGATTTTATCGTAAATAAGGAGCAAGAAGCACTTTTCGGGAGTTTGGTTCACATATTATGGGGACGTTAGTAAACCTCAGCAGAACCAAGCTCTTTTTTTTAAAAAAACCTTCTTGGTCAAATGTTCAAACTCAGGTTGATAACGTTGTTGATTGCCACAAAACCAACTGTGGACATGAGTCATCAACATTGACTACAATTCAGCAGGACATAAGGCATATTCTTGCTGCACGTATCTGGGAAGGAGGAACTACCATGAATGTTACAGTTCTCGGATGACAGGATCGGTAACCAGTGCGTCACAGGACTTTCATGTGCCGTGCCTCCCCTGACCAGTACTTGACATTGATGAGAAATGACACAGGTGAGGGAATGGGGACTAGCTCACTTTTTATTTAAAGCATACAGTCCGCTGTAAGCAATGTAATACAATCCAGAACAGTACGAAACAGAAAGAAACAATCTACTTAATTGGATCAAAACCAAAACAAACAGAAGTGTTATTTTCTTTGTCTCTGCTCTGCTAATGCACATACAAGTTTCTAGATAAACATTAATATAACCACTAGAAAAATGGGGAAGGAGTTATAGGGGAAGGTTCAATAAAGTGCCAAAACAGATAAAGCTGATATACTGGACCCAAGTCTCGTTAAACTGTAATTTTTTTCCCTCAGTCTTCTGTGTCCCTTTGCTTCCCCCCTCCTGTTATAGAACATCAATTAAAATTTTTTTTCCTTGGTGTTACAGTGAAGAGCATTCAGTGATTCTCAAGGAAAAACAGGCATCTATTTCTCTTTTCCCAGGCTTTCTTCTCTTTCCTTGAAAGAAAGAAAAAGAAAAGAGGCAACAAGGAGACTGTTTGGCGCTGCCCAGTTCCCCATCGTACGATGCTGATGTAACGAGCTGGGGGCGCCCTGACGGGCTGACTGAGAACTGGTCATGCTTTCTTCACACATGGAGCGGCAATCAGCTTACAAGTAAATCACCTCTGAGCACAAGCTGTCTCCACAAAGGCAGCCAAAGAGGCAGCATTCAAAGGCTGACAAAACATCCCTAAAGCGTGAAAGAAAAGGAGACACTGAGGCTGCTGGAGGGAGAGGCTTCCAACATTAATCCCCACCCTGTCAGGCATTGTGCGCACTCCAGAGGGAGCTTGACCGATGGAATACCATCTGAAGTTCACACTTGGAAAAAGCCACAAGTTCAACATCAGGAATGAGGGGAAAGTGTCAAGATACAGGATAAACAAATAAATAAGAAAAGGGGGAGAAAAGAATAAGAAGGGAATGCAGTGTTGTATGGTGACACTCAGAGCTGATGATGTCTGTTGCATCTTAAGCTTCCAGTGAACTCCATTAATTATTCATAAGCGGACATTTTGTGAATTGCATACACTTTGCATGTCATTTACTTTCTAATGTAAACATTGAGAAGAGAGTCATTTCTTGAAAGTGCAAATGTTTTTTGCAAGAAACACTTTGAAAAATCATAACACTGACCAAAGATCAACAAATGACATCTAAAACAGTCTAAATATAGTAAGTCTGTTCTTCCTGAGCAGAGACTGTTAGTTAATACTCTATAAATTATTTACAATCATGGTACTGGTGAGCTTAGAAATGAGTTGGACCAGAAGAAATGCACCAGCTCTCACTTACTCTGGTCCTGAGATCTGCACTACTTCTGCTTACGGGATACGTCATCTACTTATCTATCTACGTTACCTACACATTTGTCTGCCTATCCCTCCTATGCATACTTTCATGCATCCAACACTTACCAAGCAGCTCACATATTGCTTGTGGCTGTATTTACATCTTTGTCATATCATCACTCTCCTCTTCTAGAGACTTCCACAGTAACAAGTTACATCTTTTTTTTTTTTTTTGGCCGCATCACACTGCCAGGGAAGTCCCCCGTAAGTCCCCTACATAAGAACAAGTTCCATTCTGAGAGCACGTTTGTAAGCCTAGTTTGTTTGTAAGTCCAACAAAGTTAGCCTAGGTACCCAACTAACACAACTGGCTATATAGTACTGTACTATAATAGATTTATAATACTTTTCACACAAAGAATACATAGAAAAAAAACACAAAAAATAAAGAAAATATTTTAAATCTTACAGTACAGTACCTTGAAAAGTACAGTAGTACCAGCTAGTACCATACAGTAGTACCATCACCACTGTTTTTACTCTTGCTTCTGGACATCTTGGGCTTGAAATAAAGATACTGTACTACTGTACTCTATACAGTGCTATACAGTAAAGTGCACAAAAGCACAACCACTTGTAGAGGATGCACGCACGTGACAATGTATGCCAGACACGTGAACTAACTTACGTGATTGGACATGTGAATGCACATTCACATCTTTGAAAATTCGCAATTTGAAGGTTCGTATGTACATCCTTTTTTTTTTTTTTTTTTTTTTTTTTTTTGCGGTACACGGGTCTCTCACTGTTGTGGCCTCTCCCGTTGCAGAGCACAGGCTCCGGACGCGCAGGCTCAGCGGCCATGGCTCACGGGCCCAGTCACTCCGCGGCATGTGGGATCTTCCCGGACCGGGGCACGAACCCGTGTCCCCTGCATCGGCAGGCGGACTCTCAACCACTGCGTCACCAGGGGAGCTCCATAGATAAAATTTTAATGTAAGAATGGAGGTAAGATGAACCCAAATACTACTGCATGTGGGAAAATATGGGTTTTGCCGTGATTCTGATGGTTTAGCATCTCAGAGTACCAAACAGTAGAGACAAAATAAGATATCAGCTCAAGTCAAGCAGATCCCCTCATTTATTGTGTCTGGCATTTACTTACATTAGCCTATGAGGTAAACAGCAATACACATCCAACTTGAGGTCTAAGAACATAATGACTAAAACTCAGTGTTTCACTGTCTGTGACTTAATTAAAAATACCCCGTCAGAGATAACTGTTTTATGTATGTGCAAGTGAGTGTAAGCTTCAGCTCCCTGGCCAGTCCATTGTTATACTTAAAAGTTCATGTGCTGGGTGTTCAACTCACTTACTATCGAGAATGAAAGGCCTGAGAGTGGTCAATGCAAGTTCTAATCAGGAAGCTGTTACTCTTTGCTAATTAGAATACTGGATTTCAGAAATTTTTTTTATGTTTTAATCTAGCCAAGGGTTTTTTTTTTAATTGAAGTATAGTTGATTTACAAGGTTGTGTTTGTTTCAAGTGTACAGCAAAATGATTCAGAGGTATATATTTATATTCTTTTTTTAAGGTTTTATTTTCTTTTGAATTTTTTTTATACAGCAGGTTCTTATTAGTTATCTATTTTACACATATTAGTGTATATACGTCAATCCCAATCTCCCAATTCATCCCACCACCACCACCACCCCGCTTTCCCCCGTTGGTGTCCATACGTTTGTTCTCTACATCTGTGTCTCTATTTCTGCCTTGCAAACTGATGCATCTGTACTATTTTTCTAGATTCCACATATATGCATTAATATACGATATTTTTCTCTTTCTGACTTACTTCACTCCGTACGATTGTCTCTAGGTCCATCTATGTCTCTACAAATGACCCAATTTCATTCCTTTTTATGGCTGAGTAATATTCCACTGTATATATGTACCACATCTTCTTTATCCATTCATATGTTGATGGGCATTTAGGTTGCTTCCATGACCTGGCTATTGTAAATAGTGCTGCAATGAACATTGGGGTGCATGTGTCTTTTTGAATTATGGTTTTCTCTCAGTATATGGCCAGTAGTGGGATATATATATTCTTTTCTTCAGATTCTTTTCCATTATAGATTATTACAAGATATTGAATATAGTTCTCCATGCTATACAGTAGGTTCTTGTTGTTTATCTATTACATATATATAATAGTACTGTGTTATCTGTTAATCCCAAACTCCCAATTTATCCCCCTCTCTCCCCTTTCCCCTTTGGTAACCATAAGTTTGTTTTCTGTCTGTGAGTCTATTTCTATTTTGTAAATAAGTTCATTTGTATCATATTTTAGGTTCCACATATAAGTGACAATATATGATATTTGTCTTTCTCTAAATGACTTATTTCACTTAGTATGATAATCTCTAGGTCCACCCATGTTGCTGCAAATGGCATTATTTCATTCATTTTTATGGCTGAGTAATATTCCATTGTATATATGTACCACATCTTCTTTATCCATTCATCTGTCAAGGGACATTAAGGTTGCTTCCATGTCTTGGCTATTGTAAATAGTGCTGCAGTGAACACTGGGGTGCATGTATCTTTTCAAATTAGAGTTTCATCATTTCTAGATATATGCTTAGGAGTGGGATTGCAGGATCATACAGTAACTCTGTTTTTGGTTTTCTAAGGACCCTCCATACTGTTCTCCATAGTGACTGGACCAATTTACATTCCCACCAACAGGGTAGAAGGGTTGCCTTTTCTCCACACTCTCTTCAACACAGAAATGCATTTTTATTGGTGAAAATAATAGTCTGTGGACTAGCATGATGAATGTTGGAAATGGACTCTCAAAGGAGAAATTAAAGATATGCAAAGTATGTAGATTAGCTAAAATGGCATGGATAGATAGACGGATAGATAGACAGATATATAGACGATAGATGGATAGGCAGACATAAAAATATGTGCATGTATTTTTTTTTTAAGAGACACTCACTCCTCCTATCATACATAAGCAAGGTAGAAGAGCCAGGAGGCCAGCAGCCTCACCTCTAAGGATGATATCTTAGACAATCCTCACCCTTTCTGCCTCTGAAGGTGAACTCCTGAGGGTTTTGAGCAGTGCCCCGTGAAGGCATATTGAAGCCTGAGTTCAGCAAAGAAACAACGTGTGCCCTTACATACTCTTACTAAAATATCCTCCCACATTTTGAACCAAATGTAAAAGTTAATAAAATCTCTACAATCAAAACCATGACCATAAAGCTCCATGTTGCCCAATGGGGTCAGATGCCACGGTAAACCTTCACGACCTGTTCTGGCAGTTCGGTAACCACTGGTTACTTGGAAATGACTTCTTGTTGCACAGCAATGCAGGAACATAAAACAACGACTGTCTTATTTAAAATTTTAACATTTTGTTCATGACAAATTATTTTGCATTCATTTTGAATTTTTAAAATATTATTTCTCTTGATTACTAAGTGTTTCGGCACCTCTTTAAATTTTGCACCAGAGGCTAACGCCTCAACTGCCCTGATTTTGAGCATCTGAGGAGGCTACAAGACTGAAATATTGTATCTCTAGAATTTTAGTGTTTGACTCTAGCAAACCTCTAATCCGAGGTAGTGTTCAAAGAACCCCAATGGATGGAGAATGGGATCTTCTAGAGACTACAAAATGAGCATTGTAAATAAAATGTCTGTTGTTTGATTTTATATGTTATTTTACTATTAAATATTTAGTTAGTATCTATATATGTGGTATAATCTGGATGAAACTTGTTTTCATTATTATCTGACAGGCCAGAATTTGGGAATGGCTACCATTATCTGCCAAAAAAGAAGCTGAGAATAAGTTAATTCACAACACTCAAGGAGACAATGAATGGGATCAAGCATAATGTATATTTTATCTCATTTAACTACATTTTTGTCGCACTAACTATGTGTCAAAGGTTGTTTTATATGCTTTACAAAATTTGATTCATAACAATCGTCTTTGTGAAATACTATTATTATCTCTATTTTACAAATGAGAAAACTCTCTTCATTCTCTTGGGAAAATCCAGAACTAGGTGCACCTCGTTTGAAACTGCATGACAGAAAAAGTCCACCATAGATATTATACAAAACTAATGTATCAAAAGGAAAGAAAACATTGAGCCTTTAGACCCAGAGAGGGACTGTATTTTTTTTTTTTTTTTTTTTTTTTTTGCGGTACACGGGCCTCTCAGTGTTGTGGCCTCTCCCATTGCGGAGCACAGGCTCCAGACACGCAGGCTCAGTGGCCATGGCTCACGGGCCTAGCCGCTCTGCGGCATGTGGGATCTTCCCGGACCGGGGCACGAACCCGTGTCCCCTGCATCGGCAGGCGGACTCTCAATCACTGCGCCACCAGGGAAGCCCAGAACTGTATCTTTAAAATAAGTCATCTCAAGAACCAAAATACGTTTAGAAAATTTGTTAAAATCCTCAATCAAATGCAAAAACCCAAGAACTCATAACTATAAAGGTTCAGGCAAAATAAGAGAGCAAATCAGTAAGATTTAATCTACTACAGTAATTTTTTTGGAGGGGGAGAAAGTTTTATTATCAAGTTAATGTAAATCCTCTTAAAAACTTTGTTAGAATGCTTCTGTCCCACTCTTGGCTCAAATCTACTTAAACATTGCAGCACTGATTGGCACAAAATTATCTGTGGTTCAGAGAAATGTCTCTAAAGACTAACGTTTAATTATGTCCATTCTAAGAGTTTGTGGTATGAATTTGAAGGGTGGATATAATTTCTTGACTTAGATCCTCATATCCTGATAGCGCTTTTTCCCCCCAACTTTACTGAGATATAATTGACATATAACACTGTGTAAGTTTGTGTACAACACATTGATTTCATATACTTATATACTGCAATAGAGTTAATGCCTTAGCATTAGTTAACGCCTCCATCATGTCACATAATTACAATTTCTTTCTGTGGTGAGTATAATAATTTTTAATTGTCCACTTATGTATATGTCTTCTTTTTTGTTTCAGGTTTCAATTACAGGCCCTGCACGTAACAGGCATTAAGAAAATGTTTGATGAATAAATGTATGAATCTACTCCTCCCTTTTCCATAAAAATAATTACTGAACATATGAGTAACTTAAATAAACCCAGTATGGCTTCTAAACAAGGGAGCCCCCAATTTGATATTCTGTGGTCTGTCATGCTCAAATGTAGAAGATAAATAACATCTTAAATGTACTCTTATTGAAAAGATCTTGTTTTGCGTCTAAAGCATAAAGATTCCAAATGAAAGATTTTGGTTCTTTCTTCTGTAGCAAACATATCCATTAAAATATAATGATGAGTAGATGGTATTTAAAATTTTTAAGTGACTTCTTTTATTTTCAAAGGATTTTAATATCTTTATATATCTAAAATCAATGCTACCAACTCTTGGCAAAAAAATGAAGGGTTAAAAGAAACTACGGATATTTCAGCTAAAGATTCCAGCTAGATTTTAAGGGGACTGGTGGTTAATGAATTTTCAGGTGAATAAAAACTGCCTCAGGCTGTTGCTATGGTGCTTTGATATCACTTGGCAGTCATTTGCAGGCTTAACAGGAAAGAAGACTAGTGAAGACTATATCACAACATTCCCTGTAACTCCAGTCCTTGTTCCAAGCACAATCCCATTGCTGTCTGGGTGATCTGAGAATAAATGCTTTCAAGACACACACATAAAAAGGGATTTTGTAAGTAGTATCCGGCAGGAACCTCAGTATTAATCTGCAAAATAACAAAACCTGCCTGACAGACTGATCAGAACATAGGTTTATCTTCTATGTTGTGACAGCCATTTCCATGTTTTTGCGATTATATGGTTTTAGACAAAGCAATCATTTTAGCAACTTTTTATCATTCTTCCCAAATAGCAAAGGCTCAAGTGGACATCTTTGTAATACAGTTGTCAGTATTTCTGACCCTCTTGTTTTGTGACATGACAGTCACAACCCCTACTCAATAGTTTCTGGGAATGAAGTCCATTGTAATGAAGGTGATCCTGTTAAAAACATTTAAAATACTTTAATTGTTAAATCAGTTTTAGTTATGTGCAATGTGGTTCAAAGGCAATCAGTGTTCCCCATAAGCTGCGCCCATACGCGTGCGCGCGCGCACACACACACACACTCATCACAGTAATGCGCACGCTAGAATGAGCTCCATAAAGGAAGGAATCTTCATCTGTTTTGTTCACTGCTGTTTACCTAGCACATAGAACAGCACCTGGAACACCACAGGAACCCTATATTTGTGGAGAGAATTGTGCCATACAAAACACAGTGCTTGTGGCTTTATGTGTGTATAAACTGAACGTTCCCCAGAACAACACTGAAAAGTATGAGGTTCTGTTTTCCTTGACTTCATCTTCCATCTTCTGTACTTCCAAGTCCCTGTCAAATCTACTCTGTTCTCTGTGGGCATCTAACAATGTCAAAAATCATATTAATATTTATAACTTTTACATAATGCTTACAATGTCCAGAAACTGAGCTATGCACTTTACATTTTCACTTAGTTCCCACAATAATGTTATAAATCAGGTGATGCTATAACTCTCATTTTAATTGACGAGACAAACTGAATTACAGAGAGGTAAGTACCTTGGACTACACAAACTAGAATCCCTGACCTCATCAACTTATCATATGGCCTCCCGATGACCTTCTACTCACTAAGCCCTTTTCCTTACCAGCATGTGAGAGGACAGGTTACCCTTCTTTTCTTATGTCTCAAAATCCCCACTTCCCTTCTCAGTTCTCTTTCACCAACCTGCCAATGCCAATGCCAGAATCCATCATCTCTGTCTCAACTGGAATCAGGCACGTAGGATGGCTGACTAAACTTGTTACCCATTAGTGTAAATGTTTCCATCAACGGATTGCCTAAGCCAAACATTTCTATCTTCAACCTTTAATCTCTGCTGCTTAATGATAATAATAGATGGTTTTATCTAGTCATTAAGGAATTTGGCCATCAGCAAGAAATGGAGAAAAATATCTCCCAACATAGATATAATTTCATTAATTTGATACTGTTCATTATAAAGCTTACTTACCTATTTGTCAAGCATTGTGTTAGGTGATGGGGATACAAAGTTGGGTAAAGCAGAGCCCTGTCCTCTCAGAACTAAAGGAAGAGAGGGAACAGAGAAAAATGGCATTGATGGTTTTAAATAAGGTAACGATGGTGGCCCCAAGGAGAGAAGATTAAGTGTGCCTGAAGAGGTCAGATAAGTTTTGACAACAAAGGTAGTTTTTATGTGAGGTCTTAAGAAAAACAATATTAGAGAGAGCAAGAAATGGGGGACTTTAGATTGGGAAAAGGAACAATGTGAGCAAAGGTGAAGAAATGGGTAATTGCATGGATGGACCTAGAGGGCATTATGCTAAGTGAAATAAGTCAGACAGAGAAAGACAAATACTGTATGATTTCACTTATATGTGCAGTCTAAAAAAGAAAACAAATGAACTAACATAATTCAACAGAAACAGAGTTATAGATACTGAGAACAAACAGGTGGTTGCCAGAGGGGAGGTGGATGGGGGTATGGGTGAAGTAAAAGAGGGAGATTAAGAGGTACAAACTTCCAATTATAAAATAAATGAGTCCGGAGATGAAATGTACAACATGAGGAATATAGTCAATTATACTGTAATATCTGTGTATGGTGACACATGGTAACTAGACTTTTCATCATGATGATTTTGTAATATAAAGAAATATCCTGTCACTATGTCATGCACCTGAAACTAACATAGTGTTGTAGGTCAATTATTCTTTCATTATTAAAAATATATGCATATATAGACACAGAGTAAATGCATCAAACTGCTCATGGTCATTACCTATGAGAGGTGGGGATTATGGGTGATTGTTACTTTTTACTTTATCCTTTTATGTATTTCTAGTTGAATGCAATGAACATGTATCACTTGTAAAATTAGAAAGAAAACAATAAATGTCATTAAAAATGAAAAATAAATAAATCCCAATCTTATAATAAATTAGGAAATTGAAATATATGCTACATCTGAAGCTAATAAAAGAATAGAAATTAATCCAACAAAGTGTACCACTTTAAAAAGGGGAGAAAAGAACAATATATAAGAATTTCAGTTCTGTCTTCACCAGTTCTCGACACTGTCAATTTTTCAAAAAACAATTCAATCGGTGTGTAGTAGTAATTTACTTACTTTAAATTTTTTTTTTACTTTTTAGTTTACATTTTTTTAAATGACTAATGTTGTAGAGTACCTTTTTACATGCTTGTTTGCCATTCGTATTTCTTCACTGGTGAAGTATTTGGATCTTTTGACATTTTAAAAAATTGGGTTGTTTTCTTACTGTTGAGTTTTGAGTTACGTATATTGAATTCAAGTAAGTTATCAAACACACATATTGAAAATCTTTTGAAATGTATAATTACATGTGTGTTTAGAAACTGACAATCTATGTTAATTAGAATATGGGGTGGTGATGGGAGGAAAGAGTCTTCACTGAGGCAGGAACAAAGGCTACAGAAACCAAAAGGACCACTGGGTCCCTAGTCCTGCATAAAGAACAGTCCTCCAAGCCTACAAGGCAATGGTCAGGGGACACTCACAGCCATCTTCCTAAAACCACCAGTTTGGGGACATAGAACTTTCATAAGGGAATGTACTATGTATAGCATAGAATGCAAAAGACCTGAAGTTTTACAATAAAAGGGAGGAGTTTTATACTGATTTGTTTAAAATTAAATAACAGATTGTAGAAAGAAATTTGTTTTACTAAAAGTTAAGGATGATGAATCACACTAAATTTTAATGAGGAGAATTTTGTAAAACAGGAACTTCAGGTATGTTTTGAAAAACTAATTATAAAATAAACATGATCCTTACCTTATTATTTCTTTCTGTGTTCATGGAAAGGTTGCCTAATTATGCTTAACACACACAATTGCTCCAAGGAGAAGCAACTCAAGTAGGGGATGCTGTAGCTTGAGAAAATCCATTCTCTACCAAAAGAATAGATAGCTCATCAATAACTGAATTAATACTATTTTTCCTTTCCTTAAGTGTCCTTGATGTTTGTCTAGAATGATTTAGGCAGTACCAGTGGGGAGGCAGGCAGATGATACATTCCTATAAGTAAGTCATGTTTATTCCTAATGAATTTTAAATATTGTAGAAACAATCACAGTAGTAGAGTCTGAGTTGTTTGGCTGCTTTCTTAGGGTACTAATTTATTTTTTAAAATAAATCCTTAAGTTCTCAATTTAGAGATGATTAGAATAGAAAAATGTTTAAAGAACTAGAGGAATTCTTGGGTAGCCTGTATCAGCTGTAGTACACTATAGTACTCTTAATCTGTTGCTCTGTGTCCCTCACACTCCCCGCCAGCCCTCTCCTCTTCTAGTAATCCCAACTCCCTCATAACACAACCATCTACCAGTTTCTCCAGCCAAAAATCTAGCAGTCATCCTTTATTTCTCTCTGTACTTTAGCTCGTACATCCTTGCCATCAATAAATCCTGCTGCTTCTACTTACCAAATATATCACAAAAGGGCTACTTCTCTCCACTGCCAGCACCTCAGCACCCCCCACAGTCCCTTCTCTACTAGACTACTTCAAACCCTCCAAGCGTCTCCATGCTTTCATTATGAATCATTCTCCGTAGAAGAGCCAGTATCATCAACTTTAAAGGCTGGATCTCTATAGTACTTAATATATTTAAAAATATATAAAGAAAAATAGAGCTAACATTAACATAGCCACTAGGAAATTGATTGAACTAGGAAAGAAAACTTTACCAACACATTTAAATCCCCTTATATATCTCTCCCCAATCAACTTTCCCATTCATTAACCTCCAACATTCCTGTATTTGATGTTTACCAACACACCTCTTCTGGGGGAATCTATTACATGTATCTGTAAGCAACATATAAATACTATTTCTGCATTTTTAAAGTCTGATAAAATATTTAGCCATTCTCCCGTGACATTCTCTTCCTTAAAACTTAGTTCTAAAGAGGACTGCCCTTCACTCACAGAATGAAGACAGCTAGTGAGGTCATGTCCTGTGATGTTTCATAGACTCAGAGATGGCCCTAATGTGACCTTGGTGTTTTCCCAAGAGTATATAGATAGTGCATAAACAGTGTCAACCTCATGATACTTAAAACTGTCTGAACCTCAGTTAACACATGAAGTTTCCAGAAGAATGAATTAAAAGACTGAAAATTATCATATTAAAAATAATTCGTCATACTTAGAGAAAAGTAATTTGTCTTATTGTATAAATGACAATTTCAACAAGAGTATAAATTAAATGCAATTATATAAACTGGAAGATAGGGTATGTACATCCAAACATCATTCTAGTAATGGGCAGTTTAGATACATTCGATATAATAAAAATTTAGGATGTTAAAAATATCTACATTTTGGGCATCATAAAAAAGCAAAGACAGGAATTCTTCCTGCCCACTCAGCAACTCACCAATTTTTGCATAACAATTCCACAAACTGATCTCAGAAACAGAGCAATGATACATTTTCTATGAGTACAGGCTGTGAAATACTATGGATTGTGCTTTATATAATACTGTTTGAGGCAATCTGTATACGAAATAACATCAAGATTCATAATTGCACAAATCTGAAAGGACTTACATTTCTCATCACAAATTACCCTACTGTCATAACTCACAAAGAAGTAATTGTAGTATTTTATAAACTGTTTACTGTCTAAGATTGCAAATTGTTTAGCTAATTCATACAAACTTTTTGGCTGCAAATCTTCAATGTCATAGGCCTGGGTCAGGGTATACTCCAGCTTCCAGTTAGATTTTCCCTTTAGATTAGCATCTGTCAGGTTCAAGTAATACTGTAGCACATCCTATAGTTAAAAAGAGTAACAAAGCCTGGTTCGTTTTTTGGCATATGAAGTACTGCATATCAAGAAGAGTTCTTATTAGGATTTATGTGACATTCTTAATTTAAAGTATAGTCATTTTAAGAAGTGTGCATTGCTTTTAAAGAAAAAGAGTCCTGATAGAAAAATCTATATATTTTTTCATTTAAAAAATAATGAGGGCTTCCCTGGTGGTGCAGTGGTTGAGAGTCCGTCTGCCGATGCAGGGGACACGGGTTGGTGCCCCAGTCCGGGAAGATCTCACATGCCGCAGAGCGGCTGGGCCCATGAGCCATGGACGCTGAGCCTGCGTGTCTGGAGCCTGTGCTCCGCAACGGGAGAGGCCACAACACTGAGAGGCCCACGTACCGCAAAAAAAAAAAAAAAAAAGAAAGAACATAATACAAAATAATCCAACTATACAGAGGGACTTACAAAATAAAAAGCGTTCAATTCACACACATCAGAAGTAACCACTGCTAACAGTTGTATATAAATCAGTCATATGCAGGAGGTGGCTTGTACCAGCCCACAAATGCTTGACTGTCAAATTTTCAGGCATCTTGCAAGTTAGTTGGTATCACTTTGGCAGCTTGAAATTGGCCATGATGGGAGTATTTATTCCATGGAAATTGGCAAACACTACAAATCAAAGCACTTTTCCCCCTGCCCGGTGAACCAGCTGTTAAACATTTACCAGCACTCCAGTGTGCTGTTCTAGACTTTATGTACAAAGAAATATAAGTATTTAGAATATATATACCTATTTCCTAACTTTTTGGCTTTTTCAAAAAATGAAATTAAACTATACAAACCGTTTTGCACTTTTTTTTTTTTTTAAACTTCACAAAAAGGTAAAATGTGAGCTCCATGTGGGAAAGGATTTTGTTTCTTTCACTGTGTTTTGCACTTTTAAAAATGGTATAGTATTATATCAGGTACATCTTTCTATGTCAGTATACACACACACACATGCACACACACGTGTGTGTGTATCTGAGATTCAGATCCAAAAATAGGCAACTAATAGTTGTAAAAGAATTCCTTTGGGGACTTCCCTGGTGGAGCAGTGGTTAAGAATCCGCCTGCCAATGCAGAGGACACAGGTTCAAGCCCTGGTCCAGGAAGATCCCACATGCCGTAGAACAACTAAGCCTGTGCGCCACAACTACTGAGCCCATGTGCCACAACTACTAAAACCCATGCACCTAGAGACCGTGCTCCACAACAAGAGAAGCCACCGCAATGAGAAGCCCCCACTTGCCGCAACTAGAGAAAGCCCACGTGCAGCAACAAAGACCCAATGCAGCCAAAAATAAATAAATAAATAAATAAAAATTCCTTTGGACTATTTTCTCAATTGTTTTATCTCCTCATTTAATTTAATGTTTATGGATTAAACCAGATTTTTTCTGCCCTATCTTTTCTTGTAAAAACATGCTCTAGGGATTAACAAATCTATCTCCTACTAAATTTACCTAGAAGAATACAGTCACATCAATAGAGATTTTAACTGAGAAATTCTTTTCAAATTATATTTGTTGAAAGGGGCAGTACCCATAAGCTAAATGCCTGGCCTTTTGAGGCTGAATTGATATATAGAGTCATGTACCAGCTCCAGAGAGCTTTTGTCTCAAAAGTTCCACCTCGATTTATTTTCCTTACAAAAAAATTTTGCCAACATTTATTGAGTGCTTACTGTGAGCCAAGCATTTTCCCACGTGCTTTAAGAATAGTTGTTTGGGCTTCCTTGGTGGCGCAATGGTTGAGAATCTGCCTGCCAATGCAGGGGACACAGGTTCGAGCCCTAGTCTGGGAAGATCCCACATGCCGTGGAGCAACTAGGCCCGCGAGCCACAGCTACTGAGCCTGCGCGTCTGGAGCCTGTGCTCCACAACAAGAGAGGCCGCAATAGTGAAAGGCCTGCACTCCGCGATGAAGAGTGGCCCCCGCTTGCCACAACTGGAGAAAGCCCTCGCGCAGAAACGAAAACCCAACACAGCCATAAAAAAATAATTAAAATTTTAAAAAAAGAATAGTTGTTCATGTAGTCCTCACAGCAACTCAGTGAAGTCAGTAATATTTTAATCCCAGTTTTAAGGGGAATAGACTAGGACACAGAGAAGTAGGGTAAGACCACTCATGAGACAGTATGATTTCAGAGCCTACATTCTTCTTCATAGCTGTGTTCAGGAGAAGAGTAATTAATAACAAATATGGAGTAGTGAAAAGTTTCAAATGTATGTAAGTACACAAACAAGGCGCTACCCAATGATGTAAATGTGAAGACCTTAGAAGACAGAAACAGCTTCCCAAAGGCTAACCTCATAAACCCACACTTAGAAAGTGCTGACATTCCAAATATAAAAAAGAAGAAAAACATCCTGAGATTTCAACATCAAGTACGACTCACAATAGCTGTGCTGAAAACATTCAACTAAACTAATGAAAACTACAAAGATATGCATAAATATGGGGTCAATTCTAAAATTGTACCAACTTACCAGTAATTTATAATCACGAGGATCATATTGAAATAGTCTGACACCAGGATTGTTGGTCTGTTTTTCTAAAACACTCTTCACTGGAGTAACAGCAGGAGCCACAAACAAAGAATTTATCGGATTTCCTAGACAAAATATATGTACATAAACATACATTTTTTAATAATTGAGTTTAACTATATTAAAAATATGAACAAATTCCAGATTAAGAGGTTAACAGAAGTAACGGCCAAATGATGTGTGACGCTTGATGGACCCTGATCTGAAACAACACTAAAGAGACACTTTTGAGAAAATAGGGGAAGTTTTACTATGAAGAGATTAAAAGAATTATTGTTGATTTTGTTAGGTAAGTTAATGGTATTATTATTATGTAAGTTATCCATATACTTAGCAATGAATACAGAAGCATGTAGGGCTGAAATACAGTTGATGTATGAGATTTATGTTCAAATACTTCAGAGAAAAAAGAATAAAGAATCATAGGTAAAATAAATGTGGCAAAATCTTGACAGATATTGAATATAAGTGATGGTACATGGGGGTTTGTCTTATAATTCTCTCTACCTATATATATATTTGAAATTTTTCATAATAAAACTATCCAACTTATTACAAGTACACACACACAAAATAGACAAAGCTAGTTTTTTTTGTACTCTACCTATAACAATATTCCAATAATTATATAATAAGAATTTGATTTAAGTGTCACCATGTTTTACACATATCTGCTATAACAGCAGCCCCCAACCATTTTGGCACCAGGGACCAGTTTTGTGGAAGGCAATTTTCCCATGGGTGGGGAGGGTGGGTGATGCTTCAGGCGGTAATGGGAGCGATGAGGAGTGATGGGGAACAGCAGATGACGCTTCGCTCTGGGCGGCCCCGTTCCTAACAGGCTGCAGACAGCGGTCCGCAGCCCAGGGGTTGGGGACCCCTGTATTATAGAACTAAATTTCTGAGTAAAAAAGCTACCAAATGCTGAAAATGGTCATTTTTACCAAGCCCACTCATTCTAGATGAAGAAGGTAAATAAAGCATTTCAAAAATGTTCCCCAGGGCTTCCCTGGTGGCGCAGTGGTTGAGAGTCCGCCTGCTGATGTAGGGCACACGGGTTCGTGCCCCGGTCCAGGAAGATCCCACATGCCGCGGAGCGGCTGGGCCCGTGAGCCATGGCCGCTGAGCCTGCGCGTCCGGAGCCTGTGCTCCGCAACGGGAGGCCACAACAGTGAGAGGCCCACGTAACGCAAAAAAAAAAAATGTTCCCCAATTACTGAAAAAAAAAAAATACATATTGATTTTTCTCATGGCTGACTACTAAAAAATCAGAACTCTTATTTTGTTAACTCTCAGTTTTCTTGCCCTTATACAGAAGTTATCTTTAAAAATAGATAATCGTTGTCTTATTTAATGCTAGAGCTTCTTCTATTTTTTTTCTTTTAATGCTGAGTAGATGACAATGTCGATAAGCACTTAAAAGTAGGAGCTTAATTTATTTTAAACCAACAGTAAATTGTGCTTTGCTCTTTAAATTCTGAGAAGTAAATCTAATCATATCAAAGGAAACTTGAGTCTAGCAGGTAAATAAAAAAGGGTGATTCTCTAAACTTGAGAACCTAAAAGAACATTTGAGTGAACTGAGGGTTTCAGAGGCTTTTGTGTCAACAGCAGTCAAATGATGACGGCCTTGTGGAGCTAAAAGGAAGAAACCCAGTGGCAGGACTAAATATGATTTGGACAGTTGCCATCACTCACAGAAGGTAACTGAGAAAAAGCAGGTGCTGGCAGGTAGAATTAATAAAACTTTTAATTTACTGGATCAGTAAAAATTAATGGATTTTCACTATTTTGTTCTAGCATCTTGGACTGAGGAGATGCAAATAGAATGTTATATTACCTTTTTTATCTGAAAGAACCATAATACTATCTCTGTGAGTGTGTCCATAAAATTGTCCTGCAATGATGTTACTGTATTTTCTAAAAATATCTATCAATTTCTCATTATAGTATTCTCTCATTGCCGTGATGCTCCTTGAATAAGGCAGGTACCCCACTGGAACATGAGCTATGATGTACACCTGGAGAAAGAAACACAAAGAGGACTGATGAGAATCTTTTCGCACATTTTTCACAACAAAATGATTTAGATACCCAAGATTGAAAGTATATTAATTAAATTTTAGAAAGCAAATATACCATTTCTCCTATTTATTTACCAAAAAAAGTTGAAATTATGGAACTATTAATGGTCCTATATTTGCACTTGTCTATTGGAACTACATGGTTTATGATATAAGGTAACTGTGACGTTGCTCAAATTTTTTTTAAAAAATCAACAGATGTCAATCAATCCCCAGAGCATTAAAAGCAAAATAAAACAAGCAACAACAGCAGAGGCAAATCACAAAGTGTTTCATGTAAGAACATCTTTAAATTTTAATACTTTTATTAATCCCTGACCCCACTCAAGTCTAATAAGTATACAAGTTTAACCCTCTGTTCATCCCATGATGATGTTGGTCTATGGCATCTACCTTCTCCTTATTTTGCTGAGAGATGTTCAGTGTATTTTCTAGCCATTCAAACTGATTTGCTGGGTCAGTCTTATTTAGGGTCACGATATTTGGGCCATAGTATAAGTTTGTGTTGAGACTGATGATCCTAAAGTTCAGATTAGTTGAAACTTTCTGTGAATAAAAGCCACCTATAAAAACAAATTTGAAACACATTCTGGAATAATACACACACAGATACATATACACTGTGAAGGCAAAATCTTAATTAAGGTTTTCAATTTCCATTTAGGCAAGTTATACTTATTTCTTATTCTTTAGTTTGCACATACATAGGCTGTCATTGGATAAGAATCAGATTTAACAAACATTTATTGAAAACCTACTATGTGTCAAGTCCAGTGCTGTCACTTCCACAAATTGAGGTAACAACAGTTGTATCCAACATTCACTTGAAAAGATAACTAAATGTTTTGGCACTAGGTAATGAGGTACTGAATTTTATAAAAGAAAGATTAATACATCAACTTCTACTTTTGTATGTTTGGGGAATTAAGATAAGAGATATTGTGAAATCTAAAATCCAAAGAATGGGAACACACATGGATCTTGCCAGAGAATACTGAGGAAGAAATGTCAGATAAACCAGAGCTGCTACAATCTCAGGTGAGATGAGGCTTAAAGGTATAACCCCACTCACACCTGTGAACCAGTGGTGACAGAACACCCTGCTCCCGTGGCACTTTCAGCCACTGGGACCCTGACCCTGCTTTCTTCACCCTGGGCCCACTCGCCATCCATGCCACTCCCCGGCTTTCAAACATGATAAGGCCTCCAGAGAAACTGGGCACAGGGACTCTGCAGAATTGGCACACCCAAGCAAACATTAAAGATCTAAGTCTAAACAACATGAACTGAGATAAAAAATAGAGATAAAATAGGGATGAGTAAATCTTTCACTTACCTTTCCTTAGAGTACTAATAGCTTCTTCATCCAGCCATGGCTTCCAGAGGCTTGCTACTGCATTGTACACCTTGCTGGTGAATACAGGCAGTTGATCCTGGCCACAAACAATATAATCCACCAGTGAAACTCTGAAGATATGTGGATGAATTAATGTAAATATCACTTGAGCAGTTACTACTATGTTAGGCATCTGGAGATGCAGGAATACTAGATAGACTTGATTTTCAAGGATTTACAACTTAACTGGGGAGATGGAGGACAAAATGCAACCAATCATCTGTAAGACAATGTGCTAGGTACCACCACAAGGGTTCTGGGAGTGGAAAAGCAAGAACAATCAAGTCTAGCCCAGAGAGTCAGCAGGGAGAGTGAAAAGAGCATTTGAACCAGAACTTGAATAATGATTTCATCAAGTTGACAAGAAAGGGAATCAAAGCAAAAATAATGGCTCAGACACCAACACAGTGCCATATACAGAAACAAGCCCTTGTTTCAGCATGACTGGGGTATAGAATGGATGTGAGAATATGCTTATTATAGAGACATTGAAGGCAGGTTTTAGCCTGAATATGTGGGACCTGGTGTAGCATGCCTAGGAGATGGATTTCAGAATTAAACAAAGTCCTCTGGAATGTTAATACTAGTATAAAGCTTTTTAACTTCTTGAATGAAGACTTATAACCACACGTTTTTGATTTTTTGTTTGTTTTATTGGAGTATAGAGTTGCTTTACAGTGTTGTGTTAGTTTCTGTTGTACAGCAAAGTGAATCAGTTGTACGTATACATATATCCTCTCTTATTTAGATTTCCTTCTCATTCAGGTCACCACAGAGCACTGAGTAGAGTTCCCCGTGCTATAAGGGTGAGGTAAAAAGGGAACCCTCCTGCACTGTTGGTGGGAACGTAAACTGATACAACCACTATGGAAAACAGTATGGAGGTTCCTTAAAAAACTAAGAATAGAACTACCATGTGACTCAGCAATCCCACTACTGGGCATATACCCTGAGAAAACCATAATTCAAAAAGAGTCATGTACCACAGTGTTCATTGCAGCTCTATTTACAATAGCCAGGACATGGAACCAACCTAAGTGTCCATCGACAGATGAATGGGTAAAGAATATGTGGCACATATATACAACGGAATAATACTCAGCCATAAAAAGAAACGAAATTGAGTTATTTGTAGTGAGGTGGATGGACCTAGAGTCTGTCATACAGAGTAAAGTAAGTTAGAAAGAGAAAAACATGTTTTTGATTTGAAGTCTCTTTATGTCAGCCTAAATCATATCGTTCTGATTTTTTAAAATAATATATGTATAATACATTACACCGTATTTTTATCATCCTATTTTATCATATTATAATAAAGTATCTTTATGGTGACATAAGCGCAGGGGAAGGAAAAAAACTGCAAGAAAGTACATACTGAATAAAAACCCAGAAATCATTTGTGAAATTGGGTAATTATTCCTATTTTTCATTTCAAAAAATTATGGTAAAAAACTGAAGCCATTTTCTTCACTCTCTTCATTTCCTTCTCTATATTGGTGACACAGACCTATTTCTTAAAGGAGTTTCCCTGTCATCAGTAATTAAAATTCTTAGTTTATTTTTTTTTTAAAGATGACACCCAAGTCACATTAGTTCCTAATACATGTGCCTAATACATAATGAAAACACGAATATATTCAGGGCAAGTAATAAGCAAATGACTTCTTTTAACTGAAACTGATTATCCAAAGGATATTTTCAATTCGTGTCAGCGATCAGAGTCATCTGTCTGAAAATTACACAATGGCTTAGGCCAATCTAAATTCTGATTAAAAATTGGTAATTATCATCATCATCATCAAAAACCTAATATCTTAGCCATTTGTTTACATTGGGATGGATGCCAAGATACTGGTATGGTCATGTAGAATCAAAATTATATAAACATTGCTCTAGATTTTTCTGTCTATTTTAAGTATGAAAAACATGAGCACCAGAGAAGTTAAGTGATTTATCCAGGGAGAGCTGGTCAGTCCCAGAGCTGGGTCTAAATCCCAGGTCTTTCTACCATCACTCTTACATCCAGTTATCTATTGCACAATGGGAAGTGACCCACTCACCAGTTTGGTAGCACCAGCCTTGCCATTGTAGGAGTACCTGAGGACCCTGGTCCAGACTGCTTCCTTGCCTGTCAATGGGAAGAAATCCCTGGGCTGTCCACACAAATATCTACTTCTGATGTAGTGGGTGGGAATTTGCGTCTGTATTTGTATGTTGATGTAGCTATGTTTAAATACATGTTTATGGGGTTTTAGTGGAGAAATAACACATCCGATTTATTTGTTACTAACATTCACTGGAATTTGATCTCAGATATGAGAAGTCTCCAGGAGAATTTGTTGTAGGGCTTTCGTGTTACATCTGACCTTCCTGAAACTGGGATGGAAGGACGGCAGTAGAATAATAGAAGGTTTTCAGGTATAAGGTCATAAGCTAGGAAGAGAAAAAAATTAACTGTTTAAGGTATAAAGGCTGCCAGTTTATCCTAGCTGTACATATAATCGGATATATTTTAGAAGTTGGATAGCATCTATATCTTGAATTATTATAAGATTTAGCTTTGCAGAAAGAAGGCAGAGATAAAAGTAAAATAAAACCAGTCCTCAGGGGAGTTAGGAAACATGTGTCCCATGTCACTGCTTCATGCTGCAAAACCACCACTTCACTTACTGAGGGCTTATTATGTGCCAGGTAGGAAACTATGCCCTTTCCACATAGTGTCGCTAATTCTCCCCAAAACTTTGCAAAGTAGGTATTACTGCTCTTGTTTACAAATGATCAGGGATAATTATGTGCATTATCCAAGTTGCTCAAGCTATTAGAAGCAGGACAGAACAGGTTTTTAACTTCCAGTGAATGTGACTCTAAACCCCACACGTTTTCTATTACAACAGTCTGCCTGTCACATAAAGCATATAAAAACAATGTGTGTAACCTCTGATTCCTGGAGATTGCCCATTCCCAAGCCTCTGCCCTGTGTGGTCTAACATCTCAACAGTAACAAAAGCTGACCACTGGTTGAAAGGCCAACTCGCAAAGACTCACATATTGTTCATCTCAAGACAGGAGGCCGGGCTCAAGAAGTCACTTGAAACTTAAGGTCATCATAGAGTGCAACTTTTCAAAGTCACATTATTCACATTCATTAACTATTATAATCAAAACCTTCATTAAGCAGCCTTTGGACATGAGATGGAAAAGATATGCTAAACCAAAAGAAAAATGTAGACAAAGAAAGGCATGAAAGTAAATATAATGTTTAGGAAATATTGATATGTTAGTCTGGCAAGAGTAAAGGATGTGTGAAAGGATGTTTGTTTAACTGAACACAAAAGATCCAGGATGTGGGCTCTCCCACTAAGTGATTGCGAGCACCGGAACAAGCAACTTAACATTTCTGGGCCTCAGTTTTCTCTTTTGTAAAATGAAGAGCTCATCTAGACAAGGGGTCAGCAAACTTTTTCTATGAAGGGTCAAAAAATAAATATTACTTTAGGCTTCTGGGCCACATAGTCAATGTGGCAACTATTCTACTCTGCTGTTACAGTACACAAGCAGCCACAGGCAAAACAGAAAGCATAGCCATGGCTGTGTTCCAGCAAAACCTTATTTACAAAAACAAGTGTCACACTGCATTCGGACCACAGGCCCTAGTTTGCCAAGCCCTGAACTAAACAACAATCTCTAAGATCTCTTGAATCTGAACAAATCTAAGATTCTACACTGCTATAGCAGATCGCTGTAACCAGCGCTGCTATCCGATTGTTATGCACAGGCTGTTTAATAAACAGCCACCCTAATAGGTTGAAGCCTGGGCCGTATCAGGCATAAAAAATATTCTGAACATGCTCTCTACCTTGAATCACATCTTGAACATGGACCTCCCTTTTGGGTTCTTATGATAATTTTCTATGCTTTTGTTTTTAATCACAATCCAGCTTAGATCAGAGTATGGGTAGTTTAGTAGGCCTAATAGAAATTCTGAAAAATGTAAACATTTGTCAACATTAACCGTTTTTGCTAACCTGAACATGGAAATTCAAATGAACAAAATTATTCAAAAGCAAGGAGAAACTGAGGAAGAATACAAAGGAAATCAAGAATTAATAACTCACAAACTAGGTAATTTGATTCCAAAATCTCGCTATGGATATAACTTTTTTTTTTTTTTTTTTTTTTTTTTTGCGGTACGCGGGCCTCTCACTGTTGTGGCCTCTCCCGTTGCGGAGCACAGGCTCCGGACGCGCAGGCTCAGCGGCCATGGCTCACGGACCCAGCTGCTCCGCGGCACACGGGATCCTCCCGGACCGGGGCACGAACCCGTGTCCCCTGCATCGGCAGGCGGACTCTCAACCACTGCGCCACCAGGGAAGCCCTGGATATAACTTTTTATGAACTATTAGGAGTCCCTTTCAAGTCCCCAAAGCACTTGCCTTGCCTTCCTCGATGGTTAGCATTCAGAGCAAACTCCACCTCCATGAGCGCCCCTCCCACGCCCTATCATCGGCTAGTTATCAGCATAATTTTGACACTATTGATGGAAAAAAATCCTTTAAGCATGTCTAGAAGTTGTGGTCAAATTTACCTGTGGCCAATAGTCATGATTACCCAGTGCAGGGAAAACCTGGAGATTTGGAAAGAGACTCTGGACTGTGGCTGTCATATTAGCAATCACATTTATGACCGTGTCTGTTGAGAGTTCACGCACTGGAACATGAGGTGGGCTATCCCTGAAAAGGAGACAGAATCATAGAGAACAAAATCAGTTGCTATAAAAAGTCACTAGACTCCCGTGTAATGCCTTGCTGTATTGTCATCGTCAAATTCCACTATAAATCAACAGATGATAAAGAGTTGATAAACTACTCTTCATTTACCTTTGTCCCACAGGGAAGCCTATACAAAAGAAAATTTGTGAAATACAAAAGATAAACTGGAAATCTCAGTCTATTTCACTGCCTGAATGAAGATTTATAAGAGGCAAAAATTTTTAGCAATTAAAAGCACAGATTCCAGGGCCAAAAGTGCCAGGTTTGCCATTTATTAGCTGTGTGCACTTGGGCAAGTTACTTAGATACTCAGTGCCTTCATTTCCTTATCTGTAAAATGGGAATAATAATATCCATTGTGAAGATTAAATGAGTTACAATGTATAAATTAAAACAGTGCCACGGTCATTACTTCAGGTCCAGGAAATATTAGGCCTCTTCACTCTGTCATGATGGATGGAATTTGTTAATTACACCACCAGACGATGATGTTTGCAAAATCGCTATCACAGGTTAACTCCCATTGTTGCCTTTTGTTTTTGGATTATTTAATCAAGACCTATTATCACATTAATAAACACCTCAAGACACTGACACAAATACGCTGTTTATGGATTCATCTCTTAGTTAACATGGACATATTTCTAGAGCCTGTATTCTAAACAAACAAACAGAGAAACAAAACTGGGTCTTTTAAAGTTTTTCTTATCCCTAATAATGTTGATTAATTTGATCTAGTATTTTTTTAAACCCCAAGAATTCTTAAAACGTAATATATATTCTTATGAAATTCGGCATTCTAATGAAGTTTAGGACACTGTAGATACATACTGAGTAACTAAGGGTATTTATATAATCACTCACCCTGTCCATATCATAAAAGATGCTTCCTGTCCTGAATTTTTAATAAAATCAAATGCTGACAAAATGAGGTGATAAGGAGAATCACATAGAACATCTCCAAAAGGGCCAGGATTGGAGGCGCTTGCACCTTTCGAGGAAGCGCACACTTTTGTGTGGTCATCTGTGATGTGGTAAGTAGGGTCTAAGTGTAAGTCAGTCACGTGCCAAAACTGTCCTGGTGATGAGAAAATAAATGCGGTTAAACCTACTTCTCTTTTGGAATTCCCATACCAATATTTACAGTATGACGAGACAGTTGCTCCACCCTGTGATAGAGGAAAGCCTTAGTCATTTAAATATTCATATGCCCTGAAGTTAAATACACTCCCTGTCAGAAATAAGGATTCTAAAGACAATAGGAAGACTTTACTAGAATTTACTATTTACACACATCAGAACTGATGAAGTCCCTCAAAGCATGACTACTTAATAAAGACTACAGGACAAACATAAGTTTGCATAGTGATATATATGGAGACATCCTTCTGGCAAGTCAATAATAATCCCATATTGTATCTTAATAGCATGTCTCCTTCCTTGTAGAATTTAAGGTTTTAGAATTTATTTATTTTCTTGTAGAAAAATGGACAAAAATATGTGTTTTATTAGGGTCACACAGTGAATAGATTGCAGAACTTGTAACTAATAAATCTCACTCCTAATTTCTTGTAAAATCTTGCCTCTCAATATTAATGAAAAAAAGAGTCTTCAGTTTAGCTTTCAGCCCAAAATAGCCAACTGCCAGAGGTTCTTAAAAGCTATTTAACAGAGGAACATCTTCTATCACACACTTGTATAAGATGTTTATAATATTAAGGGAAGCATCTGTTAAAGAAGATGCTTCCACTGGGTTTTCAGGGAGAAGCCCAAGACTCACTTGATAGCACCCCTGATTGGAAATCATCTTGAGAAAGATTCTTTCATTGAAGGAAACACAGGTTAATCATAGTAGTATCTCTCTTTATTAAGTATTTACTATGTGCCAGACATTGTAATAAGCAATTTAAATATACTGTGTCATTTCATTCTCAAAACTACTCTCTGAAGTAGGAATCACTGTTCTCATTTTAGAGTTGAGAAATTAATGCTGGATCAGTTAGAAAATTTGCTCTAGTATATACAGCTTAATAAATGGCAGAGACAAAATCTGACCCCTCATTTTGAAGGGCCCTCAAGTTTGCTTATACTTAATTCACATATATCTTCAGTGATTTTGCTGCCTTCTCATATGCGACCAATAAACTGTTTTAATATTGAGACTTTTTCACACTTTGAATTTGGAGCTCACTCTGATTAGGACCAATTTACAATAGGAAACATCAGAAGTGACATAGCAGCAGTACTACACCAGAAGCATGGAGCAAATAAGTAGAATGCAAACTTTTATCTATACAAATGATAAAAGCTAAGTATGATAAAAGCTAAGTATGCACCTTGGATAAAACCCAAAGCTGGATAATAAAGTAGAAAACTGAAAGCAGTTTACTTAAGGTGGAAAAGGTGTACTATATTTAGGATGTTATTTCTTTGCAAAGTTGTAATTTTATAACACATTTAAGTTCACAGCTAAGAAGTGGTAGACAGAAGATCCAGAACAAAGTAGTCATTAAATAGTCTTTACGGTCAATTACTTGGTATTCAGCCCCCATTTGAAAACATTTGCCAAGAGTTATTTCCTTCCATAATGCAGAAAGTACTGCAACTCTTTTTCCAGCTTGGACATACTTTACCCAGCACATAAAGTGGTTTGGCAGATAGCTCAGAATCATCCTGGTGGCTGCCCTTCCTTGGGGTATAAATATATACTGCATCTCTATTTTACGTAAATATGTACATTATTATTCATAGAATGTTAAGGTATGTAGTAAACTACACACAGAACAGCACAGTGTTATGGTTAAGGATGGGGGCTCTGGAATCAGACCGCCTTACTTCAAATCCAAGCTCTTCTTCCTAATCTAGTTGTATGATCTCGACCTGTTTCATCTGTAAAATGGGAATAATATTATTGTCTACTGAATGAGGGTTAAGTGACTTAGTAGCAGAAAGAGCCTGGCATCTGGTAAGCTCAACATTAGTTGTACTGTTATTCATTTGTAATGTCAAGCTTGCATCTGAGATTGAATTTCCTCATTTCCAAGTAGTAGCTGAAATGTACTGAGTACTTACTGTAAGTTTAATACTGTTTCTTATGCTTTACGTGTATTGACTGACCATTATTTCCATTTTACAGGTAAGGAACTGCAGCACTCAGAAATTAAGTGCAAGTCACGTATGTCATATGCAGCAGAACCAAGACAGCAATTCAGGAAATCTGACTCCAGAGTCCACACGGCTCTTAACCACTGCACACAGTACCTCTCTGTGCGTGCTCACATTCAAATGTCCTTCCAGAAAACAGAAGTCCTTCCGTCTCACTTGCCTGGTGTAAGATAGATAACAGCTACACCTATAGGGGATACTGTGACAAGTAAGGGACATGAAATTATTAATATATTAAACTTTGTAAAACAAAACTGGAAACACATTAAGGACACATTCCTCTGATGTAACCTATTACCTGGATTTATATATCCCCAGCATCCAGAATACGTCTGACCTATAGTAGGTCCTCAACAAACATTCTTTAATTAGGCACAGGCAGATTCAGAATTTCCTCAATATCACATGGTGACTCAGTAATGAAAGCTGAAATGGAACCTGTCTCTCCAGACTTGCAGTCTAGCGCCCTTTCCACTACATTGGATTGCTAGACAGATAAGTGAGGAATAATTATGTAGGTGCACTGAAGGGTGTCTTTAAATAGAAGCCAAGAATGGAGCCCTGACAGGTTCTTAACCTGGGATTTATGAATAATGAACCTCTGGAGGCCTCACGTCCCACCTCTAATGAAATTTATACAAAATACTGTGTGTGTGTGTGTGTGTGTGTGTGTGTGTGTGTGTGTGTGTGTGTCCAAGGCCAGAGACCTGGCCTGTGGCAGAGCCCACACTTCAATTGATTCTCTGGTTCGCAGACCAGTGTTCTTTTCACTACACAACAATTGTTTTCTTGTTCTGCAGATAATCTTTAAAAAGATTCCCACATATGTATATGTGTATGTGTGTGTGTGTTGTAAACATATCTGGATAAATGCTCAAAACAATCTTATTTTATCTTTGGGATAATGTATCCCAAAGAAGCTAGTATATCATAATTCAGATGTTTGGACATATGGTTGTTGTTTAAAATAGGTGTTTTTGTTTATTTCTTTATAATGTCAGTTCCTACCAAATATTCCATCAGGTCCTGACTTACTAAATCTAAAAAATTGTGGCAAACACAATCAGGTGAAGTCTCCCTGGGCTATTGTCCTCTGACCACTGGGACTTGACAGTACAGAAAGTTGAGACCGGGAATTGGCGCGCGTGCACACACACACACACACACACACACACACACACACCACGGTGTAAAGAAGTCCTAGCATTTGGGGTGGGAACAGGGGGAGAGAGAAGGTCACATCAAGCAGAAAGCATATGAATTAATATATCCAATGTGAACCTGCTGAATGGACACTTCAGCAGGTCTTTGAACCTTGGTTCCCCCTCTCCCTCTCTCTTCCCCAGGTGTAGCTTCCCTACAGAAACAGGGCAGTGTGAAGTGGAGACTCACTAGACCCCAGAAAGCTGTCATTGAGGCCTTCAGCAATCGGATCCTTAAAACCAAAAGGTGCATTTGCCATGGGTGGGCCTCCTGCATCCTAGGACATTTTATCTCAAAATCCTAGACAGCCACATAATTAAAGAAAAACAGCTTTAATGAAGGCAGAAGCCAGCAGCATGCATAAGTATTTGAGGACAATTTCTTGTTACCACTGACAGTTGGGAAATAAGATTGACAGTTCTTGCTTTCAACTGCCTGACAGCTGAGTCATGAGGACTTGGCTCCTGAACAAACAGGAGGCATTTTTTGCCCAGAGCATTTCCGTAATCATGTGAGAGTCAAGTGATGGAGAAGAGAGGAGGTTTCAGAGCCAAGTACTAAGCTGTTTCAGAGACAGCTATGACCAAACCACAGAACACAACTCCACCCATCCCATTTCGCCCCCTCTAGATAACAAAGCAATTATGTTTTAAGTTGAGTCAGGGAGGTGAGGGTGGGCACCTTGACCTTTAGCACTGAAGGCTCAGGTGGCATCACAAAATCTCTCATCCAACGTTTATCCATTCTGGACCAGTGGTTCTCAGACTCTAGCATCTATCACAATCACCTGGACGATTTGTTAAACAGATCGTTGGGGCTCAATTCTCCGAGAGTTTCGGGTTTGGCAGGTCTGGGATGGGGCTAAAAACTTGCATTTTTAACGCGTTTAAGCGATGCTGGTGCTACTGGTGCCGGACCCCATTTTGAGAACCACTTCTGTACAGGCGCTGGGCTAAGCGTTGGGAATGAATTAACATCGGCCCTGCCGGCGGGGAGCCCAGGGGCGTCCAGGTAAAGTGAAGGCCCCGTGCGTTCTAACGTAGACTAACCAGCGCGGAGCGCCAGGGCCGCAACCGCGCTGGGGTTGGAGGGGTGGGAAGAAAAGGCCACCAAATTTGACGCGCAGAACAGAAGAAACTCAGTCCCACTGAAATTTATGCTGCTGAGAAGCTGAAACCCCGCAGCTCCCCCTCTGCTCTGGGCAGATTCGGGGCCTCTGGAAATGCGGGACACCCAGCCCCCAGCTTCTTTTTTCCTTGAGACACCCAGTTTTTCCTTCCTTTCCTCCGGGCACAAAACACACCTGGAGACGCAAAGCGAAAACAACTGCACGGGAGGAGCAGCGGCCCCCACTGTCCGCAGCCAGTCCCGGCCTCCCCGCCGAGCCGAGCTGGCGCTCGTGTCCTTCCGTCGCCCTCGCCCTCCCCGCGCCCCGAAGGTGGAGTCGCAGCCCAGAGCCTTGGCTGGGGCCACTGCTGCCCACACGCACTTTTCTCGGCTTTGCGCAGGCGCTCTGGCCGCCGCTCCCGGGCAGCTCCCAGCAGGATAAGGGTACAGACGACTCACCCACCGCCGGACTGGGACTCGGGCCGCCAGTGGGAGCCAGAGGCAGTCCGAGGCCGGGGCGGCAGTGCCAAGCAGCCAGCAGGCAGCAGACGAGCGCGCCCAGCCGCGCCATCGCGGGTCGCGGCCACGGGCCTGGGAGACCTATTACAGTCCCGGGGCTCCACACGACCGTAGGGTCCGGGGCTGGGGAGGAGGAAGACCTCTGCTGGGGTTGACGCCCAGTGGTCACGTGAGAGGGCAGAGTCCTTAATGAGTAGGTTCGGTTGACTTTCAACAGCTGTCTAGCTATAATCCGGCTTTTCCCGTTGCTGTTTGTGTCTCAACGTCAGTAACTGGCCTGGGAAGGAATGTGCTTGGAGCAACCCCTCGCAGATCATCTTCCCTAAGTGCCACCTGACCCTGAGCGCATGGGACTCCTCTGCAGAAGTGATGCAGAGAACCTCGAAGTGTCTCAACTTGAACTAGGTCAGCAGAGATTTGGGATACAGTGGATCTGAGTGTGGGCCCTCGACCAGCCGTGTCAGCACTACCTGGGAAGTCTAGTTAGAAAGGAAAATTCCCAGGCCGGGCAGGGACCTACTGAGCCACAAACTCTGAGGGTGAAGCCTAGTCGTTTGTGTGTACAAGTCCTCTACGTGACGCTAAAGTGATGGTGATGTTTGAGAACCACTGCTCAGAAAACACTAGGTTTCAGTTTTTTATTCGTTTGGCTTTTTTTCTTTGTTTTTGAAACTGAGAACAATGTCTCAGAACCATATTCTATGCATTCCAGCGATATACAAAAATCATAGAACTGGTTGATTTTACTCTTCAAGGAATTTTTGAAGATACTCAGTCTGACAAAGGAGCCAAGATCCCCAAACTTCGTTGGGTTCTGTGGTCCTTCTATTACCATTTATGAGGATGCTGACTTCTTTAAGATAAGGGAACATGTAGTTTAAATTTGTAGGGCGTAGAATTCCTCTGAAGAAGAAAAAACCCTCCAGAATTACTAACCTGATAAAAGATGTTGTAAAGTGTATTTGTTTCCCAACAGAGAAAACCTTATTTTGTATGCTGTGTAATTTAATGGGAAAGTGTCTCATGAAACGGGCTTTGAAATGGGAGTTAGGGTGCCTCTATTTTATGCTTCATATGCTGCCAGAGTTGTTCAAGTTCTGCTTCAGCTGCTTCTGCTTCTGCATCAAAAGCCTTTGGAGAACCAAAGTGCTTTCCTATTGTGGAAAAAATTGTCCTTGGAGTTTCTCAGTCAACAACCTCAAGAGTGTGGAGGAAAATGGAGCAAGATTTAAAAAAAAAAAAAGGAAAATGGATGTGAGAGAACAACTCTAAGGACAGCAATATAACTTGCATGTTTCTAGGACAAGCATTTTGAAAGACAGAAAAAGGATTTTAAAAAATTGTAAAAATAGCAATTCTCACTCTTCTTTTGCCAATTTTCAGTCAGCTTTACTGGAAGTAAATTGGTTGTGAAATAATTCTTCTTAAGTAAGCATAAAATATGGCATACACATTTTGAAACCTAAGAAGTGCTTGCAGTTTTAAAAAGGCAACATATTGAATTAATGGGTAGAAACACTATCCTCCCTTTGACTCCCTCTGCTTTCTTTTGTTTTCCTTTATACCCTCTCTCTGAGGAGCACAAAGCTAGAGTGCCTTACCATCTCTGGGTGTATACCTCACACCTGGGCACGTATTTGTAGGTCCCCATGTTCCAGGTGTAGGTGTAATTTGTTGTGAGCGTGTGTATCTGGGTGAGAGACTGCACCAGTGACAAAGTGGTTCGTGACTAGATTTCACAAGACAACCTTTAGCATAATCAGTATCTGAGATCTTGGAATTTCAGAGATGTTCTTCCAGGGCCAGTTGGTCAAATTGCCTTTGGGCTTAGTAGTTTTTCCTTTTCAGATGCGTTGAAAAAATTTTAAAGAGGCAAACCAGAAAAGCTAGTACCTTGGCAGGTTACTGTATGAGATAGAATATAGCTTGAAGGAAAATGATTTGTAACTACCTTGTAAACATTTAGGAAGTAAATATCCTTGTTATTTGTCTTCCAGAAAACTGCATTTGATCTACCGCTGCAACTCTTGAGCTTTTAACCCAATGTAACTTTGCTTCCCACTAGGCCATCCCAAAACTTTTCCATTTTTCAGACAGTTGTTACGGAAATGAATGCCAGGATGTTATTTGACCTAATTATAATGAGACGAAGCTAAATCCCTATCCTTGCCCTTGTATCTTTAAGAATAGAGAGGCGAGAAGCCGTGCTTCTATCAGAGCATAGGCTGAAATCACCAAGAGAAAGCAGTCTTCCTCCAGAAGCAGAGATGAAGGTTTTCAGAGCTATTGGAGCAAACACCCTCTCTATGTTCTGTTTCATGCTTTTAAAGACAAAGGTAGACTCTAGTTTTAGTAATGGTAACTTGAGCTAGACCATCATATCCTGACATTCAGTAATAATTGTACATTCACGTGTTAAATCCTATAGCTGCACTTTAGATTTTTTCTACTGTTTACTGCAGTAGTTAAAAGTAATACAATAGTCAGGTACTAGTATCTTTGTGCTGAACTGTGTAAGTTAAGGGAAGTTTCCTCAAACTTATATCTGTAAGTTAATTGGACTTTGAATTAACTTATAGAAACTTAATGAAAATATTGGGTTGATTAAAAATGAATACTGAATGTTTGTCCTGAAAAATATTTACCCTTTCCCTGCCCCATGCACCAACCTTCACAGAGGCTAACAGGAAAGTTTTCCTAAGGAGTAATTCAGGGAAAATAAAATCTTACATTTTTGTTTCAAAAGAAAATTTAGCTGAAATATTAATTTTTGAGAGGAAATAAGCAGGAAGATTGCAAGGTTTGCATTTCTCAGTATTATTCACTAGTCAAGAGAACTTGGACATGTTAATCGAATCTTCAGTTTCCTCATCGGTAAAGTAAAAATAATAATATCTGCCTTACCTGCTTCACATTGTGGGTTTGAAAACATGTACAAAAATCGTCTTATAAACAGTGAAATACGAAATAATGTTTGTACTTTACAAATGCAAATCTTAGCCAGTCATAAACAGATATTTACTTTCCTTTGGTCAACTCAGTTCCACCAACCTCGCACACCCCTGCTTCCCCACCACCACACACACACACTGGCACACACACACACAATGCCCTCTGCACACTCCATTTTATCCGTTTTAGCACTTATAGACTTTGTTCAGCTCAGTGTACTTGTCTGGAGATGCATCTTTATAGTGTTAGCACAAGTTCGTGTGCCCAATGCACAATGAGGCCAAACAAACTGAAACGTCAGAGTCTGGAGCAGAGAAAGGTTTATTGCAGGGCCATGCGAGGAGACAGGTGGCTTCTGCCCTAAAAGCCCTGAGCTCCCCGAAGTGTTTGGCCAAACATTTTTAAAAGCCAGGTGAGGGAGGTGGGGTTGCAGGGTATGTGATCAACTCATGCACAATTCTCTGACTGACTGATGGTGAGGTAACAGGGTTGTGTCACAAGGGTTCACATGATCAGTCCTTAGGCTCCAGGAGGCCTGGGGCCTATGTGCTCATGGTCATCAAGTAGTTAACATCTTCCATTTGGTGGGGGGTTTTCACATCTGGAAAACAACTCAGGAAATGTGCATCAAATACTGTTATCTAGGTACTTCAGAGAGGAGCTAAAGCAGAGGATATGGAGGGAGGCCTGTCCCAGGAAGGCCCCATAGTGTCCTACTTGGTTACAATAGTCTCGGATAAAATTCACTCCCTGGTCCTATTTACCTTTCAATAAGAAGCTTGAATTACATGCCATTTTGATTATATGAGATTTTGATTATATTTACTCTTTAATAAGACATTTTCATGTATATCAGCTTGCTTCTTCAGACTGCCTGTTTCTAGTAGCAAGAAGTCATTCGTGCAGTCCAGCCCACCATAACAAAGCTCCTTTGGATCCTGGACATCCCCAATTCTCTACAGAAGTACCAATCCAAATTTTTCCACGTTTCCCTGGGCTTCTGCTTATTTTTTAAATTAGTATTTTAAACAAAGTGCTAACTTCCCCAGCCTGACTTTATGCCATAAAAAAAGGCTATTTAAAACTCTCTAATATATAGTTCCCAGCCAGATTAGTGATATTAACAACAACAACAAATTTCTCATGGGTGTAAGATTTTTATTCCAATTTGATTTGCATTCCATTGGAAATTATAGAATGTATTCCCTTCTTTATTTTAAAAAAAAGTAGTTTACAATTTTAATAGGAATTATAAAATGTGATAAATCTGCAGATCAAAAATGGCTTTGATTGCTTGCAGTAACAAGTCTTTAAAACAAGTTTTGAAGTCATCATTTTCCACCTCCACACCAAGGATAACCTTCTAATTAGTGATCGGCCGTGCTGTAACAGCAGTAGAGCACTGAGACTTGGGTAAACAGAAAGATTGTAGAACTTCTCCAGCCCCAGATCAGGATGTTTTCTATGCCTTCTCATAGTGGCGAATGGCAACCACATCACCAAAAGTAAGAGTCTGAAAGATTCAAAAGATAACCAAATCTTTTTACACAGGTACATCAGTAGCTGGAAATTTTAAAGATTATCATGTTATGTTATTTTAAAGATTATCATATATATGATTTAAGTATTATACAAAAGAATAATGGCATTTACAAACATTAAATGTTGCGTAAGTCTTCATTTTTTGAAAAGAAACCCTTATATTTATCTCGTGAATGACATGTATACACAGTTCATGTCTCTAAAAGAAATATGAGGCAAAAACTGAGATTATCTAGATTCAGGTCAAAAGAATTCCTTTTGCCTTAAATTATCAGGGTAATTGGAGCAGATTAGCTATCTGCTTTAAAAAGTATATAAAATTTATAGTAGGTTTTCATGATACTTTACAATTCATGACCTAGATAAATTTTGAAGAGTTTTTTGAAAACCCAAATTATTTGGACAAATGGTATTTGCAATGATTTGTTCCACAATCAGCAGGAAAAGGTAAATGTACAAACGTTCTCGTTGCTTTGGCTGTCATGTTGTAGCCTATGTGAACCTTGGTGGTTATGTGGCTATAATGTGCAACATGGGCTCTTGTATCTAATCCAACTTGAAGAATTGCTATAAATCGTCTTTACAAAATTTAGTGTTTTTTAGTGTTCATCATTTTCATGTAGTCCTGTGATTTCCAAGAGTATAGTGTGCCCTTGTCATCCATTACTTTCATTTCCTTGTTTGAACTCAGGCTTGCCTGATCACCGTCATACATGCCAAAGCTGAGCTATCCACTTTTCTGTATTCAGGAAAAAAATAAAGAAAAAATCATAAAGGAGAACTTCAGATTGAATCCTTTATAAATGAATTTTTTTGTTTGTTTGTTTGTTTGATGATGGTGATGGTCACTGCAGGAAAACGTGGGCAAATGTTCATCAACATGAAAGGAAAACTGTCCCTCTGCTCCCCACACCCACTTCCACCCAGGAAATGAAGAATGAATATGTAAGCCCTCTATCTCAACCTAGAACAGCTAGCTGGTAGTCAAGGGAAGGAGAAGAAAACTAATCAATAGTCTTAAATAACAAAACCAAAAGACCCTTCCTGCTATTATCTTAGAAGGAATATGTAAAGCAACCCCCCGCCAAAAAAACCCCACAAATGATGTATTGACTACTTCAATGTCATCAAAATTCCATTTTAGAGAAATTATTTTTAAATTATTTTTTATTTTATAATTTTTACATGACTATCCAGTATTGAATAGACATGTTTTTAAAGCTATCTGATGCATTAAAAAGAAAGACTGGAAGGAAGTAATACCAAAATGGTTCTAAGGGGACATTAAAAAGGATTTTCATATTTTTGTTACACTTTCCTGTTATATTCCAAATTATCTGCACTGAACTTGTGAAACCTTTATAAACTAAAATATAAAATGTTTAAAGCTCTCATTTATTACAGAAGCTATAAGGTAATTTTTCTGAGTTTCAGCAAATGATAATATAATATCATCTCTATATTTTCATGATGATTGGTTTTATATTCAGAATTCATTGGAGGATTAGACATTATGGTAATCCAACAACTGTTCTTTTGACACAGTTTTAGCTAAATCAATGGCAACTTTTTAAAACTACACTTAAGTAGAACTTTTCTCTTTTTCTGTAATTAAAAAAGCAGAGTGGAGGAAACAATTAGCTAAGATATTTTTATTTCTCCTGTTTTACACATGATTAAAGAACCTTGCTAGTGATTTAATGTTGTTTAAGAAGGAAAGACAGGAGAAAAGGAGGGAGGGAGGGACAGGGAAGGAGATGGGAAATGAGGGGGTGAGGGGTGGGCAATGAAGCAGGAAGGGGAAATTGCTCCTACTTACCATGACCATTTTGCCATTCTTAATCTCTCTTACAAAATTTGTCTCTTTGTCATCCCATTTCTGTACATGGACAAGTTTGTCTCCATCCAGGCTAACAACAGACTGAAACCAACAACAAAATGCAGAATATATCAATAGGTACACATCAGATTTCTGATATGGAAGCCAAATGAATTGATTTTTATCTATTTACATTTATTTATTTATTTTTGACTGCATTGGGTCTTTGTTGCTGAGAGTGGGCTTTCTCTAGTTGCAGCAAGCAGGGACTAATCTTCGTTGCGGTGCGCGGCCTTCTCATTGCAGTGGCTTCTCTTGTTGCGGAGCACGGGCTCCAGGTGCGGACTTCAGTAGTTGTGGCACACGGGCTCAGTAGTTGTGGCACACGGGCTCAGTAGCTGTGGTAAACGGGCTTAGTTGCTCTGTGGCATGTGGGATCTTCCTGTACCAGGGATTGAACCCATGTCCCTTGCATTGGCAGGTGGATTCTTAACCAGTGTGCCACCAGGGAAGTCCCTGAGTTGATTTTTAAAAGAGTGATAATTGAATAAATAGTGATCAACTAATTATCAAAGTATTACAATATCCTCTGTTGCTTCCAGAGTCATTATTATAAAATCTCTAGTAATTCATAATTTGATTGAAATGTGTACATCTAAATGCAAAAATTTACCTATTAGAAATAAAAATCCTGAACTAGTGCTTTCTGACTAATCATCCTACTCTTTTAAACAGAGTCTTAGAATGAGGCAAGCTATTGATTGAGTCAACCTGAGGCAAAAGAAAGATTAAACAAAATGCAGTCTTTCAAATGAACACTATTAAATACTTTCTGAAATACAGGTTTAATATAAAATGATAAAAACACATGGTAAAGAAACAGATTCAGGGCTTCCCTGGTGGCACAGTGGTTGAGAGTCCGCCTGCCGATGCAGGGGACACGGGGTCGTGCCCCGGTCCGGAAGATCCCACATGCCGCGGTGCGGCTGGGCCCGTGAGCCATGGCCGCTGAGCCTGCGTGTCCGGAGCCTGTGCTCCGCAACGGGAGAGGCCACAACGGTGAGAGGCCCGCGTACCGCAAAAAAAGAAAGAAAGAAAGAAAGAAAGAAACAGATTCAAGATTTGAGCTATAGTAGGTGCCCATTATTCAGAATATAAGCTATGAACACTAGGATGCAAAATTAACTCTTGGTCCTTCTCTCTGAAGTGAAATACTGAGAATATTTTTCACTTCCCATCATCTAGAAAAAAAGAAATATTGGGACTTTCTCTCTTTTATTCTCTCCTTCCCATCCCCACCCTCAGAGAAGGAGCAGCTCCTCACCTTACAGTTTCTGTCATCTGGAGTGGTTTCATCAAACTCTTCTCCCAGATGGAAACTAATCTCCGTGTTCTTGAATGTGCTTTGAGTCCTGATCACCACTTTGTCCCCCTCCTGACTGATGATCACTGTTGGTTTAGTCACATTTCCCACCTGCCTAGTGGCAAAGCCCACACCTAAAATAGCAAAAGGAAGCAGTACAGTTGGCTGCAACTTCCAAAATAGCTCACAAAGCAGGAATCTACCTTCCTATTCTGGAATCTATGTCCTAAAGTGGAAGTTTCATTAGAGTATGTTTAGCCCATCAATTATGCAGGACAACTACTGAGCCGTAATAATAAGCAGATGCTTATTTGGAAGCATAAATAGTAAAAGGATGCTGAAGAAAAAGCGGAAAAGGCGCGGAAGCTTCATGTCCTCCCCAGAATACTAAATGCTCCGTTATTTGGCCCTAGGCAAGAAAGCAGGCAAATGCTACATTTAAATATCCATTCTGTGAGAAACACAGAGCCTAGCACCCTGATTACGACAATGTGATCTGTCTTTGTCTCTTGCTAACCTGATGGGTGAAGAAGGAATCTGCAAGTATCTGAAGCTGCAGGTTAAGATGAGAAAGCACATCTTATTTTTACCTACCTAGAGCCTTCATGTACTCGTCAAAATTCTGACTGTCCGTCAACTTCCACGTAGCACAGAAAGCCTCCACCATCCTTACCCTTTTCCCGTTAGCTTCAGAATCAGATAAAAGAGGCAGAGGCAAGGATCTTCGGATCTTAGGGCCACTGCAATTCGGAAGACCCCTTTGCACCTCACAGCAGCTCCTGCCTTCTTATTAAGAAAAGAGGCAGGCAGAAAGCCAAGGATTTGAATTGCAAACACATCCCTCCAGTGTCCCTCTTTCCAGGAGGCTGTTGCAGGGGGAGGAGATGGGAAGGGGGGCATTCAGCGAGGTTCCAATCCTCTTTGTGATTGGCTCAGGCCACTGGGTTAGCGGAGTAGGTCGAGTTCCTCCCAAACCTCACACTGCAGCCCTTCTGCCTGAGAAATCTCTGCAAAGATTCAGTGAGGCTGGAGGCAGGGAGCGTATAATGAGAGAAGGTCTTTCAGGTTCAGCCCGAAAACTTGGCAAAGGCCATTTCAGACTGTGAGGAAAGAAAAAAACGCACAGTAGGACATTCAGATTGATTTCCGTTAATGGCAAAGCTGGTTGCAAATGAGGACCCCGCCTTAACGAAAACCACTGAAACGCCAGACTTTTCAGACAAAAGAGACTGAATAGTGCCTTTTATTTTCTCTCGTATTTATAGGGAGAGCAAAACATGAGCTAGAATTTGCCAGACTCAGGAAAGAGGAGGGGGAGGGGTTGTAAATACCTTCCCTAGATTGTACTGCTAGAAGACCACTCCGGCTGAGTACCAATGGGACACTAATTTTGGCCTCTTCCCAGCACAAACTGAGTGAATTTAAAGATCCCATTTTTCTTTCTAAGGCTATGAGAACGAGACTAAGATGGAAAAGGGACCTAAGGGCGAGTATGGTTAGGATTCACTAATGAGCTACAAAAATAAAGCAGAACACACTCTTTTTCCCCACTCTTTCAACAGATTGTAGAATCGAAGTGGAAAAACTGGACAGAAGTTCATTTGGTAAGATTTTAAATGACCTGCACTATAGAACCTTTTGATTTCCTGAGGCCACATCTACATCTGTATACTAGTTGTGAGTTAGCAATGGAGGGGGGGCAAGAATTGGAGCAGAGGTGGGAATCGGAAGACTTTGGCTTCAGTTCGTCCTGGCTTAGAGCATCTCAAGGATGGCAAGCTACCTCCAGGGTTCTAAGTAATAACATATTTAAAGGGGGACTCAGACTCCCCTTTACCCAGAGTTTCTTCCTGCTTTATTAGTGCAGACCGCTGATGAAAAGCAGGTTCCCCCCCTTTCATGGGGACAGATCAGGGGACTCTGACTTGGCAGTCTCTGCTCTTCCCTCTCTCTCTCCTCCCATTTCAATCTCAGCCCACTGCCTTTCAGCTTCTGTCCACATCAAATACAAGAGACAAGGCTCAGAATGCATCTTACTCCAACTGTCAGCTCTGTGGTTCTACTTTGGTGTCTCAAAGGTACCTCAAAACATAAACTCAATCTTTCCCCTCACCTGGTCCTCCTCCAGTTTTCACCATGTTTGTGAATGGCAGCATCATCTACCCAACTGCACAAGCCAGAAAACTTGAAATCCTTTCTAACCTTTACTCTCTACATCAAAGTCAATGTCAGAGCCCATCTATTTTCCTTCCTGAATATGTCTCTAACTTCTCACTTTCCCCCTATCCCCACAACCACCTTCTTAATTCAAGTAACCATTGTCTTTTACTAGTCCTATGGCAATAGCCTCTTAACTGTTCTCCCTGCAGCCATGCCTGATCTCCGGCAGTTCACTAGGCTGAAGCCAGAGTGACCTTTTAAAATACAAATCTGCATCTTCCTAGTGACTAATGGTGCTGAGCACACTTTTCGTGTGCTTCTCTGCTGTTAATCTATCTTCTTTGGTGAAGTAACTGTTCAAATCTATTGTCCATTTTCAATTGGATTGTTTCTTTCTACTGAATTGTAAGAGTCCTTTATATAGTCTAGATAAGTCATTAGTTGAATGTGTTCTTCAAAACTTTGTTCTGTTCAGTTATAGATACAGAGAACAAACAGATGGTTGCCAGAGGGGAGGGGGACTGGAGGGAGGAAAGAAATAGGCGAGGAAGATTAAGAGGTACTAACATTGCAAAATAAATGTCACAAGTATGAAATGTACAGTGTGGGGAATACAGTCAATAATTATGTAATATCTTTCTATGTGACATATCATAACTAGACCTAACATCGTGATTGTTTGGAAATGTATAGAAATACCGAATCACTGTGTTGTGTAATAGCAACTAACACAGTGTTATAGGTCAATGTACTTCAAAAACAAACTCATAGGAAAAGAGGTCAGATTTGTTGTCACCAGAGGCAGAGGGTAGGAGGAGAGGGGATTGGATGAAGGCTGGTCAAAATGAACAAACTTCCAGTTATAAGACGAATAAGTACTAGGGATGTGATGTACAACATGATGACTATAATGAACACTGCTGTGTGTTATACAGGAAAGTTGTTGAGAAGGGAAATCCTAAGAGTTCTCATTGCAAGGGAAAAATAATTTTTCTATGTCTTTAATTTTGTATCCAGATGAGGTGATGGATGTTCACTAAACTTATTGTGATAATCATTTAATCTTGTATGTAAGTCAAATCATTATGCTGCACACCTTAAACTTATACAGTGCTGTATGTTAATTATATCTCAATAAAACTGGAAGAAAAAATGTTTAATTTTTTTGCTTTTCATTTTCTCGATTGTGATAATGGATACACTGGTGTGTCAAAATTTATCAGTTGTACATGTTAAATGTGTTCAATTGATCTTCTGTCAAACATACTATGGTAAAACTATTTTTAAAAAGCTGAATCTTATCTTGTCCCTCTCCTGATTAAACTCCAAATGGCTTTTTCCTGCTCTCAGGTTAAAGACCAAAATTCCTATCATTGCCTGTACCAGATCTGTCTCTAACTTTTGAAGGACTCGGAGTAAGAATCCAAACAGGGCTTCCCTGGTGGCACAGTGGTTGAGAGTCCGCCTGCCGATGCAGGGGACGCGAGTTCGTGCCCCGGTCTAGGAAGATCCCACATGTCGCGGAGCGGCTGGGCCCGTGAGCCATGGCCGCTGAGCCTGCGCGTCCGGAGCCTGTGCTCCGCAACGGGAGAAGCCACAACAGTGAGAGGCCCACGTAGCGAAAAAAAAAAAGAATCCAAACAGAGGTTCACATGCCATATGCCTAAACAGTAAAAGTTATGGATCAAACGATGCCCACAGCCTGGCCCAGCATCGAGTCAGGACTCATAGCCACCCTGCCACCCTTTCCTGACAGGCTGCCCCGTGGCTGCCCACAGGCACTGGCACAGATCTGGTGGGGCAGGCAAGTGGAAGCTTGTCTGGAGCTCAGTGTTTCCAGTCAGTGACTAGAGTACCCTAAACCTGCAATGCGGACTAACGTGGACTTGCTGTTGTGCTGACGTGAGCCTGAAGCTGCCGAAGGCTATAGTGAAAAGTCTGAAATGAAACAAGCCCAGAGGAAGCAAAGCTTATACATCAGACACATCCGACATCATTTGAGCCTTTGAACCAAGTCCCTGAAGATAGCCCCACCTATGAATTTTTCATACATTCTCTTTTTTGCTAAATCTAGGCGACTAATTAATCCATTTACACAAATCATCCTTAGGGTAGAAGTTCTCAGACCAATTTATTTTGTTATGTCAAAATATTCTTATATGTTCCCCTTAATAAAACATATTTAAACTGGTAGAAGGTTTAATTATTATTCTAAAATGTAATAAACCATTTCTTTTTCATGGTCCAAGAATATAAGATCAGGATTGTTGAGAGCAGGGTGCACGTATTAGACATCTTCATCTTACCTCCTAACTGATCATGATGCTGAAATATTCATCTGTCTCATTTATTTCTTCCACTCTTTAGATAAGGAAAGGAACTGATGATATATTTATTTTAACTTAAAGCATATATTTCTGTAATTCAGATTTTTTTACACCTTATATAAAACATAAAAGCTCAGCAATTTAGAGATAGGTTTTTTGGAATTGTATATTAATTTAGTAATAAGCAGGAGAGAATATTGTTATCCAGATGTCTATAGTAGAAATTTTACGAAAAGCCACTTGACTATTTTGTAATTCCCTAAACTGACACATTTAATCTTACTATTTTTAATTGCTCAGGATATAATAGATTTACAGCCAAGAATAGCTGCTTTCAACTAATAGGTAATAGGTAATAATAAGTCATTTGCTCTATTTATTGAGGACTTTATTAGAAGAGAAAGTGAAAGAACAGAGAAAAGATTGTGCTGTGCTAAGGAGGATTCAACTAATAGATATTTTTGGTAACCTAAATGGGAGGAAAGTCCAAAGGGGAGAAGATATGTGTATGTGTATGGCTGATTCATTTTGTTGTGCAGTGGAGGCTAACACAACATTGTAAGGCAGCCATACTCTAATAAAAATTAATTTAAAAAATAGTAGATATTAATTTTAAAAAACTAATAGATTTTTTTTTCAATTTTCCTAAACCTAGGAACAATTTATAATCTTGCTATGGCTTCTATAATATAAATGCATCCACAGACTTCAAAAAGGAAAGAATGTGACAGATTGACCCCTCTCTCAAGGCTATGACCTTTATGTATGGGAATTTGGACTCTAAAGAATCCATTATAAAGATTATTTTTAATAGTGAAATAAAAGGAACAAAGAAAAATTGCTTTGGGAAATCTTGGCAAAATCTCCACGTGGGACTGAATTTCTTGGCACCTGCTTTATGGAAATTTTTCCTTCTCAAGAAAATAAAAAGTTTTAATAAAACGTTAACACTGTTCTTGAGCCAAGTAAGCCAACTGGGGTCATGACACTATTTCCGATAAAATAGCCAAGGATCTGCATCAAAAGAGATTAAGTAACATTAAAAGTACTTGCTTGAGGTTCTTTTTGTTACCAAATGGCACAAAATAAAATAGTAATGGAAGATCTCTATAGTTGGAAATAAAATGTGATTACACCATGAAGGCACACTTGGCCCACAGTCTCTCCCATGATAGGTAATATCTTCAGACAACACCCCTTGCTGAACCAGTGGTCTGTCTGTCATGTGCATCACACTCTCTCCCCCCAAACAATTAAACAGCTAAACCAGCTCTAGGCTTCAGGAGTGATGAAGATTCCAACATTCAAGCAGGAGTTAATGTGCTATGGGTAATGGAATTCAATGGGAGGAGGTGTGTGGGAAAAGACCTGTGAATTGACGTCCCTTGGTGTTGTGAAATTTTTATATTATTATACTTTTTAAAATGTGGACTAAACCAGAGAGGAGATGCACCTCCAGGTGTGGCACAATCTTGAAAAGAAGGGCTATATTCTTCTACTGGAGAATGAAAAGCTAATAAAGACAAGCTGTTGAGGTTTGGACTATCTTTCCAATGTCCTTCTCATTCTTTTTGATTTTCTGCAGGTTTTTTTTCTCCTTTTACCTCTCATTACCTGAGTATTCCACTCTTCACATTTTCTTGGGTATAAAATGTAGAAGAAGTCCTTCACCTGCCTCTAGATATGACAAATCTACTCAGGAGAGAAATTTATTCCAGGTTTGTTATGAAAGAGTTATGAACCTTCCCTCTCTGGCCATTTATATGCCACAACTCTGCTGAGAAAACTCCACTCTCCAGTCCCCTAGGTACTTTCCTCTTGTCTTTTAGAGGTTAGCTCAAATATTATTCACTCAAGGAAGACTGGATCAGAACCCCAATTATGTTATCCCATGGTTTTATGTCTTTTTAAACATATAAATTTAATTTAAAACTTTTGTAGTCAATTGTTTAATATCTTTCTCTCCCATTAGAACATGAGTTCCCTGAAGCATTTATTTTAGCATCTATGTCTTTTATCCTCCATTGTGCTCTATCCTCATTGTCTATCACAGTATCAAGTTCACAGTGTTTGTTCAACAAATGTTAAAGGCATGAACAAATATAGAGCATGGACATAGAGAATCATAGAACTTCAAAAAAATAAGATTGTAAACTATTGTACAACTGATCTTTTCCAAGTTTCTATTCAAACTTTTCCTCTCTTTGCAACCTGTATAATCTCCAGAGAAGGATACCTAAACCTCTTCCTCATTCCTGTCATGTCAATTTGGGAAGAAATTAAGGCTCAATTTTTCTAGAGTTCTTTTCTTTGAAGTAAAAGCACATAGACTAGTCTGAGCAAACCTCTAAATGTATGATGGATTTATTAAATGCAAAAGGAGGAGAGTTTTGTGCCATCTCATACGTGGAAACCTGGTGCCAATTAATATGCACAGAATTTGTCCTTTCAGTGGATCTGTTTGATGTGAGTTGTTGATGTGTAAATAAAAAATTTAGAAGGTTTTTTTTTTTTCCTGGTTCATATACTCCTGGAAGATCTCTATTGCTAATTCTGCACATGAAATGTCGAAGTAAGCTTTGAGTAATGATTATCAGACCGGTGGCTATAAAAGGAAGGTATTAAGGTATTAATCAGTTTAAGATTAAAGAAACCACTCTAGCTATTTTTAACAGAAACAGGATGAAATACAGGGAATTATACACTTATAAAATTCTTAGAAGTGTTGGAGGACAAGGTTTTAGGCTGAGCTGAGCTTTCAGTAATAATTCCAGAACATACCACCACATCATAGAAACTGGTCTGCTAAGGAAAACATTTTCTCTACTAAAATCAGAACGCTGGGGAATCAGGAAGCTGCTTTCCTACCCTCTGGCTCCAGAAATCTCTTGCCTTAGCTGTCATCCAGGAATGAGGGAGCGTCACCCAGAAATAGTGACTCCAGAGGCATGCCACATGGGCCAGATCTCAGGAGCAAAATGGTTGTCTTGGGTTCATTCTCTCTCACCACTTACCTGAGTTTTGAATTCAAGTCCTACTCAAGCATGTATGATAAGCAGGGCCTAAATCAAGTGTAGATAGAGAGGAGATTGGGAAATGTTGTTTTGCTCTCTGGGGCCTCTGCAGAGCAGAGAAGACCACAGAAGGCAGTGGGAGCAAAGGTCAGGTGAGTCAATCTACCATACCCTATACACAACTCAGAGATAACTGGATATATTTTTTAAATGTTTGTTAAAAGGGGAGAATAAATAAAAAATAGAGATCCTGTATGTCTGGAAATATTTTAGAGTAGTGAAATGGGTAATCATTAGAATCACCTGGGGAGATTTATAATAACGCAGAATCTAAAGTTACCCAGAGAGATTTTGATACAGGTGGTCTGGGGTAAGGCTGAACTTTGTACTGAAAAACAAAATTTTAAGTTGAAATCCTATGTATGCTGATGCATTTAATGCCTTATGATTTATAAAATAAATAGTATACTCCAGTCTGTCAGAATCACATTAATAAATTTGGATTGTAATACTTCTTCAATGCAAAATACAGGGTAAGACTAGGATAGTGATACTACTAGTTTCTTGACACTACCATTTCAGAAATGGTGTGTAACTTATACCAAGGATGGCTCCACATTTAAAATTATGTGTGTTACACAATAAACTTATACTACGCTTTAGGTCAATTATATCTCAATGAAACTGGAAGGAAACAAATTTAAAAATAAAAAATAATATGTCATGTGATAATCAGCAAGAAAGAAACATGATCCAACTATCCTAAGGATGAAACATATTAAATCAATGTTAACAAGTAAAATTCTGAGTTGTAATGGAGAGTGTAATCTATCATAATCAAATTATCAGGATTCATAAAATTAAGGAGCTCTCTATAAATTTAAATGGAGACATTTCTGAAGACATTGAGAAGTCTTATCCCAAGAGAGCATCTGGTCTACCTGGGCCTTCTTGTGAATAAGATATTTTCATATTCATTTTCTAGAAGAAACAGAATCCTTGAATAGTACTTTTCATCTAAAATTTAAGTCTCTACAACATGCAATTTTCAAGACAATTTATTGGAACAGCTCTTGATATAGTTTGACCAGTAACATAATTAAAAATTATAAATGGGCCATTGAGATTCATGGTATTTTTCACCCAATCACTAATTGGAAAGCACAGGAGTATAAGCATATCTTTGAATGCTAGTGATATAAAAATAAAATAAAAATAAAACAGGGTATTAATTAATTTATTTTTTATTTCCAAAGCAACTTATTAAGTTGAAACCATTATTATGATTGCATTATTTTTGTTATTGTTTTTAAGCACATAGGAATAACTTTACAAATGTTAGTACCCATCGATTTGTTGACGGGTGAGCCTCCATTTTGAAACTGTTAAGAAAATGCCAGAATATCATAAATTTTCTGCTCTTCATATTAATTTACTATGTTTGGAAATAGTTAATATCCTGAAGAGGAGACAGTAATAAATAGAATTATATTGTTTGAAGAGAATTTCTAGAATGCAGGAAGATATTATGAATAGTAAAAGTGGAAATAATAGACACGAAGCGAATGAAAATACAGCCTAATTATGGGTATTACTAAGAAAGACATCTAAACAACTGGAATAAGATATGTAATAAAGAAAATCATAATTGAGAAAAACATTCTGTAGCTAAAAATAGGCATCAGTATATAGATCAAAATGTTCATCATTTGACATAATTAATGAAAATAGAACACAAGCTCTTTAATTCTAGTAATATATTTGAATCAAATATAATTCAAATGAATATATATAAATATAAGGAAAAATCCAATAAATATTCAATCAGAGGAAAAGATGCATAAAATGTTATAAGAAGTATGGCTGACCATAGTCTTTTCATTGTAGCATTTAGATACCAAATAAATATAGAGCAATGTTAGAGTTATTGAAAAAAGTGGTGGCTCAAATTTTTTTCATCATATTGTGAATGTAGAAGAGATTTTCTTTTTGAAAATCAATCGATGGTCATTTTCATTATACCATTTTCATGTGCTACTTGTCTGCAGGAAGAGAATATATTAGTCAATGGACTTGAGAACACAATTTACTCTGCAATTATATTTCTCTTGCAAATCGATAAATTCTGATTGCATATATCAGTCATGGCAGCCTAGTTGACTCGTGTCTGTCCCTGAGACAAGATCAAGGTTTGCTGTCAAATTGTGTTTCCAGATCCTCAGGATCAAAGTCCAGTTTCTGAACAATGACAAACACTTTTCTATTTTTGTTGTTGAAATATAGTTGATGTGCAATATTATGTTAGTTTCAGGTGTATTACATAGTGATTTGGCACATGCATAAATTATGAAATGATCACCACAATAAGTCTACAAAAACTTATTTTTGTCCCTATACAAAGTTACTACAATATTATTGACCATGTTCCTTATGCTGTATATTACATCCTCACGGCATATTTATTTTATGAATGGAGATTCATACCTCTTAATCCCCTTCACCTATTTCTCCCCTCCCACTACCTTATGAGTCTGTTTTCATGTCTTTTTGTCTGCCTGTTTGTTTCATTTTTCAGATTCCACATATAAGTGAGATCAAATAGTGTTTGTCTTTCTCTGACATTTCATTTAGCATAATGTCCTCTAGATCCATCTGTGTTGTCACAATGGCAAGATTTCATTTTTTTATAACTAAAATTCTATTGTCTGTGTGTGTATATATATATCACAGCTTCTTTATACATTTATCTATCATTGCACACTGAGGTTGCTTCCATATCTTGGCTGTTGTAAATAATGCTGCAATAAACATTGGTGTGCAGATATCTTTTTGAATTACTATTTTTATTTTTTTTCCGAGTAAATAACCAGAAGTGAAATTGCTGGATTGTATGGTCATTCTATTTTCAGTCTTTTGAGGAACCTCATACTGTCTTCCCTAGTTTCTGCACCAATTTACAATTCCACCAACAGTGCAAGAGGATTCCCTTTATTCCACATCCTCGCCAACACTTGTTATTTGTTGTTTTTTTGATGATAGTGGTTATGACAGGTGTGAGTTGGTAGCTTATTGTGGTTTTGATTTGCATTTCCCTGATAATCAGTGATATAGAGCATCTTTTCATGTGTCTTTTGGCCATTTGTATGTCTTCCTGGGAAAAATGTCTGCTTAAGTCTTCTGCCCATTTAAAAATTTATTTTTATTTGAGTTGTATGAATTGTTTGCATATTTTGGATAACTACTTATCAGACATATCATTTGCAAATATCTTCCCTCATTCAATAGGCAGCCTTTTTGTTTGGTTGGTAGTTTCCTTCGCTGTGCAAAAGCTTTTTAATTTGACATAGTCCTATTTGTTTAGTTTTGCTTTCATTTCTCTTGCCCGAGGAGACAGATCCAAAAAACTGTTGCTGAGACTGATGTCAAAGAGCATACTGCCAATGTTTTCTTCTAGGAGTTTTATGGTTTCAGGTCTTACATTTAAGTCTAATCCATTTTCAGTTTATTTTTGTATGTGGTGTGAGAAAGTAGTCCAGTTTGATTCTTTTGCATGTATCTATCCAATTTTCCCAACATCATTTATTGAAGAAGCTGTCTTTCCTGCAGCTTTGTATAGTCTTGCCTTCTTTGTTGTAGATTAATTGACCATATAAGTGTGAGTTTATTACTGGGCTCTCTATTCTGTTCCATTGATGTGTCTGTTTTTGTGCCAGTACCATATTATTTTGATTAATGTAACGTTGTAGTATAGTTTAAAATAAGTGAGCATGATACCTCCAACTTTGTTCTTTCTCAAGATTGTTTTAGCTATATGGATTTTTTTGTGTTTCCATACAAATTTTAGAATTGTTTGTTCTAGTTCTGAGAAATATCCCCTTGGTATGTTGGTAGGGATTTCACTGAATCTGTCCATTGTCTTGGGTAGTATGGCCATTTTAACAATATTAATTCTTCCAGTCCATGAAGTTGGTATATTTTTCCATTTTTTTGTATTGTCTTCAATTTCTTTCATCAGCGTCTTATAGTTTTCAGAGTACAAGTCTTTTACCTCTTTGGTTAGATTTATTTCTACGTGTTTTATTCTTTTTGATGCAATTGTAAATGGGATTGCTTTTTAAATTTCTCTTTCTGACTGTTCATTGCTAGTGTATAGAAATGAACACATTTCTGTAGGTAACTTTGTATACTGCAACTTTACTGAATTCATTTATTAGTTCTAATAGTTTTTGGTAGCATCTTTCAGATTTTCTATATATAGTTTTCATCTGCAAAGAATGACAGTTTTACTTCTTCCTTTCCAATTTGTATTCCTTAAATTTTTTTTCTTGTTTGATTTCTGTGGCTCGGACTCTCAATTCTGTGTTAAATGAAAGTGGTGAGAGTGGGCATCCTTGTCCTGTTTCTGATCTTAGAGGAAATGCTTTCAGCTTTTCACCCTTGAGTATGTTGTTGGCTGTGAGTTTGTAATATATGGCCTTTATTATGTTGAGGTATGCTCCCTCTGTACTGACTTTGTTGAGGGTTTTTATCATAAATGGATTGTGGATTTTGTTGAAAGCTTTTTCTGCATCTATTGAGATAATCATACAATTTTTATTCTTCAATTTGTTAATGTGGTATATCACGTTGATTGATTTGTGGATATTGAACCATCCCTGCAATGACTTTCAACTCATAGGAGAGATATACACACATACACGCACACACATCCCTTCCCTGAGGGAGAGGATACTGAGCGTGGAAAGAGAGGATGTGTTCTCTTTAAGAAACCATGTTCAAAATTGCCATTGTTTTGACTTAAAAATCAAGAGAAAGCATACAGTTTTTATCAAAGAGAAGATGGGTCATAAAATATTGAAGTAATGCTTCAGTTCAAGATCTTGGGGATCCTTCAGGAGAGAATAGTCATTCTGTCTCTTTAAACATCTTCTCAAAATTTTAACAGGTCAGAATTGAGTTAAAATTTATAAATTTTTCAGAAAAGATTGAATCACTATTACATGCAGTCTTTCCATTTAGAAACCATAAGGTTTTAGCTCTACTTATTCAAAAGTGTGATACTTCTTTCAGCAATGTGTTTATCTTCCATGTATAAGTTTGTGTTCCCAATCCTTTTACTCTCTTCAAGATAGCCTTTGGCTGCAAAAATAATTTAAAACAAAATGAAGCAAAACTGCATACTCCAGGGATTATCACTTTTAATCTTAAATCTGTGCAAATCCAGCATTTGGATAAATTAATATAATAATCCTTGGATGCCCTATATGAAAAGCCTATTAAGAGAGGATTTTCTTGTTTTGACTACTGTCTAGGTTCAAAACACAGGGTTTCTTCCACTATCTATCTGTATATTTACCCTTAGATAAATTATCTAAACACTTGAGCATTTGTATCTTTGTCTCGAAATGATGATGTTGTTTTGGATCATCAATTAGTCTTCTTCTTTCTCTAATGTCCCGGGATTCTTCCATACTTCTACATTATGTTGGTCCATTTTCAAATTTAACTTCATGGAAACTCTGGCAGAGAAGTTAAGAGAACTTTGACCTATTTATGTTAACAGTCACCTTGTAGGAGCTTCATACTTCATACTTCCTGCACTCATCCAGATGCACTCAGCATTTAATAATCACCCAAATGCACTCAAGATTCTAAATCAAGGCAAACAAAACAATTCTATTGATGTAAAATTTTGCGATTAAAAAAAAAAGTAATCTCTTTAGGAAGATGGAATTGGGGAAAAGAGAAAGAACTAAATAGCTATGTTTGAGTTTCCCAAGTAAATAAAGCTAAATTTAACCTGGAAATATCACAAAATTCTCTTCAACATGACTTTTATTAAAATTTTGATTATTTACTTAATGAGGAACTGTATACTAATCATTGGCAAAAACTTTCACTTAAAATTGATATAGTAATACATGTGCAATTAACTAGAATTAGCTTGCATGTCTAGATTTTCAGCTTGAGCAATGACAAAGGTCTTTCTGTAATTGATCTGCATAGCTGGCACACACCCTATGGGGAAAGACAGCAGCCAAATACAGTTCAGAATTGTTGCCAAGAACTCTTGTTACTTGATTTGGAAACTCTTAGGAGGAACCTCTGGGCTCTATCCTGTCGCACTTTACACATAGGAGATACTTAATAAGCATATTTAAATAAATTAATGAATGGGGCGTTGTTGGACTCATTCTGAGTTTGTGACACTAGTGGCCCTGCTTTATAACTTCACAAAAGAAAAACCCAAGAAGAGAACAAAATATGATGCTGGTCCTAAAGGAACTTGTTTCTTTAAGAAACTTTTTAAAGTACCGTGTAGCTCTACTATTTCCACTCTAAGATTTAGAAGTAGCCTTGCTGATTGCTGTCCTAATGAGCAATGATCTCTAAATATTTTTCATTTTGCATCCCATCAATAAAATATATTTATCTACCTCATATTTGTGTATTTATTTATTCATAACTTATGTACATATAAATGAACACAGTATGCATATTACAACATATAAAATATAAATTGAAGAGAATGAGATGAAGACAAAATAAACAAATTTTTATATATTATTTTGCTAATTGTAGATGGCTTCATATTACTGTTAACTACTATTTCGAGGCCAAAATACACTCAGGGTTGAAATAGGATGAAAAATGAGGGACTCACTGACTGTCATACATTCTTTCCTCAGGATCCTGCAGGACAAGTGACTGATGTGTGCCCAAGTGAAGGACCAATGTATATCTCAGTAAAGATTTAGATCTAATCTTATATAAAATTAAATATGAATGAGGGCATTAATATTTTCTTCTGGCTTCTTAATAGATCATCGTGCTGACTCACAGGGACTCCTGTATCCTCCCCTCCTTGAGCAGCCCGTCAGGAAAGAAGGCCCACAAGCCACATAAAGAGGACAGAAACCCCAAGGACAGTGGGTATGAATTTGCAGCCCAGAACCTATATATAATAACATATATCTTTGCTCTTCTGTAATTGAACTTGATTACTAACTTCACTTCCCATGTTTACCTCAACGCAGAAAACTTTATATGGTCACTTTTTTGCACATTTAGTAAAATTTGTGATTATTGAGACATTTTAGGTTTTCCCCAAGTCGATTCAAGGATTCCATCCTCCTTCTCCATGAGGTTGCATCTAAGGTCTAAAGACAGGGAATGAGATGAAAGGGCAAGGGGCCAGGGGCCAGGGGCCATGAAGGAAGTGCTTGTTGTGGTGGCATCACAATATCTAGTCCTCAGTCATCTTCTTTGGACACTGGCCACGCTCACCCTGCAGCGTATACAATGCTGAGGTTTCCTGTCCCACGTGAGAGAAAGGGCAGCATCAAGAAAGATTCCAAGATTTTGGCAGGACCAACTTATTGAATTGTAATTCCATTCAGAGCATTTAAAAAACCTAGAGAAAAACTGGTTTTGGAGGGATAAATCATTTTTCATTTGGAAATGATAAGCTTAAGATGTCTATTATGGGGCTTCCCTGGTGGTGCAGTGGTTGAGAGTCCGCCTGCCGATGCAGAGGACACGGGTTCGTGCCCCGGTCCGGGAGGATCCCACATGCCACAGAGCGGCTGGGCCCGTGAGCCATGGCCGCTGAGCCTGCGCATCCGGAGACTGTTGCTCCTCAACGGGAGAGGCCACATCAGTGAGAGGTCCGCGTACAGAAAAAAAAAAAAAAAAAAGATGTCTATTATGTATGCAAGGCAGATATCAAGTAGCCTTTTGAATATGGCAGTCTAGAGCTCAGGGGAGAGATTTAAGGATAGGATATACATTTTGGAGCCACCAAATCATATAATTGATCTTTAAAGCCATGGGACTGGATTAGATCATCAAACTCTTACGTTCCGAAGAGTGAATGTGGACAGTACAGAGAAGCGATTCAAAGACTGAGCCTTAGGAACTCTTCATTAATAAATCAGGAAAAGTAGGAGGTTCCAGACAAGGAAGCTAAAAAGAAGTTGTCAGTGGAGTGGGAGGCAAGCTAAAAAGAAGTTGTCAGTGGAGTGGGAGGCAAACAAGGATGATGTTATGTACCAGAAGCCAAAGGAAGAAGAACTTCAAGGGGAGGGACTGATGAACTTTGTCAAATATGGATGAGAAATTGGGAGAGATGAAGACAGAGCTGATCTTCAGACTGGGTCATCTGGAGGCCACTGATGCCTCTGATAGTAGTGATGAGAGTGGGTTCCAGAGAAACTAAGAGAGAAATTGGACGTAGTGAGTACAGACAAGCCTTTTGAAAAGTTTTTCAAAGAGAAGAACACATAAATTGGAGAAGTGGCTGGAAGGTTATGTTAAGTCATGGAAACTGGTTTTGTTTTGTTTTTTTCCCCGCTGCACCAAGCCTCATGCAGAATCTTAGCTCCCGACCAGGGATGGAACCTGTGCCCCCTGCAGTGAAAGGGCGGAGTCATAATCACTGGACCACCAGGGAACTCCCAGTTCATTTGGTTTTTAAAGGGGAGTATTACAGCATGCTGGTATGCCAGTGAGAATCATGCAGTGGACTGGGAATGATGACCAGAGAGGCTTGGACAACAGGGACAGTAAGGCTATTCCTAATGATAGCCTCCTAGGGGCAGTCAGTGTCAGCCCTCTTTACAGCCTTTACAGTGAAGGTATCATTGACTGTCTGTGGTAGTAAAAAGTGAGAGTGGTGGGGAGAAGTGGTGGTCTCAGCAGAGGCATGGAGCGCTCTACAGTGTGCCTTAGAGCTTGCTATGGGCAAAGTCAAAGTTTGACATTGTAAAACTTTGTACAAAGTGACACTATACACCAAAGTGCAATAGGATAATATACTTTGTACTGTTTAACCATTGTGCTTTTCACCCTGGGAATGCTCTTTTGTTCCATTACTCTTTCAAACCAGACTTCAAGGCACCTATTGTCACCACTGAAGACAGGGAAGGAGAAAGGCAAAAAGAAAGTTTTGGAAGCTAACACTTTGGAGTTGAAAAAGTCTGACCTTTTAAATTACTTGAAGTTCTCATGCAAATTAAGAAAAAGGGTATAATTTCAGGAGAGAAATCTTTGAGAAGGTGGAAAGGTTTGAGAACTACAGGGCAGTGAAGGAGTTGTCTTAGGAGCAGGGATATTTCTTCCATTGAAACAGGAGGGATGGCAAGCACATGGGCACAGAAGCGGGAAAACTGGTGGATTTAATGCGAGAAAATGAGAAAACACCTGCCTGATTTTCTTGTATGAAATACAATACATTCATCAGCTGAAAACAAAGCTTAAATGAATTGAGATTATCTAGAATTGACAGAGATTAGGTAGAAACCACTTTGCGGAACTCCTATTTGAAACCAAATTTGAATTTAGAAAAATAAAGTTACATTTCTTATACAACTGAGTCTTGTGGGCTAAAGCACTACCCACTGTATGCAGAAGCCTGTCTATAACAAATACATGCACTACAGAACCAGATCATATTGAGGTGATAGATGGGAGAGAATTGGCATGTGGGGATGAGGCAGACTCCAAAGTCAATACCAATTTCAGAAAAACTGCTGGATTGAGTGTAAGCAGACTACTGACTGCTTTGCATTTTCTAGGTAGAGGCAGGGGAACCTACATAAGGAAAGAAACAAGGGTCAACAGTCTTATAAATTGCCACAGAGATTCAATTCTCTGAATCCCTGGAGAACACCTAGGAAGGAGTGAAGGTTTTATTTAGAGCCCATTCCTTAGGCTCTGAATTTCTTTTCAAAGCTGTCTACAGAAGCACAGCAAGACAGAGCTCCAGTTACCTTGCAGAGCTGTCATCAAGCAGCCTGGTGACAGATCGCGCTTTGGGAGAGAGGTTTAGACTCCATGGTAAAGCCAGAGAGAACCGCTTAGTCCCCAAGAGAAAGTTGTTTCAGACAGCTGTTAAGCTTTAAGTCTGGAATAAGCATTTTTCTCTTTCTTTGCCTTTATGGAAGCAGCATTTTATTCTTGGCTGAGACTTAAAAAGAGACTATAGCTAAAACAACAGAGACCATGCAGGCTTAGGCAGACCCAACAAACCAGAGAGGGGCCCCCGACCCTATGCAGCCCAAACTCAGCCAGCGTTTTCTTGATGGCAAAAGAATAGGCCATCACTATGTGGAAGGAGTGGATACAGCTTTGTTTGAGTGCCATAAAGTTTGGTTTGCTGGGTGGAAGAGAGACTATTCCGATTCACACCTATTGCCCTGGCACAATTATCCCTTTCAAAGGTGTCAGAAGCTTAGACAAAGGGTACAAAGCACCCTGTGTATAACCAAAGCCAACTCTTCACCTCTTATGCAAGAGCTTTCACTGGAGCTTATTCCTGAAGAACGGCTTCCACCTGCATCACAGCCAATGTCCCCAGAGACGGGGAAGAAAGGATGGGAGAAGTTTAGGCCAGCACGTGAAGGTGGAAAACCCCTATAAAATGACTGTCAATGCTAGTGAAGGGCATTGCATATGAAACCCACTACTTAGGCTTAACCCTGGAGCGAGGGGAGGAAATGTCACCCAGAGAAGCACAGGCTGCATTGTGTCATGAGGAAGTTACTATTCTCATGAAATAGATTCTGTATAAAAAACTGGTTTTCACCCTTTTGGAGACTGCAGACAGGGACAAACATACCTCCAGGAGAAGTCAGTTTTCTTCCCAGAACACAAAGACTTATTAGAACAAAATAATATTTTGCAATATAAATCATTGATTCTTTCTTTTTGCTCCTTAGCCTTCTAGCAATCAGATTAGTAAATTACTTTGCTAGTCAGCTAAGCCTCCGGGGAGGAGCGTGCCCACAGAGAAGAGCAGGGAGAGGGTGCTGGGGTGGAAAGCTGGGGAGGGGCAGTGGATTCTCAGTTACAGAAGCCAAAACATTTGGGTATGGGCACCCAGGGACATCAACAATAGATCTGCAGGAAAGCCTGAGGAAATAAGAGCCAGTCCGTTAGCTCAGATCTCAGAAGATCCATAGGAAGTAAAGATTACCTGGGCTGGGGGGAAAGGATGGGAGAAGAGAAAGAAGGAAGACGAGCAGGAAGCCAGAGAGCTTGGGAGCCAGTGAGTCCCCGCTAAGGCCCAGTGTCCTCCACTGTCTTCCTTTCCCCGGCCGAGTTCTAAGGTGGAATACAGGACAGAAATCCTCTACTATATACATTTGGATGGATCTGAGAGACAAAGAGTCAGTGCCTTGGTGCTCAAATGGAGTGAAGGAGTTGAGTTCCCTTCTTACCCAGAAGCACAGCTGAGTATTAAATAAAAGTGGCCTTTTCTATTATCTAACGTGTCTGACCCAGCATTTTCCCAAGCTAAATGTGCTGAAAAGAGGTGTGAAAATAGCTAAGTGTGAAGTGAAACCAGAAAGGCCTTGTAGACAGGATGTGGTAGTAACCTGAGTAGAAACTTAAAAGGAATGTGACTTCTCAGCAAGGATGCTAGCAAGCAGGCAAAGATGATGAAAATCAAGGACGAGATGCTTCCCCACCTACCGTGCTTCCCTATGACCCATCACCTCTTAGGACCAACGTCAAGGATGAGAGCAGAGGTAATAATAATAGTAGAAAACATATAGGGCTTTCTCTAGACCGAGCACTGTTCTATGCAGTTTACATATATTAACACATTTAATTCTCACAGCAACCCTATGATGTAGGTACTGCTATAAAACCTATTTTACAGATGAGGAAACAAACACACAGAGGTTAAGAATAAAAATCCTGGGCTTCCCTGGTGGCGCAGTGGTTGGGAGTCCGTCTGCCGATGAAGGGGACATGGGTTCGTGCCCCGGTTAGGGAGGATCCCACATGCCGCGGAGCGGGCTCGCTGAGCCTGTGCTCTGCAATGGGAGAGGCCACGGCAGTGAGAGGCCCACGTACTGCAAAAAAATAATAATAATAAAAAAAAATAATAAAAATCCTGAATTAATTTAGATTAAGTAGAACTTACTGACATCAGTTTCATGATCTCTTCTATACTAGAGTGATCAAAGAAAAAATGTCAGTATACATATATATTCATGTACGTTTATGTGTGTATAAATTTATTATAGCTGAATTTTCACACAAAGATTTAAACTCACTAAAAAGATGACTAATGTGAATTTTTAATTATGAGGTATTATGTATAACAGGTAATTGGGAATCAAAGTAACAGCATATTTAGCACAAAAACACAGAAAAACTCAGAGTAACTTAAGCAATCCAGAAGAACAGGAAAAACTCCACAGCATAAACCTAGTCTTTCAACTTTTCCTTATTCTCCCATTTATTAGCTACCTCCTGACTTCATTTATCTCTCTTCATGGGCCTTCCCCAAAAGTAAATCATTCCAGTCCTGCTCTTATCAACACCTTAAATTCTTTCACGACATCCAGGTTTAGACAAAATTTCTTGTCTTCTCTGTTCGTCCTGCCTTTAACACTGCTGGATCCCAGAGTAAGAGTAAAAATGGAGGCCCACATGCTGTTAAATATATGTCCTGTCTCCCTGCCTTGACAAATACACCTTCATAATGATTCCCTGCCTTGACAAATACACCTTCCTAATCCAAAGACATATGTAATTGTATGATTTCATAAGGATGAAAATTAGCAAAATGTCAAAGACCAAAGAATTGTTATTATTGCACACGTCTGATTGCACTGTTAATGAACTATCAATGGATGGATGACTAATAATGAAAAGCATAATTTATAAATTATATAATTATTGAAAAATATATTCTTATGTTCATTTAAGCAAAATATTTATATTGTGATAATCGAGATTTTTCGCTTATTTTGTGTTCTATTGGCAGCAATTATTCTAGAGGATTAAAAGATAGTATGTACTTATATTCAAAGTATACAAAGTTTGAATATAGTTTTTTTTAATAAATTAAAATTAGATAAACAATAAGGTCCTACTGTATAGCACAGGGAACTATATTCAATAGCCTGTGATAAACCATAATGGAAAAGAATATGAAAAAGAATATATATGTCTAACTGAATCACTTTGCTGTATAGCAGAAATTAATAACATTGTAAATCAACTATATTTCAATAAAATTAAATAAAAATTTTTTTTAAAGATACCACCATATTCTGTAGATTCTAGTAGTCCTAACGCCCTAATCTCATAGAACTCCACTGGATTACAAACATCAAAAGCGAAAAAATTAAAATTAATTAAAATAAATTAAAAGTATTTTCAATGTTTTCAAAGCACTCTTCTTCTGAAATATCCAATTTTATCTATTAAAATTACAAAGCAAATACAAATTAATGAATATTAAATTTATTAAAATTAACGAATACTAAATATTTTATTTAATTTTAAAATTTACATAATCTCATATATGTTAATAAATTTAAAACTACTCATAATTCTAGCATTCAATTTTCATCTAGTTGAACTGGTCTCACAATTTACATGACATCTAAAAGTAATACAAATTGCTCTGTTCCTTGCCACTGTGGAGGGAACAAGTGTCAGTCCTGGCCAATCCAAGCACCTTCTTTCTGTAGCTAAAAGGTTCAGTACTGAAACATGTCTCAAGTCAGACTGACCAAAGTATTCCAGAAATTATTTGCTAGAACTGTTGGGGAACAACAGTCTCTTTCCCCTGTGGGATGTTTAAGCTGGAAGTCACGCATCTGGAGTCATTGGTAGCCATCTTGTCAATCATACATCTGGTCCTAGTGTGAAAAATCAAAGTCAGGCAGAGGTAAGCAGAACCAAACGAGAGGGTCAGAGCCCTGTTGACTTGCTTGAGCTCCTGGCTACAGCCAGGAATAAACCAAACACACACACGAGGGCTAAAAAGTGTAGTCAGAGCCCAACAGAATTATTGAAGGCTCTGGACCCCCTTTTTTACAAGTTGGCTACACTTCTGGACTTACAGTTATACAAATCAATAAGTTATTTTTGCTTAAATTCAGATTGTCTGCATCTTGCAATCAAAGAGCACTGCTGAATACTTTAATCTATAATAACACAATTAAGATGATTAACTATTGATTCATACAACAGATGGGTCTAGATACTATTTAGGCGTGCCAAGGTGGAGGAAGATGGAGCAGGAGTGTGTGCTCTGTCCTCAGTAGTGATGTGGGTGGTGCAAACTGTACCGTCATAAAGAGTGTGCATTACAGACCCTCTCCCAGCTACTTAGTAGTAAGTGAATTGTGAAGCAAAGGTTAATTGGTTTAGTGTCCTCAAATAACAGACGTTTAAGAGTTCATTAAAGGTTTGAAAATAGTGAAGGTACATGGTATGAATGACATCGCATGACACGAACAAGAAAGTCACCATTTCACTTTTTTGTTTTTGGCCTTGCCACAGGCTTGTAGCATCTTAGTTCTCCAACCAGGGATTGAACCCGAGTCCCCTGCATTGGAAGCGCAGAGTCTTAACCACTGGACCGCCAGGGAATTCCCAAAAGTCACCATTTCAGAACCCCCACCTCTGCTGCCAGCACCTTCTTATTGGTTCACACCTTCCAGAGAACTCAAAATCCTGAACTTGTGGGACAAGTTGCAGTATTCCAATTATCTTATTTTGAGAGATAGATGTTTTTTAAAAATAACAATGAGAAAACTGAGGCAGTAATATTTATGAAAAATAAAAGAAAAATGGAATACTTGGGAAAAATCATCTTAATTTACCAATCTGTGAGCATTAGCACATATATAAGAAATATTAAAATACAGATTAAATACAGCTTTTTTTCTTTATTGTGAAATATGCTTGACTACAAACAGCAAACTTAGAATAACAAATCATTAAGTTTTAAAATCCTGATAATCATTGTCTAAGTGACTATGTAATCCCAACAATAAAGTTGAATTAATTCATTATTGAAGAGACATGGAAAAATACTAATTCGATTACATTAAAATGTGTTTTGACAGTATATTAGAAATCAAGATTTAAATCTTTTCACTGATTTAAAGGCAATAAGGATGACCATAGGAAAAAGGTGTTATATATGAAAGCATAATGATAGCCAGTTTTTAAAAGTATGCTGTCATTCTTACCAGATATTAAAAACTTATGACTGATCTTAGGCTTGGTAAATCTTAGTTACTGGATATCTCTTATTTTTAATATATTCTCAAAATTCTGTGAGATACTGTGAAATATATAGCTAGAGATAATATAAATTTATTTATTTATTATTACATGGTAATTTTGTTCTATTGTGCTTAACTCATCTAATAGAAAAAGTATGTTCTTAGTTAAAAAAACATGTTTTATGCCTAATACCTCCATATTTCTTGGAAATTAAGTAGTCTAATTATAAGTAGCTATGGATTTATTGTAAATATATCAAAAAAACTAGAAGAATCTCTCAAGAATCTTAAATGAAAAATAATGTAATTACACCATCCAGTTACTTGACTAGTGAAAAAGTCAGTACTTTTAGGTAAACTTACAAGTAGTTGAGTTCTTAAAACTATACAGCTAGGAATTTTAGAGACCTGTGGGCATTACCACAAAATTTGAAAAAAATAATAATATACCTCTGGAAAATACACCTGAAATAAATTTCTTAATTTCCATAAATAGAATCTCTTGTTCAAAATTTCAAAATAAGATACATAACTTAATATACAATGGTGATAAAACAAACATTTTAACAAACATTGATGAATTTTTTATTTAGATTTTTGTTTTGTTTATATATATTACATACGTGTATATATACATATATGTTGAGGCACGTATTACAGCAAATATGCACTGTATATACATGTATGTGCATATACGTATGTGTATACATATATGTATATATATACACATATATTCTTCACATAGAATGAAGTATTGAGTCAACACAGTCTAGAGTTAAGTCCTTGCTAAAGGAAAAATCTAGAAATATTTTTCATTGTGGTTCCCAAAATGAGATTGCTAGACCCATTTTCCAGTGTTATTAAAAACTATTTGAAGCATGTTAAGGACTACTTAATATTTCATCAATACATTATCCAACTGCTCATTAAAACATCTGTGTCTTAACAATTCCACCAGCATGAAACAATAATTTATTAAGATTAAACTCAGTATATACTAGGCTCTGTGCTAAGCACATTACAGTAATATCACTTAAACCATCGTTAATCTCCTTATGAGGTACATGCTAGTGTTATTTTCATTTTACAATGGGAAAACGGAGACTTGCCTGAGGTTTACCATCTTAAGAGACACAGCAGCTATTCCAGTCAGGTTTGTCTGTCTCAGATCTCATGCATTTAACCACCACACCATATTGCTTTAACTGGGCTAATTCAGTAGTCAAAAGAAAAAAAATTTGTATTTTATTCACATTCCCTTATTTTTTTCAGACATTTGTTTTTCCTCCTTTGTGAACTATTTTCTGATATCGTCGCTCATTTATTTTTTAATTTGAAAAATGCTTATTGTTTCTTTTATATTGTGTAATTGTAAACATTTCCCTAATTTTTATCTTTCTTTTGTTTTATATAATGAATTCTTAAATAATAAAACCTACAGCATTTTTCAAAATAGAATTTTTAGAAGAGCATCTAAGCTAATTCCTTCATGTAATATTTGAGGAGAATCAAAGTCACACACTCAGCTAATTGCTAATCTCTGAGTATAACCTGGGAGGCAAAGTACATACTATATTAATATTATAATACCTAATTTGACCAGAACTTTCCAAACTGTTTTATTACTATCATTAATGAATTACATTTTACTCTTTTGTAAGATTTACTTACAATTAAAATGTGTGGCTATCTTGCTTAACTAAAACATAAAAAGAACTAAAAAAAGTATACATACATACATAAGTTATGTTTAAGTGATATAAAATATGCAGAGATATGTAATATATATCTGACTTTTTTTCTCATTTTCTATTTTCTACCTAGATCCAGGAATAAATAAATACAATTAAAGCAAAAAGCCACCATGACTTTCTTGGCTTTCTCTCCCTCATTCCTATTTTGGAAAAAATCTTGATCTTGATCCAGATAGGTGGCCAAAGGCTGAGTATTACATTTACTTTGCTTCCAGTCCTGCTATGAACTTCTAGATTTACTTTTTTTCTATGCTAGATGAAAGAAAGGAGGATAAATAATTGACAAAATGAATTCCAAGGAGGAACTCCAAACATTTGCCAAAAGCAAAAGATAATTTTTTTGCTTTATGCTAAGCTTTTCCAATTTGTTGTCTATAACCATAAATATTTATAATTTAGAGTTTATTCTATCCCACAAGATAGAATATGATTTTGGAATTTTCCCTCATAGATAACTTGTGTTCGTGTGAAGGAAAAATAGGGTGACACAAGCAAGGTATGTTTCCAAACAACAGCAAAAATTCTCACACTCTTAAGTCCTGTTTTTGTTTATCAAAAAGAGACGTTGTGGGCTTCCCTGATGGCGCGGTGGTTGGGAGTCCGCCTGCCGATGCAGGGGGCATGGGTTCGTGCCCTGGTCCGGGAGGATCTCACATGAGCCCATGAGCCATAGCTGCTGAGCCTGCGCGTCTGGAGTCTGTGCTCCGCAACGGGAGAGGCCACAACAGTGAGAGGCCCGCGTACCGCGAAAAAAAAAAAAAAGAGAGACGTTGTGAATCATGGAAGGCAATCCCTCTCACTCCTGTTGCCACCTGCTCCCTCCCACACTACTCCAAACACACACACACACCCCACACACATGCGCACACCCCACACGCATATACAAAACCGAGAATTCAGCCCTCAAAATACAAGAGGAGAGATTGTAGAAATGGGTTTATATATAACAATGCAATATTAATATTTTCTGGAAAGTAGAGTAAGTTATAGGAAAGACAAATTCAAACAGGAGCAGTAAAGCATTGTTTAATGTTTTGGTTCTTTGTGACAGTGATAATAGGAGCTGCATTTTAATGGAAGGCAAAACACTGCTTTGTAATGTGAAAAAAAATTTTTGACTCTATACTACATGACCTCAAGTGTACCAAGCTCTTTACAGTGGAAAAATGTTTTTCAACAGCATACTTGGCAAACTGCAAAGATAACCTCACATTGCCAAATGGGCTCACAGCTGCTTCCTAATTTACTTTTTCCACAGTTTGTTACTCGATGTTACACATACTATTGGGCCATCCTAGACTAATCTGGCTTCTCAAAAATCTCACCACGGGACTTCCCTGGTGACGCAGTGGTTAAGAATCCGCCTGCCAATGCAGGGGACACGGGTTCAAGCCCTGGTCTGGAAAGATCCCACATGCCGCAGAGCAACTAAGCCCGTGCACCACAACTATGGAGCCTGCGCTCTAGAGCCTGCGAGCCACAACTGCTGGGCCCGTGCGCCTAGAGCCCGTGCTCCACAACAAGAGAAGCCACCACAATGAGAAGCTCGCGCAACACAACGAAGAGTAGCCCCCGCTCACCGCAACTAGAGAAAGTCCACGTGCAGCAATGAAGACCCAAAGCAGCCAAAAATAAATAAATAAATACATTTATATTAAAAAAAATCTCACCATGCCTGTGTTTCAATTTTACTGTTCCTCTCCTATTACCTTCCAAAATTGTTGAAGTCAACCATTTCTGTTCGCAGAAAAGCATAATATAGAAAATATGGTGCTCGTAACTAATGAGCATAACTAATAAGCTCATAACTAATATCAGCTCATAACTAATATGTCTGAAACGTGTTTGTTTTCCAGTTGATGCTGGTAGCGCCAACAGACTCTAAATTCGGTGTGTTCTTCAGTACTTATTCAGTAAAGAGAGACCCATTCCTATGTGTTTCCTAGGCAACCATTTGGTGAAAACCCTGCAGTAATATAATTTTTCTCTCTATTTTTCTAGAACTGCCTAATTTGTTCCCCTTATTTTCCAATCTCCATTCCTCCTCACACTTCTCTTTATTCATTATCTTTAGTATTTATTCTTCTCCTCTTGCTTTTCTCTCTTATTCTCTTCTCTTCCATTAATTAGCTAACTTTCCTTTAGGAAAGAGTTCAAAACCAATACTTGCCTTTAAAGTTGTCTGGTTACTGTTTCGTTCCTTTTTAGAAAATCCTCATAGGCCTTTCGTGGATTTGGAAATTCTACTCTCTTATGCTACCAGAGCATGGTTGTGGCCCCAGCTTACGGAAGTGCAGAAGACTTAGTGACAGAGACAAGAGGGGTTCAGACTCTAATTTCTACATCCACCTGCTTTCTCTGAAGACTGAGGCTATTTGAAATGAAATTTCTTAACGCCAAAAACAAAGAGAAAGGGCAAAGAGGAGAGATTGCTTGTGTTAGCAGATTACTAGCTAAGGTAAATTAGATATGCAAGAAATACATCACCTGTACCGGGAGGGGATGTGTGAAGGCTGAGCTGGCATTGTACAAACTGAAGTTTCTTGCAGCATCTAGGTCCTTTTCTCTGATATAAAGATTTTTTTTGACAGAGTCGGCCAGTTTGGGTTAGTTGCTACCCATTTCCCATTTATTGACTGAGCATAAAGTGTAAACTATTTTTATTTATATTACTTAAGAAGATAAAGGAGTTTGATAGTTTCATTGCATTGGTTCACTACTCAAAAAACATATATATATTTTTCCTGTTGCCTATAGGATAAGGTCCAGATGTCTTTCCCAAGTCTCTTGAATGTACTCTGACTCTCATTTCTCATCTTATTTGCCATATACCCCACTACTTCTTTGTGTACCTCAGTGCCAACCACACTGGCCCATTTCTCTCCAAATAGGACATGTGCACTTCGCCTCCTTTCAGCCTTTGGTCACATCTGAAACACGCTCTTCATTCGGGGAGGCAGTAGATACTCTACAAGAGCACCCAGAAAGGCAGCCACTGATGGTTTTCCATCCTCTCTCTTTGGACCACTGTTGCCAAAAGACGTCAAATGTGGTCAAGTCCAGAGACATCTAAGAATAGGGATCAGGTGGGGTGAGGAGGTACAGGGAGATTATTTAGAAGGGTGAAAGTCTTAAGAAAGGGAGAGGAACGTCCTTATGGTCGCCAGCCACTCAGATGGGGTGGCTCCTTATTTAGCGTGACGTGTAATGTACCAGGACATGTGTCGATGTGGAGCTGCCTATGTCTCTATCTCAAAGGAGCAGTGAGGGGAGGGTGAGGACAGCTTTGGAAGCCACTCAACCGAATTAAATTACGTGAAAGTTTTTTTTTTTGTTTCGTTTTTTGTTCTTTTGCGGTACGCGGGCCTCTCACTGTTGTGGCCTCTCCCGCTGCGGAGCACAGGCTCTGGACGCGCAGGCTCAGCGGCCATGGCTCACGGGCCCAGCCGCTCCGCGGCATGTGGGATCTTCCCGGACCGGGGCACGAACCTGTGTCCCCTGCATTGTCAGGCAGACTCTCAACCACTGCGCCACCAGGGAAGCCCACGTGAAAGTTTTATATGGCATTACTTGCTATAGAAATTCTGATCATTCCTTCACTTACTGCTGATAATTTATATTATCAATCATTTGTTGAGTATGCAGTTGTGAAGACTGCACACACAACGGCCAGTCTGTCTCTTCTCGGCCAGAAAACTGAAATAAACAGCACAGAAAAAATTAAAAACAAAACAAAATATGAATTTGTAAGTTAAAATATAAATGCCACTACTGCAAAATATAAATGCCACTACTGCTGACAGTTTTATTCTCTCAAAATACCTCTTGAGTCCAAAAATCAGAGGTTATCAGAATTAGAATTATTTAAAAGACTTTTCAATAACTTTATTCTACAAATAAGAAAGCTAAAGTCCAAGAAATAAAGATCGCTTGTATTTGAAAAAAAAAAAAAAATCTGTGAATGGAAAAGAACCTCTTTTTCTATGGGTCTATGCGCTCTGATGGAGCAATTTGCCCCGCCTCACCCTCCTCCTTTATACTATCTACTGGCCAAACACCTAAGCAACCATTGCTGCAGGGAAGCAGGTGTTCACACTGGAAGAATGGGACCATTCATTTAATTACCAGGAGGGAGGATAAACATTAGAGGAGGAGACCCAAGGCCATCTTGGCTGTGGGAGCCTGGTAGGAAGATGGCGTCCGTGTAGGGAAAGCTGGAGCTGGGAAGCAGGTGGGCTACATTCAGTGTAGAGGAAGTTAGTGTTTCTTGTTCTCTACATTTAGTGTCATATTTGTTTTAAATCCAAGGAGTGACAAGAGGCACGAAGAGAAGAAGCTCATCCCCATGATTAAACCAAAGCCACCAAAAAGAGGCAGTGTGGCAGGCTGGGGGCGGGGAGCAGCCTGGAAGGGGCAACATCGATGGAAGTAAGAGAACCCCAAGGAAAAGGAAAGGGGGAAGAGGTTCAGAGCTGAATTCTGCACCAGCTAAGTATGCTGACTGAGTGGTTTTAAGTCTTGTCTTTGAGCACACCCTCAACTTCAATCATCATTTTAACCTTTTAACTAATCTGTGCCTGTTTCCTCAACTATAAAACAGGGACAATAATACCTATATCATGGGGTTGTGAGAATTAAAAGAGTTAATATGGGTAAGACACTTAGAACAGTAACAGTGTCTGGCATATAGTGATCGCTGTTTAAGCGTTCTCATTTGGGGAGATGATATAAGTTATACGTAAAAGCACAGATTCTAGATTCAACCTGTTTTGGTTTGAAGCTTGGCTTTGCCATTTATTAGTGTCAGAGAGGAAGAAAACCTCCTCTACCCTTCTACATTCTTCTGGTTGGTCTAAGAATTAAATTGACGTGAGACGTTAACAGGAGAAAATCAAATTAAATTTCATTAAGTACAGAACTCCACGTACATGAGAGGGTCAGAGACAGGAAGGTAAGATGAGGTTTATATGCCATCCCGAGCTAGGGAATGGGATTGGGGCCTGGGGCTTCCAAGGAGAGGAAGGTCATTCACATGACATACGAGGAAGAGCAGATGTTGGATAAGATGTTTGCCCTGCCATATAGATGGGGCCACTTAGATAAAAGTTATCTCTGGTAATAACTCTTTTTCTCAGAAAAATCCCCAACTTAAATCCTTTTAGGGAGTTAAGGGAGGGGCAGTAATTCCTCTTGAACCCATAGGGTCTCCATGGTCTTTAGCTCAAAATAATTTACATGCCAAAGTGGCTTATCCTGGGGAGGCCTGTTCTGAAACCTTAGGCTAGTGTGACCTTGGGCAACAACTCCTCCAGGCCTGTTTTTTCACATGTAGGGCTACGGTTAGAATTAAACAGACTCACATAAAGCACTGGGCACAGGGCTTCCCTGGTGGTGCAGTGGTTGAGAGTCCGCCTGCCGATGCAGGGGACACGGGTTTGTGCCCCGGTCCGGGAAGATCCCACATGCCGTGGAGCGGCTGGGCCCGTGAGCCATGGCCGCTGAGCCTGCGCCTCTGGAGCCTGTGCCTCCGGAGCCTGTGCTCCGCAACGGGAGAGGCCACAACAGTGAGAGGCCCGTGTACTGCAAAAAAAAAAAAAAGCACTGGGCACAGTCTTTAATGCATATTAAGTGTTAGCTGTTCCTGCATTATCTGTCCCTTCTCCTCCCTCTTCACCCACAGGTGGCCCATCACTGAATGGGGAACTTCGCGTCAAGTGAAAACACTCCAGGGATATCAAGAAGCTGTGCTCAGGGTCTCTTACCCCAGCGGGTTCCTTGCCAAGACTATTTGGCCAGCATCTCCTTTGTGCACCCAACTTTCCCACACAACAGACAGAGGGATTTGTGGGGAAAGTTTCCCCTATTTCCCTTCCTGCACTTGGAAGACCAGGAATAATCACTAGGATAATCCTCATTTGGTTTTCATGAGACCCACCTTTCTCCTAAGTGGAGGGGGAAACTGTTAAGTGACAGAAGATATTTTGAATTAAATCAAAAATATAGCCACACATTCACATACCATTTACTGCTAGGGGCTTTTCAAAGTCTCAAAGTCACAATTGAAAACAGTGCTTTTTAACTTGAAAAAAAAAAAGGTCAATTTTTAATCTAAGATTGTAGAGAATTGAGAACTGTTTTTTATTTTATTTTAATGAATAAAGCATCTGTGCATAGCTATCTTAAATTTTAAAAAGAAAGAAATCCAGTCAACCCTGTTATACAGAAAAAAGGAACTTTTTGTTGCATAGAAGGAAAAGTTGTGGTTTTTTTTATTCCTAAGAAGCGCATTTTTTAAATGTATTATAGCACCCTCTTTTGGTATCTAAGAGCATAAGGTGTCCTAAACAATCAGCCAGGGATTAGCACACTTTTTATTATAATTTCCGTTCTAAACTGTCTCTTAGAAAAAAATCGTGTTTAAAACACTGTGGGTTTTGTTTGCTCCTGTTGGTTTACTTTATTTTTGCAACAATCCTGAGCCATACAAGTAGCAGAATTGGTAAAACAAAACAAAACAAATTGAAAACCTTAGGAAACCTGATTAAATTTGACTTTTGTTAAATTCATAAGAGATGTGATGCTGGCTCCACCTAGTGTCGATTTTGAGTAATTCCGAAAACCGAAAATTAAAAACGAAAATAATTTCCCTAGAGGCCTACAGTCAATTTAGGTTAAATTTAAGTTAAAATCCTAGAACCAAATCCACATTCCTTGACTGATAGCTCTCTGCTTTTTTTCCTTATTGCTATACACAATATTCAAATATCAAAGAAAGGAAAGATTTAAAAAGCAAATCCCCTCCATTAACAGAAATCCAATTTAGGTGAAAATTTTATTATAAAACAAGAATTTTGACTCTCTAATGTATCTAAAGCACGACGAGAGCCTTCACAGAGCTGCTGAAGTCAATTCCATACACTCTAAGTTGGGGCAAAAGTTTTTTCCTAGTTTCTAGCTCTGAGAAGAATGGTTCCCAAGACCTCTGTAGCCATCCCCATCCCCATCTAGCACTTTAGGGGCTTCTCTGCCATGAACACTGCCAAATATTATTCAGCCTCTGAATTGCATCTACATGGAACAAGGGAAGTCATTTCATTCACCTATGTGGCCCTACTTTTAAGACACTTATAGTTAGTTCATGCCAGATTATTTTTGTGTCTCCTACAGAATGTCAGTGTGCCCTTTTCACAATCATGACCAGCCCCAGCACAAACATGAAATGAATCAAGTGTGAGCACGGTGCATCTCTTATTTTCAGTTCCACTTTATCCCCTTCGCCTCATTTCCGGGTACTTCCTCCCACCCTACAGAGCCATAGGCTCCTCACCAATTTTCCTTTCCTTCAGGGTCTCCCAAATTAATAGCAAATTAAATGGTAATTGTGCTTGCCCTATAACATCTTTTCTGGAATAAGGTAAAATATGAATTAATGAAGGAGTGACTGAATAAATACATGCCAAACAAATAAATAAAATTGGTCGTGCTAAGATATCCATGTCTTCTGCCTGTGTACAACTTTTCAATTTTCTTAGGAATCCTAAGTGGAATTCAGACAAATTTAATAAGAGTTGTGGATGGGACGGTCTGAGGCAAAGGGGCCATTTACAGCAGTAGAGACAGTGCATATCCTGGTTCTGAGAGCCCTATCCCAGACCACTGTTGCCATTTTCTTACTTGAGTGAATTCCCAAAGGCACTCCCTGAATCCATTTTCTTCATCTGTAAAATGAGAAACATTAACAACCATTTTGTATGATTATTATTATGAAGCTTCAAAAGGATCTACTAGGGTGCTTAGTAATCACCAGACACTCAAAGTACGGCTATAATAATAATTTTTCCTATTACTGTGTACTCAATGAGCAATCTGTTCTAGGATTTTAACAGGGAGCAACAATACATTCTCTAGCCCTTTGTTTGAGCCAATGCTTCCATTTTTAAATAGCTGCAGATTTTCGATGTTCTGAGAGTCATCAAGAGTAACTCTGGGGGCTTCCCTGGTGGCGCAGTGGTTGAAAGTCCGCCTGCCGATGCAGGAGAACCGGGTTCGTGCCCCGGTCCGGGAGGATCCCACATGCCGCGGAGCGGCTGGGCCCGTGAGCCATGGCCACTGAGCCTGCGCCTCCGGAGCCTGTGCTCCGCAACGGGAGAGGCCACAACAGTGAGAGGCCCGCGTCCGCAAAAAAAAAAAAAAAAAGAAAGAAAGTAACTCTGGAAAAAACTGGAGTGCATTCTGATAAATCAGTCCTAGTTTTAGCTAAGGAGGCACTGCTCATGGGAAGAAAAGAGTGAAGGAACAGCAGAAAAATCTACCTTGGTAAATAACATAGAAAGACTCAACAGACCTCCAAGGGCGTTCACCTTGAAGTCTCCACCACCCCTTATGCTCATGCAATTAATAATAACTAATAATAAGCTTTTGTTATGTATCAGGTACTTTCCTTAGCAATTTACCAGTATTCACTCATTTAATTCTCATAATAATTCACCATTTTATACAGTGAAGAAGCTGAAGCACAGAGAGTAAAATAACCCAAGCCATGAGCACAAATGGCAGAGCTGTAATTTGAACTTGAGGTGTCAGGTTCCACAGATAAGGCAACCGGCTAGTATGCTTCAGTAATTCTTCCTCTTGTTCTCTCTCTCTGTTCTTTTTTCCTCTCTCTCCCCACCATCATCTGCCCAAGCTGCCCAAGCCATCTGAGCAGGCAAAACTGAAAGCTAATGCAGTGTTTCCTCTTGCAAAGAGGATGCCTCTCCCTGCAGCCACTCACATTCTGAGAAGGTTCAAGCCTTTCCAGTCCAGATCACACACACACAAAATCTCTGGGCACATGACACAGAATGGTTTTTGCTCTTTCTCCTCCTATGTATAGAGTCAAGTTTCCATATAGTCCCTTTATAGTTCTATTGCCCGCTTTTGTCCCGGTTTCTCTGACAGTATTAGGACTTTATAGCTATTGACTAAAGCATGTGGCTTGTAAAAAGACAATAGCAAAAATGAGCATGAAGACTTTCTTTAATGAGCCCCAACTAGGGGCTTTGTTGAAAGTGGCTACTTGCTACGACAAAATACTATAGGTTCTCTAAAAGAGGTTGATTTTTTTTAAGTTGGTTGGCAAATTCAATTTTGTCTATAAAGTACTACTGACCTCTCATTCTTCTTTGTCTGTATTCCTTTCTCAGCCAAAAAATCCTTTTGTTGGCAAATATTCAACAAGCCTGATACCTTGTGTAATACAAAATATTACATGTATAAAATGAGACATTTATGTGTGTTGTGATGAAAAAGTGATTCAGGATATACATGATTAAGAATATATGTCATATGGGCTTCCCTGGTGGCGCAGTGGTTGAGAGTCCGCCTGCAGATGCAGGGGACATGGGTTCGTGTCCCATTCCGGGAAGATCCCACATGCCGCGGAGCGGCTGGGCCCGTGAGCCACGGCCGCTGAGCCTGCACGTCCGGAGCCTGTGCTCCACAACGGGAGAGGCCACAACAGTGAGAGGCCCGCATACCACAAAAAAAAAAAAAAAGAATATATGTCATTACTAGCAACGATGAGGAGGGACATGGCTTCATTTCTGGTCTTCTAAATGAGAGATAAATATCTTCCAAGTGAGACATAAATACTATGACTCAAGATGTTACTTTTTCTCTTCTACATTTTCATGGAACACGTTACCACTCATTTAAATACTGAATCAAAATTCTGTGTCAGTAACTGTCATAAAACACTAGGGAGGTGACTCGTTGTTAAAAGGTAATACTCATCACCTGTCAACAGCTCATTAGCATGATTGAATAGGCACTAATGTGGTAATTACCATGAATTGTCAATTTCCATCAGAGTGTCTTCTCCCAGCCCTGAGATTGGGGATGTTTGTGAAATCACAGAGGAAGGCAGAAGATGGCCAAGTTAACAAATACAGCTGCCCACCATCTCCACTACCAGAAAATAGTGGCAAAAACATCTAGAATAAAAACAAGGATGATGATAGCTAATATTTATTGAATAATTATTCTTTGCCAGACATTAGCCAAGTGTCTTACATATTCTATTGCATTTACTACTTCCACTCACCCTATAAAGTATGTACTATTATTAATACTATTCCAAGAGGATAAAACTTAGAGACATGGTGTAAATTGCCCAAGATCATAGAGCTAATGAGTAGCAGAGCTAGAATTCAAACCCAGGTCATCTGAATCCCAAATCCACATGCTTGACAGTTTCACTCTATTCCAGGGTTTTTCAGCCTCAGCACTACTGACACTCGTAGCTAGATAGTTCTTCGCTGTGGAGGTCTGCCCTGCAGGACTGAAGGACGCTTAGCAGCACCCCTGGCTCTGCCAACTAGATGCCAGTAGCACCTTCTCTCCCTGGCCCCCTCCCTACTAGTGGCAGCCAGAAATGTCTCCAGATGTTACCAAATGTCCTCCAGAAGGCAAAATTGCTACTCCCCCCAAACTCGAAAACTCTACCCTAACTCTTTATACTGATTATATAATATCATGTCATTAAATAACTTCCAGAAACCTAATTTTAATGGCTATAAGACATTTTATTGAATGTTAAATTAGTACTACACCCAAAATATTACTTTTGATTATTTTTTAAAGAAAAATTTATGTTTAAGAACTTATAACAAGATTTTTTGAAATCTACCCCTTTGGTGTATTCTCAGATTTAAAGATAAAGTTTGTCAATGAAATGAGAAGCAGGAGGTGTTTTATATCGCAAAGACTATTAACTTCCCTTGCTAAAATGTGTCACTGTTTTTCACCTGTTATACTATAGGAGAGAAAATGAAGAAGCCTTGTGTCAGTAAGAAGTTTCTTTAATAGTGAAAGAGTTTATTTGATTACTGTATACAGACATGGCCTAAATCAACAATCAAATAAAATATGGCATGCATATATATCTGAAAATAAAAATAAATTCATTAGTCAGATTTTCTTTAAAAATTCAGAATTCTATGATTTTCCTAAAATGTCTAATAAATCAAAATTTACTAAAGCTTTGGTTTTGGTTTCATTCCTTTTAAAATATATACTTAAATAAATATTAAAAGCAAGTATTTTGCTATTTCTACCTATACCATTCACTAAATACTTAAGTGCTTACTATTATGTTAGCTAGTTTAGGAAAGGTATAAAAATTAATGTCTGCATTCCTGAGGAAATTATTTTAGAAACAAGTCACATACACAAAAGCCCTAACAATAAGAAAGGACAGTATAAAGCAACTAGTAAAGTGTTTTGTGTAATTCACATTGAAGAAAAATATATGCGCACACACACACACTGAAGTTAAGGAAGATCGCGAGATTCATTTAACAGGCATATTCCATATAAACTACTCATCACAAATTTTCCATTTTAAGAGTCCACATGAAAAATCAGTATGCAGAGACTAGAAGCAAAATACATCAAACAAAAACTTCCTAGAGATGTCTGAGTTGTCAAATTTTACTACTTTTCCAAATCTTTGTAAGGTTTGAGAAAAAAAGGGTGCATTTCTGGATAAAAACAAACATACTTTTACTGATGCATTTTTTACTATTCTATCATTCTTTCTCACCAAAACCACAATTTCCTACAAACCCCATGAAGTTTTAAATTAATAGTGTTTGGCTCCTATTTACCAAGAAGTGGTTTACCCATCACCATAAAAATGGAATTAAAAATATATCTGGCTAAAGAAATCCAAAAGAGAACGTTGGAGTTTGTTGGGTTTATTGACAATGATGTGTATTTAAGTGACCATGCATTCTTAACCTCTCTCTTGGGTGCAATTCGGTAGTAATCTGCCTTTTAATAACCTACACTGGACATCACGGTTGCAATCCAAGTGAGCAGTGTCACAACAAAATTATCTAGTACACACACGTTGCTTAGGGCAGCAATGTTACCATAGTTACTACCAGATCAAACGTCTCAGGAAAGCAGAGCCACTAAGTCTTTCAAGGTGCAGAAATTCAGCACTTTTGATAGGTAATGAGCCTTCATTTTCCTTCATCTTTGGGCTTTTCCAATTGGTCTTGTGCTGTTTCTTTATCTTTCTTTTTCACATCTAAAAAAACAAATAATTTTCCATCATATAGAGAATATACTGAAATCTACTTTGTATTATATTGGAATAAAACAGCTGGTTTTTCCTTTATGCATCCTAGTCATTTTCTACTTGATTAGGACATACCTTGCCGTCAGTGCAGATGTAGAAACTACACAAAGGAAAGAGATATGGGTCTGTCTCTTAGTTACCTTTCTCTCCTATTCTCCAGACTTATGTGCCAGGCGGTCTTCAAAGGTATTATTATTACAATCTCCATTTATAGATTAGTTTACTGAAGCATAAACAGGTTAAGTGACTTGCCCAAAGTCACCGAGCTAGTAAGTGACAGAGCCACAGTTGGGATGCAGACTGACTGACCCTGCCCTTCCCCATCTCTCGATGTTGGATCACACTCTCTAGCTTCCTTACACTTTTTATCTCCTTTGCTCTTAGGACTTAATCGCACTTTCTACTTCCAGGAAAAAAAAGTCAAACAGTCAGATCACACAAGCTCGACTTTCTGCCACCAAACCTCTAAAATCCCCTGCCGTCTCGACTTTTTCCTTCTGCCCATGTTACAATGGAAGATGTGCTCCTCAGGACTGACTACATGAGTTGTTGGAACCTAGTGCAAAGTGAAAACACAGCACCCCTTATTCAAAAAATATGGAAAATTTCAAGGCAGCAACAGTGGAACAAAACCAAGGGCGAGCCTGTTATGAGCCCGAGGCCCTGCACAGCTGCCCACCCAGAGCACCCCTGTAGCTGGCCTTGGTGCTGCTCCTACTGTCCAGGTCTAATTTCTTCACAAGCCAGGATCTTAACCATTTCTGCCTCAACAGCACTCTCAAGATCATCTCTAATCCCTGCATTTCACCTGACTTTTGCTCTTTCTCCTGGCTCTGTCATTTCCTCAAGTCACTACCATCTTCAAACTAACAAAGGCCTTCTTTCCACTGCAATTCCTCCACTTACTGGCTTTTCTTTTATCCTTTAAAATATATCTTTTGCTGTCATCATTTTAAAACAAAACTATTGTTTCTACTACTTCCGCAAAATGGGTCCTGCCAAAATCGTCAATGGCATCTTTGAAAAGAAATCTGATAGACCATTCAGTTCTCCAACTTTCAAGCACTATGTACCAAGCAGTGAAAAAAAAAAAAAAAAAAAACCAAACAAACATACATTCCAGCTCTCAGGGAACTTCTTGTGAGGAATATGGACAAGAACTAAAATAAGTAAAATGAGTGGCATGTGGGAAGTGAGAAGTGCTACAGAGGACAGTAAAGATCAGGAAGTGTCAAGAAGTCTTGGGGCCTGGAGGTTGCAATTTTAGATAGGGTTGGCTGGGAATGCCTCACTGAGAAGGGGGTCATGTGAGTAAAGACCTGAGGGGGTGAGAGAGTTCGCTAGTTGGGTAGCAGGGAGAAGAGCATTCCAAGAGGAGAAAACGTCAAGGTCAGAGGCAGCAACGTGCAGGAAGAACTGCAACTGGGACCGTGCAGAGAAAAAAAGGATGGAAAATGGGGTTGGAGAGGAACCAAGAGACTAGATCTTTGAAGGAGAAAATGGCAGATTTCTGAACCAATTTTGAAAGTAGGGCTGACAGCATTTGGATGTCTCACAGGCCTCTTAGATGGAATATGCAGGAAGCAGATATCACTCCTCTAACCCTCAAAATTGCTTTTCTTCCATGCTGGCCCTTCTCAGTATATGGCATCACCATCTACCCTGCTGCTCCAGGAATTATCCTCCATTTCTCTTCTTTATTACTTGTAGTCACCTCCACCACCTCCAATTCATCAGCAAGTCCTGTGAATTCTGCCTATAAAATATATCCCAAATCCACCCACCTTCCTCCATCTTCACTGCCTCCTTTATCCTTCTCTAAGGACAAATTTGACTTGGGGTTAATTTTCTGGCTGTTACCCTGGGAACCGGATTCAGGTGGAATGTCAGCCTGGTTACTAAGCGTATGGTAAAAATGACCCAAATGGTAAAGTACAACTGTCCTGAGAGAAACTATATGATAACTGTAAATACCTGCTAGGAAACCACAGCACTGGGATTCTGTAAATGCCATGACACTTATAACTGAGCATGTCCCTTGCAGAGAAGTTAGGAAGCAGTGTCCAAGGACTTGTTACAAAGTATTAGCCCCCATGGGACATGGGGCTTCTAACCCGTTGCCCCCATTGGTGCAGATCTTGTCCCCTTGCACCTGAGTTCTCAGCGAGTGGTGGGGTGAAGGTGCATAGAGACTGGCCCCCAGGACAGCTTATGTGGATCGCTGCAAGGACTTCCACAGAAGGAGATGGTGGAATGCAGCCCTTCTGACCTGCTGTGTTTCTAAACCTGTATACTTCTGAGCAGACTGGCACCAGATGTGGTCTTATGAGTCTGTGGTCTTTTGAGTCTGAATGTTTAATTTGGCCCCAAAACATTTCCTAATGGGGATTGCACCTCCTAACTCAACTATAGCCATTATTTCTCTTCTACAATCCATTCTCCACATAACAAAGTGGATATTCAAACAGGAACATCACTCCCCTGCTGAAAACCCTCATATTTAGAATAATATCCTCTTTATTCATCCAGGTTTCTGAAGCCCTAAGAGATCTAGTCCTTGCCTCCTCTGCAGTGTCACCTCTACCACTCTCCCTCTTACCCGCTGCCTCCGAGCCGTGGTGGTCAGATTTTATGCTTCTTGACACGTCCACCTTGTTCCACTCTAAGAGCTTTTTACAAGCTGCTCCTTCTGCAAAGAATGCTCTTCCCTCTGATTCTCCTGTGCCTGGACCATTCAGTTGTTATTCAAAACCTACTGCTGCCATTCAGATTTCACTTAGGACATCTGGAATTTCTCAGTCTAAAGTAGCCACCCAGTAACTCTCTAACGCAGCATCCTATTTCATTCTGATAGAACATATCACCGTTGACTTACATATTTATTTGTTTACACTCTAACTCTCCCATTGGAATATAAGATGCATAACAGTAAGAGTTTATGTCTGTCTTATTCACTACTATATGGCCGGTTTTTAGAATGGTGCCTAGCACTTGGCACTAAGTTGAATGGTGGATCAAATGAATAGTTAGTGATGGTGGGAGGTAAGAAAGGCCCCTTGTGACATTTACAGTTTCCTATGCTGCCACCCTCTGTCACCTCTTGCTGATGTGTTACAGGGCATCATCGTCCTCCCTACCATGGTTATCAATTTGTAAGGGATAGATTAAGATGGATTATAAACTAGGAAGATTTCAGGCAGGTTAATTTCACACAGGATGCAGGATGTCTGCGATCCTAGATTTCTTCCCACTTAAGAATATCAAAAAACAAAAATGAAAGAGGATTGATCTGAGGGAAACTTGCAGATCTGTCCCAGAATTTCTATTTTTAAATGACTAAAACACTGAAATCATAATGTCTGAGACAGACCCTAGATTTTTGCTATTAGCAATTGAAAGCTATTCATTTTAAATCCTTAATGTCTGTACTTAGCTAATAAAAAAAAGAAGATAGACCTTAAAGCTATTTATGTATAGCTTTGTTAGTGACACATTGTCTATGCCATCTACCGACATAAACTTACTTCCTTTTTGTGTATTCTTTAACATCCGGTGTTACTATGTTGATTCACTTTTTAACATTTTGAGTTTCTTAGTTAATACCTTCAACTTTATTTCAAAATGATTTAAAGAAAAATATAAAAATAGAAACAATATTCTTTCAGATAATGGTCTCTTCAGTGAACAAAATAAAATGAAGACACTACTAACTTTCTTACAGTGTATTTGTTCTCTTTTGCTTAACTAAATAATGTCAATAAGCATTAAGGTTTTGTGTGTGTGTGTAGGGACTATCAACTTTAATTAGGCCTGTTACATGAACAAGTAACTTATCTTCTCGACCTCGCTAGTTGAGAAGGCTCTTCAACAGCAATATCATGCCCTGATAATCAGATTACATTTTTTAACTTAAAAGGCCCAAAACATTACACATATTTTTATTCTTCTTCTTTCATTTCCTCCATCTTTTCTTTTATCTTATGATAGTTTACGTGTATACTTTTTTACTATTACTTTAGTACCCTTTATGATACGTACAATGATTTTTAGAAAAAGGTGAGGTAACCATGGGACTCCAAGGTCTAGCCACAGTCCCTGGCCTAACAAGGATATAAGTATTTCATAAAGATCATACCAGGAACACTTGTAATTTTACCAGGTAGAAAGTCACCTCCTGAGGCAAAGAACTAAGAGCCCTCTTCTAGGGCTCACATGAATAGGGTAGAGGTGCAGAAGCTTCCAGCTCTCTCTTGCCTCATTGCCACCAGTAATAAATTTCTACACACACACTGGAGTCCACTTTGAAGTCTAAAATGGGGTACAAAGCACAGGTATGTTGGTAATGACTTGGTACTAAAACTCTCTTTAAGCTATTTGAATGTTTTTAAGTGAAGGGACTCTTAACACTTTACTGTAAGTGTTATTATATTTATTTTCACAAGACTAAATGCTGGAAGCTTTATGAACTGTGTGTAAGCAACAGGGTAAAAGACCCAAGATTTTCCTTCATTGGTTTGATAGCTCTCGTTTTTTCTGAATTCAACTTTTTCTACTGATTAAAGAATGATCAACTTTTAAAGTTCCCGTCTCTAGTTGATAATAAACCTATTCTTAGCTATGAGAAATAGAAGAGCTTGTAGAATACTACAGTGAAGCAGAAGCTTCCAAAATGATTTGCCAATGGATGGCAGAAGAAAAATTACTTTATTCCTTAGAACGTCTCAGGAAATTCTGTAAGCTGTTTGAAGGAATGGATTATATTGGTTCACCTTTGTATTCCCAATCATTAGGACTGTGCATAACTACACACATCCAACAAATAAATAAATGTTCAGTTTCCACATTTAATCTAGGAGATAATAAGAGGAAAAGTCCACTTTTAGAAAGGCTGAAAAAAAATTTACTTAGCTTTAAACAAAAGCTGAGAAGCTTTAGTAAACAAGCTTAACTAGTTAAAGGGGAGACTGTTCCAGAGGGAAGGATGAAGAAGAGAGAAATGCTGCTGATTTTAAGAGGATTTTGAGTGTTACCTTCCTTCACGGAGAGGACTTCCGGTTTGAGGGGCAACTCCGAGGTTCCACCCGTGGCAGCTGAACCCTGGATGTCTGGTAGAGCATTCCGGCGGCCTGCCCTTGCTGATGATGCAAAATTGTTGACCATAGGCTCCACATCCGTCATTTTTGATGAATCTGTCCTCATAGCAACATCTACAAATAGAATGTGCACGTGAAGAAGAGGATGAGCCTAGTCCAAGGTCCACGTTCACACTGCTGGGGGTTAAAAGGCATGGCTACATCAACAACATGGAAGCTTTGAATATCTAATCATTGATCGTACCCTGCATCTATGTCTATGCTAAGGTCCTGGAGCTTCTGTTTGCACTTTTGGACACTCGCTGAATAAAGCAGGAAGGCCTCAGTGTGAGCCAGATTGCTATAAATAACCTCAGAGCCAAAGGAACCATTTGGATGCTTTCGGGTGCAGTCATCTCTTGCCTTTGATTCTGCTTTTCTATGGATGCATCAGCCAAACGAGGGCTTGGAAGGAAATGCAGACTGACTTGCTTGGCCACTCCTGTGGAGACCCTGCCTGCCAGGATTTGCTTGTAGTGCTTGCTTAGGCTGAAACCAAATCACTATAATTTGTAAGGACCAAACAAAACACACTTTTTTCTTACTCTTTAGAAATAAGAAATTCAACTTTATCTCAAAGGCTTTTTACCCCAGTGGCAGCTGTGTATTTCTATCTGCTCTAGTCTCAGACCTAATTTTCAATAGACTCATGTCTGTGTTTGGGAGAGTAGAACCTGTGTTACCTTTTCTTGCCTTCAAGTGGACACGGTAATAACTAGTGCTTTTCTAAGCACCCTTTATGTTCCTAGCAATTGTCTCTCTCTATGAAAGAATTCTCAAGAGACCATTCACTATACAGCGAGGGAGGTAGCAGACATTGCTTATTCTAAGACTAGCCCTCTCTTTTATTTATTTATTTTTTTTGCGGTACGCGGGCCTCTCACTGTTGTGGCCTCTCCCGTTGCGGAGCACAGGCTCCGGACACGCAGGCTCAGCGGCCATGGCTCACAGGCCCAGCCGCTCCGCAGCATGTGGGATCTTCCCGGACCGGGGCACGAACCCGTGTCCTCTGCATCGGCAGGCGGACTCCCAACCGCTGCGCCACCAGGGAAGCCCTAGCCCTCTCTTTTATATGACGTTTTCTAATGAATCTTTCCTACGAAGTCAACACTGAAGAGTATCTCAAAAGCAGCAGCAAACTTTCTTTTTTTTTTTTTTTTTTTTTGAGAACCCATTAAATGCTAGGCTCTCAGCTGGGCCTTGAGAGTACAGAGGAATGATTTATTCTCCTCTTTTAGGGGACTTGTACTCTCCAAGGGGAGAAAAAAGGTTTACATACAAGGATAGATAACATCATAACACAGAATGTGCTGAGTATCAACCAAGAGATGGAGATACTCATTTGTGATATTCGAGGGCTGAAGTATATGAACCTTGGCCTACACGAAGCAAACCAAACTTTTCACCTCAGTTAGAAGGGGGCCCTTTCCAATCAGTTAACTGCAATTCAGGAAATGCTAAACATGAAGTGAAACAGTCACAAAGTATGGTGCATTTGATGTTAGAAACACAATGTCTTTGGACCACAGCAACCAAGAAATGCACATCAAGCTTAGTGTGGGCCTCAGGAGTCGAGTCTAGGCTACTTCCCCAGATGGTCTCATCTTTCCAGGAATCATGGACAATTTGAGAACAATACTAGATTTTCAGACATAATTTTGGACTTCTAGCTGTTGAGTATTTGCCAATTGTCTGGTATTGACAACATAAAGTAAAGAGCACTGGACTATTAGTCAAAAAGAACACTCCATGACAGGCTTGCAAGGTGACATTGGTTAATTTCTCCGAGTCACAGTTCCTCCCCTATATAATGGATATAAACATTAGCCTGACTGATCCACAGAACTCTAGTGAAGAACAAATGAGATAAAGAACATGGAAACTCTTTGTAACTACAAAACCATATGTTTGATTACCAGCATCACTGCTCATTTCTCTCTAAGCTTTATTTACACCACCACCTCCTATGTATCCCCCTTAGTCCTAACAAGAAACATCTCCCTATTGAAAGACCTCTTGAGTTTTTTAAAAGGGAAACCAGAATTTATTCAATACTACATGAACACTTTCATATCTGTTATCTCAGATAAACCTCCCAATAATCCTTGTGAGGCAGTGAGAAATAACCCTCACTATATGGATGTGGTAACTGGGGCTCAGAAAGGTTAAGTGACTTATTTTAAGTTGAACAACTGCTAACCTAGTACACAAGGATGCAAATCCAGTTTCAGTTCACTCTGAAAGCAAGATGACATGCATTACCACAAAACTGTCTTTCTAAATCCTGGTGATACATACAGACAGCCAAACAACAGCTACTTCAGATTCTGCCCTTCGTTACTTTTTAAATAGAAAAAAATATATACAGTTAACCCTTGAATGACACCAGTTTAAACTGCACAAGCCCACTTATATGTGGATTTTTTTCAATTAACGTGTACTACAGGGCTACACAATCCACAGTTGGTTAAATCTAGAGATGGGGAACTGCAGATATAGAGGTTGGATTGTAAAGTTATACACAGGTTTTTGGCTGTATGGAAGTCGGTGTTCCAACCTCCATGTTGTTTAAGGTAAACTGTATATATATGTGTGTGTGAAAAAGAAAGAGATCCCCTGTCTTTTCATAGGTATTCCTCTCTGGCTTGAATGTTTGGTTATCTGTGAGCCCCTCGCACTACTCCCCATGACACACAAATTTCAATTAGAGATCGCTTCTCTATAGCTCGTGAGGAGTACTTGACACCAGTTTGGAAACAGACCCCATTTGCAGGCCCCCATTCTGTCCCCAGCCAATTAACATTACATCAAAAGCCATGGCCATGATGAAGTGTTTATTTCTGTGAAGGATCTTCCTGTGTACTTGCAAAGAAGGTAACTATGCTAAGCTTGGAGGAGAAGCTCCACGAATACCCTGATTATTACTGTCCTGACAGTCCAAAATCGTAAAACTGAAGATATCAATAGATATAAGAATATTAAGATACACTCTTTAAAATACTTGAATGGTATATATTTTATGTTTAGCAAAATGGGATTTGTCAAAGGAGTACTGAGTTAGAATTTGCATATTGACAGAAAACTTCCAAAAGGTGGCCTGTCGAGTGGGCCATCAACATGGAAGAAGACATTCTGGGCTCCAATTTTTTTCTTTGCTATTGGCTCCTATCTTGAAAGTTTTTGCTTTTGCCTTTCTACTATTATTTCTGGCATAGGCTTTCTAAATGAGTCCTTTTTTGTCGATTGGTGTTAGAAAACAAGACCATCACAAGTCAAAAAGTTTGTCAACGTTATACACATTAATTACCATTTTAAAATCAAAACAAAACTGGATATGCAGGGAGGGCAAGCAACAGGTTACTTTACTCCAGAGCTTTCCTTGGTCCTTTTCCAAACTCGTATTAGGCACCATCTTCCTTTCAGAGCCTGTCACTGATGCTGAGTGACCAGGATGTCAGGCTCCACCACAAGACGGATAGTTTGCCCAGCCCAGACCCACAGGGCTGCTGGGACAGGGAGCTTTCTGATCTTCCCAACAGAATGTGCCGGTGACTTAGAGACACTGGGAAGAGAGTCTGAATGCATAGGGTGATTCTTAACTGGGCTCTTTTAATCCCCTGGTAAGAAAGTTTATTGCAGCACTAGAAATAATCAGGAAAGGAATGATTGAATAAACTATATATATTATATTATGGAATTTTATATGGCTCTTAAAAAGAATGTGTTAGATCCAGTCAGATCTACTTACTGAGATATGTTCTTGACACACTGTGAAATAAAGCAAGTTTAAAAAGAAATATTTACAGCATGAGGGGAAAGGAGAAAAAGTAATGAATGTAATGTAATCTCAACTTTGCAAAAAGAATAAAAATTCTAGTTTGGAATTTAAGAGAGAACAAGGAGAATACTAACCACTGTTAGTATCTCCTTACATATTTTAACTTGTAATAATGTGTTAAAATAATATATAAAGGACTTGAAACACATTCACCTGGCAAAATTATGAAAAACACTGAATGTCTCTAAAGTAACATTTTGATAATTTTACCCAAAATAGTATATCTTCAAGTGAAAGTCTCTCACTACCCCAACTAGCCATCCTACTTGTCTATTGTTATTATCCTATGCAACACTGATTGCGTATGCAGTAAATATATATACACACATATTATATATATATATATACATACATATACATACATACATATAAAGTAGAGAGAATTGCTCTCTTCAATGCTTTGCGACATTTAAAAAAATATATAACCCATAGAAAGATGAGGAAACACTACGAAGAGAAACAAAAGAGAGATTAACTTCCATGTTCTTTCAATTTTCTGGGCTTAAAGCTAATTGTGTCTGTTTGCTAACCAAGGTAGCTGACTCACTAGCAACTCTTCCTCTTTTTCGTCTACAGAATTAGCAGTGGAATTTGTATGAGTTCTGCTTTGTCAACTGTGGCTGCTTACAGGAGCTGAAACCATTTGGACATTGGGAGATTTCAAAGAAGTCCTTGCATGGCCCATAGCAAGGTAATGTGATTTACAAATGCCTGGGACACACTTTCTTCTCTACCGAAAATACACAATTTTCAGGATGCCTTAACAAAATACCATTACACAGCCACATATACACACATGCCAGGATCTTTGCAGTCTCCAACATATGAAAATGCAACACCAGCATAGCTGAAGAAGACAAAGACATTCAAGCTAAATGGAGCACTGCAGGAATATATTTATATATAAAGAAAGCACTAGTCAGCTTCCAGTAGGCTAAACATTTCCTGCTAGGAGTATGTTAGTATGTTATAAGCATAATTATAAACAAATAGACATTTTTGCAACCTCTTTCCCTTTCAACTGACACAGTCCATCTTCTTAGCTCATACTCATTCTTTTCTCCAAGTTCATTATTGAAGCCCAGCCCACAAAGAGGCGGATACCTTTTTTTCTAATCTCTGCATCCACATCAGTCACGTCATCCACCTCAGTGAAACCACTACTCATTCTGCATGTAGGACTTGGAATAAACTCTTTACCCTCTAAATCAGTTCTCTGAAGTTATGAGTCAGGCTATCTGAGAAAACACTTAAAGTAAACAAACAAAGGAAGAACATGTATTTTGGAAAGTCAGTGCTTTTCTGGCCCAAAGACAGAAAGAGAGGGAGGGAGACACACACCGGTCTCAGCTGATAACCAAATATATCATCTGTCTCTCCCCAGCTTTCAAAATCTTAATACCTTATGCTAGATTTCTCTGGTTTGATTTTCTGTTTCGGAATATGCAAACCTCTTCCAAACAAGGCAAAAGAACGATAACAGTTGCTTTTTAATGTGGACCAACGAACACAGATAATTATTTATTCATCCAGTCAACATTTATCAAGCTCCTACTAAATTATTACGTGCCAGGCCCTGTGCTAGGCTCACAAGCTACAGAAAGGAACCCATAGTCTGGTGAAATCAAACACATTCTGGTCTTTTCAGTTACCTTTCTTGATCTTAAATCTTATTCTTTGGAAATAAAGTAAAAGTATCCACCTCTACAGGCTTCCCTGGTGGTGCAGTGGTTGAGAGTCTGCCTGCCGATGCAGGGGACACGGGTTCGTGCCCTGGTCCGGGAAGATCCCACATGCCGCGGAGCGGCTGGGCCCGTGAGCCATGGCCGCTGAGCCTGTGCTCCGCAACGGGAGAGGCCACAACAGTGAGAGGCCCGCGTGCTGAAAAAAAAAAAAAAAAAAAAAAGTATCCACCTCTAAAATGTGAATCCTTTAATGTAGCTCCTATTCAACTCAGTATCAAGATAATTTTAGGCTAAACAGAGCTTACATGGAATGTATACATGTATAAAAATTGTTTTTTTTAACTTAGAGACCTTTCTCTTTTTAAAAATTCCTCCAAGTTTCTGTGCCTCAAGTACAAGCCAAAGGGAATCCTAACTTTTGCCTGTTGACACACTTTTTTTTCCCGTGCTTAGGTTCTTGCTTGCTAATATTACAGATTCTTCCAACACATATTGATATGTACATGAAAGCTATTTTTATCACAGAGAATTTTTGACAGCTTAAACCTATAAAATTCAAAATGCAAAGTCAAACTCGTTTTCCCATAATCTTCCAAGTAAAGCAGTAAACAAATCTGAGTACCTTTCCCGCACAATGACACTTGCTATACTAGGACAGGGCCACTTAGAATAATAATATACGCTGATGTGGCTACAGATGAAAAAGATTAACTGCAGCAAACCATGCAACCCCCTTCAGTGTGGGAGTCACTGTCACTATGAGATTTGCCACAATCAGTAAGGACTCCCCCGCCCCACCTGAAGACCTGGGATGGTGGCATGGCAGGCAGCTCCTCCACACGCACAGAGGAGGAGTGGTTAACTCCACAAGAGAGAAGGGGGCCAGACTTCATGGGAAAACAGCCTCTGAGTAGGGTCCCAGAGAATGAGCAAGCAAGTGCCAGTGAGAGGCTGCTCTCAGGCCATCCACTTCTTTTTTTTTTTTTTTTTGCGGTACGCGGGCCTCTCACTGCTGTGGCCTCACCCCTTGCAGAGCACAGGCTCTGGACGCTCAGGCTCAGCTGCCATGGCTCACGGGCCCAGCCGCTCCGCGGCATGTGGGATCTTCCCGGGCCGGGGCACGAACCCGTGTTCCCCGCACTGGCAGGCGGACTCTCAACCACTGCGCCACCAGGGAAGCCCGGCCATCCACTTCTTATCTTGGCCCTTTCCAACCACTCTTGGGACACAAAGTGTTCCTATATTTCGAAAGGGGCACAAAGACTCTCCAAGCTCACAGAAGCCCAAGTTTTGCACTGGTGAGAAAATCATACAATTTTGAAGTTCATGTGATCTGTTTGCACCCTTCCTGTCTCACCATGAACACAGGACCCTGAGAAGTTGGTTCCCCTTTTAATGAGATAGTGGTTTTTAAATGTCAAGTGACTGTTGATGACATCAGTAGGAAGGGGAGAAGGGGAAGTTAACTCTGACCGATGTGGTCACAGTAGAGATGGTTTTGTATCCCTCTGCCTGGTACATGGACTGGGACATAGTTGTCTAATAAATTCAATTAAAGTTTAATTAATATCTGATACCTATAAATTATGAGCAGGCAAACATAGCCTATGAAGGTGCTTTTAATTATTAATATTCTGAATAAAAGCTGAAAGTTCAATTATTAAATATTAAAATGAAATTGGTTACATTAACATTAAAATAGCTTTGGAGGCAGGCTGTGGACTTTGGCAAATACAGGTGTATTGCAGGTGTAAGTAACACTGACAGTCATATGCAGAACAGTAGTTAAAGCACAAACCCTTATAGAACCACCCTCATCCAGAGCATCTGGATAGTTATACTCTCCAGACACCAGTCCTCTCTGGAAAAGATCCATATACGTTAAACTGTCAACAGCCTTGCATGCAGGACCACTCAATCCTGTCTGAAACATCCACAAGACATTTGTTCTACACCAAAAGGTCCTTGATATTTGTTTATATTTGGTCCTTTCCAAAACATCCATGGAGACATTTATTTGGTCTTGATATTTGGTCATGTCCAAAACCATTTGGCATGGACCAAATATGCTCATAGATGATTTGTATAGGACTAAATTTCAAGGATATTTAGACATGGACCAAATGTCTCGTGGAGCTTTGGAAAGGACCAAATGTCTGCTGTGAATAGACTTGCCAACCTGAAGTCAGTTACATATAATTCATCAGGCTTCCCTTGTACAAATATGCAATCCTCTAATACTTTAAAAGACCAGATCCTATCGTCTTAATTCTCCTTTACCATTTTCATGCTCAACAAGCGGAAAAATAAAGCCATTTTATCCTCTGGGCTTATTTTCTTTGCCTACGATTACTGTCGAGAGTGACCCACTGATGACAAAAAATAGTCCCATAATTACTCTTCCAATTTAAAGGTAATTTAAAGCAGTATCTTAAGCATGGACACTTTCAATTACATGCTTTTATTTCAGAAAACTTCATAGCATATATGCTTATCTGTCTTCAAAAGGAAAAATGCAGTGTGATACAAAACAACAGAACTCTTTTTATTAACATACATGTGAATGTGCACCACATCCTTCAAAGGAACTTTAGGGAGCTACATATTTATTCCACCTCTCAGAATATTTCTGTGACTTCGTAAGTGCAGTTCATTTTATATTCATATATAATATAATGATAAAATATTATTTTTAAAAGGCAGCATTATATTTTACAGTTTTTAACTATAGTTCTTAATTACCAACTGTGTGTCCCATTTGTTCGCCCATCTCTTTCATTGCACTTCAGTTTCTTTTCAAAGCCTCCTTAAGTAATTTAGATTTGCATATATTCAGAAGAAAACTGAATTTTCAGTTTTCTGAAGATTTCAAAGCAGTTTTGAGCAGTGACAGCATTACTGAACTACATCAGTACACCCTTGGGATGAGTGTCTTTAAATTAGTCCTTATGTTTGTTAAGCAGTCCATATGGAGCAATGAAAAGTCTGTCCACCTAAAAGTGTACATCCCTGATGTTGAATCCTGCATTGCCTTCTAATAGACTTTCGACTTCCAGAAAGGCTTCTCAGTTAATTGTTTCCACATTTATCAGAAGTAAGATTAATATTACCTATTCTACTACCTTGGAGTCGAACTAATGAATATAAATGTGCTTGGTTAACAACTACACAAATGAAATTTGTTTAGAAATCAGTCATATTAATTTATAGGCACTATAATAGATTATCATTATGAACATCAATTACCCTGTTAAACTATGGTGTTGATGTGGCTCTGCAGACAGCCTCTGATGATGTGAGTTACAAAGACAAAAAAAGATTAACACTGAGACCTTGCCAGAAACTTGGTGTTTAAAAACAGAAAGAACATTAAAAAAAAAATTATTTACAACCTCCCTTCCACCTCCCCATTGACCAACCCAGCCCCACAGACACACACACACCCCTCAGAGTTGGCTACTTTTCTGCAACAGCTGTACCAGATAAGCCACCTGTTGCGGAAAGCCACATCTCCCTTACACTGTTCATTAGAGAGTTTCTCCCAGAAGGTGAACTCCCCATATACTTTCAGCACAAACCCTGTTTAAGTGTTTCCTTAATAGGTAATATGGGATTGAAATTCTCAATTTCTTCGTGATGCCTGAAAAAGAATTCTTCAACTGCGTAACAACATAATGACATAACATGGTGAGGAAAGAAGGGTCGCAAAAGATCATGTGAGAGAGCTCTGCTTTCTCAGTGAGGCTTGTCCTGACCACCCCATTAAATGGTGTTCCTACCCATAGCTCCTGAGAGTCCTTGCCTCTCTCTCCTTTCCCTGAGCTCTTAGTAGCTTCCAACACATATTATAATTATAACTTACTAGGATTGTACTTGCTGTTTACTGTCTCCCTCTACTGGGATGCAAGCTCTACAAAGGCTTTCTGTGGATTTTTCACTGATCTATGCACTAAAGCTATGCCTGGCACTTAGTAGGTACTCTATAAAGTTTGTTTATTGAATGGAACAATTATCTTTTCATTTTTCTTTTTCAAAATGAATTCTTTTCTTTTTGCATAAGAAAATAATACATGTTCATTATTGGGGTAAAATGACGATTCTGAAAAGCATAAAAGAGAGAAAACAAATTGCCTTATATCCCATTATCCAGTGACAGCACTGTTATAATTCTGGTGCATATCCTTCCAGAAGGTTTTCAGTGTTCACATACACAAGCATATCACATACATGTCTTATAAGTATGTATTTTGAAGTCAGATTATTTTTATTTTATATCATGTTGCTATTATATCTTAAAACTACAATCTTTTCCAGGCCAAGATAATTCTAAATTTTTAGTAAAAGTTTTGAAAAAAGAAAAATTTCTAGAAAGCTAAAATTTCAGGATATATACCGCCTATAAAATATGCACAGCCAAAAGCCAAATGCAATAGCAAAAGTAAGGGACATGGCTAAGGACTGAAATCATTCACAAACCTTTCCTTAATTAAACTGAATAAAGTTAATATATAGGTAAAAGGCTTTTGTAAGTGTACACAACTTTAAAAGTCCCAGTAGTGTCTTTTTCTTCTATTTCCTCAATTTAAAGAAAAATTCTTTGGGATGTCTCTTAGCGTCTTTTTGAATGAATTTAATTTTCATCTTTTTTTTTCTTCCAACTGAGAAAAGGGGGAAAATAATTGAGCCTTTTCAAGCCCTGATTTGTTCTCTAAGTTCTCTTCAGTATTTTATTTTTCTTCGCAGGAGAAGAAATCACTGTAGAGTTTTATTAAGCCCAATATTCAATCAAAATCACAGTGGCAAAAATTTTAAAGTTGTTTTGAGGATTTTCTGGGTCATATGGGCAAAACAAATTCCCAAATAGCAAATACTTCAGAAAGAAAAATCATACCACTGAAATATTTTTGTTCATCAAATTATGTATATTGGTATTAACCTACAATTAAGTTAATAGAAGTAAAATTATTTATATGGATGCATTTAACTTTTACAGAAAACTTTTTAAAAATAAAAAGTTTCTGTTATTATATTTATTTATTATATAAGCTCAAAAGAAAAAAGTCCTCATGAAAAATTGTGTCTAAAATATATTCAACTGACATAACAAATAAAAACGTTAAAAAACCTACACATAAATGTATATATATATACACATAATACAAATTTTAAAAATATATGCACAGAAAAACATGGCAAGGGAAATATACCAAAATTTTAGCAGTAGTCCTTTCTTGGTAGTATTACTATAAATGTTTTCTTTGAACTTGATTGTGTTTTCCAAATTTTCTATAATGAAGATTTTTATAATATTAAAAATGGCACAAACGTGTTGAGTACTGTTTTAAAGGCTTTTAATGAGAATAAGCTTATGAGATTCTGTGCTGTAGGGAAGTCATTATTGTCTTCAGTTTAAAGGTGAGGAAATTGAGGATCATAGAAGTAAAATGATTTGGCTACAAGCAATCCAGCTAGCAAGTGACAGAGCACAACCAGAACCCATTTTATTGGGTTAGCCAAAAAGTTCATTTGGGTTTTTTCCGTAACAGAACTTACGGTCAATCCAATATCTGACACCTCATTCCTTGCTCCTTCTATTACACCTCACCAAATATTTGTTGAAGAAAGACTCAGTCTTCATTCAACCAATTGTTACTAAGCATCTAATATATCCTTAACTCAGTGCAGAATTCTGGGTAAGTAGTGCCAAATAAGACTAAAGACCGTGATAGACACAGTGGGGATACACAAAAGAAGCGTAATACAAGGTCTTCACTCTGGAAAAGTCTGTGACCTAATATACAAATAAAATACACACCATTAAAAGAAATGTAAAAATAGAAGTCAATATATGATATATTTAAATAAGTGGTATAAATGAAAATACTATAAAATGTAGAAATGTTATTGAATTTGGGGGCTATTAAGAGAGACTTCACAGAAGCTGTGGAACACATATTGGGCCTTAATATTTGAGAGGGTAGAAAGAAAATAAAAAGGCTTTACCAAGCCAAAGAAATCTTTAGCTAAATCATGAAGATGGGAGTGTAGAAGGCAAATTACAAATAAAGGAAAAGGAAACATGGGGCTATAATAGAGTATTATGCCATATAGAGCTGGAAAAATAAGTTGGACCATGGTCATAACTAGAACCCAAGTTGCAATGAAATGAATTTTATTATAAAGGATACTGTATTTATTCCTGTGAGCCCTGGGGAACCATGAAACTTTCTAAGTCACATAATAAGGATGTGTACTAGATGCACTGTTTGAAAACTGAAGTGAAGGAGATTAGAAGGCTATTAAAAAGGGACATTTGTAAGCAAACCCACCATAATAGGAGGGATAAGCGCTTTACAAAAAGTATCTGTAAATGCACAGACCAAGAATAGCTTCTTTTTTAAAAAAGAAAAGATAGGGCACCATCAGTTCTGAAGATTCATTACAAAGTTTCAGAATTTATACTTTCAGACATGAAAATTCATTACAGTATATGAGTTACTAAGATAGTGTGGTATTCTTCAAGGATAGACAAATAGAAAAATAGAATAAAATAGACATTCCAGAAATAGACACATATACATATGGTTCCTTGATTTGTGACAAAGGGAGTAACTACTAATGTGATCTCTTGTAACTATGGCAAGGGTTTAACTGTTGCTGGTGGACTTCGAAGATTCACAGACAGGAAACTAGATATTGATGGGAAGGTTGTCAATCATGGAAAAAATGGTGCTTAATATATGACTACATATGAATACAATAAAATTCTAGGATTAGTAAATAAATGGCTTCAAGTTATGGTGTATTCCTGTGAATCTTGTATTTAAATATTTTCATACAAGTTGAAAGAACAAGGTATAACCTCCACTTGATTTCAACAATTGTTAACAATTTGCTATATTTAATCTCTCTCTCTAAACATACACACACACACACACACACACAATTCTCGTTCAACCAACTGAAAGCAAGCTGCTAACACGACACTTTCACGTCTAATATTTTAGCACATCTTAAGAATTACATTCTTCAATATATCCATAATAACACAGTTCCACAATGTTCTTTTTTGCACGTTGCAATTGTGACATAATTCCCCCTTTTTCCTGGATATAATCCAGCCTTTAGGAATTTTTGCAGGGGGTGATCATTGGTTTTTTCATGTCTGAAAAAAACTATTTTATCTTCATTCTTGCAAGGTATACCACTCTAGGTTGAAGTTACATTCTACAAGCACTTCATGATACTATCCTCCTTTATCTCTTTTTTGTTGTCGGGACGTTTGCTGATTGTGATGGTTAATTTTACGTGTCAACTTGACTAGGCAACAGGGTACTGAGAGATATTTGCTTAAACATTATTCCGAGTGTGTCTATGAGGGTGTTTCTGGATAAAATTTGAATCAATAGACCGAGTAAAGCAGATTGCCTGCTCCAATATAATCTAATCCACTGAAGGCCTTAATGGGACAAAAGGCTGAGTCAGAGAGAATACGCTTTCTGCCTGACTGTTTTCTAAGACATCCATACATGTTTCCCTATCTTCAGACTCAGACTTGACTGGAACTTACATTATCAGCCCTCCTGCTTCTCAGGCCTTCAGACTTGGACCAGAACTATACCATCAGTTCCTGGGTCTCCAGCTTGCTGACTACAGGGCTTGGAATTTCTCAGTCTCCATAAAAGCATGAGCCAACTTCTTATAATAAATAAACATACATCTAGACATATATATTGTCTTCATCTGCATCTAATCTGCTGTATAAGCTATACACCAAATTGTAATTTCTAATTATTACATTTTTCAGTTTTAGACAATCTGGCTCTTTTTCAAGTCTGCTTCATTGTATTATAGTATCTTATTCCTTAGTTACACATAATTTAAATATACTCATTTATTCTTTTCAAATATACTAAACCTATGTTTCTAAATGCTATATAAGTAATTCCAATACCTGAATTCTTTATACTAGTTGATCCTGTTATTTATTGTTTATGTAGAATCTCTCTCACGGTGGCTTATTTCCCTGCATGTTTTATAATTCTGGGTTGTAAGCTCATGTTTTTTAAAACTTTTTCCTTGAAATTATGTGAGACCTGACTTAAAGTATTTTCCTCTAAACAGGCTCTGAATTTGCCTCCACTGGGTGTCTGGGGAACTACCAAATTCGTTAGCTTTAAATTCTCAGCATGGAATTTTTCAGACTAGACAGACTACAGAGCTGCAGACCTGTGTGAGGTTCCACTTTTGGTAATAAATGATCAGGACAGCCCTTTCCTCTTTACCACCCAAGGCAAGGCCAAGACTGGTAAGTATTCTTACTGTCTTCCTTTGAAGGTTAGGGGTTGCCATATTACCCATTGAACAGACTAAGACTTAAGCTGATTTCCCAACTTGAGTGGGTCCTAAAAGTTTCTTTCCTTGTCCGCAGATAACAGCTCTTTAAAACAAAAGTTGTGAGTCACTAGGGAACCCAGGGAAGCCTCTGAGTACAGTACTCACCTGCCTCTAGATACATGGTTTCTCATTGTTCTGGGTTTATGAAGTATTCTCTTATTTGCCAATACAAACGTTCATTTAAAAAGAGTTTTGAAAATATTTTATCCTACCTTTTAGGGTGCTGTGTACTAGTATAATAGAATTGTTAATTGACTATACCCAGCACAATGGTGCTGTCAGGTTTAGCCTGTGTTTGGCAGTTGGTCTCTGAGGCTCCCACCTGTAAAGGCAGTGAAAACGCAGCACGATAACTAGTCAGTGCTTCAGTCTTGTTTACCAAGGTCAAGCTAGGTCACTGAGTCTAGCCTGGTGACTGTCCCTGGCTGCTTGGAGAAGCTCCACAGACATCGTTTGTAACTGTGCACCTCTGGAACAGGCCCAGAGACAAACTTTTGTGACGTCTGTAACAAGAAGGAGCCTGCCACCCCGCACAAAATTAAGCATGGCATCCTGGTTGGTGTTTTTGTTCATGAAAGGGTAGTGACCTTGCTGGTTTCCTGTGCTGCTGCTTTCCTTGCCGCTGTTGCTTGTGCTCTCCTGACCCCCAGGGTTATCGAGGTGCACATCCATGGTGGTCTGTGGCCCAGGGGCTGATGAAAAAAAAAAGGGAACAGGAGGAAGGAGCATTTGGTACTTGACTGCTCTCCTAATGTAAATCCCATTGCTAATGCACCTAGGCTTTGCCTAGCACTCCTGCTTTCCAGAATACCAAAGGGCTAAGCTTGCAATCATGGGCCTTATGGTCTCCATCCAAGTCATAGGCAAAATGACTCTACTAGATGTGGACTCTTATCCCAGGGATACTGTCATTCCCTGGAGGAAGAGATGCTCACTGATGAGGGAGGCCATTAAGCTCCTGAACCTTCCCCATAACCACCCAGAAGGTCTGCACCACAGGTGATAGTGCAGACACAGCTGAAAACTTTAACTTTACATGGCTAGAAACCCAAAATATTCCCAGGAAATTTGTACAGAGGAAGAAAAGGAAAAACAAGACAGGAAGCTCACATGATAGGAAAGGGACTGTAGCAGAGGATGGTTTTGATCCATCAAGTCTGGGCTGTAGGCCCAGCACTTCTTCCCGCAACACTCTGCTGCTTATGTCTGTTGCAACAAAGATTCTAATTCTCGGGATTATAGGGAAATACTCATGGTGCCCTTGTGGTGCCAGATTCAAACCCAATCTAGGCCCAGGGTCTTTAGATCATATAAATCAACCATTGCTAACTCTGTCAATACTAATTTGAGGGTCTCTGGAGGAAGCAACTTATAAATATAATCAGGGTAGAGAGGATCCCCCCCGCAGGTATATCCAGTGACCAAAAACAATAATAAGATAAACAAAATACGGAAAGGAAGAAACCTGGATACAGGGAGGAGGACACTAAGAAAACAACAACCTAAAACAAAGGCCCACAATTTGACCCAATTAAAAATACAAAATTTACTGAACGAATTTATATAGCAGATGATGAAGGTTCACTGATTGCCTTCTGTGCCTCTCCATATAGGCTTTGAATTAACTCTAATATCTGCTGAAATTCACCAAGTGGCAAACATTTATGGCTTTAACCAATACTAGGGCTAAAATTACAATTATACCTGGGAATTCCATTAATTTAAACATCATATCCCCCATAATGGAGTATTTACCTATGGGAGTTACTGAATATAAAAGAGGACAAATAGGCATGCTTCACCTTAACCATCAGAACTCTGTCTTGCTTAAATTCTCCATGGTTATAGCACTCATCGCTCTAAAATATCCCTTGGGCATGGGCATGGATACTCTGACCCAATGAAAAATAAATGAAAATTAAATTAAGTCTTTGACACTTACAAATTGGTTTGACAAAATGAGAACCCATGACCTTCCCCACCCCTTCCCCCAGTTAAAATAGTTAACATGACTCAAGGTAATTTAAAACAGGGTCTTCCAGTATTAAAACTTGTTTTATAAGAGGAACTGAGTGAAGGGTTGTTATTCCCACTGTTTCTGCATTTAACAGCCCTATTTGGCCTGTTAAACCTGAAACAAAAGAATGGTGCCCCATAGTGGATTGCTGCAACTGTAAAGCCATGGTCCCATCCCATTAAGGCCTCTGTACCCAACAACTTAATTATTAAAGTTGCTGACTCCATCCAATCAGCAACCGGTCTATATTTTGCTGCTATAAATTAGGCTAATAAGTTCTGTACAATGCCTAGTTCAACAGCCTCTCAGCCACAGTTTGCCTTTACCACTGAAGGGACACAATCCACCTTTACAAGGATACCCATGGGATACCTCAGCATCCTTGCCATTGCACACAATCTCCACAGGCCAAATCTTAACTGTATCCACCTTTCTCCAGATATGACATTACATCAATGACATCCTCCTCCAAGGAGATTTGTTTGACATACTCATTAAAGACATACAAATACTCACAAAGGAGCTCCCAAAAGGGGGATGAACCATTGTCCCACACATAGTGCAAGGCCCTGCCACTTCCATTAAATTTCTGAAAGTTACTTGGTAAATTGAAGGTTCTCTGACATTGTCATGAAACAGGTATTGACCCTCTCAGCAACCACAAGGTCAGTACAAATTCAACAACTTTTAGCCCCTTTTAGGTTCTGGAGGCAACATATTCCTCATTTACAAATTTTACTTAATGTCTTTGATGCTGTTTCTTCTAAATGAGCCTACCTCAAAGGGGACTCCTTCCAAAAAAGGCTCTAGAAATCTGTCCAAATTGAAATCAACAAGCACTCTAGTTTGCGCCCTCAGAGCCCTCTTTACTGTAGCTATAGCAACCTCCTCTCTTGCCTCCTGGAGTCTCTGGACCACCTATGAAGGTTGTAAGTTGCCCATGGACTTCTGACGCAAGAAACTGCCCTTCTCAGCCTGGCACTATACACCATCAGGATAGCCACATACTGGCCTCTTCTGGAAATAGAGGCTATCACAAACCTTGAGCCTGCAACCCTCTGTGCCCAGCTACCCACTATGCCTTGAGTTATCCAAGCAGCACTTCAACAGCTTGAGGCATGGCTCCTGAGCCTTCCTTGCTACAAGATGGAGTCACACCTGGGCCTTCTGGCACATTTCCTCTGTTGGAGGGGGTGGCCTCCCCTGTTCTCAGTCCCTTCACTAATACCCCTATGCTAGAAGAGGTCACCCCTATCCCAGAGTCCTCTGATACCTGGGGAGCCTTTTGGGGATCAACTGAATGGACAGAAATGGAAGTCTCTACACTTTACTAATGCTGGTGCCACCATGATAAATGATGGAGCTCGGAGAAGAGCTACTCCTTCTCATCATTTAACCAAAATGTCCCTGATAAAAGATAGGACCCAAGAGTCAGTACAACTGGCACACTTCAGGCAATCGACATTTGATGCCATCTATACATCTTTACAAGTTCTCAGGCCATGACCTAAGAGTTGCCCCCTTTGGGGTAAAGAACTCCAGGAATCTCTTGCTCCACAGTTACTCAGAATAAATCAAGGTAACAGATTACATATACTAAGGCCACGATACAAGTCCTCTGCAGGATGCTCTGTATCCTCTTTGGAGTTCTAGATACTACCAAGAGTGACCAAGACACTCATTTCACTTCCAGAATACACAGTGCTGGGCTCTTGAAGAAGACATTCAGTCAAACTTCCACCTCCCCTGGGGCCCCAGGCAGTCAGCTCCAGGCAGCTGGTGAAATTGAAAGCCTTCATGGGTTTCTTAAAGAATTCCTATTCGTCACAAAGTGGAAAATTCTTGCTCACCTCCTGGAGATACCTACTCCTTACACCAATGCCACACGGACCTCTCAATTGCCTTTATTGATTGCAAATGGGGACACCTCTAAAGTTCCTGGTCAGGTGCCTACTTTGTTCCCTAAAAGTCTCAGTCATCACCAAGGTTTAAACTGATGTCAAGGGATCAAGGGGTCACTTGTGGCACAAAACCAAAAATTAAGGATTAGTATAATGTGGTGCCTTGACATTTGATAAAATAGGTCTCGAATGGCCTAACCCAAGTTCCCTTTCCCACTCAGTTCCCATGGGTAACATCCCCTAGCCAAACACCCTCCTTATTAAAGGCATCAGGCACAATTCCTGCTCATCTCCGAGTAGCAGAATTATTCAAACAAGCCAATCATATCCTCCCACAGGGACCAAGAAGCACCCCACCCTTACTACTGCAAAGCCTGCCTCTCACAGCCCTGGTTGTTCACTTTGTTCCCAAGTGTATCCCCTGTGTGGCCCTGCATGGTGTCCTCTTCCCCAGGCTGTGAGTATATATGATGAATAAACGGCTGTCCATTTCATCTGATCTCGCCTGTCCAGTGCCAGGTGTCATGTATTAGCCATCCCCATAACCCTAGGGTGGGAATCCCTCTTTCACCAATGGGGTAAACAGGAGTCAATTTAAATACCCTACCACCAATACCACTTTCCTTTCCCTCTTGAAAGGGAACGGTAAGTATAAGGAGGACAAGGCATCAGGTTCACGTACGTTTTGTGCCCATGCTGACCCTCACTGAGTTGCAGCTTGTCCTGTTTCATCACTGTACACTGGGATCTACTGCTGCTGTCTCAGGTACAACTATAACCTCAACTAGAGGTAAGTGCAGCTGTATGCTCTTTGTTCCAACCTCAGAATATTTAGGGTCCATGGCCTATTTAAAGCACTCTGTGTTCTTCTTGAGGTCATTTCAGTCTCTCCTGCACCCCTCTGAGGGCGTGGGAACTCCATGAAGCAGCACTCAGGCCCATCTGCTGAAGCTCACCATTGCTTCTCTTTCTAAGGTTATACAGGATATGGAACTTCTTTAAAATGCTCAGTTTCCCTGGGAATTAAGACCTAGTCCTTTCTACACTTGGATTTCCTAACCCCATTCAAATTTCTACTGCTTAAGCCTCCTCTGGCTCAATTCATTGAGTCCTGGGCACCATCCCAAAGACTCAGACATTGCCTAGGGTCTCCTCACATCTTGAATTCTTCTCCTACCAGCTAGTTAGTGATTCCCTTCCCTCCCAGAAATACCAAAAGGAACTCTTATGTCATCATATACTCTCTCTCACTCTAAGGTCTGTTCTCTGTTCTCTAGTCTCAGATGGCTCAAAAAAAGCTTTTGCTCTCAAAAAGTCAAGTTATTTTCTAGAGATAACTTTGACTTGCAAAACTTTGCTCTTTGTTTTCATTTTAAAAAGCTAATCAAAAAGTTAAGCGAACTTTTAACCTAGATAATGTATATGACTCCTCAGTGAATAGTGTCTATAGAAAGCATTAAAGGAAGTAGAAAGGAGTAAAGAAACCTTAGTTGATAATTAAAATAATTATCATATATATGCATTTAAAACAGCTACTCTTAGTAGAGTCCTTACTTAGCAAGGTAGTGAATTGCTTCATATACATTATTTTATTTAATCCTTATAACAAACATCAGAGATACAGAAGGGGGGGAGGATTATCTCCATAATTCAAATGAGACAACTGAAATTTTGTCTTCCAAATATTAGGAACTGTCTCTAAATTACGATCTAAAGTCCTGTTATGTGTGATTCCAAAACATGGTCTTTTAATTATTTCATTATATTGCTGCCCCTCTATTGGGCTGGCCAAAAAGTTCATTCATGTTTTCCTGTAACATCTTATGGAAAAACCCAAATGAACTTTTAGGCCACCCCAATAGAATCATAGGCCTTATAAATTTGGAAGAGATTAGAATAGAATAAAAATAACTAGAGTAATGAAGTTAGGGATCCAGGACCCACTTAAGAGCTCACCTACTATGCTACTACCATATGCATATTTTCTCTCCTTGATCAACATATTCTCCAAAACATTAAACCAAACTCAAGACATTGTTCAATTCATGTGTTATGAAACTTTAACTCAATTTTGAATCATAAAAATGAAGATCATGTGATTGAAATAACATACACAAGTTTGAGTAAAAATTACTTCTTGTTTTCTTTATACTTCTTATTAACTATTACATAATATACCTACATAGTATAATTATATAACCTGTGAACACACACATTCAGATGCCTTAAAATCCTTTTACAGAATAACATGGAAGCAAATTCCTATTGCTTATGGTGTAATTTCATCTATAACTTAATTATTGTTATGTTTAGTTGTGTTAGTTTTACCTCGCAACTTTTCTTCCATGTCACAACAATTAGCAGAATTCACTGAAAATAGTAAAAGGTCAATATAAATGTTTGTTTAAAGATTCTAAGATTTTGGGGAGACCTTCAAGATGGCAGAAGAGTAAGATGCGGTCCTGCCCACCAGAAAGACAAGATCCAGGCTCATCCACCAGAACACAGGCACAAGTCCTCTAAATGGATTAAATGCTACAAACAAAAGCCATAGACTAGCTGAATGGATACAAAAACAAGACCCATACATATGCTGTATACAAGAGACCCAATTCAGGCCTAGGGACACATACAGACTGAAAGTAAGGGGATGGAAAAAGATATTCCATGCAAATGGAAATCAAAAGAAAGCTGGAGTAGCAATTCACATATCAGACAAAATAGACTTTAAAATAAAGACTATTACAAGAGACAAAGAAGGACACTACATAACGATCAAGGGATCAATTCAAGAAGAAGATGTAACAATTGTAAATATTTATGCACCCAACATAGGAGCACCTCAGTACATAAGGCAAATACTAACAGCCATAAAAGGGGAAATCGACAGTAACACAATAACTAGTAGGGGACTTTAACACCCTAGTTTCACCAATGGACAGATAATCCAAAATGAAAATAAATATGGAAACATATGCTTTAAACGATACATTAAACAACATGGACTTAATTGATATTTATAGGACATTCCATCCAAAAACAACAGAATACACATTTTTCTCAAGTGCTCATGGAACATTCTCCAGGATAGATCATATCTTGGGGCACAAATCAAGCCTTGGTAAAGTTAAGAAAATTGAAATTGTATCAAGTATCTTTTCCAACCACAAGGCTATGAGACTAGATATCAATTACAGGGAAAAAATCTATAAAAAATATAAACACATGGAGGCTAAATAATACAGTACTTAACAACCAAGAGATCATTGAAGAAATCAAAGAGGAAATTAAAAAATACCTAGAAACAAATGACAATTAAAACACGACAACCCAAAATCTATGGGATGCAGCAAAAGCAGTTCTAAGAGGGAACTTTATAGCAATACAATCCTACCTCAAGAAACATCTCAAATAAACAATCTAACCTTACACCTAAAGCAATTAGAGAAAGAACAAAAAAACCCAAAGTTAGCAGAAGGAAAGAATTCATAAAGATCAGATCAGAAATTAATGAAAAAGAAATGAAGGAAACAATAGCAAAGATCAATAAAACTAAAGGCTGGTTCTTTGAGAAGATAAACAAAATTGATAAACCATTAGCCAGACTCATCAAGAAAAAAAGGGAGAAGACTCAAATCAATAGAATTAGAAATGAAAAAGGAGAAGTAACAACTGACCCTGCAGAAATACAAAGGATCATGAGAGATTACTACAAGCAACTATATGCCAATAAAATGGACAACCTGGAAGAAATGGATAAATTCTTAGAAAGGCACAACCCTCCGAGACTGAACCAGGAAGAAATAGAAAATATAAACAGACCAATCACAAGCACTGAAATTGAGACTGTGATTAAAAATCTTCCAACAAACAAAAACCCAGGACCAGATGGCTTCACAGGCGAATTCTATCAAACATTTAGGGAAGAGCTAACACCTATCCTTCTCAACCTCTTCCAAAACACAGCAGAGGGAGGAACACTCCCAAACTCATTCTATGGGACCACCATCACCCTGATACCAAAACCAGACAAAGATGTCACAAAGAAAGAAAACTAGAGTCCAATATCACTGATGAACATAGATGCAAAAATCCTCAACAAAATACTAGCAAACAGAATCCAACAGCACATTAAAAGGATCATACACCATGATCAAATGGGGTTTATCCCAGGAATGCAAGGGTTCTTCAATATACACAAATCAATCAATGTGATACAACATATTAACAAACTGAAGGATAAAAACCACATGATCATCTCAATAGATGCAGAAAAAGCTTTTGACAGAATTCAACACCCATTTATGATGGGTGGGAGGGAGACGCAAGAGGGAGGAGATATGGGGATATATGTATATGTATATGTATAGCCGATTCACTTTGTTACAAAGCAGAAACTAACACAGCACTGTAAAGCAATTATACTCCAATAAAGATGTTAAAAAAAATTAAAAAAAAACGATTCTAAGATTTTTTTTGGTTTAATTTTAGACTTAAATTTTTGCTGTACTTTTTCTTTTCATATTTTAACCAAAAACTGCAAAGAAGTTTGCACTTTATGCAAAGACATTTTCTGATTACTTAGAGAAGACCCCAAAGAATGTAGCAAAGGAAACCCACTATTACATTCCATAGGGGTAACTGACAGTTGACTGCACTGTATTTACCAGATCTTTTAGTCACCTTTATACATTTTTAATTTTTCATTTTATACAAATAAACATGCATTTTACTGTAAAATTCTGAACTCTACCCTTGAAAGCTGTAATTATGATTTGGTGATCTTCTCCCAGCCGCCCTAGCTGTATACACCTTGGCCTGAATATACTTTTAGCTCAGTAACTACTAAATGATCAAGCACTCTGCTTCATCCATCTGCTCTAACAGTGACCTCTTTTGAATTTTTTTTTATGAGGTTTGGATATTTCTTTTTATAGCTTTGCCAATGTAATCATATTACATTCTGACACCAGGCAGTGTAACTTAATTCTTCTTTGTATGAGCCACTCCACAGAGAAGAACTAGATTTTTCACCTTAACGCTTGATTAACTTGTGGGAAAAAGCAGGCAAAAAACATGAGGTCTCTGGGAAAACTGTTAGCTTGCCTATGCCTGGAGACTAACACAGTGAATTTAAAGCAAATTAGCGCTTAAGATTAAAAAAAAATTCTAATGGGGGAGAGCGGGAGAAATAGAGGAAGAGAGGGTGGGTAAAAAGCCTATTTACCTAAAATTAATCTTATGCCAGATGAACTAGAGCAGTGTTTCCCAAACCTGCCTGCTCAGAAGACTCACATGGGAAGTTTGTTAAAAATACAGGTTCCCAGTGCCTTCCCTAGAACCTTGAATCCTGTGTGTTTGACACCATATGTATTGCAAACACTCTGGAAGATTCTTACTCCCACACAAGTCTGAGAATAACTGAACTGGAGTAAAGGTTAGGTCAGATTCTTCTCCATCTTTCTCTAATAATACACTGAAAAAAATCTATAAATGATGTTGCTTCAGGGTCTAAGAGTATGTATCACCCAAAAGGATGGACTGTTTACTGGTGGTTTTAGCAAAGTATACCAACACATGCACACAGCTTTGGAGATCTACACATCCAATCTTCGACCTTATTAAAATTACCTTGTAGTAAATTAAAAATTAAATTATAAAACTAACTTTGTCCCGACTTGCTCTATCAGGACACATACTGATGGCCTTGGTTACATCAGTCATCCCCTGGGCAGGCTCTTTCACCTTTTACTCCAATAACCAACCCTGAAGTTCACCACTAAACTAGTTTAATATGGTTTTCGCTAAATGTTCTATGTTGGTGACTTGTTTTACTCGCAGAAGATCACACCTCTAGGGTGGCAAGAACAAATGGGGTCTAAGTGTGGACAGTGGCTAGTAGGCGTTCAATGAGTGCTTTTTGGGTTAACTTAACATCGATCTAACTGTGCAGTCCACCTCATCTGCAGATCCTGTCTGTGCAGATAGGAAGCTTACGTTACTGAATTTGATAAAAGTGCTCTGTGTTGGCATTTTAAGCATTGCTGCTTTAAACCCTAGGCTGGCAGTGTTCCTGAGCCAAGAAAGACCTTTCGAGTCATCCTGCCACTTTGATCCATTTCACATCAGATTTTTATTGTTATCCTTTGACATTTGATTAAGGATAATGGTGACTTTTAGTAGAGAAAAATTCCCCCAAATTCATCATAATTAAAATAACTGAAGAAAACACTACAAAGCTGACTCTGTTTGTAATGATCTGAAGAGTAGAATAATTACAGAAAATTCTCAAAGATCCTCACTAGCAGGGGTAAAGTGAAGCGAAAAGGAAGCATGGATAAATACATGGATACATTAAAAATAGCAGAAAGAACTACTCACCAAAGCTTGTTGACCCTGGAGAGTCATTTTGAGAGGTCAGAACATCCTGGATGATATTGACTAAAATATCTCTTTCAGTCTCTCAAAGAGATTGTAAAAAAAATGGACTAAGAAAAAGTCAAGATTGAAGAAGATCTCATTTAATTCAACTATATTTGGGAGGAGCATCATTTATAGATGTGCACCTCCTGAATAAAAAAGATCATAAGTAATGTTTTGAAATGTGGTCAATGTAAAACAGCTGTTTATAATAGGACAAATGAACACATCTTGGAGTACAATTTTATTACAACAATATATCTAACCTCTGGTCAACTGCAGACTCTTCCAGACCAAATGCTTTGCACCCTTCACTGTCTTCCTTCATCCATTTCCTCTTGTTCTCCTCCCCAGGCCCTGCTCCTGCTATAGACCTTCCAATGTCCTCTTCCCCTTCATCCTACCCAAACCAGCTTTTGGAAAATATTTACTTAATTTTTTCACAGGAACATGATCTATGTGTGGCTCCCTACAAGGAAAACTCCAAAGTCTCCGACCAAAGAAGCAAACTGTCAATTGTGGCACTTCCAGAAATTAGCTAATGGAAGAGGAGTGGTATTTGGGAAAGACAGGGCAAAGACTTTCCTGAATTCTCAGCATTTTATCTTCCGCCTGTTTGTAAGGTTGGTGGGGGTGTTGGAGTCTAATCTGTGCTCTTGGTACCACAAATTGCATGACGTTGGACAGATTCTTTAACCTCTTTGAGGCTTAGTTTTCCTAGTCCCTGTCATGCAATGTTTCTTCAACGACTAAAGTATGCCCTTATTTTTCATTTGCAGTGTAGGCAGGAGAACTTAGATTCTTACAGTTTTATTTCTAGTAATTAAGTAGCTTTCAGTTGTTACCTCTTTCACTCCTCTTACCTTACACACTTAAACCCACATAAACGTCCCAATCATTTAACAAAAATAGGCAGGAAAGAAAGGGGAAAGCAGTGATTAAAGCTATTCTAATTCATTTATAAAATTTTAAAGGCCAATTTGTTTCACTTTTAAGACCTCTGGACTAGGTGTATTTGTTGCAATAACCCCCAAAACTTGGAATTTTCTGAGCTAGATGGATAAATTTTACTAAAAAAATTTTACTTCTACTGAAAAGTGTGAGCTTAAAGAAAAATCCATCCAGAATGTATATGACAGCTCTAGTTTCATTTGAACTACGAGTGCTCTGGTTCATGTTACTCATGTGTCACCAGGCAACTGTCCCTGAGTCTTTCAGTCTCAGGGGTGTTGACTCTTAAATTCCAAGCTACATACTCCACCCGAGTACTGAGGTTTCTGAAAATCTCAAAACTTTGCACGCTGGGGTGTGCAGGACAGTGACAATATATAATCATACTTCATAGGGTACGGAGAGTGAAGTGTTCTGGCATTTTCAGAAGCCCCTATCACAGGTGTGGAAACAATGAAAACAATACAAGTGTTCATAGGTTTGGGGGTTTTTTTGTTTCCTTGTTTGTTCTTTACCTACTTGTGTTATGTCACTTTCCGCAGCAAAACCTCTCTGAAGCATGGATAGAAAGCAGAAGTACCTATCATCTGTTAACTTGAATAGTCTTCATATTTTAAAGTATTTTAATTGCCAAGATTAAAATTTGAAACCTGTTTCCCAGTAACTTCTAAATCAGGAGGCTTTCTGTAGTCTGAAACACTATGTTTCTTTGATGTACTTTTAATTTAAGATAAGTTAGCCCTGTCAAAGCAGAATATTTTCGCTATTTTTTCCCCACAGGCATTTGTTCAACTGAGGCCAAGCAGAATGGCCATTTTGCTGCTGCATTCTATGCATGAGGTAAACTCTTTTGAGCTTAAGAGTGTTCTCTTTCTTTTAATCCTTTCTATAACCTGCCTCCAGATTTATCTGAGAAACTTATGTTGAGTCATTCTCATCTCTATTTTTCATATCCATAGTAGTAATTATAACTGTAAATAGAATTTTTAGTATTCTTAAAACTGCACTTTTAAAATATTAGCTGCAATCTGGCTGTCTCTCCCTTTAATTTATTCCAGTGGTAACTTCCATTTTTAAAATTAAGGGTAATATGTAAACATGTGATTCATTTTCTAATTCTATCACCATCTATAACTGGGGGCAAGTGACTAACTTCTCATAACACATTTTTAATGACCTGTGAAGTTCAGTAGCTGGGTGAAGATTAATAAGTATGTTTTCCAAATTTAAAAATATATAGAAATATTTCAATAGGCTAATTTAAAAACTTGAAATGTAGCATTTTACACGAGACTCATGAGTCTCAACGTGACCTTAACCACAGCATACCTAATCTAGTTTCTTTTTCCTATTTTACAAATTAATGGAATTGATGCAGAGTCAAACGAATCAATGCCATTACAGACTGTCAAGAGAAACCAAAAAATGACAATGTATAAGTAACTTGGAAATATGTGAGAATTTGGGGGCTAGAAGGAACTCCGGTCATCAGCAAATTAATAAACAAAAATTAAGCAAACAGACAAACAAACAAACAAAAAGCAACCCTGAATTCAAAGATGAGGAAGAGACCAGATTGCAGATATGACGGAGATCTGGTTAATTTCAGAATCAAGTCTAGACATCATGTCACTGGACATCTGGGCCAGTACTTATCCCACAATAATGACGGTTTCTAATTTTTTCAAGGATAAAAACTACTTTTTAACATCATATCACTAGTGGATATGGTGGGTGTAATCTGTAAGGGGAAAAGGCCCAGCCTCTCGGGTGTGTGCAGCCCTTCTGCTACCGCACTCGATGAAGGTCAGGCCTTCCTGTGGTTAGGGGAAGGTTTCTGCTTGTAAAGTCTATTAGGGAAGCATATGTCCATATCGTGACCTTGAGCCTTGCTTAGAAGTGATTTCTGCGTTCTTCTAAGGCTTTATGAAAAAAATAAAAGCATTCACCTCCTTGACTGGAAAGCCCTCTTGCTTGAGAGTGGACTGTTGGGATGGAAGGAGGCTTAGTTAAATGAGAATTCCAGTTTGGAATGATGAGATTCAGGTCCTAACAGTTACTTACTGTTGTAATTTAAAAGTTGTATTCATTGGGGTATGAATTGCATAAATGCCAAAAATATAACGATCATAACATATACTGATTTCTCTATGTGTAGGGAGAGGGATTCTAGCCTAGATTCCAGGGAGGCAGAACAAGACTGAAGAACCTTGCCTGTGGAAGGTGGGCAGAAACCTGAAACAAGGTGGTCGGCTGGATACTAAGGAGAGAGCCAACCAGTAGTGGGCCCCGGAGAATGGGCACAATGAATGGACTTGTGTAGTAATGATGTTGAATATCTAATTCTAGGTTTCTTTTTTCTGCACTATAATTCTCTCATATTATCCTCAAGTCTTTGGTAAAGTTTACTATGCACTACAACCATCTTAGTGATATCTCTGCTTTGGGCAACAAAGGGAGTACCCTGGGGACAGTCTAAGATGACATAGACTAGAGAGAGTTGCAACAGCATCAAAAAGCTTTAGGAGACAGCAGGGAATGGTGAGCAGGGAGACCAGAGCACCAGACCAGAAAAAGTGACAGCTAGCACCCAGGGTAGATTCATAGACTCTGAGGATTCTAAGAAATAGTAGGTGTGGGGAAAACAAACAAACAGAACAGATTGTACCTCCTGGAGTGTGGAAGCTACGACTATGTTTATTGAGGTTTAATAGCAAGATGACTCCTCAAAGTTGAAGAACCTACACTTTTTAGATATCTGTTGATTGAGAAAACATTTAACAGTTGAAAAGGTACTATAAAATAAACATTTTAAAGAAATTAACCCTTATTTTTATAACAATAATCTATATACATTTGAAAAATGTTAGTATATATGATATGTGACAGTATTTATTCAGACACAGATGCATGGCTTTGTGGACCCCCTCGACTAATTCTATAGAATTCTAGGGGATCAGGATATTCATTGTTGGCAAACACTGGACTGTATCATAAATCATGGCCCTAATGGCCAGCACCCGTCTCCTGTAACAACCATAATTTTAATCACTAACTTGTCAGCCTTCTTCTACCTACCTTTAATTCCGCCCTTCTTCCATGTGGAATTATAGGCTATTTAAAAGTTAAAAAAAAATGTTTAACACTTGGGTAATCTAAGTCCCTCAGATAGCTCTCAGAGATCGAAAGGCTAGGTAACCATGATTGTCGATGTTCAGTAGACAATTCCAGAGGGTCTCAGCAATATATGGGTAGAACAGAATGCAAAAATCTCTCATGCTAGATTCCATCCCACAGTCCCATCATTTGTTCAGCCCAGAGTCCTGGGAGCCTATTTTGAGTACTGACAGCCCACCTCCAGTTTCGGGCTGTGGGCTTACACATTAATGGCATCCTTGCCTTATCCAAGCGTCATTTGTTACAGTATGATAGTCACATGACAGAGAATCATTCTTGAGGGGAAAAAAATAAGATATCACTCCTGAAAACTCTAAATTATTTTCAGCAAGGCTGGGATGGAAAGTCTCAATTAGCAAGTGCAATAAAGATGTGACATTTAAAAACAAATTATAACACATTTCCATCCTTCATTGGAATACTGAATGATGACATATTGTTCTTTTATAGTTGCCATTTCCAAGTTTTAATTGCCTTGGTTTAATTGGTTGTATCCAAAGAAATGTCAATTCGGTAATTACCCCTATGCTATTGGAATCACCTTCATTTAACGAGCAAAGGAAAACTGACTTCTGAAAGGGAAAAACAATTAAAATATAATACCGGGGAAATACTGTATCATTGAGGTATTAAAAAATAATATTGTATAAGACTGAAACTCAGTTTATTTCACAGGAATCAAAAAAATGTTCTTTTTAAATTCGAAACAGTAATATACCAAATACATAATCAAACATAAATTAGTTAATACAGAATCATGTTCATTCATTTATAAATTTATTAATTCACTTAGAAAATATCTACTGAGTGCCAATGATATGCCTGGCAAGAATTATATAACTACTTTCATGGAATCTAATGGGTGAGAAAAAAATAATCAACACAAATCCGTGTATGAATACAAACTGTGGTAAGTCGTAGATGAAAAATTATGTGGACTTATGTGAGTGTATCAGAACCTGACGCATTGATAATACGAGCTGAGATATGGACAAAAGGAACATCTGGTATAGAGGTAGAAAGAGAGTATTTCAAGCACAACAGAAGAGCACAGCACATTTCAGGAACTGAAGGAAGGCCAGTGTGGCCCAAACGCAGAGAAGAAGGTAAGAAATGGCACAAGATGGAGTAGCTCACTTAACAGGGGCTACATGATTGAGGCGTGTTAAAGATTGGGTCTACTATTCTAAAAGTACTGGGAAGCCACTGAAGTCTTTTAAGCAATAGTGTGACAATCAAAATTGAATTCTTAGATCACTTTGGCTACAGCAAATGGAATAGACTGAGAAAGAAGAATGGATTCAAGAGATAAGTTTGGAGGCAGCTGCAGTATTCCAAGTGAGACATAATAAATTAGAAGGTAGGGTTTACGCCTTCGATTTAACAATCCATAAAGTCTACAGTTATTTGTATTCTACAAGTGACCTATTTTCAAAGAATTAAATGTGTCGGAGCTAAAAGGAAAGCAGAGTGATAGAATAGAAGGTATGTGTGCTTTAGAAGGAACTACAGCTGGCTTAGCATTCTGGTCTGAACTTTTCGCTCCACTCCTTGTTAGCTGAGGGATGTTATGTGAGGCATTAAGCTCTCTGAGCCTCAGCTCCCACATCTTCTGAGTGCACATATAATACCTCCCACAGTTGAGAAGATTAAGTGGGACAATGTGTGTGATGTTCTCAGCATGGAAGGCCAGTTAACACTGAAGAGCCCAGGACACATCAGCGGGTCTCATCCCCTCCTATTACAGATCTTCATCTTCCTTTTGAAACTTGTTCCTCCTCCTGTGTTTTCTTTCTCAGTGAATAGCACTATAATCCATCCAGTTGCACAAGTCAGAAACCCAGCAGGCATCCTTTCCCCTCACCTTCCATGATAATCAAGTCATACAAAGTCTATTCTCTAAATAGCTCTTGAACCAATGGACTGACTGCTCTGCTCTTTCACTACCCTAGTTAAGGGTACCAGCCTCTCTAGATTAGATGATCCTCTTCACTCATTACCCTGCCTCCATTTTGTTGTCCCCTAGTCCATTCTTTACACTAGCCAAGCAAATATCACTATCTCAGTTCTCTGACTACTCCCCTTATGCCAAGAAAACGTCATCCAGTTCCTTAGCATGGCTAACAACACCCTCCCTGATCTACACTCCGCCTACTTCCCATCCTCACCTCTTGCCACTCCTCCCCCCACCTTAGGTCTGGCAGGTGAAAGAAACTGCTCCCCATTTAGGACGTGTAGCTCCCAGACGTACTCCCTTCACCTCCACATTCAGGCCACCGGCTGGAGCACTCTCCCTCCAAAGCTTCTCTTGTTTAGGTCAACAACTACTCAACACTGAGCCTCAGCTCAGAAAAAAAAAAGTGTCTGGGAGGCACTTTTGCTCCACTTGACTGTATCCCAAGTATGTTGGACAGCCTATAACATGAATTTCATTATTTGAATGAATTGAACAAGCGGTCAAGTGAGGTCTAAGGAGTCTGATTGGATTGGCCAAGGTTACATAGGTTAGGGGTTACTGTGAGGAGAAGATCCAGGTCTTCGGCCACATGTTGCAGTGTCCCCTTCTCTCCATCATGCTGACATTTTGCCTTATTAATCTCAATTGCACTGGCTCTCCTCATTAAGCCTTTGAAACATTCTCTTCACGTGGTTGCGAAATATTGCTCATTTATACTGAGGCTTATAGTTTTTGCACTCAAAACAGACCAATGTCCCCTCCTTCCAAAAGCCTTCCTGGACTCCCCTAAGAAGTGGTAGCCGTGGCTCGTGTGACACTCTCAAGCATTCCTGTAGCATTTTTATACTGCTCTCCCTCCCTGTGATACTGTGAATTCTTCCGAAACTAGGACCATGCTGGCTTCATTTTACATCTCTGATACCCAAGACTGTTCTTGGGACAGAATAGTGGTACTTGACATTTGTTGATTGTAATGGCTCTTCAGAGCTGAACAGTATCCAAATAAGGGCATCTAAAGTGATGTAAGGAATGCCAGGGGGAAAAAATGATGCAAGAATAAGAAGACAGACTAAGATGATGATGGCTCTGCTATACAGAGATAGGGAGTTTGAGAAAAGGCACAGACGGCTCTGGCTAAGAGGAAGAATCGAGAAGGTGATTGAGAAGATGATGCCACTGCTGGAACAGGCTTCCTCTCCTAGTGAGAACCTTCAGTCCCTCAGAGACCTTACTGCTTCTTTTTATTCAGGACAGAGAACTGGAGCCAGAAAAGAAGAAGCTCTCACTTTCAGACAGCTGGAAAGGTAAGTAAGAAAGCTGAGTCACAGAGCACTTTCTATGCCTGCTGGGAAGCCTACAGCCAACACTAGAGAAACTGGTTTCATAGGTGTTGCAGGTTCCTGAAATGGCAGAATCATAGTCAGCCGATTGTGATGGAAATAGAACTGAGCTGGGGGCAGAAATCCAAGTGTTGGTCCTAGTCTTGCCCATAGCCTTGGGCAAAGCTCTGAGCCTCATTTTCCTCCTCTGTGAAACATAAGAGGTTTGAACTAGATGGTCTCCTATAGTGCTTTCTCATGCAGGGATTCTCTGATGTACGGGCTCAGCACTTGGATTTACTTAATGCAGCTATACAACCAAGGGTAAGAAGACTGCTGATCTGGGTAATGCATGCAAATGCAGACATGCAACCTCATCCTTTTCACTCCTGTAACTTGATGTGGACTAGCTGAAGCACGTATCCACAACGGTATTTCCTCGTTCATACACAGTAAGCACAGTCAAAAGCTTTATGAATAAAAAATTAGAGATACGGTAAGGCTGTAAAGCAGTGGTTCGCAAATATCAAAATCAGTGTGGTAACTTTTGGAAAACAAGTTCCAACGCCTTGCACCAGATATGCCAAATCAGAACCTTCAAGATGGAACCCTAGGAATGTTTTTTACAAAGCTCTCATGTGATTTTGATGATCAACTAGTTTGGGGCTCATTTATAAAGTAAAATTAGTGTTTCTCAAAGCGTATCTAAGATGCTTATTTAAAATATCTGGGGGGCTTCCCTGGTGGCGCAGTGGTTGAGAGTCCGCCTGCCGATGCAGGGGACACGGGTTCGTGCCCCGGTCCGGGAAGATCCCACCTGCCGCGGAGCGGCTGGGCTCATGAGCCATGGCCACTGAGCCTGCGCGTCCGGAGCCTGTGCTCTGCAATGGGAGAGGCCACAGCAGTGAGAGGCCCGCGTACCACAAAAAAAAAAAAAAAAAAAAAAAAAAAAGAGTTCAGTACAACCTTTTAATTAAACAATTTGCTGAGATCTTATCTGAGGAAGCAAGTTAGAAATATGTCTCAGTTCCTGTTGGTTGGTTTTTTAGCTAAATCACAAATGTTAATGTCATTATAATAATCATAGATTAGGCAAGATATAATGACTAGTACCTACTAAGCAACAATATTTAAGGGACATCCTAGAATCATAAAATGATCCAAGGTAGTCATCATTTCTAGTCAACAACCTTCAAAACAAATATTTATTGTTGAGAAGCCCAGAAGTATGCTGTCCAAGGTCTCACCCAGCTGGTGAGGAGCCCACCCAGCTCCAGACCTTAGTTACCTGACTCTGCTTCATTAATCTGTCTTTATACCACGGGCCCTAGACTGTGTGCCCTTCAACTCAGTATGCCGACTGTTTGCTTCAGTGCTAGAACAGGACTACATTAGACCTGAAATATATTTCAGAGAATACAATATAAAATGCTATTACTACAGACAGATTTTTTAGGACAAAGCTTTTTTTCACCCTCATTAGTTCTTCTCAATTCGTCTAATAAAATATGTTTGTGAAAAGATGTGCTTGTCTTGATCTCTTGCTAAACTGAAATAGGAAATGTCTCCTAGAGTCCCCATTCTTGAGTTGACCAGTTTTGGGTATAGCACAATAATAGGCATTTCATAAATATGATGAAACCAAATGGACCATAGCTATTATGAGATCTAGCTTTGATTTTTTAAAAAAAATTCACTAAAAGCATTAATGGAAAAGACCAAGTTATCCAAAGCCATATAACTTTTAACAGAATTCAAATTTTTCCCTTTTCCTGTTTTCATACCCTACTCTTTTTCTCTTCCTTCCCATTGATGTTATAGACTCTCTAAAATATGTGAACACACAGATATTTTCACAAAGGGAAAAAAGGAAAATGACATCAAGAAAGAGAAATTGCAAGAAAATAACTTAAACATTCACTAGCTGTAGATAGATTTGGTGAAGGCTTTCTGACTGAGGATTTGGTTGGTTTTGTTTTTTGAAGGGTGAGTTTTGTGTCTGTTTTGCTCTCATTCAAATTTTGCATGCCAACTCAGATTGTGTTGCTATATCCTGTCAAGTGTTTTATTGTGGAAGTCATTTCTTCCACAAAATCAATATCTAATTTCCTAAATAAAGAAAAAAATACTTACAAATCTCTGATTAAAATATGCTGCTATTTCTAAGTCAGGTTTAGCAAGAAATTTTGATAAATCTTTTTTTCCTGTAAATTAAAAAAAAAAAACTATGAAGAACCAGAAAAGGTGAAAATTAATTTAGATGATCAAATTTTAATCATTTTGTCTTTTTTAAACTTAAAACTGGTAAACATCATGACTTGCTTGACTTCCTTCAGAAAAGCAGAGCCTCCAATTCTACAATAAAATTTTCTATTAAAAGTTAAGTGGCTTCATTTCAAATAACAAGTGTTAGTACCTAGGACTGCCAGCTACAAAATGCAATGAATAATTACTGCATCAGTGCTATCAGGGATTAATGTCAAGTTAAGAAAGTCATCACATAAAAATAACCGTCCATTACAGCAAACATTTGTAGTCACAGAAAATGACTGTAAAAAATATTTGGCATAACTACACCTTTATTTGGCAAAACATACTGCACTTTGGGGATATGACTGTAGAGAATCTTTTACATCTTTCCCAGGTGCCTTGAAGCGCTGTACCAGTATTCCTAATACCCACGTGGAGACCACATGGAAGAAATCCAAGCATCTTGCTCCCAGAAATGAAGATAAACTATGTACATATAATTCTTCTTTACAGATTGGGCCCTGTATCTCAGGGCTGAGCATCTGACCCAAGAAAGGTGAAAAATAACAGGAGTATAAACCACAGGTATTTACATCAGCCACTGATAGCAACAGGGCACTTTGCAAATACCCTCCACCACACTCTCACTGCCCTAGCTCGGCCTGCCGTTCACTCTTACTGGAGCTTTGCAACAACATCCCAAATGACTTTCTTCTATGCATTCTTGCTTCCTGCAAATCCATTCTTTACAAAGATGTCAGGTGGAATTATTTCAAAGTAACTCTGCCCATGAGCATTCTGTGGTTAACTAATCCTTCACAGGCTTCCCATCACCTACAGGATCAAGTCCAAGCCCCTTCACAGGGTACATGATGCCCTCCAGAAGTTGGCCCCAATCTACCTCTCCTTCATTTTCACCCATGCCAGATCTGGGCTAGTCCTAAAGCTCTGCAGTCACACCTTGCCTAAGCCCCCTGTGCCTTGTTTATAGTGCCCTGCTGGCTGAGGTTCTTTGCCCTCAATCCCCTCCCCATCCTCTGGTTAACACATATTCATCCACTCAGGGTTCATTTGTACGCCCCTTTCTCAGAAGACTTCTCTGCCCCCTTGGACGAGGCAGGTTCCCTCCTCTGTGCTCGAAAACACTCTGGCCTATCTCTATTGTTGAACTTATCACCTATATTAGGTGATAAGTGCCTGCCTCTCACCTCCCACCTCACACAAGTTTTTTAAAGCCTTTTGAGGGTATAGACTGTGACTCATTCATCTTGCACATGGTAGGAGGGATGCAATAAATATCTGTTGAATGTCAAGGTTTGTGAGGTGCTTTTCAGACTCAGAGTTGCTTGAATGCATACTTATCACTGTGGAAGAATTTTAAAACCAAAGCAGACATCTTTTAACCGCGTTCCTCTACCCAGCTTCCTATATGGTTTTCACTGTTCCTCTCACTGTGTATCTGAGACCATTTCCCTTCAAATGAGTCCTATTTGTTTAGACTGAATAAAGGAACTGAGAAGAGGAATTGAAAAATAAATGAACAAATGATCTTATGGGAAGTAGTAACAAAGTTAAAATTTATAAGCTTCAAAATTTATGTAACATAATGCAAATATGCACCCCTAAAAGAGCAAGATTAAGAAAAATACTTCTGTAGTCCTAATTTTTCAAACATTTGCATACGGCTCTTGGCAATGATCTAGTAGAAACTGTAAACAGGAATCCAGTTTAAAGTCAGTTAGATAAAACTAAACACTGTTATTTGTCTTTAAAATGCATATTTTTAAAAATCTCTATAATTTTATACTTTTTCCAGGATTAAATTTGGTTTTATTTTACAAATTTCCACCTATCTCTGCCCATTGTACTAGAACCAAAGAAAGAAAGAAATAGAAGAGTGACATAGTTATTTTTCCCTCTCCACTTCTTTGCAGCTGCAGCTTATGTTACATTCAAATATACTCATGCAATGGACTTTAAAAATAATATCCACTTGAATTTTTGATTCCTCATATACATCAAAATTCAGATTTATGGAGGATATGCTAAACACAAATACGCTAAATATTAAGAGACTGAGTCTCTACTTATCCTTTAAATTATCAATTATCAAAAACTTTACTAACGAAAGAGAAGTAATTCCTGAAAAGGTTTTAAGAACAGTGGCATGCCCTTAACAACAAGCACAACAAGTTGTTTTGAGCACACATCTCTTATTTATGAATATTTATTTTTATAAATTATAAGTATCACTCTTCTAATGACTAGTATAATTTATATGTTATATTATCATTGTCATGTATGTTAAATACATTAACAGAAATGTAAAATAAGATAAGAATACTGTAAATATAACTAGGTGTTCTACTATGTTCTTCCTGAACTTCCAGATTGGATGCAGAATTTATAAGACATTGCTACTACACAAGATTTAATTCTCTCTCCATTATCTCTTGGAACTACAGTTAAATAGCAATATACATATAACATATACTGGCTAAGAGATTCCCAAGGGGAGAAGGCCAATGGTCTCAGCAAAGGCTATTATAGGCTTTGCAAGGGGAGCAGATCTAGATATGAGTGGTTCAGCAGAAATTCATCATATTAGAAACACATGCACACACAGGGTTGTGAATTAGCAGAGATTTTGAAAATCGGCTAGTTCAGTGATTTTCAAACTATTAAAAAAATTTTTTTTTTCCCAAATGAACTCTTTAGCAGGTGGCCAATATATAAGACAGATATAAGCTGAAGGGCTCTGGCTAATGCAGCTTCAGTCTCTACCCACTCTCTCTCCTTCCTCCTCTCCTCTCCCTCCAGGAGTGCAGTTTGAAAATTACTTGACAACATTGTCATTTTAGAGATAAGGCTACCAAGCTGAAGATGGAACAAGAGAGACCATTTTAGGACAATGTAATAGATAAAGTAGCTGAAATGATTAGTCCTGGACACTTGGCTATACTCCCTTTAGATGCCCCTGTCCTGTCTTCAGGAACTGGCTTCCCTGCACATTCCCTATCTGATCTCATTTGCAAATATAAATTTTTAAAGTATGATCTGGTAAGATTTAAGGTATTTTTGCTTCTAGAGTTTGGTAAAATGATGAATACTTATTTTTTTCCTTGAAATATATATTTTCTAACTTGAAAGTTTTCATGACTCAAGCAGTCAGCCATGTCAATATGCAAAAATCTGCATAAAGAAGAAGGATCCAGTGCACTTTCATACACAAGATTTCAGGGGGTCCTGCAACCTCAAAAATCAAGATAAATAATAGTTAAAGCAATAGGTTTTTAAAAATCAAAATTAGTGCAAAAGATCTATGATGAAAAACATCAAATTTTAAAATAAAGATCTTATTCTGCACTTATACAACTTGGCCTCACGGACCTCTGGACCTGGCGCTGGACCTGGTCTGGGAACTTCTTTGAAAAAATGAAGTACAAACATAAAAATGATGTCTGGTTAGTTGTATTAAGTAAATGTCTGCCTCTATAATACCTAGGATTGTAGAAGAAGGAAATGTTGTTTGGAGGAAAGCCCAGTCAAGGTGTGCTCTGCAATATAGACCTTACACCTCAGTCTGTAGGACTCAAGATAAAGTTAAGTTGTTTGAGAACAAATAAGCATCTAGAGAATTACAGCACATGAGGTAATACTCAGTCCATGGTTGCACTGAGCTAGTTTACAATTTCAATGAGTTACTAAATATAGTTATAGCTGCTTCAAGGGGCATTATTTTCCACTTTTGTTTTTAAAGGCAAATCATAGTTCTAAAATGTGTAAAGACCTGAACATTCAAAATGTCAGTTGAACTTCATCTGATTCCTAAAAGCAAATCGACCACTTCAACTGCAAGACCCAGTTTTAAAAGGCTGTCTCCTTAAGACGCATTTAATCTCTCAAGCATTATAAAGATGAAAACAACCATCAAAAGATGAATCACTGTGACATGAGAGAGCACAGACATTCGTGAGGATGTTTTCTATCCATAGAACTCAAATGAACTAGCTTAGGAAAACAAATGACTCTATGCCTGACACAGAGTAGGCACTCAACACATATTTACTGGATAAATGAAGAATGAATGAAAGTTGAAAAAAGATTAGAAGCAGGTAAAATAGGACCAGATTATAAAGAACTTTGAAACAGAGACTTTATGCTGTAGGCTTCTAAGCTGAGGTTTAACAAGACAAAAAAAAAAGTGGCTCTTTAAAATAAAGAATGGGGGCTTCCCTGGTGGCGCAGTGGTTGAGAGTCTGCCTGCCGATGCAGGGGACACGGGTTCGTGCCCCAGTCCGGGAAGATCCCACATGCCATGAAGCGACTAGGCCCGTGAGCCATGGCCGCTGAGCCTGCGCATCTGGCGTCTGTGCTCCGCAACGGGAGAGGCCACAACAGTGAGGCGCCCACGTACTCCAAAAAAAATAAAATAAATTAAAAAAATACATAAAATAAAATAAAGAATGGGTGAGTTGATAATAAGCAAACAGTAAATCCAGCTGCAAGTCTCTAGAAGTAATCTTGGCATTGGCAATAAAGGCCCACCAAAGGGGAAGACAGTAAAATTGGATTAAGGAAGGTGTGGCAGAGACTGCTAGTTGGGCTCCCAATAGCTCTTCTCGCCTTCCTCTCTAAGAAATAGAAAGTTTAGATGGGTACATAGCTAAGGACCACATTGCCAAGCCTCTCATGCTGCTAAGATATGGCCATGCAAATGGATTTTCTCATTTAAACATGAGCTATGAGCAGAAGTGATGTATGCAGTTCTAGGTTATACTCTAAAAGAGAGGGGAGTGTGGCCCCTCCCTCTTCTCTTCCCCTTTCTGAAAACTGGACTGTATCTGTGTGGCGATATTCACCACGTGAACAAGGAAACCACTTTGGGGATGACGAAGCAACAAGATGGAAGGAGCCTGTATCCCTAACATGGTTAAGCCATTATACCACCTCAGTACCATCTACCTGGGCTGTAATAAGACAGAACTAAACCTCCATTGTGTTTAATCCACTATTATTTGGGGACTTTATTATAACTGCCAAACCGATATCTTAACTAATTCAGATGAATTAAAAAAACATTTCAAAATGGAAAAATCCATGGAATGTGGTAATAGGCTAAGGTGAACGAAGGAGGGCAATGAGCTGAAACAACTGCAAGGTTTTACGTTTAGGGAACTGGATCACAGAATCACTAACAAAATAACAGATGAGAAGGAGAGCTAGTAAGTTTAGATGCTGGCAATCTTGCCAAGGGGACAGCAGAGTAAGTAACTGGAACTATGGGCCTGGAACTCAGACAAGAGGAGAAAATTAAAAATGGAAATTTCAGCAATTTTGTGTAGTATATAGAGTTGACAAGATGAGAATTGATAGAATCTCAGACTAAAAGAGATCAGAGTGTGTCAATGAATAATAGCGTGTTCTCACAGGAGACAACAGAAGAAGCAGTAATCAGAAAAGGAAAAAAAATAACATTATTATCTTAATAAAGAGAAGGGTAATATTGAAAACATGGAATAATAGAATTAACCTTGATCTTAGATGGCAAGCAAATTTAAAAGGAATGTGATGTGGTCAAAACTTCTTAAATCTGTTTAAAGGTATCATGAAAAATTAATCATTTCTTGAAATAGAAAAGCATTAATCAGAGTTCTGAACAGGTCAGGTCTCAATCATGCTTTAGTTTCAACTTAAACCTCCAGAGTTTCAAGAGTGCAAAGAACAAACGACACATATTTATTCTCTCCTTTTATCATCCTCATAAGAGAGGAAGCAATGAGGAGAAAGGAAAAAAGGAAAATGGAAGCAGAAGTGTTTTGCGACTGCCCTTTTCCTTTCTAGGAGGCTGATGTTTACAAGTGTAGAAATGACAAAACGAAACAGAAGGCTCCTCCCCAACTTTTATTAATTTACCTTCAAAGATGTAGTGGATCTAAATTGCACATTTAAACCTTAAAGTTCATCTAAGTTTGGCAACATGAAAGTCAACTGCTACTTATATGAAGCAAGAGCTTGGGAATGCAATCTGTATCGCTTACCAGATGCATTCCAGTTACTGAAAGGTCACCAGTATTCCAAAATATTCAGGCACTGTTGTGGTACCACGCCCTCTAACAGTCCTTCTTCCCCACTTGGCCTCGGCCATCCAACCAGAGGGTATTATTTAGGAAGGAGTCAAATCAAAGATTTCTGTTTTTTTTCATTCCACTGTCCACTTCACAATGATGAAGCTCACCATCGTAGCTTTTTCTTAAGATTATTTTCTCTCTACTTTAGCCTGAAGAATGTACATTTCAGCCACCCAAAAGACATCCGGGAAAACTCCAGGATTCTTTACCACTACATTTTCATTGCAACCAATCATACTAATTCACTTTGTATGAGAAACTGATATTCCCCTCCTCTCCTTTGATGAGATGTCTGTTAGTAATATTTTCCTCTGCTCATAGTGATTGTATTATCCATGGTCTTTAAAATGTTTTGGGGATAGTTTTGTCCTTGTTGTTTCTAGCATTATACTTGAGTTTCATAATCAGTCTTCTCAAGTTCTTAATACTGGCTTGAATTTTGGGATTCCACAGCCCCTCTTTTTGTTTCTTTTTTTTTTTTTACATAATGACCAGACATTACTATTCATTCATCCAAGTAAATCAGAGTGGGAGGGCCTGCCCCCAAATGACCTCTCCCTTATAAATGGTTGCAAAATACCCAAACAAAGGTTGCTGTACATCACCAAATTAGCTTGCGGAAAAAATAGTTTTTTTCTTACCTTGAAGATGGTATCACGGAAGAGTGTATGTGTGTGTTCCACGGGTGGGGCAGGAGGGAGGATTGCCCTTCATAGGGCTTAGAATTCAATGTGGACAACTGCCTAGCCTCACTTCCATCGGTTCTGCCCAACCCCTCAGGCGTGGCTTATGTGGTTCTAAAATTCCTGGCATTTAACGCAAAATCTGAAAGCCACTCTGAGCATTCAGTAAAGCCCCTTTCTCCACCGTCTTACCATGTGTCATATAAAAACCACACCATAAAAGCACCAGACACATATTTATTCTAAACTACCCACTGTTTCATAATGTTTCTTTATAAAGCTTTAATAAAGGAAGTACCTTTAAAAAAAAAAAAAAAGGAAGTACCTTTTAAATTTCTCCAACAACACTAAACTTCTTAGCCTATATTACTTTCTTGCCTGTATTATAATCTTTAAACAGCAGAAAATCAACTCCTAAGCCTCACATGTGTTCCATATGACTTACGGTATTTTAATAGGTATGCCTGGGTCTAAAGAGAAAACTGTTAAGCATCACAGTTAACACGTAATTTTTATGTTAATAATAAAACAGTTAAAATTTTAAGTACTACATCCAATGTTGTGATATTCACACCAGCAGATTTAGATCTGGTATTCAAATATTTATGCTCACAAAAGAAAGCCGATGAAAACTCATATATGAAAGTGATATACCAACTCATTGGGAGGGAAGGGAGCAAACAACTGCTGAGTGCCCGTGATTTTCCAATTACATCTTAAACATTCTCTCACGGAATCCTTAAAAAAGCCCTCAGAGGTAAACATGAATACCATTGGATACCTGAGGAATTCCAAGATTATAACAAAGCCAGTGCCGAGCAGTGTCAGGATTTGAATCCACAAAGTCAGACGAACTCAGTAATGATAGTGGTGCTTGACTAAGTCAACCCACAGGAGCAGCACAGAGTAAACACATGGGAGAGCAGAGCTGATGAACTCTACTTTAGAGTAGAGTTGGATATGCCACCTATTTTTTTTCAAAGTGGTTTTGATGAGTCATCCTATTAGCATTATATTTTAACACCAGATGCTCCATCCTCACCTTGATAAGATCAGTAACCTGTTCAAAGGAACCCAATCTGTTTTTTTAAAAAGCACAGCAATGTCCTTGAAGGCAGTTCAGGACTAGCATTAAATGTGCTGTCACCCGGCAAAACTACCGGAAAGTGATTTGACGGACTCCTAGAGTAACACAGGTGGGAGATGGGGGAGGAGTACAAAAAAAACCATAATAGATCCCCAATTTTAAAAAATTGTTTTTGAAATAGATTTGGTGCCCTCTGGGGTAAGGCAAGATGCTCTTAGGAAATGGACATAATGATCTCTTAATAGTAAACCCTTTGGACTTCAGTTTCCATATCTGCACAGATAACCTGTGGGAGCTTTATGGGCTTTTGCAATGTTACCCTTCAAGTCCGGTTGAGAGGCAGTGTCAGTGCTGAGAACACTAGGCAAAGAAATTCAGACGATCATAAAAGTTTGGTCAGAGAAGGCTAAAGCTGGGAGAGATTCTAACACTAAAAACAGTATAAGGCTAAGCACATGTACTCTGGAGCCAGATTGGCTCTAGAACATAACAGCTATATCTTGGGCTACTTCAGGACAACTTTTCTTATTTATAATGTGAAAATAAAACTTCTGCCTCACAGAGTGTTACAAAGATTAAATGAGACAATGAGACAATGTCTGAAAAGTACTTAGAATAAATGCCCTAATAAACGATAGTCATTATTATTAGGATGTTCTTTGCACCAAAGGAGAAACTGCACTGTAGAAGGTTAATGAGTAGCACAAGATCACAGGCCATTACTTTACTGGGGGCAAAGGAGTATAAACTCAGCTTCATCTAAAACCACACTGCCTCTAAATAACCTATGACCAACAAAGGACCAGAAAAGGTCTGTGAAGATTTCAAATTTAGATATTTTTTTCATTAATAAAATTGGTTTATAGTCAACTTTTTTTCCTCTTCCTGACCTCCATTTCCTTTCAAAACTAACTCTGTATGAAATCCTATGTGGTCTTGACCCTGTTATTTCCTGGGCCGAAGGGCTCCCTTTTTAATCTACTTTGTCCTAATATTCTCAGTCATGGCTATTTCTTTCTCCTACAGTCTAGGAAAAACACATGTAGAAAAAATGTATTAGAGAAGCCTTATTCTGAGGCATATATCTTTGCTAACTATTTAACATCCTGCAGATTTAGATGCTTCTACCTAACTAAAAATTAGATTGTTAGTTCCATATTTTAGAATAGCATTAAAAAAATCTGAAATAGCATTTTGAGATAAATTCATTCTTAAAGGGTCTTTTGAAGAGTGACTCTTGGGCACTATCTATAAGAACTCTCTCTGAAGAGCAAACCGACCAAGATTTCAAACTTAGCTCATCAATAAGTAGGCTTAGACTGAAATGCTCATTTCTGGTTTTCCTATTTACCTTTACTAAGGGATGCAGCCCAGTCTTGTTTCTCTTTGTCATTGTTGTCGACGTCACCAATTTGAGGATTTTTTTTTTTAAATCCAGGTATATGGGTCAACTAAAAAAAACCTTCACTTTCTTAATTCATGATCTGTCTAGAACTGGAGATACATTTATAGCAGACTAATACGATAGGCTGTATAGAATGCACTTCATGACTGGAGCCCAACACTCAGCTGAATTTAAAAACGGCTGACATCATTAAAGTACAAAATTAGAATAAAGGAAAGTCTGAATATGCTTTTCTACAAAGATGTATTTTTCCCTAGAGTGTTGCTGACACACTAAATTCTTTACATTAAATTTGTTTTTTAGAAGATGAATTAACTTATTTAAATATGCTTCACTTTAAGACATTAAATTCAAGGCAAGAAGATTATGGACAGGACAAAAAAAAGAGACAAAACTCAACAAAGATATATTTAATGTCAAAATTACCTCCTTCCTTCCGTTCCTTGAATTTGAGAATGACTACATGTCTCATACTGAGGTCAGTGACATTTACTACTAGCTGAATTTACACCTCCTATACCAGCACCTCGTTCATGTCAGGATTTATCTGGCTCAGAGAAAAATGGCAGCTGCAGCGGTGATTCACTAAAACTAATTCTTAGTGAAGCAGCTGCTGCTAAACAGCAGCATCAATCACACATCAATCATTCGCTGATTGTCACAGCTAGTTCAGGCACATCATCTGCTTAGTCTACTGATTGTGTGGTTGTTGATATTTGCATCACATTGCAGTGTTACTGTTGTCATATCATGCTGCACTAGTTGAAATAACATCATCTTGTGGACCTTATGAGAAAATCCACATAATCATGAAAATACAACCATTTTGTGAAGGAGCTGATGAAAAGAGCAATCATTCTAAATGCTAAGAGACTAGCTTATTTTTAGTAGTGTGATTCTATCCACCTCTCATTGCTCTGAGGGACTGACCTCAGTCAGTCACACTCCAGCAGTATTATAAGTACCAGATTTGGTGTTATGGGTTGAATTTTGACCCTCAAAAAGAAATGTTGAAGTCCAAACCCCAGTACCTATGACTGTGATCTTACTTGTAGATGTAACCAAGTTAAAATGAGGTCATACTATTGCAGGGTAGGCCTTTAATCCAATATAACTGGTGTCCTTATAAAAAGAGGGGGAAAACGGAAAGGGAGGTGGGCGGAGGGATAAATTGGGAGGCTGGGATTAACATGTACACACTACTACATATAAAATAGATAACCAACAAGGACCTACTGTATAGTGCAGAGAACTCTACTCATTACTCTGTAATAATCTATATTGGAAAAGAATCTGAAAAAGAATATATATATATATATATATATCTGAATCACTGTGCTATACACCTGAAACTTATGCAATATTGTAAATAAATCAATGATACTTCAATAAAATTTTTTTTAAAAGAGGGGGGGAAAATGTGAAGACACAGAGACACAAGAAGAACATCATGTGAAGATGGAGGCAGAGACTGGAGTGATATATCTACAAGCCTAGGAATACCTGTGGCTGCCAGAAGGGACCATGAAGGATCCTCCCCTAGAGGCTTTGGAGAGTGTGTAGTCCTGTCAACACTGTGAAATAATACATTTCTGTTGTTTTAAGTACCAGTTTGTGGTACCCTGTTACAGCATCCCTTTTGGGGCATCCATCTGGGGATGGTGAAAGAATATCAGCAGCTCCTAGAGGGCACGGGTATAGAGTGTGTTGACTTAGGGAACCATAGTGACTTAATAAACTCTCCTTTCAAGCCACATTTACTCAGACTTTACTCAAATCAAAGCACCCCTAAGGGCGTAGATAACTGAGGATAAACAAAATCAGGATCAGACTAACAGGTCTTAGATTAACAAATACGTAAAACTGGCTTGAGATGAACTAAATATCCCTTAACAACTTGCATGTCTAGTGCTTCCTGATTTCTCATGACCTGCCGGTATTAACAGATATCAAGCTGTCACCATATTTACTCATGCCTAGAAATTCCAACACACTCAAAAGAACAAACCGGTGTATCAGAATCACTACATTACCTATTCCCATAAAGTTTTTCAAAGCCAAGGAAGTGCAACAGAAATGGTACAATCAGAATAAGGGAAATAAGAAATATGCTTAAGAGATTAAGCCATTAAACTAAACCTTCATAATCTTGCGTAAGCTTTTATCTTGGAAGGTGGTAAAACACAGCAGCTAGACTCAGACAGCCTTGAGTCGTGCTAGCTCCACTATTAACTAGCTTTATATCTGTAAGCAAGTTATATACCATCTCTAAACTTCAATTCAATCATTAACAAATGAGACTAATAATGCTACCAACTTTATAAAGAAATCATTTGGTAATTATCAGCAACTCTTCTTATTAGTAATCTCAATGTTAGCTAAAATTGCTACTTTATTTATGGAAGAGATATTCCTCCAGGCCTCTGCTTTCTGTTTCTAAACCAGAAAGAAATAAAGCCAGCTACCAAATGGGTCGACTCCAAAAAGTACCCATAGTGCCATAGTCTCTCTTGGACTATATGCAACTGGACAGAAAGATTAAATCCTTTACAAATTTTGTTGATAAGAATTGTTCTAAAATGTTCTAATCCATTTCTCCTGTTTGGTAAATAGAAGATACTGGACATGACAGTATCTTTTTTAATCTTTCAGCCTCCTGCAGTTTTTGATGGTCATTATTCAGAGTAGCAAATATTATTAGGATATTTTAAAAATAATCCTTTAATAAGTGTATCAAAATAGCCTCTTACAATGTACAGAGCATGCTCATAGTACTGAATCAATCCCCTTACGACATCTTATTCTTTTGCTTCATTTTGTTTCACCTTCCATATGTGGAATTTCAGATACCTAAAAGGCCAGCCATCATGCCCTAAGTCTTTTCTTCTCAAACCAAAATAAATATATGCAATACATAATTTGCTATTTTCAAAACCTCTTCCAGGGCTTCCCTGGTGGCGCAGTGGTTGAGAGTCCGCCTGCCAATGCAGGGGACACGGGTTCGTGCCCCAGTGTGGGAAGATTCCACATGCCGCGGAGTGGCTGGGCCCATGAGCCATGGCCGCTGAGCCTGTGCATCTGGAGCCTGTGCTCTGCAACGGGAGAGGCCACAACAGTGAGAGGCCCGCGTAACACACACACACACACACACACACACACAACCTCTTCCAAACTGTTGTTGAGAAGTTAAATTTTTTAACCTAAATATATTTACTTCTAAGTCTTACAAATTTCACATTGTTGATTATAGTTCATCAATCTGGTCTGAGATAAATATCAATTCTACTAAATGCTGCCCTCCCCAGTCTTGTGTAATCCACAAAGGTGAAAAAATGCCTTCTAATATTAAGCAGAGTTCTGCCAAGAACAGAGCTATGGAGAATGTCACTAGAGATGTTCCTTCACCTTGAAATGGGTCCATTCAAGAAAGGAAGATAGAGTTTATAGATAGAGTTTGGATCTAATATGGTTAAGATGGCAATACTCCCCAAATGGATCTACAGATTCAAGCACAAGCCCCATCAAAATCCCAGCTTGCTTTTTTTCAGAATTTGAAAATTGATTCTAAAATCCAACTGGAATGTAAAAAACATAAAATGGCCAAACAACCCTGAAAAAGAACAAAGTTGGAGGAGTCACACATCTTGTTTTAAAACTTACTACAAAGCTATTGTAATCAAGATAATATGATACTGACATAAAGATAGACAAGTAGATTAAGGCAATAGAATTGAGACTCTAGGGAAAAGAGCATAGATTATTGTCAACTGATTTTCAGCAAAAGTGCCAAGATAATTCAATGGGGGAAAGAATAGTCTTTTCAACAAATGGTGTCGGGACAACTGGATATCAGATGCAAAAGAATGAAGCTGGACCCATACCTCATACCACACACAAGAATTAACTGAAAACGGACCACAAATCTAAACGTAAGAGCTAAAACTATAAAACTTTTAAAAGAAAAATAAGAGTAAAGCTTCGTAACCTTGGTTTAGGCAACAGTTTCTTAGATATGACACCAAACGCACAAATGACAAAAAATATAAATTAAACTTCACCAAAATTAAAAACTTTTGTGCATTAAAAGACACCATCAAAAAGTGAAAAGTTACCCACAGAAGTGGAGAAACTATTTGCCAATCACTTATCTGATAAGTGACTTGTATCTAGAGTATATAAATAAGAGTTATTACAACTAAATTAATAAAAAATAACCCAATTTAGAAAATGGGCAACGGATATTAGGAGACATTTCTCCAAAGAAGCTATTCAAATGGCCAATAAGGACATGAAAAGATGTGCAACATCATTAGCCATTAAAAGATGCAAATTAAAACCACAATGAAATACCACTTCACACCCACCAGGATGGCTATAATAAAAAAGATGGTCAATGACAAGTGTTGACAAGGATGTGGAGAAACTGAAAGCCTCCTTCAATGCTGGTTAGAATATAAAATGGTGCAGCTTCATTGGAAAATAGCTTTCCAATTCTTCAAATTGTTAAACAGAGTTACTATATGACCCAGCTATTTTACTCCTAGGTTTATACCAATGACTAATGAAAGCATATATCCACATAAAAACTTTCATGGGAATAACATTTAATATTGCTTCATAGCAATGTCCTTCATAATAGCCAAAAAGAGGAAACAACCCAAATGATCATCAATTGATGAGTGTATAAACAAAGTGTAGTTTATCCTTACAACATAGTATTATTTGGCAATAAAGGAATGAAGTACTAAATCACTGATGATGCTTGGTAACATTACACTGTATGAAGGAAAACACATGTATGGTTCTATTTACATAGAATGTCCAATACATACAAATTTATAGAGACTAAGTAGATTTGTGGTTTCCTAGAGCTGGAGGGGGAGTGGTTTTCAGTGAATTGAGGAGTCACAGCTAAAGGTTTTCAGGTTTCTCTTGTAGTTATGAAAACGATCTAAAGGTGACTGTGGTGACTGTGAATGAACATACTAGAAATCATTGAATTGTATACTTTAAATGGAAGACTTTTGTGGTATGTGAACTATACGTCAGTAAAGATTTGTTTAAAGTAAACTTACCACAAGACATTCTCAGAGGATGTTAATGTTCAGTGTCAATATCTGAAAGGGGATTAACGTACAGTATGCCAATCATGTTTACCCACAGAGCCATTTACTCCTAAAAGCATTTTGAAAAACACATTGATTATAGATCCCAACTTGAGCTTGTTTTCTTTTTTCTAAACACAGAATGTAGGATTAGGATGCCAGTTTGTTACATTTTACTTACCTTGTATATGTTCTAGCTTTTGATTATTCTTCTAAAATAGTGAGAAATGTCTAAGTATGAATAGTCAATCTGCAAATATAAATGTTTTGTATATAGAAAGGTTTAGTAAATGGTTTTTTTAGATGAATGGTAATAATATCGAATGCGGGAATATGTCAATCACTGAGATTTTCTCTTTTATTTATAATTCAGTTCCAAATCTGCTTTCCTGAAGAAGTCACAAGTTTCCATATGAAAGCATGTTCTCTTTGGTCACTTAATAACTAACATACACAATCATCCTTTAGACTATAAAACGGCATGGGGAGGGTGTTGCCTCGTCTTATTCTGATCAAGAATATCTGCTTAGTGGAACAGGAACTTTCTAGTGTAAGTAACCATGTGCTTATTTAATTCCAAGATATTCATGTCTTTTATGCTTTCCAGTGATTAGAATTCTAAACATAGAGTAAGCTCTTTTGGCCATGAAGTCTAAGCAAGGAGGATGCTACTGTGTCTACAGTTTAGTTTGTAAGAGAACAGCAGAATACAGAGCTACAGAATGCTAGAGTTGGCAGGAGCCTTAGAGAAGAATATATTTAACTCTTTAATCTCAGTCCTCTAATTTCAGAACTGAGGCCCTATATACTGAGGTCCTGAATAAGTTGCCAAGATGAAGAATAGAGAAAGAATTAGAACCCAGGTCTTCTGAATTCTCCCCAGTGTTTTATTTTTACATCATCTTGTCTTTCAATGCATAACGCAACATGGGTTTCTTTGCTCTTGACTATGTTGTCAACAACACTGAAAAATGCACACAAGTATGATAAACCCACCGTGTTTTAAGGGGCTTTCTTATGCATGCCAGAATCCTACAGGTTCTGCTGTGTTCAGAAAACAACCGCTAATGATTCAGTGCTTAGCCTTCTCATTCACCCAGAAACGTGTTTGACATTTGTAAAGGCAAACTAAAGTAGATAATTCATTTTCATGCTCTTTCAGGACATTTTAATATCATGCAGCTCAGGATAAATGTTTTCACTTTTTATTTTCTTTTGTGCAGGTCTTTCTATTGTTGACTGTCATTCTCTATGTCTCTTTTTATACAAGGTTCTTGGTTCTTGTTTTTTTACTGTTTTCCTTTGTGTCCTCTAAAGATAGCATGAGCACAATTCTCTCAGCTAATAGATTTTCAAATTACTTCATTTCTGCATTTACAAATTCCCCTCTTGCTACTTCATTAAGTCAATGCTATTCACAGAGACAACATAACCCCAAAAAAGTTTGAGACTGAAAGTTTACCAAATTACAATTTTAAATGCTAGTTAAGAATATATCTCCTTTCAAACAGTGAAATTCTTACCATGAGCCTTAAGTGTGACAGAATAGTATTCTCCTTTACTAAGTTAAAACTTACTCAGTGATTGTGTGGAAAAAATAAATCAAGTATCTATAAATAAATCACATAACAGCAAAATGGTCTTGCATAATGATTTCACACTTAGTTTGACTTATCAATAGATTCATCATTCACAATGTTTTTTAAAAGCATAATTAAATTTTGCATCATCTCTGAGGGAAAAAGCATGGTAAGGGCTGAATACCCCTGACGCCAACAATTTTGAAACTATGTACTAACTCTATATCTAGAAAATTTTAAATACATTCAAGTATATTTTATGTATGTATATAAAGACTTATTAATTTTATTATGTAAATTAATAGAGTAAATAAAATTCTAATGAGAAGTAGAGATCTTCAAACTTTTCAAGAAAACATTATTTTAAAGTATTCAGAAACACCCATTTTCGTGTAAATGATATGAAAATAAAAACATCTTTATTCACTTAAAAAGTCCATATGATTTCTATTTGGTAAAGTCTAGTTTTTGTTCCTTATGAAAAAAATTGCTTTGATTAAAAATATTAAATAATTCAAGCCTACTGTTTAATATTATAAAATGTTAGTTCCATTAGGCTATGATTCTGTTGTATATAACACTATATCCCCAGTGTCTAGAAGAATGCCTGGCAAATAGTAAGTAGGTGCTTAATAAGGATTTGTCAAATGAATGCTAAATAAATGAATAGCTGTCACTGTTAATATAAAATCTAACATTACCAAGTGCTTCAAATGTGCCAGGAACTATGCTAAACTCTCTATTTTCTTGCTTTTTATTCTCAAACAGCCCTACCAGAGAAGAACCACTATCATCTCCATTTTATAGATGAGACTAAGTTCAGAGAGGCTAAGTTAATACCCAAGGTTAAGGTTGCCCATTTAGAAAGTTTAGGGATTTAAACATAGTTCTCCCTAACTATAGAGCCTGAGCTTAATTTTTATTCTATAGTAACAACAACAATACTAGCAATGAGATAATAATAATAATAATACTGTTGAGCCATTCCTGTGTACCATGATTTTAAGCCTTCACATATGTTAACTCATCTAATCCTCACAACAATCTTATAAATCAGATACAACTATCCCCAATTTACAGATGAGCACACAGAATATGTTTTTCTGGTTTCCCCTCAATTATTTCCAATTATTAGGCTTGTTTTTATTATGGCCCTTTTTGAGTAATAAGCCAAAGAAGAAAGATAGTTATGGTCTTCCCCAAAAACTTTGTCTTACATCCTGCTTTTGGTGGGACCCTGGACAAGGCATAAACATATAATAAAAATATCTTCCACTGAGAAACTGAAACACTCTAGGCAAATAACATGTATTATTATCAGAGTCCTCCTGAGATTCTCAAGATAGGTATGTTTATCCTCATTGAGAAAACAGGCTGGGAGAGACTACCCAAGCCACAGGCTTGGTTAGTGCCAGGGTCAAGATTCAAACTCAGGTTTGAGTTCAATCCAAACACACTATCCAATTATTACTGGTACTTCTCATTTTCTGGGGATAAAGATTTTCCTAGAGCTTTGACAACGAGAACTAACCCATTCTTGAACTCTCCCAAAAAGCAGCCTCTTCTCTACAAGCCTTACCACTGTGACTTCAATGACACATCAAAGCGATAAAGACAGAAGGGGCATATATCACTGGGATTCTTTTCAATAGAGAACCCAGAATACTTCCTGGATAACAAAACCATTAATGGTTACCTACGTTGTTTTCACTCCTTCTCATGGAATATAAACTCTTCCATTTGCCTTTAGTAATGTTAATGCCTTATAGTTTTACATTTTTCATGTTTTATCACATCCAAAGTCGACCAAATCCATTCCTAGGAATATCTCACTATTTCTCACAACTTCTCTGAGATCACAATACATCTTTGTCTGCTTTGTGATGCAGTACAGAGGCAAAGGCACAATTAAAACAAATGCTGAGAACTTCCCTATTGAAAAGATCCTATTTCCTCCATGTTTTGCCTTCAGCGAACCCTGGTTCAGATTTAAGGTAAGAAGATGCAGCAGCCAGTGCTGGTCCAGAGTCAGATATGCTCTTGACAAGAACACGAAGCTCTCCCCTGGCCTTAATTTAGGAAGAGTTCTGCACAGAAAGGGTCCTTAGTAGAACTAAGGAAAAGTCAAGCTTGAATTCCAACCTTGTTAAACTTCTACAGTGATGTGCAAATTACATCATAGTGAGAGCAATAATTGCTAGCTTGAAAAAAAGGAAAAATGCGTGTATAAATGAATGAAGGCAATTAGTGAGAAGTTCAAAGTCAGACAACCGGTTTTATTGCACTTGAAGGGATTTAAGTCATAATCTTAAATCACTAGGCAACCTAAGCCAATACATTTCCTACTCTATTTCAGAGTAATATGTAACTAAAACTTCTATATATCATTACTTTTCTGAATGTTAATTCGAATCTGACATAATTTAATAAGGACCATTCAATTATCATAATTATATAGTAACTAATCCAGTGCCCATATGTGCAGGTGTTGTCAAGGCATAATATAAATGACTTCACCCAAACCACTTCTGCAAATATAAGTTATATTTAGTATTTCCTACTAATTATTCCAGAACTAGGACAAAACCAACCTATTCCAAAAACATTTAGACCTGCAAAAGATTAAAAGTACATAATATTCCTAATTATTCCTAATTAACAAACCAAGGTTCCAGGAAGATTTTTCTTTGAAATTTGCATGGAAGATTAGTAAATATAATTCTAATGTATATCTTAGTCAACATGATGTAAAGAACTTAATTCAGAGATTCAGGACAATAGCAGACATTTAGAATTCGGAGTATTTCTTTAAGGTTAGCATACACACCACCACATATTCGATATTTGACAAGCCCTTATCTTTAGTTATGTTCCTTAATTGCTCTAGCAAGAGCTGCATTGTTCATAGTGAAGCGGGGCTGAGAGAACTTTTACTGACTGTATGAGTACATTGAGATGTGGCTGAAAGCCAGTGTTTAAGTTGAATTACTCCCTAATCTTTCAAAGCTAAGAAACACACAGCTGAAAAAGAGCTCAGTAAATATCAATAGAGTTCACTGGAAACATCAATGTAAGGAAGATCCCAAGCAGCTCTTCATTAACAACGATGAAAAAGGAAGCAGCATGTAGATGTCTCCAAAACCAGAGACAAGCCAAACTGCTCTATAATCATTCACTCATAAATTCTCCTCATTACCAAGTCCACATATTACTCTCAAGACTAAAGCTAAATTAACCCCAAAATATCATTTTAAATCAGTAGTAGGTATCAATAAAAAGCAATTAATAAAACTAACATAAATCATGATACTAAATTAGGATGAATAGTTGCATTTTTGGTGTAAGCAATCACCAACATCTATTGCAAGCCGCCTGAATAACCACTCTGAAAAAAACATGGACATTTCTGAGCATTTTGGTTATGTTCATGGGAGATCCAAATAAATAGCCAAGAGCAGCAATTTATTTTATTTTATTTTTAATAGTTTGCATCTGCTAAACTCAAACTCCCGATCCCTCCCTCCACCCTCCCCCTTGGCAACCACAGTCTGTTCTCTACATCTGTGAGTCTGTTTCTGTTTTGTAGATAAGTTCATTTGTGTCATAGTTTAGATTCCACATATAAGTGATATCATATGGTATTTGTCTTTCTCTTTCTGACTCAAGTTCTACTGAATAAAGGTTAAAGCCAAAAGCAACCAATTGAAAGTTTTGATCGTAATTCATTTAACAGTTATGTATTGAGCAACTAGAAGCTAGTAGAGGGTAACCTACACAAGAAAGACAAGATGCTAAAAACAAAGGAGATTACAGAACATGTAAATAATCAAACCCATAATTTACAGTTTTGATGAGGGTTATGAAGGGGGAAAATAGGTTGTTAGAGAATAATTAGAATTCAGGACAATCTTAATTAGACGGAGAGATAGCCTCTCTGAGGAGATGAACCAGATGGAGCTGTACGTGGCAAATATACCAAGTGAGCCGTGGAGCAAATATAAGGATTACTGGTGACCTTGTCTTCATGGATACAGTGATTTACTTTCACCTACCTGCCAGTTCTGCCTCTACACCCTCAGTACCACACCTACAATTCAGGAATGGCCTTGTCTCCCATCTCTTCTACTCCCAGGAGTCCCAACTCCTCCTTCAACCTCTTTGCCCCTTCAGCTCCCCCAGCTGGGCTTCACGCTGGCTGACTGCATGTGTAAAGCTGTAACTCCGTGGTCCTGCTGCTGCACTATGATGTCAGAGTCAGAGACGTGAGAACCAGCCAGGTGACACACACAGAGACAAATCTCAGCACAGATAAATCAGTTTGACTAAAAAGCTTTTCCTGATGTTATAGGAGCTAGTCCTTACCACAATTGTTAGGCAAAATCTATTTTTCTCAAATTCAAGTACTATATTTAAAATCTATTTAAGTAAACAAAATTTTTATTTAATTCCCTATGAACTGATTCTTTCCAATTATTTATGCTTAAAGTCTTAGTGTTCAGCTTACCTAAAACAAAAATGAGATTTATGCTATTGTTACTATTCTTTAAAAGAGTATTTAAAGTTGTCTACAACATGTCTACAACACAATATTCTTTTATGTAAAAGATTTACCAGATCTGTTATTTAATGGAGATAAACATTACCCTAGTCAGACTCTGCTGGCATACGTAATAGCTCAATGACCAACTGTTTTTCGTTACAAGCATTTGCATAGGCTAAACCAGAATATTCCTAGTTAGAAAGAAAAAAAAAAAAATCTCTCCTAAGAATATTGTACATCCAGGCAAACAAAACTCATAATAACATGAAAATGAATTACTAACACGGTAGAAAAAAATGCTATATTATAATAATACTATTGTCATTGGGCTCAAACTTCGCAATTTCAAGCACCTTCTTAAGTAAATTTCAAAGCCCTACAGCTGGACAGAACATAAATAATTCTTTCTTTTTCAGTGTTTTAAAGATAGAAGAATAAAATGTAAAATGACTGTTTTCCTATGAATTTCTTTTTTTTTTGCGGTACGCGGGCCTCTCACTGTTGTGGCCTCTCCTGTTGCGGAGCACAGGCTCCGGACGCGCAGGCCCAGCGGCCAGGGCCCACGGGCCCAGCCGCTCCACGGCATGTGGGATCTTCTCAGACCGGGGCACGAACCCGTGTCCCCTGCATTGGCAGGCGGACTCTCAACCACTGCGCCACCAGGGAAGCCCTGAACTTCTTTATATAGGCTATCTAAGTTGCTTTTTTTAAATTAAGTTACTTTTGTTAGTACTATTAAGTGTATTCTCTCTAGCCATCTACATTTCTTTCCATAATATTCATCACAATTAGTAGCTATATATTTGTATGTTTATTTATGTCCGTCTTCTCTACTAGACTGTTACCTCCATGAAGGCAGATACCATTTCTATTTTTGTTTCATATCCTCAGGCCCTACTAGGCCCTCAATATATTTTTACTGAATGAATGAATACTCATGATGATAAACAGACTATATATATGGTACTTAAGTATAAGAATTAAAAATCCCTGGATAGAAGCTGAAATGTAGGAAGGAAAACATGAAGGCCAAAAATAATTTAAATTTTTAACTATATTAGCAGTATAATCAAAAAGGTGAACTGAGCCAAGCCATGGTTTTCTTGTACATGATACCAATAAATCCAAAGTGTTTAGAAGATATCAAAATTTCCCTTCCCAAAACTAGCATTGTGAGAGGGTATGGAATTAAAAAGAAATAAAAAGATAGTATAATATATTCCAACAGGTTATAAGAAAATCAATACAGAAAAATGTAACAAGGACTGGGAACAAGGCTTCCATCTGACTTTAGAGTTTGAGGCTAGACTACCAAAATGTCGGTTACATTCTTGAAATCTACAATCGCACAATAATGCCAATTGGTATTTATGCTTCTCCTTAGCCTTGGTTCAAAACCCTGAACATAGCAGACTTTCAAGAAAAACCTATTAATACAAACAATATACTAGAGGTAAATGGTAACTAGCATGGGTTTGCCCTTAGAATGTAAATTATGGAGCCACAGATGAAGTACTGGAGGAAATGGCAGGAATGAGAACTCTCATCTCCACCCTAACTGCTATTTTTGTACATAATTCTATGTTCAGGAAGTCAGGGGTGGGGAAAAGCAAGGAAAATACATTTTAAGTGCCTACCCTGTACTACGCAGTTTTCCTACACATGATCTTATTCCAACATAATGCTCTGAATTATCTGCACTTTCTTTATGAGGAAACCAAGGTTTAGAAAATGCTACTAACCTCTTAAGGTAGTAAGAACCCAAACCCTGGTCTAACTGACTCCAAAGCTCAACTTCTTTATACTACATCACACTGCTGGAGGAGAATATCTGACGAGAGCTTGAGAAAGACTGGAGAGGAGACAGATGGAATTAACTTGGCCTCAAGCCCTAAGATTATCTGGTCTAAAATCAGAGGTGATGAGAAAACCATAATTCAAAAAGAGTCATGTACCACAACGTTCACTGCATCTCTATTTACAATAACCAGGACATGGAAGCAACCTAAGTGTCCATCGACAGATGAATGGATAAAGAAGATGTGGTACATATATACAATAGAATATAACTCAGCCATAAAAAGAAACGAAATTGAGTTATCTGTAATGAGGTGGATGGACCTAGAGTCTGTCGTACAGAGTGAAGTAAGTCAGAAAAAGAAAAACAAATAACGTATGCTAACACATAAATATGGAATCTAAAAAAAAAAAAAAGGTTCTGACAAACCTAGGGGCAGGACAGGAATAAAGACGCAGACGTAGAGAATGGACTTGAGGACCTGGGAAGGGTAAGCTGGGACGAAGTGAGACAGTGGCATGGACATATATACACTACCAAACGTAAAATAGCTAGCTAGTGGGAAGCAGCAGCATAGCACAGGGAGATCAGCTCGGTGCTCTGTGACCACCTAGAGGGGTGGGATAGAGAGGGTGGGAAGGAGACACAAGAGGTAGGGGATATGGGGATACATGTATATGTATAGCTGATTCACTTTGTTATACAGCAGAAACTAACACAACATTGTAGAGCAATTATACTCCAATAAAGATGTTAAATAAAATAAAATAAATCAAATCAAATCAGAGCTGATGTTCTGCTTATGACCGATGGAGACAGGGAAGAGGGAGGGGGTGGCTGATCACTTCCAGGAAGACACCCCCCCAATTCTTTTTTTTTCTTCAAACAATCCTTTCATTGAGTTTCATTTGATTGTACTAAATAGAATGTGGGGCGTTAATATAGAGGAGAGAAGTACATGTTCTGGAATCAGATTCCTCCTCCTCCACTCTCCCCACCACCACTGGTCTGAATTATAAAGCACCAGGTAAACTGCCCCAGAGGTTTCTCCCAAAAATTTCTGTCACAGCCATAGATTGCACCTGAAATCTTGTCAAAGCAATTAATATCTTGCCTCTTGGCCACTAGAGCATACATAAGAAGATGGCCCAACACACACCATTATTCCAAATAAACAAGTCACATGAGCTTGGCTGAAGGTTGTAGCCACCTGGAGCAATCAATCCAGGAAGCCCTGTCACCTTGTTATGTGATTAGCAACCAAATATTCACTCAGGAATGTGCCCCTTTCCCTCAGCAGAGATATTTTAGTTACATGCCGACTTAACTTTTTTCTAAAAGTACATTTTAAAACAACATACTGAGAATGCTCAGCTATCCAGGGAACAGCTTTCTGAATTCTCAAATTCTAGAATTCTTAGTTGAACAAAACTAAATTCTGAACCTGTTAGCAGAATCAGCCCCTCAGTAGGCAACAATGAATGAACACAATAGAAAAACTTACTGGTCCAGTCCCAAAGATCAAGGCTGACCCTCTCTATTATGGATGTTTTAACAGTGTGTTAATTCAAAGATAATAAGAGCCACAGACCACAAATAAGATGATTTTTGGGAGGGTGAGAAAATCTGTTGAGAAAAAGCCACTACAGCTCTTTTTGCAAAATAAATGAATCACATCGTGCCACCAAAGAGCATATTGTAGCTGCAACACTTCATTCTATTTTTAAGGAGAAATAAATGACTAAAGAACAAACTATCATCTAGAAGTTTTTCAAGACACCAAGTTTTAGAGCCTTTTCAAGAAACCAAGTTTTACCAAGTTTTAGAGCCTGTGCTTGGGTAATTAGCCATAATCTTTGCGTATACATCCTTTACATCTGCCTATACGTGGGATGACTATGAGTAATCAAGAATAAAATTGGACTACTGGAACGGTCAGTTTTATGGGCCAACTTGGCTATAGTCCCCAGTTATTCAAGCAAACACTAATCTAGGAGGAACATCTATAATCAGCTGATTTAAATTAAGGAGATTATCCTCAATTAATCTGGTTGGGCCTGATCCAATCAATGGAAAGGCCAAAATAGGGGAAGAAGAAATTCTATACCTGTAGGCCATAGCTTCAGTTCCTGCCAGAGAGTTCCCAGCCTGCCAACCTGACTTTTGGACTTGCCTAACCAGCCTCCATAATCACATAAACCATAAGCATATCATCTCTTTCTTGGTTGGTTGCTCCATACCATGCTGTAGAAAAGGGAAAGAAAAGGACACACTCAAGGCTTGAAATTCCTAGTTCAAGCTCTGTATAAATGACCCGAAAGTATCTATGTCTGCCCAGAAGGAAAAATGCTTATCTCCTGTAGCTGTAGGGTTGAGATTTCAAACCCAGAATTTCAAGGTGTAAATTGCTGAATGACAATACAAATTGAATTCCCAACCTTGCAGAACATCATTATTAAAGTGAGGGCACTGATTGAGAAGGAATAGAATCCTGAAAATTGAAATAGATACATCTGGGAAATCCCAGGGAAACAGGATTTCAAAACCCTAAATTCTGCTGAGTCATTTGCCAACAAAAGCCACCCTCCACCTCTGCCTGAAGCAGTTAACCCCTGCTTTGTCTTGATGAACCTGTAATAGTCTCTCCTGAGGTTATCTGCCTTGCAAGACACTGCTGATTCTCCTCAGGATTTATCCTTGCCACCCCTCTTTGCTTCTAGATTTATAAGTAGACTCATGTTCCAGCAGGCTTCAAAGGGTGAGTTACACAGTGTGACCCATGTGGAAGTGTGCTACGCACCAAAAGAAATGCATGATTTTTCCAATTTACTCCCCAGATAGAAATCTGGGGAATATGTGCATGAATGAATGGATATGAAGTGTGTTGGATAATTGTGGAAGAACATAAAGTTAAATCAGAATGAATTTATTGATATGGGCTCACTAAACAGATTCCGGATTCAATGTTTTAGCTCCAGGGGCTAGAAAGGGGTCTAGCATTTTGTTTGGTTGGTTGAGACATGGGCCAACATTAAATGAAATCAAAATGCCAGAACTGACTGCCTTGGTATACTGTAGAATAAATGTTAAAATAGCTTTATCATGTAAAACCTGCTGACCTACCCCAGGAGCGTCCGAAGGACACACTTTTAACTATGACTGTAAGAAATACATTTGTGAGAAGAGCCCCAGCATCCCTGAAAAACTCTGGGGTCACTCTTTTCTATAGGTCAGGAATTACAGTGGGAATCGCTGCCACTGAGCTGGGATCCCTAAATACAGTGGGGAAAGTTGGGTGCCAGGGTGGCAGGGTCAAGTGGCAGCACTTAATTACCAAAGACAGATGTGGTTACTACAATGGACAGCAGAGCCAAAGCAGTAACTAGAATAGTCTGTCTTGCAGAGAGAGACCTATGGTTTGATCACGGTGTCCCTACAAAATAAATAGATGGGCAAGCTCATCAGTGCTACTGGATCTGTATAAGCGTAAGCTTTCTAGGACTACCGAACAGAGGTCTATCTTGAATCATCAGAACAGTGGAAACGTCTCCATCAATTCCTAGTCTTGACCTGGTTTACAGACCAAGAACCCCTTGAATGAAGGGGAGGCTAACTCCCCTTGAGAACCTGCTGTACTGCCAAACAATCATATTGCTGATCTTCCTCCTAGCCTTTTCCCTATGAGTGCCAGTGGCAGACGGAGATGCTGTTTGGAGATCTGGCAGGCCCCTATTGGTGAATCATAATGCAAACTCCGAGGCTTTTGTAACAAAGCCCTATCTTCCTCCGCAGGTATCTACTCTCTTTCTGAGATTTTGGCTTGCTCCTGGGCCTGAGTAGAAAATGAATGTCTAATCATGGGCCACCAAATTACCATGACACCTGAGCTGCCCATCACGAACTGGCTGCTGTCTGATCCACCAAGCTATACAGCTGGGAGTGCACAGCAGCATGCCAATATCAACTGGAGGAGGTACATATGAGACTGAGCTCAAGCAGGCCCTGAAGGCATAAGTAAATCACATGAGGAAGTTGTCCAAATGCCCATGGGCCCTACTCCTGCTACACTACCTATCCTCTACCAGTCCATACTTTCGCCTCATGGGGAGTTCCCTAAAACCTGTTGACTGAGGAATAGAAAATGTGGGCCTGGTTTACAAATGGTGTGTATGATATGCGGGCACCAACTGAAAGTGAACAGCTATTACACGACAGCCCCTTCCTAATACATCTCTGAAGGACGATGGTGAAGGGAAATCCTCCCAGGGAACAGAACTGCTAGATGTTCCTATTGCTTGGAAGGAGAAATGGCCAGAGGTATAAAACTGTACGAATTCATAGGCTGTGGCCAATGGTTTGACTGGATGGTCAGCAATTTGGAAAGAAAATGATCAGAAAATTGATACAAAGAAATTTGGGGAAGAAGTATATGCCCTAATGAATGGGCAAAGAATCTGAAGGTATTTATGTCCCATATGATTGCCCACCAAAGGGTGACCTCAGCAGATGAGGATTTTAATAATCAAATGGACAGGATGACCTATTTTGTGGATCTGTGCCTCTTTTCCCAGCCACTACTGTCATTGCCCAATGGGTTCATGAACAGTGACCATTATGGCAGAGGTAAAAATTATACACGGGCTCAGCAACATGGAATTGCACTCACCAAGGCTAGCCTGGCTACAGCCACTGCTAAGTGCCCAACCTTTCAGTAGCAAATACAACACTGAGTTCCTCATATGGCATCATTCCATGGGATGATCAGCCAGCTATCTGGTGGCAGGTTTATTTCACTGGACTGCTTCCATCATGGATAGGGTGGTGCTTTGTTCCTACTACAATAGACACCCTGGATATAGAGCTGCTTTGCCTGCAAGCAGTATTTCTGCCAAAACTACCATCTGTGGATTTACAGAATGTCTCATCCACCGTCATGGTATTCCACACAACATTGTTTCTGATCAAGGAGTTCACTTCACAGCAAATGAAGTCCGACAATGCTCATTCACTGGTATTACAATTTTCTCCATCATCCTGAAGCAGAAAGCATGGTAGAACAGTGACCTTTGCTGTTCAACTCGGACTCCGACCCCCTGCCTATCAGGACAGCCTCCTTTGAAGACTCAGTTACAGTGCTAGCGAGGTGGCAGTATGTGCCCAGGCTCTGGAAAGAGGTTTATAAATACTATAAATCAGCATCCAATATGTGATACTCTGGATTCATGGGTCCAGGAATCCAGGGGTGGAAATGGGAGTCATGGCCAGGATTCATGGGTCCAGGAATCAAGGGGTGGAAATGGGAGTGACACCCCTCAGTATTATCCCTAGCAATCCGCTAGCAAAATTTTGCTTCCCGTTCCTGTGATCTTTTGTTTTGCTGGTCGAGAGGTCTTAGTTTCAAAGAGAAGAATGCTTCTACCAGGAGACACAACAACAATTCCATTGAACTGAGAGTAAAGACCGCCACCAGTCACTGTGGGCTTCTCAGGCCTCTGAATAAATAGGCAAAAATGGAGTTTTTATATTGGCTGGGGTGATTGATCCAGATTATCAAGGGACAACTGGGCTGTACTACACGATGGAGTAAGGAAGAGTATGTCTGTAATACAGGAGATCCCTAGGGCATCTCTTGTTACTACCAGGTTCTGTGACTAAGGTCAATGAAAACCACAATTCAATTCACAAGTCAGTGAAAACCATAAAACAACAGCTAATGGCCCAGACCCTTTAGGAAGGAAGGTTTGGGTCACCCTGCCAGGCAAAGAACCATAATAAGCTGAGGTACCTGCTTGAGAGCAAAGGGAATATGGGATGTATGGCTTGGGTAGTAGAAGAAAGAAGTTATAAATACTAGCTATGACCATGTCACCAGTTCCAGAAATGAGGACTATTAAGTTATTTGTACCCTTCCCTTTTCTGTGATAAATGTTTGTGTGTGTGTCTCAAATATGTGTCTCTTTCTTCCCTCTCAAGTGCTTGTCTTCTAACATAAGATATATTAATAATAGTGAACTTTATATCACAGTATTTTAAGTTATGGGATATCAGAAGAGTAAACCCCCAAAGACCCTGTACCTCTTCTGGGGAAAGGGTTAGCATGATTTCAGTTACACACAGGATAGCTTTAATCATGTCAGGTGGAAGTATGATTTTGTTGTTGTCATTATTTTGAGATTAGGTATGATTTAAGGAAATGTATACAGATGCCAAGTTGACAAGGAGTGGCCTGTGAGGGTCAGTTTAAGCTGTGATCCCCAGTTATTCAATCAAACAGTGAATTAGGTATTGCTGTGAAGGAATTTTGTAGATGTGGTTAGCATCTACAATAAACTAATTTAAGTAAAGGAGATTATTCTCAATAATCTGGGTGGGCCTGGTCCAATCATCTGAAAGGTCTTAAGAGCAGAACTGGTTTCCTTGAGGAAGAAGAAATACCACCTGTGGCATCAGCTCCTGCCCCAGAGTTTCCAGTCTGCCCTTCCTGCCTTAAGATTTCAGACTCTGCTAGGCAGCCTCCACAAATACTTAAGCCAATCCCTTTCAATAAGCCTTTTGATATATTTTTCCTGCTGGTTCCGTTTATCTGGTGGAACTCTAATACAATTATGTTCAAATTATGAGGGCATATAAGAGTGGGACATATTAAAGCCATTTTCACTAAAAAAAATTCCATTAAAAAAAGGAAAACTTGGTTAACCACTGTGATTCCCAAGGGTGTACCAGAAATACAGTGTTTCTATGAACATGGTAGAAACTGAGATATGAAACTAAAATCCAGTATAGTAAATAATTTGCCCCAAAGTCACACAGAAAGTCAGAATTTTAAGCTAGATTTCATGACAGCCGAGTTTATCTTGACCTTAATTACATAAATTAACTTTCATTTGATAAATGAATGCTTAGTTTCTCTACACAATATTCACCATTATAAAGAAAGTCTATTAGAAAGAACCATGGATTTTCTTCTGTTGAAAACAGTATTTGGAGAAACAATGATGAAGCTTTGGAATTTCATAATAACCAAGTAAAAATTTTTTTACAGGGGACATCAGCCTAAGATTTATTTCAAAATATAAGGAACAGGAATGCTTCGATTTTATTTTATTTGAGGGTTTTTTCCTTCAATCACAAAGATGTCAGTAAGCATAAAATCTAGATCCAAAGCAGAAAGCTGTTAAAAGCTAAGACACGGGCAAAAGAGTCAAAATCCCATTTTCTCTCTTATTCCTTGGAGGTGGAGGTCGTGATTTGAGAAACAGCACTCCCAAGTAACATAACTAGGCCTGAAACGACTTCTAGGGAAAGGGCCATTTAACACTCCATGTCATTATAAGGAAATGAATTTCAGCAACTTCCATGCCATTTTCTCCTCCATTTCAAGCAAAGCTCAGCCAGAAACAACCACTTACTTGCTAATCCTCTCATTTTATACTCTCTTCTCTGATACATGACTTCTTCCTCAGGATAAATCCAAGAAGAGTAGGAAATAACACCACCTCTATATTGTATGCTTCACTTAACCTAAGCCCCATGTGCGCGGTTTCAACTGCATGGAATTCATTCTGATCTGAAAGGTTCTGCAAGCTTTATAAAGGAAAGAAAGAAAAAAAAGAGGCAAGGCTGATTACCTCAGAGTTGCCTTCTAATCTAATTTGTTAGCAATAAAGTAAAGCACAGTTTAGTAATCAACACATTTGAGTGTTTCAATTTTCAAAAGACAGACACATGAATCTATACCAAGCACTATCAAAGTCAGCATCTATAAAGACTGGCCTGGTTCCCTATTCCAGCATCCTTCCAGGCCACATAATCCCCAAAAATGAGGGTGCCGCAAGTCCCCTTTAACCTGTGGTCCCACGTAACAAACTCTGTGCTCCAATGCCCTGGATAGTACCCTAGTCCCTCCAAAACAGGCCTCTGCACTAGTCTATCCAGTTTTACCAGGGCCTGAATTTCATTCCGAAACCCCAGCCCCAACCCTGGGGCCATACTATCTGTGAACAGACCTCTCTGTTTATCTGCCTGGATAGCACCCGTTCCCAGACTCTGCATCACCATCGCCCACCCACCTGCTGGGATACCATCTGCTGCACCTTGCTGGTCAATTCGGACTCCGACCCCCTGCCTATCAGGACAGCCTCCTTTTGCTGTCATCATTCTCTCTAGATGATAAGGCCACTAGCTTAGCTGGACTTTCTCCCATGGGCTAAAACGAGTTCCAATTTCAGTGGCCTCTTTCACCCTGGTGGGTATGTCCTGTTTTTAAGAAACAAACTTATCTGTCTTTCTACCACCAAGCTCTTATTCTGACATTGGACTGCTCTATGCACTACAAAATATTTCAATTTTAACAAGTTTCAAGCTTAATTAAAAGAAACTGAGAACTGTTTAAGAGTTATGGATGTGTGATAAGCTTAAAAAGATAGAAGTCATGTACCAGCCTGTACAAAGGAAACCTGATAAACAGTGGAATTTTTTCAGTGACACTACAGAGGTGAAAAGTAATAATCAAATTCAGTTTTCCAAATAGCCTTTCATCCAATAGTGCATTTATGAAGACAGAAATTGAAAAATGAAATAAATTAACCCTTCAGAAGGTAAACAAAATGTCTACACAATACAAACACAAGTTCCAAGCCCAGTTATAGAGATTGTCTCAGTCAATACAACTATGAGATATATAGCTATTTTGGCTATATTTTTAAAAATTCTTTAGTTTTGCACATGTGCCTTAATTTAAAACAAACAAAAACAAAAAATCATTGCTGTTAGACCATATAGCCACTAATACTTTGCATAGAAACAATATTTTCACCAGCATCAGCTTAGCAAAGTTAAAGGTACACTGAAAACAAAGGCAAGAAACAGAAACTTAATGTAATCGTCAAACTGGAAATACTCATATAGAAATCAAACCCAATGAAGTCCAATCACAGTAAAGTTTTATTAAACAATCAATCATAAAGGCACTATTCTAAGTGCTTTATAAATATCCATTGATTTAATCTCCTTAATAATTTTATGAGAGGAACTATTGTCAGTTCCATTTTACAGATAAGAACCTAACCTTGACACAGAGAGGTTAAGAAATTTACCAACTAATAAATGGCCCAAGTTGGACTCAAATTTGGTAGTCAATGATTTGATCCACTGCACTGTGCCACATCTCAGAATGACTTGCTAAGACTCATGCAGCTGGATGGGGGCAAAATAAGGTCCAGAACAGAGATCTGACTTCCAACATTCAGTGCTCTTTCCACCAATTCTTCCATGTCATTTAAATATTCAGCTAGTGTCAGAAAAACTACGAAACGTCATGTGATGGACTAATAAATAGCCACAAGCAAAACAGCCAAAGAAAAATGATAAAGTACTGTTGGAATTACAACTTGGTGTGATGTGATTAAGCTATGATATGCATTTAAATACCAAAAGCAAACTTTAGAGACTAACATAGGGCGTAATTTTAAGAAAATGGATTAAGTGGCCCCCTAGCAGTCAGCTCACAAAGTTGAGCCATGTTCCACATGACATACAAATAGCATATAACCACCAACCAAACTAAACCAAAGAGGAGCCACCACAGATAGGCGATGTGGATATGACCTTGAGGGACATTGTCCTTTTAGCCACCTTGCTGCAACCATGCCCACACATGGAACGGTTACACACTGAACACTTTAATAATAATTGCAGCTAAAATATTCATGATGTCTTCCAGCAATCTGAAGATACACCACTTGAGACAAATAACAAAAATCAGCTCATGTGCAACTTTTGGACGATGACTTCATTTTCTCGGTAATGATATCCTCGACCTTTTACGGTTGTGTTTAGAAACAGCCAAAAGCACTCCACTTCCTTTCCAATGGATTCTTACTTTTTGTGACTATAGTTACAACGTCTATGATATTTACGTGGTAGGATAATAGGCTGACATTAAATTAATCAAGAGTATTTTGTTTTTTCAAGCATTTGTAAATTAGGATTTTACAGACTGAACTCATTTGTAAGATAATCAAATTACCATAATTTTTTAAGAACATAATCAGATGAAACTTGATACTTTTCACATGATAAATCTTTACTTTCAATGTATTAGGTTGGCCAAAAAGTTTGTTTGGGTTTTTCTGTAAGATCTTATGGAAAAAACACGAATGAACTTTTTGGCCAACCCTATATCACTTAACTTCTATAGACTACTTTAGCAATCAAATATTATTGCCAGCAGATAGTCAAGAAGACTGGTTTTATGTATCTTATAAATGTATAAAATATATTGGAAAAACTAAAACAAATTTGATACGAGTAAAACTTTAAAAATATTTGCAAGCCTTTCAATCCTAGGTGTTGTATTAGTTTAAAAGTTTAAAGTAAGTAATGAAATGATGAATTATTTGTCCTAACTCCATGTAGGATAAACGATACAATTCCAAGACCACCTCACTATGAAGAACACCTGAGACTGGGTCTGGTTAAAGAAATTGCAGACCTAAGCTGGCACTAAAAACCCCTGCTTAATTAGTGAGTCAGTTCTCTGTCTTCTGTACAATCTTAGCATGCCCAAACCTTGCAGAAACAGCCATGTCACATTCATTAACTAGCCAGCTGTTAACAGGACAAGTATAGGGCAAAGGTTAGCTGACAAGCAAATGGAAGGGATGACTTCTAATCACCAGTGAAAACTGATTTACCTGGCCACATTCTGCTACCTAGTGGGACAAATGGGACAGGATACTTTATCTAGTGGAAAGAGGTGATAATTATATTTACCTGGGCAAAGAGAGAGCAATCATAAAAAAAAAAAATTGATGCATTAAAGCTTCAGCCATTCTGAAGGCAGGATATCAGGCAATTTGGCCCTAGGAATCCATTATCTTACTTCTCTACATCTTTATTAAACATAAGAAACACCATGATGAAAAGAACAATGAACTGCAAAGCATTCTACATATATCTTATCCCATGCAATTGTTTGATTCTAAGATTTGGGCTGGTATTTCGAGGACTGTCACTAACAAGCTGTGTAGCCCAGAAAGTCATTTCTCCTCCTGCAGCCTTGTTTTCTTCATAGGCAGGCTAATCCTCCATTCTGGTTTGCCTAGTTTATTTACATTGTCCTGACTTCCCAGCTGGCTTAGCTTTCGTCATTTTCAAAAAGTCCCGGTGTTGACAATATATAAAGACATAAATGAGAACGTTTTCTCCTAAATCTTCCAGCAATAACATCCTGTCAGCCACAGGCCCAATTTCGGAGTAAGGAAGGCCACTAAACGTGAATAGTAAACGTCTTATCAAAAAACCCACACAGGGCTTCCCTAGTGGCGCAGTGGTTGAGAGTCCACCTGCCGATGCAGGGGACACGGGCTCGTGCCCCGGTCCGGGAAGATCCCACATGCCGCGGAGCGGCTGGGCCCATGAGCCATGGCCGCTGAGCCTGCGCTTCCGGAGCCTGTGCTCCACAATGGGAGAGGCCACAACAGTGAGAGGTCCGCGTACCGCAAAAAAACAAACAAACAAACAAAAACCCCACAAATTTCACCTAGGAGAACAGAGCTAGAACTATATATATATATATAACTATATAGATCTCAAAAACACGGTGTCGTGAAAAGCAGTGATATTATTTTTGTAAATTTTAAAAACACAAACCAGGACTAAATATTGGAATGGTTGCATAAATACGTGGGTAAAAGTATAAAATGGATGGGAACAATACACACTAATTTATAGATGCTTCTGAAAGGAGACTTAACTAATTGTGCCATTTTATTTCTTTAAAACGGAAGACTAAGCAAATATTATAAAATGAAATGTGTTAATTCTGAGAGGTGGGAGTTAATTCTATTCTTTGTTCTTCTTAGCATTGTTTAAATGTCTCAATATATAAATTATACTAATAAAACACAGAACATGGATTACTAAAACTTTGAGTCTAAGAGTTAAGTGGAACGCTGGTGGGCCTGACTCCCTAGAGCCCCTCATTGTGTTGTCTTCAAGGGAGCCCTTCCCACATCAACGATCTCAATAACAGATCCAAGAACATTTTATCTTCAGAGATGAGTTAATCACCAACTCTCCATCCACAGCCCCTCACCATTTCATGTATTAATTCCTTGTGCTACTTTCCTTCCTAGTGGTACCAAGCTTCTGGAACTATCTCAGGTACCAGAGGTAGCCTGTTATAATTTCAGACAGCCATTCCTTTAATTAAATAAAAATATGTCTTTCTCTGATTCCCATCCACTCAACCTAGTTTTGCCTTTTCAATCATACAGATGATATTCCTCATATAATTGAAGAAAGTTAGCATGTCATCCCTGAGGACTTTCCCAAAGCATTAAACGTCAGCCACTCTTGATGTGACCCTCCTTGGGTCTCCTCATGGTCCTGTAGTCAATTTTTCTCTGTATCTCTAGATCCTGCAGTTTACAAACCCCGGGGAATCGCAAAGTATCCTCAGTTCTGCACCCTCAGTGCTCACAACTGGCACAGAGTAAATGGGGCAAGTGCTCAATAAATACTGAATGAAGGAATGAGAAAATGCGTTTTGCAAACACTATGAACATTAAATGGCAGCTATTTTGATCACTAACAATTAGTGCTAAACTGTCAATGACCACCTTTCTTTATATATATGTTTATATTTCTTTATATATACTTGTATGAATTATAAAACTATCTAGTTGAAATCCTTTACTCTCTTGGATACTATAATTCAAATTCAGCTGACCTTTTTAGATGGAACAATCCTGACTTCCATGTCATTATTTGGTCTTCTCTAGAATTCCATCTTTGAAATTTGCTCTGTGTCTATAGCACAGTATCCCAGAATGGGCTTCCCTTTTTTAAGCCTTCAAACAGTAGTGTATTTAGAATATTAGTCAGAACTTGCTGATTTATTAATTCTAACCCAAAAAAAATCAAGAAAAGAATTTTCAAACACAGTGCTAGGCATGCTGCTTGAGTCTCCTTTCTATTTTTATGTAAAAAAGTTTTAATATGTCTCATAGTCAAGTCTATCAATCTTTAATTATGGTTTTTGCCTTTGATGTCATATTAGACAAGATTATAAATTATTCACCTATTTTTCAGTTATATCTCATTCTTCTTCTTCAATTAATCTGATATTTATCTGTATTTTGTATAAATAAAAGATTTAACTTTACAATTTTTCCTAACAATAACTAATTATTTGAATTGTATTCTTGTAATAATACCTTCTCCACCAACATGAAATTCTGTGTTTATTATATGTTACCCTTATATGCTTAAGTCTATTTGGGGAATTTTCAAGATGATTTAGCCTCTCCTAAGTCTCTATTTTAGTAAAAAGTAACATACTGCCTTAGTAATAGTAATTTTATAATATGTTTTAATACTTGGAATTATAAGTTCTTTCTTCATTATTATTCTTTTTCAAAAATTTGCTTTTCCCAGTCTGTTCATTCCTCCAGATGAATTTTAATAATCATTTTGCCAATCTCTCCCTAAAAATCTCTTTGTGGTTCTATATGGAATTGCATTAACTTTATAAATTAATTTGGGGAAGCTAACATCATTACATTATTTATTATTCTCATCCAGGAATACAATACCAATCTCCATTACTGCTAATCTTATTTTGTGTTTCTCAACAAAATGTTATTTTCTTCATTTAAGTCTTGTACATTTCTATTATAGCTTACTCATAGATATGGGATTTTTTCATCATGTTTTCTATTTGTAGCTCTCATAGAAAAGTCGATTGATTTATACACATTTATCTTTTGTATGACCACTTAACTGAAGTCTCTTATTCTAATAGTTCTCCAGTTGATTTTCTTGGGATTTGTAGTAAATTCATATAAACACACACACACACACACACACACACATATATGTGTGTGTGTGTGTGTATATATATATATATATACACACACTTTTTTTAAGGAGAAAAGATGTCATCTCTTTTCTAATAATTGTGAACTTTGAGAGACAGCATATGATAGGATTTAAAATTAAAGATTCATGAGTTAAGCCACTTGAGTGCTTATTCATTTCTACCACTTATTAGCTATGTGACCTTGGCCAAGTTACTTAGCTTCTCTGGGCCTCAACTTCCTCATTTGTAAAATGAGAATTATAGTAGTCAATATTCCCTAGGATTGTTATGAAGATTAAATGAATTAATATTTGTAAAGTATTTAGAACAGTTTCTAGTATATATATTAAGAAATTTTAAAACGTTAATCATTTAAAAAATTTTATTGCATTGGCTAGAATTTATAGAATGATGTTAACTATAAGTGATGAAATAGGGCATGTAGTAAGTGTCTACGGTTTTTCTGTTTTTTCACAATTTAAAAATATCTCTCTATACCTAAATTACTATGTTGTATATATGCATGTTCTTAAAAGAAATATAGTTACATTTTATCAAATGTCATTTGAAATCTATTAGGAGGTAAAAATAGCAGTTTTATCCTTTAGTCTATGACTATGAAATTATAATAAATTTCTCAATATTGAAGCACGTGTACATTTCTAGAATAAACACGATTTTCTTGTATTATTCTATTTTGTTGATTTCTACATTCCTGTATTTAGTATTTCAGTGAATTTTTGTGTGAATTTTTGTGATTTTCTTTTTTGTGCTACTTTTTTTAGTGTTTTTAATTTTTTTGTTTTTTAGTTAACTGTTTTTTTAGTTAAGTGCTTTTCATTAAATGAATCAGAAAAATGTTTCATCTCTTTTGTAAAGTTCATAGAGTATGGGATAATATGTTCCTTAAAAATGTATATTTTCAACCATCGATTATAAATACCTGATGAAAACAAGATACTTTGCTCATCTAAACAGAGTATTTTAGCTCCTGCCGAATCTCCCTATCCAAGCTGGTCAAGGACATAGGCTTAAGCATCAGACAAAATCTGGCTCAAATCCTAATTTCACCACCCACTAGCTAAATGTGTGCACTTGGCAAGGTACACTTTTGTCACAGGGAATAACTATGCCTTCTTTACTTTTCCCACACAGTTATCGTGAGGATTACATGAGATCATATTTATAAAGCACTATCCACTCCACTCACAATAAAGACTCAATTATTTTATGTTAGTCTTAATTTTCTTTAAATACAAAATTAATGTTTACAAATGTACGTGCTGGTTTTTCTTAGTATGGAGATTTCAATTGTTTATATAGAAATATAAATGCTTTTTGATACAATTTTTTCATGACATTAGTTCATAATAAAAGGTAGATTTCAATTAAAACATGTTATTCTCCACTGACACAAACTTAAAAAGTTGACAAGAAAGTAGTAAAATGCTCAGATAACAAGAAAATGAACCCACTGCCATTGTCTAAATGAAATCGCAATGGGTTAATAGGAAAACTGTACTGGTTTTCAGAAAACCAGGCAATGAGCCTAAACCAAATGTAACGTCTTCCACTCTTTCCTGTTCCCTTGGAGCTTTGTTCTCATGGGAATCCAAGAGCGGGAGGAGGCTTCCCACAGGCTGAGGTTTACTCCATGGTCTCTGATTTGCCATCTTCACTGCAACAGGGGAGCAAATCTCTCACTCTGAGTGGGAAAACACAGTCCTGAGGGGCTGGAGGGGCCTCAAATACAACAGCAGCACACAGAAAACCGTTTCTCAAAAAAGCATTAGAGATTTATGTCCACCAGTCAGTGTCATCAAGACTATTTACTGGTATGTATTGATAACAAAGCTGTCACTATGGTCTCTAAGGAGATCCGTATTAGGTGAGTAGTAAGTTTATAGGATCTGATCGGTAATACTATAAGCTTTTCTTCTGTTTTAAAGGATATAAATTTAAAACATTATTTTGGTGGGCTAGCTGCCTCCGCGGAGAACTATTTAAATAAGCTCAGCTAAGAATGTAAATATCAAACCAAGCTCAGTCTCTGTACTAACCACTGGCCCCTGGCAGACACAGGATGGAAATGCCTAGCTCAAGTTCTTGGCATGCATGCTATTAATTTGACATTAACAATAGACTCTATCAAGCTTCCATTTAACCATATTGATCTGTTTTCTAAAATAAAAAACTCCCACTTTATACCTTTTCCTTGGTGTCCTCTGGCTTTATAACAACAAAGATATTTTCAGGGACACCCTCAATAGCAGGATTGATGGATCAAAAGTGTACCCACCTCTGTCTCTTCTGCCCCCTGTGTGGCCTCAATAACTTGATAGTTTCCAGCTCCCCCCAGATTTCTCGAGTGCTTTTTCAGTATACCATGACCCCTGAAGGAAACAAAGGGAAAAAAAGATGTATTAAGATAAACATCCTCCTTCCTTGTCTCTTTCAGGAAAGAACAGATGGTTCCTTGAGCAACAACATCCAATTTAATGACAAAATGAGACACAATTTTAAAACAATGTTCATTGTTATTTTTTCATTCCTCATCCTGATTTCTTTTATACGTTTCAGATTTATAACAGGAGCAGGATAAATTTCCTTGAGTAAGCAGCTCAGCAGTCTCATAAATGAGGAGTGTGTTTCCTCTTATTATTTTGTTCCCTTTTCAAACCCACCAATTGTATTCTGATCAATCTTTCTTGTGTTTTGCCCCAAGACTGTGTAACACAGGCGGTCAGAGACATACCTACTAAATAGTAAAATCAACAGTATAGCAAAATATATTTTTTTCTTCAGCTTTTCAACTTTCCATTGAAAATAGTTTCACTAGCTGAGTGACAGCCTTTCTCAGATGTGTGACTTGAAAAGCCATAAATCCCTGCTTTTGAATTTCAATGCCAAGGAGCAAGGACATTGTTTTCCTCAATTATATAATATGGAGATTGGAACTCTGGAAGAGAAAATCCACCCAATAAAACCTGGCCCACATATAATGCCTCAGCATCAAAAGGTAACTTGAAATTTTGCTATGAATAGGCATCTGATGCACTCGCATGGTTTTCCTGTTCCTATCCTTTTAGATATTTCTATATCAAAAGCCCCCACTTTAAAACTAATAATACAGAAACCAACTGAGTCATTTCCATATATACTCCTGAAGAGGTGGCTACAACCGATCGCTGGGTAAACCAGGCTCCCTTTAACTCAGGCAGTCTATATATTTGAGCAGACACATAACAAATGCTTAGTTGTCCTAGATGAGAGAGCCATGTTTCTTTCCTGTTATGGAAATCATCTGTTCCTTTTTCTATAAAGCGTGAAACCAGGAATGTCAATATTCCTATGCTTGTATGTGCTAACTTTACTAGGGTTATTCAGAGCAGGACAGAGTCTAGTGCTGGTTGCTGTTTTCTTCTCTCCTTTCTATCTAATAAACCACCAAATTCTGTCTATTCCAGGCTCAAAATTGTCCTTGAACTCACTCTTCCTTCCAATTCCATTCCCACAGGCACCATCAAATTCCACCCTCCTCACCCACACCTGCCTCCATCCCATCAATTCTTACAGAGATTATGATATCTCTCACTAGTCTCCCTGGTTTGAGAAACAACCCTTCCAGTCCATATTCTACAGCCCACCACTCACTTTGGGATAATAACTGAACTTGTGATTGGTATAAAACCCAGGAATTATACGTGGTAGAAGTATTTCACCATGATTCTCAAAAAAAGTCTTTTTCTCCAAATGCCAATAGCATGTTAGCCATCTTTCAAGTTCATCTGTAAATAATTTCATTACTGTTCTTTCCTCTGCTTCCCACATTTCCTTATAGCTTACAAGTAAGCCAGTAAAAGAAAGTCCTCAGGGCTTGTAACACAGAGGGAGAAGCACTGAACTCAGTTCTAGTTCCAGCTTATCCCTGTATCAGCTGTTGACTTTGAGGAATCATCTTTTTTGTAGGTAAATGACAGAGCCTTGCTTATCAAATGGGATGGAAATATTTACCCTGCTTATCTCTCCACGTTGTTTTGGGAATCAAGAAAGATCACATACAATAAAATACACATATGCAATGTTATTTTATTACTCTTCCTGAAGTACTACAAAAGCAAAAAATGTGTTTCTTGTGTTTAACACTAGACTCAGTTTGGGGGTCCTAGAAAGGTAGCTGTGATCACACTCCCAAGACTTACAGCTTCCTTTTGGGAGTGTGATGGTCTCAAGAGTTTTGTTTTGGCTTGCAAAGGAATAATAAAATACCAAAGGAATCATACTCTAGCATATTTGGATTCCCAAGACATACTGAAATCAAAAAGAGGAAGAAAAGGAAAAGGGACTCAAAACAATGAGAAATCTTAATTGGCTGAAACTGCCATTTAATTAAAATAACTCAACTGTCACTTATGGCACAAATGTTAATACAATCTCTTTAAAACCCAGCTGAATCCTCCAGATATCACTGGACACTTTGCAATAGGAAATACAAGCCCATTCCCTATCACTGTATTGTAGGTTTTTAATTGGAGAATGTATAATGTGTACAACAGGATGAGTTCATTTTGCTTCTAAAGAGGAAATAAAAAATATCAACCTGAATATCACTCCACATATAAGCAGGACTGTAGCCTCCGTTTAAGTAGGTTTTATTTTAGACTAAAAAAACCCCACCAAAGGCATATATTTGAACTCATGCATCTAAACAGACCAATGAAAGTGTAGAAATTAAGTGCAGAAGGGGAAGAAGAGAATGGTAGGAATAAAGTCCACAGCTGTGTTTTCTTAAAATCCGGTGAGAGGAATGTTAATCAAAGTTCACAAAGTTTAAATTCTCCTTTGAACTGCATAGGTATAATCAAGTAAAGAAACACAACCCTCACTGAAGTATAATTTTTTTAATTTGAAATTATTGTCCCATATTAAGAAGGTAAGTTTGTTCATTCATTCATCCAGATACTCAAAAACCAATACTTACTGATTAGACTTTGTACAAGATGTGATAAAATGTGCTGGTTTGAACCCCTTGGCCACATGGGGCTAGCAACAAATACCAAAAGAATTGCACAAATAGGCCATATTAAAAACTTCCTATTTCTTCCAACCAGAATGCATATCATCCCCCTGTGCTCTCACTAGTAGGCTCTGGGCCATCCTTAAAAGCCCAACTCAAAGGTTGCTGCTTTTGTAAAGCTCTTTGGAACTGCACAAGTTTGGTGTGAGTCGTAACCCCTGCCCCTAAATCACTTTGTTCATAACTCTCTGATGCACTTATCACGGTTGACTTCACATGACAGCTCTGTGTGTGTCAGTCTCCCCTAGCAGGCGGTGAACATCTCAAATGGCAATTTTTTATTCATCCATCTACAGCACTTGGCACAATATATTGTAGGTACTCAATTAGTGATTATTGAATGGAAAATTCATACATCTTTACTTGCATGAGCAAAAGGTATAGAATAACTTTAAAAGGAAGAGTTGCAAATATTTTACACTTATTCTTGCTACATGTAGTTCTAAAAAGATGAACTTATACCATGAACTTATACCTTTGTGAAAATATGGAAAATTCATGTATTTATAAAAGTGGTCACAACAAAATTAGCATTATTCTCTTCAAATTCCTTTATTTACTTATACTTAAATTTCCCTCTTCTGACCCTTAGATTAGTATCCTCTATTTTTTCCTACTTGATTGATTTGTATATGCTTGATTTCTATAATTGTGATAGCTTTTAAGCTAACCTACTAACCAGATCCTTGGCAACTGCTACATTTTCAAAAGCTTTAATAGCTATTGTATATACATAAAATTGCAAATAACCTGTTTTATCCCTTCCATCTTTCAGCAAATATTATTACCTACCATGTGGTAGATGCCACAGAGAAAACAAAGACCCTGTTTCAGGGGACAGAGGGTTACAGCTAGAGCAGGCGATAAGAAATATACAAAAATGACCAAAATCAGAAATCTATCTAAGTGCCATATCTCTAATTTATCTAAAATTATTAATTAAAAAAATTTTTTGAATGAAGCCTCAGTAGCTGAAGAATGAATTAAGAGGAACTGATGAAGATGACTAAGAATCAGAAATACAATCATGTTTCAGATTCATTTAATACTAATAGTTAAACATCCTGTCTGTCTCCTAAGATTCAAGTCAATACCATAACCATAGGCAAAGTAAAATCAGGTTTTCTTGTTTTTTGATATTGAGCTGCATGAGCTGCTTGCAAATCTTGGAGATTAATCCTTTGTCAGTTGCTTCATTGGCAAATATTTTCTCCCATTCTGAGGGTTGTCTTTTCATCTTGTTTACGGTTTCCTTTGCTGTGCAAAAGCTTTTAAGTTTCATTAGGTCCCATTTGTTTATTTTTGTTTTTATTTCCATTTCTCTAGGAGGTGGGTCAAAAAGGATCTTGCTCTCAAAGAGTGTTCTGCCTATGTTTTCCTCTAACAGTTTTATAGTGTCTGGCCTTACATTTAGGTCTTTAATCCATTTTGAGTTTATTTTTGTGTATGGTGTTATGGAGTGTTCTAATTTCATTCTTTTACATGTAGCTGTAAAGTTTTCCCAGCACCACTTATTGATGAGGCTGTCTTTTCCCCACTGTATATTCTTGCCTCCTTTATCAAAGATAAGGTGACCATATGTGCGTGGGTTTATCTCTGGGCTTTCTATCCTGTTCCATTGATATATATTTCTGTTTTTGTGCCAGTACCATACTGTCTTGATTACTGTAGCTTTGTAGTATAGTCTGAAGTCTGGGAGCCTGATTGCTCCAGCTCCGTTTTTCTTTCTCAAGATTGCTTTGGCTATTCGGGGTCTTTTGTGTTTTCATACAAATTGTGAAATTTTTTGTTCTAGTTCTGTGAAAAATGCCAGTGTAGTTTGATAGGGATCGCATTGAATCTGTAGATTGCTTTGGGTAGTAGAGTCATTTTCACAATGGTGATTCTTCCAATCCAAGAACATGGTATATCTCTCCATCTATTTGTTTCATCTTTAATTTCTTTCATCAGTGTCTTATAATTTTCTGCATACAGGTCTTTTGTCTCCTTAGGTAGGTTTATTCCTAGATATTTTATTCTTTTTGTTGCAGTGGTAAATGGGAGTGTTTTCTTAATTTCACTTTCAGATTTTTCATCAGTAGTGTACAGGAATGCAAGAGATTTCTGTGCATTAATTTTGTATCCTGCTACTTCACTGATTAGCTCTAGTAGTTTTCTGGTAGCATCTTTAGGATTCTTTACGTATAGTATCATGTCATCTGCAAACAGTGACGGCTTTACTTCTTCTTTTCCAATTTGGATTCCTTTTATTTCTTTTTCTTCTCTGATTGCTGTGGTTAAAACTTCCAAAACTATGTTGAATAATAGTGGTAAGAGTGGGCAACCTTGTCTTGTTCCTGATCTTAGTGGAAATGGTTTCAGTTTTTCACCATTGAGGATAATGTTGGCTGTGGGTTTGTCATATATGGCCTTTATTATGTTGAGGAAAGTACCCTCTTCCAAAAATGGGCAGAAGACCTAAATAGACATTCCTCCAAAGAACATATACAGATTGCCAACAAACACATGGAAGAATGCTCAACATCATTAATCATTAGAGAAATGTAAATCAAAACTACAATGAGATATCATCTCACACCAGTCAGAATGGCCATCATCAAAAAATCTACAAACAATAAATGCTGGAGAGGGTGTGGAGAAAAGGGAACCCTCTTGCACTGTTGGTGGGAATGTAAATTGATACAGCCACTATGGAGAACAGTATGGAGGTTCCTTAAAAAACTAAAAAATAGAACTACCATACGACCCAGCAATCCCAGTATTGGGCATATACCCTGAGAAAATCATAATTCAAAAAGAGTCACGTACCAAAATATTCATTGCAGCTCTATTTACAATAGCCAGACATGGAAGCAACCTAAGTGTCCATTAACAGATGAATGGATAAAGAAGATGTGGCACATATATACAATGGAATATTACTCAGCCATAAAAAGAAACGAAATTGAGTTATTTGTAGTGAGGTGGATGGACCTAGAGTCTGCCATACAGAGTGAAGTAAGTCAAAAAGAGAAAAACAAATACCGTATGCTAACATATGTATATGGACTCTAAAAAAATAAAAAAGAAAGAAAATGGTCATGAAGAACCTAGTGGCAAGACAGGAATAAAGACACAGACCTACTAGAGAATGGACTTGAGGATACAGGGAGGTGAAAGGGTAAGCTGGGGCAAAGAGAGAGAGTTGCATGGACATATATACACTACCAAACGTAAAATAGATAGCTAGTGGGAAGCAGCAGCATAGCACAGGGAGATCAGCTCCCTGCTTTGTGACCACCTAGAGTGGTGGGATAGGGAGGGTGGGAGAGAGGGAGATGCAAGAGGGAGGAGATATGGGGATATATGTTTATGTATAGCTGATACACTTTGTTATACGGCATAAACTAATACACCATTGTAAAGCAATTACACTCTAATAAAGATGTTAAAAAATTAGGTTTTCTAATAATTAAAAATGTAATGCTTGAACTGTAATATTGCTTTTACATAACAACTTGGCAAAGTTGACCAAGAGTCTTTAAAATGTTGACCAGCTTTGACCCCACAATCCCACTATGAAACTCCCTTGACCTTTTAGGTCCCTAGGATAACCCTCTTTTTACTTTGTTTTTGCTGCTGCTGGGAGAGGAGAAAAAAAGATTTTAGCATTCAATAAACACCTGTTCTGTGTCATGAGCCTTGCTAGACGCTTTGCATTTTATTCCACTTAATCACAGTTAATCTTTGTTTTAAAAAAAAAAAAAAGAAAAATGGACTTTTTTCAAAGCTTAAAGATGGTGAGATACCTCCCTAAGGTCACACAGCTAATAAGTCACAGAGGCAGGGTGCAAGTTCAGCTCTGACTAGAAAGCCTGCGTGATCCACTAGGCATCATTGCTTCACAATATTCCTGGACTCTTGACCTAGTTTTACATACAACTTTTCACCTGTATTATTTTTCTCATGACTAAACAGCAATTCCTTGATGCCTTGTATCTCAGAGCTCTAAGAAACATGACTTTTTTGGAGAATTGATCAAAAACAATTCACTTATTCATTTCCTCTATTTTTTCTTTTAACCATTTCCTCTTCCTTCACATCTCATATACCAAAGAAAATATACCTAACATCTCATCCTGAAGAGAAACAACCTCAGTGCTAAATGCCTACTGAATTTATTTTGCAAATTCATAGAATTTGGATGGATATAAAAAACTTTGATTTAAAAGGTTTCTGGCTGCGGACTATAGACCCAAAGAATAAATTAAACAGACTTTGTTTAGTAAAAGATTTCATAGTTTTCACTCTCTTTTTCATTCTCTCATTATATCATTATAACCTAAAAACAAGTTTGTTGTGAATACCGTTTCATGTTGCCCTCATGAAATAATATGGTGCTCAAAGTATAGCATAATGATTGAGAAGCAGAGTTTCTGCAGACAGACTTTCTGATTATAAATCTTTAGTGTATACATCTGGCCTGGTTACTTGACCTTTCTGGGCAGGTCTAGACTTCTCCACATGTAAAATATCCATAATAATAGTACCTCTCGTATACAGTTGTTGAGGAGTTAAATGACATACTAAATTTAATTTGTATAGAACAGTACCTGGCACATACTGTGCTTAATATGGTTTCGATTTATTAATACTCTTATATAACAAAGATAAATAGAACGCTTATGATATGAATGATATGAATGATATATATGATAAAAACAATAAAAAGTTCACATTTAAATATTAAGTAGCTTTAAAAATAAGGCATCTTAAAAAACATTTAAATTTTCTTACTGTTGATATACTATCTCAGTTGTACTCTAATTGAATGGCTTAGACACAGTGTGTGTGCATGTACATGTGTAAAACAAAAATCTGTGTGCAATTCTTATGAGGAATTTTTAAGTTTTCAAGTATTTTTTTCAAAAAGAATATAGGTCCCTCAAAGAGCGCAGACCCCAATGCCAACAAAGAAACCTCCCACTTTGTACCCAAAGCCCTGCTTCCTGAAACCTTTACAGGCAAACAGTTACAGCACAAGGCCAGAAATACTGAATGAAAAAATAGGGAGAGAGGGAGATAAGAAAAGATTACAGCACTTCTATCTAGCTGGCCAGTGTTATTTCTCTGTGATGGATGTTCATTCCTCTGCTTCACACTTTAGCCTTTCATGCAGCTGTGTGTTACTCCAAAATATTGAAAGAGCTCAATTTTGGCCATTAAAATATGTTTCTGGATCTCCAGGAGAAGGTTTACTTAATATGGGCAACTTTAAATCCTAAAAGAAGAACTTACCCTTCTTACAAGAGCTGATTAGTTTTGACATTTTATCCACTCTCCTGAAGAGTCATTTATGGGCTATGTTAAATACTAAAAAATAAAGTAAGATGTGGTCCTGGTGAATCTTCTACAACAGAGAGAAAACTCAAAGCAGTATCTCAAATATTAGTAGCAAGTTCTTGCATTGATATTGAGTCAAATACTCTGCCATGCAGGCCCACTTGACCAGATCGGAGTTTAGCTTGTTGGTTTTTCTCAAATATAAATATTTCCTTGTTAATAGGGAAAGTTACATATTCCATGAGGCATAAAGAAAAATTACTTTCCATTGACCCAGAAAACTTACCTTGCAACTATGCCTGAAGGAGAAAGGAACTGGAATGAGAGTATTTGAAAAAAGAACTCTGGCTGCCACAGCTACCTACCTTGCTCTAAGTTCATGTTTAATTAAATTTACATCAGTAATTCCATAAATTGCTTTCATGTTCATAGAACTTAAGTTATCATCTTTGATTCTAAGGTCAGACACTTACTGCTAACAACGCTTGTGCCTCTGAGGGAGGCTTGGCCCTCTGCCAGGCTGTACTGCTTCTCCCATGGAGATGGGCCCACCACGACTATACAACTCCATGGGGGACAATGGGACACCACCAGCCCCCTGGTTGCTCAGCAACAACCCATTATGACTGCTCCTCTTGGACTACTAGGCAACAGCACTGAGCCTGACCCAGCTGCTCCCAGGCACTGCCTCTCAAGAGGGCCAGGTTAACAGGAGGCCAAGGGCCCTAAGTGACTAGTTACATAATCTAACACATTTCTCGGGATGCTCTCCAACTAAAAAATCAGAGCAGAGTTAGTTCCTACCCTGAAGGGTACTCTTGACAGTATCCTTAATTTAAACTCTACCCTTGAATCTTTAGAGAAGCTGACAGAAAACTAATGCATCAGAGTCAAAATCTGTGGCCAAAAAAAGTCTATTAAAAAAATCCCACACACATACATAAAGGAGGCCATTCTTTTTTTAATCACGTTTAAAATATGACTTTCAAACCTTTCTTAATTTCAAAGAATTTTACTATTTACATACTTTCTGTTAACAGACCCCCCAAAATGGGGAAAACATATTAAACCACTTACTTTTATGGTAAGACTGTTCCTTAAATAGCTTAACACATAACTCTAGGTATAGCAATTTCTAGGAAAGATCTTCAATTCTTATCTATAGTTTAACCCACATTTATGTCTTCTTAGTTCTAGACTTTTAACAAATAGAAATTAGGCATATTTTTCCATCCGTTAGCTGACCTACCTTTTAGGACAAGGGCAACAACCCAGTCAACCAACCTAAAAACTTACCCACACATGGAAACATGAGTCCAGCCTTGCTCCCGTCTCCTCTACTGTCACTTTCCTCTTTGTTGTGGAAAAAGAGATGTGTGCTCCAAGAGACGTGGACTCACAGCCAGTCTACCACGGTACAAATACGATTCTACTGCTCCACTTATTCAAAACCTTCAGTCAAGTCCAAGCAATTTACCGTGAAATGCAAGGCACTTCTGAATCTACTTCCCTTTGAATTTCCACCCATATCCGCAGCTGTCCAATATACTGATCTAATTATAGTTCCCTAAATACATCACACATTTTAAGCCTCTTTCCTCTTCCTAGGACATATTCCTCTTTGCCTGGCAAACTAGTGGTTATCTTTCAAGATCTAGCAATAACATCACCTCCTCTGAGACACTGTCCCTGGTTTTAGAATTTCTTATAACCATCTCTGAGCATCTTCTACCTGATTCACACTGCTATAGCGGCATTAGTCACACTGTTTCACAGTAATTTACTTACTCAACATTAATCTCATGTCCTTCAAGGGCTAGGACCTTGCTCTGTTCAACTTGGTCTCCTTGGTGCCTGGCATATTCCTTTGCATTAAGAAGCTGTTTACACTATGGCTTTATTAATGATTAGAGAACAAAACTCCTAGGCAAAATTGTAAAATAGATGAGGAGTGGGCATTATTAACCTCTTAATTAACCAGGGATGGGTAATAAAGCAATTCAAATCAAAACAAAAACTTAATCTCCTGACTTCTGGGCTGGTCCTCTTCCTAAATTATGATGAATCATTGAGAGCAAATAAGTAGATACCTCTGCAGTGATCCAATCCATCCAGTAATATGGCTAAAATAATCAGATTTCCTGTGTCCCTTTTTTTTTTTTGCGGTACGCGGGCCTCTCACTTTTGTGGCCCCTCCCGTTGTGGAGCACAGGCTCCAGATGCGCAGGCTGAGCGGGCATGGCTCACAGGCCCAGCCGCTCCGCGGCATGTGGGATCTTCCCGGACCGGGGCACGAACCCGTGTCCCCTGCATCGGCAGGCGGACCCTCAACCACTGCGCCACCAGGGAAGCCCCTGTGTCCCCTTTATTATAATCATAATAACATGAAATTCAAGGGAGCTACATGGTCAGGTAACCAAATCACTAAAAGGTGGTCTGGAGCTGGTCTCAGGGAAGATAATTTCCCATTCAGATTAGCAACTCTTAAAGCAGTTTTTGCAGGAATCTTGGTACAAGTAAAGTAGGGAAGAGAGCAGAAAAGAAACCAAAAATTTTAGAGCTAAATAGAAAGCAAGAAAAAGCTATTCTAATTTTAAAAACCTCCTAAGAAATACTTCACAAAACAGCACTTACTCAACATCTGTCTCCTGCAAAGCACTAATTTTAAAAAAAAAAAAGGAACATGAGCAAACAACACACAAAAGCCCACAAATGCAGCAGCCAAGAGTAACAGCATGAAGCCACTCAACCTCTTACTTCACCACTTCAGTAGCTAAAGATATAGGCCTCCATTTTCAAATATAACAATGCTTTTATGCTTTTTCTACAACTTCTTAGGTTCACATATGTGTTATCTAAGATACTGCCAAATTTCTGATATTAGCAGTAACGTGATTGTCTAAAATAATCCATGCAATCCAAACTCTAATCAACGGACATCTAAATTTTTAGCTTATCTGTGTTAAGCTGAGAGGGAATTCTTAGTCTATTACAAGCTTGTGGTTCTAAATACCCCTAAGTCTGTGCTTCATCAAAACTAGGAAACCTGCACCCTTGGAAATACTAGAATGTACGCACAACCACAAGATAAACTTTGTTTATCAAAGGAGTCTTATTGACAGTATATATTTAAAGCATGTTTTTATACCAAAACAAAATGAACACATTATAGAGTGCATAATGTATACAAATATGTAAGATGAATATGAAATGTCAAAGAAACTTTGTACTTTTCTATGGAGCACTGTGAGTTATGCCTCTAGATTTCTGGGAGTTCTTTGGTGGAAAAGCGTGAGAAGCCCTACTCTAGGGGATTCCCTCCTAGATGCTGAGGAAAAGATTACTTTCATGTAAAAAATATACATCACCTTGGCTCTAGCATACCACGACCACTGAACTCAAAAAGTGCTACCATACTTAGACATACCATTACTTTTTTTATTGGAACTTAACCTTTATAACATCTTTTTTATTTTGAAGCAAAAACATTTCTCTCTCCAACAGTCCTAAATCTTTCTGCAGGTACCCCACAGGACCAGTCTAAACTCCTATATATGTAAGACCGTCCTTCAAATAAACATAATAGTCACAAGTAATGGAGGCGTACTGGATGCCAGGAAACGTGCTGGGTACTTGACAATCATTAATCAAAAAATAAAACTGCAGGTAAATAGTATCATCTTTATTCTACAAAAAAGAAGTAGATGAAGAGGAGGAGAAAGGGGGAGGGGTTAAGGGGAAGGAGAGTGGGAAAGGAAACAGTTTACAAAAGGATAAGCAACTTACCCAAAACAGCACAGCTCATTAGGAGCAGAGCTGAGCTCTAACTCCAAAGCTTGTGCTTGTTTTTCTCTTTCTTTATACATCATGTTATACTACATTTCCATGCCCACTTTCCCAGGTGTTCATTTCTCCTAGTGAAATATCTCCATTTTACAACTATTCCTTCCATCACTTCTGCAATAACAGACCATCCTGATCAATGTTCGTGTGTGTGTATTTATTTGTAGGAGTAAAATATCCCGAACAATTTGGCCACGGAAGAACAGAGTTGGGCCGTCACTTCCTTTGCTCTGGATAAGATACTGCTATTGATACAACTTAAAAATATGCTACCTATGTTGGACAACCACTTGCCATTATATTGAATTGGCCATAAACCAAAATTCTTTAGTATTGTTTTAACAGATTCTGCTAATAACCATTTCTTCTCTAACTGGTTTCTTTTGTAAAATGTATACAACTCTTGTATTTACCTACATATAAACAACCTGTCAAAATAAATTTTTATTCATAGTCATAGATTATATGACTCTCTACTACTTTCAAGGATAAAAATTAGCTACCGGGGCTTCCCTGGTGGCGCAGTGGTTGAGAGTCCACCTGCCAATGCAGGGGACACGGGTTTGCGCCCTGGTCCGGGAAGATCCCACATGCCGCGGAGCGGCTAGGCCCGTGAGCCAAGGCCGCTGAGCCTGCGCGTCCGGAGCCTGTGCTCTGCAACGGGAGAGGCCACAGCAGTGAGAGGCCCGAGTACCGCAAAAAAAAAAAAAAAAAATTAGCTACAAATTTAAGTCCAAAGTTTTCATCCCAGCACTTAAGATTCTTCACTACAGCCTCAATGTATCTTTCCACCCAGCCCCTAAAATTCTACACAGCTCTGTCTCACTCTTTTCTGTATTTGTACCTTTATTCATGCTGTCCTCTCAATCAGGAATGCTTCGTCGACGCATTGAAATTTTATCAGTCCTTCAAGGACCATCCCAATTACTACATTGCCTTTAAAGTCTTTCTGATTAATTTCAAAATTTATCTTCTTCTTCTTTGAAACCCCACAGCTTTTTTTTAGTTCTGTCCTAGTATTAGGACAGAAATGTCCTATTAAATGTCTGCCTAGCAGGAAAGGTATGTATATTATTTTCTCTTACCTCCCCCAAACAGATAGAATCCTAAACTTCTTAAAAAAAGATGGAGTCTCATTCCACTTTGCAATATATCACTAAACACAGTAGCTGAACCCAGGAGGGTGCTTTTTAATAGATGTTTATTTGAATTTAGTTAACTATTCATCTCAGAGATGCATGTACTGAGTTCTAAAATTCATTAAAAACTTAAGTAAGGAATATCTATAACCAACCACAGAAAAGAACCTGAATATCAATGGGTACATATAGCACTAAAATATGGAATTATAGGCTCTGTTTAGAATAATACAGGTATTTTTTTCACTGTATTGATCTCATGATGAACTGAAATCGCACCATTCATATTGGTGTAATCATGTTGACAAAAACTGAAATCTCAAGAGATTAAGAGACTTCTTCAGGGTCACATGACTAATTAAAAGCTGCGTTGGCCTTACAACAAAGCTTTCTAATTTCTAGCTTAGTTATTTTTCTCTACTATTATCATCCAAATCATGTGTTGATACGTTTTCATAAATATTAGCTGCAAAAATAGTTATGTAAGAGAGAAATATTCTCTTCTTTCTTATATATTAATAATCTTCAAATTATTATTTGTACAGGTAGAATTTAAAATAAAATTCATTAATGATGATTAAAGAGGATTATAATACACAAAATTTATTTATACAAATCTTACTTATTTTGCAACTTAACTACAAAGACAACAGTCAAGAGTCAGGATATTAACAAATGTTGTTCAGTCAAAATAAATGTCATAAAACCTATGTCGTAAAACCTATACACTAATAATATTCACGGTCTTTACTTATAAGCCAGTCCTACAGATTTAATCAGAGCCTGTTTATGCCTCTGGTTTGTTTTTAACCTCTTGTCACCAATTTAGAGGATAGTAAAAATTTTGCCTGCCCAACATCCATTTCCCCTTGAGAAGCCTTTCCTCCTATAGTCACTGCATGTGATTCGTTGTTTCCGAGAATGAAGTTGAGACTCAGACCTGACATATCCAAGCTCTAAGTGCCCTGAGCCACAGTGGCTCAGAAGTGATACGTGACACAAACCTGCCTCAACAGGCTTATTATTACGTTTTTCCAACCCAGCAAATGCTTAAAGACTGGGTTTGTGGTGCAAGTTAGTCCACCTTAGGGCTGGTGCCAAAGCTACTAAGTGAAGACACTTTTTTCTCTTTGAATTTAAACTTGAGGAGTTAGGCCTGGAGCTGTTGATAGCAATTTTGTCACCAAGCAGAGCTTGAGAATGAAGCCAAGTTGAAAGAGAGTAGAGCCAAGAAGTAGAAGGGAATAGGGTCCTTACAAAATAATGTGAGCTCTAGATCAAGCCGTGACTGAAAGCTGGGTTACATAAATCTGATAAATTCTCCCATTCTCCTTAAGCCAATTTGAAGTGGATTTGCTGTCATGAGCAACTGTAACATTCCTAACTAATGCACTCAGGTATCTGACTTTCTCAACCCACAACAGATTCAAAAGGTCATAAAGAGAGTGAACAGTAAGAGCTATTACATACATCAGATGAAGTAGCAGCTTGCGGTTTGAAAGTGATGATGAAGACAGGTAATATGTAAAAAAAGAAAATAAGGAATTTCAAAAGTGTGGAGTCTTTTAGTCAAGGACTTACTCCACATATCATCCTGGGAAACCTCTCAGTCCCAGAAAAACCAGGATAGTTGCCATGCTATTTGGGAGCACAGAGATTCTTGCAGTGATTTGCATAAACAAGAAGATAAGGGGTCATTAGGTCACAGAGGACTCAAGGCAGGTGGTGGTGAGGCTCTGAGGTTGCTGTACTTGTAGGGGAGAGTGTGGTAAGCACACAGAATTCTTAGATTCTCCACTGACTTGTACTAATTGGAAACGTGCAATCCACTGAGAAACATCTTACTCCAAGCAATCAGAGCATGGAGAGTAAAAAATAGATGGATCAAAGAATCGGCCATCCCAATGAAGCCAAAGGACAAGTGTAGGTGTGAATCTTTGGATTGGTGTAAAAAAAAAAAAACAAATATAGGATGCTATGCCCAGAGAGTTTCAGAATTTGAGATTTTAGGAAGGAACAATTTCATATGATAAATCCAGGTTGTGACTACAGAAGGGGCTGGGTGAAAGGAAGTAAAAGAGAAGACTACCGCTTGAAACTGTGGAGGTCACAAACTGAGAGGCTGTGGTGTTGGGTGTAGACATGAAGTCACCCAGATTGAGGACAGGAGACAGGTGGGAGAAGATGACTGTACACTGTTGCTGGAGTGTTCATTGAAGGAGGGGTTTGTTCAGGTGGTGAGCAGATCACAGGAATGAGCAAAGGTAGTTGATAGCATAGCCAGATGGCTCAAAGGAACAGGAATGAGTATAAGAGTGTAGAGAAACAATGGTCTACAGGTGGGAGGGTGTATGGAGGGCATGTGTCCCACCTCCCTACCCTGAGATTCATGACCTATGGAGTAATCAGCAGTCTCCAACAGGAAGGACTCACGGGGAAGTGGGATACCCCTGGGAGAGTCAAGATTCAGGGCTAGAGAAAAAAGTGGAGGTTAAGAGGAGTTTACTGGGACTGAGCAGGTGTTCCAGAGGGCATGACAGAATGGTTTTGAAGGAAGAATAAAAAGCAGAGATTAGGTCAGGGAGAGGCAGCACAAAGCATAACAAAGTTTCAAGGCAGAGAGGAGAAATGAGCAGACAAACGATAAAAACAGAGATTTGAAGCATTAGAAAATTAACTGTTTTTCAAGGCTAATACAATTACATGTTCCAAAACTGGTAACATGGGAATTTAGAAAGAGCTAGCAGCTATGATGTGGGATGTGGAATTCCTTTTCCTCCTGGGATGAGGTGGTGAGTGACAAACGTGGGTCAAGGAAGTTTAAGGAGGCAATTGAAGAGCCTGCAGTCATGTGTAGGAATGGTGGCCAGGAAGGCATGTGAGAGGGAGTTCTGTGGGACTTCAGGATGATAGGGCCAGTTATAACGAGGTGGGCTCCAAGGAGGTGCAGGGGCATGGGATGCTATTTCAAATCAGTGGGGAAGGAATCAATGACAGAACAAACGAATTTGAGACAAGACTAGTGATTAAAAAATGTTAATAATAAAATTAGATTACCTACTTCATCCCCTACTAAAATAACTTCTAAAGGATTAAAACTTTAAATTAAAAAAGACATCAACAGTACTATTAAAAACATAGATGAATATGTTTAAAGGGGAAAGTCCTTCTCAGAAACTATGCGAGAAGAAATTGACAGCTTTCACATCCACAAAATTTAAGGATTTTACAAAGCAATGCTCCCTAAAATAGTTAATGGCAAACAAACGAAACTGATTAAAACATTGCAACATAACAGACATACAAAGAGTTAACATCCTAATGAATAAAAAGCTCTTGAAACAAACAAAAAAGGATTAAAAACAGGCAAAGAATACTAAAAAGCAATTCGTAAAACTAAATCCAAAATATCCAATAAACATACTGACTAACTAAAAATATTCGGCCTCATTAGCAATCAAAGAAATACAAATATGAGGTATCTTTTCCTACTGATTTCTAAATTTAAAATTTTTAAACAGTATTAGTATGTTGGTAAAAATTTTGAGTATAAATTGCTGCAGGCTTCCTGGAAAGAAATTTTGCAAAATGTGTCAAAAATGGTTAACAAGTGAATATCCACTGACCTAGCAAGTCCATGTCTAGAAGTCTATTCAAAGAGATTAATAAAACAGCCATGTACAGTGTATAAAGATCACAAACAGAGTTGTCTACTATAGTACTGTTTATACAACCAAATTTGGGAACATTCTGCATATTTGCCAATAGGGGTTAGTTAAAATTTTAATAGAACACTATGTAGCCATTAAAAATATGATTTAGCACCTTGACAAGATATAGTAAGATGAAATATTAAGGGAATATGATATACCACTTTTCTTTTTAAAATCTACATATATGCAAAGAATTTTATAACTAATGGTGGAATTTAGGTGGACATTATTTTCCTCTTAATACAATTCTGAATATTTCTGATTTTCACTGCAATGTGTATGGTCTCAGAAACACTATTTCAAAACTTTAAAGTTTAAAACTTAGTGGTATTTTAAGTGGCAAACATTACCTGCTCAGAAAAATTACATGTGGAATAACCCATTATAATGTAATAATAGGGAGCTGACAAAGGATGAGACTGAAAGAAAAAAAATCACCTGATTATATTTTCACATCTGTGATTCTTGGTGAATAATTTATAATAGCAAGCATATATTGTCCTTGGAAAAACTGAATTCTACATTTGAACATTGCCAATATTTAAAGCAATGCATTTTAATGATTTGTTTTCCTTTTCTTATTTCTGTGTTAAACTGATGATTGCCACAGGGTGCAGCAAAATTAAAATGTGGACTAACTGGAAAATTCTGTTTCATACCCTTAAGAGCTGAAATTTTATCTAGCCAAAAACTATTTCATGGGTCACTTTGAATAAGAAGAAAAACATTATTTTTTAAAATCTGCTCTTCCTATTCACTTGTATTCTGGTAATAATAATTTTAAGAAGAAAAAAATAATTTACAAACTGTATACCATTATTACATTAATATAAAAACATTCTTACAAATGGACAAAGACTGGAAGATACTCAATACTGAAGCAATTATGTTTGAATATTAGAATTGGAATTTTAAAATCTTTCAGTGTTCTTAATAGTGTGATGGTTTTATGATAAAAAAATATCTGCAGGAAAGAAGCTAACTAATAAAGTAAACTTTTAACAATCCTTTTATAAGATAATTTGAGATGTCCTTAGGTATAACTGAAACTGCTGTCATTAGTCAAAATCATATTTCATTAATCCATATTTTAAGTGGATTACATTAAGACAAAACCCACAAAGTGAAGAACTGAACCAATTTGCTATTAGGACCAATAATAATTATTGACAGGTAATATGAAATTTTTCAACAAATTAGGTAAATTAAGATACTTTTTGAAAGAGTTGGTAAAAATAAGCATCTATGAGTAAAAAAAAATGCTTTGTTTCCTCCCATTTTGCAGTTACACCTGAAAAGTTTATATTTCCTTTCAAAGCATTCAAACCTAGAACCCAAACATGGACTTCTCAGAGTTGGAACAACCTATGCCGGGTTTTACTTGAAGCTTAATATCCTTTGGCAAAAATCCACAAACATCTCAGGGAGCTGACCCAGATCTACCCTGTGAAGAAAGTATTCCCCACTTCCCCTGAAAACGTTCTCCCACTCCTCCCTGAGGCAAACAAATACAAACTATGCCCCCATGTTGCAGACTGGTCCCATACCCATACTGTCAAACCCATATGGTGCAAAATGAATGGAAAACCTGAAATGACCTCATTTGTATCTATGGCTGGGTTGGCGGCAGAGGGACCGTGGATGCACTGCCCAAGTTATCACACTGCTTATTTTGTAACCATCTTTACAACTGATACTGAAGATGGGCACATTTCAAGTGGCTAGCAATCCAAAATCCAGGTATCAGGTTTCTTCTTGGGAACTCAGGAGAATCCGTTCCATGCCTCTCTCCTAGCTTCTGGTGGCGGCTGGCAAGTCTTGGAATCCCTTACATCTGCATAACTCCAATCTCTACTTCCACTGTCACAGGCTTGCCTTCCCTCTATGAGTCTCCGTCTCTGTGTCTCTTCTCTTCTTCTTATAAGGACACCAGTCATACTGGGTTAAGGGCCCACCCTACTCCAGTATGACCTCATATTAACCAACTACAACTGCAATGACCCTATTTCTAAATAAGGTCTCATTCTGAGGTTCCAGGAAGTACATGAATTTTAGGGAGACATTATCCAACCCAGTACACCCACCAAATCTGCCTTCATTCTTCTATTGCCACCTTTGTATATAGTGCTGGTCCTCAACCTCAAGCCAAGAAGCTGAGAACCACCCTTCATTCCCACCTCCCTTTAAATTCATATCCCAGTTATCATCAAGCCTGATCATTTTCCACTCCTAATATTTCTAGACTCTGCTACTCCTGTTTATCCCTAATCCCTGAATCACTCTCTAGCACGTCTTGCTTGGGCTACAACAGTCTGTCCAGTACTCCTCAAATCCAATCTTCTCCAAGCTACAAGAGTATATATAGATATATACATACAGCTTCGTGGCATGTTAGAAAGATGTACAGTTGCTTTTTTTGGTTTGTTTTTCTAATTTTTCACTACCGTGAAAAGTTCTGCTGCTTTACTGCAATGAGCATAATTATGATAGACATCCTTCTTCAGGGATACAGAAACTGAGAGGCAGAGTGGTTTGTGTGCAAGCCCTGTCCTTTGTAACATCTTCTCCTGACTTGATAGATTCTTTACAAACCTTCAGAATGCAACAAAATCCATTATATCTATAATCTAGCTTTTTATAGATTTTATTAGATTTGGGAAAGACAGACAAGAGGGGCTTATTTCAGTGTTTTGAGATTTAATATTATACCTGGCTCCAGAAGCCCCATGATAGAAGTACTTATTCTCATTTTTTAAATAAACAAAAATAATAAACGAATGTAATTGCATGAGTTATAAGCCATCCTTGTTTACACACACACACACACACACACACACACACACACACACACACACACACACTGATTTTAAGAACAGTGTTTTCTTCTGAGACGTATTAACCCAGCCCATAAAGATTAGTGTAGAAATAAATCACTTCATAGTCATTTGATATAAGCATGTTTGGGAAGACAGCTTAACTCCTTCCTGTCTTCCACGAATTTATTCCTGAAACTATCACACTGAACCTCAGTTTCTTCCTTTCCTTCACCCAAAAAGTGAAAACTTACAGTTAACCATGCTTATTTCCACACTCCCAAAGGGGATTCTTTTTCATCAGCACAGTAGATTTTAGGGCTTAGCAGGAAATAGGGGCTATGAGGAGGCGGAATCCAGGAGATAGAGGAAGGCATTTAGCTCCATTTATATTGTCTATAAACGCTTCTGCTGTTGCTCCCCCAAACAAGTGTTCAGGCTGTGTTGGCTCCAGACTACACAGTCTTAAAGTATTTCTATTCCCTTGGCCCACTTTCCGGTCTGAGAAATCCTATTTTAACTGATCCAGGATCCTAGGTGAGATTCCTTCCTCCTATTCAGGAACATGTACAAATGTGAATTGCTTTATCCTTATATAGACAGCTCTGAACTTCTTTTCCAACCAAGCACCCAACTCTTGGACACCATCACATTTTAAGAATAGGCGTTATTGGAGAACACATATCTACTCTGATTTATAAAGTCCGTAGCATGCTTTATACCTGGACAGATGCATAAAACTGCTATTTGCCTTTGAGAGCATGAATGAAAAATATATCCCACTTGAGTATAAAGTAGACTACCTATTTGATTTCTCAAAGTCAATTGTACTTCCAATAAAAAGAAAAATAAAAATAACCACTTTGGTTTTCTGGGTATGTTCAAGTATTCTCTTTATGTAATGTCACTAACTGATAATGACGTATAAAAAGTACATTGATCCTATTAATATAAAAATTACTAAGACCAACAGGATTCAGAGAGCATGTACTAACCACAGAAGTTTTAAAACAGTAAGATAGGAGCCCTGGATTTATCCCTAATACATGATTTTTGCACATGTCAATCACTTAAACTTGGGCCTTAGATCTCTATATCTAATAAAATATGTTTAATTAGTACTTAGAAGAATTATGTGGCATCATAATTATGGATGCTTATTTTATCATAGGATTTATAGGGTTTTTCTGATATTCAGAAAGGATTTTTTTTTCTAACTCAATTAAAATCTTTTGTTGAAGGAATGGAAAACCACTGAATTTACTATCAAGCCATTCAGGTCTGAGTCTCATCAACATCCCAAAATACGATTTTCAAATTGCTTTATTTCCCATTCTCAATGGAGACTGCAGGAAATTTAGTCTTAATTAAGCCTGATTTACTCTCATTTAGCATTAAAAAAAAAAAAGATACTGGGGGAAGGGATGAATAGGCAGAGAAAAGAGGATTTTTAGGGCAGTGAAAATACTCCCTATGATAGATGAATACACGTCAGTATGTGTTTGTCCAAAGCCATATAATGTACAACAACAAGAGTGAACCCTAAGATAAACTACGGACTTTGGGTGATTATGATTTGTCAATGTAGGTTCATCTATTGTAGCAAACATACCAGTCTGGTGAGTGAGGGAGGCTATGCGTGTGTAGGGGTAGGGGGTATTTGAGAAATCTATACCTTCCTTTCAATTTTGCTGTGAATCTAAAACTGCTCCAAAAAAACCTGTCTTTAGAAATATTTTATTTCTGAGAAATGTTACACTTTTTTGCAAATTTGTTTGCTATATCTGAGCTCTAAATTTGAAAGGAAGCAAAGTGTTTCCTGTCCAACCATCTCTCTATGTATATATCAAATCATATATGATCTAGTAAGAAACATTTATTTCTCCAGAATTTTCTACATTTTGTAAATACTTAACTTCTACATAAAATTCACTCTATACTGCTCTTAAAAAGTTAGACATACGTTTATCATACAACCCAGCAATTGCACTGCTAAATATCTATCCAAGAGAAATGAAAACATGTACTCACAAAGACTTGCATGTGAATGTTCTTAGCATCACGATTCACAATAGCCTCAAGCTGAAAACAACCCAAATGTCCATCCACTGGCGAATGGATAGACAAAATGTGGTATATCCATACAATGGAAAACTTCAACAATAAAGAGGAATGAAATACTGATACACGCTACAATAGAGATGAATCTCAAAAACAGTATGTTAAGTGAAAAAAGCTATAAACAAAAGATCCCACATTTTATGATTTCATTTATATAAAATGTCCAGAGAAGGCAAATCTATAGATACTGAAAGAAGATTATAGTGGTTGCCTGAAGCTGAGCAGAGAGTAATTATAAATGGGCATGAGGGATCTTATTGGGGTGATGAAAATGTTCTAAAACTGAATTATGGTGATGGTTTTACAACTTGGCAAAATTTCTTTAAAAATCATTGAAAGGGGTAAATTTCTAAAAATTTAAACTTCTAGTTTAAAATTGACTAAAGAGGAGAGAAAATTCTTTAACAAAGAATGAAATTTGACACAATTTTAAATATCCTGCATAAGGTATTCCATTAGTCTTTGATATTTTGTTGAAGAAAGTTGTGGTAAAGATAAAACTAAAAAGTCAATTCCTAAAAACTTTTTGCAAACTTTTTTCCAATATATACTTTGCTTCAAAATTAAATCATTTGATCTTCCAAAACACTGTTTTAGAAAATGAACTCCCTTAACATAGTGTCAGCAGAGGGTTACTGACCAGCACCTGACATACTAACAGGAAAACAAGGTTTTCAAATTGCTGGTCTAACTAACCTTGATCCAGAACCTACGCCATTACAGCACTTCCTGTGAGATTTATGGCCATCAGATCTCATTTTAACAATCCAAATTCTGAGCTTTCTGAATATTAAATCCCAGAAGGAATTTTTTTATGTGTAGCAATGTCAGTAAGAAGAAAGGCATCTCGTGAAGAGATAAAGTGGACAGATGGATTTTGAATCTACATGTACACCAAGAGAAATGCAATACTCAACAGTAGTTCTAATCCATACTTTTTCAGTATCCAAACCATTAATATGAGTGTTTTAGTATTTAGTTTTTCTAGTTGAATGTTTAAGTGGTCATCGGCATCGAATCTCCATTTTACAGTCCTGCACAGACTCTAATAATTTCACCTGCCGTTTTTTTTTGGTTTCTGTTTTCTTAGTGTTTCCTGTGTGCCCCACTTGTACCAAGCGCTCTTCCAAAGAAACCGTGTTCGGATGTGTTCCCTGGGATGAGCTCTACGAAGATGAAACTGGCCCGTTCATCTCAGCCTCACTCGTCAGGGGCTGCCAGTCAGGACAGCTGGTAAATTGGGGTCATCTCCCCCTGAAGGCAACGAGTTGCTATGGCATCAGCAGTCAGGACCCACGCCCTCCATCTCCTGAGCCCCTGCGACCACACTGCACTCCCGTCCCTCCCTGGCTGCCGGCCGGTGTCCTAGGCTCAGTGAAAACCCAGTAGTTGCAGAGAACTCTTGATTTGACCCGATCTAATCATTCCCATGTTTTATCAAATAATGGATGGAGGCTGGTGAGATAAGGTGACTGGACTAAAGCCACACAGCTCGACGCGGGCAGAGCCGGCGAGAACACTGGTCTCTGCTGACCTGGCGGCCGCGAGCGGCTGCCTGGGGCTGGGAACGCGCAGCCCATGGAAACAACGTGGCATTGCCCGTGCGAGAGGCGAAGGCTCAGCAACTTATGAGAGGATATCACCAATGTCCAGCTTCAGGGCAGAGTGGGCAAAAAGAGGTGACCAGACCTCCCTGGTTACGCCTGTTGGCCTGAGCGTCCCCTTCCACTCCGCAAGTACCTCTGCATGTTAAATGATGTGGTCGCTCTGGCCAAAGAGGCGTCCACTTTGAATTCCCCCCATGCTCGTGCGGACTGGCCGGAAAATAGGAAAGTTGCTATAACCACATCTTGGCTCTCTCAGTCTCCCCTGACTGCCCAAGTCCTTTCCCTCCATCTTCGCTCCAGAGACCCCCACCACTCCCGACTCCCCTTCACCACGTACGTACCAGCCGCGCGCAGAGCTGCTCGCCGAGCCTGGGCTGGGTCCCGGTGCCCGGGCTCGCCCGGCCTCTACGTGGCTGCGAACTGCGACGCGGGCTCTAGTTCGCTGCCGCCTGTACCGTCCACGAGGGTGCGACCGCGTCTGAGCTGCTGGGCTGGGGCACAGCCAGGAAGTGGCAGCTACTCCGGGGGCGGAGAGAGCGGCTGCCGGGACCCGCCCCCGAGCGTGCGGGGCCCCTCCCCCCTCCCCCCACCCGGGTCTTGCTCTCTGTGCAGCCACTCCCGCCAAGGGGCTCTCGGGGCCGGCGCGACGGTGGTTCTTGTCTTTTGGCTCCCTGGGCAGCGTTCTTTTTCCTGCGTGCGCGTTAACAATTAATCATCAGAGATCATCACAGAACCCATGCCCTCCTCGCCTACCACTCTCAGTTCCCCTCGGGGAGGATTAAGGTTCTACTAAGAACTTACCTGACGTGACTGAGGGAATTTCGCGTCCCTCCCTGCTCCCGGAGGCTTCCTCTGCAGACCCTCTGACCCATTTGTGCGCGCCCCCGAGCGTTTGTGCTCCAGGTGTCCTAAGGTTGCACTTTACTCGTGGCTCCTTGGAGAAGGTAAGAATGTGCATGGTTTTCCTATCTGCACCCGGAATGTGGGTATTCGTGGTTTTTTAACGCATCATTTTAACAGATTGAGAAGCCATGTGCAATGTAGACAACTTTTGGACAAAGAAAAGAAGAAATCAACGTCTATCGAGTTTCACTTCAAGGTTCTCACTAAGAAAAATGAAGTCCTTACTATTAAGGTCTCATTGTGTCTTTTAGAAAGCATAATAGAGAGATGATGATACTGTTCTTAAAATTAAGGTGCTCTTCTCTGCTTCCTGAGAAGGTGGTTTCTCCTCACAGAAGTCCTGAGGTCCCCTCTGGTTTCCTGAAAGACATTATTAGTGTCCAAAATCTGCTTAACACCAATATGTTCACAGATACTGTGCTCTGGCTTCCTACCCAAGTCTATAACACCTGCCATTTCCCTACTGACTACTTCCAATGTTTTCATAGGCTATGTGATATAGAAAAATGTTTTATTTAATGTATCTGCCAATGGTGCTACCCTTAGGCTCTTTAAATTATTTAATATTCCTACCCCCACAATGTGGTAATAACACCTCTGTTTTCAGATAAATAAAGTGAGGCTCAGCAAGGTTAAATAATTTGAATAAAGTGAAATTGCTAGGAAGATTTCAAGTCAGTTTCTGAGCTCAAGTCTTCCTGCCTTTAAGGTTGACATTCTTTAAATTATACCTTGTTAGTAAAAGTTATGATTTTTTTAAATGCCGACACTGGTACACTTTGTTTTATAAAAACATGGTTATTTGTATGGTCATACAAATAGTAATTAAAGAGATTGAGAGTTATTTATACCTTGAGTGTAATTTCAAGGGTATAATAAAATATATTATTATTATTTAAGGCAAATTATTCTAAAGCCTATTTATTTTAGACAGCCTGTGTTAGAGATGCTAAAATGTTTGGATTTATGAGTTACAGTGCAATGATTGGATTTTTATAATTCTGAAACTGTACTCCTTATACTCACAAAATTTGTCTTGTAAAACCTGTATTTTGGGACAGGTTTGATAAAACTGTTAGCCCTCGCTGATGCACTTTAAAGTTACGTATTTGAAATCATCTGAACCACTTGAATGTTCGCTCCATGAAAGCTGTATCTTCGGTAGCTAGAATAGTACCTGTACAAAATAGCTGCTTAGTAAGCAGTTTTTAAATGAATAAATAGAACCTCATTTTCTTCAGTTAAGACAAAATAATGACTTAAGAAAACACTACTTTTAGTTTGCTTTTGTCTATTTATAGTAGATTGAAGATTTTTGATAGCTTCTCATTTCTACTATGAAGGTAAGGAAGATGATGGAATCAGGTAGAGCCTGAAGGTTTGTAGTAGCTGCTGTTGGGAATGGTAGCAAAAACCTGACTATAAGTACAAAAAAAAAAATCTTTTGAGTCAGGAATTGGTGATAGCAGTAGTTCCACACCGCTGTGAATTTGTGTAAAATATATGACTGTAAATGCAGAAAGTTTCACTAATCCCACTTGGGGATTTTGCCAAGTGATTTGATGGAAAGGCAAGGAGAAAGCTTGGATGCTATTTTTAAGAGAATGGTTGAAGGACAGAGCTGTGAGGTTCACTTAATACTACATGGGAAAATAAGTGAAGACATAAAAGAGGAGAGAAAAAGCAGGCAAAGAAGTACAAATCTCAATCAAATAAGAGAGATGGAAAAATAAGTTGTAGTCAGGAGGGAGGACAGTTTTCTTGAAGGATTTAGTAGCAGAATAATAGCAGGGTTATGGAAGAGCTGTGGCTGGGGTTAGCTGTTCTCCTTAGAATGAAGATCAAGCAGTTGGAGACTAAGGTATTGGAGAGGCTATCCACATGGACATTGAAGCCACCAATGGTGATGCCATGGGGTGGAGAAGGAATGAGTCAGACACCAAAGGCTTTCATGACTGTGGTGGAATGATCAGGAACTGAGTGGATGACTGTACAGAATTGGGACAGAAGGTACATATCCAGGGAACAAGAGCCTAAATGGATCAAGGGCTGGTGTAAGAGGGGGTGTACGGTTCAAAAGCAATACTGGGGAGCTACAAGGATGCCAGCGCTGGCTCTCATGGTCCTAGGGTGTGAGATAATGTGAGCAGTCTACATTGGAGGGAGATCCAGAGGAAACTATTCTCAGAAGAAAGCTGATTTTTACCTAAAGCAAGACAATGGAGGAAGCATTGTGTGAATAGGTTATGAAGGTGGAGGGATTTTTTCAATACTGAACAAGGATTCCACAAGGTCAGAAAGGATGGATTTTAGGAGGTAGGGCCAGCTTCATGGCACTACAATCTATGCAGTAGGACAGGGCTCTACTTCTAAGAAAGCCCTGTGCTTGTCTTAATGTTCTGCTGTCCCTGCCTTGAAATTCTTAATAATTTTTAAACAAGTGACCACACATGTGCATTTTGCATTGGTCCCCACAAATTATGTAGCCAGTCCTGTTTAGAAGAAGTGGAGAAATGGGAGTGTAGGTGAAGCAAGAAGTAGCACCAACCTTCTGAGGAATAAATTATGGGAGAGATTAACTGCAGGAGGTTGTGTTTCGAGGAAAGACCAAGAATGGTGGGAGAAGGGGTGTGGCTACAAGGTTCCAATAACATCTAGGTTCCCTCTCTTTAGGGCAGGCTAGCTGAGACCTGGGTGGGAGAGGCAGTCAGCAGTCCGCATCAGCCTCTTCCAGGTCTGTATAGTGTATTAGTTTGCTACGGTTTGCTGTAACAAATTACCACAGATTTTGTGATTTGAGCCAGCATAATTTTATTCTCTCACCGTTCTGGAAACCAGAAGTTCGGAATCAAGGTGTTGGCAGAGCAGTGCCCCCTCTGAAGGCCTTAGGGGAGGATCCTATTTTGCCTCTTTAGCTTTTGGTGGCTATAGGTAATCTTTGGTATTCCTTGGTTTGTGACTACATAACTCCAATCTTTGCCTTCATCTTCACAGATCCTCTGTGTTTCTTCCCCTACTGTCTGTATTCTCCTCTCCTAACAAGGACACTTTTTGGATCAGGGTCCACCCAGGTTAATCCAGGATGATCTCATCGGGAGCTCCTTACCTTAATAACATCTTCAGAGACCCTTTTCCAAGTAAGGTTACATTCACAGGTACTGGGGTTAGGACTTGGACATACCTTTTGAATGCTGGTCTGAGACCAGCATTCAGTCCACTAGAGCGAGGTTGGCTGAGGCCACAGGAAGAGCCAGGCTGGATGACACTGGCATCTGATAACTTTTCAGGTCTGTTTGGCAAACCAAGGTAGTTATAATAATATGAAGTGTACCAGTGTTTCTAAAGCTTTCCAGCTGTGAAATTTAATACATACAAAATCTAGAAGATTAACACTGCCCAGAGAGACTTTCTATCCCTAGAGGTAGTTATCTGTCCTTGGGGACAAAATGAGACTGGGGAGAGAAGTCGTGTACCTTGGATCGTGCCAAGTCTGGTTATAGGGAATTGAGGAAATGAGATTCTCCACTCCTTCTTTTCAGCCACTCTCCATTCCAGAGGACACATGTGCTTCCCTGATACAAAAGGATAGCTTATGGGATGACCGCATTTCGTCCCTCTCCATAAATATGAGCTTTGGAAGGACCGGAGGAGTGACCTTGTGCCTCTGTGGCAGAGACCCAGCTAGCTTCCCAAGCCATGCCTTGTAGAGGACAATCTTAACCCTCGGGGTGGGGGTGGGGAGAGGAAGAAATGTTGAAACTGTGTTACTGTGCTAACTGTGCTGTTAACTTTATTCTCCTCCTCCAGCTGGCAGGCGCTCTGAGAGTTAGCTGAGTAGCAGGAGCCAAATGGAGCTCTCCTTAAAAGGCATCACACTCATTGGGCCTTGCTCCCTTCTGCTCATGACAGAACAGGAACCATAAATTCCATCCATTATTTTCTAAGTGTTGCCAGTGAGATGATCCTAGATTGTGGCAGTGGGGCAGCAGCACAGCTACACTGAAGTTTGGAGCCCATAAGAGCAACATCCCTCTTTGGGTGGCATCTAAGGAAGTTGCCCTGAGATCAAGCTTGGGTAATATACTGGCAGATGACGGAAGGGGGTGGAGCCTGAGCTGCCCGCTCTTGACCCTGCTCCTGTCGTGTGACAGAAATGATGCCACAGACCCACATCCACCAAGGGAGAGGTTGGGCATTGAAAAGAATGGGGCACAATTGGCTTTCAGGAGATCAGAGGCTATAGCGTGAGAGGCAGAGGAAGAGGAAGAGACTGCTTTCCTTTTAGTATTTAAAGTAGAAATTTCCTAAGAAAGTATTCCAAATTATCATTGTACTCACACATCTCTCCTGTTCCTGGTCAATGGGCCATCCCTTTGCAGAGTATCAGGGTATATGAAAAGAACACTGAGAATCTTGGGTTCTAATCCCAAGTGGCAATGCCACTGATGGTGTAAAATTTCGGTAAAGGCAGTTTTCTCTGAAGGGAAGGTTAGGACTAAAGGATTGCCCTGCTCTAAAATTCTCTCAAGTTTCTGAATTTGCTTCCTTATTAAATTCAAACTCCTCAGCCCAACTTTTAGAACACTTTACCCACCCATCTCTATCTCATTTCTGTTCTTATCATTTTCCAGTACAAATCCTGTTTTCCAGATAAGCTAATCCACTTGCCACTCCTTGTGACTTTCTCATTCCAACATTCATAACTGGTGCAGGAGGATGTGTTTTTTACTATCTTCCACTCTTAAGCAGTGTCACTTAATTTCTTCAAACTCCTGTTCACAAATAATCTACTGATGGAGATCTACTGATGAATTTTTTTCTACCCCTGATCAATTCATTCAAACATGTGCCAAGTTACTATCTAAACTTTATAGCCTTTCTTCCATGTGTTTGAGGAGTACAGCAATTTTAAATTAAAATATTATTCTCTTTAGTTTTTGCCACATCCTTAAAGCTTTTTCATGTGTATTAATTCCTCCTAATTATACTGTATGTTTCTTAGCATGAAACTCTTATATTCCATAATAGTACTTTCTGATTTCTTCCAATAAATGAGACAATTCTGAATGATGTATGATTAGTTTTAAAACTTGCTAGCTATTGAGCAATGGTACAGCATCGACAGGTGGTTGGTCCAGGGTAAGCATTCAGTAACTATTTTTGCATGAATATATAAGTAAATTCTCACCTTTCTGCTCATAGTTATATAATTACACACAAAAACATCAACCATTCTCCCTCCTTTGTTCAATATACTGAATTTAACACTTGGCAAAAGAATAAAATGTTACAGAAGTCTAAAAGTTAACAAAGATACCTTTGTGAATCACCAGTATGTGGTAATTTATTTGCCCAAATAAGCTTTATTTTTAACAACATATATAAGAAATAGTTGAAAACATTTTAATATATTTTATATGAATTGCTTCCATGCACAGATTCATAAAATCAGAGATGCATGATTTAAGATTAGATGATCATAAAAATTAAAAAATTAACTCATAACTTCTAACATAGGGGATCTTGGTGTCTCTAAAATTGTCTCTTAGTATATTAGAAAATATACATTTTATCAGAACTCCAGTAAAATTTTCATAATATCTATTATATTATTCATAGTAGATATTTATTATGGTCCTGAATTATTCAATAACTATGGATAAATATAATGAATGCTAAGCTGTCTTATACGTTGGGTCTTTTTTGATTTGGGGAAAACTCTAATTTAACATCACTGAAAGAATTTAGGGTGGGTGGAATCTTCTAAAAAAGGAAGCTTCTGAGATGTTCCTGGGGTATTTGGATTTGAAGGCTAGCCTCTTAAAAATTTCCTTGAGAACTGAGAACTTAAACTTAACCCAATTGGGACACTTTTTTTGGTAATTTTCCTTACACTGTACAGGAGTTAGAAAAGCTATAAAAATTAACATTAGCCCATAAATCTAAGGCAGATCACAATAAAAAAATGTATTCCTTAATTTAAAGTATTTTAAGAGTTGAAATATAATCTTTATCATTAACATTTCACTGGGTATCTTGGATTAGATGCATCTTAGCCATGATTCTCCTTATTAGATGCAGTGCCAGATAAAGTTTTAAAATAAATAAAGCCTATCCCCTTTCTGCATCTTTTTCTTCTTTTCCAACCATTTGAGGTTCTCCTGTGGGGAGTGAGTAGATTTTCTAAACACACTGACCCTCTCCTTAACTTCTGGAAAGAAGGAGTGACTGCAATCAGTCATGTTAAAGATTTACCAGACAAGACCCATGCTTTCCTGATTTCAATCTATTTAATGAAGATTTCCTTCCTTAAGTAAAAAGGAAGATTTTGATATAGAATTCTGGGTTGACAGAATTTTTTCCCCATAGTTTAAAGGAGTTGCTGTGTTTCATCCTATGTATAAAATGTCTTTTATTCTGATTTTAAGAGTTTCTCTTTACCAGTGATTTTTAAAAATTTATTTTATTATTGGGTGCATTGGGTCTTCATAGCTGCGTGCGGGCTTTCTCTAGTTGCGGCGAATGTGGGCTACTCTTCGTTGTGGTGCGCCCGCTTCTAATTGCGGTGGCTTCTCTTGTTGCGGAGCACGGGCTCTAGGCGCGTGGGCTTCAGTAGTTGTGGCGCACGGGCGTAGTTGCTCCGCAGCATGTGGGATCTTCTCGGACCAGGGCTTGAACCCGTGTGCCCTGCATTGGCAGGCGAATTCTTAACCACTGCGCCACCAGGGAAGCCCTTTACCAGTGATTTTAAGTAATTTTATTATGATGTTTTTGGTATAGTTTCTCTCATGTTTTGTGCACTTCAGGTCCATTGCACTTCTTGGGTTAGAAACATTTCATTTATTACTTCAAATAATTTTTCTGCTCACCCCTTCTTGAGGATTCCAGTTAACTCATATGCTTAAGCTGCTTGAAGTTGTCCCACATATCATTGATATTCATTTGTTTTTGGTCTTTATGTCTCTGTTTGTTTGTTTTAATAGTTCTGTTGCTACGCCTTCAAGCTCACTGATTTGTTTTGCTCTGTAGTGTTTAATTTGTTAATTCTATACAGTGTTTGTTTCATCTCAAGACATTAGATTTTTCATCTCAATAAGTATGATCTCAGTCTTTTTCATGTCTTCCACATTAATATGTTCAATCCTTCCTCTACTTTCATAAGCATATGGGATATAACTACAATGAGTTTTATAATGTCATCACATACTAATTCCATTGCCTGTGTTAATTTTGGATTGTTTCTATTGATTGCGTTTTCTCTTCACTATATTTCCCTGCTTCTGTACGTGCCTGGTAATTTTTAATTGGATGTCAGACATTATGGTTTTGCCTTGTTGGATGGGTGATGGATATTTTTGTATTCCTATTAGTATTCTTGAACTTTGTTCTTGGCCATAGTTAAGTTACTTGGAAAGAGTTTATCCTTTTGAGGCTTTCCATTAAGTTTTATGAGTTAGGATTAAAGAGAAGCCATTAGTCTAGGGCTTACTGTGCTCTACTGCTGAAGTAATAACTTTTGGGGTCTACTGAATGTCTCTTGAATTATGACTAAAATCCCATGCTTAGGAACATGAAATACTCTCAGCTCCGTGTGACCTTTGGTGATTGGTCATTCTACTCCTGCAGGTGGTTCTTGTTTCCTTACATGAGTAGACTGATTTGTACCCAGCTGAAGACATGAGGGGATCTCCTGGAGATTTCAGGAGTTTTCTCTGTGCAGATGTCTATGCACAGGGACTCTGCCCTGCAACTTCTAGGTGCTCCGGCTCCCCAGATGGTCAGTTCTGTTTCTTCAACTCTAAGAGATAACGAGACTCAGCATGAGTTCCCCCTCCCTGCACTATCAGCTGGAATCTTTCTTCAGACACTGAGCTAAGGGAATCTTGGTGCCTATCTTATTTGTTTCCTCTTTCTTGGGGATCACTGTCCTGTGGTGCCTGATGTTCAATATCCGAAAAACCTTGCTGCATGTGCCTTGTCTGCTTTTATAGTTGTTTCAGGAAGGAGAGTAAATCTGTTCCTTATCACTCCATCTTGACTAGATGCAGAAGTCCATTTAGTAATTTGTTTTTGCTGTTTAGTTTTAGTTGCTTTTTCATATAAATCCTTTTCCCCTAAACACTTAGTAATAATTCACTGCACACAATGCACTTTTATAAATGGATTTTGATTGAATGAAATGAATCTTCAAGAAAAAGGGCAAATTCTATTCACCAACATTTTGCTCAGAGGAAAACTTATCTGGAGAGTTTAGTGGAGGACACAATTCTGAGATAACCAGTTCTATTCTCAACTCTGTTCCTAACAACTTCTGTGGAACAGAAGTTGTTAGGAACAGAGTTTTATGCCTAAATTTTCATATAAAACGGTAATGGGTGTTGGCCTTCCTCTCTAAAATTAAGAAAGGTTTTTTATGTTAGGTCAAACAAGGATAGTCTTAACTAGGATTATACTGAAATTCTATCTATATTGCTTTTGAAGTACTTTTACAATTGTGAATGTTATGTGTTTATAAATTATTCATTACCAGAAAAGGAGCTGATTCCAAGTCATGCTCCAGGAATCACCTGATAAAATCACTGTTAATAGCAACATGAGGCTACATCTCAAGGAGGGGAACCAATAAAAATTATTTCTCAGTTCAACAGTGATATTATTCTCAGCTTTTTTGTTAACTTAATGACTGAATGGGTCCTTATTAATAAATGTTCCCATTTTTCCACAAACATTTCTATGATATTTATAAACGGCTTATACAGATCTCTGCTGTGCTTCAAAAGAAAATTAAAAGCATATAAACTTGCTGCATCCAACTGTTTTCCCACCCTTCCCCTGGTTCATATCATGCCATCTGGGGCATCCAAAATAAGGAAAATGAAATAACACAGATACATGAAAGAATTCTGTATATATCCCCAAATCCATGTGCACAGATCTGTAAGCACAGTTGGCTTGAGTTGTTAGAAGATTTAGTTTCATTCCGGTAAACAAATCCTCTCAGTAAAGGGATGATTTATGGCTGAAAACATTAGCCTGGCACTGCACACCTTTGCCATCAATACTTTTAGTCTGTGAAAGTTCATGAGAGAAAGTGGCCTCCAAACATTCTTAGATTTCAAATCCAAACATTCTTAGGTTTCAGATAAAAAGTATTAACTTTACCTGATCCTAAATAGCAGAGTTATGTTCATCATCGTTACGCTAGAGTCCCGACCGGTAGAATTTGTACCAACAGGGAACTTGTTAGAAAGGTAAGATCTCAGACCCCACCCTGACTTACTAAGTCACAATGTGCATCTAACAAGAGCCTCAAGTGATTCCTATACATGTTAAAGTTTAAGAAGCACTGCTATACATCACCTTGCATCTTTAAACTCAGTCATTAAACTTGAGGTTTTATTCTAGATAAACTGTACTTCTCTTACTCTAAGAGGCGTTGTACCTCTTGTCATTGTACAACAATCCTATTGCTGAATGAATTGAATCTGATTTTTGTGATGACAAATGCAACTTACAGGCAAAGTTTCCGGTGGGTGGATGAGGTGCTGTGGAAAACCATTCAAGAAAGCGAGGTTCTTTCTTTCCTGAGAATGTGTCCCAGATCTCTTGATTCTGAAATATCAGATACTGTATATGACTACACAATATTAAAATTGCAACTCCTTCATGATTCTTTCAATGATTAGAATTTTCCAGAATTTACTCAAGCCTCTAACTTAAAATAAAACCAATTTTAATTGTTCTGATGGAAAGGTTGCATATAGTTGTTCAAAACCTCAAAACCTTTCTTAATACTAGAAATTTAGATCAGGAAAGGATGCTAGAGGTTAGTTAGTTCTCCTGTTTTAGACCACAACCTCTTGCATTTAAAGGGTAGTATTGATAATTTGCAATAAAAAATGTGTTATTTATCCTTTATTTAACTGATATCCTATCAGCTTCCAAAAAGAATTTATTATTATAGAAGACCCTCTATAAAATAAAATTAAGCTAGATTTGTATAACAATGTATAAAGGCAATGAAATAAATATATCAACCACTTTGCCTATGTTTACTGAGATTAAACATTAAATTTGGTTCTTCATCTCTTGGAAATTAAAGCAAAAAAGGTACACAGAACAGAGTGTAAAGCAAGTTAGCTTTTGCAACCCCATGTATAGAATCCCAGTTGGGGATATTAATAACAACATAGTTCATTTCACTTTTTAAAACCTTCTATATAGATAATCACTCTTTTGAACCAAACTTTTATCTGAAGAGTTATATTTCTGCAGTTAAATGGAAGATGCTTAAATTTAGTTCAGTGTCATTCTAACTGCTGGGTAAAGTCTAATATACAAGAAGAATCCAAATCTCATTGGCTAAATCCTGAATAAATGAAACTGGTAGGAACAAAGGTGTAATTTTTTACAAAATAAAAATTTTAAACTTTGACTTCCTAATGTTTGATAAAGTTATATCTACCTGGCCAAAACCTTCTGGTTAGGTATCCATGAAACAACTGGTATTATGAAAATACAGTGCTTTTTGCTCAGTACAAGTATTCTGTCCTTCCCCAGATGAAGACACTTTGAGAACCAATAGTTTTCATGTACACTTACTTGTATTGGCTTATCTTATGTCAATGTTGGTATTAAGACCAGAAACAGAATACTGAGTTCCTGACTTGGATTCCAACTACTATCTTGACAATTCATTTTCAATGCATTCTAATCTACAGACAGTTATTTTACAAAGAAGGGTGAATAGACATTTTTTGTTTCTAGTAAAGGAAGCAGTAGAAATAAGTCTATTAATGCAAAAAAGCAATAATTTCCAGTAGCCCTTTAGTTATTCAGAGGAAAAGCATATAGTCATAAAAAGTTTTCCTAATTAGGCAACAACTGTGTATATGCATTGGAGGTGGGGGGAGAGGATACGTGTGTGTGTTGAGAAATAGGAATTAGATGAAAGGACTTCCTAACTGTAGAATTATTTAACAAGGAGAAACTGCAGTGTGTGATGTTTCCCACTTGAAGATAACTTTAAGAGGTGGATAAACTGTAACCTGCCCATATGGATGAGAGCCATGTTTTTTTTAAGTAAAGCTCATGATAGATACACCTGTGAGGGGAAGGGGCAGTTCTAAAGGAACCACACAGCTGTGAAGTAGTTTACCACTGGCAGATCCTCTTCACGATTTTACCTACTTCAATCTATTTTCTCCCCCAATACTTGTCCATAGACGTCAGTTATCATCTGTGAGCAGAGGACAGCCCTGATGACAGAACAGTGAACATTCATCATCTTCCCACTATCACCATTATCTCCAGTCTCTCTCTGGCCACGTTCTGACTCTTCCTTTCTCCTTGGCCCAGCTAAACTAAGAAAAATGTCTGATTGTTCTGCTCTTACCTAAAACCTGAAAAGCTCACCTTGGGAATTAAACCATTGTATCTTTTGTGTCTGTATTAATCAAATTAACTAAAGAGCAAAATGATCTACACTTTGTTTTGTAGAACACTGTTAGAAGGCTATCATTTTACTATCTGTCTACGTTTATGTACTTCCACTGGAGGGGAAAAAGTAACTCTTGCCTTGCTTACTGAACCCTGCTAAGCGAAGTGCTTTTCTTTCATTACCTTCCGCCACCCCGCCAAAACAATCTGTGAGTTATACAGTGTTATTGCCTTTAACAAAAGAGTAAACTGAGGCACAGATAAGTTAAATAAAATTTACCCAAGATCTTACAACCTTTAAGCAGTGGAATCACGTTTCAAACCTTAGGTATGACTAAGCACTAAGCCTGTGATCTTAACCTCCACGCTACATAACTTCCCACAAATGAAACTCACAGAGTATCGCTGTGAATTGTATCTGGTGTAAAATAGCTATTCATGAAGCTCTTCCTAAATAAGGCTTCATTTGAAGACATCATATTTGCTAGCAGTAGGCTCAGAGCTCAGAAAGATAAATATTTTAATTGGACACCACTCATCTTTACCAATAATTTAGGATTTTTGTATACTTCACTGTTTCTTCCTAACTATATGTCTAAATATCCCCCCTTTTTTCCTGGTCCTGATTTTTACTCATTTCTTCTGATTTTCATTGATGTCAAAACATACATAATGATTAAGGGCAGAAACAACAAATGATAACATATTTCAGAATAGCCAAAGCTTGAAAATTCTGATCTTTTTTGGAGAATGTGATATAGTGAATATTTGAGGATTACTTATCCAGAGTTGAAAAAAATTGGTTTCTTATTATTAATAAATAATTCTTTGTTGACAAAAGCATACTCAATTTAGCCGTCTTCTTTCATTACTGCCCCTTACTCTTTTTGTTTCCTATAATAATTAAATATCCGTATCTTATTTGTGTTATCTCTTTTATAGAACTTGAGCCAGCTTGGAATGACAACCACCTCTTGCATATCTGCATATTCTTTCCTAGCCCCTAGTGTAAAAGAATGTCAGGATAGAGACATATTAAGTCTTTATTGGATAACATACTTTTTAAAAACTTTTTTTTACATTACACAAATAACTCATGAATATATCCTATTTTTTACAAATTTTAAACATGGAGATGAAATCAAGCCACCTATGAAAGCCACCTTCAACTTTTAGTCCCCCCTTCTCCATAGATAACTGTGTCTATCAAAAATTTAGCATATTTATTTCCCACCCTTTGTGGATAGTTTTTAATATTTATTTATTTATTTAGTCTGCACCGGGTCTTAGTTGTGGCACACAGGATCTTTTTAGTTGCGGCATGCAAACTCTTAGTTGCGGCATGCATGTGGGATCTAGTTCCCCCACCAGGGGTCGAACCCAGGCCCCCTGCATTGGGAGCGTGGAGTCTTACCCACTGGACCACCAGGGAAGTCCCCCACCCTTTGTTAATGCTTTTACAGAGATGTCAAGTGGATCCAGAATTACTATATATATTGTTTTTCACGTCTCTGTGTTTTACATACCGTAGATAGTCTGCAACTTTCATTTTTTGTTGCTCAATGTCTTAGAATTCTGTTGCTGTTACCAAACATAGGTATGGCTCATTCTTTTTAATTGTTGCATAGTATTTCATAAAATAAAAATATCAAGACTCGTTTAACCACTCACCACACAGAAAAACATTTGAGTTCTTTTCAGGATTTTATTATTATAAAGGTAGCTGAAATAAACATTTATTTTTATGTATCTTATATACATGTGTTATTTTAGGGTAGATACTGAGACGTAGAATTTCTGGGTTATGGTATATGTCTTACTCTAAGAGATATTTCCATAGTAGGAAGTTATATTGGGGTCAATAGGTTCAGGCACAAAAGTAAGAACTTCCTCAGTCCTGGAGTCAAGAGTCGTAAAAAGTCTATCAATTTAGCAGCAGTTGTATTGAATATTTTTACAATGGAAAACATATTGTATGAAAATCAAAGGAAATGGACACTAACTCCCCTCTGCAGCTAATTAGAAGTTATGCAACCTCTCCAGACTTGCATTTCCTCAACTATAGTATTAGGATGGGATAGGACTAGAGGACTTATTTCTCAGAAATGTTCAGTTCTACATGGCATATTTCTGTTCTTCATTTATTCGTTCATTCAATAAACATAAACAAGGCATATATAAGAATCCACAATGTTTCCATAAGGACTTAACAAGAAATAATACCAGGAAACAAAGCAATGTATAAACAGATAGGTATCATTTAAATAAATGTATCTAGGCCACAAAATGTGTGCTTTCAAAAAAAAAAAGAGAGAGAAGGGGTACAAAAGATAAACACTTATCATTTATTTAGTTTGCTTTATTTATCCAGATGTTCCCCTAAATACAAGTCCTCTCATCTGCTACAACTTCAACTGTATGTAGTCCGTACACACACTGAATAAAGAAGGGGTCAAGAAGGAGAAGGTATGGGGGAAGTCCTTCCTGAAGAAGAGACTTATGAATTTAATACTTGTTAAAGACAAAAAAGAAAACTCTAACCATTTTTATCCAGTTCTTAAAGATTCCTCTCATTTAGCACTGAACCTGTACATCTCTTCATTTATTTAAGCTTTCTTTGAAGTTGTAGTAGCTTCAAAGGCAAAAGGACTATGTGAGGACACAAAAGAGATGAATCAAAACACAGATAACATAATTTATGACATTGAATTATCAGTCCACTGAGAGGACAGCCAGAAATAAATTGTATAAAATATAGTTATATTAAAATGAGGAAAACATATGATGGTATCAAGACAGCATTTAATAATTACCAAACAAATGAGAAACCTAACCAAGACAGAATCATAAATAAGTTCCTGTCTGTCAATGCCATCCTTAGCTCAGTAGATCAATTTACTTTCAATTTAGACAGCTGAAACTTACCCACCCAAAAAGTGGAAAATTGAAACCCTCTCTGAATAGGCCATTTCAAAGCATGATTTCACTAAGCCTTTGTCAATTACATCGATTTGGTTAAGTTTAATTCATTTCAGAGGACATTTATCATGCCCTATGCATTCTAGTAATTGCTAGGGACATAAACATGACAAAACATGACCCCTACCAAAAAGAGTTTACCTTCCATTGGAAATATTTCAAAGTTCTCAAATCTCAAAACCAAATTAATTTGAGTGTGTCATCTTTAATCAAAGAAAAGAAAAACAAAGAGGGAGAGAGAAACCGTTTACATATATATTTTGCAAGGACTTAGCATGATTGGTTACAGAACACACCACCAACAACAACCTGAGCAGATACCAAAATCCGGGGGTGCTCTAGTCCCTTTTATAAAACAGCATTCCTGCTGTACCCAAGTTTCGGCTTCCACAGTTCCAACCAACCACGTTGAGTTAATCTGCAGATGCGGAACCTGTGGATAAGGAAGGCAACTGTACTTCCATAATTTAATTTTACTTCTATAGACTTAACATTCTTTAGCTGTGAGAGAGGAAGAGAATTAAATAATCTATGGCCCCTTTCAGCTTTAACCCAACAACTGAGTCAGCTATTAGGCTTCCAGTTGTTTGTGTAGAAAAGTAGCAGATAAAGGCAGCCCAGATAGGTCAGTTCAGTGAAAACCATGTCAAGTTAAAAGGTGTTCAGTTATTCAGTAGACCATATGCTGCTCTTTGTATATCTTACCTCACTGTGTTGGATAAATACTCTCCCACTGATCATAATACTTTTCAAGTAAGGTATTTAATGGATTTAATATTTTAGAACAATGGTAAATTCATCAGATAACTCATACTTAATCTCAACCTTCCATTTTTAAATCCTTTCTTAATAAACTGAGGCCACTTTTCTGACCATGAATAAATAATATGGTAAATGTAATTTAATATTTTTTTGGTTCTGTTTATTTTTAAAATTTTACATAAATCTCAGTGGTGTGAAAGTTAATAATATCTAAGACAGGAGATAATTTTACTTAGTATTTTTGCATCTTTCTTCTAAATGTGGAATGTAGCAAAAAAAAAATCCACTAGATCTTTAATCAGTGTATCACAGACCTATAGCTTGCTACTGGGCTATTTATTTATTGAATTCATTTATGCAAAAATAAAACACCTGGTTAGAATTCTATTCATGGTTCAGTTAATCTAAGATTAGTTATAATTTCCAAATGATATAAATTTTGTACTGACATATTAAACCTCTGGATTGTAGATGTAAATTTTAATTTAACTTATGCATTTGATCTCCCATGAGATGAGAAAAAAATGATACTTATTTAAAGAAATATGTAGCAATAAGGTGGAGATACTACCTTAAAATCTTGTATGTGTAACCATTCTTTCCATTCTTAATATATTTTCTTTCTGATTGGCTTCTAAACATTTTAATCAGAACTTCTTTTATATTTATTGTCAACCTATACTTTAAATAGCCATTTGCCTCACTCACAATCATTAATGATGTATAATCTCTTAGAGGTAAGATTAGGTCCATTCAGCCTTAGTTCTGTACACACTTTGTATGTTAAGTGGTTCCTCATACACCAGACTTACAGAGGATTTCACTCACATCATTTATCTCCATCTCTTCCAAGTCTAATGCTGGGCCTGGCATTGTACACTCATCATCTAAAAGCTCATCTCTGGTAGACATGTACAAGTAGCACAGATAGTTCAAAGCATAAATTTAATCTAACGTCTCACAGGGGCAGAAGTAGTGATAGCAGAGCTTCCTAGATCACTTCCAGCAGGACTGCCATCTGGTCTATCATTTCTCAATCTTTGGAAGGATCTTCTAACAAAAGACATTTCATTGGATATGGAAAAGCTAAGAAAGGTTTTAACTTATCCGGCAATCCCCCTAGTGTCAGACCCAATACACTCATACATTTCAAAAGAGGCAGGCAGGGTAATAAACCACCAGAAAAATAATACATAAGAGCTTCCCTCATTCCTTTATGACTTCCCAAGTTAGACTCTCCCATACTATAAAGATACTAAATACTAACCCTCCAGCTCTTCATCCAAGTGAAACATTAAAGTCTCTTGTCCAAGTGAAAGTCTGATAAGCCTTCCGTTGGTCTTTCTGCTCTGTTCTCTTTGGTCTCAGGGGAGCATAAGGAACTGTTTACCTCTGAAGTCGAGAAAAATAATTTAAATGTAAAGTTATGATATTTTCCTTCCAGTTTTATCATGATATATTGACATACAGCACTGTAATTTTAAGATGTACAGCATGATGATTTGACTTAAATATATCATGAAATGATGACCACAATAAGTTTAGTGAAGCTCCATCATCACATGCAGATACAAATAAAAGAAAAAGAAAAAAGTATTTTCTCTTCTGATGAGAACTCTCAGGAATTACTCTCTTACCAACTTTCTTTCTTTTTTTTTTAATTTTTCTTTTTTAAAATAATTTATTTATTTTTGGCTACATTGGGTCTTTGTTGCTGCACGCGGGCTTTCTCTAGTTGCAGCGAGCGGGGGTTACTCTTCATTGCGGTGCGCCCACTTCTCATTGCTGTGGCTTCTCTTGTGGAGCACCGGCTCTAGGCACGCGGGCTTCTGTAGTTGTGGCATGCAGGCTTCAGTAGTTGTGGCGCACGGGCTTAGTTGCTCCGCGGCATGTGGGATCTTCCCAGACCAGGGCTCAAACCCATTTCCCCTGCATTGACAGGCAGATTCTTAACCACTGTGTCACCCGGGAAGTCCTCTGAACAACTTTCATGTGTAACATACAGCAGCGTTAATTATATTTATCATGTTGTACTTTACATCCCTAGTGCTTATTTATCTTATAACTGGATGTTTGTATCTTTTGGTTAGCTTCATTCATTTCCCCCTCTCCCCATCCACCTCCTCTGGTAACCACAAATCTGATCTCCTTTTCTATGAGTTTGTTTGTTGGTTGGTTTGCTTGTTTTTGAAGGATAAATGACCTACAACACTGTGTTAGTTCCTGGTGTACAACGTAGTGATTCGATATTGCTATACATTTCAAAGTGATCATCACGGTAAGTCTAGTTACCATCTGTCACCATACAAAGATAGTGCATTATTATTGACTGTATTCCCCACACTGTACACCTCATACCTATGACTTATTTATTTTATAACTGGAAGTCTTTACCTCTTAATCTCCCTCACATATTTCTCTCATCCCTTCCCCCAAAATAATAAAAAATAAATTTAAGTCTATGAAAATAAACTAATTCAGACGGATTATTATAATTGTTATTTAATATTATCATCATTATGATTAATGGTGCCCATTAGAGTTGGTATTTGTTCCTAGAAGAAAACTGAAAAAACACCCTAGGATTATAACTGCATAATGCATGTACGTGTGTGAGTGTGTGTATATTTTCTTTAAGTAAATGGCAGGAAAGGGAGTGGTGCTAAGGTAGCACCCAAAGGAAAAGCAGCAAAAATTAAATGGAATAACCTGGTAAGCAAAGAAAAATGTTGAAAAAGCATTTCAGAGAATCACTTGAGAAAAATTGTATTCTGCAAGATGAATTATGAGTCTCATCTTTAATATGTGTCATATTGGCTTATTACCCATGTCATTATTAGAATAAAAATTCTCAATTCTAGGAATAATTGAATATTTCTATTGAGAGAGAGTAAGTCTTTCCACAGAAGTGCTTTGGCATGCCTGTTTCACCATTTGCTGTCTGGATAATGTAGAAGATATGATTAATATTTCTGTTTTAAGGCCACTAATAAATACGTTTCTGAAATATATTTTTAAATAAAATTATTACGATACTAATTTGTTCAAAGTAATCTTCACCAAAGCTTAGTTTGTTTGATTACTACAGTGTATTTTGCAATGAAATCAAACAGCAACCCACGTAACCAACTTATTTGAGAGAAATAGCAAAAAAGAAAAGAAATAAAACAGTCATGATGGAAGTGCTTTTCTATTTCGATTGCTAAGACTATTCCATATCTTATATCTCTTCATATTACATAGTATTAATCAATACTCAGGAGATAATTATGAGATCAGGAAAACAAAACACAACTTGCATAGCCAGAGACAGAAAATGCAATAATTTCTAATCTTTCATTTAATAACAATTTCCTTCATTACTACTGTGTGTTAATTACTGTTTTGAGTCTTAGGACACGTAAGAGAACAAAACAGACCAAACAATCATTGATCTTGTGGAGCCTATATGCCAGTCTCTACTTAAAAATGTTTGTATATAATAATATATTAATATGGTCATCAGGTCCTTTATCACAGGCAGTACAAAAGAATTGTGCCTTCTGCAAACACCATCCATTGCCACAAAGAAAGCAGCTATCATCCCAGGAACATAGGTTAGAAAAGCCAGCTGGTCTGTATCTATCTGTGTCGCTTCTCCAGCAGGTAACATCATTCCTAGCTTCAACCTCTTTGAAAGACCTATTTATGAGCTTTTGAGAAAAAGAACCAAAGTTTTTATTCATAATTTGCTTGAAATAACATATTATCATGTAAAACTGTCTTTTGGTCTTTGAAATCATTCCCAGTCATTCTCATCTGGATGAAAGCCACAAGCCACCAACTGTGTGGGTTGTTAAACAGTAACCACATCTCCTTATTTCTCTCTTACATTCTCACTTTTCACATTCCTCTATTTTTTCATGGCAAATAGGAGAAAGTAAAGAGAAGCCCAGTGGTGTGACTGATAAGTCCTGCTTGGTGAAGAACACTTACTGGATTCTGGGGAGACACGTTAAGGCTCAAGGATGCCCTGGATGAATCTAGGACTTCAACATTTTTATTAGGATGTTAACTGTCATTGTATCAGTTCCATGGAGATAACAAAAATAAACAACCACAGAGTCCTCTCATCTGTCATCAAGAGGCACAAACAGTTTTTGAGCAGCTACTGTATACTGTGAACCATACATTGTATGATTCATAGTGGTAAAAGACAGTCTCTCCACTCAAGGGGGCAGGAGATATATATACATATATATATATATATATATATATATGAAAACTATGAACAATGTATGGTTCATGGTTCAATACATATATATTCAGACATATATGTATGCATGTATATATATATACACATATGTGTTTATGTATATGTATGGTTCATATAGATGTAAAAGAAGGGCATTAACATTTTAAAAATACAGAATGATGTCATATTCCACACCTACACCCACTCCCCACTCCACATTCAGACCACTCTTATCTATCGAGATAGAAATCTAGAATAAAAACTTAATAATTGCTATGTATAGAAAGATGGCAATCATTAAAACATAGCCTCATGGATCAATCAACTAATATTTACTCAGTAGTCAGAGACATCTGGCACAATGAAAGATTTGCAATGGTCCCTGCCTACAAAAGAGATTAAGATATAATAAGGAAGAAAAACAGAAAAAAATACCATAAATGCAAATGATAAAATCACAGAATTATAAGAACAAACATATTAAAAGGAGGATTAAGTTTGTGTAAGAGAGAAAATGAATTTCTTTTAAATCTTTAATCTTGGTTCTTGAAATTTTAAAGATTTGGTCATTGTTTTTCAACATTTATATGGCAGGTTATTGAAATTTAACCTAGTGTTGCTTCTTCCATTCCAAATCTATTTAAGTCCTTTGAGAGGCTCTCTGACCAAATAATTTGCATTACTGCTTTTCTGTTCAGTTTTTCATGCTCAACATTGCCTAGTTTTTTTGTTTTGTTTTGAATTTTATTTTATTTTTTTATACAGCAGGTTCTTATTAGTTATCTATTTTATGCATATTAGTGTATACATGTCAATCCCAATCTCCCAATTCATCCCACACCCCCCACCACTTTCCCCCCTTGGTGTCCATACGTTTGTTCTCTACATCTGTGTCTCTATTTCTGCCCTGCAAACCGGTTCATCTGTACCATTTTTCTAGGTTCCACATATATGTGTTAATAAACGGTATTTGTTTTGCTCTTTCTGACTTACTTCACTCTGTATGACAGTCTCTAGATCCATCCAACATTGCCTAGTTTTGATAATAACTAGCAATCATAAGAGGAAAGGAAAATCTTACACTGTAAAAGAAATGCTATTATAAAAACAACTCTGAGATGACAAAGGGGGAGGAAATTCTCTAAACAGAGATCTGCATTTCCCGGGAGATACTAAATTTCAATACCAAGAAACTGCTTCAGTCCTGAAAACTCTATTCTATTCTTTATATAGAAAAATTGTGATAAGATTATAATGGTTCAATTCTTCCAAATCACAGGGTGATATAGAAGTTAAATTTTTATTTCCACAGAATTGCTAAGACTATTTGAGGATTTACTTGATATCCTGGTGATCTCCAAATGTCTTGGGCATTAGTGTGACCCAAGGTACACCTTAAGCCTCTGATTGATGGAGGATCCTGGGCATATGGCAGGCTGTAATATAGAATCAGTGCCATCCACCTATGGTAGCTGAGACAACAAGAATTTATGGTAATGTTTATTTCTCCATCAGCTTTTATTCACATGTTTTCTAGAGGGAGTAAAAAAGCAGACTTACCACAGGGGGTGTCAGACAAGATATTGAGCACAATTCAGTAAAAATAAATAAACCTTACTATTCTACTTATCCATTAATTTTTCATTCTGGGGGCTCACTAAAACAGATTCAATCTAAAAAAAGAGAGAAAATGTTGGTGTGCCAAGAACCGAGAAGATACCAGACCAAATAGTAGTCTCTGCTGCTTACAGTGTACGATGCATGCAGACATGATACAGGAAAATTCCAGTCCCAAATGTTGCAGCAACATGAAAAGCCGAGTGCTCAGGGATGCTTAGCTAACAGTGTGAAGCTGGGCAAACCCTGCACAGGCAAACAATTCACTTCATTAACAGGCTAATTAATAATAAGATAATTAATTTTTCAAGAAGAAGAGAATGAGGAAAAGTGTTGTGTGGGAGAAATATATTTCTAATTCACTTACTGAATAACATACTAATTACCTCCATTTAATAGAAGAGATGAAAACAAATAACATAATTTCATGCCAAAATCATTTTCCAGAACTCCCAGTTTCCCATCAAAATCAACCAAGGTCCAGCTTCTAAAGATTTGTTTTCTGTAATTCACAGTTTAATATAGAAGGAGCATGCATTTCCCTGTTTAGACTCCACTTGAACCATTTCAGCACCTATAGAAGAATCTTCAAGCAAATTATTTTAGTGGTTGAATTTAACTGCATTCACATAGAACCCTCTACTTTCAAAGAGGGAAGAACAAATTTAAAACCTGTAATATATTGGACTATAATTTAAAACCTGTAATATATTGGACTTTAAATTGGAACAAATTTAAAACCTGTAATATAACTGGTCAAATATAAAATAGTTGTTAAATAACTGCAGTATAAATTCACTGGAAATATTTAAGAAATATGTAGATTTCACTGAATAGAAACACTTTAACACCAATTTTTAATAATTTCAGAACAAGGCTAACTGCATCATCTGTCTTCATACAATGTCTTTTCTTTGCACCTGAACTCTAAATGACATCTAGTAGTGTTTAATTCATATCAGTTATTGGATGTGGCTACTTCTGTGAGAACAATTCATATTTCCTCAAGCTGAACTATGGAGAGACTGCCACTTTATTTTCAGGAATAATATTTATCATTTCCAATCTGATCTTGATACATGGGGCCCAGAGAAAATACCAGAAGATTACCTTTATTTTGTTGTGTAGTACTTTTCATTAGGAAATAGAACATCTTCAATTTTAAAATTTGAATGAATGAATGATCAAATGCATTTATTTTTGTAAATAGTACTTTGCTTTGTTACTAATTATTGATTAATGCTCATTCAATTGAATAAATATTTATTGAGTGCCTAATCTGATGTGAAGAGTCAAAAAGATGAGTTAACACAAATCCCTACTCTGGAAGAGGCTGTAATCCAGTATGGGAAATAAAAATAATTCATATATTATTCTAAGAAAAGATAGTAAAGAAAGTGGCATAAAAATAATAAAGAGAATTCCAATAAGAAAACAACTCCAAGGAATTTGATGTGCCAGGAAGATCTTCAGAGAGGGATTTGAAGATGGGTCTTGAAGAATAGGTTAGGGCATGTAGCCTAGAGAAGGAAAGAAAGGATATTCTATGCAGAGAGAGCACAAATGCAAAGATGTGGGAATGGAAAAACATGGGTTGTATCAGTACATCAGTGAAATACCCTATTTGATTAGAATATAAGAAGACTGTAAGGAAGGAATTGGAAATAAACCTGAGAAAGTAGGCTGTAGGTAAGTTATGGCAGCCTTGAACTCCTGACTTTATTCTGAAGTAATGAGGAGACACGGAAAGGATTTGAGCAGGTAGAGTGATGTGATCAGATCTGGCAGTCAGAAGATTACATCATCAACCATGTACATTGTGGGAAAAGCTGGCAGGCTCTGAGAGCCCAGACAAGAAGTAACAGAGACCAAGATTAGGGTAGTGACCTTGGAAATGGGAAAGAAGTAAAAATAGATCAGACAAAGGGAAGCTGGGAAACTAGGCAAATAATTGAACGTAGGAAATGGAAAAGACAAAGTAACAGTTTGGCACCTAGGTAACTAGAAAAATAGTGTTATAATTAATAGTAATAGTTAAGTCCAGAGGAAAATCGGGTTTTTTTGGTGGGAAATTGATGAGTTCCGTTTTGAACAAGTAGAATTCAAGATTCTAGAAAGATATCAAGGGGGTGAAGTCAAAAACTGTATCACTTTTCTTTCCTCCCTTTGGTGTAAGTAGCAACCTAACAGCTCGAAGCATCGTAGATTATGCTAACTCATTTGCCAAACCCTTTGAAAATGTCTTGGTTAAACCTTGATTTTATTTTTTTTCCATAGCTCCCCAGTCTCATTTCATTCACATTTGAAGTAGAAATCAACCTTCCTGGCTCTTACTGTTTCTCTCCATGTTTCCTTCTAACTCAGTTTGTCATCAATCACATTTCTCCTCTCTTTTAACACCACCCTAAAATGGTGCACCTGCCCACTAGGTTTTACCCCTTTATCCTAAATTTTACAGAGAAATTATTTTTCCCCTAACTACGCTCTTTTCTGTTTCTTTCCAGTTAATGCATTTTGAATAAATGTTTGTCTTACCCATTAAAATGAGAAGAAACCATTCCATTTTTCCTCAGTACTGGTTTCTGTGGTTTTTTTTTTTCACTTATATCTGACAGCAAATGGAAGCTATTTTTCTGGGAAGATTTTTTTAAAATTTTTATTGAAGTATAGTTGATTCACAATGTTGTGTTAGTTTCAGGTGTACAGTAAACTGAATCATTTATACATACACATACATCCACTCTTTTTTAGATTCTTTTCCCATAGAGGCCATTACAGAGTATTGAGTAGAGTTCCCTGTGCTGTACAGTAGGTCCTTATTAGTTATCTATTTTATATATAGCAGGGTGTATATGTCAATCCCAATCTTCCAACTTATCCTTCAAACTCACAAACTGAAACTCTTGATCACCTTTGTTCTGCAAATCTATTTGAAAAACAATAGAACTATAAACTCCTAGAACAAAATGTACACAAAATAAGTCCAAATTCGAGGTTCATAGCTAGGATCTGTCAACTTATTGCTTTTTCTTTGACCTTTCTCCAACCCTGCTTCCCTCGCTCCAGGAAAAAGTTATTCCACCATATACTTCTATACTAAAAATAACATAAGTCAGGTTTTAATCCATTTTTCTAGGAGTCCTAATGTGCAATATACTCATGATAATATTTGGCTGAATGCCTTAATCAAGGCAGTAGTGGCTCCTGCCTCTGTGCACTCACAACACGTATTACATAACCCCATAGATGATGTTATAGTGTAGTCATCGTCTTCCCATCAAATTGTGAGATCTCTGAAGAGGCACCACCTCATCTTAATTCTTTTTTCGCGGTTACGTGGGCCTCTCACTGTTGTGGCCTCTCCCGTTGCAGAGCACAGGCTCTGGACGCGCAGGCTCAGCAGCCGTGGCTCACGGGCCTAGCCGCTCCGCGGCATGTGGGATCTTCCCAGACCGGGAAGTGCTGTTGTGGTAGAAGAATATTTGGAAAATACCAAAAAACATAAAGAAGGAAAAAAGTCCATCATAATTCTACAGCTTAGAAATACCAATATTAATTTGGGATGCATTTTCTGCATAAGTTTTAATACATGGAATCATAATTTGTTACAGCTTTGTATGCTGGCCTATTTTTTCATTTAGCATTGTATTTTTAGTATATTCTTTGTTAGTAAACATTTTTGAAAATTATCTTTAATGGCCGTGTACTCTTCCCTTTGAAAACAATACCATAATATTTTTGCCTATCCCTCTATGTATTAGCCATTTGGATAATGTCTAAATTTTTAAGATTATATGTACTGCTACAAGAACATTGCTGTAATAAAATGGCCAGCAGGTAAAAAACTGTGAATATTCAACCCTATACCAACTTGTTAATTACATTATTTAATTTAATCTTCATCATTTTCTATAAGATATATATAATTATCCACATTTTATTTTATTTATTTATTTATTTTGCAGTACGCGGGCCTCTCACTGTTGTGGCCTCTCCCGTTGCGGAGCATAGGCTCTGGACGCACAGGCTCAGCGGCCATGGCTCACAGGCCCAGCCGCTCCGCGGCATGTGGGATCTTCCCGGACCAGGGCACGAACCCGGTTCCCCTGCATCGGCAGGCGGACTCTCAACCACTGCGCCACCAGGGAAGCCCAATTATCCACATTTTACAGTCAAGGAAATAGATTCAGTGAGAAGAAAAAAGTAACTTACCCTAAGTCACATAACCAGTAAAAAGTAGAGAAGGTATTTGAACCAAAATCTGTCTGATGCCCTAGCTTTTCTCTGACCAGGAAAACCACAGCTCTGATTGGTTTACAAAATTAAGTTCAAGAAGGCAAATTATTGAGGCAAAGAACCAACTTTTTAAAATTCTGTGAGCATTTCAATCTTTGCTATTTTTACAGATGAAAATTTTAACTCTTATTTATTATGCTTTTATTTGAATACTAATGAAGTAAAAACTGGTTAACTCGTTTTTTTATGTCTTGTAGCCATTTTTACCTCCTGTTAGAGAATTGTGTGTTCATAATCTTTTGCCATTTTTCAATCAGGGTCTTTGTGTTTTTCTTATTGATTTGTGCGACCTTTACATACTAAGAATATCATATTATCATCTTTTCCATATTTGTGGTAGTTTCCTAGTTTGGACAATTTTGTTTCAATGTTTTGACACACAAAAGTTTGCTTTTTATGTTGTACAATTTAATAGGCTTTATTTTCAGGGCAGTTTTAGGTTCACGGCAAAATTGAGAAGAAGGTACAGATTCTGATTTACCTCTGTCCCCACAAATGAATAGTCTCTCCCATTATCAGCGTCCCCCACCATAGTGGTACATTTGTTACAACTGATGAGCCTACAGTGACATGGCATTATCATCCTAAGATCATAGTTTATATTAGGGTTCACCCTAGGTGTTGTACATTCTAAGCATTTGGACAAATGTATAATGATATGTATCCACCATTACAGTATCTCAAAAAATTACATTTTAAGAGTCAGTTCTATCAGACTTTTTAATTTGTCTTTTGTACTTATAAAGGTTTTTTAATTAAAATATTAGATGAATATTTCTTTACAAATATTAGGTGAATTTTCTTTACAGATATTTTGGTTTACTTTATATAGTTTAGACAATGATTTTTATAATAACATATTTCAGACGAACAAAAACCATATGGAATGATGTAACTACATGGAGCTACAATGCGGCTTAAAAAATAAAACATGGGCTTCCCTGGTGGCACAGTGGTTGAGAGTCCGCCTACCGATGCAGGGGACACGGGTTCGTGCCCCGGTCCAGGAAGATCCCACATGCCACAGAGCGGCGAGGCCCGTGAGCCATGGCCACTGAGCCTGCGCATGCGGAGCCTGTGCTCCGCAATGGGAGAGGCCACAACAGTGAGAGGCCCGCGTACCGCAAAAATAAATAAATAGAAAGAAATAAAACGTTACTGATATAACGGAAACCTCCTATGTTATCTTCTCAGTAGAATTGCCCTTCCTTCTCTCTAGAGGTTAGTACAGTTCTGACTTTGGCTTTATCACTCTCAACAGGTTTTATCATATATTTTATGACATATTTTATATCACTTTGCATGTGTGCAATTCTTGCCTGTATGGCATTGCTCTGCATGCATAAAATTGTTGTGTGTATATTATTGCTTCACAAATACTACTCTATTTATGAATTCTCTGAAGTTTGCTCCTTTCATTTAAAAATAGGTTTTAAGATTTATCTATGTTGGTACAAATAATTGCTAACTCATTTCCTTTTAAGTTAGCCAACTTAAATATGAAGTGATGACAACTAATCTTGGTGTTTTATTTTGGGTTCCCCCAAAAGCAAACTCTGAGATGAGGCTTCAAGTATAAGTATCTGTGTAGTACAAGGAACCTTAGCAGAGGATTAGTGAAACAAGACAGGGAAGGGAAGATAGCAGATCAAGTGTGTGTTATTCCATAGACACTATGGAAGACAGTATGAAGAATCCTCAGTAAATTAAAACTATAACTACCATATGATCCAGCAATCCCACTTCTGGATATATGTCCAAAGGAAATGAAATCACTATCTCAAAGAGATATCTGCACTTCCATGTTCATTGCTGCATTATTTATAGTAGCTGTAACATGGAAACAATCTTAGTGTCCACTAATGGACGAATGGATAAAGAATATATGATTTTAGATATAGATGATAAATGCATACATACACACAATGGAATATTATTCAGTCATGAAAAAGAAGAAAATCCTGCCATTTGCAACAATATGGATGAAGCTTGAGGGCATTATGCTAAATGAATTAAGTCAGACAGAGACAGACAAATACTGTATGATCTCACTTATATGTGGAATCTAAAAAAACTGAACTCATAGAAACAGAGTAGATTGGTGGTTGCCAGGAGCAGGAGGGTGAGAGAAATGGGTGAAGATGGTTAAAGGGCACAAACTTCCAGTTATAAGATGCATATATTCTGGGAATCTAATGTGCAGCATGGTGACAATAGTTAACAATATTGTACTGTATACTTGAAAGTTCCTAAGAGAGTCGATTTAAACATTCTCACCACACACACACACACACACACACACACACACACACACACAAATGGTAACTATATGAGGTGATGGATGTGTTAACCAATCTAATTGTGGTAATCATTTTGCAATATATACATATATCAAATCATCATGTTGTACACCTTAAACTTACATAATATGTCAATTATATCTCAATTTAAATGGGGGGAGAAAAGGACTGTGTTACGAAGTCAGCTACTATTGGTGGGTATGTGACTGAAGCTTAATCTTGCAGATAATGATGTAAAACACAGCTTCAAAGGTATTTATTCATCAGCTCCCATCAGTCATTATTTGATGGATGCTCCTGAGGTATGTTAATTCCCCAGCATTTCAGACATGCAACACACAATTGGACAGAAAGGCTTTTTGTATCCCAGAAAGAGTGTAAGCACATAGATACAGATGCCAGCAACTGGTGTCATGGAGTATACCAAAATGATCCTCTTCAAGGAAGTTGGGGAAGACAATTTTACTACAGCCAGTGAGGGCATAGTGAAATCTGTACTCCTACACATTTCCAGGAATAATGTAATTTGCCACAATTATTTTAGAAAGGAATTTGACTATCTATATGCCAAGAGCCTTAGAAATTTTGGTACTAAGGGCAACTCCATAAAAATAATTATATGTATATTCATCATAGTGTCATTTATAATGTAAAAAATAAGAAATAATCTTAACATTCAATGATATAAAAATGGTTAGGAAAATTCTGTATGTCTGATGAATGAAATTCTGCCATGACAGCTGAGAATTACAAAGATTACATAGCTGTATGAGAAAATGTTTTTGAGGGAAGAAGCAAACTAGAAAAAAAAGAACGGTGAGATGAAATATTTCAAAATGATAATATTTGATTGTGCTGGGGGAGTGGGCTTATGCAGTTATATTGGTTTTATATGGAAAATAACATGTTTTTAAAGCAATATAAGCCTTACTCTAAAGATCTTCTAAAATATTTTAATATTTATATCTGCTTTCTATGTATAACTTCTGAGGTTCTATATAAAATCTCAACTTGTCATCACAAAAATCTTATGAAGTAATTGAGATTAATATTAATGTCCTTATTTTGCAGATGAGGAAACTAAATCTCAGAAAGAGTCAAATGGTTAGAAAGCGACAGAGCTTGTGATTAGACTATGTTTATGCTGACTCCTGGCACAGTGCTCTTTATGACAGTAGTGCATGTCTGCTGTGCTTGCTTGCCCAGCACCCCTTTTATAATAACTAAATACCTTCTTTTGTTTTCAAGACCCTCTTCATCTCCTCATATTCAAGGGTGGGTGGTAGATCCCAGCCTGACTAGTCAGAGTTTACAATGACTGGTACAGGGCTGGGCATGTGACCAAAGTTAGGCCTATCAAAGTTAGTTCAGGACTTTTGCTGGAAATTTTGAAAAATAGATGGCTTCTTCCATTGGAGGGTACTCAACTGCTAGAAGATTAGTTGCCTATGGCCATATTTGAGAGTGAAGGGAAGACAGAAAAAAACAGAGCTAGAAATGGAGAGAGACAAATTTCTCATGACATTGTTAATGCACTTGGATATTCAGATCTGGGTGCTTCAAGCCAAGGTCTGTCCTTGGCCTTTTTATGTTTGTGAACCAATTAATACCTTTTCCTTTTAATTAAGATAACTAGAAGGAGTTGCTGTCATTTCACCTAAAAATATCCTGGTTAATATGGAAGTCAGTTGTTGTTAATAACAAATTTTTAAATTTTTTGGTTGGCCAAGTCAAGGTGGGCTGCAGGGTGGCAAATATTCCCCTAGTATTAGCTACAGTGTGGTCCATCTGTGCTATGCAGTAGCAAAGCAGATGGTTAAACTGTTACCTGTCATATCTTTGGACTCAGGTTATGTGTCTACTGAGGCTAGAACCTCAGGGAACTTGGTAGAAAAATGTCAGGATGCTGAACTATAGTAACAAGTTCTCAATATGTCAAGCTTGACTGTTTAAAAGCAAAAAAAAAAAGAAGAAAACAACACTTTGCTTTATGACTGCATCTGACAATCCAAGACAGCTGATATTCAATAGCCATGTGCTTTGAAAATTATAAAAGGCGAATTCTCCACCCCAACAAAAAGTTAGTGCAAGGAAATCCAGGGAGGCTGACAACAATGTTGCAAATCATAGTAGGATCTAGAAGAAGCTGCAATAGGATTCTCCAGGTCCTTCCTAAGAACCTCAATAGCTACTCCCTGACTACAAAAGGTGTTAGGTAGGATATTTTTAGATGAAAGTAACAGAAACTCCAATCTAATTATCTTAATTAAAAGACAGTGGAGGGCTTCCCTGGTGGCGCAGTGGTTGAGGGTCTGCCTGCCGATGCAGGGGACACGGGTTCGTGCCCCGGTCCGGGAGGATCCCACATGCCGCGGAGTGGCTGGGCCTATGAGCCATGGCCACTGGGCCTGCGTGTCCGGAGCCTGTGCTCCGCAACGGGAGAGGCCACAGCAGTGAGAGGCCCGCGTACCACAAAAAAAAAAAAAAAAAAAAAAAAAGACAGTGGAAAGCACTCTTCCTGTCATGCCACCTAGAGGTACAGGAAAGATTAGATGTGACTTCCAATCCTAACCAATTGTTCTACACCATGATAAACCTTTAAGCTGAGATTTAGAAAATGAATAGAGCATTGAGGCCTAATGGTAAGAAACAGAAACTACAGACTCAGATTTCTCTTGAGACTTTGACTCAACATGATCTTGGGTTCTAGTTATTAGTCTAGAGCATTGACCAAATGCAAATTAACTGGATGCCTACCAAGGTGTTAAGGAAGTTTTCCTTCTAGAGAAATCTCAAACCTGGCAAGCATATGCATGGTAGTACTTAATCCCTAAACATTCCCTCCACCACTAAAACTTTACCAATAGGGAGTGCATTGCTAACATGTGGCAGCAACAAAAAAAGAGATCAAATGTAGTCACAAGAAAATAATTGTCAAGTGAAATTCTCTGCAGATTCCTGACCTAGGGACTCACTGACCTTCCAGGGCAGTAAGTACTAGCAGTCCCTGATGAGTAGAACCATTGCTTATTTATTTTTCCCCTCTTTTCTTTCCCAAATGAGAATTTTATTGAGTTTATCCTTTATTTACTCCACCATTGTCTATTATGTTTGCTGTAGATGGTTAAACAAATATACCATTAGTCATAGACTGTTGAATCATGAGAAGCTACATCTGAGCCTGACAGAAAGATAGGCACAAAGCAAAGATTCAGATCTAGAGGTAATATGGTAACTGTACAACAAACATTTGTAGTTTTTAGACAGAAGTTGAATGTGGTATTTGTTGCAAATAAAATATTGAATAGTTGCCTTATGTGTTACATAGGAACAATGTGTATATAAAAAGAAATGTTGAATGTATGAATTAAAAGAAAATGTATGTGTTTACTGGGCAACCAAGTGTGATAAAATAGAGATGTATTGGTCTTAGCTATCAAGCATCCCTGGCAGCAGACCCCCCCCCTTTTTCTTATGGACCCCTCCATTTTCAGTGCACAAGGTTTAGATGGGCTGCTCCAGGTCTAGGAGTATGCTCTGACTTGATAATTCAAAATCAGAATCCGCAATTACTGTTTAAGAAATGGGCACGTGACCCAAAGTAGGTCAACCAAATTAGCCTGAAGATTTTTGCTAAAAAGCATTGGGAAAAGAGCATTCTTATTCCATTGGCATTGTTGTTGGAAGACTATAAGCCTGGAACTGCCAATGCTCATCTTTGCTACCACTTAGAAAGCTTCTGAGAACACAACCAACCAAGAAGGCAGAGCTGAGAGGTGCGGAGAGAGAGAGACTTGATAACATGTTAGCATCTAAATCAGCCATGCCCACAGCCTATGTATACAACATGTGCTTCTCAGTTATTTGAAGGCATTAAATTGCCTTTTCTGCTTCAGTAGGTTCATAGAGAATAAGAAGCAAAAATGCTGATAGATAGATACCTCTATTTCTACCCTTTGAATCCTGGTTGTGGGAGAAACAGTACCCTATTTTGGTCTCAGATTCAGATAGTATACGTAATCCTGGAGAACACACTTCGGCCCTCAAAGGTGTTCCTATCCAGCTGGCACCACAACTGAGTTTTCACATGATCATTCCACCATTCTATCAGTCCAGCTGCTTCAGGTGATAAGGTAGCATGCTAAGATCAGTGAATTCTAAGCCCATTGCCACATTTCATTTGTTGCAAAAATAAGTTCACCGGTCGGAGGTAATGCTGTGTGGAATTCCATGATGTTGACTAAGGCATTCTGTATGTCCATGGATGGTGGTTTTGGCAGAAGCATTGCAGATAGGGACAGCAAATCCATATCCAGAGAAGTATCTATTCCAGTGAAAATAAAGCACCATGATGGAAGTGGTTTGATGTAATCATCCTGCCAGCAGGTGGCTGGGGAATTTTCCCCTGGGAAAATTACCAGGGGAATGGGGACATAAGGGTGTCTCCGATTTTGTCTGTTGGCAGGTTGGACATTCAGCAGTGGCTATGGCTAGATCAGCCTGAGTTACTGAGCCAATGCAAAGCCTCCATCCTTGCTTCCATGGCCACTTTCTGTGTTCATTTGGCAAGGACAGCAGTAGCTAGGGATACATAGAAATAGCAACTTTTCACATGATTATTACAATCCTCCTTTGCTGATGTCACTTTTTGGTGAGCATTAATATAAGTCACAAATATCTTCATACTCTATACCATCAGAGAGGTCTATCCACATATCTCTTCCCTATTCTGTCTTGTGACCAATTTTCTGATTGTGTTCCTTCCAAGTTTCTGACTATTCATCCAAACACTAAGCATTGCATATGGATCAGGGTAGGCCCATGCCTCTGACTATCTCTTCTTTCAGGCAGAAATGAACAACCATGTGTACTGCTCCGACTTCCACCCATTGGAAGGATTTCCTTCACCACCACTGTCCTTTAAGGCTACCCCTGAGTGAAGCTGTAGTCCTGCGGTTTTCCACTTTAAAGTGATGCCAGCATACTATGCAAAATCACATGTAAACCAGACCACAAATTTTGTTCTTCTGTAGTCAGTTGGTCATGGGAAGCTCCCCATGAGACCGTAGGTACAAACTGAGATGGAGGAAGGAACTTAGGAAGAAATATGGGCCATGAGCATCTGCGACCCTGGCTCTGTGCTAACTTGTGCCTTCAAGACCTGCTTGATCCTGATCTTATATGACTCCATTCATGTGATAATGAAGCACTGCTGTACTGGCCCAATGTCTTGGCTTCTTGTCAACACTTGGTTCATGATAGGTAGCTCAAGTGATTTAGTAACTTACTGGTCCATGATCACACTTTCTATGGCTTGCCAGTAACAAGGAAGAAGCTGCTTTTCAAAAGGAGGAGAGTTTTCTACAGAGAAGGCAAAGCTTTATCCCAAAATTGTTAAAGCTCTGTGCTATGACTCACTTGTAGGGACCCACCGAAGCTTTCATACAGCATCCCTATCTACCTCTGACACTTCAAGAACCATCAGATCTGCTCATTCATACGGCCCAAGTTGTGGAGCAGCTTGTATGGCAGCCTGGACCTGATAAAGAGCCTTCTCTTCCTCTGGTCCTACTCAAGGCAGCCTTTGGTAAATAGGTTGGAATAAGTAGTTCAAATGGATAGATATTGTCTCCCAAAATCCAAAGAGGCCCACAAGGTGTTTGACTCTTTCTTAGTGTTAGATGAGACAGTTGCAGCAACTTGTCCTTCATCTTCACAGGGATGTGTCAATATGCTCCAGACTACAAGACGTCTAGAAGTTGCACCAAGGGGGCAAGCCTCTGAAGCTTTGTGTGGTATTTCTGTATTATGCACGTCTGTATATTTCTGAGGTGGTGATTTTTTTCTTGCATGTTGTGATGAGACTATCCTCCTAATATCATCACTAATAAGGAAGAGTTAAATGATAGCGAACAGAATCTTCAAGCCAGCCATAAGTAATGTTCTGAAAGAAAGCAGAACACTAAGATAAGAAATGGAATCAGAGGCTAAAGTCCTAATGGCAATTTGAAAGGAAAAGAGGGCCTTCAGGATAGAAAAGCACAAAATTAGGAAATGAAATTACACCTCCTCTCTCATCAAAGAGAGAATGCCACATTCAGAACTAGTTCTGCAGGTCCTTTTCCTTCTTTATATTTCTTCCTTGCTTTTAGCACTTGGTATCTCTTCTATTGATACTTTCAACCTAAATACTGGGTTTTATCAATCGTGCCTGCCAAAATCTATCCGTTTTCAATGCCTCCCTCCTGCCTACAAGATAAAAAGCAAACAATTTATAGCCTAAAGGCTGCTTCAGATACAACCCTCAACTATCCTTCCAGCCACCCATGCAGCCTATTCTCAAGCTATACTGGATTCCTCACCTTTCCTAGAATACATTGTATGTTTTTACAGCTTCCAATCTTTGCATAAATGATCCCTCTCCTGGGAAAGACCTCCCTCCTCTTCATCTCCTGGATTGCTCAGTTCATCCTCAAGACTCAACTCAAATATCACTTCTTCTCCGATTTCCCTGATTTACCCAAACAAGTTGATCAGTCTCACCTCTGGGTTCCCCACAGCGTTTGGCTTATAATTGTTAGAGTGCTGACCACAAGAGATTGTTGTTTTTCTATCTCTGTGTGCCTATCTTGGTGAATAGAACAAAGAGAAGCATAATAAACATTTGTTCAGTAGATGAATGGATGAATTTATTACCTTTTGATTTGCCTGGATCTTCCACGGTACCACCCCATCTATTCACCTGCAGTTTGCTGATGATGCTATTTAAAATCTTTATGGAGGAATTTATTTTTCCAAAACAGCTGTGTAAGCAATTACCTAAAGTCACTAACAGAATATTCCCTTGAATTGGTTTGTTTAGAGGTCACTTAGAAAAGTATGGTATTTTGTGGTTTATGATATATGGTGTTTAATTAGCTGATTTTTTTCTTTTTTGGTGGCACATTTGTGCATGAATCTCTGTATAAGAAAGAGAAAGAACTGAGCAGTTAATTAAAATGCTGTTCTTCTTTTTACAGTTTACTGTGTCAAAGTTATGCAGTTATCCCAGCCAGAATAGTGGACAGAGCCCATGATTAAAGTCCTTGTTTTCCAACATCCTGACTGTGTGACCTTTGATAGATAAGCCCTCCACTGCTCAGTTATCTTTCCACTGTAAAATGAAGATAATAATTCTTGCCCATGTTACAGATTTCTTGAAAATGTCAGTTTTTTAAGTGAGTACAAACACTAGTCAAATACAAACGTTATGCAGACATTTTGTGCCTAATAAATATATCAGTACATTTAGTGAGGCATTCTAGGGACAACCTGTGTACTCTTAAGATTTATTTAACATTATACCTTTACCAACCTGCACAGTGTCTGACAAACTAGAAACCTAATTAACATATATTTAAATACCTTAATTCAAAGAAGATCATTGAGATAGTACCCAGAAAATTCAGGAATTTTTGCTTCGTAGTTGGAGTTAACTTTTTCTGTCATTATTGTAGGCTAATGTCTTATTTCGTCAAAACAAAAAAAACACTAGTAGTTTACAGTCATAGTCATCTAGTTTAGGAGTCCTCATGTCTAGGTCAAATTCCAGCCCAAGTAAATCCCAATTCAGTAGTATGTAATTTTAACTTGGTAAATTTAAGGGAGCTATGAAAAGCTAATTTCTAAATTTTTTTTGAGAACTACAGATTCTCAGTTATACCTGTTGTCCTATAAATGCAAATGTCGACCAGAATATGAGAATACACTGACAATTTGTTTCACCTAAATTAGAAGTGTCACTTTGCTCCAACTAAATTAGAAGCACCTGTGTCACTTTGATCCAAACTCGTGAGTTGTGAAGAGCTCCAGGTTCAAGCTGGTCTGACAGCTGCTTCGAAATGGCAGGGTGGTGCAGCTGTAATTGTGGAGACAGCAGAGGAACTAGGGCTAGACGTCAAGGGAGAATCATCCTACCATTTAATATTTTTTCCCCCTCCTGAAATCTCACCTTAATTTTGCTTTATATTCATAGTTCAGTTCTCTATGGAAGAAACTGTAAATTAGATTCCTTAAAAATTAAACACATTCATTTATTTCACAAAGGTTATTGAGTTCTTAATATGTGCAAAAGGGCAACATGCTACGCTGGTGACAGAAAGAAAGAGAAAGCTTTCACTGTAAACTCAGGGAGAGAGACTTGTGAACAGCTTGTGCCCTAAGGGAGCAAGAGGTAAAGAAGCAACTAATTTCAAGAGAGAGAGAGAGTCAAGGAAGCCTTTTTAGAAATAGTTGCATTGAGGCAGAAATAGAGACACAGATGTAGAGAACAAACATATGGACACCGGGGGGAAAGAGGGGTGGGATGAATTGGGAGATTGAGATTGACATACATACACTAATATGTATAAAATAAATAACTAATGAGAACCTGCTGTATAGCACAGGGAACTCCACTTCACTGTACGGTAGAAATTGACACAACGTTGTAAAACAACTATACCCCAATAAAAGAAAGAAAGAAGGAAAGAAAGAAAGGAGGAAAGAAGAAGGAAAGAAAGAAAGAAGGAAAGAAGGAAGGAAGGGAGGAAGGAAGGAAGGAAGAAAGAAAGAAAGAAAGAAAGAAAGAGAAAGAAAAGAAAGAAAGGAAAGAAAGAAAGAAAGAAAGAAAGAAAGAAAGAAAGAAAGAAAGAAAGAAAGAAAGAAAGAAAGAAAGAAAAGAAAGAGTTGCATTGAACAATTTTGAGAGATGATGACACTCTGAGTTAAGGTATTTCTAGAGTGAGGGAACTGTACCCATTTATTGCCCAGGCGTATCAATTTTCCTTGTGAATCCTGCAAAATAAAAATAACTCAGTACTTTTTATAAAAGTGTTTAGAGATGTGGAGCAGAGCACAGGGCAGTCAGGATAGCCAGGGGATAAATGATTAGGTGATCAGGGGCTGATGGCAAAGAACACTGCACACCATCCTATGACATCCTATTATCCTGTTGGGGACACTCAACCTCTCATGGGCTTGAAGGACAGGCTCAAAGTGACTATAGCAGTCAGCCCCGAATCACAGTAATTTGAACAGGGATGGTTTAACATAAAGAATCGCTAACTATAACATGGGATTGGAGTGCCCAGGGATTAGCTAGTAAGAAGTAAAAACAAGTCTAAAGAATATAGGAATCCCAGATACAAGGAGCAGCCACTCCCTCTCGGGTAGATAGAGCCTGAAGACCAACCTGCTTCCACCCCCAAGGCTGCGATCCCGACCTTGTTGGAGAGGGCACAGAAGTGGCTCACTGGATGTAGAGGATGCTGTGATGCTGCCCTGGTGGAACTTACCGGAAATTCACCCTCCAGGGTGCCAGCAAAAACTATTCAAGGGTAGATGACTCAGCTGGAGGCACTCCTTATAAAAATGCCTAAGGGTAGAGGTACTGAGGAATCTGCTGGCTGCTGCATTCTGCTGCCCAGCGTGAACTGCCTAGCGGGGCACTGGGGAAGCTGCCTGTACTGGAGGAGCCTAATGCTCCAGAGCGATGCATTTCCAGGCTGCAGGCGCCAGACAAGAGGAACACGCTGGAACCGGGAAGAAAAGCCTGTCCTCCTGCAGTGTCTCTCCAGCAACCTCTAGTGACAAAGCTTATTCTGTTACCTGCTAATCACAATATTCCATCAGCCTGCTCCGTGTTCACAGAGCAGGTAAAAAGGGTGAATTCCGAGCTGAGAGGCAGCAGTAGAGACAGCATAGAGCCAACATGATTTACATCAAGAATTCACAAAAGGCTTAGAACTGGCAGAGAAAGCAGATGCCGAAAATAAACAAATGGTGGAATGTTGTTTAAGTACTTTGATCCATAGATTCCTTCCGTCACACTCTGCGGCGGGGTGACTGCCCTCCTTCGACCCAGCAGAAAGACTGGAGTTTTATTCTTTGAAGACAAAATAGAAGGTCTTTGGACTGGGATGTGCCAGGAACAGTGTGAAAATCAGGCGAATGTGGTGAAAACAGACATACTGAATGTTGAGCCCCCTGTGCTCTTCCTTCCTCGTTTCCTGGCTCAATGTTGACAACCTTTTAGTTCCCACCCTTAAAATGAGAAGGCAAGGTTAATGAGATGTCTGAAGAAGCCTCTAACATGAAAGATAGAGACCAAAATAATAATCGAAATAAAGACCTTAGAAAGGAGAAGAAAGTTCAATTATTCTCAAAGAAACAGGAAAAAAAATTGCAAGACTTTCTTGCAGTATAAAGGAACATTTGGTGGAAAAAAAAGAACATGATAAAAAACATGATGGCAGAGATGAAAAATTCAATAGTAGTGATGAAAGATAATGTCAAGGAAACCATCCAGATACTAGAGTACAAAGACAAAGAGATGGGAAATAAGAGAAAAGATAAGAAAAGGGTAAGCTGGGACAAAGTGAGAGAGTGGCATGGACATATACACACTACCAAATGTAAAATAGATAGCTAGTGGGAAGCAGCCGCATAGCACAGGGAGATCAGCTCGGTGGTTTGTGACCACCTAGAGGGGTGGGATAGGCAGGGTGGGAGGGAGGGAGATGCAAGAGGGAAGAGATATGGGGACATATGTATATGTATAACTGATTCGCTTTGTTATAAAGCAGAAACTAACACACTATTGTAAAGCAATTATACTCCAATAAAGATGTTAAAAAAAAGAATATGTGTAGGAAAAAAAAAAAGAAGAAGATGGCTCAGGAGGTACAATATTTGAATCACAGAAGTTTCCAAAAGAGAAATCAGATGAAACAGGCAATCATCATAAAAGCCAGGGAACCATCATTAAAATAATTTAAGAAAATTTCACAGACATGAGTTTCCAGATTAAAAGGACTCACTAAGTGACAGCAAAAAAAAAGATGAAAAATAGGCCTAACTAAGTGAAATTTCAGGTAAATAGAGATAAGCTTCAAGTTAGAAAAAAAAAAAAGACAATAAGTATGCCATGCAAAAATAAGGAACCAAATGAGATATCTCAACAGCAACACTTTTCTCTAGAGGAGAGTGGAACAGCATTTTCAATATTATTATATAAAGAAAAGAATCTTTCAATGTAAGAATCAATGACCACTTACCGGTGTTATGGTAAAATAAAGATATTTTCAGACGCACAAATTCTCAAATATTGTATTTCCCATGCACCTTTTCTCAGGAAATAATTAGAGGATGTACTCCAATAAAACAAGAGAGTAAGCAAGAAAGACAAAAAGAGGGAATCAAGAAAGCAGGATACCCAAATTAGAAGAAAAACAAGGGAATTCTCAGCATGACAGGGAAAGTTCCTAGACAAGTGCTTTGAAGTATCCCTAAAGAGCAGTCAGTTCAAGTAGAGAATGAATGGACTTCTCCAGATGGATGACTCCATAACAAAATAATTGGAACTGATAGATTACCTGAGAAGAATGATCTTGGGGATAATGGTACTGAAAGGCTATTGTGAAAAATTAGCAAAAGATTTAAATAAAACCAATCTAATGAATAAAGCAAGGCTATTACCAATGTCAAGAAAAATGAAAGTTTAAAAGGAAGTGTAATTTTAGTGAATTCCTAAAATGCTCAGCTATAAATATTATTTACATAGTCATAATAATGTAAGCAATTAATTAAATCTAGACAAAACTTTTAATGTAACTGTATTGTGGGAAATGGGGAGGGAACCAGAGGAGATGAAAGTTTCAGGGAGCTAAATGCTCAACCACCATATTAGAAAGTCAATTGATAATATTTAAAATTGAATAATCAAAATATAGGAGTATAGGCATATTATTGAGAAATATGAACATGTATGAAGAAGGAATCTCTGAAGGAATTAAAAAATTGCAGGAGAGATTGACAGAAATGTATTTTGTTATATGTTCCATTTATAAACTATGTGTATATATTACTTTTTCAAAAAAAATGTAAAAAGGAATAAAAGGATATTAGTTTAAAATATTTGCATGTTCACACTCATTGAACAAATATGTGTTAAGAATTCACTCTGTGCCTGTCTCAATGCTCTGCACTGGGGATAAAACTGGAATAAGACAGGGTTCCTACCCTGAAGGAGCTCATACAATTGGAAGATGACAGAAGGGTGACGAGAGAAACATGAAACAAATAAAGGGGAGGACATTGCCATTAAGTGCTAGATGTAGAGTATGAATTGTAGCATGGGGAATTCAATTGTCTAAACGACGTATAAGAGAAAATGTTTCTTGAAAAATAAATGTTTTCACAGTTTAATAGAGGTTACCATATTAGTTCATTAATAATAATAGAAGTAATAGGTGCTACTTTTTTTTTACCACCTCGTACGTATTAGATGCTCATACTCAGTCTTTTACCTTCATCCTTTGGTTTAATCCTAGCTCTAATGAGGCAGATCTTATTAGCCTCATTTTACAGATGAGCTGAATCATAGTAGCGTTAAGAATAGAAAAGCTTCACATCTGTGCCAATAGCTGACATGAGTCAGACTCAAAGGGAGGGAATGAACCAGATTACTTTCTTGGCTTACTTCAAATACTGTGATTTTACAGTGTATCTCTTTCTATAGGTTGTAGTCAGTAGAGTTGAAAAGTCACTGTTACCAGAACCTCACAATACTATTGAAATGGACCTGTGTGCTAGAACATGGAGAGGTCTTTGCAAAAGAAGAAGTCTTTGTCCTGCAAAACATTCCTTTAAAAGTTTGATATTAACTATTTATCTATACAGATATATGTAGCTACCAAAGAAAGTATTTCTTCTTTCTCTTTAAGTAAACTTCTTAAAATTTCCATATGAATGAATTCAAAGCACCATCAAAATATGCTTAATTGTCCTCTTCTTTTGTAATTCCCAAAATGCTAATATTGTTCATTATACTTTTAATATATTTATTCTGAATAATTTAATTTAAACTCTAGTTACTTAACTCCGTTTTCCTCCATATGCACCTGCCATTTATCTCTCTTTATAACCTAAAATAAAGCATAAAAAGTGAATAAAAAAATAAAACGCTTAACTGTATTTTGTATTCATTCTGCCATCCTATTATTGAAATACTTTGAATAGCATCTCCATGTGACCTGTGTAACTATCACAATACTGTATTCTAAATTGAAATGACAGATACTACCAATATTTGATGTCCTTTCGTCCTATTATTCTCTATGTATGGTTTTCCATCTTGATGTTAGATGACCATTCTGAAAAGAGTAGGATGAGATTTTACATTTGCTAAGAGATTTCTTTTTTTAATGCTTCAGAGCTACTCGGGAAGTCAAGAGTTCAGCCTTTGAACATCTATAAACCATTGTGTAAATTATAGAAGCTTTTAAAGTCCTCACCATAAAAACCTCATAAAAGGTTATTTTCATATTTAAAACTCACTGTGAATTTATTTTTAGACCAGAAAATGAGTTGAGAGTTGTCTTTAAGCTACTGTAATTCCCAGGTGTGTTTCCAATTAATTAGAGTATGTCAAAACAGGTCTGCTGAAATTAAATTACCTTTATTCTTCCTTTAGAACACATTTCCAAATCTGGGAGAAAAAGATTCAATAAACTACCAGCAGCAAGGTTCTAGAGTATGAATGGTAAATAAAATATTCTAATGGTACACAGGGATCTATTTTATGGACTTAGCTTTGTTATTCACTGATCTAAAGCCAACCTGCATGCATCAAAAGTAAATAAAAAATGACTCAAGACAGTAGTCATAATCCTGTCTTTCCCTGCATTTGTACAGCACTTATTCTGAGCCGTCCTAATACATTTGCTATGTCCTACTATGTATTGTGTTTGTGTGTAAGTCTTGTCTCCCCTGCTACAATACAACTCTTTAAGAAAGACCCCTTCTCTTATTCATCTTTTTATTCCTACTGTACCTAAGTTCTGATTTTGCATATATTTAGCACTTAATACATTATTCTACTGGCACTTTAAAAAAATACATCTGTCCATTAAAGAATACTTGGAGAACACAGTAAAGGTAAAAACAACAACAACAAATGAATCACTGCTTGTTCATCTAAAAACACCAGAAATTATATTTTAAAATACTACCCCCCCTTTACTTTTTTCCTATTTGTGGCCATTTTAATATAGTTATAAGCCTGGTGTCTGCATAATTTGTTTGTAAAGTTAGACATGATAACACAAACAGTTTCCATGCTATTTTCAAACTGTAGTAAACAGTGAAATAGCTACCTAATATTTCATTTAGAGCCTTTTAAAACATAAAGTTATTCATAATTCTTTTGCTATGAGGCAGGAAGGTTATTGTAAACACCCTCAGTGTTCTTGAAAAGTTGTGCATCCTTCTGAGGATAGAAGTGTGGCCAGCGATCCAGTGATAAGACACATCTCAGGGTATAGGTTTTAGGATGTATTGTATCCAAGGGAACTTTGTGTTACCCACAGCTCTGAAGTGTGAGGTACTGGGGTACATCAGATATTACTGGCAGTTTTGTTCCCCTGCTTTTCTACCTTTACCACCCAAAAAACTGACCTCCAGAAGAGGAAGCTGTTCACAGTTTTTGGCAGCTAAAGACCTGCACTGCCTCAGCTCACCAAGTCACCCCATATTTATACTGTTAATTGGGAGGCTTCCATTAAAGAGAAATTAACCTTTAAGAGAAGAACCCTGTTCTTGGGCCTTCATCACCCATAGATGAAACCCCTTGACTCTATACATGGGCTCCCAGGGCAGTCTCTCCAGGCTCTACCTCTTAGCCACACATCTTAACCCCAATAACCCCCTGCTGTCCTGGATGCCAGCCTCTGCTCTGTGATATATTATATATTCAGCTCTCAGTGTTATATATTCAGCTCTCTGCTTGATCCTTTTGAAGCTACTGATGTATTCAGATAATTTTTTAATTTTTTATTGGGAGAGGGATGGAAATCCCCACCCAAGTTCTGTCATGGACACTGCCTTTTCTGGCAGGCTCCATTCTAACATCCAGGCCCAGATCTCAAAACTCCCTTCCAGGCTAAAGCCCTAGACCATCTTTTTGTGCAAGAGAAAAGATCAGACACTGATTATCTGGGAGACAATTTTCACATTTTTTAGTGTATGATAGGTGCTTAGTGAATACTTGTCTACTATTTAGACATTTCCTAGAGGTGCTAGAAAGAAAAACATTTTAAAAATTCTTTAATGGAAGTCAAAATAATGGTTACTTTGGGAGTTGAATAATGTCTGGTACTGAGCATGAGGGAAGTTTCATGGGTACTGGAAATCTATAACTTGATTTAGGTGGTTGTTAGGATGGGTACACTTGATAAAAATCCAAGAGTTGTACACTTGTATCAATAACGACTGGTTATTCCCTGGGGACCCAGTGGTTAAGAATCTGCCTGCCAATGCAAGGGACATGGATTCGATCTCTGGTCCGGGAAGATCCCACATGCCGCAGAGCAACTAAGCCTGTGCGCCACAACTAATGAAGACCGTGAGCTCTAGGGTTCGTGCTCTGCAACAAGAGAAGCCACTGCAATGACAAGCCCGTGCACCGCTGCGAAGAGTAGCCCCCGCTCACCACAACTAGAGGAAGTCCACACGCAGCAACTAAGACCCAACGCAGCCAAAAGTAAATAAATAAATAATAATTTTTTAAAAGGATAACCATTATTGTATGTATCAATAAAAAGTCACCCCTGAAAACAAAAAGCAAAATCCTTGAGTTATTAGAATATTCCTAAAAACCTTTCTATCTCTAAAACTTCTGAGATTCTAAGACAGAATCCACTAAATAAACATTCAGATGATCCGTACGTGACCAGGGTACCTCTATCTTTCTGGCCCATGGGTGGGAGTAAGGTTATCAGCACAGAGTAAGCTAGAATGGAAATTAGAATCAGCTGTCTGCTCACCCCAGCTCTAAACGGGATATCTTCCAAATGTCCCTGAAGGAACTTAAAGAATCTCCAGGAAAGAATCTCCCCTGCTCCAATATTCAACGGGGATCGCTCACCTTTCCACTGTTCCCTGTCTCTTCTCCCTAACTTCATTCCTTGGCTACTCCCATTCTCAATACTTGTTTCAGTATTGCCTCATTTGGTGGAACCTCTTCTGCTTTCTGATCTTGTCCTGTCCTATTTGATTCTAAATTTTCCATATCCCCTCAGTTTCCATCAGCCTGGCTCTTGCTACAAGCTAAGTCTGAATGAACAGTGGTATAGCTGCAAAAGAGGACACACAGCAGCTGGACTAGCCTCTGGCCTCCCCACTAATAGAGGGGTCCGGGACACAGGAAAACTGGATGCAGCGTACCAACGTGAAGGAGGCCAAGCCTGAGGTCTGCAGCAGAGTAATCAGAATTGGGAATTCAGGCAAAGCTTACAGGAACAGTTACCTATTAAATATTAAAAAGGAAAAAGAACTTATTCATCATCGAAGAGTTGATCTTAGCAGAAGGCACAAAGAGAGTTGGAAGTTGAAGGCAAGAACTTGGCCGAGTGATTGAGCATCAGTGATCAGAATTATGAAAGATGGATGTGCAAGAGGGAGAGGGAACTGAAAGCCAACTCTGATTCATCCTGAGATCTCCTGTGGGGTCATGTTAAATCAAAAGCAGTCCCCAGAGAGGCCGATCTGAAGCCTGAAGGTGAGGATGAATAGAATTGCCTGGATGATGTGAAGAACAAATGACTGGAAAAAGAAAAAAGCTCTATATTTATACTATATCCTCCAGAAAGACAGGCACAGGTTTGCTCCCCAGCCCCAAGCAGTTATGTTTGTGCTCTTTGAGATTTACACTTTCTACTATAGGATATTTGAGTCTGCTGAAATGCCAAGAACTTTTGTATACTACCAGTCCAGGACCATTTTCACATAAATTTGTGGCTTCTGTTTTTCCCAGGCATATGGGGCATAGGAATTCTGGCCCCAAACCAGAGAGAAGGCTTGTTGAGAATTCTCAAGGAAAGAATTTTCTTTTTTCCCTTTTATCCAGCACAAAGGCCAAGAAAGGTAAGCCTCTTAATAATCACCATCTCCTGGCTAAGATAGTTCACCCCCTTAACGTGTTCCCTTTGGAATTCCTGGATTTGCCTCTGTGTCTTGCTCCAATCTCTCATGTTGCATATGAGCCCAAGTGTTCCTGACCCTGACAATCTACCCATTAAAATAAAACTTTAAATTGCCAGGGATCAACAGATGCCCTCAGTGCAAATGCTGACTTCAGCACTGACCGGGAGAGAGACTCATAATTTCTTATTGTTTCTGGACTTTAAGGCCTTCCCTACAGTTGTTCCGTACTTGCACTCCAGGACCCAGGTAGAAGGAAAACACTCATCTGTGGTTTGATCTTCTCAATGTAGAGAGTAAGAAGAGTAAGAGAGCTCGTGAAACCAGCTCTGGTTTAGATAAAAGTTTCTGCTCTGGTGAGTGTACTGTGACTTCTGCTCACATTTCCTTGGCCAAAATATGCCCATGGCAGAGCTCGGTGTCTGTGGTGTGGGAAGGTATGCTCCTCCCAAGGAAAACACTGTCAGCACAGGGCAGTGGCTGAGATATACAATCCTGTTACAGGGAGGAAGAGAATGAATAATTAGAAACAATAATACAAGCTGCCACAAGGGAGATCACAGGTGGAAGAACAAGTCTGATGAATAAGTTGATGTGTTCACATCAGACATGTGATGCTTGAAATGTCTATGAGACACCCAAGCACAGATGCTGAGCAAGCAGTTGGATATATGGGTCAGAAGGTGAGGGAAAATAACTGAATGGGAGAGATATATTTAGAAACATTAATTGAAAATGGTAGCTGAAATCTTATGGAAGTAAATGAAATCTTTCAGGGACAAGAGGATAAACTTGCCATTTGCACATTAATATTTGCATTCTTCCAATTTTCCTTAAAACACAAAGCTCTCTTGGTCTTTCACTTTTCAATTTTTTATAGAAACATGGATATCAAGAAATACTTCTCTATTATAAGAAAATCAATAACTGAGGTAAGCAATAACTGAGGCTTAAGGTCAATGTGTGAAGGATAGCAAAGAGAGTAGTAAGTGGAATAGATTACAGTACATATCCTATCCAAATGGGCAGCTCTAGCTAACTATTGCCAGGTAGAAACACTAGCTTAGGTTGTCCAAATGGTCCAGTGTTTTCAGGAAAAGCTGAAAACATATTTAATGGGTAGTCCCCAATTTAAAAATATTGAATATAATTATTTCAAAATATTGCAAGGGCCAAATTATTATTTTCATTATCACTATCAACATTATTATTGTTATTCACTATCTGTAGGCAGATTTGGTCTATGGGGTCACCAATTTGATATATGATCTATGATACAGAGTGAGAAGAGGACAAAGAAAGAAACCTGAGAACATTTAAAGAATGAGCAGAAAAAGAGAACTCCACTAAGAAAAGTGGTAGGAGAAACATAAGAGGACAGGGAAGTCACAGATCCCCAAAAAAGGAATATTTCTAGAAGACCCTAGTCTGGTTATTTTAAAGCATTAATGCTTCCTTATATCTCAAAAATGCACACAAAAAATGTGTTTTATATTACTTGAACTAAAAATATAATCTTGAGATGCTGGTGTGTTAAGATACCACCACAATTTTAAAGAGGTTAGGATATGTCCTGAAAAGTGTCTGCAATGCAAATCTTTATATATTTTTAAACCAAGACATTTTATTCACTAATGTGCTGTAAAATGTTTGTCCTTCAGTGAATAAAATATACAATTATGGCTATACCAAAATACGAGAGAAATATGAAAGATGTTATATAACTGGTCAAAAAATATTTTAATGATAATTTCAAGCCAGAAAATATAGCACAGCCTGTGAAAATGTGCTAAATCATTTTTCAAGCTATGGGAAGTAACTGTCTCTGAGCACCCAGGTGTCTCTAACAAACATGCTAAAATTAGACAAAAAAGTGCATTAAGAGAGACTGGCATCAGCTTTCAAGGAATCTTAAATGAAGGATGATGCTATTTGAGCACCTGCACTCAGCGGCTGGACACTGATACCTTAATGGCATGGATGCTACTTGAACTATATAGTAAAAAAAGCAGTGCTTCATTAAGTTCATATTTATTCCAGGTTGTCAAGGCCCATACTCCCTAAAACAACGTGAACTTTATACTAAAATGAATTATTTTATCAAAAGGAAAATGCATTTAATTGATGGTAAAGATTCTAAAATAAGGAAGAACCCAGATTATTAAAGGTTATTAAAACCATAATCATGAAGATCAAAAGACTTGACAACCATTGACCTCAGAAAGAAGACTCATTACTCATTACTGCAGTCTACCACCAAATGTAATAAATGTATGCCCAGCCCACTGAATCGGGAATTGAAAAAACCATTTATGAATATACCTTTGTTAGCATCTTTCCAAAGAATGTGGATAGTTGTCTGTTTTAACTTCTAGAAAATATTTTGGGAACTGCCATTAAAGACATTGGAATCAACTCATTATCATTACCAGAAACTATTGATATAATGTAGTTGCATATGTTTGGCTAAATATAATAGAAATCTCTTTGAGTTTTGTTTCGTTTTGTTTTTTGATCTTCCCATAATCTTTTGTCTCTCCTAAATTTGTTTGGTATTGGAGTCCTCACTTGCTTTGGGTGATTGTCCTTCCTTGACCCTAGCCTGGAACAGCTTCATGAACCAAGAGATGGTTATGTGACCAAGGCCTGACAACCATGATTGTCCACTGCACTGGCCACAGGAAGTAGCAGAGGAATGGGCAGAACTAAAGCTAGGTATTCAGTCTGCCCTGTAATACCCCTAAATAAACAAGTCCTCTCTTTTGGGGTACTAAATGGAATGATATGTATCCTTCATGAAGGAAGCTTGTGGTAGTAGAATAGAATTAAGCTACAAGAATAAAAGAAAAGAGACAAGTGAAGGAAAAAGAAAATCCTGAAGAGCTTATTTAAGTCCCTGGATTCAGTCACCCTGAAATACAAAGTAAATTTCTTTATTTCCTCAAGCCACTTGGAATTGGGTTTTAAGAAATAGAAACATTTGGGGCTTCCCTGGTTGCGCAGTGGTTGAGAGTCCGCCTGCCGATGCAGGGGACATGGGTTCGTGCCCTGGTCCGGGAAGATCCCACATGCCACGGAGCGGCTGGGCCCGTGAGCCATGGCCGCTGAGCCTGTGCATCCGGAGCCTGTGCTCCACAACGGGAGAGGCCACAACAGTGAGAGGCCCAAAAAAGAAATAGAAACATTTGTATAAATTATTAACATCAAATACCAACTATCCATAATAGTGATAACATTTGAATAAATTTAAAAGTAATATATAAGCCTCTCGTGAGGCATAATTTTTACTTCCTCTGTGACTTTTAAATCTTTATAAGGATTGCTACATGAAAATTTCAGAGACTCACTACCCTTGTCTGACTCTTTCAAGGTAGATATGTAGTTAGTTATGAAAAATTACTGAAGAGTGACCTTTGAGAGAAAAGAAACCAGGATCTACATAATTCATGAGCTGCAGAGTTCATCTCCAAAAAACCTGGAAATTACCATATTTAGCATACCAAGAAAATGCATTGGGCACATATAGCAAAATGAATTTCCCTGCATCTAAGAGAATGCAATATCTACTTATTTTATAGAAATAAACTAGGATTCCATGCATGCAACAAGAGGTAAGTTCTCTATTCTCTGTAGCAATCGGAACAATTCTAGAGACAATCTCAGGCAGCATGTTTTGTGTGAACTCTCAGCTACACAGTGTAAAGGTTTATAACTAGCAATGTGTGAAAAGACTCAAAGAAAATTATTTCCTGTACTAACTGTATAAATGTACTGCAAATGAAAATTTATCTATAGAAAAAGGTTGAAATAGTGGGACAATCTTCTGTTCTCTTACTCAGCATTACAATTTAGTTTTATTAATATTTATTGAGCACCTAGTATGTGCTAGATACTGAATATAAAAAATGAACATGACATAGCCTCTGCTACCTAGGAACTCAAAGCCTGCTGAGAATTTTCTTCCATTATTCCTAATCTCGTTGAGGAGCCAATGACTTCAATACTGAAAAGGTTATTAAGGAAAGAGCTTTCCCTACCATGGGCCAATCTGGCCTCTGTCTCAATAAACGCATCATAAAACTGATTTATCTGTAGAAGCATAGTTGAAAGGATTGGTTATGTGTAGTCTTATTTCTGTGGTGCAAGGCTAAGTCCTATTCTCTTAGTTGTATTCTTCCATCCCATTTACCCACTATCACCACCAGTACTCTCACTGAAAGTATTCAAAAAACTTTGGAAACTGGGTGCAGGTTATATGTGAACTTCCTGTACTATCTTTATGGTAAATCTATTCTAAAATTTTCTTAAGTTTTTTTTTTTAAACTTAATGTGTGGATAATGAGCTTTTCATGTAGGTATTTTCAATAAATGTTGCCAGCAATTATCAATCAGTCATACAAGAAGCTTAGGACATTGAAAAACAACTTAAAATATTAACATTATTACCTTCTATATTAAGTATTTTTCTGATATGAAAAAAGAAATGAGATTTCTTCTAGAGGCAATTTTTATTTTGATCATTACTTTTCAACACATGTTCAGGGACCACAGGAACCGAAAGACATCAAAGAAGCTTAGTGATCATCTGCTGATGTTTCCCAAGGGATGTGTCATTGACATTTCAGTCAGAACAATTCTCTATAGTACAACAGCGTCCCATGAATTAAAGGATAACTAACATTCTGGCCCCTGCCCTGTAGCACTCTTCAGTTACTGTGACAAACAAACCTAGATATTTCCAAATACCTACTGGAAGGAGGTACCATATGGTACCACTAGCCTGTTCCCTATTTTTGGAATGGGGTAAATAGAAGTCCAGAGAAGTTCTATGGCTTGATTAAGGTCACAAAGGTAGCAAAATTCTAAATAGCAAGCAGGCTTTTCTTAATCAATATTCCTAAGATACATGAATGTTTTCTTAATCCTATAGCATTACATTTAAGGTTTCTGAATTTTTGGTGTTTGGATTTAGTGTGAATTATTAAACCAAATTCTCAAACAAGAAAACTCAAGGGGGGAATTTCCTGGCGGTCTAGTGGTTAGGACTCGGCACTCTCACTGCCGTGGCCTGGGTTCAATCCCTGGTCGGAGAACTAAGATCCTACAAGCTGTGTTGTGCAGCCAAAAGAAAAAAAAAAAGAAAGAAAGAAAAGAAAACTCAAGGCCTCTATGAAATTGGATTTAGTAATTGATTTTGAATTACTAATAGATTTTTTTAAATTTCATCTCTATTAACATAAGCATATACCTCATGACTTTTTTTTGAATTTTATTTATCTTTTATACAGCAGGTTCTTATTAGTTACCTATTTCATGCATATTAGTGTATACATGTCAATCCCAATCTCCCAATTCATCCCACCACCTCCTCCCCCCTCACCACTTTCCTCCCTTGGTGTCCATACATTTGTTCTCTACATCTGTGTCTCTATTTCTGCCCTGCAAACCAGTTCATCTGTACCATTTTTCTAGGTTCCACATATATGCGTTAATATATGATATTTGTTTTTCTCTTTCTGACTTACTTCAGTCTGTATGACAGTCTCTAGATCCATCCACGTCTCTACAAATTACCCAATTTTGTTCCTTTTTATGGCTGAGTAATATTCCATTGTATATATGTACATACATCTTCTTTATCCATTCGTCTGTTGATGGACAAATTTAGATTGCTTCCATGACCTGGCTATTGTAAATAGTGCTGCAATGAACATTGGGGTGCATGTGTCTTTTTGAATTATGGTTTCCTCTGGGTATATGCCCAGTAGTGGGATTGCTGGGTCATATGGTAATTCTATTTAAAAAAAAACAAACAACCCAATCAAAAAATGGACAGAAGACCTAAATAGACATTTCTCCAAAGAAGACATACAGATGGCCAAGAAGCACATGAAAAGCTGCTCAACATCACTAATTAGTAGAGAAATGCAAATCAAAACTACAATGAGGTATCACCTCACACCAGTTGGAATGAGCATCATCAGAAAATCTACAAACAACAAATGCTGGAGAGGGTGTGGAGAAAAGAGAACCCTCTTGCACTGTTGGTGGGAATGTAAATTGATACAGCCACTATGGAGAACAGTATGGGGGTTCCTTACAAAAAACTAAAAATAGAAATACCTCATGACTCTTAAGGACAATTTAAGAAAATAGTTAAAAACTTAAAGCAAGCAATAAGGTAAGTGGTGAAGATGAGAAAGATCTCATTTCTTCCCAGCAGTGCCACAGTACACAAATGACGGCAACAGGATTAGTGGGAACAACCTTCAATTTGGCCATGGACCCAAGAAGAGAATTATATATACCTAAATCTACAGAGAGGAAGGTCAAAGTCAAATCTGCAAATATTGGACTAGCTAGACCACCCCTTATGTAAAGATGATTAAGGAAATTTAAGACCTAGGAAAAGATTCTGAAGGACAAGGGAAAGAAAATATAAACCTGAAGCTCAGAAAAAGGACAAGCCTATGAATTTTGTATACTAATCAAGCAGAAAAACATTTTAGAAAACTCCTTGGAGCTCTCAATCTCATGGAAAAAGACAAAGTAGAACCTCAGGCAGAAGGTTCTATTTATGAGGAACTAGCAATATCAAAGTTATAGAACAATGAACATTTATGTGTTGAAACACAGAGCATCATTTATTAGATACATGTGTATATATAATAAAATCTATTAGAAACAGAAAGAATTGAGAACCACCCCCATAACTTTCCATAGAGGATTTTAATACTTCTCATACTTTGACAGCTCAAAAGGATTTTTTTTTTTAATGCAGAAAGTTTGGATAACCTCATAAATGACGTTGAGTTTAGATAGACAGATATCATAGGAAATTATCCTTTTCAAGAATGCATGAAACAAAAACTAATCAACTACTAGGACACAAAACCTCAACTAAACCTGGGTAGAAATGGTAAAAGCCATATTCTCTGACTACAATGTATCAATAACAGAGCTGTAATTTAATGACAACAGTTTAAACAAAAAGGCTCATCATTGTGGAGAATGGAAAAAACACGTCCTAAATAATTGTTCGGTTAAAAGAAAACCAAAGCTACCGGTAAAGAATATTGAGAACATTTTTAAAAATAAGAACTCGTTCTATTAAAATGTAGAAGACATGGCAAAGTTATATGGAGGCAAATGCATAACCTCTTATACTTAATTATTTAATAGGGAAAAATAATTTAAAAGAACAAGCACTTTAATGAAAATAAAACATAAAATGTTAGAGCAATGAAAATAATAAAGTGGAAACTGAATAAAAAGGTAGTTTGATTTATAAAAGGAAAAGCTGGTCTTTGGGGGAAATTTTTGTTTGGAATAATATCTCTGATATTCCTTATTCTGGTCCAGGAATTAGTGGAAACAAAATATAATTCTGGAAAAATTACTGAGCCTGTCTTTGGTCCCATATTGTTTCCTAGGTACTCAATGGTAATGCAGATTTAGAGTCCAGAAATCACCCTAGGTCATAGATCCAAAAGAAGCTCATGGCTTCCCTAAAACTTGGATTCTACTTTCTTTTCCTCTTTTCAGAGTTTTTAATCCCATAAGTACTACCAGTGAAAAACTGGTGATTCACCCAGTATACAAACATCACCTTCTGTATTTAGCGTAAGTAGATGAATCTATTTATCTGTATCTCCAAGACCAAGCCAGAATCCTCACTGTGTCCTCTACCTCTAGGGCACTGCTCTGGTAGCCCTCTGCTGCCCCCTCTTGGTTCTAAGCAATACTTTCTCAGGAACTGGGACAAATGGCTTAAAGCCTCTGAATAAAACCTCCAAATGTTTCAGAAATACCTGTGTAACCAAACCACACTTGGTGGATATTCACTTTTAGTAATGTAATAAAGTTATAGGTGGTTTTCAGTACTCATAATCCTCACATACAACTAAAGGAAATTTGCCAACTGTAAAAACAGAGTACTTATCTTTAGCAAGTAGTTTCAGAAATTAACTTCAGCTCAAAGTTTTCTAGATAAAAACAGTCAAGGTATAGACATAATAAATATTCCCAGTAAGACAGTGATTCTTTACATTGTCATGTAAATGACAAGCTTTACATTGTCAAAGCTGTCATGAACAGCTTTGAAATCAGATGAAGACTAGTGTCCAGAAGAGTGCCTATTCAGAATACATCCACCAGGACACTGTGAGGAGATCTATTTTCAAGAAAAGACTTGCCTCAGCTGTGGGAAGTGCTGTCTTCAGTTAGCCTTCAGCTGTCAGGCCCTGCAGGAAGCCTTGGCTTGCCTGTCACCATGCCCCTTCTAGAGCCCTATACTGACAACTGATTGATGCTGGGATATAAATGTCTGGTCACCTTAGCCCCACTCGAGCAAGTCAAGAGCTGCCCCATGGAGTCAGCTGAGGCTGCATTGAGTCTCTGCCCATTCTTGTTTCCTTCTCCTTCTTACTGCAGCTATTGATCCCAAGGCACAACCTAATAAACATCCTTATGTTAAACCTCATGTCAGAGTCTTCTTGGGGAACCCAACATGTGACAACTATGAACATCACTGCATAAAGTGTTTCCCCCTCCTTGTGGGAATTATTCACAGGCTACAGGAAGAAGCTTTTATAAGTTCCCAAACTTTTTTGGAGAACTTGGAAACGTATTTAACTTCCATACTCCATTTTATATGTAAACTGCCAAAAGCAGATGACATTCATTGAGATCACGAAGGAGACAGGGGAAACAAGGATCCCTGGAGAGAAGTCTCAAGAGCAGGGGCCCAGGGAAAATAGATCTCAAAAAGCACCAGCAAAACTATACTTCCTGAAAATGGGGGTCATCCTGAAATCAATAAGTAATATTCCTAGTTTATGATCTTTGGTGCAAGGACTAGCTAGATTGAGTTGGCATATCTTTCCTCCTAAGAAGAGGTGGGGCTATAAAAAGAATCATAAAGAAAAGTTATATTTGCAGGAAGCAGCATGACTCTGTGACAGAAGAAGAGAAAGCCCTTGCACTATGAAAACTTGCTAGCTTAAAACTCTACCTTGTCTTCTTCCCCCAAAGGAACCTCTGACAAGTGACCAGTCTAAGAAAACCTAACTCATTCAATGATGAGTAATATTTTAAGAGGACAGAGTTGATTTTTAAAAATTCCCTTGTTTAAAAAAAGTTTTTTCCTCTTCCCCCTTCCATTAGTTAAAAAATATTTGTTGATTCCTTTCACTTCTTTTCCCTTGAAGCAGCCAAGGCCAGTGACACTGGTAGAGCCAAGGAGATTATTGGGGCTGTTGAAGTGGGCAGGGCATAGCTGGGTCAGTAGTTTGATTACATACAGGAAGAATGAACAAGTAAGTAAATTGAGAATAATGGGAACCAGATTTCTCACTATTAGAAAAAGGAGTTACAAATATGGAAAAGCCAAAGGTCAGAATCAGCCCTGTGGTATTGAATTGTAGTTGGAGTTGTCACTACGAATGCATGCTACTTAATATATAGAGGTAGATGTAGAAATAGATATAAATGTTTATGTGTGAATATAGATGGATGGAAAGATAGATAGATAGATAGACATATTTTCTCTGCCTGGTGGGAAAGCCTAGAAGCAATTGCATCCCAGGGGCAGTGAGCAAACCTACTGCTCAGATCTTAGCTTCTAAATAGAATTCTCCACTATATAGAATGAGAGCTACTTGGTGAAATGAAAGAACAATATGAACCTGGAAGATCTTGTGCCAGAAAGTACAGAAGGGCTAAAACGAAAGTGATGGGGAGATGTCAAAAATAAGGTCCAGCCTCGAGGGAGGAACATCCCATTTGCCAAATAAGTAGCAAATTGAGCATCAAAATAAATAATTATATCAATGATCATCAACCCCTTAAATCAATAGAACTCTATAAGCATGTATGTGTATACACATATACATATATCATATGAATACATAAATAAGAGAGGGGCAAGAAAGCTATGACTTCCAGAAGGATGCAACTAGAATGTAGAAAGAATGATGAAATTAGAAAATCACAATTTGGCAACCATGATAGTAAATATATATTGAGGTAAGAATTTCCAATAAATGCTGAAATGAATGGGTAAATAATTATTGAGAACAAGATATTTACATAATCTCAAAATAACTCCTTTCAAAATACTTATTAATTACAAAGAGAAAAACAAAGTTTACAAAGGAGAAACTTCGCAGATACAACTTTAAACAAGTGATAAAAGTTATTATCACTAGTAGTAGGAAAAATTGAATCAAAATCCAGACATGAAAGGCATTCTACAGATTAACTAGACTGCATTCTTCAAAAAATAAAAGGGTCATGAAAGAAAAAGAAAGAATGAGGATGAGTTCCAGAATGGAGGGTAATAAAGAGACATGACAGCTAAAAGCAACATGTAATCCTTCATTGGATCCTGGACCAGATTCTTTTATCTATCTATCTATCTATGTATCTATCTATCTATCTATTATAAAAGATAACATTAGGATAATTGGCAAAATTTGAATGTGCCCTATAGATAGTATTGGAGCAATTAATTTTCTTTATATTATTTTTATATCTTTCCTGTAAATTTGAAATTATTTCAACTAAGAAAGTTTTAAAATGTTGCACTTTTAAAAAGTAAAATATACAAGAAAAATAGTCATAGTGTAGATTTTATCTGTGATCAAACATTCTTCCAAAAAATTAAAAACTTATTAACACTAATCCCTCTAACTAGAAGACCACGAAGCAGAAAGGGGGCATCATGTCTCCCTTATTCTCAATTGATTCAAGCACACTCATTGTTAATTCATGACAAAGAAGACATCAGCAGATGCAGTTGAGTGTTTCAATCCTCAGGCACTCTTCAATCTGCTAAGGATTTCTATCACCACCCTTCAGGTCATAAACCTGAACTTCATCTTCTGCTGAAGATGACTTCAGTCACCGAAGTAACACTGCTTTTGACGTTTCTGCCGTGAAACTAGCCGTCTTTAACCATCTCTGCTCTTTTCTAGCTTTGACTTGGAAACGCATTAACCACTCCTTTGTTGCTTGTTTCTTGTTTGCTGTGTGTGCTTCCCTTGGATCCTAATTTTTTTATTCCAGTCACATACTATTGATTTTATCCAGACTCCAAATTATTCCAGAGCATTTCATGTTGTTTTTATTGCTGATACATCTGCCTTTTACCTAGAGAATAATGCTTTGACATGTTAGTTTGTTCTGATATTTTAACCCAAACCCTTCAAATAAATACTTTATTGATGACTATCTGTTCTATTTTTAAAACAAGATTCTAATTTTCCTTTGGGAAATAATTTTAGTGTGTAAATTCTTACTTAGATCTCTTATTTATATCTCATGTAATAGGTTAATCCAGTTTTCCCATTTTGTCTAATTTTATTCTCAGTGGAAATATAGACCACCTAGTTACCACATTCTAAAAGAGTATATTTTAACAGTGTTTCCCTATACATAATCCATGGGATGTGATGTAGGTTGTCTTTTTTTGTTTCAGAAGATGGAAAGTCCTGAGGTCATATAAATATGAGAAACACTGGCTTAATAGCTTTATCACATCATTTCTCAAAGCCTCTAAAAAATAATGTGTGATGTGAATCTCTAATAGGGAAAGTACCAAACCTGTTTGAAAAAGATCTCTTTATTTTGGCTCCTTTTTTATTTCAGGACTCCTTCTTTCAACAGAAACAAATAAAATCCCTCTTCCTGTAATTGGCTACCTGAAGTTCTCCCACTTACTGACTGAGTAGCCTTGGACAAGTCATTTGATTTCTCCAGGCTTCAGATTCCTTATCTGTAAAATAGAAATATTAATAATATTTTTCCTGATGGAGTTGCAATGAGGATTAAATGAATTAACACATATAAATATTTATAATAATGGTTTGCATACAATACAGGTTTTAGATTAATATATGATTATTATTGTTATTATTATGATTGATGACAATGTTAAAAGTCATATAGAGGAAAAGCAGCTATATGATTACTTTTACTACCCTGGAATAAATGTCTGTGTTTCTAAATCAAATACAAAACCGAGGAACTAACTTGTAAAATAATCAATTAAAATATTCTTGTTGGCTTTTACTTTTTTAAAAAATTAATTTATTTATTTATTTTTGGCTGAGTTGGGTCTTTGTTGCTGCGTGCGGGCTTTCTCTAGTTGCGGCAAGTGGTGTGGTGCACGGGCTTCTCATTGTGGTGGCTTCTCTTGTTGCAGAGCACAGGCTCTAGGTGTGCAGGCTTCAGTACTTGTGGCCCGCAGGCTCAGTAGTTGCAGCTCATGGGCTCTAGAGTAGTTGTGGTGCACGGGCTCAGTTGCTCCGCAGTATGTGGGATCTTCCAGGCCCAGGGTTCGAACCTGTGTCCCTTACATTGGCAGGCAGATTCCTAACCACTGTGCCACCAGGGAAGCCCAGATTTTTACTTTCGAAATGGAATATCATCCATTAGTGTCAGCTCTCTTAATTTGGTTCTCATGTTTTAAAAGTAAATATGGGGTCTTCCCTGGTGGCGCAGTGGTTGAGAGTCCGCCTGCTGATGCAGGGGACACGGGTTCGTGCCCCGGTCCAGGAAGATCCCACATGCCGCGGAGTGGCTAGGCCCGTGAGCCACGGCCGCTGAGCCTGCGCGTCCGGAGCCTGTGCTCCTCAACGGGAGAGGCCACAACAGTGAGAGGCCGGCGTACCGCAAAAATAAAAAAATTTTAAAAAAAATGTAAATATGTGTTACAAAATAAAAAGTCATTAATGGACAAAATATTACCTCTAATAATTCAAGCACTGCCTAGAGTATTAAGAAAAAACAAATCTGATTATAATTTAAAACCAATGTCAGAATGGTAAGATTTTAAAGTGCATCTATTGTATTCAATTACTTTGCATTGGACAGGACTAAACCTTACTACTGCAAACAGATAATATACACAATCTCTTTTAAACTGCAGCCTATTTTGTACTCTATATATTTCTCCCCTACCCCAGGACATACCAAAAACCTTATAAAATAAGTCAGGGTTCTTTAATCTTAAATATACTAACCCAACTTTCAAGTGTTTTAATGTATAATTTCAAGATAAAATTTGAATATCTATATAGAATAAAACTCTTATTTGAAACTGAAATTCTAATTCAAAGATAAATATATATAGAATCAACATTTTATTTCTAGAAGAAATAGTTCTACTATTTCTCACTGTTCTTACTGTTCTACTTTCTCAGACAAAACATTGGTTTTATTTATATAAAAGTTACCATATTTTTTGGTTGGCATAAATAATGCCCACACAAATCTTTCAAGGATTATAATGTCTGCTTTTTATGAAGCCTACATTCTGTCTTTAAATAAAAAAGAAAGGTCAAGCTGTAGAAGTCAAAAGAATTTATGACGTTCCCTTACCAGTGCCTACAGAAGAGGATATTATTGAGGAAACAATGAAGAGCTCTTAAAGAATCAAAAATCAACCCGTTTGCAATTAACATTGGCTGCAGGCAATTTTGGAAGAGGCAGTATATGCAATAGAAAATTTTTATTTTTACTTGTAAGTAAATACCAATTTAAAAATTGTCTGTGAGTTTTGGGAACAGCAAATGACAAACAAGATGTACCTATAATATGGAATTATTTGTAATCACACTATGGGTAAAGTGTTTTACTTTTCATTCACTTACATAACATTCACAATCATGCTTTATTTTTTCAGTTCAGTTTGTTTTTTTGCTTCTCTCTTCAATGACTTGAAAGCATCTCATGAATTAAGCAACCATACTTTCTGAAAGATTTGCTTCCTTCTCCACATCTCTTTAATCCCAATTTTCTAAGTCAAGGCTGATACCTGCTGAAATAGCGGACGATTTGAACACTGTGAACCTTTAAATTGACTTAATATTTCTAAAAGCTAAGAGGAAAAGTTTTTAAATTCTTCAAGGCTGCAAGGATTTTCTTAGTTAAAATTCGTGGCATCTCACGTTCCTGGCTTTCTAAATGTTACAATTTGTGGCAATTCAAATTTCTGGCTTTCTCAATTAAATTCTAAGACAAATCATAGATTCAAATTTTGTTTCCAAGGTAGTCACTTGTTCTACTCACTTAGGTACAGAAGAGGGCAAATGTTTTCAGGTCCCATTCATGTCCCATTCATTAGACAAGTGAAGTTTTGTTGAGATATTTTATCATAATATACCACACTCATTACCCTTTCTATCACTGAGGATGAACAAAATAGAAAATGAAAATTTGCTTTGTGAGCTAGAGTTTAATTTAATACTGCTTTGTATTGTAGGGGAGCAGAACTTGCCATCCCCAAATATCTCTTTAGCATTCAGATTATTTCTTGCTAAAAATAATCAAGGCCCAAAAAACTCAGGAAGAAACTTTGACCTTTCCCCTAACTGCCTAAAGAATTTAGAGGGTTAATTACAAGAATAGAGCTATTACCAGAGATGTCTGCAATGAACATAGGCTAGGTATTGTGGGGAAAACTTAGAGATCAGAGACTCTGTGTCCTATTGTCTCTGTGCGGCCCAGCAAACATTTGTTTACCAAACTTTTGATTTGCCATCTCCATGTGAATTGCCTTCCTCCCCTTTGAAGTCCCAAGCCACCACCCCCAACATCTTCTTTTGTCTTTAGCTGAAGATAGTACTTAAGGTGAGGGTTTTAGTCATTTTGACAAGTCACTCAGTTTTTCTGGGTCTCACCCAAGGGTGTATGTTATTAAAATTTTGTTTGATTTTTCTCTGGTTAATCTATCTCATGTTAATTTAATTCTTTGACCAGCCCCAAGAACCTGGAAGGGTAGAGAAACCTTTCTTCCTCCCCAACAGCATTAAAGCCCTTCTATTTTACTGGAATTTGGGGGGATGGGATAGGAAGTAGGAAGAAAACTCTAGGAGATTTTCTCAACGGTTAATGTCACAGATTGCTTATCTCTAAATTTGTTAATATTGTGAGATTTAATAATAGCTATTTATTTAAGACTATCAATGTACTTGCTCGATTTTTTTCATAGAAAATAATAATCAATCTGGGAAAAAATAAACATGATTTCCAGATTTTAGTAACTTAGATTATTTTCCAAGAAAATAATTTTGAAAGACATAAGAAATTTTTCATCTCCTAAAGAGATATTTTCACTGCAAGAGTAAGAGAAGGCAAAAAGGGACCCTAAGTAAGTACTTAGTGTCATCCAAATCCACCTTCTCTTATCTCCCCCTGCCATCAAGTTCACTCTTAAATTCACTCATTTATAAGTGTTTATCGAATGTATATTATATGTAGATGCATGATGAGTACTATCAGACATATAAAATAAAACTATCAGAGCATATAAAATAATCTATGACCTTATGTAATTTATACTATAGTGGGGTATTCAAGCAGGGAAACAGAACTAAAAGGAATAGTCAAGTTCATATCACACCAGCTCTGTAATTCATTAATTAATTCAGCAAACATTTACTTAAACATACCTACTATGTAAAGGGCATGTTTTCATTTTGCAAGTACAGTAAATTGCTTAGGTATTGTGTGATTAACTGCTGTGTATAGTGTTTGGGACATGGTGAAGGCTACACATTACTTAAATGTGTAACGGTATGCTTCTCCAGAGAAGACCTTAAAAAACAAGCCAGAAGCTTCATTAAAATTTTCAAGTATATATTTTGCAAATGTGTTATTTATTTCTGAATAATATTGAAATCTTTTCTTAAAAGTTATTTTCCACAGACAAAAATTATGTAAAGATTAAGGAGAATAAAAAACTCATTAACCAGACAATGACATACTCTGCAGTTATTGCCAAAATCACAGTATGTGTAGTAGGTTGAATAATGGCCCCTACAAAAAAGGCCACATCCTAATTTCCAGAACTTGTGAGTATGTTACCTTACAAGGCAAAGGGGATTTTTCAGGTATGATTAAGTTTATAATCTGGAAATAGAAAATTAGCCTAGATTATCCAGTTGGGCCCAACATAATCACAAGAATCATTATAAAATAAAGGGAGAGTCAGAGAGAGAAATATGACAACACAGTAGAAGTTGAAGTGATGAGGGATTGTAAGCCAAGGAAAATGGACAACCTCCAGAAGTTAGAAAAGGCAAGGCAATGGATTCTCCCCAAAGCTTCCAGAAAGAACACAGTCCTACCAACACCTTGATTTTAGCCCAGTGAGACCTATTTTGGACTTCTGACCTTCAAAACTATAAGATAATAAATTTGTGTTCCTTTACACCACTAAGTTTGTGGTAATTTGTTACAGCAGCCATAGGAAAATAATACAGCACCTTCTTGAGCATTTACTTTGTGCCACTACACATATTAGACATATTATATCTTTTAATCATCATAAGAGCCCTATAAAGTAATACTCAAATTTTCTGTGTTTCACAAATGAGGGAACCAAGGTAAAACTGTTTAAGCAGTTTGCTCAAGAGACTGAACCCTTGGATTCCCTGGTGGCGCAGTGGTTGAGAGTCTGCCTGCCGATGCAGGGGACACGGGCTTGTGCCCTGGTCCAGGAGGATCCCACATGCCGCGGAGCGGCTGGGCCCGTGAGCCATGGCAGCTGAGCCTGCGCGTCAGGAGCCTGTGCTCTGCAGCGGGAGAGGCCACAACAGTGAGAGGCCCGCGTACCGCAAAAAAAAAAAAAAAGAGACTGAACCCTTAATCATCATTAAATTTCCTCATGATCAAGCAAGGAAATACATACATATGAAGCAGGATATCAACCTAGTAGCAATTTTATGATTGAAGTGTTTTACCAAAGTGCTGATAGTTTCCTTAGATTTTATTTTGTACCTTGACAAAAATTCTGTAAGCATACACTACTAAAGATTTGAGTGATTGCTTGAGTTTCATGATAAACATGTTGGTTTTGTTTATTCTTGATGGCAGTACTCCATTTCTAATGTTTTCCATTTGTTTCACTCCTAGGAATTTGATGAGATATCTGCCACTGTCTCTCTATCTCTCTCAGAAATGGACCAAGACCCCCTAAACACCACCATATGGAAATGATAGTTGAACAGCTTAAGGTAGAGTGGTTTATCTAATCAAGGCTAGATTAGGGACGGTAGAGCAGGTAATTGTTTAAAAATAACATAGAAGTATTGGAGCAGTGTGATAGAGGTATCGATTTTTTGTCACAGAAGTCTTAACTGCTTTCTTTGTTTAAAACTCACTCTTCTACAAGTAAAATATCAAAAAATATTCTCTCTATATATATTGGTAAACTGTTTAAGCACCATGCACTTAGTCAAACATTACATAAAACACATGTTTACCTTCTATTTTTCACACACAGATAAAGATAAAGATGGCAACTGGGGCTTCTCTGGTGGCACAGAGGTTAAGAATCCACCTGCCAATTCAGGGGACACGGTTCAAGCCCTGGTCCGGGAAGATGCCACATGCTGCGGAGCAATTAAGCCCATGCACCACAACTACTCTAGAGCCCACAAGCTACAACTGCTGAGCCCGTGGGCCACAACTACTGAAGCCTGTGTGCCTATAGCCCGTGTTCTGCAACTGCAACAAGAGAAGACACCGCAATGAGAAGCCCACGCACGTCAACAAAGAGTAGCCCCTGCTCGCCGCAACTAGAGAAAGCCCACGCACAGCAATGAAGACCCAACGCAGCCAAAAATTAAATAAATAAAGATGGCAACTGTAAGCATATTAGAACCTATTATTTATAACTAATTATCATGCAACATAATTTTTATTATTCCTATCAATACACATATATTTAACTAGTTTTATTATATCTTTTATTTGGTTGAACAATAAAATGTGTTCTTTTATATTTATTCTTTATAGTAAATGAAGAATAGTATGCAGTCTATGTAGTACTACCTTTTCCTCAAAACAAAGCAAAAACAATTTTTTAAAAAAATCATATGATACTCTTTTTTATGTGCTTGTTTTTACTTCCAAAAGGTTTATAGAGTAAACAACCAAATTCAGTGCAGTTTTGCTCATGCACAACTGAGGAAAATATATGTCAGATTTATATTGCTAAATGTCAGAGATACATTTCCCAAGGGGCTAAAAGCAAAACACTGTACCCTTAAACTTAACATTAAGATATATGATTCTAGATTGTATGAAAGTATACTTACCTTTAAAATTTTACTAAAAAGCTGAATTTTCCAGTTATTTATTTATTGCAGAAAGAATAATAGAATTTCTTTCTTACACTACAGAATGAGAATTGTCAGCTAAGATAAAATTGCAATAATTATTGCTGATGAGGATACAAAAGACAGAAATAACACTACTTGCTGACAGATCACAGGTGGAGCATGGGTTACTGGAAGCAACAAAAATTACATTTCCATTGAACAGCAAATGGACTTGCTATGGAGATCGCTAAGAAATAAATAGATCCACTTGTAATCTTATTCACACAAATCTATATTCCCTGGACTGAATTGCTACTTTTTATAGTTATGAACAATTATTTGTCAAACTTTCTAAAAACTTTAAATTCTAGTTGAATTTATGTTCAGGAGTGTGATGTTACTGATCACATATCAGTTACCGATATTTTCAGGGTTTTTTTTGTAAATAATACATTTATTCATTCAACTAACTTTATTGATTGCCTATCAAAGGCCTAACGTTTTTTTAGCCTGAGGATACAAAAATGCCTAAGACACACTCACTTTCCTCAAGAAGCTTAGGATGGTTTGGGAGGTTAATAAAATACAACAGACAATACAATGAGGTAAATGCACTCTTGCAAAAATGCATAGGTTACATAGAGAGTAGTTAAGTCATCACACTTAATGTTAGGAATTAGTCAAGGAAAGAAGGGGAGGCTGTCAGGGAAATGCCATAAAGGAGATGCACCTAAGCTGAGTTTTAGTGGATGAATCGGTACCAGCTAGATACAAGCATTTATGGGGAATGGTGCTGAGAATATTTCATGTAGAATTATATACATGAGCAAAGACAGAAAGATAAGAAAGTTCATGGCATGTTGGGTAAATTCCTAGTAACATGGAGTGATCGATGAAATGCAAGTTATAATACTGGGCTTCCAGTCTCAAGATGGAAGTGGAAGTTGGCATTTTCCCTATTCTATTCCTTGAAATCATCCAAAAGGAATGAGGAGAAAGAAAACAAAACTACACAATCTCATTTTTAGCAAAATTAGGGAATAGCTAAATCCTAGATGAAATTGGAGGAAAGGCTGACATAAATTACTGGAGATAAAATAATAGTACATTTAGGAGGAAGCAAAGAGGGTTTGCCTTGGTTGTAGATCCCCAATAGAACCAGCAAAATCCACTTCTCAATGGGAAAGAGTACACTTGGAGGTGAAAACCTCAATTCCTTATTTGCAATCATTAAAATCATTGGTAGACAATGTTGCAGTGCTTCTCTGGACCTAATTTGGGTTTGAAAAGCAGAGGTAGGGTTAACTGAAGCATCATGAAAATAAGTTCATTTAGGAAGGAAGGACTCTATGGTAGTAGAATAAAAGAGGAAACAGGAGAAATAAAAAAACTTTGGTGGGGCAGTAAGGAGTGGGAAAAATTTCACTGGCTAAGGAGAAATGAAATAAAAATGACACAGCTGCACGCCCGCCCCCCAAAATATCCAAGGTCAAAAGGAAATTTTCAGATAGATAGAACATGGTGCTAGGTATTTCTCCATATGAATCTCCTTTAATTACCAAGTCTAGGATGAAACTCACCATTTAAAGATGAAATATTAAAATAGTATGAGCACAAGATCTATATAAGGATATTATGAGGAATAAGGAGAAAAGAAATAAGAAAAACAAATGGCAGATGGTGATCATGGACGAGAAAAGCAATGTGGTAGAGCAAATAAAATAGATAACCATGATCTTAAACAAGCAAATCGACTTCTATGAAGTATTGAATAAGTGAAAATAGACATAAGAACGTAGTGAAGAGATGGGGAAAGTGTAGGAAGAGAGAAATTGTGAATTGGCAGAGGTCAGACACTAAGTGGAAGAAACTGAACAAAATAAAATAGAAATAAAGTTGACCCTTGGACAACACAGGTTTGAACTGTGCAGGTTGACTTATATGCAGATATTTTTCAATAGTAAATAGTAGAGCACTACATGTTCCATCGATGGTTGTATCATGAATGTGGAGGAACAGCACATATGGAAGGCCAACTATAAATTTTACACAGATTAACCCCTGCGCTGTTCAAGGATCAACTGTAAAGAATTTAAAAGGCTATGAAAGAAGATAATATGTATGAAAGATAGGCAAAAGAGAGTCAATATATAAATAATTGGTGTTTCTATAAAAATAATAGAAATAATTAAAGATACAATTCAAGGCAACTTTCCTGGAAAAAAAACACCTTAAATTTGCTCATGAAAGGGTTCCTCATACTTCACGGAAACTTGACTCAGAGTGTTTAATACTAAGATATATCCTAGTAAAGTTACTGGACTTGAAATTAAGAAAATTGACAGCTAATTTGAGGTGGAACTAGCATTTAAGCACTGGCAGCCTTACTTCAGGTTTAAGCATTTCTCTCAAACATTTCTCTCAACTGCCATTCAATCCAAGGCTTTTCTGTATGGAGATACAATGGGAAAAGTCCATCTTTTGGATTCCATTTGTAAAAGCTACTTCTTAAAGCGTAATTTCCATGTATCATTATGTTAACCAATTCTGTTCATGTTTTTTCTCTCTTACTAAAGACTACTGTTTGATATTGCTGTCCAACCATGCCTGGATGAAAGCATACCATAGAAAAAGGAGTACACTTTTATATGTAGCTGGATGAGTATTTCTGGGAAGGAGAAATGTGCATTTATATTAATCGTACTGGAAATGTTCTTTCCATGGCAGAGAAACTAGATGGAGAGAGCTCTGCTCTCAGCCCAATAGCCCCTGACAGGATTTCAAAAACTGGATGATCCCCCAAAAACTGAACTCTACTATACAATATAAATAAGACGGGCCAATTGAGGCAGGAAATTCCCTTTGAGAGATGTCAATGGAAGATGGTTTCTGGTTGGCTCACACATGAGCTTCGTCTAACACCAGATCTTTAAAGAAGATAGGACTGTTTCTGGAGGAAGACAGATCTATGAGCAATATGGCAGAGTTCGTGGAAGCGAGGCCAAGCTATACCAGAAACAAGTTTGGGGAAAACAATAGAAGAAATGACACAACTGGATGCTACCAACAGCTACACATAGGATTTTTGCAGGTGATGCAGAATGGGTTCCATATATGAAGACTGGGGTACTAGGAAATACTGCGATGCTTTATGAAGAAATTAGGACCTTACCAGTTAATTATTGGGTTGAGTAAAACAGGGTAGGGAAAGTGTGGAAGGGTGTCCACACTTTTGTTCTAACTGTTTTTGGAGTTAAAGCAAATCTTCAAGAAAGGAAAGACTGTGAAAAAAAAGAGTACCCAAAGTTCTTGATCATTCAGCAAAAAGAGAACAAGAAGAGATCACCTTTATGTAAGAATTTGCAGAAGTGTTATATGGGGTAACAGAGAATACAGGTAGTGGAATGAGGTGTGGAGAGCTGAGCGAGAATCAACAAGCACTGTCTGGAATTATTTGAAATCAGGCTGCCTAAAGTGTCAAGGACTTCCTGGGAGCACCCTATTGTTACAATTAACTCTGGAGGGGAGAAAGCTAAGGCCATAGAAACTTATCAGATGATAAGTTGGTTAAAACAGATTATGGATTATTTGGAATGCTTGAAAATCAAATCTGGTGCATTTCATACATATAAAAATAGCAGTATGATAGCCTAAATAATTATAAGAATTTAACATTTACCCTTCATTGAAGTCTATTGGATTTGATTTTTATACAAAATATTAATTAGATGAAACAGATTCAATACCTGAAGTAAATGTACAGGCTTAAAACCACTTTATCCTGAAATAGCTTAATAATTTATCCAAAGAAAAGTATGTTTTGCTTGTTTGTTTAGCTTGAACTGGATCACCTGGACAACTGCCTCAATTTTTTCTCTCAGCATTTAGATACGTGTTGTCCAATATGTGAGCTATTGAACTCTTATAATATGGCTGATCTGAATTGAGATGCGCTGTAAGTTATAATACAAACCAGACTTAGAAGACTTATGAAAAATAATGTAAAACATGTTATTAATAATTTTTATATTAATGTCATGTTGAAATGATAATATTTTGGATGTATTGGGTTAAATGTATTGTTAAAATTAATTTCATCTTTCTTTTTCTTTTTAATGTGGCTACAAGAAAATTTTAAATTACGGATGCACTGTATATTTTTATTGCACAGTACTGATTTAGACATTACCTTCATAACATATTTAATAAGAATTCAAAAATCTGATGAATGTCCCAACAGAAATAGTTGGCTCTTTTCTGTAGCATAATAAATAACAGTTTTGGGTAAATGAATGCTTGGTTTTAATATTTTAATATATCTTCAATATAGTAACATTATACTTGATCAGTTTCTATGTGCGATCAGTAAATACTAAACATATTTCAGCTAACTGCCCTTGAGAGGCAAAATGTTTTAGAATGCCGCTAATGTTTCTTCAAGTAGTCACTATCAATGATTATAAAACATTAAACATTAGAAACATTTGAATTCTCTATCCACTTCATTATTTACATTGTGAATATTTGCTTTTTGTTCCTAAATTTACGTATGTTCTGCCTGAAATAAATATTCTATTTTTGTAGTCATCTACTTCACTGGCATAAACACCTGATTGTCCATGAGAATTACTGGCTTAGATTTGGGCAAAAAAAAGAAAATCTGTGTGGAAAGAAAAAGATTCATTTATATTTTTATGTTTTTTTGTGTTTTGCAGTACACGAGCCTCTCACTGCTGTGGCCTCTCCCGCTGCGGAGCACAGGCTCAGCGGCCATGGCTCACAGGCCCAGCCGCTCCGCGGCATGTGGGACCCTCCCGGACCAGGGCACGAACCCGTGTCCCCTGCACTGGCAGGTGGACTCCCAACCACTGTGCCACCAGGGAAGCCCCATTTATATTTTTAATATTAAGTTAATAGTTTAGGAGAGTGTGCCTTTAACATTATTACTATCATGATTTTAAATATCAAGATCACTGAAAAAAGCCTATCTTAAATCAGGATATGGTCTCTTCCAATTCTAAGTTTATACTGACCTCTATAGGCTATTATGTCCTAATCTATTTCTGGCTTATTCTTAAAGAACATATGGTGAAATATTTAAAAATGTTTACATTTAGGATTAGTCATAAAATACTTTTTATAGGCCTTTTTTCTCCTTATAAATGCACAATTTTACTCATCCTTTAAGACAATTTAATTCGAGGGCCCAAGGTGTTTTATCCCTCAATAGTTTCAGTGTTGGTCTACTGAGGACAGGGGAACTAAATAACAAAATCCCTAATTTACAGTGAAATATGACCTGATTATTTTCCATTAAAAATCTGTTCTATTTTCACAATGTTTCATAGCTATAGCCCATTAAGAAATTAGCTTTAAAGTTGATACAGAAATTTGTATAAAGGCAGGAAAACCTTGGGACCAAAGGTAAGTCTGATATCAGTTAACCTTGATGGAAGGACACTAATTCTAGGTTAAACTGGGAACTTTTAAAGTGTTGTGCAAGATACTAAACCATTTCCTTATGGATATGGGTGAGGAATTACAGGAGAGGGTGAAAGGTTACAGACCGCTGGCTTCTGGGCACAGGCATCTCCAGTAACATTTAGTGAGGAAGGAATTTTCTGCGGATGATCACTAGACAATATAGAGAGGAGCATGGCAGCAGCAACCAGCCAAGGCAGCAGTGGAAATTGTCCCATAGGTCATCATTGGTTATCTACAACAGGAACTCTATATACTCCACATGCTTCCTTAAATTGCCAGCACCTGAATGAGATACTGAACTAATTTCTTCCCAGTCTATACATAGATAGTAAGAAACGGAAAACCTCCACCTCTTAAAAGAAGAGTCTCGGGCTTCCCTCGTGGTGCAGTGGTTGAGAATCTGCCTGCCAATGCAGGGGACACGGGTTCGAGCCCTGGTCTGGGAAGATCCCACATGCCGCGGAGCAACTGGGCCCGTGAGCCACAACTACTGAGCCTGCGCGTCTGGAGCCTGTGCTCCGCAACAAGAGAGGCCGCGACAGTGAGAGGCCCGCGCACCGCGATGAAGAGTGGCCCTCGCTCACCGCAACTGGAGAAAGCCCTTGCACAGAAACGAGGACCCAACACAGCCAAAAATAAATAAATAAAATTTAAAAGAAAAAAACTTTCTTAAAAAAAAAAAAAAGAAGAATTTCAACAGTGTTAATTATCAGGGAGCAGAAACTACAGCAGCTCAGCAGTAAGTATGAGGTAGGCTCCAAAAGGTACAATGCCATGAAGTCCAGAATGTCGGTTCTATATTACTCTGTAATAATAAACACTCAAGAAGGAGTAGTGCATGACTATGAGATATCTATAACTAATGTTTAGAAAGACCTTTCATTATTCATGCTTATTCTGGAGGAAAAAGTCAGTCATGGACTATGCTTTATCAATTTAATATGAAGCCTGACTACTTTTGTTTTTCTTAAACTTGTACTTTAATATAATCTGAGAAATAGGGATAATCGAATGGTCTCCTTCCAGATCAGATAGTAATTTCCAGAGTATTATAGAGCAAAGATGTGTTTTGATCCTTTTTATGACTTGAAAATAGGCATGGATTGCCAGAAAAAATATTAAGTATTTTCCTTTACACTGAAGATATGGTTTTATTGCCATACAGGTAAATTCTGAAACCAAAATTATTATTTGGGTAGATACTCTCACAATACTAATGACTGATAGTCAATAAGCCTAAATTTCAGAGTAACTTATTTAGTTACATTAGGGTAAATTTTGTGCCCAGTTCATCCTGGGGATTACACTGGTCTAAGCTGATTTTTATTAATGTATTATTGAAACATTTACTATTAACAGGATAAACTTGGTAACCCTGCTTTACATTTTTCTCAGGCTAAAATTATCACAATCATGCTCTACTTGGGAGCTTTGATTCTTTGTTCATCCATAAGTGAGAATGAGCCCAGAATGTTTCCTGAGGAAAATCTTAAGCCTGCCTATAGTATTCCAGAATTCTCTCAGCCCACTCCTGTGCATGTCTATTCTGACCTGTGTCTTGGTCTTACTCCTGAATTTCCCTGAGACTATTAATTTTAAATTCCATTTATTTTAATGCCAAAGTTTATATCTTGTCTTTAATTGGCAACATAGAGCATGCTCACATTCTTGCCAAAGAATATAACCTTGAGCTCTCTAATGCTCAAAAAGATCTAATCTTTTGATCTAATGACCAAAAGCTCAGTTATGAAAAATGATATTTTAGGAGGATTGCCAGAAGGCTCTGCAGTCCATCCTTTCCTCCATCAGCATATCTTAAACTATCTTCCACAGAATATTAATTATGATAGATATTAATACATGTTTCTTGGAAAAGAAAAAAGGGTTTTTAAAAGTCAAATGTTTCAAGTGTTAACATGCAACACCAATCACAAGAATATAATACGCAGTACCACCCAAACATATTTGAAATATTTTCGGGGGTGGATACCTATTAGCATTTCTAATATTTTTGGAAATTGCCCACTTGAGATCTTCTAAAGTTGATCCCTGAATCAGGTCACACCATAGGAGAAATGAGCAATTAGCATTTTTTAAAACTCCTAATTTACTTATTTTTACTGATTTGTGCTTTGGCATTATGACTTTGACTTGTACTATAAGAAGTAGCCTGGAGAAACTGCTCCTACTGAATTGCTGATTTGTACTGAAAACATGTTTTGGGTTATCGTCGAACACAAATCTAAAAAAGCCATCATTTTAACTCTTTCACTGTTGGCAAGGAGACAATCTGTTAATTATAACTAATAATTCTTTCTTTGCTTTACTATTGGTTTACAACTAATGGTTATATTGTCCCTTAGTGGGTATCACAATAATTAGGAGTAGATAATTCTGACAGTTAGTGAGTGGAGGTTAGTAATACTAACAAATCTGTCTCATAAAGCATAATCTCACATAATAAAGTACTGTCCAATCTAAAATGCAAATAATGTCTCTTTGAGAAACTCTAGCCGCTAAGAAGCTTATAGTCAAATTTATCACACACCTCTAAAATATGATCAAACTCTTATGATTACTGAGGCTATATAATTTATTATCCAAACTTGACAACTTGACTCTAAAATATATATATATATATATATATATATATATATATATATATATATATATAAAGCATCAAGAACAGCCAAAACAAGTATGAAGAGTAAGGTATAGAAACCCTTCCAGATATCAAGACTTACTTTAAAGCAACTATAATTAAAACCACGTATTTAGAGACGCAACTATAAAACTATGTGTTAGTAAACTATGTATAGATGGACAACTCAATCCATAAAATAGAATAGAGTTCAGAAACAGACACATGTGTATGAAATGTGACATATGACGGCAATGGTATTGCTGCCATATGAGATGAGAGAGAAAGGATTATTATTCTAAAATTCATACTAGAACAATTGGTTATCCATAAGAAAAACTAGAATACAGGTGGACCTAGTGGTATGTTGGTGCTAGATCAAACCGACCAGTTGCTAAATAAATAGTCAAGAATTTCACAAGTGTATTGTTAAAACAATGGTAGATGGGAATCAGCCACAGTGGGAGTATTTATACTGGAAATCTGCAAATGCTACATATCGGGGCTATTTTTCCCCCCCTGGAGAGGCAGTTTACCATCACATCATTGCCTGGATTTACACCTCATACCATACACAAAAATCAGCTCTAAGTGGATTAAAAACCTAAGTGTTTAAGAGCAAAACATTAAAACTAGAAGAAAATATACAAAGGAAAATATCTCTAAAATCTTGGTACTAGTAAGCAGTTCTAAACAACAAAATCATGTAACTTAAGGATCAAGTTTGTCAAATTTGACTACATTATAGTCAATTTTAAACTACGCTAAGGTGTCATCAAAGGACACCACAAAAAAGTGAAAGAATAAGTCCAGACTGGGAGATGTAATTGCTCCACACATAACAAAGAATTTGTATCCAAAAATATATTAAAACCATCTACAAATCAATAAAGTATAGATGGATAACCCAACTGATAAATGGACAAAAAACTTGAAAAGGCACTTTATTCAGAAGATGATGTTGCAATGGTCAATAACAAAAGTTCTCAATCTTACTAGTTATCAGGGAAATGCAAATTGATAGTATAATGAGACATTTCACTTCTCTCATGTTAGCTGAAGTGTGACAAACCCAAGTGCTGAGAAAGATGTGGAGCAATTCTCATACACTGCTAGAGAAAGTGTACATTGGTAAAACCACTTTGAAGAGCAATTTGCAACAGTCAATAAATTGAAGACATTGTAGCAAGATTGCTAGTTGGTCCCTAACATTCATTCGTTATGATCATCTCTTGGTGGAGGGGGAGGAGCAATTCTATTTGTAATGTTTTATTTCTTGAAGACAGGGGAAAGTTCATGGTTATGACGTTATTCTCTTTACCTTTCTGTAGGTCAAAATATTTCAAATTTTAAAGATGTTTGTATTAATAGCTTATTGGGTGATACTTCACTTTCTTACACTTTGCATTTAATTGCCCATTAGGCATCCAGATGAATCCCCTTACGGAGATGAAAATGTGGATCTGCCCCTCTGTCTTGGAACTCTGTACTACTTGCACGCCACTCCTTCTTAACTGGATTTGGTACGTCTTCTGATCTCCCATAATTGTAGAGTCCCTAAAATGCCTTCCCAAGGATTGTGATAAATCAAACTTGTGTAGAAGCTATGATCTTTATAGTGGAGATACCACTTTATTTTTGGATTGCATACAAGAGGTCAATCTCATATAAATAACTATAAGCCTACCTGAGGAAAAGACACAGCTCTGCAGTCATAAATTGCAACTGAGTAGCTCTCTAGATGATCAATTAAGATTAACTGCTATATGGGTTTTATCCATAAAGGTATCAAGGGATCTCTTTTCTCAGAATATCTTCAGGGACTAATCACTATAAAAATAACTGGAACTTTTAGTGAATACATTCCCTGGAGATGTCCATTATCACCTATGGACAGGGTTCTAAATGTTTCCTCAACAGCTCGTGACATTCAGTAGAATCAATAACATGTTTGAATTATTACTATGTCTTATCTAACTCATTTAAAATTTTTAAATGTGCAAACTTCTTGTAACATCTTAATAAGGACAAGAAATTAAAATGCGTTCTCAATCGCAAATAGTGATAGAATTGGAAGCACCCAAATGAGTAGAAATATCCCAGTAAAACTTGGCCTAGGCACTGGGCTTCAGAAATAAGTTGAGAACATAAGTGGGAAAAAAAAGATGCAAAAGTTGAAAAACGAGACGCGTTCGGGAGTTGAACTAGAAGAGTAATCGCGGAAGGAGACAGCCTCGGGTTTCCGGAACGCGCATGCGCAACCCCAGCACTGCGCCCTCCGCCTCCCCAGGCCACGAAGGAAGTGACGCAACTGAGGGGCGGGGTGGGCTCTGCGCCGGAAGTGGCTTGTAGTTAGTAAATAAGCACGAAAAGGCGAGAGGAGCTGTCTCCATCTTGTTAGTATCTGCTACTCCTGCGACGCCGTGAAGATGGGGAGCGTCTTGGGGCTGTGCTCCATGGCGAGCTGGGTAAGGTGGTTTTTAGCGGCCTTCGGGGTGCTAGCGTGAGAGACAGAAGAAAGGCACCAGAGCTGGGCGGGTGAGGCCTAGAGAGACCGTGGTACCCCACCCAACGGGCAGTACCTTCCTTCCCCATTTTCTCCCTTTCTCGCCTGGCCACTCCGACTCAGCTTCGGGGCCCTGAGTCTTTCGAAGAGCTGACCGGGGTGGCCGTGAGGAGCAGTGGACGTGAGAAGTTGACCCCGATGGGAGAAGTGTAGCAGAGAGCTGGTAGTCTCCCTCCCCTACCCGTCTTTCGTGAAAGCTTTTCCCGATTCTTCCAGGCCCCCTTTTGTCCGATTTTTCTTATGTCTGCCTAGGCTATTTCTACAAAGGTTTTAGGCCCCTTCCTTTTGTGGAGTACCCCATCTCTTCTCGTCATCTCTTCCCAGCGACCTCAGACTGCAGCACTGTCATCCCTGGAGGCATGTCGGCCTCTTTGTTCTGTCGCGCAGGCTACAAATAAGTGACGGATATGTAGGGCAGCTTGGCAGTAATACTGATATAGTTATATCCTTTTTAAATGGTCCTAACTCTGCGACTGGGTCCTCGACCTCAATGGTATGAGAAAATTAGGTACTTCTCAAGTAATAATTTATGTATCTGGAAAAGCAGGTCAGTTCTGTGGTATTAAATACCAGTTTTTTGACATAAAGATGCTTGCGTAATTTGACATCTCACTTTTAATTAGGTGCACGTTGCATTTTGATTAGATAGCGTTGTTAGAGTGACACTATTCTTCATTATAGTGGCAAGATTTCTTGTTTCATGTGGTACAAATAAATTTGAGTTTGATATAACCACTCCCCCGCTCCCCAATAGACAAAATTTGACTTTACAGTTAATAAAGATATTTGTAATATGGGGCGAGATATTTGGGTTCAAGTCATATTTCTTTAATCCATGATTTATAAATTCCACTTATAACAATTGCTGGTCTGACTTCTCAGATGACCCCATTATATACATTAGCCAGCATTTTTAGTGTTTTACATACCTTACCTCTTTTTAAAAAGTTTTTGATATGGCTTGAACTATAAGTGTTAAATTTTAGTTAAATAATACATAGAGGTTACTCCAACCCAGGTCATTGTCTTGATTATGTTATTTTTTTCTTGTAGTTCGGTGTGGAAAGCTGGTATATTTTTCTTTCTTTCAAAGCTCAGAAAGTAGAGAATCACTTGAACCCATTGAGTATCTTATAAGAGGCATATTTAGTGTAATAATTTAAATGTATTACAAAATGATTATTATAGAATTGTCTTAATTTGGAGGATGTTTAATTCGATTTGTAAAGTCAGATTTTGTCCATTTATCAAGTGGGCCTGTTATTTGTATATAGTAAGTCATTAACTTAGATCAGTTAAGCCAGAATTAAAATGAACCTCATTCTTCCCTTGCTCCAGTTTCTTTAGACTTAATCAATTTTTGTAAAGGTTTTTTGTTTTATAAAACTGTAGAAAATACCTCAACTATGAAAAAAAGTATAAAAAGATTACATGTAACACTACTGTATAGAGATTAGAGTGTTAATTTTTTAATTTCATTTTGTGGTTTTTTTGTTTTGTGTTTTTGCTGTTAAGTGGCCTAGAATTAGATTGATCTTAATCCTTGGTTCAAGCATGGTTATTTGATTGATGATTACTTTAAGCATTATTATAAACCTCTGTGGACCTCCTGCCTAATCCTGTAACTACATTACCAGCAATATATGCCTGCTTAAGTGCTTTTCCCCACCCCAATTTTACAATGCTGTTAGTGAATAGCATTGATATTTTGAATCACTGTACTTTATATACAGTAACTATCACTTTTTGCCCAAGATATTTAATGTAGTTAAGTAATTGAGAAGAAGGAGCTTGTGATTCCTGACTGCTTATTTTGTGCAGCCTCTGCTAGATTTTTATTTTTTAGTACAATGACTTGATTTTGTAGAAATGATTCACAGTTGTTATGAATAGCCAAGCAGTGCAGAGTACAAAATGTAAATGTCACCAACAAAGTCCCACCACCAATAACATTTCTTCTCTCTCAATGCATATATACAGTTGGATGAATGAACAGACAAAAATACCTTGTTAAGGAACGGTAGCATGGTGGACATGTATTTTTAAAGAATTTAATTTTTTTTCTGAATTTAACAAAAGAATATAAAAGTAAAGGAATTGCTGAATGTTAAGTAAACATTTCTTCATCAGGAGATGAAAGAGTTCTCTAAGGAGGTGTTTCTAGAGCAGTGGTTCTCAGCTGTCCCACAGGGAATATTTGGCAATGTCTGCAGGTATTTTTCATTGTCACAACTTGGGATAAGGGGTGCTAATAGCATCAAGTGGGTAGGATACTGCTAAATATTTCACAATACACAGGATAGTTCTCAACAACAAAGAATTATTTGGCCCAGGATGTGAGTAGTGCCATGGCTGAGAAATCCTGCTTTATCCTCTTCACTTGGCCAGTGTAAGAAAGGGAATGAAATTTAAGAGTCTTAGCTGCTCTTTAAAAAAGCATTCAACTAATCATCCTATTTTCACCTCTACCTTCAGCCTCACTTATGGAGGCACCTGGTGCCACCAATTCCTGATGTATTCGAGGATTCTATACAAATTTTATTGCTTAACTTTTTCCTTACTTTCTCCTTTGATGGTTTATAATTCAACTTTCTTGACCCATTAAATCAGTTATTATTTTGTTCCTTACAGTTTATTCTCCTGGGTTTTGTTTTTTTTTTTACTTTTTAAGTTTATTCCTTCTGTTAAAAATCCTTTTATTTTTCATTTTATTGGTGTTTCTAAAGTAATTCATATATTCAGTTTGCCATCTTTAACCAGAATTCCTTTGTATTATTTTTTATATATGGCTGTATTGTGTTATAACCATAATTCCCACAGTTGTTTAATCTTAGAACTAAACCAGTCATCCTTAAAATATCTGGGACCCAGTAGCATCAGCACACTAGGAGACTTACTGGAAACACTGACTGGGCCCCAGCATTCTATTTTAATATGCTCTCCTCGTGATTCTGATGGAAAACCACAGTTCTACACTTAAATGGATTCAAAACTCAAAGCATTCTTTTTTACCATGGCTTCTCCCAGTTTTTTTTTTTTTTTAATGTTAATGTCATCTCATAATTGACCAAATTTGGTCGACCAGTAGATTTTTTCAAAAAGGATTTATGGATGATGAAATCCCTGAATTTTTCATATTTAAAAATGCCTCATATGTTTTTGAGAGACATTGTAGACTGGTATAATAGTATACCCATTTCCTTCAGGACTTTGTAGTTATTTCTATGAATTGTGTTCTGTCTTATCCCACCCTGGTAGTCATTCCCTTCCAACACATCTCATATACATAATTGACCTGTTTCTTCTGCTTGGGTATCTGAAGAGCTTTACTTATCTTTGAAATTAACCAAGTATGTCTGACTTCAAATCTTTTATCACTTTTTTTTTCTGGAAAATATCGTTCTTTTGAAAATACAGACTTATTTCTTTAAGGAAGTTGTTATTGTATTATATCTTTGAATGTCCTTTTTTGTTTTATTTATTTAGAGGATTCTCTATTTTAAGGGCATGAGTTACTTTCATGTTATATTGTCTTAGTTTTCCTTCCATATTATTTTTCCTATTTTTATTTTTGTCATTTTTTTAGTTGATATAATTTACATAAAATTCATACTTTGTAGTATGTGGTTCTGTGAGTTTTGACAGATCATGTAGTTGTGTAACCACTACAGAACATTTATCACCTTAAAGAATTATGCCATCCCCATCCTGGAGAATCCCTGTTTTTTTTTCAGAGTCCTCCCTTTCCAGAATGTCACGTAAATGGAATCATACAGCATATAGCCTTTGGAGTCTGGCTTCTTTTACTTAGTGTAATCCATTTGAGATTCATTCATATTGTGGTGTGTATTAGTAGTTTCTTCCTTATTGTTGCATAGTATTCCATTGCTTGGACGTACCACAGCTTGTCTGTCTACTCACCAGTTGAGGGGCATTTCCAGATTTTGGTGGTTAAGTAGCTGTAAGCACTCCTGTAAAGTTTTTTTCTGTGACTATAACTTCTTATTTTGTTTACCTAAATACCTTGCAGTAGGATGGTTAAATCATATGGTAAATATACATTTCACTTATAAGAAATTGCCAAACTGATTTCCAAGATGGTCATATTAGTTTTTATTCTCACCAGCAAATATTTTCTTTAAGTCTGTGGCTTGTCTTTTCATTCTCGGAATGGTGTCCTTCAAAAAGTAGAAGTAATTGTGCTTTCTATATTGATTTGCTTTGGCACTTTTGTCAAAAACTTCTTTACCATATTTAAGTCTGTTTTTGAACTCTGTTCCTTTTATGTGTCCATACTTTTGCCTAAATTACCCTATTTTAATTACTGTAGCTTTAAAGTTAGTCTTGAAATCAGGTAGTGTGAGTCTTCCAACTCTGTTCTTTTTCAAAATACTTTGGGCTACTCTAGTTCTTTTGCCTTTCCATAAAAGTTCTAGAAGCAGCTGGTTTGTTTCTACCAAACTCCTGCTGGAATTATGATTGGAATTGGGTTGAATTCATAGATCAGTTTGGAAAGAATTGATATCTTAATATGGATTCTTCCAATCCATGAGCCCGTTTATCTTGCCATTTATTTAGATCTTTGATTTCTTTCATTAGTGTTTTTTAATTTTCATCATTTGAAAGCTAGTGTATATTTTATTAGATTTATACTTAAGTATTTCTTTTTGTTGGTTTAATTTCAGTTTCCAGTTGTTTGCTGCTAATACTCAGAAGTATAATTGATAGATATGTCCATACTGATCTTGTGTCCTGTGACCTCATTAAACTTTCTTGTAGTTCTAGTAACATTCTTGTAAGTTCTTCGGGGTTTTTCATGTTGACAATTATGTGTGGAAGAAAGCAGTTTTATTTCTTCCTTTCCAAAGTATATACCTTTTCTTGCCTTGTTATATTGGCTGGGACCTCCAGTGTGCAGTCGAATACAAGTGGTGAGAGCAGAGATTCTTGGCCTTGTTTTGGATCTTAAGGGAAATCATTCAGATTTTCACCATGAAGTATGGTTGACAGCTATAGTTTTTTGTTTTTTTGATAAATGTACTTTATCAACTCGAGGATATTCTGTTTGTTTGCTGAAAATTTTTTAGTTTGTTTTATAATGAATAGGTATTGAGTTTTTCAAATGATTTTTCTGCTTCCACTGAGATGGCCAAAATGGTTATCCTTTAGTCTATTAATGTGGTGAAATGATTTTTTTTGTTGTTGTTTTTGTTTTTGTGGTACGCGGGCCTCTCACTGCTGTGGCCTCTCCCGTTGTGGAGTACAGGCTCCGGATGCGCAGGCTCAGCGGCCATGGCTTGTGGGCCCAGCTGCTCCGCGGCATGTGGGATCTTCCCAGACCGGGGCACGAGCCCGCGTCCCCTGCATCGGCAGACGGACTCTCAACCACTGCGCCACCAGGGAAGCCCTGTGGTGAATTGATTTGATTGATTTTTCAAAAGCTTAATCAGCCTTGCTTTTTCCCAGCTAAACCCCACCTGATCACAATGTATCCTTTTGTATATTTTTTCTAAGACTATTTTCTTTTAAAGCAGTTTTAGTTTCACAGAAAAATGAGAGGTAGAGATTTTCCATATATCCCCTGCCCCGACACGTGGAAAGCCTCCCCCATTGCCAACATTCCCCACCAGAGTGGTGCATTTGTTACAATTAATGAACCTATCAATACATCAACACATCACAATCACCCAAAGTCTGTAGTTTACATTAGAGTTCATTCTTGGTGCTGGACATTCTGTGGATTTGGACAAATGTATAATGACATGTATCCACCATTATAGTAGCATACAGAGTAGCATACAGAGTAGTTTTCCTGCCCTAAAAATGCTCTCTGTGCTTTGCCTGTTCATCCCTCCACCCACTCCTGATCTGTTTGCTGTCTCCATAGTTATGCCTTTTCCAGAATGTCATACAGGTGGAACCATACATGTATGTATGTAGCTTTTTCAGATTGGTTTCTTTCAGCTAGTAATATCTATTTAAGGTTCCTCCATGTCTTTTCATGGTTTAATAACTCATTTCTTCTTAACATTGAATTATATTCACTGTCTGAATGTACCAGAGTTTATTTATCCATTTACCTACTGAAGGACATCTCGTTTGCTTCTGAGTTTGGGCATTTACAAATAAAGCTGCTATAAACATCCATGTGCAGGTTTTTGTGTGAACTTAAGTTTTCAACTCCTTTAGTTAAATACCAAGGAATGCAATTGCTGGATTTTATGGGAAGAAATGTTTGGTTTTGTAAGAAACTGCCAAACTGGGGGGATTTTGATTTGGATTGCATTGAGTCTGTAGATCAAGTTTGAGGAACTGACATCTTAACAATATTGAGTCTTCCTAATCCATGAACATGGAATATCTGTCCATTTTGTAGTTCTTTGATTTTGCTAATCAGAGTTTTGTAGTTTTCCTGATATTGATCTTGTACATACTTAGTTAGACTTATACTAAGTAATTTATGTTTTTGGATGCTAACATAAATGTTATTGTGTTATTTCAAATTCCACTTTTTCATTGCTGGTGTATAGGAAAACAATTGACTTTTGTACATTAACCTTGTATTCTGCAACCTTGCTGTAATCGCTTAGTTCCAGGAGTTTTTTTGTTGATTTTGCACTTTCTATGTAGATGGCAATGTCACCTGTGAACGAAGACAATTTAATTTTTTTCTACTAATATGTATACCTTTAATTTCCTTTTCTTGTCTTACTACATTCTGGACCTTCCGGGAAAATGTTGAAAAGAAGTAGTGAAAGGGAACATCTTTGCCTGATTTTAACGGGAAAACTTCCAGTTTCTCACCATTAAATATGATGTTGTCTGTAGGTATTTTGATGATGTCCTTTACCAAGTTCAGAAAGTTCTCCTCTATTCCTAGTTTATTGAGAGTTTTTATCATGAATGAGTGTTGGGTTTTGTCAACTGCATTTTCTGTATCTAAAATGTGATCATATAATTTTTCTTATCTTCTTGATGTGATGGATTACATTAATTGATTTTTGAATGTTGAACTAGTCTTGCATTTCTGGGATAACTTGGTCATGGTGTGGAATTCTTTGTATACATTATTGGATTTGATTTGCTAATGTTTTGTTAAGACTTATGCCTCTATGTTCATGAGAGAGGTTAATCTTTTATTTTCTTGTAATGTGTTTGTCAGGTTTTGTTATTAGAGTAATGCTGACTTCATAGAATAAGTTAGGAGGTATTCCCTCTACTCCTGTTCTCTGAGACTGTAGAGAATTGATATAATTTGCTCCTTAAGTGTTTAGTAGAATTCACCAGTGAACCTGTCTGGGCCTAGTGCTTTCTGTTTTGGAAGGCTATTAATGATTGATTAATTTTCTTTAATAGAGGCCTGTTCAAATTGTCTCTTTCTTATGTGAGTTTTGGCAGCTTGTATCTTCCAAGGAGTTGGTCCATTTATGAAGGTTATCAACTTTGTTGGCATAGAATTGTTCATAGTATTCTTTCATTATCCTTTTAATGTCCATAGGGCTTGTAGTGACATCCCCTCTTTGATTTCTGGTATTAGTAATTTGTGTTCTCTCTTTTTTTCTCAGTTAGCCTTACTGGGGGCTTATCAATTCTGTTGATCCTTCCAAAGAACCAGCTTTTGGTTTCATTGATTTTTCACTATTTTCTATTCCTAATTGCATTGATATCTGATCTAGTTCTTATTTTTTCTGTTTATTTTTGATTTAATCTGCATTTCTTTTTCTAGTTTCCTAAGATAGAAGCTTAGATGGTTGATTTTAGATTTTCTTTTCTGATAAATGCATTCAGTGCTATAAATTTCCTCAAAGCACTGCTTTCACTGAATCCCACAAGTTTCTATAAATTGTGTTATTTTCATTTAGTTCAAAAATTTTTTTAAATTTCTCTGGAGATTTCTTTGACCTATGTGTTTATTTTAAAAAGTGTATTGTTTAATCTCTAAGGATTTTGGGATTTTCCAGTTATCTTTTTGCTGTTGATTTTTAGTTAATTGCATTGTAGTCTGAGAGTAGTCAGTGTATGGTTTCTGCTGGTTTAAGCTTGATAATGTGTTTTATTGTCAAGAATGTGGTTTTGGTGAATGTCCTGTGTGATCTTGGAGAGGAATGTGTATTCTCTGGTTATTGGATAGAGTAGTATATAAATGTCAGTTATCCATTTGATTGGTGGTGTTGAGTTCAACTGTATCCTTATTGATTTTCTGCTTGCTCAATCTGTCCATTTCTGAGAGACAGGTGTTGAAGTCTCTTAACTGTGATAGTGGATTCATCTATTTCTCCTTGGCATTTTATCAATTTTGCATTACATAGTTTGATGCTCTGCTGTTAGGTGCATACATATTAAGAATTATGTCTTCTTGGACAATTGACCTCTATCATTATGGAATGCCTTTCTTTATCCCAGATAACTTTTGTTGTTTTGAAGTCTGCTCTGTCTGAAACTAATATAGCTATTCCTGTTTTCATTTAGTGTTAGCCTGTTGTATTTTTCTCCATCCATGTACTTTTATTCTGTATATGTGTGTATATTTAAAGTGGGTTTCTTGTAGATGACATAATTGGGTTTTATTTTTTGATCCACTCTGACAGTCTCTGTTTTTTAATTGATAAATTTAGATCTCTGACCTACAAGGTGATTATTGATAGATTTGGATTCATATTTACCATACTCGTTAATGTTTTCTGTTTGTTGCCCTTGTTTTTCCTGTTGTGTGTTGGGGGGGGGGTTGTTTAAGCATTGTATATGATTCCATTTTCTCTCTTATATAGCATATCAGTTAAATTTTTTTAACTTCTGTAAAATTTTATTTATTTACTTATTTTTGGGTTTGTTGCCCTATTTATCAGTGCATTTGGGCTGCTCTAACAAAAGACCACAGACTGGGTGGCATGTAAAGAACAGAAATTTGTTTCTCACAGTTCTAGAGGCTGGTAGTCCAAGATTAGGGTGCCTGCGTGGTTATCTTCTGTGTCTGGTGAAGGCCCTCTTTGGGTTGCAGACTGCGAACTTCTTCATATGTCTTCACATGGCCGAAGGGGTGAGGATCTCTCTCGGGTCTCCTTTATAAGAGCACTAATCCCATTCATGAGGTCTCTCCCCTTTTGATCTAATTCTTCCCAAAGGCCCTATCTCCTAACATCATCGTATGCATTAGATTTTCAACATATGAATTTCAATCTGTAGCACCATGGAATTTGCAGTGTACGTTTACAACTAATCCACTTTCAAGTAACAGTATACCACTATACACACTTCAGTATAATGCTGTACCAGTTGATAGCTAGTGTGAATACCTTGTAATAGCAGAACAGTCTTTCCTCCTTTCCTTTCTACATTACTGTCATTCACTTTATGTGTGTGTGTGTGTGTGTATATATAAACAATGTGTGTATATATATACCCACATATATGTATGTATTACAGAAGTATGTGTATAGGCATAACATATATGTGCATACATAATACATTGTTTCTCTTGTTATTTTGAGCAAACGTTAGCTCAACTAAGAAAAGTAAGTTTTTATTTCACTTTCGTTTACCCTTTCTTTATGCTCTTTCCTTTTTTATGTAGATTAGAGTTTCTGACCTATGTTATTTTCCTCATATCTAAAGAACTTTGAACATTTCTTGCAAGTAGGTCTACAATTTGGCAACAAATTCTGTTAGCTTTAATTTGGGAAAGTATTTCTACTTCTTTCAAAGGATAATTTGCAGAGTAGAGAACTATAGGTGGGTGAGTTTTTTTCTCTCAATGCTAAAATATTTCACTTCACTCTTGTTCGTGGTGTCTGAGGAGAACTCGGATATAATTCGTTACTTGTTTATCTATAGGTAAGGTGTTTTTTCCTCTGGCTCCTTTCAAGACTTTTTATTTTCTGTAGTTACAAGCGCTTTATCTAGGTGTAGGGTTTGTTTGTTTTGTGGAGGGTGGGGTATATATGTCTGATGTTAATTTGGGAAAATTCTGTCATTTAAAAAAATTTTTTTTTCCCTTCTCCTTCTGGTACTCCCATTATATTATACCATTTGTAGTTGTCTCACAATTCTTGGATGTTCTGTTGAACAAAATATCAGTCTTTACTCTCTTGGCTTTTTAGTTTGGGAAATTTCTATTGAGATAGTCTACAGCTCAGAAATTATTTCCTTAGCCATGTCTGCATTCTTCATTTCTGTTAGTGTTTTTTATTTCTAGCATTTCTTTTTGGTTCTTTTTTAGGATTTTCATCTCTGCTTCTTGTAGGCTGTCTACTTTATCCATTAGAATCCTTAACGTATTATAGTTGTTTTAAATTTTTGGTTGGTAAGTCTAACTTACCTGCCATGCTGGTTTTGATGCTTGCTCTGTCTCTTCAAATTGTGTTTTTTGCCTTTTGTTATGCCAGTAATTTTATTCCTAATAGCCAGACACTATGTACCAACTAAAAGGAACTGCTATAAATAGACTTTGGATTGTGTCATGGTGAGGTGTGGGGGAAGGAGAAACATTCCATCATTCTCTGATTAGGTCTTAGTCTTTTAATAAGCCTATGCCTCTGGACTGTGAACTTTACAAGTGTTTCTCAGTTTTTTCCTCCCCCCTTAAATGGGGGAGGATGGCTAGAATAGGTTGGAGTTGAGTATTTCTCTTCCCCTAGATTATTTATCCTCTGATAATACCCCAGCAAGTTAGACTCTATTTAACTAGTTTCTCTTGAGGTCGAGTGTTAAGAGCAGTGTTCTAGTATATTTCAGAATGGTTCCTTTTCCCCTTTGCTGCAAGAAGCAGGGGGGAATTTTTCTCTCATGTTTACTATGAGAACCTGGTTGAAGTCCTAGAGGAAAAGTTCACAAATTTGTGGGGCCTTTGTATAACTGGGTTTTCCTGGAATTTTTAACTCTCAGACTTGTCCACAGTGAGGCTCCAGCAATTCTTCAGTTATTCTCCAGGATATCCTCCCTGCACAGTGGTTCCCAAGTGAGTTTCCACTTGTGGGCTCTAGTAAGCCACGACTCCCTATATTCACTTGTCTGTCTCTTCAGTCTTGGGGGCAGTGACTTACCCTATGTCCTCACCTAGCTTATGGATCCTAGAAGAATTGTTGATTTTTTTAGTCTGCTTGGCTTTTTACTTGTTGTTAGGATGGAGTGGGGTTTCTAAGCTCCTTACCTGTGGAAATGGAAACTGGAAATCTTTGTATACTTTTTATATTGTTGACAAGATATTAGGGACTTTTTTTTTGATGTTCATAAAAGATATTGGTCTGTTGTTTCCTTATGATATCTTTGGATTTAGTATCACTTTTTTGCCTCTTCAGTTTTCTGTAAGAATTTGGGTAGAGTGGTTTGATTTATTCTTTAAATGTTTAATGGAATTCACTAGTGAAGCCGTCTATGCTTGCGAAGGTTTGTAACTACAAATTCAGTGTCTTGACTAGATACAGGGTTATTCATCCTATATATTTCTCATTGAATGATTTCTGGTAGTTTGGATTTTTCATGGAGCATGTCCATTTTATCTAAGGTGTTGAATTATTGAATAAAATTGCTCATAGTTTTCTCTCATAATCATTTGATGCTTGTAAGATCTGTAATAATGTCCTCTCATTTCCTACACTGATGATTTGTGTGTTCCCTCTCTTGCTGTTTTTTATCCTGATCAGTCTGACTATATAGGTTTCTAAATTGTAATGTTCTTCTAAAACTAGCTTCACGGACTTCCTTGTTTCCTGTTTTTTACCTCATTGATTTATCTTTATTCTGCCTATTTGGGCTACAATTTGCTCATTTAATAACTTAAGGTGGAAGCTCTGATCAGTGATTTGATATATTTATTCTTATTTAATATAGCCATTTAATGCTATAGGTTTCTTTTAAACACTGCTTTAGGTGCATTCCAAAAATGTGATATGTTATTATTTTCATTGTCTTTAATTTATTCTTTGATGTCTTTTGCCTGTGGGTTAATTAGACTATGCTATTTAGTTTCTAGAGATATCTTTGTTATTGATCAGTATTTACTTCCATTGTGGACCAAGAATCCATGTATGATTTGAATAATTTTATATTTATTGAGATTTGAGATTTGTTTTATGGCCCAGAATATAGTCTGTTTTGGTTAAGTGTTCTCTGTGCTTTTGAAAATAGTTTTTACTGTGCTTTCATTAGATGGAGTATTTCCTAAATGTCAGACACAGTTGATTAATAATGTTGTTCAAGTTTTCTATATATTTATTGGGTTTTTTTGCTTCTATTTCAATTAATGAAAGAACATAAATGTGGATTTGTTTGTTACTCTTTTTAGTTTTATTAATTCTTTCCTTGATGCATTTTGAAGTTCTCTTTTAGATGCAGAAATATTTACGATTGTATGTTGTATGTTTCCTCCATGAATATCCCATATTTCCATGTATCAATATGTCCCCTTTTATTATGAAATGGCCCTCTTTATCCCTGGTAAAATTCTTTACTCTGAAGTCTACTTTGTCTGATACTGCTGTAGCGTGGTATGTGTGTATGTATATATATATGTGTGTGTGTATGTATTATTTTTGTATATATATGTATGTACACTTTTTTCTTTATACTTTTAACCAATTGTGTCTTTGTGTTTAAGTGGGTTTCTTGTAGAAAAGTTGGATCTTGCTCTTTTATCTGACAATCTGCCTTTTAATTGGGAGTGTTTAGTCCATTTATGTGATTATAGATTATGTTTAGGCTTAAATCAACCACCTTTCTATTTGTTTTCTGTTTATCCTCTCTGTTCATTGTCTCTTTTCCTTAGTTTTTGCCTTATTTTGGATTAATTAGCCATTTCTTAGTATTCTGTTTTATGTCTTTTAGCTTACTAGCTGTATTTCTTTGTTTTGCTTTTTTATAAGTCACTTTAGGGTTTTTAGTATTTAACTTAACTACAATCTACCTTTGTGTGATATCCACTTTATTTCTAATTTAAGTGTATACAGAAGTATAGTTGAATGTCTCCTCTTCCAGCCTGTTTTTTTTAATTAATTAATTTTTTTTATTATTTATTTTTTGGCTGCATTGGGGCTTCATTGCTGCATGGGCTTTCTCTAGTTGCGGCGAGCGGGGGCTACTCTTTGTTGTGGTATATGGGCTTCTCACTGCCGTGGCTTCTCTTGTTGTGGAGCACGGGCTCTAGGTTCATGGGCTCTAGAGCGCAGGCTCAGTAGTTGTGGCCCATGGGCTTAGTTGCTCCGCGGCATGTGGGATCTTCCCGGACCAGGGATTGAACCCGTGTCCCCTGCATTGGCAGGCAGATTGTTAACCACTGCGCCACCAGGGAAGTCCTTCCAGCCTATTTGTAATTGTCACACATTTTACTTCCATCTTTGTTATAACCACCAGAATACATTGCTATTATTTTTGCTTAAAAAAATAATAATCTTTTAAGGTAATCTTTTTGATGTAAGAAAAAAATACACACTACTTCCTTTGTTCATTTCTTTTGGGTAGATCCACATTTCTGCTGGTGTAACTTTCCTTCTTGAAAGATAGATTTGTTAGTTTTTGATTCTTTATGCCTAAAAATGTCTTCACTTTGCCTTAATTTTTGAAAGATATTTTTGCTGAGTATAAACTTCTGTGCTTACAGTGGTTTTTTTCATTCAGTAATGACATTTGGCTTGCAGTATTTCTTACTAGAAATTGATACCTTTCTTTGTTCCTCTTTATATAATGTGCCTTTATTATTTTGCTTGCTTTTAAGATTTTTCTGTTTACCATTGTTTTTCAGCAGTTTATGATGTGACTTGGTGTAGTTTTCATTATATTTGTATCACTAGGGTTTTCTTGAGTTTCTTGGATCTGTGAGTTTATAGTTTTCATTAAATTAGGAACATTTTGGCAATTATTTCCTCAAAAGGACTTTCCTGTCTCCTCTCTCCTTCAGGAGCCCCAATTTCACATATATTAGGCTGTTTGAAATTGTGTCACAACACTAATCCTCTGTTTTGTTTTTTTTTTTTAGTTTTTTAATCTCTAATTATGGATCATTTCTTTTGCTATGTCTTCAAGTTCATTAGTCTTTTCTGCAGTGTCTTATCATGTACTTTTTGGTTCAGAGATCTTATTTTTCATCTCCATAAGTTTGATATGGATCTTTTAAATTATCTTCCATATCTTTCCTTGACATGCTGTGTTCTCTCCTTGAGCAAATGAAGTATAATTACAATAACATTAGAGTGCCATTATTTATAACTGAATTAAGTCATCTGTGTAATTTCAGGTTGGTTTTGATTTATTGACTTTTCTCCTCATTGTAGGTTGTTTTTTCCATACTGGCATGCCTACCAATTTTTTTATTAGCTGTTAGGTATTGTAAATTTTACCTTGATGGGTGCTGGATGTGTTGTATTTTTAAAAAACATTCTTGGGCCCTATTCTTAGACATAGGTGAGTTATTTGAAGAGAATTTGATCTTTTCAGTGTTTGCTTTTAGGCTTTGTTAAGTGAGACTGGAGTAGCTTTAGCCTTATGGCTTATTTCCACACACACCCCCTACCCCCCCCCACCCCTGCCCAATACTGTGTAATAATAATAGCCTTATAACTCTGCTCAAGGCCTTATAAAGTTCTTCCACTCTGGCTGGTAATACCACCCTCCCCACTCCCCCACCCCCACCCCACAGAGTAATTTAATCAAATGCATGTACTGATCAGTGCTCTGCTGAAGACACAAGTTGAAGCTTCTGCAGATCTCTGGAGTTCACTCTTGGTGTAGCTTTCTCCTCTCCTTGTTTCTGCCCTATGAACTTTAGCTGCCTTCACTTCCCTGAACTCTCAACTGTCCCAACTCTGTCTCCTCAATTCAGTAGACTGCTGTCCTCTGTCTGGATTCTCCTCCCTGCACTGGAAACTCTTTCCCAGGCAGAAAGATTGGGACAGTCATAGAGTTCACACTGTTTCATCTCTCTCAGAAACTAGTGTCCTACATTGCCTATTGTTAATTGTCTGAAAAACCATTGTTTCATTAATTTTTTTCCCTTGGATTAAGGCAGTAGGGTAAGTCTGGTCACTGTTACTCTATCTTGGCTTGAGTTTATGGTACTTAATCCCAGACTTTATTCATCGATCAGATTTTATTTTCAGCTGTTTTTGTTTTGTTCCATGATAGTTAATTACTGTTTTTTTAAGCATGTTTTTCCCCTTCTCATTTCTTCTCAGCCTTGCAATCCTCCTTTTCAGCTTGTTCTATTCTTTTCATTTTGAGCTCTCCTTTTTGCTTCAGGTGTACCAATTTTAGGGAATTTCCTCTTCTTACTGAGTTATGTTTTATTTCAGATTGGATTTTTCAAATGCCTTTTTTTTGTCTGAGGGGACATGTTTGCTTATTTTTATGTTTTGCTAAAGTGTGTTTGCATTGTTTCCACGACATTTATTTTTATCTTACTGAAGTTTAGTATAAGTGGTTCTTATCCTACCTTATATTGGTTACTATAGTGTGTCTGGCTTCTACAATTCTCCCTTCCTGTGGTATCTGATGGTATGGTGGAGCTCAGCCTAGATTATATTCAATTCTTTTGAGGATACTTTCATTTTGCCTTTCTGAGATATTGTTAAATTCCATTACTAGTATTTGCCTCTCCTGCTGAGGGAGATATTCTTTTTCCCTAGGATATACTACTAGTTTAGTGTGGAGTTCTGTTAGACAATGCTAGCTAGCCTCACTTGTTCACTTATCCTGTTTTGCCTGATTCTAATAGAAAATTTTACTGTTATCACTACTACCAAGTCAGAAGAGGGAAAAGATAAGGATATCAATTCACTTCTTTTCCTCCTCTGGCGTATCTGAGAAATATCAGACTTTTGTGAATTCACCAGCATGATTTCTGGGGTTAAAAGGCAGGAGTTGGAGATCAGCTTGTAAGTGTGAATATTCCATTCCTTTTCTTAGCTAAACTTTGGTTGCTGCTGCTGTTTTTTCCCCCTTTTGTTGTTTTAACTGAGTTTACTCATTTTGCTTGATATAAAGGGCAAGCACTTTTTGGTTTTACTTTGCTTCAGTTTTACCCAGAAGTTACTAAATTTTATAGTTTATAGATAATATATGTGAACCAAATCTCTTGGTAATTACTTTAACTCCAATCCTTTCTTTTTTGAGTAGACAGAATGTAAGTTTTCACTGTATCATTTTAAACTATACTGACTTTTAAAGTTCTTTTTCCAGATACCATGTTTGTGTGGCAGTGCCCCATGTTTGCTGTGCCGATGCTGTCCTAGTGGAAACAACTCCACTGTAACTAGGTTGATCTATGCACTTTTTTTGCTTGTTGGAGTGTGTGTATCTTGTGTAATGTTGATACCTGGAATGGAAGAACAACTAAATAAGGTTAGTTTTCTTTTTTTTTTTAAATGATTAACTGAACCTTTAGTATGTATATGCATAAAACTGCTTCTTGTGTATTGGAAACAGAATACTGTAAAAAGGAAGAATACTTAATCCGAGTTTTAGTAGTTCATGATCATTTAGGAAAGACAAACAGTGAAAGGCAGCTTATTAAAATTCTCTGATGGTAGGGCAGAAAATGTGTTGTGTTAATATGAGGAAATCAGTAATTCTAACCAGGGAAATGTCAGAATCACTGTGGGTCTCATGGAAAAAGGGACATTCTAAGAATCAGTAAATTTTTGTATGCAGAAATTGAAAAATAGGAAGCAGAATGAGGATAAAAGCTTTTTGAGCTAAGTATGTATGCCTTAGGAAGATTTATCTGATAATTAGGATAGAAGGCAGCAGTTAAGTATGGTGGCTCTTGGAATGGTGTAATCAAGAAGGGCATAGAGGGCCTGAAATAATTCTCTGAATGTAGAATTGACTGAATCTGGATTTAAATATTGGCAGTGATAGAATAATAAATAATAACCAGGTTCTGATCCTAGATAACTGAGAGGAAACTGTTGCTGTTAACTCAGGAAAAAAAAGAGAATAGGTGTTTTATTAAACTTTTTTTTTCCCCCAGGGAGTCAGGTTGTGCAAAGAGATGGGGAAAATATAATCTAGTATATAATATGTTAGCTTGTGGGTACTGCACCACATTGTGTGTGTGTGTGTGTCCAGCAGGAAGGAAAAAATTTGGGTGTGTAACTCATAAAAGAAATCAGAGATAGAGATGAAATTCAAACTATGGCAGCATATGCTGAAGAAGACCATTTGGAGTGAGGAGAGCTAGAGCTTTGACAAAAGCTCTAAAGGGAGTTGATGGAGAAAAGGGAACCTCTGAAGGAACAGTGAAAAAAGAGAACCAAGAACCTGTTTAGTAGGCCTTAGGAACAGAGTCTTAAGAATGACAGCATAATGTCTGTTTAAAAAAGGTAAAGGAGTGTGAGGATTAAGAAGTAGCCTTGGGATTTGACAGCCAGTATATGTCTAGTGTCTTGAAAAACCATTTATAGAGTGCTGACCTAGAAGGATTGGGAGGGAGAGTTAGATGGCTATGAGGAAATGGATCCAATGAGAATAGACTGCTGATTTAAGGAGTTTTGTAATGCAGATAGTAAGTCTTAGAGGGAGGCTGAATTAAAGAAGTTTTTAGGCTGGGGAGATTTAATTATTTGTATTTTGAGAATAGTCATAAGGGATCTAACCCGTGAGAGAGAATGTGATCAAGAGAAGGCATATAGAAGTTATTTTTCCTCCAAGGAAAAATGAATGACAATAGAAAATTTGAGGTTGAGAGAGTGTTTATGTCAGATAACCTCCATTTTAAACCATAGTTGTCTGCTTAGGGTTGACTTTGGGGTAAGGAAAAACAGTGTAAGTTTGGGAAATGAGCTTATTACAGTTTCAAAGTAGCATTGTACATGGCATATGTAGATGCTCAGTTAATGTTATTCAGGTCCTTCGTATAAGCAGAAGACGTTCATATGTTTTTTGTCATGGATCCAGTTGACTGTTGTTATGAACGGTTTAGTTTATAGATGTTAGTTAGTTTGTAACCCCCAATGTTTCTGCTTCTCTGCTTTCTGAAGGTCATCAGAGAATTGCATTTCCTAGAGTGCTTGTGATATGTAGGGTCATGTCTCTAGTACTGGTCAGTGAGTTATGCGTAGAAGTGATAAACATCACCCTCTACTTGGTAATGCAGATTCTCCTTTCTTTTCTGTCGCAACCTGTATATCATTTGAGATGGTGGCTTCTCTGGCAGCCTGGATTCTTTTAGTTGACTAAGTAGAACCAACCATGAAATACATCTTTGCTGTTTAAGCCACCTATATTTGGAGGTTGTTACTGTAGCAACTTAACCTAATATAGGTGATTGAATTAAAACTTAATGATGGGAATTAGCCAGGTGGTGTGCTGCTCTCATTTAAGGGCATGGGATAATTAAGGGTGTTAGTGAGTACATGTTGCAAGTGAGTATGGGTAAGTACATATTGCCATAATTGTTAAACTAAGTTGGGAAAGTAGGGTTCAAGTGAGACCAAGAAAGAGCTTATAGACTGTACAGGAGCTAGCAAAAAGAAAGTAGCACCTGCATCAACTTAAATAAAATTTTAGGTTCTTGATTTTAAAGGCACATATTAACAGCTGTATTTTGGCATATTGGTTTGCTTTAACGTTTCTAGAGGCAGTAATTCACTCTGATATATGTGAATAGTGTATCTACTCCCATTTATTTCACTTAAAAATATTTTTAAAATACTTTCTTGTACTCTGATTTCAGTGTGATTTTCTGAAATGGTCATCAGTCTTTTTTAAGATTTTAAGTTAAAAAATAAAAATACAGCCAGCCATTTTGCTGTTAATCCAAATCCATCCATTATCAGAAATAACACTTGTAGAATGAGGGACCAAAACTCAAAATGCCATCATGGTTCTCTTTAGTATTTAGAAACCGATTTAGTTACTCTGTGATTATTTACACTTTTATTGATTGTATTTTTCTCTTATACATGTGATTGAATATATCCCAGTGGAATGCAAGTTTTAAAAAAAACTTAGAATAAGTCTGCATGTTAAAATAAGCATCCACTTTAGGATTGACATTTGTAGCTTATCCGGTGCTCACATAAAGTAAAAAAAGAGTTACACTTCTGTCTTATGAAAACGTGTAGACGTAGCTTGATTACATTTCAGCATAAACTGTAAAGTGAACTTCAATTTTCTAAACCTTAAACTATTTGATTACAGAATTTTCATTTTTTCTTGAGAAAATTCTAGATCACAAATTGCTGTTTTGTTTTCAGATTCCTGGATTTTGTGAGAATGAGAAAGGAGTGGTCCCTTGTAATATTCTGGTTGGCTATAAAGCTGTATACCGTTTGTGCTTTGGCTTGGCTATGTTCTACCTTCTCCTATCTCTATTAATGATCAAAGTGAAGAGCAGCAGTGATCCTAGAGCTGCAGTACACAATGGGTAAGGTTTTTAATAAACTTCAATATAAAGTCTGCATAGTCTCTTCTCAGTAATTTTGAGTCTGTCTAAAGAAAGTTTAAGGTAAAATAAACTTGAACAATCTGCAGAATTATTTTATTCATGAATGACAAGGTAAGAAAATCCTCTTGTCTCTATTAGAGAATGTGTTGGAATTTGGAAATATAAATATTAAATAGTAGCCTTGGGTCATTTATTGGTATAGTCTCTGCATTATGTTTAATAAAGTTGACCCATGTGAACAACGCAGGTTTGAACTGTGCAGTTCCACTTTATACGCAGATTATTTTCAACAGTAAATACAGTGTACTACACAATCCATGTTGATCTCTAGTTGAATGAATTCACAGATGAGGAACCTCGGATACAGAGGGCTGACTATAAGTTATATATGGATTTTCAACCATGCAGAGAGTTGGCACCCCTAACTCCAGCATTGTTCAAGGGTCAACTGTATTTTCATCCTAAAAAGGAAGATTTATCATATCTGTGACTAATAATGAGGAGCTTATTCCTCCTTCTCCTCTTAGCTTTTTGTAGGCCAATCTCACTACATAAAACTGAACTCAGTTCCTAAGATGTACAGTGCAGCCAAAATGAAAAACTTTATTCCTTTGAAACAAGGTGATTGATTGATTTTCTAAATGGTTATACTGAACAACCTAGAAACTTCAGGGTCCCTTTTATCAGTCTCCCTTAATATAGAGCACTACTTCTCACACTCAATTTTGAATGTTTTGAATTTTATCACTGTTTTTTCCCCTCATAAATAAAAAAAAATTTTTTGGAATATCTGCTATTGCTTATCTATTAACATGCTACCAAAGACAAGAAGAATGAACAAGTGAAATATTAATGAAAAAAGATGTGCTGTGCCAGGTTGATTTTATTTTGTTTTGTTCCCTTAGTCATTGGTTGTTTTAAATTTTTTTTGCAGTCTTAAAACATCTTTACTAAATGTATTTTTAAACACTTCTCAAAATGTATTACAGGGTGGCTATCACAGTCATTTCATGAGCTAACATTCTCAAAACATGCACTAAGCACTCATGTCACTGTTAATGGTTTTTTTTAATTGAGTTATAATTGACATATAACATTGTGTCAGGTTTAAAGTGTACAAAGTGTTAATTTCATACTTTAATATATTACAGTATGATTACCATCATAGTATTAGCTGACACCTCTATCACATCACGTAATTATTATTTCTTAGTTGTGATGAGAACAGTTAAGATCTAGTCTCTTAGACGCTTTAAAGTACATTTTTCTTTTTCAGATTCCACATATTGGTAATACCATGTATGTTTGTTTTTCTTTGTCTGGCTTATCTCACTTAGCATAATGCCCTCAAGGTCCATCCATGTTGTTGCAAATGACAGGATTTCCTTCTTTCTCGTGGCTGAATGATATTCCATTGTGTATATATACTATAGTTTCTTTATTCATCTGTTGACAGATACTTAAGGTTGTTTTTATATCTTGCCAATTATGAATAATTCTTCAATAAACATGGATGTGCAGATATCGTTTCAGTACCCTATTTTCACTTTCTTTGGATATATACGTAGAAGTGGGATTGCTGGATTGTATGGTAGTTCCATTTTTATATTTTTTGAGGAACCTTCATACTGTTTTCCATAGTGGCTGAACTAGTGTACATTCCCAGTAACAGTGCATAAGGGTTCCCATTTCACTACATTCTCACCAACATTTGTTATTTCTTGTCATCATGATAGCCATTCTAATAGGTCTGAGGTGGTGATATCTCATAATGGTTTTGATTTACATTTCTCTGATGATTAGTGATGTTGAGCACCTTTTCATATGCCTGTTGGCCATTTGTATGCCTTCTCTGGAAAAGTATTTAGTTCCTCTGTCCATTTTTTAATTGGATTGTTTGTTTTTTTAATGAGTTGTATGCGTTCTTTATATATATTTGGTATTAACCACTTTTTGATACATGGTTTGCAAATATTTTCTCCTATTCTGTAGGTTGTCCTTTCATTTTGTTGATTGTTCCTTTTGCTTTGCAGAAGCTTGTTAGTTTGATGTAGTCCCACTTGTTTGATTTTACTTCTGTTGTTTGTACTTTTGCTGTCTCATCCAAAAACTCATTGCCAAGACCAATGTTGTGGAGTTTCTTCCTTACTTTCTTCTTCCCAGTATCAGCATCTTTCTAGTATTGATATCTTTTATGGTATCAGGTCTTAAATGTTTAAGTCTTTAATTCATTTTGAGTTAATGTTGTGAGTCGTGTAATAAAGGAGTCCATTTTCATTTTTCTGTGGTTACCCAGTTTTCCCAAGACTGTTGAGGAGACTGTCCTTTGCCCATTGAGTGTTCTTGACTCCCTTGTCAAATATTCGTTGATCCGAAATGGAAGGGTTTATTACTAAGCTCTCTCTATTCTATTCCATTGGTCTAGGTGTCTACTTTTATGGTACTACTGTTTTAATTACTGTAGCTTTGTAGTATAGTTTGAAATCAGTAAGTGTGATATTTCCAGCTTTGTCCTTCTCATGGCTGATTTGTCTATTTGCGGTCTTTTGTAGTTACATACAAATTTTAGGATTGTTTTTTCTATTTTTTTTTAAGTGGCATTGAAATTTTTATAGGGAGTACTTTGAATCTATAGGTGGCTTTGGGTAGTATGGACATTTTAACTATTCTTCAGATCCACAAACATGAGTTATCTTTCCATTTGGTTGTGTCTTTTTCAGTTTTTTTTTAATTCAGCCACTGTGCCTTTTGGTTGGTGAATTCATTACATTTACATTTAGCGTAATTATTGATATGAAGGACTTACTAATGTCATCTTATTCATTGCTGTCTGGCTGTTTCATATTTCCATAATTTCTTTTTTCTTTGTTAACGCCTATGTAAATTGGTGATTTTCTTTGTAAATTGGTGGTATGGTCTGCTTCCCTATTTTCTGTAAATCTACTTTAGGTTTTTGCTTTGTGGTTACCATGAGGCTTACATAAAACATCTTATAGATAAAACAGCCCATTTTAAGCTGATAGCAACTTCAGTTGTATACAAAAGCCCTACCCATTTACTCCTCTTTTATTTTTTGATATTATAATTTATCTCTTTTTATATTGTATATCCATTAACCAATTATAATAGCTGTTGTTTTTTTTTAATACTCTTTAATCTTTATACAACAGTTACGTAGTTAACACACCATGCTATTAAAGAATTAGATTTTTCTAAATCTGTGTATTTCCATTTACCAGTGTGTTGTATACTTTTGTATGTTTTCGTGTCACTAATTTACTGTCTTTTTGTTTCAACTTGAAGAATTCCTTTCACCATTTTTTACAAGACAGATTTAGTCGTGGTGAATTCCTTGGATTTTGACTGAGAAAATCTTTATTTCTCCTTTGTATCTGAAGGATAACCTTGCTGGACAGAGTAATCTTGGCTGGCATTTTTTTCCTTTCAACACTTTGAGTATGTCACTTAAAGTCATTCTACTCTCTCTTGGCCTATAGGGTTTTCTACTGAGAAATCCACTGAGAGCCTGATGGAAATGACTTTGTAGATTACAATCTTTTTCATCTAGCTGCTTTTAGGATTCTCTCTTGTTCTTTGATTTTTGACAGTTTTCATTATGTAATATGGCTTAGAAGATTTGTTTGCATTGAGCTAATAGTGTGATCTATTAGCTTTGTGAACTTGGATGTCCAGACGTAGGAAGTTCTCAGCTATTATTTCTTTTCTTTCTTTTTTTTTTTGTGGTACGCAGGCCTCTCACTGTTGTGGCCTCTCCTGTTGCAGAGCACAGGCTCAGCGGCCATGGCTTACGGGCCTAGCCGCTCCGCGGCATGTGGGATCTTCCCGGACCGGGGCACGAACCCGTGTCCCCTGCATCGGCAGGCGGACGGACTCTCAACCACTGCGCCACCAGGGAAGCCCCTCAGCTATTATTTCTTTAAACTTTTTGCCCCCTCCTTCCTCTCTTCTTCTGAAACCCAATCATTCTAATATTTGAATTCCATAGATTACTGAGGCTTTCTTCCCTTTTTCATTTTTTTTTCTCTGTTCACCCCTGATTGGGTTATATCAAAATTCCTGTCCGTTTTTTCTGTCTTCCATTTGATCTGCCCTTCTGCAGATCTCTATTGTAATTTTCATGTCTTTTGTTGAATTCTTCAGCTCCAGAGTATGTTTGGTTCTTTTTTATGATTTCTGTCTCTTTGTTAACTTTCTCATTTTATTCATATATTTTTTTCCTGGTTTTTGTTGAATTATCTTTGTGTTTTCTTATAGCTCATTGAGTTTTCTCAAAACAGCTGTTTTGAATTCTTTATCTGCTAGACTGCAATATTTTATGCCTTTGTGCTCAATTATTGCAGGATTATTGTTATCTTTTGGTGGTGAAATGTTTTCTTGATTCTTCATGTTCCTTGTAGTTTTGCATTGCTTTCACATTTGAAGTAGCTGATGCCTCAAATCTCTACTAGTTGTCTTCAGATAAGGTTATTGATCCTGTTATATCTAGGGTTCTCTCTGACTCTGAACACCTGCTTCTCACGTCTTGCGCCTTCCTGTGGCAGAATTCTTAAACTTTTATGTCTTCTCTGGTTCTTTCAACTCATTTGGCTAGCTAGTGGAAATCTGTCGTCCAGGCATTTATTGTGTGTTTTCAAAACTATTCATTTGTACAGTGTACCTTATTTACACTTCCATATACACCAGTTATAATAGCTATTGGTGTATATGTAAAATAAACCTGTGAAATGAAACTAATATTCTCATTTTATCATAATGAATTAAAACTCTCCTAAAATAGTTTACATGATATTCTTCACTTCTCGTTTTCAGGATATCCTCAGAAAGAATAGAATAGTCACATAAAGTGTAGCTGTTCTTTAAGAATAGCTCTTCAAAGATTTCATACATGAAACTACTTGTTGAATGAATATTTATTAATAAAAAATTTTTTTTGTTGTTTTAGATTCTGGTTCTTTAAATTTGCTGCAGCAGTTGCAATTATTATTGGGGCATTCTTCATTCCAGAAGGAACTTTTACAACTGGTAAGAAATCTTTTTTTTCCTTTAATTGTGTGATGTTGATATTTTATAAGGAAATTGAAATAATTGTTGCCTGGAACTGTAACTATTTGTTCCCCCCACCCCACCCCACCCCCGTTGGCAAAATCAAGGCATTTATGTAAACTTTTATTTTTCCTTTTGTATATTGATTGTGAAAATGAAATAATGAAAAGTGAACCAGTCACTCATTTGTGGTTTTTTGCTTTTTTTTTTTCTTTCAGTGTGGTTTTACGTAGGCATGGCAGGTGCCTTTTGCTTCATTCTCATACAGCTAGTCTTACTCATTGATTTTGCCCATTCGTGGAATGAATCATGGGTTGAAAAAATGGAAGAAGGGAACTCAAGATGTTGGTACGCAGGTAAGCTTTTTGTCTTACAGAACATCTTCAAGATAGCTGAAGTTTGAAAGTGAGAACAGATATGTAGACTATGGGAAAATCACGATTTTTATGGTATAATTTTCTGTGAGGAGGTTTTTAGCTTAAGTTTGTGAGTGGCATCTTATCACATTATATCAGCAACTTTACTTGTAGAGAGAGTTTTTGGCATGTCAACTAGGAACATACCCAAGAACCAGGAAATAATCCAGAAGACCATGAATGGCTAAAATAGAAGTTCCAAAGCCTATTGCTGAATGCATGTATATTTTACAGCCTAATTTCCTGGGAAGCCTACAGAAGGTTAAAAGTAAAATATTAAAGGGACGAGGACTGCTAGAAATAGATGAACAAACAGTGGTACAATTCTTAAACAGCAGCAAGCAGGAAAAATAAAAAAGCAACTCTGAAACATTTTGCGTAAGTGCAAAGAATGCCCTTATGTGTAACTAACACCTAAGGGAATTTTTACAGTAGTGTTTTAATGTTTATTTATAATGATGAGCTTGAGTCCTGTGCTTATGCTCTAAAACAGGGATCAAACTTCAGATGCTTACAACAGGTAACAAAAATGAGGGAGGAGAACCAGGTTTAAGTGCATTTTCAATCCTTTTGCAAATAGAAGGGACTGTGATGAATTGGAGAGTGTAAAGGCCTTTATCTAAAATGCATATAGCTACTGCTCAGTTCCATCTAGTAGTTGCCTTGTGGAAATGTGAACCCAGTGTTGCTTAACTTTTCTGATTTTTCCAAAAGAAGCCATAAATCTGGATTTTTATGTGAAATGATCTGAGTTTCAGCTAAAAAAAAAGAACAATTTTTTTAAAAAAATCAGAGTGAAAGCTAAATCCAGCATGTCTGCTAGCTTCATATTTTCTCTCATACAACTAATTTGTGGTATTCGATCTCAGTGGTTAAAATAAAGGGTTTGGTATTCAAAGAAATGAACTTTGGTCGTTTGGAAAATTTACTTATATAGAATATCTCATTTTTTAATGTTAAATCTAGTGTAAGAGTTTCTGCTTTGTTCCCTACTATATCCCTAGGGCCTTTGTAGGTATTCAGTAAGTATTTGTTTGATGGATCCCCTGTCAGTGAGGCACATCGACATAAATACATGTATATTAAGCATACATTAGCACAGAAACTAAAACGTGTGTGTGTGATAGAAGAAACTTACGTTGTCTTATTAAATAATAATGACTTACTCTTGAATAATTTTTTTTAAGATTTTAGTTGATGAGGAAAAGCATTGTTTTGCAGGCAAAATAATTTTCTTAATGCCCTTGTTTACAACTGAATGATTATCATTCTTTAAAAACCTTAATATTTCCCTCCTAGTTATTTTTCTGTGTTTTGAAAATAATGGCTAATACATCTGAATGTGTTTTGGAAACTATGAAGATCATAGTATGTTACTGTCCTTGAAAACACATCATCATAATGAGCTATATATAAAGACTATAAAATTCTTAATGTGATAAAGCTCAGAATATCTTTACCTGCTTATATAGCCTGTGTAATGCTGACATAATGTTAGTTGCTTAAAGTAATATTTTTGAATGAAATAAGATTGCTTGTAAAATGAGCCATATGCCTAATTCCTAATATTAGTGATAAAATCTAATTGTCCAATGTATTTCTTTCACAGCTTTGTTATCAGCTACAGCTCTGAATTATCTGCTGTCTTTAGTTGCTATCGTCCTGTTTTTTGTTTACTATACTCATCCAGCCAGTTGTGCAGAAAATAAAGCGTTCATCAGTGTCAACATGCTCCTCTGCCTTGGTGCTTCTATAATGTCTATACTGCCAAAAATCCAAGTAAGCTTGGATTAGTTCATTAATGTTTATGAAGCTTCTATTTTTTAAGTTTTCCTAAATCTTGAATGATAACAATATTTTTCTGTTTTGCTTATTTTTTTGTAGGAATCACAACCAAGATCTGGCTTGTTACAGTCTTCGGTAATTACGGTCTACACAATGTATTTGACATGGTCTGCTATGACTAATGAACCAGGTATGTTCGTTTGCTTGGATTTGTTTCTTTTTAATGAATCCTGCAGCTTTTCTTTTTTCAAAGATGGTCATTTTGTAAAATTAAGCTCACAGAGAAATGAAGAGAATGGGAATAATACTATTTTCATCTTTGATGTATTGCTATATTTTTTCACTTAGTTTCTTCTTTCACTAGCAAAACTATAAGAAATTATATGAAAATTATAAGAAATATACCTAATTTGTACAGTGCATATGATAGTATACGTAGAAGGAAATAAGAGCTGTTAAAATGTTTGTTGATTCTACTGTAAATAGTATAGTTTTTTTCCACCTATTATTTTTTGTCTGTGATTACCTTAAAAGTGAATATAATTAATTGGTCTTTGTAATCTTTTTATAGGCCAGTTTTATTGCATTCTGTGGGAGTAGAAGCCTGTATATGTCATTTGCAGTGAAACAAATTAGAAGTTAATAATTACAGTCGACCCTTGAACAACAGAGTTTTGAACTGCACAGGTCCACTCATCCATAGATTTTTTTCAAATATATGTACTGCATTACTACACGATCTGCAGATATGAATGGCTGGACATGGAGGCCAGCCATAAAATTATATGCAGATTTTCGACTGTGTGAGGGGGTTGATGCCCCTAATCCACTTGTTGTTCAAGAGTCAACTGTACTATTTTTTGAAAAGGAAAAAAATGGTCTTTCTCAGAATAAAGAAAAATTATAAAATGTTTTCTGAATCTTATATTTCATTGAGTTTATAAATTTTATAGATGCTTTATCACTAGTTGGAGAAAATGTTTTTGTTTTTGTTTTTTTTAGTTTACTAGAGAAAGATTCCTTATATTTGTCCAGGTAAGTGTCTAGAAAAAAACTAATAGTAATTTGCTTTAGGGATTATCCTTATATGAATGGCTTAAAGATAAAAAACATTTTTCATTGATAAGGTGGCAATTGACATATCTGGCTTTGTGGGAGGAAAACATGTGGGACACTTAAGTGGATACCAACCCTATTTAAATTCTTTATTTACGGGAGTCAAAAGGCTGAATAAGCATTAGGTCATTATGCCTTGTTTGCTCATTTCCACAAACTATTTGCTAAAATTCTAGTAACTGATTTTACGTATAAACTATATAACAATGTAGTTTGGCAAATTGATAATAACAATAGTCATTTTATTGAGTTTATCTCACACTTTGTAGTAGAAAAGCCAGTGCATTTTAGTTTAGAATATCTGAATTTTATTCTTTACTTGAGCTTTGCTTTAGAGGTCGTCTAAATTTCACCAGTTTCCTGATCAACGAAAAGCTTAATGTCTCAGCTCCTGCATGAGGTTGAAAATGGTTTTCCAAGCACGTCTATAAAATTAGCACTATAAAATTTTTATAAAAAGGTCTCTATAAATAAAGTTGTCTTAAAGTATTTTTTTTTGTGCCTTTTTCTAACAGAATGTTTTGAATTTGCAAGAGTATAAGAGTTAAAAAGAACTACATTGTGCTCTGAAAAAAATTTTATACTATTCTGAGATTTTAATTTGACCTTAATTTACATTATAGAAACAGAGTGCAACCCAAGTCTACTGAGCATAATTGGATATAATACAACAAGCACTGTCCCAAAGGAGGGGCAGTCTGTACAGTGGTGGCATGCTCAAGGAATTATTGGACTAATCCTCTTTTTACTGTGTGTGTTTTATTCAAGGTAAGAAAAATTATGGATTTTCATTTTTTTAAAAGTCCAGCTATTATTCATATATGAATCTTTAAATTCCCCATTTTTTCCCTTCTCTCTTCCTAAACTGTCTTCCATGCAGCATCCGTACTTCAAACAATAGTCAGGTTAATAAACTGACTCTAACAAGTGATGAATCAACATTAATAGAAGATGGTGGAGCCAGAAGTGACGGATCACTGGAGGATAGAGATGATGTTCACCGAGCTGTAGATAATGAAAAGGATGGTGTCACTTACAGTTACTCCTTCTTTCACTTCATGCTTTTCCTGGCTTCGCTTTATATCATGATGACCCTTACCAACTGGTACAGGTACTTATATTTTATGAAAACTTTGCATGTGGAAACTGATGGCTTTTTTGTGATTTCATTGTTAAATGTGGTATGGAGTACTTTTTAATCCTCCAATATATTTCAAAATTTACAACTAAATGAATAGTGAGATCAGTTTCAGAAATGCAGGCTTTATTTCCTTGCTTCAGCAATAACAATCATTGAAATATTTCCACATCTTGAAGAGACTGAAATAAAGTTTCATGAAACTAACACATTGCTTAGGGAAATACATGTTGACAGTTGATCAAACACAATGCTTGCTTTTCTTTTTAATACTGACTAACCAGTTCCCAACGTAGTGCAATAAAAAGATACCTTTCTTCTGTTTTGTTCAAACTTTGTCATTAAAATGTTTGAAGATTTCAAAATTGAGATGTGAATACACTAACATAGATGGATTCTTAGAATTCTTCAAAACTAATTTTTGTTTTTTTATCACTTCAAAACTAATCTTTTTGAAGATTAGTTAGTTGGAAGATAGCGGTTTATATTTTGTTTTTAAAAATTCTAGTTTTGTCCAAAGGACTACTGAAAGATTTAAGATTCAAGTTGAACTATGTGGTAGGGCAGTTCTAGTTTTAATAATTTTCAATGCATAATATCCTTAACAGTTTGTAAGAGGGCTCTGAATACCATCAAACGATGTAGAGAGAAGATTATTCTTTGCTTTATTTCTTTGAGAGCAGCCTCTACCAGCATTTATTATTGAAAAATACATATATTTTAAAATTCCTACACTGCAGTTTCTTAAGGTATACGAACCCAAATAGTTCTCAGTAATTCACAGCTTTGGCTGTCAGGGTAATAGTAAATGTTAAGATTAGATGAAAAATATTTTTGGTATGTTTCATCAACATAAAAGTCAGCTAACTTTGGGATGTATTTCCCTCCCAGTTTCTTAAATCTGAGAAGGTGGAGGGGGTTCCCATATACACTCTGAACAGATTATATTCTTTATAACATAAAGACTTACCAATTCTAAACTGTATGTCTTATTTATTTATCTAGAGGTCACATTCCATTTCTCTATCTTGTAATTAGTGAGCCAGAAAAACAAAGATTTTCTGAGTATTATCTAAAAGAGCTATTTCAGAGGCCTGTGTCCTCTACTCCTTTAAAGAAAATTGATTTTACCTTCACATTAGCTATCAAAGTGGTGTGGAAAAGCAAGGCAACAGATAATTAGTCCAGCAACTATATATCTGTTATCACAAATTATATACAAAGAATATTTCTGAAGTAATGAAGCCTGATGGCTTGATGACCGATAATCCAACCTCTCCCCCACTTTTTCTTCCTTAAATCTTAGGTATGAGCCTTCTCGTGAGATGAAAAGTCAGTGGACAGCTGTCTGGGTGAAAATCTCTTCTAGTTGGATTGGCATTGTGCTGTATGTTTGGACACTGGTGGCACCACTTGTTCTTACAAATCGTGATTTTGACTGAACGGGACTTCTGGCATGAAAGTCTCACTTTGATCATCACTTATTTGAAATTAACAGTATTCCCAACTTTTGTAAAGTTGCGTATATGTGTGCTTCCCATGTAACTTCTCCAGTGTTCTGGCATGAATTAGATTTTACCGCTTGCCATTTTATTCATTATAGTCTTGCCAAGCACATTGATAGGTGTTTTAGATTGAAGCAGAGTTTTGAGTATGGTGGTGGTGGTTAGTTAGGAGAAGTGGACATTGTTAGGTTTATCCTTTGCTCAGTACCTGTGAAAAGAATAAAAACAAAACTGCTTGACAGTTTGATGTTTAAATTGTGTTATAACTTAAGCTGTTTTAGAAAAATACGAAAAGAAATTTATGGCTGCCTTCTGAAATATTTGATGCCTTGCCCTACAGGATACTGCAAAGAACATGGCTATCCTAAAATTTTATAAACAAGTCAGTTAAATGCCAGTTTTCTAAAAAATCTTTTCAGATTTTTCCCTTGATAGGAAGAGCAGGAACTTACACAGGTGTGGAATGTTTGATAGACAACAGTGTAGCTTATGGTGGAGACTGAGATACAGAGCTTTCAAAGAAAGATTGCTGCTGGTGGGTACTAAATTGAATACCCAAGGTGGTTTGTAATGATTCCTGGGTAGGGATGGCCTTCCATACTTACATAGTGAACTTTGTTTTGGTCATTATAAACACATGCAGATGTGTTAAAATGTGTTCAGTGGGTTCAGTGGAGTGATTAGGAACTCTGAAGGATTTAGACAAAGGCCTTGAAAAGCATAATCATGGGTTAGAAGGAAGTTGAAAATCACTTGGAAATTTGTTTTGAAAATCAGAGTTGATAAACTTTTGACAGAACAGGAAGAAACTGCAAAATAGGCTTCAGTAGACAAAGTCTCATTTAGTTTTCTCATTTAAAAAATGAAGAAACTGGGCTTCCCTGGTGGCGCAGTGGTTGAGAGTCCGCCTGCTGATGCAGGGGACGTGGGTTCGTGCCCCGGTCCGGGAGGATCCCACATGCCACAGAGCGGCTGGGCCCGTGAGCCATGGCCGCTGAGCCTGCACGTCCAGAGCCTGTACTCCGCAACAGGAGAGGCCACAGCAGTGAGAGGCCCGTGTACCGCAAAAAAAAAAAAAAAAAAGAAACTGAAGCATAGGCTTAAACACAGCTTATCAGTGGCAAAGCTGGGAAATCCCAAGTCTGTCAAAACAACTGGCATTCTTTCTGCCATTCAAAAATAATTACTATTCAAATATATGCATAATAGATTTTACACCTTGTGAGTGGTGGATAATTTATGTGATGTGAGTTGCTGGTGTCCAGCATGCCTTCTACACACAGGCCAGGAGAATGATGGACTGCTGTAAACCCCTGCTTACAGTATACTATACAGTTCAAAAGATGCTTTTGTATTTGCTGCCATCCAATTGAAATATATAGATTATAATCTTTCAACCTGAAAATCAAGCAGTATCAGTGTTAACTTAGGTAGAAACTCTTAGTTACTTGTGTGATTAGTGTCTTAATGAATCTTAAAATCTACATTTACTTCTTTTAAGATACTTATTAATGTGAATGAAGTATAACAATTTAATTTCCCACCTGCGTTGATATTGTGTTCATGATTTCAAATGGCTGTGTTCTATCTTTAAATAAATGAATTCAGAGAAAGTGTGTGGTGTATTAATTCTTTAGCAGTTTGAATTTAGGTGGTATAATATTCAGATCTACTTTCTTCCTGTGTACGTGACACTGAGGGTTAACTGACCATTTTCTGTACTGAAAAACTGAGTTGTTTTAAGGTGATATTTACCCTTTTTTGGTCCTCTGTAAGAAACTCCTGAGTGGATCTCAAAGGTAATTCAAGAGGTGTTCTCCTAAAGAACCTTCAGGAGGGAGACCAGTTAAGTTTGGAAAATATTTTTAATTCATTTGATTGATAGATACTCTACACTTGCTGTGTCCTCCAGGCATTTTTTCCCTGAGTGGCCAACTGATGCTTCTTTCTCTGACAATTAAGATAGATAGTATTAAAAATAATAATAATAAAATGCTCTATTCCATAACAATGAAATATCAGGAAGAGAAATTATTAAAGAAACAATCCCATTTACCTTTGCATCAAAAAGAATAAAATACCTAGAAATAAACCTACCTAAAGAGGCAAAAGACCTGTACTCTGAAAACTTAAGATGCAGATGAGGGAAACTGAAGACAACACAAACAGATGGAAAGATATACCATGTTCTTGGCTTGGAAGAATCAGTATTAAAATGACCATACTACCCACAGCAACCTACAGATTCAATGCAATCCCTATCAAATTGCCAATGGCATTCTTCACAGAACTGGAACAGAAAAAAATTTTAATTTGTATGGAAACACAAAAAGCCCCGAATAGCCAAAACAATCTTGAAAAAGAAAATGAGCTGGAGGAATCACGTTCCCTGATTTCAGACTATACTACAAAGCTACAGTAATCAAAGCAGTATGGCACTGGGACAAAAAGACACATAGATCAATGGAACAGGATAGCCTGGAAATAAACCCACACACTTGTGGACAGTCTATGACAAAGGCAAGAATATACAATGGAGAAAAGACAGTCTCTTCAGTAAGTGGTGCTGGGAAAACTGGACAGCTACATGTAAAAGAATGAAATTAGAACATTGTTTAATACCATATACAAAAATAAAATGGATTAAAGACCTAATGTAAGACCAGGTAATATAAAACTCCTAGAGGAAAACATAGGCAAAACACTGACATAAATTGCAGCACTTTTTTGGACCCGTCTCCTAGAGTAATGGAAATAAAAGTAAGTGAATGTGACCTAATTTAACTTAAAAGCATTTGCACAGCAAAGGAAACCATAAACAAAAGACAAACTGCAGAATGGGAGAAACTATTTGCAAATGATGCTACTGACATGGGATTAATTTCCAAAACATACAAACAGCTCATACAGCTTAATATTAAAAAAAAAACACCAATCAAAAAATGGGCAGAAGACCTAAATAGACAACTTGTCACTATTTGGCCATTGTTCCACCCTTTTTAGTACTATCCTGTTCCAGAGAGACAGACCAATAGGGTATGTGTTTGTATGTGTGTGTGTGTACAATACAGAGGCTGACAAGTCCAAAATCGGGCTGCTTGGGTTCGTTTTGAGACTGCACAAGAGGTATTACAGAAGCTTTGGGCTCAATCTAGTAAGTCAAGGTTAATATCAGCAGTGAAAAAATCAGGTTGATAGCATTTACCTTTCATGTGTTGAAAGTGGCACTTCACTTCTATGATCTTTCCCAAAACCCATAATCCCAGTCTAATGGGAAGAAACATCAGGTAACCCCAAATTGAGGAGCACTACAAAATATCATGCCAGTACACCTCAAAATTGTCAAGGTCTAGCTTATTTGTATTGCAGTTACTCTGTTTGAAACCAATTCCCTGAAATTTGACTTGCTTTATGGCCTAATATGCAACTGATTCTCAAAATATTTCATGTATGCTTGATATTTCAATTAGGCTCTAATTCTCAAATGTAGCATTTTATGTATGTTCATCATGTGTCATTTTCCCAGTCTGTGGACCTTTTGTTCTCACACTTCAGCCTCTAAATTCCTGAGTATATACCATCCCTATGAAACACACAGTGACACACCCCAAAAGAACACTTAGCTGTAAGTCACAGGCTCTCCTGTGGGCCTACTTGTATCCCACTGAGGCAAAAGAAGCTTGGAGGTGGGATGAAGATGAGGGGTACCCTCTAAAGTATTCATACTATGCTATTTGTTTTCCAAACAGCACACAGACTTTCTGCAGTAAACACAAGTTAGGTTACTTTTAAAGGAATCAGTTTCCAGATGTTCAATTTCCATGCGTACATGGAAATTTCCTAAAGTTGATGCGCTTGAAAAGATGCCTCAGGACAAGGCATCATCCCCCTTAACAATTACTCTTTTCACATTTGACAAAACAAAGGATATATAATACCTCTTAATTCATTCTGAGTCTTAATACCAAGGCACTTTGGATAAAACCGCTAAACACAGAAGTAGAAACAATTTTAAATATTGGTAAGAGAACGACACTGGTTTAAAAAATCTTTAGGTGATTATTTCTTTCAATGAAATTGAATCAGGATGATCTAATGAAATTACCAGCTAATAAATTTTAAAATACTTAGTGAATTCTGAAGGACTTCAAATAATTGAGTGACACTGCTGTAACAAAATCTCTTCTTTATATTATAAAAGTTTCTTAGGACTCTAAAAACAAAAAAAATTGATGCTCTTATTATATTGATATAAACTTACCCCCAGATAATAAAACATCTGGGGAAAAAAAAATCCCTGAGATCTGTTCACCCCACAAAAAGATGTATTTCTGGTAAAATTTTACTTTGTATGTTTAACAGTTCATCAAAATTTGGACTATATTCTATTAACAAACACTAAAATCTCTTAACAGATCAGTCCCCCAAAATTCAGAGACAGAATATAATAAAGGTCTGTCCCCCGCTCCCTGCCCCACCTGAAGTCTAAATGAATATCCAGGATTGATGGGTGGCTCTCCTCTAAGCGGCGATTCAGGAAGCCAGGTTTCTCCCTTCTCCTGTGTATACTCGGAAGCCACATACTCCTCTGCATCAAGCTAGCAGATGGGTAAAAGGTGAGGAGGGTTGCATGGGGGAGATGTTCACAGACCAGACCTGCAAGTTCTGAACATCACTTTTCCTGATTTATTAGAATTCAATTACATAGCTACCCTGTTTACAAAGGTGGAAATAATCTAACTGCATGATAGGAAATGGTTCAGCAATCAGTTAACAGTCTCTGCCACATAGGTTTATACTGTTTTAATCACCTGTGTATTTATAATTGGAGACAAACTTTAATGCTTAGAATCTTAAGGTTACAGAATAAAATTTCAAATTTTGTTGCAGAGAAGTGCAACAATTATCTTCAATGTATGACTGTCACGCATAATAAAAGTAGGATAAAATTCTTTGGAGGAAGTGGAATGGATGATGAAGAACATCAAATCACTACGGTATTTAGATTCTTTCCAATACATTTAAAAGCAAGTAACAACTATTTTTTTAAATGGCAGTATTTAACACTATCCTAAACTCTTCCCGAATACTTAAGATGAAAAAATTTAAATGTCACCTTAAAAAGTACTAGGAGGTATAAGGTTTTCAAAATTATTTTTTAACTACTTCTAGAGTTATCCCCAAAGGAGAAGAAACTTAATCATATCCCACAGTGAGGAAGGGAAGCGAAAAAGAAAAAGCCTCTGAAGCTCTCTTCTCCTCAGTCTCTAAGCTCTTCACATCTTAACAATCTCTAAGAAAGTGACCTCTAAAGCTTACGCAGAAAACTGTTCTGGGTTCTTAAATTAGTTCACCAAGATCCCACTGTCAGAGCCAAGTATTTTAGGATCTGCTAAGGAAGGGTTTCTTATCCCTCTGTGCTACGCTTTATTTGAAATTTTACATCACAGTAAGAGAGTTCCAAGATACTGAGACTATAACCAACAGGAAGGCCATCTTGGCAATTGCTCATCCAACTGCCCTAGAAAATATTCAGATACTAGCTCACTGCTTTCAGTCCTCTGCTTGAAGGTACAATTCTTCAAGTGATAGTGCCCTGGCCTTGCATTAAGTCTAATTCTTCTGAGCAAGTGTTCCAAAGGAAAGAAGTGATTTAACTGTTTCTCTTATCTTCTCTCAGGGCAAAAATTATAGGCCCTTGGCATCCAGTGATAATGTTCTTACCTAATTTGGGACAACTGGAAGCATACTTTTCTCAGTTCTTTATTAGCAACATAGAAAGCAAGCCAGCATAATTTTTAAATTTGGAGGCATTAAATGTCTTCCTTGTTGCAATACACAGTCTATCTTCTGAGATGAGGCACAAAGATCTTGGTATGACTCATATTAAGAATAATGGATAACAGACAAAGTTTACAGTTTAAGTCTGTCTACTTCCTATGAAAAGGAAAAACTGTCACATGGATGTCACCTCCAAAGAAGACACATAACAGACACTAGTACGCAACATTCATTATATTTATTTTACTAAATATTATGCTTCAAAAAAACACAAACAAACCAGAAAACTTTTACTTAAAACTAGTCCAGCGAGGTGGATGGGCTGACGGCACCCACCCCCCTTCTATGTACACGGAGCTGCGACTGCCTCAGACAGCAAGCACTCAAGTACACGTTGCCTTTCCTGTTGGACATGAATGAGCTTCTCTGAACCAAGAGAGACAAATGAAGTTTTACAAGATACAGGCACTTTATGTTCCCAGTTTTATAAAGAAGTCAAGTGAAAAATACTTAATAAAAGCAACTGGAACAGAGAAAGCTTTAGGAGTTCTACCATTAGTTATAGTGACTTACACTCAATGCAAACAAGACAGCATCAACAAGTAAAACAAAGAAACAAAAAGTTTAACTGGGGTTAATGAACATACATGTAAAAAACAAATCCAATTTGCTGTAATTGGAGAAAAATGGCCATTTGAATCCAACTTAAAGATATGCCAATACTGTGATTTAACGCATCAAATCTTATGTACCTACGTAGCTGAGTAACATTTGAAAGCTTTGCAAGAGTGTGTGGTTAGTGAGAAAAGCAAAAGGTGCTTTTGATTCCACAGTATCTGATTAAACGAAACAAAGCAATTTACAAAAAAAAGTACCAAATGATACTTTAAAATAAATAGTTCATCATTTTGATGAATATATACACGTAGAGTCCACTTCCTGGGGATTTAGCTATCTAAAAGTGGCATATCACTATCCAGAGGTGCAGGAGCAAGTTCACATAAATAAAACAGTGTGGCTTCACTAGCTTCAGCTTCAGTCAATGGCTCCAGGCGAACAAGCTTACTTTGGGTTGGTTCTGGGTCCAAGCTGCTGTCCAGAAGCTCATCAACTTCTATGGGTTTATCTACAGAGGACATAACTTCTGATGATGCTGTACTCCCCTGTTCAACAGTAGAAGCAGGGTTCCCATCGAGGAATGCAAGAAGTGGAAAGGCAGTGTACTGTATAAGCTGCTTATCTATAACAAAGATAAGAAGACTGATCTTTTATCACCAGCTTATATAGAGTTCAAGCTATATGGTGGAAAAAACAGAAGCAGATGTGCATATGTGCAATCATTACCCTTATATAGCCAAACAAGAAATATCACACTTTGTGTCAGTAAATTTAAAAATGTACAAGTCAGAAAATGTACACTTTTATTCAACAATTAAGAATTGAGGGTTCTTTCAGTTCTCCTGAAGTTAAATAGGGGGGAAAAAATGACGATCTTTAAGAACTATTACCACACCAATTCAATTTCCTTTATATGCTGGAACCTTGATACGTTATGCATAGAACTGAGACTAATACAAATCTGTGTTCAATTGTTAAGCATGGCAAAACCTTCCTTGGCCCACAGTTTCTACATAGAAATGTTTATTTAAAAAAACTAATACTACATTTATACCTACCTGTTTTGGGTTTAGATTTTCTTCCCTCTTCTGAAACTGGCTGAACTACATTGCTCTTGGTTTCTAATCCTTTATTCTCGGACTAAAAGAGAAAAAATAATATAAAAATACTTGTCTCATATTTTATATGTTCCTGAAAAATAGCAAAAAATTAAAAACTGGTAAAATATAAGAATATTGGTATGTTCTCTGAAATATATAGGAAAGGGGAGCATCAGGAAAGATGAACTAGGGAGAGAAAGAGATTTGAGTAGAGGTAATGAAACTGCCTAAGAAAACTACTGCTGTCATCAGGTGGATGAAACAAAGAACCTGAACTAGGATGACACTAAGTACAAAAAGGAGGGAGCATTTCAAAAGTAGAACAGACAGAATTTGACAAGAGTAGAAGATGGTAATGAATCAAAGATGGCTAGTTTCTAATTGCTAATGAAGAGATAATTCTTTAAATAATTAAATTCATTTTAAACAGCTTTGATTTAAAACGTATTACACATTTCTTTTCACTCACAAACAGAATATTTAGCGTAACTGAACACGTTTACAGTAGCTCAGGATAACATCCTTCAAACTAGTTATCCCTATATTTGGAAGTCTCAAAGTTGAGGTGATGTTTCTTCATTTCCTTTTTGGCTCTTTCAATTCTTTTCTGTCATTTAAATTGCTTCTTTCAACCACTGTCTTCTCTCCTTACATCTGATTGTAAGGGGATTAATCTTTAAATGTTAAGTTCTTCAGTGTTCTTTTCAACGATGTTCAAACTGAGGTGCTGAGGTTCACAATTTTTCCTGAATAGCTGTAAGTCCCAGATATCTGCACACTTGTAAACTATATATGATGTAACAAACATACTAATTCCTATAATTTCCCTGATATTCATCACAAAATTAAGCAGTACAAGTTTCCAGGCTTCATAGATAATAATGACTCCAAGACATAATAAAAACTACTTAAACTTCCACCAAAATTTACATTAAAATATTTCATTTAGCATTCACTATAAATAAACATTAATGAAATAATACCTTCTGTATTTTTCTACTTCCTAAAATAGGTATTTTCCAAGGATGCCACTCTTGTTATTCTAAATGCATATTAGAACCAGGATGACAAATGGGTTTCATCTCCCATACAAACTGTTGCTTATTAGTAGTGACCACTTAGACTGCTACAGTGAGGAGTATAAGGCATCCTGACTCATTAGTAAAGAGTGCTGTAATACATGTCACATAATACCTGTCATGAGCAAGGGAATGACAGCTGATGTGTCAATTATTTAAAAACAATCTAGATTCTAAAACTATGATAAAAAGAATCACTCTCCATTTTAATTTTTCTATAGAGCAATACGTAAACTTGCTGTTTAACTGCTATTTCTAAAAGCTTCTGGGAACAGGAGATGATTCAAGAATAGAGAACGACTCAATGTCTAACAATAAACAAACAGTACAGCACATTCACTAAATGAATGCATGATATGGGTTCATTCAACTTAAGGTCTCACATTCAATAACATATTTACTGAAACACAGTACTGACGTGGTCCACAGATTCTTATAATATAAACCTAGCCAAACTATAGTCCAAATGCCAAATTCAGCATCCTGACTTTACTGAAAGTAAAGTTTTACAGAAGCACAGCCATACTCATTCTTTTATGTATTGTCTACGGCTGCTTTTGCACTACAAATTGCAGTTGACTAGTTGTGACAGAGAACACCTGGCTTCATGCAAAACCAAAAATATTTAGTCTTCACAGAAAAAGTATGATAACCCCTGATATAAATCATCCAAATACTGAATGTATAATCAACCTTCTAGTTCAAAAATTCACAAATTCCTTCAACTTTAAGTTACCCAGGCTATAACTTTGAAAATGCAGAAAATGTGGTCAGGCCATCCTCACACATGACAATGGTCAGAAAAATTCCACCTCCTCACTCTAATACCTCATATTTATTTAATATGTGTTCATTTTTTACTATAAAGAACACAAATAAAAATTTTGATTCCACTAATCTAGAATTTGTACACATTTCAGGGGACCTGATTTACCTTTTTATTCAATGAAAAACGGGATTACAGAACAATTTGGTATAAATACAAGATAAATGAAGTATATACCTACTCAAGACAATAAGCTATACAACGAAACAGAATGATTTCTAAAGGTCTGCTCTAACAACTTCACACTGTTCTTATTACTCATTAAAAACCAGTTCTAAAGAATTTGTTAACATCTGCTAATCCCAACTGCAGGTACTATACATTTAAGAAAATAAAACAATTACTTAAAAAAAAAGTCCAAAATCCGTACTTCACTGTTTCAACTCACCTTACCTACAAATAGTATAAATCCCTGTGCTTTTACTGTATACTAATAAAATGAAGGAACTTATTTTAAAATATGGGTACCCTTAAATTTTCAATAAAAAAATGCTGAGAAGTTTTTAATAGATGGAATAAGAATGTAAAATGAAGACACAGAACATGAAGAAATCATATTCTAATAATTTTTTTCAGTGATATACCTGAATATGCCAAATTTAGTCAGTTTATCTCCCAGCACATTGAGGGCTGATTTCACACTGGTACTTAACAGCACAAGGCACAGAAGAATTGGGCAATGATTCACCCCATAACCAAAAGCTAATTTTTCATCTAGAATTTTATTATCTTGATCACATTTATTAGGTAAGAATATAAAATGCTTTTTGTAACTGGGAGTGATACTGCTCTCTACTTACTAGGACTGTTTTCAAATTCTTACAGCTACGGGTCCTGAGCAACACAAATTAAAACTTACTTTTGTATTATTGATGTAATCTGTGGGATTCATCTGCACAGAACTAGTGAAAAGCTGAAAGACCAAACAAGAAAGATGATAAGTTTAAAAAATATTTAAAAAAAATTAACTGTGTGTTCAAAATTTCTATACAGCCATGTTGGGTGAAAAGATGTAGCTCCTGCACTAGGAAGTTTCCATATAGTAAAGCAAGTTTGGAAGAGAAAAGCGGAAAGAAAAACGAACAAAAGCAGAGCAAGCTAGCCCATGCATTAGCTGTTTTAAGAATTTCTATTCTATAAAGTAGTAGGGTAAATCACTTGAGACAAATAGTGGTTTTCCCCACCTCCCCTCTCCTTCATTTCCTTTATTTTTTCCTCCCGAAAAGCCTCTGGCCTTAAATGGCACCCAGGGCTGAGTCCCTTGCCCTGACAAGAGCCTTCACTGACTACCTGCTAATTATGTGATAAACTTATAGAATCTGCTCTATGACAGTGGTTCCTAAATTACACCTCAAGTAGAGCCCTCTGACCAAATGGCTTAACTCCATGTTGGTTCTTTTCACCTCACCTAGCAAGGGAAGCCATAAATGCAAAGACCACTGCCTACTGCTTACTGCACTCCTCAGACCAGCCACTTTACAAACATAACTTTTGTTTATGTCATAAGCTTCAAAGTCATCCAGTCCACAGGGATTTACTGAGCATCTAAGAAATAAATGACATCATGAAGAATACAAGATGAAGACACTATTCCTGCTCTCCAGGAGCTTACAATCTAAAAGGCAAAATAAGAATAACATCAAATAGCAACATATGATCAGATACAATCCAGTATTACAATAATAATGGATGGTGGGGCTCAAAAGTACTAAGGAGCTAAGAGAAAGGAAAACAGACACACACACACACCCCGTCCCTCAGATGAAACAAAAAGTCTTGATAAAACTATGTGACATGTAGTTCCTGGAGAATGGTTAGGACTTAGAAAGGAGAGGATGAAGGAGTACATTGTTACAGCATTAGCAACAACAGAGAGGAAGAAATGGTTGTGAGGTAAGTTCTACAAATAAGATGGTAAGTCCAAATAATGCAGAAGTCCTGAGTTGAATAGTAAGTTGTATACATAAGGTTCAAAAGGTACGGCAAGGCCAATGAATGGACAGGACATTCTGTCAGCAATAAGAGACTTGGGAGTGGCCTGAGTAATGAAATATACTGACTAAAGCATTTTAAGAGAATGAGCACACCAAATGGTTTGCAGGATAGAATGAAATGCAGAGATGCTCCTCCACCCTCTCTAAACACTGATTCCTTTCCTTAAAGTTCCACATTCATTGTGGCCCTAAAAATATCCCCAGCTCTTCTTTTCCTTTCATTAACATTTCTTCCTTTCATAACTTTTCCTCCTACTGATCCATGAAGAGGAAGAGACTCAGTTTCTTAAGAGTAGGTAACTATACATCACTGCCCATCTCTACCAGTTCAGCTTGTACTTGCCTCAGAGGCCTGACCAGATTTTGTCCCTGCTGAGAGTGGCATCTGAGGAGGACCAGCAGTATAAACTCCTCACTCCTTCTTTGCCTCAATCCCTCTACCCACTGACTCAGGGATACCTTCATGTATTCCCAGCAGACGCATGGTCTGAAGTAGGAAAATAGATCATGTATGAGGAGCTGACAGAGTTGAATTCTAAGGTCAAGTCTCTCCTACTGATTCCACACTGGGTCACTTGTACTGAACTCTGCAGCAAGAACCCATGAGCTTCTCAGCATACTTATTACTCACACATGTTCTTACCATCTTTGCCATCTCAGAGAATAAGGCAACCTATGGGTAGATTTTTTATGACAATACCCCAAAATTCAAGGACGAAATAAACAATGAAGGTCTTAGATGAGAGGCAACAGTGAAAATATTGGGTTGGCCCAGAAGTTCGTTTGGTTTTTCTGTAAGATGGCTCTAGTAGCACTTAGTTGTCTTTAACTTCATTTGAAACAATCTTGCTAGACTGTATTGTGACAGCTGTCATATCAGCGTGCATTTAAAGAGAAAATTAAAATTGGTGAATTCTTATGTAGTCATTTTAATATTGAAGATGGAAGGAAAAAAAGCAACATTTTCAGCATATTATGCTTCCCTATTTCAAGAAAGGTAAAAACGCAACTGAAATGCACAAAAAGATTTGTGCAGTGTATGGAGAAGGTGCTGTGACTGACTGAACGTGTCAAAGGTAGTTTGCAAAGTTTCGTGCTGGAGATTTCTTGCTGGACGATGTTCCACGGTTGGGTAGACCAGTTGACGTTGATAGCGATCAAATCGAGACATTAATTAGAACAAGCAACATTACACCACGTGGCAGACAGCTGACATATTCAAAATATTCAAATTGAGCATTGAAAGTCACTATGAAGTTTGTTATGTTAATATGTATGTTAATCGCTTAGAAGTTTGGGTTCCACATATGTTAAGTGAAAAAACCTTCTCGAACATATTTCTACATGCGATTCTCTACTTAAATGTAAAGAAAACATTCCTTTTTCAAACAAATTGTGATGAAAAGTGGATACCATACAATAATGAAAAGTGGATACTGTACAATAATGTGGAACAGAAGAGATCATGCAGCAAGTGAAATGAACCACCACCAACCACACCAAAGGCCTGTCTTCATCCAAAGGTGATGTTGTGTATATAGTGGGATTGGGAGTCCTCTGTTATGAGCTCCTTCTGGAAAACCAAACGATTAATTCCAACAAGTACTGCTCCCAATCAGACCAACTGAAAGCAGCACTTGACGAAAAGCATCCAGAATTAGTCAACAGAAAATTCATAATCTTTCCATCAGGATAACGCAAGACTACATGTTTCTTTGATATCCAGGTAAAAACTGTTACAGCTTGGCTGGGAAGTTCGGATTCATCAGCCATATTCCAGATATTGTACCTTCAGATTTCCATTTACTTCGATCTTTACAGAATTCTCTTAATGGAAAAATATTCAATTCCCTGGAAGACTGTAAAAGGCACCTGGAATAGTTCTTTGCTCAAAAAGATAAAAAGTTTTGGGAAGATGGAATTATGAAGGTGTATGAAAAATGGCAGAAGGTAGTGGAACAAAATGGTGAATACATTGTTCAATAAAGTTCTTGGTGAAAATGAAAAATTGTCTTATTTTTACTTAAAAACCGAAGGCACTTTCTGGCCAACCCAAAAGAAAGTAGGGATGGTTTGTGAATGTTATTTTGGAAAATACACAGGCTTGGTGAACAAGGAGATAAAGAAACCAAGATTACTGTGATTACTATCCTGTGTGGGTAACAGAAGACTGATACCACTACAGAAAATAAAGCTTAAAAAGGTAGCTAGTTTAGAAAATAAACAAAGGTTTGGTGTTAAAAACAAATAATTTAAGGCAAGATCTAACTGATGATCCCAAAGGCATGGAATTAGAATTCAAGCAAAGGTTACTTTAAAAAATATTAAGAGCTGGAGATATACATTTGAGAGCAATCCTACAAGCTAAAATCCCTCCAGAGAGGCAGGATAGAAAAAAGAAGAGAGGTAGGAAAAAACAGGATAAAAGACTGGGTACCTTGGGGAATATCCACAAGTAGAAGACAGCAAGAAAAAGAAAAGCTCTTAGAGGAAACAGAATGGTTAGGGAGATAGGAAGAGAACAAAGAGGTCCAGTGCCTTTAAAATCAACAGGAAAAGATCTACAGTAGAAAATCAATAGTGTTAAACAGTAATAGTGTTAATTACTTATAATCCTTACAAAAGCCCTTCATGTCAGGCATCAGCCATATTTAACAGATGGGGAAACTGAGCAAGAGAGGTTAACTTTCCCAAGATTAATAACTTAGCTAGTAAGTAACATGAGCCAAAAATGGAACCCAAATCTGTCTGATTCAAAACAAACCTTCTTCCACTAGCCCAGTGGCCTAATTTGAAGAAAAAAAAAAAAAAAAAGCTGCAGGCTACTTACAGGGGATATACCAAGACAGCACAAGCTTTGAGTAAATAAGCAAGACAATCCAGGGTTTCAAAGGAAATATAGAGTGGAAAAAAAAAGTAACGAATACAGCCACTCATTTCTACAGTTTTGTAGTAAAAGGATTGGAGAAGCAGTATGGTAAATGAGCAGAGCAACACATCAAAATGGAGATGATCTGTACCCACTGAAGGCAGTTGGAAAAGATCAAGGATAGAGAGAGAAAAACAGAGAAGCGGGGGGCAGGTGTACAAACTGGCTTTAAAAAGGAAGTACTTCCTCTAAGAAGAAAGGATATGAGATTCCACAGCTGATGAGAGTATCAGGGCATGGTGAATTATGCTCTGTGAATAGGGAAGTGTTGGCTGGATAAGGTCGTGAGGACAAAAGAACGTGATAACTGTTCCAAAGTTAAATTAAAATGACCTACTTGAAGACTGTGAGGATTTGTAGAGTCAGAATTACAGGATTTTATTTCCTTCTTAGTGATCTAAGGGAGAGATATTCTAAAAGGTCTCTGGATTCAGATTGGGGACAAAGACTGATAGAATCAAGAAGGGCTGTCAAGTTACTGTTAAACAAGTCCAAATAGGTCATTAACATGGATGTTGAATTCAGTTAAGAGAATAACATGGAAAGGAAATCTTCAAAGAAGGTGAAATCCATCCTGTGAGGCACTGATGATTTAGGAAAAATAAGTCATGTGACACTGACAAACTGTAGAATCCTCTGATGTGAGAGAAGCTGTATTTTAAGGAAAAAAATGCAAAACAAAGAACAACAAAACTTTTCAAGTAAAAGAACACAACAGGGGCTTCCCTGGTGGCGCAGTGGTTGAGAGTCCGCCTGCCAATGCAGGGGACACGGGTTCGTGCCCTGGTCCGGGAAGATCCCACATGCCGCGGAGCGGCTGGGCCCGTGAGCCATGGCCGCTGAGCCTGCGCATCCAGAGCCTGTGCTCCGCAACGGGAGAGGTCACAACAGTGAGAGGCCCGCGTACCGCAAAAAAAAAAAAATAACACAACAGAAAATGTTCACAACAGGAAATGGAAATAGGGGAAAGAACAAGATTCATCTGGATGAAACCAGGCCACATAGAAAGCTTTAGGTAAGAGAGAGAGGCGTGGTAGGAACAAGAGAAAAGAGAGCAAGGTTAGTACCAGAAATGATAGACAAGGATTCAAAGTCCAGACAACATAGGAATCAAGTTCATATAGGTGGTGGTGAGGACTGGAATAGGGGAATCTTAGGACTCAATCCAAAAAATTTTTAAATATAATAACATATAATACATTTGACTGAAAAACATTAATTCCCAAAGTATTAAGAAGTGCTTCCATGCTGTTTCCTGGCTAATTATTTACACTATTTGCACTGATTTCTATTCAGTGACAATTTACTCTAGAGCAAAACATAACACAGCAACAAGTCCAGACAAGACCTGGATTTAATAGTACTGTTGAACAGAGTTGATATGTTGTTACACAGGGATTAACTGAACTTCTACTCAGAGACAAATAGTGATCTCCCTCCTTCACTTTCCTGAACCCATCTGTTCATTCTAATAAACAAAACCATTCATTTAAAAAAATAAACTGCAAAAACAGTGTAGAATTCAAGAATATGATGCACTGATTTATAAATACTATACATAAATACACAAACTGCCGGTACAACAAAGAATATTCAAAGTACCTACTTCGACCAGGAGATCTGGGTCTATGCTAAACTGTCTTCCTGACAGCATGGCTTGGAAGTCCTCTAAACTGCAATCAATACTGTCAAGATAATCCAACAGCTCAACCCTAAGGAAAAAAGATTTTAAAAAAATCAAATATTAGGTTTCCTTGCTTTTATGTTTAAAATCACACTGCAGTCTAGCTAGGCAAAATATTCCTAGCAATTGCTGAATCCTTACCAATTCTTAACCTTAAGAGATCCTATTCACTATTTAGGATTCAAAAAAACTTGGTTAATTGAGAACCCACAGCCTTTATACAAAACTTTAGTATTTAAAGAAAAAAGGTTCTGCAATAACCCAGTCTGATTTATCTTTTTCCTCTATACTATAAATTATAAAATGTTTAACCTCTTATTACTGGTTATATTGCTACTAACTTCTAGTTTTCCTTTGCTATAAAATAAGTTCCTTCATAGAGATTGTATTATTCCACAGTCCTGATAAAAACACAAATACACACAATCATACACACTTTTTTAAGACATTCAAAACCAAGTATTTCATTACAGAAATCTGAGGAATTGACAAGAAGATCCCAAGACTGCTCTTGGGATAATTAAATCTTTCTCAAAATACCATCTGCAGAGCTCAGCACTAACCAGAACAGAAAGGTTGACTACATAGGTTCATAACCTGAAAGGAAAATCATTCAAAGAGAAAAAGAACATGTGAAGTAAACAAAGAAAGCAAATAAACTTAGACAACCTTTAGATGAGACTCACTTTCCCAAAAGATTGATGTTATCATTTAAAATGGAATCCATCATGGTCACAGGATCTTCTGTGGTCAGACTAGATGAGCCATTTAGCTGGACGGCACTAGACATGAGAGGGCTGGTGCCATCACTGCCTGAACTTAGGGATTCTCTGGCTGGTTCACTCTGATCTCCACTCTGAATGACAGGTGCATATTCATCTTCATTGTCATCTTCAACAATGACAATATCAGGGTACTGGCTACAGCTAGATCAGCAATACGAGAAATAACCAATTACATTCTCAGACTAATTCAATAAATTCACCCTATCCAGTCACTCTCCATGGAAACTCTCTCCCCAAACCACCTGTCAAAAGGCTTTTCTTGGGTGTGTAGTTTAATGAAAATATTGATACTTCATATAATATAAGACCACAAAGAATCAATTAAAGGTCTTTAACTCCAAACTTTAAAAATAAGAATGAATTCTCATTACTTTTTGCTGGGAGTCTTTTCGCTGGAGGGAGGGGGGTTATGTGCTTGAATAATTTGGCTTAATTTTTCAGTTCAATAATTAAAATATGAGTCAGATATTAGTTTATCAAAGAATAAAGTAGTTTTAAATTTAGATCTCTGATAAAAAAAGAGTAATATTTTCAAAAATTGTATTTCACAATCTCCTTACTTGGAGGGATCAGATATAACATCCTCATTAGTTTCTGGAATAACTGGGATATTTTCTTCATCTGCATTATCATCAGTAACGTCATAAATAATGATATCATCTGAAATCCGCTCCCTTGGCTTTAAACCTTCAGTCCTACTGTGTGGAACCTAAAAAATCAGGTAGAAAATATATCAAAAAACTGAAATTATTTTGACTACTAAACAACATACCATTTAAAAAATGGTAACTGGGCACTGAGATACGATGGTAAGCAAAACAGATATGTTTTCTGCCCTTATGGGACTTATACACTAAATTGGTATTAGAAGTACCAATTTACAGAGGTATGAGATGTATTATCTGCATGCTACTTAACTATTTCTTTTACTGTAAGGGACATTAAAGATGACATGCCTCAGAATGTTTCTATGAAAAGATCTTCAAATTTTAAAGATTTTTTATACCCAAAGAGTAAAAAAGTCTTAGGACTTCATCAGAAATCTCGAACATAACCAGATGGCCACTGGGCTGATGGGGATTATTTCATCTCAAGCTACTCTGTTTGACGCCATGTTTTATTCTTACTCATTAAATGGTTTCTTTAAAAGGGGGAAAAAAACACTTCAACTATTCCACAGCTAAATGTCAGTCTGGCATTTTAGCAATTATTATTTTTTTAAATTCAGCTACAGCTATATTCAGACCATGGATACACTAATAAAAAAACATTCAATTCTCCAAAGCAAACTAAAGTCATTATTATAATAGAAAATTCTATCAATTTCAACTCTAGATAATATAGAGGCAAAAGATGCAAATCAAGTTAAATTAAGAAATCTTCACTCATTTACATGAGTCTTCAATCCTAAAAACAGGTATGCCTGATAATTTAAACAGTGGGAAGAGGAACCAGATGTCAGGTTAACTCTGACTTGCCTGAGAACAAAAATCTCAATACTTTAATAATAAATCTAAAGCAGTATTTAGAATTCTAAGATTTGAAAGTAACAATGATAATCAGATATTAAAAGAAGTCTGGACTCAACTAATTGCCACTGGGTATAAGTTTGACAATTTACCCAGAGAGCTTGTGAAAAAATGAAGGTAAACAAAAATATTTTTTTGAAATTGCTACAGTAAAAGAGTCTAGGTCTGTACACATTTATAATAAAAGTTGGAAACAACTTAAAATAACCAACGGACAAGTGCATAATTACATTATCATAATATTCAATTAATCTCATATAGTAGTTAAGATCAACTAAATCTCTATGTTTAATAAATCTCAAAAGCAAGACCAAGTGAAAGAGGCCACACTGCAAAATGATATGTACAAAATAATATCATTTATATAAAGCTTAGGCATATGCAAAATAATACCAAATATTGTTCATGGATTCACACATCAATCGGCCATGGGAATGACACATACTACTTCAAGATAGTGATTTATCTCTGGGTGACAGGGGAGACTGGAGAGGGAGAGAAAAATGAACTTGGGAACAGGTAACTGAGACAACTGTATCTGTAATAGTTTATCTCTTAAAATAATCTAGAGCAAATGATAAAAAATGTCATGATTTAAAAGCTGGAGGATGAACAGTTAGATTATTCACTAAACTTTTTCAAATGCATGACATACTGCTGTAATAAAATTTAGTTTGAGATAATAAATATAAAACAGAATTTTAAAAATTACTTTATGATGGTGATTATCAGCTGGTTCTTTCACTATGTGCTGAAACAAATTCTTCTTTTGAGCTCCATTAGTGTTTAGAAGTAGAGGTCTGAAAATCAGAAGATATACATGAAGTTCAGTGAGCAAACATACATGGAGTTTAAATTGCTTCTAATAATTTAGCCACATATAAACACACTCATTTTAATAATGAATAAAAAATTTCAGTACACAAGAAACTCTTAAAAACGATTACCTCTTTGGAGGGGTATGGGGGATAGTGTATCCACGGCTTTTACTTCTCCATTCTTCTGTGTTATCTTTGTTATAATAAACACTATAAATTACTCTCCCCAAATATACTTCATTGCTGACTGAACTACATAACTCTTTATGGTTCTTACATAGTAAAAAGTAGGTAATATCGCAAAGACTCAATGGAAGTAGAGTTAATTCTACAGCATAAGCTGTAAGTATAACCAAGCTCTGCTAAAATCCTTTGCCTTACAAGATAATCTTTTTCTCCTTCTACCTATTCCTTTGTCCACTGTTTTCCTTATGTTTTAATTGTGACAAAGGTAGTTACTGACATTTATGGGTATCACAACCCATGGTCAATATACAGGTTTTTAAAGACCCTTGTGAGTGGATTAAACATGAGATATCAAGTAAAAACTTTTTATGCTTTTTTCAGCATGTATCCTCTCTTTAAGAGTTTCTCTCACTGAGGACTAATGCTACAATAATTTGCTAATGTGAATGAAAGGTGAACTCTTTATAAACCGTATGTATGTAAAACGACCATTTAGCCTATTCTAATCTTTCAAAAACAGCAAGATGACAATAGTAGGAAACACCACCACTCTTGAAATGTTAGAAGTATAATTTAACAAGGGAGGACTGTTCATCTGGGACAACACGCATACACTCAGCAAATGTAAACCATTCATGATTAAATTCTAACGTTTGGTTGTCTATAGATAGGTCAGAATGTATTATCATAAAATCTTACCTTTTACGTTTTAAACTCACAAGTTGGTTATTCTGAACCAATGTAACAATAAATTGGACAATCTAAAAGGAAAATGTAAATAAGAAATATTCCATCATAGATTCTTAATTCTTTAGTCTATATTACAAGTCTTATAAAATTAATGCAGGTACTGTATGTCCTCTATTCTAAGTCACATAGTTTCTCACATATTAACATTTTAAATTTGGATGCATCTTACAATGATATTTAAAGAAATGTACCAGCATCCAGGCAGAAGAACAACCTGTGATAAAGTTGCTGCTACCTAAGATATAGAGGTACCTAGGACATCCATCTACCCATCTATCTATCTATATATCTAGCTTCCTACCCACCCATCCACCTATTTATCTATCAAATATTCAGTTCAATTATTTGTCTTGATAAGTACCAAGCATGCCTGGATACAGATCCCTATTTTTACTTAAAATTCTTTCAAGAAGATTATGACGCAGAAAAGAAAACTGATGTTTGACAGATATTTTTCTTATACCAGGTAATACAATTAGAGGCAAAAGAAACTGCCAACTCTCTCAGAATAGATCTTACTATTTTCAAGTTAGAAAAAGTTTATTGGCTAACTCTAGAAAAATTATTATTGAGACACTGAACATCTGTCAAAGCTTCCTGATGACAATCACGGGAAGCTGATTTAATCTTCAGAGTCTGATTAAATTTAGAAAAAGACTATTAAACAGATCAAGACATGCAAACAATCCTTCATATTTTATGATAGTGTTTCTTAAAGTGTGGTCCATGGACCAGCAGCACTGGCCTAGGAGCTTTTTAAATATGCAAATTCTCTGCCTCACTCCAGAATTGCTGAATCTTAAATTCTGAGGATGAGGTCTAGCAACATGTGTTGTTTAGCAAGACCTCCAGGTGATACTGATATGAATGTGAGAACTGGTTTAGGGTATGTCTTGAAATTATACTGCCTAAAGGAGTTAAAAAAGTAAACTATTAAAAGCAGTATAGGGGCTTCCCTGGTGGCGCAGTGATTAAGAATACGCCTGCCAATGCAGGGGACACGGGTTCGAGCCCTGGTCCAGGAAGATCCCACATGCCACGGAGCAACAAAGCCCGTGCGCTGCAACTACCGAGCCTGCGTTCTAGAGCCCACGAGCCACAACTACTGAGCCCACATGCCACAATTACTGAAGCCTGCGTGCCTAGAGCCCGTGCTCCACAACAAGAGCAGCCACCGCAATGAGAAGCCTGAGCATCACAACGAAGAGTGGCCCCCGCTCGCCACAACTAGAGAAAGCCCGCGTGCAGCAACGAAGACCCAAGGCAGCCAAAGATATATAAATATTTTTTTAAAAAATTTATTTTAAAAAAAAGCAGCAGTATATCACTGAGATGTTATGAATAAAGGCCAAGTGACTGATGACTATTTAGACTCTGCAGAAGAGTTCCTTGTACAAGTTTTATGAAATATAATTACACAATTAAAATAGAGAATTGTCCATTGAAAATACACACCGTATAGCTTTAATTTTGTAATTCTCCCCCAAACGAGGCTACTAAATGGCTTGCCTTACAATCAGTATTAACTTTGCCATGGAGAAAAATATAGACATTTTAGTTGAAGAGTTAGACAGCATTAGAGTCTATGAAAAGGAGGTTAGCCACTAAATTGCTTATTCAAAAGAAAATGCTGACACCTGATGAAAAGACAACATTTAACCTTAAAGATACCTATGAAATAGTCCAATTACTTTTGTTAATTTATAAAAAAGTGTTAGGGAAAATTCTTAAAACATTAGTTGGCTGAATTTACAAGAACATGAATCTCTGGCTAAATTTCTCCTGAAATTTGCTGTGTATTTCAGTTCTCTTCTGACACTTTGGCATTATGTTGTAGAGTTCGTTTCCTGAAGGAGAAGATGAGGCATTTAACATTTACATCATTGGACTTCTTTAGCTGACAAGTTCTATAAAGACACCTCTCATATATTATTCCAATTAATCCAAGGCCAAACAGTAAATGGCAGAATTAGAAACAAATTCCAGGAATAGAGAAAAAATTATCACCTGTCATCATGAATTATGTAAACTCCCTAACCCCACTAAAACACATAGATTCAAACTCAAATTTGAGCAGAAAGAATGTTAGATTTCATGAAAAACTGAAATGTTAAATAAGTATTTTATCAACTATCTTTGCTTTCAAAAAAAAAAAAAACCCAACAAATTATGGAGTATTGTGAGTTGATATTTAACCAAAACATTGTTTTCTGAAAAAGATTAACAGATTTTAAAAATAAAGCACAGGTTAAGGTACACCTATCATTTAAAATCAGGTATTCTTAAACAGGGCTTCAAGTTGGAATCAAATATGAAAGTTTTAAAAATACATGTACTTGGACTAAACACTTAAAGTTGAATCCTACATTCAACCTTCACTTGCATACTTATTTTTAAAAATCAGTATACCTATTTTGACTATGGGCCAAAGGGTACAGCTACCATTCATCTCTGTGTTCTAACCCTGCTCCACTACACCCATATCCTTTCAGTCATAACACTATTTTTAGCTAACGGCCTCTGACTAGGAACAAACTGAAGCTCTCCCACCCTCCCTCCCCTGATAAAACCTGTTGCTTAAACTTAGTCCAGTTTACTCATGAGCAAAAAATAGCTGCCTTAATTACTTTTATGTTTCACCTCTTATTAACATATGAAAGCTGATATGAGAAGATTAAATCACAAGGACACAATTGCAGCAGAGATTTTCTGTTCCCCCAGTAATTTTCAGCTCATATACTAAAATCTAGGATTTATTTTACAACACTACATTAACTGCTTTTCTGCACATACGAATAGTGGCATACACTTATAACTCATTTTTTGAACACATAATTTGATCGACCGATTTGAAAATATTAGTCATTTATCTTCCAAGACCATATCTATGCCTTTTAGAATAAAAAATAGTAAGACAAAAAACAAAAAAAATCCCACACAGTAAAGCTATGTCTTTTACATAAAATATTAAGAAATTGGTAGTATATTGATTATACTCCTAAGAATTAAGTATAATAAAGTTGTTATATCAGGCAAAAAAATTTTACTAAAAGCTAATGAAACATTATCTGGAAGTATGGAATGACTACATTTAGTAATAATAAGAAATTTTTTTTATTACAAAGAATATGTAACACTTGGCTTAATTTGTTTGATTTCATAGTTTTACTTCTGTGTACCCAATACATAAGAAACTAATATCAATCACTGACTACTCAATAGAGATTTCTGGGGAGGGGGTCACAAATGGTACTCATTAAACAAATGCAGATTACAGTCACAGAGAAAAAAGCTTACCTTTCGAATAACTTGTTGCTGTTGTGCATGTTTTGCTCGTAATTCTGACACCTCCTTCCAAAGGGACTCATTCTCACTATGTTATCATTTATGAAAAATAAAAATAAAAAAATTCAGTCAGATAAGCCAGACCTCAATATCTTTAATTAAGAACACCAGACGTGAACTAGTTTTTACTATATATCTTTATGAGACTAGGAAAACTTTGGTTCAATTACACAGAATGGCAACTAACCTTGACACAACTCCAGAATCCTTCCTTCATAACTGTAGTATCTTCTACTCATGGCAATGTATGCATGAAAACTTAAGATTTATGCTTACATCCATACATAGTAGGCCATTTACTCCTCTGACAATCTGCTTCATTACTTCCTGTTTAAAAAATAACCTAACTTTTCAACTATGGCTACCATGTGAATTCAGGACTTGTGCTTAGGAAACAATTCTTAAAGGGGAAATGACATTTACCCAACACTTGCTATGCCAGGCACTATTCTAAACATTTTATGTGTATTACTTAAACTTCTCTAAAATCTGTCAAGAAAGGAATTATCTCTATTTTATAGATGAGGAGACTGAGACTCAGAGAATTGAGAAGACTTACCCAAGATCACACAGACAATTTGTTAAGTATTGATGTCGAGCTGAAGTCTGTAAGACTCTAAAACTGTCTAAAGATCTGTCTCAAACACACGCATATAAATGTTTGGTTTTTTTAAAGCATATTAAAAGATGTGTTTTTTTAAAAGCATATCTAAATACATGACAAACCAATTATATGCCCAGCAGTAATAGTTTTTTTTTCCTTCATTCACCATCTTCCATTGAAATTGCAGTTATTAAATGTTAGCAGCAATGATAATTTTGAGAAGGCCTGAAAGATTAATTCCTCTATTAAATGCTCTAATTTTTGCTCTTTTGTTAATTTACACAAAAGCCATCTTCCTCAATCCAAACTATTACAAAAGGGACTGAATTTAAATATAGAGGGCACAGAAAATAAGATTTTGATACTTAATAACTACTGTACTTTTTCTGACTCAGAAATATAAAGATACCGTCATCTGCCTACTAAAGATAAGTAGGAGAATGGTTACCACTAAGACTTACAGGAGGAATTTGAGATCCCACTCCTTAAAAGCTAAATCTGAGATTCAAGGAACTGGGTCAAAGGGCACTTCAACAGACACAAGATACATAGAGTAAACCAACATACGTGCTTAAATAAAACATGCAAAACTAGCAAGCTTCAAATTAAGGCTTATTAAAAAAGGGAATCAAAGTCCAAGGTTACTCTCAATGAAGATACTTGAGTTAAGAATAGCTAAACTAACGTCCCACAATTGAAATGGGACAGACAATACATAAAATAAATACTCTTAAGACCTTGGCGCCTATTTACTATAAGAGAATTCCAACTACTTACTAAGAAGAGAAATATAGGTCTACTCTATGCACAAGTTGTTACTGTGGCATTAGGATAATGGTGCCAAAAATTGTAGTAAAACAAAATACAGCACTTTTCTGTAGATAAAAGGTTTGAATATCACTTTCCCAAGTCTATGTAAAGTAAGTATCAAGTAGGACAAGTCTCTAGTGTCCTTTTTTCCCTATTTTTTGTGTCCTATTTTTTCCTAAAAGATAGGCCACATAGAAAATGTCCTAAGAAACTTCTATAAAAGAAAGGATAGGTAGCGTATGCTGTATTTTTTTTTAAGATTTTTTTATGTGGACTAATTTTGAAGCCTTTATTGAATCTGTTACAATATTCCTTCTGTTTTTTTATGTTTTTTGGCCGCGAAGGCATGTGCAATCTTAGCTCCCCAACCAGGGATCAAACCCACACCCCTGGCATTGGAAGGTGAAGTCTTAACCACTGGGTCCACTGGGTCCAGAGAAGTCCCTGTAGTATGGCTTTTGGTCCTCATATGTGTGTAAACATATGAAATTCAACCTAAGTAGAATCATAGTTTCCTACACCAACTTAATGATCTATTATTTCATCAGTAACACTTGTGCATCAAATTGTTTTGACTGACCAGGTTTATATATTCTTTCAACACCATCATGAAAATACAATATTGGGGTAAAGTTTATGGCTACAAATAAAAAATAAAGGGAATCAATACTTAAGAAAAAGGCTTTTGATCTTGGCTTCAACAATGTAATCTAGGTACTTAAAGCACTAACCTCCAAACCTCAACACACACATACACACCAACTCCCATATTAGGATTATATTTGGAAATAATACTTTACCTTTTTAATTCAGAAAGCCTGGACTCAATAGTTTCTTGTTTTATTTGAACCTTCTGAGCACTACTTATAATTTTTGTTAAATCTTCCTGACGAATTTTATTTTCTTCTGGTTTTGCAGATGAAACCTTTCAAAAAGTAAATGTAGGAAATTAAACAAATACTAAACACCATGATTATAACTCAAAACTTCCCTGTTATAAGACGTTTTTGTAGCCTGTCCAGGAAGTGAGATTTAGTTCCAAAAGCCCAGGAAAAGAATAGACTTCATAGCTCAAAGAGAGGATAAGGAATAATCAGTTTATTTATTTTTAATGTGGAAAAGTTTCCATAAGCAGGAGCAACTTAAGGGCTTTTTTTTTGTTTTCATTTTCTTCTGTCAAATTCCCAGTAATTTCCCCAAGCCTATTTATTATTGCATTCCACTTTTAATTAAATTTATGCAGAATAGTTGCACACTAAGACCATGTTCTTTCATGGTCCACTACCCTTTTACCGCCCCCCACCCCACCTTGTGAATTTAGTCAAAATATCTTATTTCAGCAAAACATATCATCCATTCAAAAATGTATTATTTAAATTCCTACTATATATAAGGGACTTATTCTGAGCACTAGATATTCAGCAGTGAACTAAAGAAAAACGCCCTCCAGACAGCTGACTTTCTAGTAGGAACTTATGATTTTAAGTTAAATTATAAGGAGTGAGCCATCACCATATAGATGACTCCTTATCCTAAGTCAGAATGTAAACATTTCCTTTCCTCTAAAAAGTGTTTAAAGACTGAGCCCTCCATACAGTTGAGCGCAGAGGAAAAAAAAAATAAAGGGCAAAATAATTAAAGCTTCATTAGTCTAAGTTGTCCCAACAAGAAAACCTGTGTATTTCAGTACCTTCTTAATGTCAACAAATGAAATATGTCTTGGCCAAGTATACTACATGTTAACGCCCTAATTAAATCATGTTAACAATAGCTCACCTTCCTTTTAATGTTCTCCAACAAGTCATCCTGGCCTTGTTTGAAGTAAGGATGCTGAAATTCAACAGGACCATCTCGTTCTTGCTTCACAATTCCAGAGTCAATATGTACTACTTTACGAAAACCATCTGAAAAAAATTCAAAATTCAGATTTTGAATAAAATTTTAAATAGACAAAAGTAAAAACTTAAAAAATTAATGGTGCTTCTATGGAATATATTTTCCTTTATCATCCTAATGGTGGAAAAGGTTTAATCAGTGACTGATGACAGTACTCCAATTAAACTGCTATCCATACTCACACATATTCAGTTGCCTTACAAAACTTGCCATGTTATTGTGCTTGAAATATTTGGGAAGAATTTCTTTTGCAAATCTTTGTTCATCCAAAACCAGAAAGCTTTGGCCATTCTGAAAAAAATTGAAAACGTCAATTAGTTAAGATCCTCTGAAATTAGGTGATACATATGAACCTCAAAACTTGGCAGTCCTTCCATGACACCTTCAGACCATCATTTTATTCCTGTTAATAGCAGCAAAAACAAACTGCAATTAAGCTACAAATTTCAATTAAGCTCCAAACTGCAATTAAACTTTTTGATGTCAATCTCAAAAGTTTAGGAGTATGTATCAAACCAAAAGCTGCATCAAACTTTATAGTTAAATATTAGAAAGATTTCCATTCTTCTAATCAAAAACTAATAAAATACAGTATGTAGCTAGTATAATTACTTAACAATGTTTTAAAGCCAATGCAATTAAGACAAAAATAAGATAAAATTTGAAAGAAAGTCATATTTTATCAATAAACATAATTATATATTTGTACAATCAACTGAAAAACCACAAGAGAATTCAGTAAGATATCTAGCTACTAATTGACACACTAATAACGAAAGGTCAGAAAGAAAAATTTTTTAAAAATCCCATTTACCACTGCAACAAAAAGAATAAAATACATAGGAATAAACCTACCTAAGGAGACAAAAGACCTGTACTCTGAAAACTGTAAGACATAGATGAAGGAAATCAAAGATGACACAGATGAAAAGATATAACATATTCTTGAATTGGAAGAATCAATATTGTCAAAATGACTATACTACGCAAGGCAATCTACAGATTCAATGCAATCCCTATCAAATTACCAATGGCGTTATTCACAGAACTAGAACAAAAAAAATCTTAAAATCTGTATGGAGACACAAAAGACCCTGAAAAACCAAAGCAATCTTGAGAAAGAAAAAATGAAGCTGGAGAAATCAGGCTCCCTGATTTCAGACTATACTACCAAGCTACAGTCATCAAAATGGTATGGTACTGGCAAAATAACAGAAATATAGATCAATGGGACAGGATAGAAAAGCCCAGAAATAAACCCATGCACCTATGGTCAATTAATCTACAACATAGGAAACAAGACTATACAATACAGGACAGTCTCTTCAATAAATGGTGCTGGGAAAACTGGACAGCTACATGTAAAAAAATGAAATTAGTATACTCTTTAAAACCGTACACAAGAATAAACTCAAAATGGATTAAAGACCTAAATGTAAAACCTGATACTATAAAACTCTTAGAGAAAACATAGGCAAGACACTTGACATAAATCACAACAATATCTTTTTTAAGCCATCTCCTAGAGTAATGGAAATAAAACCAAAAATAAACAAGTGGGACCTAATTAAACTCCTCTGCACAGCAAAGAAAACCACAGACAAAACAAAAAGACAAACCAAAGAATGGGAGAAAACATTTGCAAAGATGCGACTGACAAGGGATTAGTCTCCAAAATTTACAAACAGCTCATGCAGCTCAATATCAAAAAAACAAACAACCCGATCAAAAAATGGGCAGATGACCTAAATATAGACATTTCTCCAAAGAAGACATACAGATGGCCAAGTGGCACAAGAAAAGATGCTCTACATCTCTAATTATTAGAGAAAGGCAAATCAAAACTACAATGAGATGCCACCTCACACCAGTCAGAATGACGATCATCAAAAATCCTACAAACAGTAAATGCTGGAGAGAGTGTGGAGCAAAAGGAAGCCTCCTACACTGTTGGTGGGAATGTAAATTGGTTCATGCACTATGGGAAACAGTATGAAGGTTCCCTAAAAAAACTAAAAATAGAGCTACAATATGATCCAGCAATCCCACTCCTGGGTATATATCCAGAAGAAAACATGGTTTGAAAGGATTACATGCACCCCAATGTTCACTGCAGCACTGTTTACAATAGCCAAGACATGGAAGCAACCTAAATGTCCATCGACAGATGAATGGATAAATAAGATGTGGTACATATATCCAATGGAATATTACTCAGCCATCAAAAGAATGAAATAACGCCATTTGCAGCAACATGGATGGACCCTGAGGTTATTATACTAAGTAAACTAAGTCAGACAAATATCATACAATATTGCTTATATGCAAAATCCAAAAAAATATACAAATGAACTTATTTTCAAAACAGAAACAAACTCACAGACTCAGGGAACAAATTTATGGTTACCACGGGGAAGGGTGGGAGGCAAGGGATAGACTGGGATTTGGGGATTGACATGTACAGACTACTATATTTAAAATAGATAACCAACAAGGACCTACTGTATAGCACAGAGAACTATACTCAATATTATGTAACAACCTAAATGGGAAAAGAAATTGAAGAAGAATAGACACACATATAACTGAATCACTTTGCTGTACACCTGAAACTAACCCGTGGTTAATCAACTATGCTCCAATATGAAAAAAAATTAAAAAAAAAATAAAGTCACTAGTGTATTTCCATATAAAAAATAAACAATTTGAAATTTCCTTCTAAAATAATCAAAATAATATGGTAGTGACATAAAGACAGACCAATCAATGGAACAGAATAGAAAATCCAGGAATGAACCCTCATACATACAGTCCAAGAATTTTTGACAAGGATGCCAAGACAATTCAATGGAGGGACTTCCCTGGTGGTGCAGTGGTTAAGAATCCACCTGCCAATGCAGGGGACATGGGTTCGAGCCCTGGTCCAGAAGATCTCACATGCCGTGGAGCAACTAAGCCCACGCGCCACAACTACTGAGCCTGCACTCTAGAGCCCACGAGCCACAACTACTGAGCCCGCGTACCACAACTACCGAAGCCTGCACGCCTAGAGCCCGTGCTCTGCAACGAGAAGCCTGCGCACTGCAACAAAGAGTAGCCCCTGCTCGCCGCAACTAGAGAAAGTCCGCGCGCAGCAACGAAGACCCAACTCAGCCAAAAAAAAGACAATTCAACGGAAAAAGAACAGCCTTTTCAACAAACCATGCTGGTAAAACTGGATACTCACATGCAAAAGAATGAAGTTGACTCCTTACCTTATACCATATACAAAAATCAACTCAAAACAGATCAAAAGCTTAAACAGGACAGCTAAAACTATAAAAATCTTAGAAGAAAACACAAGGGGGAGAAGCTTCATGACAATGGATTTGGCAAAAATTTCTTGGATAACCAAAAGCACAGGCAACAAAAGCAAAAACAGACAAATGAGGCTACCTCAAGCTTTAAAACTTTTGCGTAAAGAACACTATCAAGAGAGTGAAAGGGTAACCCACAAAATCGGAGAAAATATTTGCAAATCATACATCTGATAAGGGGTTAATACCCATAACATACATTAAAAAAACTTCAACTCAACAACAATGAAAAACAAGCCACCTGATCAGCAAAGGGTAAAGGACTTGAATAGATACTTCTTCCCAAAAAAGATACACAAATGGCCAATAAACACATAAGACGCCTAGTATCACTAATCATTAGGGAAATAAAAAGCAAAACCACAATGAGATATCACTTCACTCATTAAGATGGCTATTAAAAAACAAAAATACAAAAACCCAAAAAATAAGTATTGGTCAGGATGTGGAGAAACTGGAACCCTTTTGCACTGCCGGTGGGAATATAAAATAGTGCAGCTGCTATGGAAAACAGTACAGTGGTTCCTCAAAAAATTAAACATATAATGACTAAATGATCCTAAAATTCTACATATATATCCAAAAGAATTAAAAGCAGGGGCTCAAAAAGATATTTGTACACCGATGTTCATAGTAGCATTATTCACAATAGCCAGAAGATGGAAGCAACCCAAACGTCCACTGACAGATGAATGGATTAACAAAATGTGGTACATACATACAATGGACTATTATTCACCCTTAAAAAGGAAGAACACATGCTACAATGTGGATGAAACTTAAAGACATTATGCTAAGTTAGACTAGTCACAAGAGGACAAATACTGTATTATTCCACTTATATGAGGTATCTAGAATACTCAACTTCATAAAGACAGAAAGCAGAATGGTTACCAGGGGCTAAGGAGGAGGGGACTGGAAATTACTGTCTAATGAGTATGAAGTTTCAGTTTGGGAATATGAAAAACATTCTGGAGACGGATGGTAGTGACAGCTGCATGACAAGTGAATGTACTTAAGGTCACTGAACTGTAAACGTAAAAATGGTTAAAATGGTTAATCTTAAGATATATGTATTTTACAACAAAAACCTAAAACTAAAATGGAATAAAAAACTCCAACAATAGAAAAATATCAAGTATCTAAAAATAAATTTTAAGAATACACAAGACCTTTAAGAAAATATTAAACTACAGAGAGACAGTGTTGTAAAGATGTCAAGTCTAATTAAGTTAACCAGTACGTTGACTTCTCTCTCAATTAAAAAAAAGGTTTTGGAGACAAGGTGAATAGATGCTAACACAACCAAATATTAGGTACTAAAGTTCATTTCATAAAAATTATGTAACAAATAGGTAAGAAAATACTGAAAACAATGGAGAGAGAGGTGTTAACCATACCTTACACAGACAACAGAATTTGGTACTAAAGAAGGGATACTCAAATAGCTGAATGGACAGACTAGAGAGAACAGAAGCAGAAGCAAATCTATTTGAGAATTTAATAGGTAATAAGTAAGGGCAGCATTCAAATCAGGAGGAAAAATCAGGAGGGAAAAGGATTAGTTAATAAACTTTCCATTTGGAAGGAAAAAACAAAAGCTCAATGCTAACTCAATGTTACCTCACTCTTTATAACCAAGCTTTTGAAAGCATTACATAAAAAACCCCAGAAGTCATACAGGTAAAAATTAATAAATGTATTCACGGAGACTACTAGCTGCCTACTCTATCTTGATTTCTCTACTTTCTTTTTTATTTTTTAAAACTAAAATTGGGGGCTTCCCTGGTTGCGCAGTGGTTGAGAGTCTGCCTGCCGATGCAGGGGACACGGGTTTGTGCCCCGATCCGGGAAGATCCCACATGCCGCAGAGCAGCTGGGCCCGTGAGCCATGGCCGCTGAGCCTGCGTGTCCAGAGCCTGTGCTCCACAACGGGAGAGGCCACAACAGTGAGAGGCCTGCGTACCGCAAAAAAAAAACAAAAAACAAAAAAAACAACTAAAACTGTATATATTTAAGATGTACATGATGATTTAACATATATTCACACATGCACAGTGAAATGACTACTACAAGCTAATTCACCAAACTAAAAAGCTTCTGCACAGCCAAGAATAATCAACAGAATGAAAAGACAACTTAATGGAATAAAAATATTTGCAAATACATATCTAATAAAGGATTAATATCTAAAATATATAAGGAACTCTCACAACTCAACAGCAAAAAGACGCAACCCAATTAAAAAATGGGCAAAGGAGGGGTTCCCTGGTGGCGCAGTGGTTGAGAGTCCGCCTGCCGATGCAGGGGACACGGGTTCGTGCCCCGGTCCGGGAAGATCCCGCATGCTGCGGAGCGGCTAGGCCCGTGAGCCATGGCCACTGAGCCTGCGCATCCGGAGCCTGTGCTCCGCAATAGGAGAGGCCACAACAGTGACAGGCCCGCGTACCACAAAAAAAAAAAAAAAGGGCAAAGGATTCGATTAGACATTTTCCCAAAGAATACATACAAATGGGCAACAAGTATGTGAAAAGGTGCTCAACATCACTGATCATCAGGGAAATGCAAATCAAAACCACAATGAGACATCACCTCATACTTTTTAGGATGGCTATTCCTAAAAAAACAAAAAAACAAACCAACAAGTGTTGGTGAGGGATGTAGAGAAAAGGGAACCTTTGTATACTGTCAGTGGGAATGTAAATTGGTAATGTCATTATGGAAAATGGTATGAAGGTTCCTCAAAAAGTTAAAAATAGAACTACCATATGATCCAGCAGCCCTCTTCCGGGTATATACCCAAAGGAAATGAAATCAGTATCTCTAAGAGATATCTGTGCTCCCATGTTCACTGCAGCATTATTCACAATAACCAAGACACAGAAACAACCTAAATGTCCAAAAAAGAAAGAAGAAATTGTGAGATATATACATACTTTATACATATATTGACATATTTTATACATACATACACAATGAAACATTATTCAGCCTTAAAAAAGAAAGAGATTCTGCCACTTGCAACAACATGGATGATCCTCTAATTTCTTACTAACAACACAATTTTGTCTGATGCTACAAATACATTTCTCAGTCCCTCTTAGAAACAGAGGTGGCCAAATAACACATCTGGCAAACAAGATATAAGCAAAATGGATTGAGCGGAGCTTCCACAAAAGCTTCTAAAAGGGAAAAGACTCAAAGTGTCAAACTCCTACATCTCATATTCCTGCTCAGAACCTGGAGCCAACGGCTAGAGCTCCAGTAATGACTGAAGTAGAAGGAACTAAGTATGGCTGAAAGGTTGAGAAGGTGACTCAGTATCTTCAGATATAAGAGTACATCTTCAGATGTAAGAGTACATCTCTATAGAGTACATCTCTATTTTGTTTAAGCCATTGTTGTCTGGATTTCTATTACTTGTGTCTGAACTTAAACTTAACTGACAACAGACATTTAAAAAATTCAATAAAGTTGAAAGCTTACTAACATAAAAATATATCCAACATTTATGACAAACGATTAACTGCATTAATTAAAAATTTTCTATCAGTAAGATGAAACACTCAATGTGAAATTTAGAAGATCAGATCTCATTCATAATAAAATGTACAGTAAAATAATGAATTTCACTTATTAGATTGGCAAATTTTTTAAAGTTTAAAAATAACCACTGTTGGTTATTAGGTAGTAGCTATTAAAATTTAAAAATGCATACATCTTTTTCTATCTTAAAAGGACTTTCCCTCTACCTTACTTCCTCTCAATCTATCCACCCCATCTGTCTTTTCATTCACTGCAAAATTTGACAAATATTTTAAAGCCCTCTTCTCCAATTCAGGGCCATCTACTTACTCTCACTAAAATTTGGTTTCAGTTTTTGTGCCTCTACTGAAACTGTTTTTTCTAAAATGTCAAATGCCAAATTCAATGCCCTCTTTTCAGTCCTCATCTTCCTACACCTCTCTGTGGCATTTCATTTGGCACTACTGACACTCCCCTTCTTAAATGCTCTGCTCTTATGGCTTCGAAACTATACAATGGGTCTCCTATCTCTCATGTTTCTTTTCAATTGTTTTCCAGCTGTCAAGAGGTAGTGGGTTTTTTAAGTTTCTATCCTTGATTATGATACCTTTTATACTCTTTCCTTAGGCAGTCTCATCCACACCAATTTCTCTAATTACTGACTTTATTATGTATAATGATTATCACAACTATGCCTCTGCCCCTGACCATCTCAAACTTCCCACTTGAATTTTTCAATCATTAACATTTTTACACAATGTTCTTTGACTCACTCACTTGTCTATTTCAAACCCATCATCCTACTCCTCCAAAGTCAACTTTTTCCTGTATTCTCCATCCCGGCATGCCCTGTCCCCTCTAAGCTACCCAATTAATTCTGTCATCAATAACAAAAAGGCAAATTAAAAATTCTCAATTTTAACAGCTAGTAACTTAAAGGGGAAATATTTAAAACATTTCCTTTAAAAATAAGAGAAAGGGATCCCATGATTGCTGCTTCTATCTGACACCCTGAGGTATCTTAGCCACTGCAAAAAATGAAACTGAAGGTATAAGGTTCTCAAAATAAGAACAAAACTGTCATATCCAGACACCTATGGATGTACACTTTGAGAATCCAAATCAGTAAAATGATTAGCTCACTGGTTTATTATCAATATACAAACGTTACTTGTGTTTCTAATTACCAGCAACAGCAATTATTTTTCATTAAAGGATACCACTTAAAATATCTATAAAATCTAACAAAGCTGTACAAGATCTAATTGCAAAAAATATAAAATTTTATTAAATAACAAAATGAATTTAGAAAAATGATTTGTTCCCATGAATATATCATATCATAAAGATACCTATTTTCCCTAATCTGATTTACAGTTTCAGTACAATTCCAATAAAAAAAAAATCCTAATAGGTTTGCTTTGTTTTTTTCTTTAATGGAACTTGATTTTAAAACATATATGGAAGAGCAAAGACCAATAGTAGTCAAGGCACTCCTGAAGACTAGGTTGCCCTCCCAAAAGCTTTACAGAGCTACAGTAATTAAGACATGTGATACAAGAAAAAGGATAAATTATCCAATGGAACAAAATAGAGAACCTAGACACAAAAACACAATCTACATATAATTTTGCTTATAAGACAGAGGTAGCAACACAAATCACTAGAGGAAGAAGAAACTGTTCAATAAAGGGGCTAAAACAACTAAATATGGAAAACAATGAAACAGAATCCCTTATACCACACACAAAAATCAATTCCAGTGAATTAAAGATTTAGATATAAAATTCAAACCTTTAAAATTTTCAGAAAAAAAAAAAGATATGGAAAAGTATTTCTCTCTCCTTGGGGTAGGAAAGCAAAAACATCCTGAAGAAACAAAGAACATGAACCACAAAAAAGGCTAATATATTAAATTATACTAAAATTAAGAACTTATACTCATCAAAAGAAAGTAAAAAAGATAAGCCACAACTAGGAGAAGACAGAGGCAACACGTACATCCAAAAAGATGCAGAATTACAAGGAATTCCTACAAATAATAAAAGATAAACCACCCAACAGAAAAATGGTCAAACATTTCATAGAATACGAAACACAAATGGCCAATAAATATGAAAAGGTGTTTGAACACATTAATTATCAGGGAAATATAAATTAAGACCTCATTGATATAATATTTTATATCCACTAGATTGGTAAAAACTCAGAAGAATGAGAATATCAAGTTTTGAAGAGACAAATTAATGGGAAATCTCATGCATGGCTAAAAGGAGTACAAGCTGATTTTTTTCGGAAAATAATTTGATCTTGAGGTTGAGCGTGCCATACCTTATTTTCCAGAAATTCTACTCCTCAATGTAGGTGTAACTACCTTACAGAAATTTTTGCTTATATACACCAGAAGAGGTGTATAAGAAAAGTATAACAGCATTTGACATGGTTGATCATCTCTTTCTTGAACCATTTTCTTCCATTAACTTATATGACCTCACTCCCTTGTGTTTTCTCCTTTCTCACTGTTCCTTCTCAATCTCTCTTGCTGGCTTTTTCTTGTCTTCATACTCTCTAAATATTAGAATACCCTATCTTGCAGGTCCTTCTATCTTCATCTGTCTCCCTGGATGATCTCATCCAGTCCCATGGCTTTACCACTCACAAGCTCCAAACTCCACCTTGTATGCCAGTCTTACGTTATCTAAATAACCTATTCAACATTGCCACTTGAAGGTCTTGGAGTACAGAAGTCATTCATGCTGTTCTCCTTTCCAGCACTGCACTTCCCCAGCTCCTTTGAAATAAGGTGTCGTCATATGACCAAGTGTGGTCAGTGAAATGCAAGCAAAACAAAACACGCCTGAAGTAATACTAGCGATCCATTTGTAATCTCAAAGTTAACATGGCCAAACAGAATCCCCACCCGCACTTCTCCCAATCTTCCCGCATCTCAGCAAATGGTACCATCATCCATCCGTTGCTCAGGCCAAATACATGAGTCATTCTAATTCGTTTCTATCTCTCCTCCAACTCCAGAAAATTTATCATTAAGATCCGTGACCTTGCCTTCAAAGTAGATATTACATCTGCTGCTCACCACCTCCACTGTTATTACCCTAGTCTTAACCACGCTATTTTCAATACCATAGTGGAAAACTGTGATAGTCTTCTAACTACTTCCCTCATTTCCAATCTCCTTACCATGCCCTAAGGCCCTACACCATTTGCTTCTGCCTACCTCTCTGACCTCACTCTCATGTTATCTAAAGATAATCCAACTACATGGGCCTTCTGCAATCATATGAACATGCTATGCTCAAGGTCTTTACATTTTCCATTCCCCTTTGCCAGATCCATCTTTTCTAATCATTCAGATCTCTGCTCACGTATCACCTCCCCAAAGAGGCTTCATCGTCACTCTACCTAAAATACAACAGATTCCACTCATTTTACATGCTAGTTATGAATTTACTGCGCCAAATTCATTCTTCAATGTCTGCTCTGCAAATATGGAGCTGAGTCTTAAATATCTTTCTTTTCGAGCATGGTGTTAAGCTTTGTCATAGAAGATACTAGAGAGATATTACAAGAGGAAGGGATTACCCTTCCTGGTTCCAGTGTGTCCTTGGCAGGTTCCTGCTGTGCAGGCAGGTTCTCCAGCACCTAGCTCTTGCAGTGCACAGAAGGCAGCAGCACCCTAAGGCCAGCAGCTTCCCCCAACACTCCCCTCTCCCGTGGGAGGCTTCAAATCAGAGTATCTCTGGCCAGACATCTCTCCATGAATAGCTTTCTAGGGTACCCTAAAGCATAGGCTAATAAACATGTTCTTAAAGGGCTAGATAATAAATATTTTAGGCTTGCAGGTCATAACTCTGCACCTGTAGCAAGAAAGCAACTACAGACAATACGTAAGTAGACTGAGCATGGCTATATTCCAAATAAACTTTACTTTTAAAACACATGGTTGGCCCACAGGCCATAATCTGCCAACCCCTGCCCTAGAAAGCATATTTCCCAGCAAGTTCTGAAGGATGGATTTCTAGTAAGTCCCACTAGTGTGGCATCACTGAAGTCTTTGCCATTCAGTGAAATATAGTCATTCTCTCTCCAACAAGGTCTTAGACTTCGGGGAAGGGCTCTTATTTGGGCACTTGCCCTTAGGCCTACCAGTGATGGCTGCTTCTTATAACTGCTATTCCTATCTTCTTTAGAGTTTTCTTTACCCCAATTCTCCTAATATAGTTATCCTATTAAACTTTCTCTGTTCAAAATACTGTGTGATTTCTGTCTCCTAATTGCACTCTCTCTTTACCCTGCTTTATTTTGTTACCACTAACTGAAATTATATTATTTGTGTTTGCTTACTTTTTAATTATCAGTATCCTTCACTAAAATGTAAGATCTATGAAGGCAGCTATTTTGTTAACTACTGAATGGATTCCTACTACCTAGCACACTGTCTGGTTGTAACAGAGTCACAACTATTGTGAGTGACAATAAATGAGTCTTTGATCACAGTGGACCAAATTATATTTTTAGAATTTCAACTCTTGGATTATATATATCAAATGAGGAGATGAATGCATCTTGTTTATATTGCTCTCTCTCTCAAACACACACAACCCTAACTCACTAATATGGTTCTGCGTCTCTGCTTATGGTATTCCTTCACTCGCTACTTCAAAATTAATAAGTAACTTCTTTGAGTGCAAAATTTCTACCTTACTGCTGTTTAAACCTGTGAAGCTTAAGCACTGCAACACAGAACTCTCCCTATGCATTTTATAAGGGACAAAAAGCCACTATTACTCAGTAGGGTGAGAAGGATGGTAGCTTCTCTTTAGGCCTAACCCATAAATGTTAGCAAGCTTCCAAATAGTAATTGTTTCTGCTCAAACTGGTACTCTTGGTTATAAACGTCCAAAATACTCTTAATAATAATCTAATACTTCAGCCCCATTACTTTAAAAGTTTCCAAAATAGAAGTCTCTTTTTTAAACAACCGGTCTATAATTTCTTAATGTTTACCAACCATTCCTTGTGAGTCTCTAGCTCTTTCTCTTATGTATACAAATAAAAAATACTAGTCTGTGAATCAGTCAACTTTTCTGTAGGTCCATCTAAAGTGGATTTAACCCCTATTCTGCCACATTTTTGGCCTTTCTTGTTTTCACTTGAGAGTACTGCTGGGAAATTCAAAACAATACCATAACACTGGGAAGTCTAAAGATCTACTGTTCAAATTCATCCAAAACAGCTAGAAAACACTGGACAAATTCTGGTTTTGCTCCCTTTCCCTCCTATTTCCTGATCTGTCTCTGCTGACTTGAGATGGATAGGGAAGTACAGACTGCCATAGGGCACAAAAAGGTAGAACAGATGGGTATGAAGTCTTTGGTGGAAATCACTTCTTGGTATTCTCAAGCAACCTGAAGAACTGAGACAAAGGAAGTAACACTGGTAAAACAGTGACTTTCCAGTTCTTTCTTTTTTTAATATTGCTTCACTTCAACATACACTGAGTATCATATATCAGTAACAGTAAAGGCTGTTCCTTACGATCAATGGCAAGAACTTCCAATCAACTTCCACAACTTCTTGTCCCTGAAGATCAAGTTTCCCCAGTTGCTACCAAGCTAAACCTGTGCCCTCTGTTGAGGACTCTGTTACATTTAAAACAGCTTTAGGTTGTTCAACAGTACTATCCCTGTCCTCGATTCTGGTAACAGACTGCCTACCAGAGCCAAAATAGCTATAGGAAATGTAAAAACAGACAAAAAAGAAAGGAAAAAGAAATATCAGTGGAGAATTTGGGGGATGTACTGTATGTTTTAAAGACACTCAGAATCTAAAGACATTTCTATTACTTGAGTTTATAACAGTATTATTTTGATTGTTCAGAATATTATATTTCTACAATTAATGACATCAATGGGGGTATTAGTTCATTTCTGTCATACTACAAATTTCAAGGAAAACTAAAGTTATATAAGTCTTCAGGAATATTAAGCCAAGCTTTTCAAACTGCAGTTGGTAAGTTTTCTCCCCTTGCCTTACACTCTAGCTAGAGTAAATTATTTTCCACAAGTGAAAACAATTGCATAAAAGATTGCCTCCTTTCCAAAACATCTTCTACTTCTAAAAGGTCTTAATATGATTTTCACTCAGAGAGTATAAATGCTAAATAACCTCAACAGAAGTCCGGCAAAACAAATTTGAAGGAAACCAGAAACAACCATAAATAGCAACTTCTAAAAGAAGAGAGTAAATTATTTTGGTTTTTCCATCTAACATCATTGTTCAATTAAAGTTTTACCTTTCATTGTTAACACTGTTTTCGGAAAAATCTGTGGGAATGTAAGACAACTTCCTTAGGCAACTAAGCATAGCCTAAGACATTAATCCAGAATTGTCTACTGACTTGTGGAGGAGTAACATTTTGGTATAAAAACTAAATATTGTGACGACCTGTATTAAGTGTAGGGCCGTTGATGGAAGAATGATCTGGGAGCTCAGAAATCTATGCTAGAGCCCCACCTCCGATAATGCTAGCTTTGTAATTATAGACAAATAATCTAACCTAAGCTTCAAATCTACATAATGAGACTAAACCAGATGATCTTTGAGATTGTCTTCAGGCATCATTCCACTTTTATCATTCCTACCATTTCCATTACATAGTCCAAGGATTTCACTGCTTAATCAAACATTTATTAAGAACCTACTGTATCCCTTGGCACAGATACTGTCCCTGTCCTCACTGAATTTATATATATATATATATATATATATATATTTTTTTTTTTTTTTCCTTCAGTACGCGGGCCTCTCACTGTTGTGGCCTCTCCCGTTGCGGAGCACAGGCTCCGGACGCGCAGGCTCAGGGCCATGGCTCACGGGCCCAGCTGCTCCGTGGCATGTGGGATCTTCCCAGAACAGGGCACGAACCCGTGTCCCCTGCATCGGCAGGCGGACTCTCAACCACTGCGCCACCAGGGAAACCCTGAATTTATATTTTAATTCTCCCACTATGTATTAAAAAATGAGAAGTCAAAACATAAGCTTAGACTTAATAATGGAAAAAAAATAAGAATGATTTTTAAGTGGTTTATTTAGCTTAAAATTCATAAAATTATGCATTTATGGATTAGTATGAAACTCTACACATTTGATACTGCCCATAAAATTAAAGTAGTATTAAAATATGTTGGCTAATGAGAATTTATTAGACCTGCTGACAGAATACCCCTTAACTAAAACCAATTTCCAATATATTTAGGTACCATTTCTAGGCAATAAAAACAAGAAGGCCCACCCAAGACAAATAGGTGTGATAAAGTCAGCTTGGGAGTGGGGAGACTCTCAGTCCAATCTCTTACACATGCACAAGGCTGAGTAACTGCAGTCTGTGCTGATCCATCCTTGTCAACTTTTAATCCTTATGACTGATGAAAAGCATGAGACATCTGTTTATTTTTAAGTGTATACTGGTGGCTGGCTTCCTTATTTTCACCCCACCCCTTCTTTGTACAACTGTACAGAATTCATCAAATGCCTAATGCACAACATCCACTCGATGCTACTGACCTTCAAGAAAATTAAGTCCTAGAGGGAGATAAAGAAAATAAACAAACGACAGCAATATAAGGCAGACTGTGGTGTTACAGTAGTCAAAACTTCACGTACTCAATATAGTGCTCCCTGTTAAGATAAAATAGTAAAACTGAGGGTTCCTAGCATAGGAAACAGAACAGAAAAGAAAGTGAGAAAGAGGGGAGATAACATTTACTCAGCACTTAACAGGTGCCAGGCACTGTGCAGGTAGTTTACTCTTTTCCAGGCCTCTAAACAAGATAATATCCAAAACAGATGACCATCTACAATAAGAGAACTCCACTCCCCTTCACAAAACGATTCCAATAGCCTAAGTGTATTGTAACGCAAATGCTCTGTTTATGTAATAATCATTCTAATTAGAATCAGTATTTGGAACTAGAGGGGGGTCTTGGATCACCTAAGTAACCCATTCATCTTATGGACGACGACACTTGGGTCAGACGAGATAAGGAGCCTGTTTAGTGGCAGAATTGGGATCAAACCAATAATCAAGACATCTATACACCACACTGCCGGCAACTGTTTAGTGAAATTCAGTGATTCGTTTTTGCTCTCCACTATGTTACTGAACACCTGTCTATTGGCACTTTTATTAGAATAATCATAAAAATCTGTTTATAAAAATGGCTCAGAATCGCGAAAGAATAATGTACCATTTTCTATATAATATTTTCAAGCCTCCTGATAAGCAGTAACCTGCGTTTGAACATGTGCCTCCTTCCCTGACTGCCGTCATAAAGATCTCAGATGCGAGGTGAACTGTGTGTCTGTTTTAGGGGCGAGAATCAGGTCGTGAAGGTAAAGACTGCCTCACATAAACCCCGCGTTGAAGATCCCGGCCAGAGCTGCCCGTGCCCCCAGCGAGCCGCAGCCCGCGAGCCCGGCGGGAGGACGGAGGATGAGTGTGCAGTAACGTGGCTCCCGCTCCCTCGGCTCGTCGGCCGCCCTCGTTCCGCCGGGCTGGTTCCGAACGCCGCCCGGATCGGACCGTTACGGGGTCTCCTGGGCCGCGGCGCCCCGCGCGGGCCGCCCCTCCCCCACCGCGGCCTGAGCCAGCAGCACCGGCCGGGACCCCCGCGGCTCCCCGCGCGAACAATACCGGGGTCCCCCGCGAGGCTGCACGCCGAGCCCCATGCCACCCCGCCACCCCCGCGCCGCGGGCCTCACAGAGGGCGTTGAGCCGCAGGCCGCGAGAGACAACCCCGCGGGAGAGAGCGAGAGAGAAGGACGTTAGTTAGGGGGTTCGGAGGCCGCCGTGCCCTCACCCTTACCTGACTCCAGGTGATGAACTCGTTCGTGTGGGTTTCCTCCACAAGCGTCCACAGCTTGCTGAGGAAAGCCGGCACGTTCGAACTCTGCTTCATTGTTAACGAGGCGCAGGAATTCCTAATTCTACACCCAAACGCGGCGGTAGCGGCGGAGGCTGAGGCGTCGGCAGCGGAGGCGGGGGCGGCGGCGGCGGCGGCGGCGGCGGCGGCGGCGGCGGCGGCGGCAGCAGCTGCTCCCCGAAAACGCCCACAACGCAGGCGCAGCAGCTCCCGGGCCCCGCCCACCTCGCCCCGCCCCGCCCCGCCAGGCGCGCAGTGAGGCGGGGTAACCGGGCGGCCGCACGTGACTGACCAGTCTCCCCGCTTGGCCTGTGCTCACTGGTCTCGCGCCGGTCCCGTTCCCGACCAATCCCAGGAGCCGACCGCACAACAGAGGAAAGCAATTGGATGCTGCAGATGGGGAGGGGTGGGAGCAACGGGGGACGCTGCTTTCTCATTCGCCCTGTCTATAGGAGCTCCCGCTGTAGCGGATCTTCTGCTTGGGGGACTGTGTTTGGTTGTTTCACGTGGAAGCAGCTTTGGATGTTTGGGCTATGGCTGGAAGACTACAGAAAGTCCTCAGGGGCCTTTGAGTCATAAGTTTGGTAGGCAAAGTGTGGGTTGCGCCAGTCAGGCAGGAGGAAGGAGTGTAATACTTCACACGGGGGGGGAAAAAACAGCTTTCAAGAATGATTTGCTAGGCCCCAAATTGAAACTGTGTTAATAATAATGAACCTTGTCCTTAAATTTTCATTAGGAAAAAAATCGTTCCTATAAAACACATTTATCAAATAGAGGAATTTAAATAAGTCACTCTTTACTAAGCACGTACTACAGTGAACCAAGAACTGTAATAGGCAGCTTACATGCTGTTTAACAGACATGGAATGCGCACTATGTGTGCAGCATAAAAAGAAATAGTATCATTTATTCTGTTTTAATCAATTAAAATAATTGTTCCTGTAGGTACTTTACAGGTATGTTCTTAAGATAATTATCGCTGTATGTCCTTTACAGATTTGGTATAGTGGAAAAAATATTGGACAAGGAGTCAGCATATGAGTTTAGACCCAGCTTCAAGGACACATTAGTGGATATTTAATTACACTGGTAGTGTGTGTAATTAGAGCTATCCCTTAATCTGTCTGTGCCGGTCTTTCCCATCTCCTCATTGGGAATAAAACTGTCTCTCTTTTCATCCCTTAAGATAACATTAATAACAGGAGGTTTGAAAATATAAAGAATTGTACAAAATTTAAAATTTTTTATGAGTCAGAATGTAAACATAAGAATGTACAAACAAGTCAGAGATAATAATTAACATTTTATAAGAAATTCAACATAGGATTGGTTTACCTCCTGGGTACATGTAATTTAATACAATAAAAAATAAAATACATACAATTTCCAACAAGCATATATTTATTGAAATTTGTGTTTGACTTTGTGTCTAGCAATGATCTGTTTGCTGAAACAAAATCAGATGTGTGGTGGGAGACATCCAATTAATGAACTAATATTTGATGAGCACTTAAATATGCCCAGGGTTTTACACATATCATTTAAACCTCACAACAACCCAGTGCAGTAGGTCTTATTATCCCGTTTTTCCAATGAAGATTCTGAGACTCAAGAGCAAGTTTACCTATATCACTGCTAGTAAACAAGAGAGGGTATTTACGCTCAGGCTTTATTGAGTTCGAAAGCCTATGTTCTTTCCGTTGTATGATGATGACACCATCTCAATACTTAAGATGTTTATACTCTGACTTAAGACACAAGACGAACACAATGATGAGCAATCATTAATATTTTAAAAATAGCTAAGTTTGTCATATAACTAGTACTGAAACATTTAGAAAGACAGAGTTGAGTGAGTTAGGGTCGTAAGGGAAGAATTCTCAGAGGATGGGGACCTTAAGTTGGGTCTTGAAGTACAAACGCATTTGGCTAGCTAAAAAGAAAACAGCACTGAGCAAAGATGGGGAGGCCAATGAGCACCGTCTGCCTGTGGAGATTGACAGCACAGGAGATAGTGTCTGAGGAGAAAATGTGGCCCACTTTCATGGCATTGTATTGTTTCCATCTAAAAACAAAACAAAATGGTGTGGTTAGATACAAGCAAAAACTCCTCTTGGGCATTCAACCTGTATAGTTGTAGGCCTATGCTTAGTAGGGCCCCTTACTTGGTTTAATGCTCTGCTGTCACCATCTTGAAATTCTTAGTTTTTGAACAAAGGACCCTGTATCTTCAAGTTGCTTTGGGCCTCTCAAATTACGTAGCTGGTCTGCTTCCAATATATTACACTTATAGACCAGTGGTTCTCAAACTTAAGCATGTATCCAAATCACTTGGAGGCGGAAGACTGTCAATATAACAGATGATCAGTTATCACTTATAATACTCACAAGGCCAGCTATGGGGTCATTAACCAGATAATGTGATGATGGCACCAGGAAATAGATGATGTGTCTAAAATCAAATGTCTGGGGTTGGAATGGAAACCATGTCTTTCATAGTCTGAAACATACGCTTTCTTCCTTTATACCAATGTGCCTCAAGCTTTAACCTACATCTGAATCACCTGGAGGGCTTCTGAAAAAACACACTGCTTCTTCTCCCCCACTCCCCAGCTCCACTCAGTAGATCTGGGGTTCAGGCTAAGAATTTGTATTTCTAACAAGTTCCCAGGTAACGCAGAAACTGTTGGCCCTCGGACCACACTTTGAGAATCATTGTTATATAGGAAAAATTAGTAAACTGACTTTCCCTTGCTAACATTTACAGACTTATTGCTACTCACCCTTCACCTCAACAAAATCCAGACTTTCCAGGAATAATTTAAACTACTGTGTTTTCTTTTTCTATGAACATAATCTTTAATATTGATTGTAATTAATAAACTGTTTGAAAACTTTAAGTACTGATTAGAGACATTTGGGGGAAAAGAAAATCACTATTGGCTCGTTTGCACCTAAATATAAAACTGAGAAGGGAAGAAAACCAAATCAAACTAATTCACAATTATTTGCCACCTACAATATCCCACAAATATCAGAAGAAACATATTTGAGCCAGTGTCAACAATTTTGAAATGTTTACAATATTAGAGGATAAAAATGTCACTTTCTTAAAGTTAATTGCCTCCTGTTGGCTACAAATTAGAAAAGTTGGAATATTTCCATGGCTCACTTGCAGCCTGGAATGTAAGATTTAGAAGATATAGAATAACATTAGAAAATATGAGTGACCCAGACCTTTGCCTAGGAAATAGAAAAGCATACTGTGGTGTGCTTTGAAACTTCAAAGTGTCTGATTCAAATTGTATAAATTCTATCTAATCTATTATGCAAAACTACTTGGAGTCGGCACTACAACCAGAACTAGCTTGTAATTATTATTTTCAAGGATAGCAAGAATGAAGCCAAAGGCTAACTGCATAGAGGTTTCCAGCTATTTATATTCCTATCTGGACCAAGTGTTGATTTTCGTCAATTTTGGAATGGCCTATGGGGCCTTAAGCCAATCACTTGACACCTCTAAATCTTAGATTCTTCCATGTAAAATGTGAGTAAAAATACCTGTTATACTCACTTCACAGAGTGAGTTTTGAGAATTTGATAAACTGCTTCTTCCTCCAGTCCACGCTCACAATCTTTACAGAGATCTTTCCAAGACACAAATCTGAAAAGGTCACTTCCTGACTTAAAACTGTTCAGCGGCTTCCCATTATTTTCAGAATAAATCCAAACCCCTTAAAGATGGCATAAAATGACCTTCTGTGATCTGATGCCACCTACAGTTTCAGTCATTGTCTACCACTCTCCACAAACACCTAACCCTTAGTCACACCCAAATCTTGTACTTACCTTGCAGATCATGTGCTTCCATACCTCTACATATGTCCACGAGCTGTTGCTTCTGTGTGGAGAGCCCTTCTTCTTCCCCATTATCCCAAAAGAAAGTTCCTCCTTAACCTTCAAGGTCAAGTACAATTCCATACTGAAGTCACCTCTTTCAGTCAAACTCTCCCTGGAGGCCTTTATAATAGCACTTATTAATAACTAAATAAATAACTACTTGTCATTTATTACATGTGTTTTTTTCATACTAGGCTATGAAACACTTTCAGCATAAAGACTAAGTCATATTTACATTTATTCTCATCTAAAATGGCTCTCACAGTGCTAGCACACATAAAACTCTCAATAAATATTTATTGAATTAAGCAATGAATATGTGAACAGATAAGTGCTAACCAACCATTTAATCTTCCATGACCCCCAAATTTGGATGACTTGTTCCTCCCCTGTGCCCCCATAGCATGTGGAACTTGACCCTCATGGTATTTGCCACGTTCCATTGCTCATTTACTTCTCAGCAACCCTCACTAGCCTAGCAGATTGTGCTTGCGTTGTTCACTCTTGTATCCTTAGCAGTTAGCACAGTGCTATAATATAGCAACAGCTCAATAAATATTTGTTAATGAATAATTTTAGTTTCTGATACATTTTGCATAAAATGTACTCTACTTAATAATAAAGAAACACCTTACAACTTATTAGGGCTCAGTCCATACAAACTTTTTAGTTTATAGGAGAAGAAAATGAAGAGAAGGGGAGCTTAAGGATAGCTCAGCTGAAAGGTATGTGATTGAGGAGCTATTTGTGGAATAAGTATCAGAATCCTGGAAATGCCAGACGTTGATGGAATGTCATAGAGTCCCAGGCTTGAGGTCATTTGTCTTTGAAACAAACAAACCTTTGGCGATAGCAGCAAAATGTTTAAAGACCCTATGGCTTTTGAATAAGTAGAGGGCTAGGAGACTGTGAAAGTTAATTTCTTAAAATTTTCAGGAAGTTCAAAGAAGAATCTTCTTTCTTTCTAAGGCTACAACTTGGATGTAAAAGGGACTGGCCGGAGGAGATTTTTAAGTAGGAAATGTGTTAGTATCACTGTACCAGCCTTGGGCTGGCACTGCTGTACATGAAACTTCCATTGTATGCCACATGTGCTAAAATCCAGCCAATCACCCAACAACAGTGACAAACTGGTCCAGATTTGTGCAGGACTTTCCCATTTTAGTACTGCAAATCCTATGTCCCGGGTACTACCTCAGCCCCAGGCAAACCAGGATGGTTCGTCACCGTAACTCCAGCCTCTTCAAGCTACTGATGTTGGACAGGAAGCATTGATTTATCAAGCTAAGCCAGGTGACTCGTATAGCAGCTAGTACAAATGAGAGATCTACAACTTTAATGCAGTTCTTAGCCTTTCTGGAAGCAATGTGGAGGTATTCTTTCACAGGCACCCCAACAGATAGCTGATAAAGAGAAGGAATCTATGTACCCCACAAACCAATATCCTAGAGGAGGCCCAGACCCAAGCTGAAAGATATTGATAAGGAAGAGAACTCAAGGCCAGAAAACTTAAAAGAACTGGAAGCATTAGAAAAATGTAGTGGATTGGCGACATGGCCTGTGATGTGAGCCTTCCACTAGAATAGCATCGTGCTAGGGGTCCGGTTTCCATTCCCTTGGGACTGGTTTTGCTCCACGTGGAGGTGGTAGCCAAGATAGGTGTTTGGACTTCATCTTTCTAGGTAGTGGGGTTTAAATGATCATTTTATTCAAATCATTTGATGGTGGAGATCTGAGCCCCCTCAATGATTAAATGTGTTGGGTTATATGGCTTGTGTACAGAAATTTACCCATACCTTGAACACAAGATTGAACTGGAGAAACTGGCTTCAGTGAGGAGGTACCACTGTCAGAGATGTGGGCCATGATCTAAGAGGTGTGTAGGGAGAGGTGGCAACCACTTCTAACCTGTTTACAGTTTAGCCAATTACTATGAGCAGCATCGAGGGACCAGATGGAAAGGGAGATGTCCTTTCTAGTCTCTGGGCTCACAGTGTGGGTTCTGAACAGCAGATATGAAATTGAGGTCTGTTAGGATAGAGTTGAATGACTTCTGACCTTTCAGAGAAAAGTCTGGGCATTGTTTGAATGCGAGAACATATTAAAGAACTGCTAGTTAATGGCAGAACTCATGATTATAAAGCCCTTATATATGGTGATTGTTACATTTGCTATAATTTACTTTAAAATACTGCTATTTAAACAGTGGTATATAGTGTGATAGTTCAGTGTAATTTGCACCCTAAGGGCAGTTAGTTAACATTTGAATCACCCTAGTTAGGTATGCAGACTCCAGGGGTGTTAGTTAGCACTTGAAAGCTTAAGCAAAGCTCACTCTCTGAAGGCTTTATCTTAATTTCATTCAAAAAAAAAATTAACCAACACCAAAAGTTTTGTTAATTAGGAATATGGATGTGGAAGTGATTTTTCCTTGGCGAAATGAATGAACTTCAGGATACATGTATCGACTAGAAACATCAGCTAGAAACAGAAAGCCAATAGGCTTTCTCCACTCTCAACTGAACTGAGTAACAAGATATCTTGAGCCAGTAGCCTCTGCCGTTCTGGGTGCTGGGTGCTCTAACCTTAGGACTCTCATAAATCCTGTATTCAGAATGCTTTCCAGGCCCATTCAGGAGATTCGGGTAGCCTGGGTCAAAAGTAAAAATAGAGGCCCGCATACACATTTTAGAACCTTTGAACATCACAAATCAAGTTAACAAACTAAAAACAAGGTAGAAATCTTCCTACCTTGACAAATATATTTTCATAATAATATTTGAAAGATATATGTAAAACTACAGTTTTATAATGACAATAAATTGGCAAAATATCCAAAAGACCAAATTTAATTAGTTTTGTCTGGTGTCCATTGAATAGGAAGTGCTTTAGATGACTAATAAAATAAAGACATATGTAATTCATAAATCATTATATGTTTATTCTATAAACTTTTTTTCTTGCCTTTATTTCAACAAAATCATTAGTTAGGTTGTCAAGATTTGATCTTGTCAAGATCAAGATTTTTGCATAATCTGTGTTCTAATGGTAATGATCAAATAATTAAAAATGTAATTGTATTCAAAGCATGATTGCATTTAAAATCCAAATTTGAATATATTTTACAGAATGTATTTTAAAATAAATGTAAAAGTATTTAAAATTAAGGTTATATTAATATGTTTTAAAGTTATAAAATATTAAGAATTACATAATCAAATTTTAAATGCTTCCACCTTTTGGCTATTGTGAATAATGTTGCTATGAACATTACTATAGATACATAGTCTTATGCATTTTGCTTTCCTCACTTGACAACACAGGATGGAAATTCTTTCAAGTCAACTGACGTAGCTGTAATTTACTTCTTTTAATGACTCCATGGTATCCTTGGTGTGTGTGCAGCACAATATATTCAGCCATTATGTTACTGGCGGGCATCCACTTTGTTTCAAGGCTTTTATTTATTTATTCTTTCACTCTAAAAAAATCCTTAAATATAAGTTATTAAATACTCGTGTTTTATTTCTCTGGATTAGTGAGTTCAGATATTCATGTATAATTTGCATGGTAAATCTATACATTCGATTATTGTACCAGCATAGGAAAAGAAAGTCCTGCTGATTAAAAGGTCCCACATCTGAGCTGACAGATGCTATTGTATACGTACCCAACACTATGACGCTCCTAGCAACCAGAAATGTCAACACCACGCTACTATGGCAATAAGCAAATGTTTAAGCTTAACAGAAAATACTCTAATATGTGGTGTTCAGGGAAGTTTTGACTATTAGATAGACATTAAAGGAGATACCTTTGTTCTTAGATACTTCCATAACATATTAATGCAAAGTCAGGAAACTGTAGATTTACTACATGTGACTTTGTGACACTGGTGGCTGAAGATACATTCCATGTTGCTACCGGCCCAGTTTAGTTCTGGTTTACTTTTCACTAGATTACATTTGTAATTGGTAATTATCTCCTCCAGTCCCACTCAGCTGTGCAAAAAGGGTAAAGAAAAAGAACTAGTGTTTATGGAGATATTTACTGAATTTGAGACCCAAAGAGGTGTGATCACATTTTCATAGATTCACAAACAGTATGATTCATATTTAGTGTCTTGATTCAGAACTTTTTCACTTTAAAGCTGATGTCTTTCCACCACTTTGTTTAGGATTTACCCTTCGGGGACTCTAAAGGAATCCAAACCAAACCTGGTATCCCAGGTCTCCTATCTGATGTGCGTGGAGTGAGGGTGTGGCTTTCCCCGTCCACAGTGGCAGCCTTCCCTTTCAACTCTCTTAACTCCTCTGGACCCTATAACTGGAATTCAGTCATAGTCTTCTGATTTGCATTCTAATTCCCATGTTAGGTCAGAGCCCTGCCTTGGCTACCCATCCACTTACCTGGGCTGCTCCCTTAGCCCTTAGCCAGGATTGGCCACAGACTGGCTAAGACCCTTAGAGGCCAAGTAACCATAAGTATAATAAGTATATATAACATAAGTACAATAAGTATAATAAGTATATAACAATAAGTTATAATAAGTATAAGAAAATGCAAAAATGTTCTGCTTTTTCCATGATGACTGCTTTGATGCTTTTTAAAAATATCAAAATCTGCAAAATCAAAACAAAACAAAAACCCCAAAATACAAACAAAAACATGTTTTGGTTCTCCTGCTTTACCTAGTGCTTAGTTAGGTAATTGGGTGCTACAGTTCAAGTCTTGCTTTAACTGGATAGATGATTTAGATCTTGATGCTAGGTGTTATGGGTTGGATTGTATCTTCCCCCACTGCCCCTGCCAAAAATTTCTATGTTGAAATTCTAACTACCAGGTCCTCAAAATGTGACTGTTTGGAGGCAGGGCCCTTACAGAAGTAATTAATAAGGTCAGATGGATGGGCCCTAATCCAATATGACTTGTGTCCTTATAAGAAGAGGGTTAGGACACAGACAACACGCAGACCAAGGGACGAGCATGTGAGGACATAAAGAGAAGGTGACCATCTGCAACCCAAGGTGAGAGGACTCAGAAGAAACCAAACCTGCCAACACATTGATCTTGGACTTCTAGCCTCCAGAATAGTGAGAAAATAAACTTCTGTTGTTTAAGACATCTAGTTTGTGATATTTTGTCATGGCAGTTTTAGCAAACTATACCTCAGGTGAGCGTTACAGCACCCCAACTACTCCTTGAGTTCGCTTTCTTGGGCATCAGTCCTGGCCCAGGTAAGGAAGAAGTTCACCTTACTCTGTGATATTTGTCATTAGCTAGAAAAGGTTTAATGAATAAGCAATACTTGATACGTAAAAAGAAAAAAAATGGAACTGGCAGAAAGACAGTCTCCATTTATTAATGTATTAACCCTACTCCAAGTTATCAAAGAAATGAGCCACTAATGGGGTCAATAAAGAGTTTAGGTTGACCCTTAAAAACATGAAATACAAATCAAGGTACTGTATTGCTATTATTTGTTCCCTCAATAAACATGTATCTAAGATTTTCCATACCACTTGTAAAAAATTTTTCAGTAGTAATGATTTGAGACTTTACAATAAATTTACAGAGTTCTAATCTTTTATATTAGTTAATTTTTGACGTTTGATAATTCTTGCTAAATTTCCTTGGATAACTCTAGAAATATGCATTTTGATTTTTTATTCTCACTTTATCGGTATTTCCATAGTTGTTTTGCCTGTGTAATATAACTGTTTAATCCAAAAAAATTATTTCTCCAATTTATCTTACGTCTATTAATGGAAGCTGTTATAGAAGAGCACATACTTGGAGTTTGGTAGACACGGATTTGAACCCAGTTCTGTCATTATTAATGACAGTGTGACTGTAGACCTTTCTGAGCCTCACTCACAAAATCTCAGAAGGTGGTTGTGAAAATTCAATTAAATAATGAATTCATTGTGGATAAATAGATATGTAAAAGTAAATATCTGACAAATGTTCCCTGATACTGTCAAATAACCCTGAAACAGTGAAATACTGTTTATTTATTTGAGCAGTTCTCAGGTTTCTTCTGAGCTTACTTATAATTTTCACTTTCCACTAATGAATGTACAGGCTTACATGTCATACTAGTCACTTATTCACTTCTAAGACATGGAATACATTCATTAGTTTAGCTGATGCTTCTTTGAGTGTCTCTTAGGTGTCCTCAATTATATTAGTTTCATGGACAAATCAAGCAAGCATACAATACTTTGTGGGACCTGCCAAAAGGAACTTATGATCCAATGAAGACACAAAATGAAAATACATAAAATAATTAGAGAATAAATATTAACTGGGTAACAGTGTCTAGGAGTACAGTGAAATTAAAAGTCAGAGTGAGTTGGAGAGATTCGAAAAAACTTCATGGAAAGAGTGTAGAGTACTATTTGAATTGGCCTCAATTAACTCAATATAATAAAAACACCAACAGTAAGAAATACTTTTACAGCACTTAACATGTTCCAGGAACAATTAAAGTGCTTTATATTTATTAACTCACTTAATTCTCACCAAACCCCTATGAATTAAGTACTATTTTAATCCCATTTTATGAAGGGGGAAAGAGGCAAAGGAAGGGTGAGGATTAGTAATTGTGATATTCAGTCTTTCCTACCAAGTCTACAGGAAGGTGGAAGAGGTTAACTGAAAGGGAGAGTCTATTATGAATATTGCAGACGGACCATCCTCGTTGTTTGACAAATAACGTACAAAACCCCCAGTTATTCTTTAACATGCTTAAACTTCTCCCTCTCTCACCTCGTGTTATTATTCATTTTGTTCTCTCCATTTACACTCATTGATAACCCTCCATCCTTCAAGATTCCTCAGAGGTTGTGTCCTTAGAAAGTTTTCATGTTAATCCCTTATATCCCCATAGAAAAATATTATATTTTCCTGATAGTACTGATATTATACTGCCTTGATATTTATTTGTGTCTATTTCTTATTATATTATGAGCAGCAAAGGAAATGAATAATGTCTTTTTCGTTTTTTTCATTCATTCCTTATTGCTACCCCGCCCTGCAACCCTGTTGCCTACCACATATTTTTCATACTGTAGGCATGCCTTAAGCATTTATAAAATAAGTAAATAAGTGATTACAGCGCAGATTTTGTAATTCTCATTTCACAAAAGTGGAAAAGAGGTAGCTTTTTCAATAAATATGAAAACAGAAAAAGGAAAAGAAAAATTTTGAAACAATGGCTGATTATAAAAGAGGGGAAGCTTGCAGATGGAAGAAAAGGATGAATGAAAAAAGGAATAAATTATGAAAAAGAAATTAAAGAGCAATAAAAATAGGTGTTGGGCTTCCCTGGTGGCGCAGTGGTTGAGAGTCCACCTGCCGATGCAGGGGACATGGGTTCGTGCCCCAGTCCAGGAAGATCCTACATGCCGCGGAGCGGCTGGGCCCGTGAGCCATGGTCGCTGAGCCTACGCATCCGGAGCCTGTGCTCCACAACGAGAGAGGCCACAACAGTGAGAGGCCCGCGTACCGCTAAAAAAAAAAAAAAAAAAAAAAATATATATATATATATATATATAGGGGTTGAAATAAAATGTGATTGGAACAAAGGATAAAAATAGAAAAGAAAACATAGGTGTCATTTGGAGAAAAGGAGTTGTAGAAATGAAAGAAAGATTAAAAGAAGTAAAATACAAAGGAAAAGAAATATATGAAAAAATAAGTGAGAAAAACATGAGACAATAGAGTAGAGAGTAGTGAATAGGCATTTTAAATTGCCTCACTTGTGGGAATAAATCTGTAACTGGGCCACCCTAGCAAGTACTTCTTAGTAGAAGTCATGAGTCAGATGATTTGTTTTGGCTTAATTCCCCACCCAGGGCGTCAAGTCTTCATAAAAGTATCCCAGACTCTGCACTGATTGATGATATTCACAATGACGATCACGGAGGTGGTGAAATATATGTTAATTGTGTTTCCAAAATATTTAAAAAATATAATTTCCTAATTATATTTGCCTAAGAAATAATATTTGGCAAGAATGAGCTCCATTAAGGGTAGTTTGAAATTTTCACACTATTTTTGAGAGTAAAGAAATCTCTCAATTATTTCCACCAGTACGCACTGTACGCCCTCAGGGTGCGGAGTTTTGCATACGCATGCCTCCTAGGAGTTCGAGCATGGTTCAGCTGTAGTGATGAGACACTAGGCTCACTGACATTCCCAGGTTGGCCTGTGCCTCTAGCTCCCTCTGCTGTTCACGCTGCATTACTGCTGCGACCTGTGAATCCACGCGTTATTTTTGGCCGCTCAGTGAAAAATACATACAGCAGAAAAAGGCTACTTATAAGAAAAAATGTCTATTAAAGAAAGATGAATTTCAGTTTAAGAAGCCCCAAATGGTATTTAATTTGATTAATTTCCTAAGTTCCACTATCCCAGCACTAAAATTGCTCATTCTTAGCAAAGCCACATCACTGAATATTGTACTTCAGAGAGTTGTTTCCTAGGATCAGATTTTTCTCACCTTGGTTAGTATCAGTTTTATACTTAGTGATAAGACATGAATGCATAGCAAGTGACTCTATTTGTAGGTTTTTTTTTTTAAAGTGTCTACATGATGTTAAAGGCACATGATTTCTCTGAGTATTTCAATGATTCATTAGAACAATAGAGTTTTGTAATACCCTTAGAGTATGGTTAATATTTATTTAAACATTTTTAAAAGGTTATTTTCTTACATTTTAAAAGTGTGGTTATTTCTGAGATCCTAGGAAACGATGCCAGCATTATAATATAGAATAAATTGCATTTATAATATGTATTACAATAACTATGTTATATTATCAATATAAATTTTAATTTCTGAGAAAACTATTTCCATGGTCACCAATCCACTGAGTATTAAATACCCCCAAGAGGGATAAGTAAGCACTGTAAGACAGGCCACTAACATCCTAACGCTTAGGCAGGGCAACCAGTATAGACGGATAGAAGACAATGAAAGAGAAAAAGGGATGGGTGGGTTCGGGGGGTAGGGGTAGGGGTGGGGAATTAAAGGAAATGAAGGGGAAAAAGAAAGGAACAATTGGTGTATGTAGCAAAGGGGAATAGAGCACCAAAACATTTTTGCCTGGAAGATCATAGAAGGATGAGAATTTGGGTTAGTTGCACTCATATTAATCCTTTAATTCAATTTGACTTTATAGAGATGTTTACTACTATTATGAGAGAGCTTAAAAATTCATCATATAAATTTAAATTTGGCTTTTCTAAGCTTTGGAACTAACCTTAATCCATGGTAAGACATGATTTTGAAAGCTATTTTAAACAAGTACTTTTCCTGTTATCAGAGCAATACTTATTCTTCTTAAAAGAAATAAAATAGGGCTTCCCTGGTGGCGCAGTGGTTGAGAGTCCGCCTGCCGATGCAGGGGACACGGGTTCGTGCCCCGGTCCGGGAGGATCCCACATACCGCAGAGCGGCTGGGCCCGTGAGCCATGGCCACTGAGCCTGCACGTCCGGAGCCTGTGCTCTGCAACGGGAGAGGCCACCACAGTGAAAGGCCCACATATCGAAAAAATAAAAAATAAGAAGGGTAAATAATGAATATTAAGAGCCCTGTGGCTCCCTTCCCCATCTCCACCCGTATTATTCATCAAGAGGCATAAAATACACACACACACACACACACACACACACATTTGTATTTGGCACTCACAATATACCAAGCAGTACAGTTGGCCTTCTATATCCACATGTTACGATCTGTGGATTCAATCAACCCTAGATCAAAAATATTAGAAACAGGGCTTCCCTGGTGGTGCAGTGGTTGAGAGTCCGCCTGCCGATGCAGGGGACACGGGCTCGTGCCCCGATCCAGGAAGATCCCACATGCCGCGGAGCGGCTGGGCCCGTGAGCCATGGCCGCTAAGCCTGCGCGTCCTGAGCCTGTGCTCCACGACGGGAGAGGCCACAGCAGTGAGAGGCCTGCGTACTGCACAAAAGAAAACAACAACAACAACAACAACAAATATATATATATATATATAAGAAACAAAAATCCAGAAAATTCCAAAAAACAAAACTTGAACTTGCCATGCACACGTAACTATATTCATGGCCTTCACATTGTATCAGATATTATAAGTATTCTAGAGATCATTTAAGTACACACGAGGATGAGGTAGATTATATGCAAATATCACATCATTTTATATTAGGGACTTGAGTGTCTTGAGTATGATTTTGATATCCGAGGAGGTTCCAGAACTAATACCCTGAAGACACCGAGGGATGGTCAGGGATTTTACGTATATTAACTCATTTAATCCTCACAATAAACACCATGGGGTATGTACTATTATTGTTCTTATTTTACAGACGAGGAAATAGGCATAGTGGTTAAGTTAATTTAGCTCTCACACAGTAAATCTCTATCGCTAAAATATGCTTATATATCTATTGTTAGATTTATCAGTTTTATTCTTTATCGACTTCTTGCTATGATAGATCAGGATTTAGTTCATTTTTGCCAAGCTTTCCAGTATTCCCCTGCTTCTCAGTATATTTTTATCAAAAATTTAATCTTCTATGTAGCAGCTTTAGTTTAGTTTAGCTAGTATAATTTTTTTACTATCTTGATTTCCTATTTCTCCAACTATAGAGTATCTTTTGACACTTCTCTATAAACACAAACAGTAGCCCTGTTCTTCAGTTTTCCTAGTTTCCCTTCCGCCTTCACCTTTTGTCACTGAACTTTTACTTTTTTCATGGTTCACACCACATACATTCTACGCTATAACCACGACGACTTTATACTTTGTCCATAAGTTGATTTTAAAATACAAAATTCAGTAGACACTGTTCATGTTATTAATGATTGTGTAAAATATAAATGTCATTCACTGAAGAGGCAAGTAGTGCATTCTATTTATATTTCCTTCTACAGTTGTTTCTTTCCTGTAGGGTTTCTAACTGGTTTTGTTTTTTCCTTGATCATTTACCTTTACTGTATTTTACATTTTGTTCAAACTACCCATCACGCAGTCTATGATACTGTGAACATTTTTTTCCCACCAAGCTCTCCTGCTTGGAGCCCTCCATCATCCTCATGATTAGCCAGTATGACTTGCTGTTCCGGTGCTCCACTGTCATCCTGCGGCTTACCTTTACTGCCCTTCTGAGAAGAAGCCACTCTTTGCTGGTATTTTACTTTTTCTTGGATTATCCCTTCTTTTTTTTGGCATATATCCTAAAAGGAATTTCATCAGAAAGCACCATGGTGGCTGAACTTTCCGACTGCATACATGTCTGAAAATATTTCTTGTTTCTGCCCTCATAGTTCATGGGTGGTTTTGCTGTATACAGACGTCTAGGTGGAAAATCATTTTCCCTCAGAATTTTAAACATTCATCCACTGGTTTCTATCATCGGGTACTGCTGATAATTCTGAGGACAGTCTGTGTTTTGTTCCTTTTTATGGAATTTGTTTTTGTTTCCACACTAGAAATTTAAAGTGTATTCTCTTAGTTTATTGTTTTGAGGTTTCAAAATGCTATGACTCAGTGAATGTCTTCCTTTTAGTAATTGAGCCAGACATACCATTGAGCAGACTTCCACTGAAGTACTTTAGCTGTAGGAGATTTCTTCTAGGATGATTATTAGTATTTACTATTATTATCACCTCTCTTCTGTGATATCTGTTCTCTCTTTCTAATGTTGGGCATCTTGTTTTATATTTTCTATTTCTTGACTTTTAGTTCTATTATGCTGGAAGATTTTTAGTATTCATATTTTAATTTGACATATATTGTAACACATTTGCTTTCTGATATTTAATCTTTAATAGTATCCTGTTCTTGTTTTTTTGTTTGCTTTATACATGCAATAGATTTGGTATCTTCTTGAATATTTCTGAGGATACAAGTTTTTTTTAAAAAAATCCCCTTGTTGAGGAATTACCTCTGTTTTTCCTAGAGCCATTTTTGCTTTTTTTTTTTTTTTTTGTGGTACGCGGGCCTCTCACTGTCGTGGCCTCTCCCATTGCGGAGCACAGGCTCCGGACGCGCAGGCTCAGCAGCCATGGCTCACGGGCCCAGCCGCTCCGCGGCATGTGGGATCTTCCCGGACTGGGGCACGAACCCGTGTCCCCTGCATCGGCAGGCGGATTCTCAACCACTGCGCCACCAGGGAAGCCCCATTTTTGCTTATTTTGATCTTTCTCATTCATAGTGCAGGTTTTTTTTTCTTCAGATATTTGGTGGTTCTTGCTTGTTCATTTATATTTTAGAAAGAGGTAATAGAAAAGCTGAGCGAGTTTTTGTCAAAGGCTATACTGCCCTGACAAGCCTTGTTGAAGGTGTGTGGGTGCCGAGATGAACATTATAATTTGGGACTCTTAAATGTCAGAGTTCCAACTCCTACACAAGCTGCCCTACTTCTTCTCAAGCACTGTATTCAATTTTTATAGAGAAGAATGGCTACTTTTACTACTTCCTTTCTTCTTTTCTCCCTCCCTCCCTCCCCCCACCTTCCTTCCTTCCTTCCTCCCTTCCTCCCTTCTTCTTTCTTTCTTCTTTCTTTCTTCCTTTCACCCAGCTTTGGGATGAGGATGAATGCTAGGTAATTGGACCTTCTGAGAAAGATGTTGTCTGAGAGAGGAGGGTGTAGGGGGAGATAACATGTTTTCTCTGAAGTCTTTCAATGAATCTCTTCGTTTATAGCCCAGGCCTCACTTCTGCTCTCCGCTGTAGTTGGCACTTCAAAGTTCTCAGTCATCTGGATTCCACCGGGCAGATTAGCTTTCTTCTACAGCTCACTCTGTGTGCATACTTATAGCATCTTCCTATGCCTTAATTTATCAGTCATTAGTTCATCATCATCTGCTTTCAGTCTTCCCAAAATTTGTTGCAATCACTTGGTGAGTGCCATACTTTTGATCCTCTTTCTCATTGTCCATGTACATCATTTTTGTGTATACCTCTATATTATTTTTATTGAGTCTTGGGAAAGAGAGGAGATAAACATAGGTACTCTGTCTTTCATCTTGATTTTTTTTTCTTGGAATGAAGACAAAAATGGCCTTTGTCGTTCACGTATTTATTTGTTCATTCAAGAAATATTAAGTGCTTGTTATAACTCTATGCCATGCACTGAAAATACAATGATAAGCAAAACCAGAGAGTTTTCCTATGCTCATGAGGACACCAAAGGGGGCAGATAAGAGAGGGGATTTGGCCTAATCTCAGAGGGCAGCTTCCCTGAGAAAGTGAATTTGAGCTGAGATCTAAGGAACAGGCTGAGAATGAGGTGATTAGATTAAAATGGGGTAAGAGGAAGCATGTTCTAGAAAAAGCAAAAGTTATTTACAAAGGTCCAGGCTGGGAAAAGAGAATGGCACTTAGAGGAGCTGAAAGAATTCTGGTGGCTACAATGTGGAGGACAAGGGGAGCAGCGTGACCTGAGATGGATAAAGCAGGTACTGGCCAGATAAGATCAGTGAAACTAGCCTTCTTAGGTAGATTCAAGACTGGAGTATTGATCCCTAGGAGCACTGGGAAGCCACTGAAGGATTGTAAGAGGGTTTCGGGGGTGGGAGCAATGTGATGAGAATGGCCTGGCTGTTGAGTGGTAAACTGAGCCTGGGTGGGAGTCATGAAGGGAGATGAGTTTGGACCTTAGGACAGCTGCCCAATTCAGAAGTGTGGGTTGTTTGAACTAGGGCTGCAGAAGTGGACATGGACAGGAGTGAACAGATTTCAGAGTTATTTAGTGGTTTGGACAGTGGAGTAGATTTGAAGAGCAAGGAAGAGGCAGTTTTTAAGGATGACTTTCACGTTTCATGGTGTCATAGCCTAAACAAAGGGGAGCTGCAAGAGAAGGAGGCTTGGGGGGGAAAGAACATAATGGTTCTGAACAGGTTGAGTTGAACTGTCCTTGAGATATGCAAATAGAGATACTGAGTTGGCTTTTGAATATGTAGATGTAAGATCTGTATACTGTATACGGATACTAATTTGGAGTCAATAACGTAAAACTATTAACTGAGACTTTATTTTTGAATGAGACTAATTAGGAAGAGAGTATAAGTGAGAAGAGTTGAAGGCATAGCGTTTTAGTCTTGATTAAGTATTTTCAATATAGTATAGTAAGGACCCTCTTCTCATTTAAAAAAATTGTGTTTATAAGTAATATCAATAATTTTTCTAGAAAATAAGTTGAATATATGCCATAAAGACAGAGTTGCATATTAAAAATGTTTTCTCATAGAGGGTAGTGTAACTATTAATTGAACACACTTTGCTACATAGAGGCTATGAGGCCCAGAAAGATATCTGATAAAAATGGTCATGAAATTCAGTTATTTTTCCTTCTCTTTTTTGGTAATAAAACATTTAGGTTTGGAAGTTTTTATAATCTACATTTCAGTTTCCCTTTCAGTAATACAGTTGGTTTTGTTTTGTTTTTGGTAAGGAGAATAAAAGAGAGAGAGGTTTTTCCTTGTTATTTAAATTATTTGTTGGTAACACAAGTGTTACATTTAATTTTAAATAGATAGACTTTGGTTTAATGTTAGAAGAAAATCTAGCTGTAGGCTTTTCAATTTACGAAGGGAAATTCGAGTTTAAATTATGTTCAAGAAAAATTTTTAGTAACTGCAACTATAAGTATTTATGCTAGACTCCAACTGGCATCTACATCATCTAGATAAGATTGGAAGTCATATTCCAGCAGGACTGCCTGAAAATCACCTCAGGCAGATGAAAGTAGTTTCTATTTTATAACTCTAATGATGAGATTTTTCACTCAGTCTCTATAACCAAAGCAACTATGTTCGATATAAATTTTACATATTTCCTCTAGGTGGTGCACAAAGCACAGTTTTTTGTTGTTGTTGTTGGAAAATCAATAGAAAACTAAAGCCTTTCTAGATTTTATCTTGCATCTGAATAAAATCAAATCTTCTCTATCTATCTATTATAATTTAATAATTGAGATGACATTTTGTCATATCTTTGAGATAGTAGCATGATTACAATAACTGCTTGGAGTATACTAAAATGCAGATATAAGTTTTTCCTTGGTATTATTATAAAATTAATTTCTAGCCCTCAGTGAAGAAAAATTTAATATATCCTATCCATTTCTTTTAGTTATTTCAAGTGAATCATACATTTTCAAATATCATTACCATCATTAACCATACCACTATCAATGTAAAATGCAAAATAGTCTACATTCAAGTACTTCATATTAGCTCTTAGAGGTGTTTATTGCTGCTGTGCCTTCATATACATTAAGTAATTCCCATCTCTTCCCTAACATCAATGAAAGATACAGGAAGTCTGAATGCAGTGGCTTATACAGTTTGGATTAATTTTCTTCCATCTGTTGCATAGGACAGAAGCCACCACAAGAGTGCAGGGCAGGCTTTTGCAAGAAATGGTACGGCAGTGGATTGGTGAGCACTGGACTGGTGTGGCTGGACAGAATCCCTTTATAGGTGTTAATCTGAGTTTTAATAATTTTTAAAACTTACGTTGTTTTTCTAAAAGAAGTAGAAGTATTCAAATAACCCTTAAAATCTTTATTAAATCTGAATAATTCTTTAAGGTTGCCTTTTGTTTTCTTCTGATGACTAATTGACCCAGAAGTTTAAGACTATGGTACTTAATTAAGGTCTGTGTTTTTCAAATTACGATCTTCTTTATTCTTCTCTTTGCGGTAGACAATATGGTACAGCTATTTTGTGAACAATCCATTTTTAGCAAATATAAAGTATTAGTATTGCCATGATAAACATTTCTTGAGAACCCTGATATCCCAGGGTTTAGTATTTCAAGGAAGACTTTTCTAAATCCCAAATACATGGTGTAAACAATAAGTAAAATACCTCTGGAGTTCAGAGTTCTATTGAGACCTCAGGCCCTCTGTTGGGCCTTGAAGAAATGGGATGAGCAAAGGTTCAGACGAGAAAAATTCCTTCTTTCCCTTTCTTTTCTCTTTCAGTTTCTCCCTACTCATTATCCTCCTGATCAATTTTAAGTTATAAATGAAATACATGCTAATACAAAAGAAAGTAAAACAATAAAGAGCTTGCCCCCAACTCTTCCTAACATTACCTAGAGGTAGCCAGTATCAAGACTTAGATGAGGATATTCCCTGATATTTTAATACATAACTATTCTTGTATTTTACACCAATGAGATATAACAATTTGTCTATTTTGCAACTTGTTCTCTTTATTTTTGTTTACTAAAAGGTTTATTAAGAGATCATAAGATTATGTCAGCACGCTCTGTAATTCTAACCTTCTTTATACAAAAGTGATCTCTCTCTTAGTGTACTAACTATATTCAGCCTTCCATTCTAGTAAGACTTGCACAGTTATTACACTCACTATTATATGATATTTGGTGTGAACACAGAAAGAGTGCCTATATATTTAAAAATTTTTTAAATTTTGACATAATTATATATTCACAGGAAATGACAAATTTATGTATGCGGAGGTCCCATGCACCCTTCGCCTACACTTCCTCAATCTGTAGTACAGTGTCAAAACCAGGAAATTGATATTGGTACAATCTGCAGAGCTTATTCAGACTTTGCTAGTTATATAGGCACCCATTTGTGTGTTCGTGTGTTCGTGTGTGTATACTTCAATGCAATTTCATCATAAATGCAGCTTCCTGTAGTTACCACCAGAATTACAGTACAGAACTGTTCCATCACCACAAGGCTCCCTTGTGCTATCCTGTTACAGCTACACCCGCAGTCCCTCACCCCTGGCAATAAGTAACCTGCTCATCTCTATAATTTTATTTCATGAATGTTCTGTAAATGGAATTGTATACTTTGTAAACATTTGAGATCGCCTTTTTTTAAAACTCAGCATAATTCCCTTGAGATTCATTGATGTTATTGCAGCAACCTTTTCTTTTTACTTAATGACATATCATAAATATATTTCCATATTAGCACATATAGACCAATCATATATATATATATATATTTGTTAATTTCTGAAGTGCAGTGTGCCATTGTGTAGATGCATCATAATTTATTTAACTGGTTACTTATTTCTTATTTGATCTTTGTGTTGTTTCCTAGATAGTATTTTTAATAGCACAATAATGTTTAGTAAGTAAATTTGTATATATATATGTGTATATATATATATAGGCATATATTATATTTGCCTACTTGTGTTAGAGAATTTATAGCACAAGTTCTTAGAGTTATAAAGGATGCCTTTTAAATTTTTGAGAGAAATAGCCCTCCAAACACTGAAGTAATTTGTGTTGTCAATGAATTAGAGTGCCTATTTTCCCACTTCTTTTTTAACACTGAATGTTATCAACCTTTTAATTTTGTCTTTGTCTATGTCCTGGATTAAAATTTTATTTCATTGTTTTAACTAATGTATCTTTAATTGTGAGTAAGGATGAACCCATTTTTGTGTATTATTTGTTGTTTGCATTTCACTTAGGAGAAAGAAATGTAAGCATATATTCAGAGAACTATTAAAAGGCAGTTTGGAGCTGAGTCTTTGATCTGGGGATCAGTAGGATATTAGATTTGAGATGTAGGGTCCAGATTGTGACAATATAATGAGAAGTTTAGTCTAAAGGCAATGGTAAAGGATCTAACTGAAGGGTTGGTGTAAAGCTGATATGTAGTATGTCAAATCTGCTGTAATTGGGAAACTAGAAACAGAAATTCAATTAAGGTGCTATTGTGGTGCTTCATGATCTAGAATGATGGGGGTCTAGGCTAGGCAGGATAGTGGTCCTGAAAAGATTGATGAGAGGGGCAGTCTTAAGGATCAACAAGAGAGACCAACAACAGATTCTGTGAGAGTGGACTCCAGATTGATGTTGTGACTCAGGGGTAGGGGGATGTGGGAAATGATATACTTTATAGAAGAAAGAAAATTGGCGGCAACTGGTTTGGAGGCTAAGAACTGGATGGAGGTATATGATTTTGTTTCAAATATTATTAGTCAAATGAGCGAATATTACTCCAGTGCACACAATGTGCTGGCACCCTGTCCATGCTTTTATATACCATGTGATGTTCCAAACACTTTAAGATTCCTGATATTTTGCACTGAAAAATGTTGAGAACAATTGAAATTTGAGGGGAAGGTGATGGGAAGAAAAGGGCAAGGTTGTCAGGGACTAAACAAGATATGAACATGTTAAGGGTTCCCAAGTCAGGCAGACCCAGCTTCCAGTTCTGGCTTTGCTTCTTTCTAGCTTTGTGACCTTGGGCAACATTTAACTGCTAAGCCTTATTACCCTCCTCTCTAAAACAGAAATAGTTATAGCAATTATCTCAAAAAACTGGTACATCAAGCGAAATAGTCCATGTAAGAGTGCTCAGCGTAGGTCCTTGCATATAGTAAAGCTTTTAATTAATTACGTTTATTATTATAATTATGATTGGATAAAATTGTATACGTGTTTTTAGTTCTACCCCTCTAACGTCCCCTGAAGAGGATTCTGGCTGTGCTCACTTAGCCTCTTCCCCTCAACCACCTTCCAAAGGGATTCTGATATTTCCAGAAAGGATTTTAGGTTGTTTGTGATGCCGAGTGATGAGAACAGGTGCAGATATGGAAAGGATAAAGTCAGTGGGCTGATTCTTACAGAGGAAAGTCATGGACATTTTAGATGACATCCCTCAGGAAGACACAGTCTGTTGGAAAATTTCAGGAGCATCAGGTGTGAAGGTAGATGAAGAGAGAAGAAGAACCAGGCTCAAGAGGAGGCAGCAACAAAATCTCTGAGTTAAAAATTGGGAGTTTAGAGACCAAGAGTTTATGGAAACCTTGGGGGAGCAAGAGAATTGAGGAGAAAAACAAATTCTGCTGTGTTTTTGTGGACCATGCGTTTAGATCTCCTTTTTATGTTCTTTGATCAATGCAAGTAAAGGATTTGGATCAGAAATCTTACATTGTGCTGCATGTTATGTGCTACTGATGCTACTGCTGGTGCTGCCAGGCAGGAGACAATGGGGTGACTGGCAGAGCTTCCTTCATGCTTTTTCATCTGTATACCAGTAACTCATAACATAGTTACTGGCACATGGATGTGCTAAGAGTAGTGACATCATACCGAGCTCTGCTTTCCCATTTCTTTTCATAGGAGCACCGTCATTTTTCAGGTTCCTTTCTGTTTCCCAAAATAAAATGTTTGGCATCATCTATGAAGTTTCCTTCCTTTTATCAAACTGGTACCAACCTATCACTAAATCCCATCCATGCTCCTGCTATGATTATACTGTTCCAGGGGTCATATTTAAATAGCTACTTGGGTCAGATGGGTACCAGAGCTGTCTGGTGTGAGGCAATATGGTTTTGGTTCATCTTGTAGAATCAGAGAGATCTGGGGTTTGGAGAGGAGCAGTGCATAACATTCACCTGAATCTTTCCTCTTAATTCTGATTCAACTGGGATAGACAAAGAAGTCTAGCTGAGGAGAATCTAAATGTTAGTTGTATTATTGCCAGAGCTGCTGGGACACTCATCTTGGGTATGTGGCAAAGATACTGAACCCCATAAATATTGAATCCCATAAATATCCAGACTTTCCAACCCACAGGCCTGTCTAGACTCTGGCAGGCCTCCTCCCCCAGGGAGAGATGTAACATTTTAGTTGTGTTAAGGATAGAGGATAATGTATACTCTCTGCAAACAAATTATTCCTAAAAGGAAGGTGAGGAGGGGAAGGATCTCAGCTCTGCTTGTCGGGTTCTTGTTCCCAAACTTGTCAGTTGAGTTTCCTGAGTTTCCCCCGTTCTCTATTTACCACATTCCATGGAGTTATTGTTTTTGTTGTTATAACCCATTGGGTTTAACCATTAAGGCTATGGTCGGGACTTCCCTGGTGGTATAGTGGTTAAGACTCTGTGCTTCCCCTGCAGTGGGCCCGGGGTTTGATCCCTGGCTGGGGAACTAAGATCCCACATGCCATGTGAGTGGCGTGGCCAAAAAAAAAAAAAAAAAAAAAAAAAAAAAAAAAAAAAAAAAGACTGTGGTCAATTAGGAGTGTGGCTCTCCCTTTTTTGGGAGAAGATGAACGTTTTGAGACAGCTTCACTCCTCTCGAGGGCACTCTCCTCCTACTTGTTATTGAACTTCTACCACCACCGGTTGTCAGTATAGATTTAGCACTCAAGGCTCTGAAATAAGTCAGAACATCATACCAATTAAATTGACATTTTGTAACCAAGGCTGACCACAGTATCCACAATCGCTTAGCAGGGTTTTGCTGTGAGGGTGAATGCAAACACTAAGATACTCTGGTAATTAAGTGCTATCAACACAGAGATGCCCTAAATTTGAATATAAATCCCTTCTATGTATAACATCTCTCCAAAGATTTAAAGTCTCGAATCAAATTGTATTGCTGAGGTTAAATTTAAATCAAAGGACTTCAAGTCTTCCCCAATTTCTTATTCTCTCTCTGGTGCCTGGGTTGTGTCAGGTTTTCTTTAGCATCTCTGGCTAGGGTTTTTCACCAAAAAACATGTAGTGCCTTCAGCTGTAAGAGTTAAGTCTTTCATATCTTTGTCTTTAAAAACGTGTCCAAATAGTTATCAGAACAAAAAAATCATCGGAGCACCAACCCCTCATTAGCCTAATTGAGAAAGTGGGCCAATTCCCATCTCTTAGAGCAGTGTCCCAAGCAAAAGTTTGTCTCCAGGGCCTTTCACTTAGTGTTGCCAAAGTTCAAGTAGTATTTGAGAGGAGAAAGTTAGATTTTTCTCTGTTTAGAGTTGCTGCAATTCCTGTCCATGATTAGTTCTTTGAAATCCAAATCTACAACCAGGGAACTCAAAAGCCTGAGATCTCTCCTAGCAAGAGGTAATTTTGGCAAAATCCCATGGCCAGAATTGGGGAGCGGAATGTATCCATGTGCTGTGTATTTTTTCTCCAAGCTTAGGAGTTACGATGGTGGCAACTTTGGCCCATGGGTCTCATTTGAAATGTTTTTCTTTACCTTCTGTGTATTTAAACTCTTTCAATTCCCAGTTTTCCTTTTGAATCTTGTGCTTCTGGCACTCCAGAGCTTAATGAGCGTGGACTCTGACCAGATGTATAGTCATCCAATGTCTTGTCAGCAGGCCTTTTCAGACCCGTACCTGTTCTTTCCTTTTAATATGAACAGCCTGATCCCAGAAACCTGTTGCTAGGGAAGTTTTCCCCTGGCACCTACCTGAGAATCACTCAATAGATTTCTCAACTTAAGACCCTTTTGATAACTGTGAAAACTGCACTCTTAAGGGCCGGCTCATTAAGGCATTGTACTTAGTTTTTAAATGTCTTGAGTAACATTATTTTCTCCCAAATATTTTTCTGTGGTTGTAGAATATTTGTCTCTAGTTTCACTTATCTCTACTGTTCTGTTACATCTTCAGAGAAGCTCAACTGAATTTTTTTTTTTTTTTTTTCCGGTACGCGGGCCTCTCGCTGTTGTGGCCTCTCCCGTTGCGGAGCACAGGCTCCGGACGTGCAGGCTCAGCAGCCATGGCTCACGGGCCCAGCCGCTCCGCGGCATGTGGGATCTTCCCGGACTGGGGCACGACCCCGCGTCCCCTGAATCGTCAGGCGGACTCTCAACCACTGTGCCACCAGGGAAGCCCTCAACCGAATTTTTAATCAGCTTCTTAAGTTGTTTTCTTTCCTTTTCTAACACGGTTTGCCTGATCTATTCACTTTTTTCCTTTTAATTTATTCTTTCTATTTCTACCCTATTCCTCCAGATTGCTTGTAGATGCCAAGAGTGGTATAGTATGATTCCAGGACTGCCAAAACCTTTGCTTGTCAAATATATCTTGCCCAATTTATATGTTTTGGGTTGGATAATCTTACCCAGGAGCTATTCTCCCATCAGACCAACATCGAATTCAGACTCCATCTGCTTTGGTCTTGCTTGGCTCCACTTTTATGTGCCCCTTCTTTGCTTTACCATCCCTTACAGTCCTAATTTCACCCATATTTCTGGTATGTGCTTTTAGGGCACTGTATTACTCTGAAACTCACCTGATGGTTCTTGGAGTATTTTACTGTGATAATCCTGATGTTCTCCCCTCAAATATATGCAGAGTTTTATGTTCTTTAACAATTTAATATTGCTGTCCTAAACTTAAGAGTTTGTTCCCCAATTACCTTTACAATGGAATCCGTATTTGTAGCTTAAGAAACCACATCTTAATAGTTTCCAGGATCCTGGTCTCCTTGGGGAAATCATTCCTTTCTTTCTTTTCTGAGACTTTACCTCTCTCTTCCTCTCTCAGATGTTGGGCTCTAGTAGCCATTAGATGTTTCTTCCTTTTCTAATGACTCCTTTAACATCAAAAATTCCTGGATACATCTCTTTTTCCTTTTAATATGTTTCTATTCAGACCTTCAGAATGTCATATTTTTCCATCATATTTGTTTATCCTTTTTTCCATATTTCAATTTTCTCTTGTGAAGATATCTCTCTTTCTCCAGCTTAGCTAGTCTCTTATTTGTGTTTAGTTTTCTACTTGGAAAATAAGTTTGAAAAGGCAAATTTGAGTCAGATTTTAGAGGGCCTTGAATGCAAACTCTACCCTATAGGTTGCTCTAATGTGGCTGCATATTATAATTATTTGAGGAGCTTTAAACAAGCCAAAAGCTCGGGCTTATTTCCAGAGATTTTGAGTTAATTGATTTGATGGCGATTGGACATGGTGTTTTTGAATATCTTCCAAGATGATTCTAATTCTTAGAAGAGTGAAAGGTCCGAAATTTTACTCTATTTGCTAGGTAAAAACTTAGTCTGCCACAGTTTCAAGGATGCTGGCATAAAACATGAGATTCCTTAGTTAGAGATGAAGGACAGCTTACTATTCATAGAAATATCAACGTTTTTGGTGCTGGTTCCTCGAGCCATAAGTCCCATAGGGTGATACAAAGAGGGCCAGATGACACCTTTACACATAGTAGGTTTCATTACAGAAGAGGATTCAGGAGTTTAGGGGACCTGCATATTTTATACTAGAAAGTAGTATGCCTACCCTTTGCTCCAGGGGGAGAGATGCTACCTCTACCTTCTATACAAACATCCTTGAAAGATAATGTGAAACAAAGGACAGTTAGTGTTTTGTTTCCCATGATGAACCTGTGGTAGACCTGTGCAAAACTGACCCTCAACAGAGTTGAGACCACATCTATGGACAAAGGGGAATCCTAAAATTATTTTAAGCAGATGAATAAAAGAAATGCTTTAAATAATATATTTAACCAGGAAAGAAAGAAAGCATAGTCACAACTTAGAAGCTATTATACTAATTCAGACACGACTTGAAAAAGGCTTTGACCACGTAGTTGTAGAAGAGAGAGATTAATGCAAGAAGAAATTTTAAAGAAAAACTGATAAGCATGGGTTATTGATTAGATGTAGGGGAGAAAGTGACTGACAATGAAATCTAGTATTCTTTGTGGGAAAGTTATTTTTGGTTTCTTTAATAGATAATGAGATATTCAGGTTATCAGTTTCTTCTTGAGTGAGCTTTGGTAGTGTATATATATATATATATATATTTTGCAGTACGCGGGCCTCTCACTGTTGTGGCCTCTCCCGTTGCAGAGCACAGGCTCCGGACGCGCAGGCTCAGCGGCCATGACTCACTGGCCCAGCCGCTTCGCGGCATGTGGGATCTTCCCGGACTGGGGCACGAACCCGTGTCCCCTGCATCGGCAGGCGGACTCTCAACCACTGCGCCACCAGGGAAGCCCGGTAGTTTATATTTTTTAAGGAATGTATCCATTTTATCTAACTTGTTGAATTTACAAGCATGAAGTTTTTCATTAGTCAGACTGGGATGGGATATAAAAATAATTGCCCATTACAAGGATGTGGAGAAAAGGGAACCCTCGTGCAGTGCTGGTAGGATTGTAAATTGGTGCAGCCATTATGAAAAACATTATGAAGTTTCCTCAAAAAATTAAAAATAGAACTCCCATATCATCTGGCATTTTCACTTCTGGGTGTTTATCCAAAGGAAAAAAAAAACATTAATTTGAAAAGACGTATGTGCAAAAATGCTCATTACAGCATTATTTATAATAACCAAGATACGGAAACAACTTGTGTCCATCAATAGATGAATCGATAAAGAAGATGGGGAATATATATATATATATATATGCCTACTATGCAATATTACTCAGCCATAAATAATTGAAATCGTGCCATTTGGGATACCATGAATGGATCTAGAGAGTATTATGCTAAGTGAAGTAAGTCAGACAGAGAGAGATAAATATCATATGATTTCTCTTATATATGGAATCTAATAAACAAGACAAATAAACAAAACAAAACAAAATCAGACTCATAGATGCAGAGAAAAAACCGGTGGTTGCAAGAGGGGGAGGGATGTGGTGGGGAGCAATAGGTGAAGGGGACTAAGAGGTGCAAACCTCCAGTTAAAAAAAGAAACCGTGGGGCTTCCCTGGTGGCGCAGTGGTTGAGAGTTCGCTTGCCGATGCAGGGGACACGGGTTCGTGCCCGGTCCGGGAAGATCCCGCATGCCGCGGAGCGGCTAGGCCCGTGAGCCATGGCCGCTGAGCCTGCGCGTCCGGAGCCTGTGAAAAGAAACCGTGGAGATGTAACATACAGCATAAAGAATACAGTCAGTAATATTGTAATAACTTTGTATGGGGACAGATGGTTACTAGACTTATTGTGGTTATCATTTCATAATGTATACAAATGTCAAATCACTATGTAGTATATCTGAAACTAACATAATGCTGTAAGTCATTTCAATTAAAAAAAATTGCCCATTCATTTTAAACAGTTGAAAATATAGAAGTTTTTTTCCCACTAAGAAAATGATACTTTTTTCTCTTCCTTCCCTCCCTCCTTCCTTCCTTTCTTTTCCTCCCTCCCTCCCTCCCTCCCTTCCTTCCTTCCTTCCTTCCTTCCTTCTCTCTTTCTTTCTTTCCTTGTCTTCCTACCTGTCTGGAGAAGTAGCATGGCACAGGAGAAAGTGTCTTCAACTTTGAAAGTGTTCAGACTATCCATCAACAATTATTGATCAAACATCTGTTGTGTGCCCAGCACTATTTTTGGAGCGAAACTCACATTAGTAAATTATACCATGTTGGCCCTGATGGAGATAATATTCAAGTGATTGAAGACACTATCTGATGTCTGAACTCTAGTTTCCTCATCTCTAATGTGGAGTTTTCCTAAAATAAAGGTATTGTGACTTAATGAGGTAATGAATGCTAAGCTCTTGAAACATAACATATACTTATGAAATGGTACCTATTATTATTATTAGCATATTTTCTTTGGTCTATAACTAAGCTTTTTCAACTTCTTTTGTTGAAATTTACTAAATTCCAGGTAGAACAAGTGGAAGTCTGAGGTTCCTTGGCAACAGGTACAGTTGTCATGAGTAGCTCTCTTGAGCTACCCAAGCAGGTAACTCAAAACTACCTGTTGAAAATTGGTGATTAATCTTCTCTAAAAGTTCTTTGAGGCTAACATTTTCCTTCTGAAGGTATGAAAAACACCTTTCCCTTCTTTACCCCACTGCACACATGGTCTTTTTGACTCACTTGTCACATGAGTGACTTTAACAATGTATCAATGGCTAATTTACTTAGTATGTGGCCAGAAACCACATACAAGCCACAGAATTTCTGTTTAAGCTGGAGAGTTATATCCACAGTTTCTATCCTGTGGTACATTTCCAACTAAAGGTTGTGAACATGAGGAGAAAACACCTAATAGATATTTTTCTTTTTTAGTATATATTAATTCCATTTTACAATAGCAGTATGAAAGCCAAACAGAATAATTTCTTGCTGTTTCATGCAGTTCTTGTGAATCATTTTGCTTTTGGCCTCAGGCCTTACAACAGCCACTTAAGGTACGGTCTGTGATAACCACTCAGAAATGTGCTGCCTAGCGGGCTGCCGTGCTTAGATAATCCAGTTTTGTTATTTCACTCAGCAGTAACGTGGCTTTGAGCAAGATGAACTTAATACCAAACACTCCTTTCTAAAGGAAAGCAAAGTTTCGTGTCTTGAAGGAGAGGATATCTCATTTTAAGAGGCTTCTGATCATTGAATGGTATGTGGATTATTGCCTTCTCAGTATGATAAAGGAGTAACCAACACTTTCATTCTCTTCCTATAAATCAGAAAGTGTTTCTGGATTAAAGTAGATTTGAAGGCTTTTTCTAACATTTTCATGCATGAGTGAGGTTTTTGGTAACTGAATATATGACTATTTTTGGAACTAATACATATAGCTAACTCTTAGGTTTTTGGAGGGGCCATCAAGAGTTCGTAGATAATTCTACCCAGATAGTTTACTTGATGACAGATTGATTTCAGTGAGGTCAACATGACTAGCTCTCTCTATGTGCTGGTTAGTGTCACACAGAGACACACATTGTTCCTTAGTCACAGGCTGCATTCAAGTTTCTGGTTGGCTGTTCCCCATATGCTTGTTCAAAACTGAAGGTTGGAGCAAACACATCTATTAGCAGAAATCAACTTGAAGTTGCATCTTCTATGAGTTCTTTGGAATTTCATCTGTGAAATCATCTTATCACTAACTATTCTTTCTAGGAGGGAAATGTAGAGGAAAATAAGAGAGCAATTAAATGCATATTCACAAATATGATGCACTGAATTGTGTGGGGATTTTTCTAAATTACCTAGAAGAATTTATTAGTTGTATGTGCATTGGTGATATTTTAAGAAAAAAATAATCATGGTATTTTCTCCGAATAGTCTATCTGTTAAAGTAATTACATAAGTAGTTTTTCTGTAGTTATCAGCAAATGCAATTAAATGACCTTATGTGGTCTTCACAGTAAATGCAATAACTCATTGTCTAATTCACATATTTGGTGGATCACCTGCAGTTATTGATACTAGTGGCAGCACAGAGCTGTGGAGAGAAAAATTCTTTTTAATTTTTAAAAATATTTATTTATTTATTTTTGGTCGTGCACCACGGGGCATGTGGGATCTTAGTTCCCCGACCAGGGACAGAACCCGTGCCGCTTGCAATGGAAGCGCAGAATCTTAACCACTGGACCACCAGGGAAGTCCCGAGAATAGGTTTTGGAGTCAGAAAACTTTAGATTAGAATTCTCATCTCCCTCATTGGCTCACTTTGAGTCATGATAGTCTTTAACAGAAGGCCAATAATATCTACTTCCTAAGGTTGCTGTAAATATTGTATTTAATGCCCTTAGCATCAAAACAGGAACACAGTAGATGTTCAGTGAGTTGGGTTACTTTTCGTCCTGAGATTTTCAGAAGTGTAGCAAGGGGGATTGACCTATGCCCAGGCTTTTTGCCATTGCCATGAATATTTGCATGATTAAAACTGTAAGAAAAAAGATCATCCATGCCACTCTAACTTACTGATGGAGAAAACATCCAACAGAGACATAGTAATTTCTGATGTTGGACATAAATGTGAAATATCTTCTTACCTTTCATTAGTTCAGAAGTCTGTATAGTATCTATATTCCTCAAATCAAAAAAAAATAAACAACTAATAAATCTTCTGATTGAAGCTGATTTTGTTAATTTTATAAAGGCATTTTATAAGAAGCCTTGTTATTTTCATGTATTTCTATTTTCTTTATTTAAAGATGCACACAAAAAAGAGTTTTTAGCAAAAACAAGCACCCACTCCCGAGAGTAAGTGAGAAACCAAGCAAGCATCAGCTTTTATCTTTCTTCTCTATTGATATATTTCTGTTGAGGGTTTGAGAGGTTAGATGTTCAAATTTTTATTCTTCCCATCTCATTATTTATGCCTAGTCTTCTCCTCTGGGACCTGCTATAGAAAGTAGAAAAGGGTGAGGGAAAGAATACATTGACCTGGATTCTGAATCCTTACTCTTTTGTGCAAAACATTTTTTCACCATCTCTTGATTTATTTCCTTGTCAAGCATCCAATAAGTCTTTTGCACAAAAACCATGCTAGCTTTGAAGCACTTAAATTAGTGTTTTGGTTTTCAGTGGGGAAGGATAAAATTCATGTGGGTTATTGCTGGAACAAGATATATATTTGAGACTCTGGAATTCTACTATGATTTTTATCCTTTTTTTTTTTTCTTTTTTGGTAGCAACGATCAGGCCTGGGTTATAACATTTGTCTTGTTGTTGCTTGTTTAATTTATCTTTAAATGGAATTGAAGTCTGTACACAAAATGAGTTTCTGCTTGTTAGAGCATCAGTGTTGGCGATTTAGAATGGGGAATTATTCTTTTTAAACAGTTCTGAATCAGTACCTTACAATTGAATTAGTTCTGTGCTCTAGGGAAATCTTAAAGTTCTGACTTCTTAAAACCTCATGAAACTTCTCCTTGATGGTAGCAGTTCTCTAAGAACATTACTAAGGTGACAATTATTTGAGCTGTATCTACTCTTTCATTTTGATAGTTACTCAGCATCATTTAGATTCCCCATGTCCTTTCAAACTGGTAACGTTATAGTCTGTGATTTGAATTTAATTTGTTTTTAGTGATTTGCTTCAGTAGCTATTATATTTCACCCTAGGAGTACCTCAGTTTTACAGGTGAAAATGAATTACCTGTACCTTGTAAATGAAGCTTAGTAAGAGGATACAAATGATAGGATGATATATATGGTAAAGATCAAAATACAATTATTGTTAAACTTGGTCTCAGCACTGAGACAACAGTTAAGGAATAAAGCTTTTGTGGTAAACAAAGCCTTTAACTAGAAGACATAACATTTGGCTCCTACTCTTAATGCTGCCACAAATTTGCTATATGATTCTGACTAATTAAACTATCTGGGCTTCATTTCTTCACCTATAAAATTCGTGTGTGTTCCACAATATTTTTTCCTACTTTAACATTATGATTTAAGTGGTAAGAAGCCCAGAAGCATCCCTGAATACAAAAGACTTAGTTTGAAATGCCATTAGAACCTAGGATGAAAAACAAGAGCGTGGGTGTACTTGAATATGGATGTCAGGTCTCTGGTCTGACTCAGGAGGAAACACATGGCCCAGGGCAAAGCAGGCTGGAGGATTCAAAATCTGATCAGTCTGGACTTAGGGAACTGGCAAGAGCTATAAGTGTAGGGCAAATGAATAGAAAGATAGATTTAAGGCAATATTCTAACATTTTGCCTCCTTCAATCCCTCATACACTTCCTGTTCAGGCAATGACAAACCCCAGTTAAGTCTGACTTAAGAACTGAAAGAAGAGAGAGTAAAGCAGGAATATATTGCTGATGTAAACTGAATCTAGGTAAAAAAGAAGACAGACTAACCCTTACATATGTAAATCAAGCCATTTTTCCCTTTCATTTACGATTTTTAATGAAAATTGCTTTCTTATATTGAATTTAGGCATGTCTTGATATCTAAGGTGACATACTGCAAACAATCCCTTAAATTCATAATTTTCCTGGTGTTGATTATTTAATTTTTAAAAAGCAATGTCAAGTTAAACACATAAATATTTTGAACCTCCATGTCTTTGAAACTGGGACTATAAACCAGGAATTTGATATTTCTACAAAAATGGAAGGATTCGTTTCATTGAGTTTTCTGTGGATCTAAAGGTATGTAAGAGATAACAGACAATATAGATATGACTTTTAGAAATGAAAAATGAAAGGGAAGGATTCAGTTCCTAGGCAAAAATAGAAATTAAAATACCTATTGGATATGTCCATTTGAAGATCATGCCATTAACCCATCTTCCAAACTCCCCTCTCTCTTACTCTATAACTCCTTTTATGTTTCTTATTTCTTCCAGGTATCCAAGTCTAAAACTCAAAAATCATCCTTTACCTTTTCCCCTCTCTGGCCTTTTGTAGCCAGGTAGTTCTAAGACCTTTTGGTTCTCCATCTAAAATGTATCTAACATCTAACTTATTTCTTTTTCATGTCCATTCCCCAAACTGCCATTGCCTTCTTAATTTATTTGCAATATATTCTAATTCAGAGGTTACTTCTGCACATTCCTTTATTAATTTTCTCGTTCTGAATTTTTTTTTTTCGTTCTGAATTTTATATTTTGAAAAGTTCTAACCATAAAATAAACTGCATTTATAAGTTGGCATGGTACTTAGTTAATTTACCTATATTTTATAAGTCCAAGATATGTAATGTGTAACTACCATAAAAGTTTGATCCACCTGTAATAATCAGCATAACCACACAAAGAAAATATGCTCTTTTAGCACCCTGTGCAGTCCTCCATTTGTGGACCACACATCTTGGGGCTACAGGCTACATACCACTGTTCTAATCCATTTGAGTGAAATACTAATTTCATTATATTTAGAGCAACTATAGAATTTATTGTTCAAACTGGATCACTTTGAACAATGAAAGGGAGGATATTAATAATTATTATAATTACTCCTAGTGGTATAAACTAGAACTGTCCCAGGCAAAGTGGGAAGTAGGATCATCCTAGTCATGTCACTCCCATCTATAACCTCAGTGCCTTCCATCACCAATGAATAGAACTAATTTTTTTAGCTTGGCATTCAGGAACTTCATATTAACCCTTTGTGCCTCTCTGATGGGTGTATTCACTGATCTCCTCACATCCTTTGTTTAAACTTTTTGACCCTTGCACCTTTGCTTACATTATTCTCTCTCCTTGGAATGCTATCCCCATACTACTTCACCAATCTAATCCCTATACAAATTTTAAAGTAGAGTTTATCCCTCCTATTTCTGATAAAGCTCCTATACTTTTAGTTTGCTGAGATTACTTTCTCTTCTCTCTGAACTCCTAAGCACTGGTTGATCACTTGTCCTATACATGTAAGCTTGCACTGATAACAGATTTTTAGGTTTAATTATCTGATAACTCTCAAATGGATTTCAGATTCCCCAAAGGCACCTTTCCTATCTTATACTTCCTTTTGATACTTTAGGGTCTTCTTTTATTTTTTTCTCTTCACCTTGTTATCTAGACAGGAAGCTCTGGAGGTGATGTTAAAATGAAGGAAGGGATTCTAGAGGTCAGAGACTACAAGAGATACTCTCCATTGAGATGAGAAACATGGAGGCTGGACAGATGGACAAAGAGATAAACTGTGTGGCTACACCAATAGTTAATAGAAGGGGAATTGATATGAGGCATCATGACACTGGGTCATGGAGAAGAGAATAAGTAGGTTGGGAACAAATCATGGGAAAAGTTGGGAGAAATGGCTGTAGTAGAATTCTGAATATTGTCTAGCCCTGGAAACTTGTTATTCAAAATGTTCCACAGTCCAGAAGCATTAGTATCACCTAGGAGCTTATTAGAAATGCATATTGTCAGGGCCTGTTCTAGACGTGCTGAGTCAGAATCTTTATATTAATAAGATCGCTAGGCAATACCTTTGGGAAGTACTGGCCTAAAGTATCCATTTGTCTTTGCGTATAGATTTTATGGTCAAGCTGGGTTCTGGTGCATGAGTGGATCTGTCTGAGTTGAATATTCAGGGGTGACCCTCAGTATATCCAGTAATAAAAGTGAGTTGATTAAATGCTGAGTTTAAATCTAGTTTTAATTCCCCATTATTTCCTTAGTGCTTCAAATGATGGTATAGGACTTGTATAGACTTTCACAAAGATGGGGATGGAGGAGATTTGAGCTCTGTGTGTGTTAGAATAATATTTTTCAGATAACAAACTGTGAATTAATAAGAGTTGGGTGGAGAATAACTGAAATCATCTAATTATTGATGAACCAGAGTTTTCAAGTGTCTGTTCATGTCATTAGGATCTGTAAGGTTTTTGACCTCAAATATATTCTTGCCAGTTTCAAGTGCTTCAGTACAGGAAAACAGTTGGCCATCTGGTTTCACTAAACACTTTCTCATGTACAAGGATGAGATGTATTACTTGGAGCAGCTAGAATTGCACTGTTGGAAGAATTTAGGACACTTCTCTATACAAGCAATTTCTCAAAGATGAAGAGCTTGGCCTGTATCAAAAATTAAAGAAACTTTTGTTGAGAGTATTTCTGATTCTTTCTTCATATGCTTCAGTTTTCTGCAGCTGTGTATAAATAAGCATTTATTTGACTAGAGAAGGTATTTCACAGTTTGAGCTACACATAGCCACTTACCCACCCTTCCCTTCATGGAATAGAGAATTTTGCTCTCCAAATCTTTAAGTGAATCAGTTATGTTTTTCTTGTTGCTTTCATTATTAAATTGGAAATGACACTTAACTAGTTAAAATTTTGTTATTTAACAAGAAAAAAGTGAAGTTACAGATTGAAAAAGACTAATGGTAAATTTCTGATAAAACATTAGTTGTATTGTCCTATAGAAAAAAAAAGCAACATTAAATAATAGAAAGTAACAAAATTCAGGGTATGGTGTTAAACATACTGTTTTCACTACAGATGTAACAAATTCAGAAACACGAAACCTTTCAACATTACTAATTTTACGCTTAAAATAAATAAATCTTTTCCTCCCATGATTTGATCTAACTAGTTTTCAGCAGACTTTCTTTTAAATTGTACAGTGATCCCTGTACAATTTGTCATAGGATGCTTTGATCACAGTTAATAGCAGCAGAAAAATATAAGGTCAAAACTACCAATTTATATCTAGGAGGACAGAATCAAACAGGTGTCAGCTGGCATATGTATTTGTTTAACCACAGGCAAGATTACTCAGCAAATACTTAGTTGATGTGTTTCTCGACTTTTGTATTTGATTCAATTGTTTGTTTAGCTAATAATTTGCACTTGAGGCAGTAACATACAGGCATTTGTCAAAATATTGCTTATTGTAAGATATTAGCCAGTAGCTAAATTTTAAATGTAATTTAACAGGAGGAGCAGGATATTTAAACTGGGGATCAAGAGAACTGGTGGAAAACAGTGACATAATGTCCTCAAATTCAGTCAGATTGGAGTAAATGTATTTATAGAGAATTTGTGACCTCAAGGACTCCTTACGCATGTACAGGCATACCTCAGAGATATTGTGGGTTCAGTTCCAGACCACTGCAATAAAGTGAGTATCGCAGTAAACCAAGTCACATGAATTTTTTGGTTTCCCAGTGCATATAAGAGTTATTTACACTATACTGTAGTCTATTAAGTGCGTAATAGTATTATGTCAAAAAAAAGTACATACCTTAATTAAAAATACTTTATTGCTAAAAAATGCTAACCACCATCTGACACCCCTACCCCTCATCTCTGGGAAATTAAAGATTGTTCATATAAGAGGCCTGTCTAACTCCTGATACTTTCAATTTCTATACTTGTACTGGTTCCTTTCAACCAAAATTCTAACTAATTTAGAATCATGGAAAATTTATTATGCTGATGTTTAAACTTATTTGGTGGTAAATGTGGCAAATTCTTTTTAAATACCATGAGGAAGAAAAATACTGACAAAAATCATTTTATGGGTTTTCATGTATTTTTTTAAAAACAGTAATGGTGACACATCTTTGAACACTAAAAAACAATGAAATGTCATATTAAAAGTCAGACTCCAGGCAATTTGTTTGAATAATAAATCTGGTTCTAAAACCAGCAAAACAATGGAGTTTAAAAAAAATTTAGATGCTTAGTACAATAAAGTATACTGTATTGTTACATGCAGGAATCACTGATGTCTATAGAGAGACCCCTGCAGCATCTACACAACTCATAGCTTAAAATGAAGTAGCAATTCAGGGAAAAAGTGTCACTCAAATATTTCCTTTTCTTTTCCTTTTAATCCACTTGCTCATTGTATATACAGTAATCCTCTTTTATTTATTTATTTATCTATTTATTTATTTGGTTGCACCAGGTCTTAGTTGCAGCAGGTGGGCTCCTTAGTTGTGGTACATGGGTTTCTTAGTTGTGGCATGCATGTGGGATCTAGTTCCCTGACCAGGGATTGAACCTGGGTCCCCTGCACTGGGAGAGCAGAGTCTTATCCACCTTACCACCAGGGAAGTCCCAATATTTTCTACTTTTTTTAAAAAAAAGAGCTATGATATTTTTAGACCATTAGAGTTGGCTCTTTAGTTATCCAGTGACAAACGTCATGAGGCAGGTATATTAGTTTTCTATTGCTGCTATAACAAATAACCACAAATTTAGGGGCTTAACACAGCACAAATTTATTATCTATAGTTCTGTAGGGTAGCACAAATTTATTATCTACAGTTCTGTAGGGTAGCACAAATTTATTATCTACAGTTCTGTAGGGTAGAAGTCTGACACCAGTCACTGGACTAAAATCAAGGTATTAGCTGGGCTATGTTCCTTTTTGGAAGCTCTAGGGAAAAATCAGTTTCCTTGCCTTTTTTTAACTTCTAGAGACTGTTCGCATTCCTTGGCTCCTGGCCCCCTTTCTCCATCTTCAAAGCCAGCAATACTGTATCTCTATGACAATTCTTCAAGACTCACATCTCTCTCTTCCTCTGATTTACTCTCCATCTTTAAGGACTACATTGTGACTACATTGAATTACATTGGATCTACCTAGTTAACCTCCCTATTTTAAGGTCAGCTGATTAACAACATTAATTACAGTGGATCTACCTGGATAACCTCCCTATTTTACATTGGATCTACCTGGATATCCTCCCTATTTTAAAGGTCAGTTGATTAACAACATTAATTCCATCTGCAAACTTAATTCCCCTTTGCCATGTAAACCTAACATATTCACAGGTTCCAAGTATTAGGACACATCATTGGTGGGGGCATAATTGTGCCTACCATAGAGGGAGATGATGTGGAGCTATGAGAAAACAGGTGGAAATTCTAGAGCCACATGAAGTATAATTCTTTGGGGGAATCTTTGGAATACTGTGAAGATGGGCCAGGGTCCTGCTTTGCAAGGTCTGGTCCATGGATCAGAACATGGGCATCACCTTGGACTTTGTTAGAAAGCAGAATCTTGGACCCCACCACAGACCTACTGATTTGGGAACTGCAGTTTAACAAGATCCTCAGGTGAGGTTCATATGCATATAAAAGTGTGAGAGGCAAGGTTCTAGAAGAGGGGCTCTGTTCCTTTAACCAGAGAAACTTTCAGTTGTATGTGTTTCAGTTATTGGGCTACTACTAAGTTTTCACTTGAAGAAACATCCTCTTCTCAGACATTTCTATTCCCACCGTAAGTCCATGACTTCATTTGGCATTACTGACCTGCTTCTTTAAGTATTACAATTTTCTTATGGGGGGGTGGGTGCTGGGGAGGGGTGGGAGATGAAAAGTGACAGAAAAGTGTAGACAGCTAATTGTTAAACTTCCAGAGGATGAAAAGAGATGTTTAAGTCTAGTATAGAGATTTAGAATGCGGCTCTATTTAGTGACACACTGAGCAAATTTAACTTTACTATCTATTTCTAATATATTGGTTCTGTCAGACTCTTTTTTTGGCTCAACTTATCCATTTTAAGTACCTTTTCAGTCTCAGTTTAATATGCCATCCCTTTTTTTTTAACATCTTTATTAGAGTATAATTGCTTTACAATGGTGTACCATTCTTATATAACCTTATTAATGTTTATTGAGTTTTAATGTTTTCCACGTGACTCTCAACTATATGTATTATTATAAATTATTTTTGGTATAAGCTTATGCTTTAATAAATATGTCAGCACATAAACTTAGAAAACAGTAGTTTCCTAAGTCTTGAGAACAAGACCTGAAAACATAATCTCAATCTCTAGGAAAAGTATAGAATGCAGTAACAAAAAAACTGCGAGCACTTTTTTGGAGAATTTTGGAGAATTGTGACATCACAAGGCTTCAAAATAAGTTCATTGGAAACAAGCCATAACATATTTTATATCCTTCTGTAATAGAGTTGCTAGTATGGTAAATCAGGAAAATATGTGCACAACATAACTTGAGTAAAGCACTTGATATACTTCGTGTAATTTTCATTTGTAAATCAATCAATGAAATGCAGGGTGAATGACAGAAGTGATAAATTCTGGTCTGGTTAAAAACACTGTACTCAAGGTGTGTTGCATGGTGATTTATGCAGAACAGAGAGGTCGAAGGCTCATGATAGGTGTTTGTCCTTGACTCCAAGCTACTCATTTTATAAAAGCCATTTAATAAGATGAAAGAATGATTTTTTTTTCTAATCTTTGATTTAAGGGTTTAACGGGGTGATGAATAGAATATACAGTATGGGGAACTGGAATTAAAAATTGTCATTCTTAAAGGGAATGCTGTGATTAAAGTCAGTGAGTTTCATCACTGTGGAGGAAAATTTCTTTACATATCAGTAGACAGAGATGGTGATCTGCTTGTAGAAACACAAATGAAAAAGAACTAGGGTTCTAATTGATCATAAGTTTCCCATGAGCTAATAGTGTAATACAGCTATATGAGTGCAGGGACTACTTGATTTTGAATCCCCAAAGTCTAGCCTAAAACGTAGTACTTAGGTACTTGGTAAATGTTTGCTGAATGAATAATTACTGAATTTTATAAAAGCTAGCATTATGTCTGGTTGTAGTAACAGAAGTCTAGAGTCTATAGTATAAGATGATTTACACCAAAATAGTACATCTGCTCTGGGTACCATGTTTTTAGAGTTACACTGACAAAATGCTATGCAGGAGAATAAAATGGAAACTCGAAGAAAAGCTAAAAACTGTGTCCTATGGGGAATGTTATAGTGGAACAAAAGAGAAAACGGGGACATTTTAAATAGTCATTAGTTTAAAAAATTTATGTAAACATGAAGACAGACTTGTTATTGTAATAGGTTAAAAGCAAAACCAAAAGTAGGAAAAATGCAAAGCTATAAATTACAGTTTAACCTAAGAATTTTCTAACAAGGCTGTCACTGATGGAATGGGCCTCCCTTGATGGTGTTGCTTTTCCCATCACTGGAGGCTGTGTGACCATTGGTCAGAGATGCTGGGTAAAAGAGTGTTCATAACATGGAAGGATGCCTTAAAGAAACTTCTGATTCTCAAGCATGTTAGGGTGTGGGTTGCAGATTTTTATTTTTAATCTACCATACTATTCAGGAAATATTTATTGACTTGGCATTTGTTAACTTTTATGGGGTTAATGTCTCTTTAGTTTGCATCTGTAAATTTGAATGAGCCAAAGGGAGAGGGTATAGTGCATAAGGAATGGGAAGGAATAGGACTCTTCAAGAAATTTAGGATATTCAGAAATTTCTAGTTAACCCCTGGTTACTAAATTTCTATGTAGTCCTCTTATTGATTTCTCTCCTACAGTGAATAAGTAAAAAATTTAGACATGCAAATGAAGCATCTCTGCGTTTATTCTAATTCCTAGTAATTACATTAGATTTGTATTGCTTGAAAATTTTTGTTTAATCATTCACTCATATCTCTTGCTTTTAGGAATAAAAAAATATTTAAGACATAATCCCTCAAAACATGAAAGGGGACAAAAACTTACACTTGTAATAGGGAAGTGGAGGGGGACATTCAAGATGGCAGAGGAGTAAGACGTAGAGATCACCTTCCTCTCCACAAATACACTAAAAATACATCTATATGTGGAAAAACTCCTACAGAACACCTACTGAACGCTGGCAGAATACCTCAGAACTCCCAAAATGCAAGAAACTCCCCACGTACCTTGGTAGGGCAAAATAAAAAAGAATAAACAGAGACAAAAGAATAGGGACAGCACCAGCACCTCTGGGAGGGAGCTGTGAAGGAGGAAAAGTTTCCACACACTAGGAAGCCCCTTCATTGGTGGAGACTGCGGGTGGCGGAGGGGGGAAGCTTCGGAGCCGCGGAGGAGAGCGCAGCAACAGGGGTGCGGAGGGCAAAGCGGGGAGATTCCCGCACAGAGGACTGGTACCGACCAGCACTCACCAGCCCGAGAGGCTTGTCTGCTCACCCACCGGGATGGGTGGGGGCTGGGAGCTGAGGCTTGGGCTTCGGAGGTCGGATCCCAGGGAGAAGACTGGGGTTGGCTGCGTGAACACAGCCTGAAGGGGCTAGTGCGCCGCAGCTAGCCGGGAGGGAGTCCGGGAAAACTTCTGGACCTGCCTAAGAGGCAAGAGACCATTGTTTCAGGGTGCTCGAGGAGAGGGGATTCAAAGCACTGCCTAAATGAGCTCCAGAGACGGGTGCGAGCCGTGGCTATCAGCACGGACCCCAGAGACAGGCATGAAATGCTAAGGTTGCTACTGCAGCCACCAGAAGCCTGTGTGCAAGCACAGGTCACTCCCAACCCCCCAACCCCAGGAGCCTGTACAGCATGCCACTGCCAGGGTCCCAAGATCCAGGGACAATTTCCCTGGGGGGAACACATGGCATGCCTTATGCTGTTGCAATGTCATGCTGACCTCTGCCGCAGCAGGTTCACCCCGAATTCCAGTTATCACTGCCGTACCGCTCCGCCACCCCAGCCTGAGAGAACAAGATAGTCCTAATCAGCCGCTGCTCTAACCCCCTCCTCTCCGGGCAGGGAAAAGATGCCTGAGGGCAACCTACATGCAGAGGCGGGGCCAAAACCAAAGCTGAACCCCAAGAGCTGTGCGAACAAAGAAGAGAATGGGAAATTTCTCCGTGTAACCTCAGGAGCAGGGGATTAAATCCCCACAATCAATTTGATGAATCTTGCATCTGTGGAATACCTGAATAGACAATGAATATTCCCAAAATTGAGGTGGTGGACTTTTGGAGCAACTGTAGACTTGGGATTTGCTGTCTGTGACTGATTTATCCCTGATTTTTATGTTTATCTTAGTTTAGTTTTTAGTGCTTGTTATCATTGGTGGATTTATTTATTGGTTTGGTTCTCTTCTTTTATTTTTTTAATTAAAAAATTTTATTTTATTTTACTACTTTTAAATTTTATTATTTTTTACTTTTTTTATGTTTTTTTTTTTTTTTTTGGCCGTACGTGGGCCTCTCACTGTTGTGGCCTCTCCTGTTGCGGAGCACAGGCTCCAGACGCACAGGCTCAGTGGCCATGGCTCACGGGCCCAGCCGCTCCACGGCATGTGGGATCCTCCTGGACTGGGGCACCAATCCATGTCCCCTGCATCAGCAGGTGGACTCTCAACCACTGTGCCACCAGGGAAGCCCTATTTATTTATTTTTCTTCTTTTTCTTCTGATCCATGTGGCTGACAGGGTATTGGTGCTCCAGCTGGGTGTCAGGCCTGAGCCTCTGAAGTGGGAGAGCTGAGTCCAGGACAGTTGACCCCAGAGACCTTCTGGCCCCACGTAATATCAATTGGTGAGAGCTCTCTCAGAGATCTCCATGTCAACACTAAGACCCAGCTCCACCCAACGGCCAGTAAGCTCCAATGCTGGATGGCCCATGACAAACAACTAGCAAGACAGGAACACAACCCCACCCATTAGCAGAGAGGCTGCCTAAAATAATATTAAGTTCACAGACACCCCAAAACACACCACCGGATGTGGCCCTGCCCACCAAAAAGACAGGATCCAGTCCCACCCACCAGAACACAGGCACCAGTCCCTTCCACCAGGAAGCCTACACAAGCCCTAAACCAACCTCACCCATGTGCGGCAGACACCCAAAACAATGGGAACTATGAATTTGCAGGCTGCAAAAAGGAGACCCCAAACACAGTAAGTTAAACAAAATGAGAAGACAGAGAAATATGCAGCAGATGAAAGAGTAAGGTAAAACCCCACAGACCAAACAAATGAAGAGGAAATAGGCAGTGTACCTGAAAAACAATTCAGAATAATGATAGTAAAGATGATCCAAAATGTTGGAAATAGAATGGAGAAAATACTAGAAATGTTTAACAAGGACCTAGAAGAACTAAAGAGCAAACAAACAATGATGAACAGCGCAAGAAATGAAATTAAAATTCTCTAGAGGGAATCAATAGCAGAATAACGGAGGCAGAAGAACAGAGGGTGACCTGGAAGATAAAATAGTGGAAATAACTGTCACAGAGCAGCATAAAGAAAAAAGAATGAAAAGAATTGAGGACAGTCTCACAGATCTCTGGGACAACATTAAATGCACCAACATTCGAATTATAGGGGTCCCAGAAGAAGAAGGGAAAAAGAGAGGGACTGAGAAAATATTGGAAGAGATTATAGTTGAAAACTTCCCTAACATGGGAAAGGAAATAACCAATTAAGTCCAAGAAACACAGAGAATCCCATACAGGATAAATCCAAGTAGAAACACGCCAAGACACATATTAATCAAACTATCAAAAATTAAATACAAAGAAAAATATTAAAAGCAGCAAGGGAAAAGCAACAAATCACATACAAGGGAATCCCCATAAGGTTATCAGTTTATCTTTCAGAAGAAACTCTGCAAGCCAGAAGCGAGTGGCAGGACATATTTAAAGTGATGAAAGGGAAAAACCTACAACCAAGATTATTCTACCCAGCAAGGATCTCATTCAGATTCAACGGAGCAATTAAAACCTTTACAGACAAGCAAAAGCTAAGAGAATTCAGCACCACCAAACCAGCTCTACAACAAATGCTAAAGGAACTTCTCTAAGTGGGAAACACAAGGGAAGAAAAGGACCTACAAAAAACCCACCAAAACAATTAAGAAAATGGTCATAGGAACATACATATCGATAATTACCTGAAAAGTGAATGGATTAAATGTTGCAACCAAAAGACATAGACTGGCTGAATGGATACAAAAACAAGACCTGTATATATGCTGTCTACAAGACACCCACTTCAGACTTAGGGACACATACAGACTGAAATGATGGGATGGAAAAAGATATTCCATGCAAATGGAAATCAAAAGAAAGCTAGAGTAGCAATTCTCATATCAGACAAAATAGACTTTAAAAGAAAGACAATTACAAGAGATAAAGAAGTACACTACATAATGATCAAACGATCAATCCAAGAAGCAGATATAACAATTGTAAATGCACCCAACATAGGAATGCATCTAACAATTGTAAATGCACCCAACCTCAATACATAAGACAAATGCTAACAGCCATAAAGGAGGAAATCAACAGAAACACTATCATAGTAGGGGACTTTAACACCCCCACTTTAATCAATAGACAGATCATCCAAAATGAAAATAAATAAGGAAACAGAAGCTTTAAATAACACATTAAACAAGATGGACTTAATTGATATTTATAGGACATTCCATCCAAAAACAACAGAATACACTTTCTTCTCAAGTGCTCATGGAACATTCTCCAGGATAGATCATATCTTGGGTCACAAATCAAGCCTCGGTAAATTTACGAAGACTGAAATCGTATCAAATATCTTTTCCGACCACCATGCTATGTGAATAGATATCAATTACAGGAAAAAACTAAAAAATACGAACACATGGAGGCTAAACAATACACTACTAAATAACCCAGAGATCCCTGAAGAAATCAAAGAGGGAATTAACAAATACCTAGAAAAAAATGACAATGAAAACACAACCACCCAAAACCTATGGGATGCAGCAAAAGCAGTTCTAAGAGAAAAGTTTATAGCAATACAATATTACCTCATGAAACAAGAAAAATCTCAAATAAACAACCTAACCTTACACCTAAAGCAATTAGAGAAAGAAGAACAAAAAAAACCCCAAAGTTAGCAGAAGCAAAGAAATCATAAAGATCAGATCAGAAATAAATGAAAAAGAAATGAAGGAAACAATAGCAAAGATCAATAAAACTAAAAGCTGGTTCTTTGAGAAGATAAACAAAATTGATAAACCATTAGCCAGACTCATCAAGAAAAAAGGGAGAAGACTCAAATCAACAGAATTAGAAATGAAAAAGGAGAAGTAACAACTGACACTGCAGAAATTCAAAGGATCATGAGAGATTACTACAAGCAACTATATGCCAATAAAATGGGTGACCTGGAAGAAATGGACACATTCTTAGAAAAGCAGAACCTTCCGAGACTGAACCAGGAAATAGAAAATATGAACAGACCAATCACAAGCACAGAAATTGAGACTGTGATTAAAAATCTTCCAACAAAGAAAAGCCCAGCACCAGATGGCTTCACAGGCAAATTCTATCAAACATTTAGAGAGGAGATAACACCTAATCTTCTCAAACTCTTCCAAAATATAGTAGAGGGAGGAACACCCCTAAACTCATTTTACGAGGCCACCATCACCCTGATACCAAAACCTGACAAAGATGTCACAAAGAAAGAAAACTACAGGCCAATATCACTGATGAACATAGATGAAAAAATCCTCAACAAAATACTAGCAAACAGAAACCAACAGCACATTAAAAGGATCATACACCATGATCAAGTGGAATTTATCCCAGGAATGCAAGTATTCTTTAATATACGCAAATCAATCCATGTGATACACCATATTAACAAACTGAAGGATAAAAACCATATAATAATCTCAAGAGATACAGAAAAAGCTTTCAACAGAATTCAACACCCATTTATGATATAAACTCTCCAGAAAGTCGGCATAGAGGGAACCTGCCTCAACATAATAAAGGCCATATATGACAAACCCACAGCCAACATCATTCTCAATGGTGAAAAACTGAAACCATTTCTTCTAAAATCAGGAATAAGGTTGCCCAACCTTTGGTAAACAACAAGGTTGCCCACTCTCAACACTATTATTCAACATAGTTTTGGAAGTTTCAGCCACGGCAATCAGAGAAGAAAAAGAAATAAAAGCAATCCAAATCGGAAAAGAGGAAATAAAGCTGTCACTGTTTGCAGATGACATGATATTATACATAGAGAATCATAAAGATGCTACCAGAAAAATACAGAGCTAATCAATGAATTTGGTAAAGTAGCAGGATACAAAATGCACAGAAATCTCTTGCATTCCTATACACTAATGATGAAAAATCTGAAAGGGAAATTAAGAAAACACTCCTATTTACCATTGCAACAAAAAGAATAAAATAACTAGGAATAAACCTATCTAAGGAGACAAAAGACCTGTATGCAGAAAACTATAAGCACTGAAGAAATTAAAGATGATACAAACAGATGGAGAGACATAACATGTTCTTGGATTGGAAGAATCAACATTGTTAAAATGATTATAGTACCCAAAGCAATCTACAGATTCAGTGTAATCCCTATCAAACTACCAATGGCATTTTTCAGAGAACCAGAACAAAAAATTTCACAATTTGTTTGGAAACACAAAAGACCCCGAATAGCCAAAGCAATCTTGAGAAAGAAAAACGGAGCTGGAGGTATCAGGCTCCCTGACTTCAGACTATACTACAAAACTATAATAATCAGACAGTATGTACTGGCACAAAAATAGAAAAATAGATCAATGGAACAGGGTAGAAAGCCCAGAGATAAACCCATGCATGTATGGTCACTTTTTCTTTGATAAAGGAGGGAAGAATTTACAGTGGAGAAAAGACAGCCTCTTCAATAAGTGCTGCGGAACGAAATTAGAACACTCCCTAACACCATACACAAAAATGAACTCAAAATGGGTTAAAGAGCTAAATGTAAGGCCAGACACTTTAAAACTCTTAGAGGAAAACATCGGCAGAACACTCTATGACATCAATCACAGCGAGATCCTTTTTGACCCACCTCCTAGAGAAATGGAAATAAAGCCAAAAATAAACAAATGGGATCTAATGAAACTTAAAAGCTTTTGCACAGCAAAGGAAACCATAAACAAGACGAAAAGACAACCCTCAGAATGGGAGAAAAGGTTTGCAAATGAAGCTACTGACAAAAGATTAATCTCCAAAATATACAAGCAGCTCATGCAGCTCAACATGAGGGTAAGGGTAAGCTGGGATGGAGTGAGAGTGGCACTGACATATATACACTACCAAATGTAAAATACATAGCTAGTGGGAAGCAGCTGCATCTCACAGGGAGATCAGCTCAGTGCTTTGTGACCACCTAGACGGTTGGGATAGGGAGGGTGGGAGGGAGGCACAAGAGGGAGGGGATATGGGGATATATGTATACATATAGCTGATTCACTTTTTTATACATCAGAAACTAACACAACATTGTAAAGCAATTATAGTCCAATAAAGATGTTAATAAAAAAAGTGGATATTTAAAATTCATAGATATAAGGATCACTTCCACTAGAAGTGTTGTGTTGTTATTCAAGGACATGCTTTATTTTTGATGTGACCTTATAGTGCAAACATTACCTCTGGACTAGAACGATTTCCTAAGGCAGACATGCATTCAGAAAAGACTGGCACATATGACGGTAATATGCTAGAATATCTATGGTGATGGGGGGAATAGTGACAAAATCTCTTTGTAGGAAATGGGAAATTACAGGCTCAAGATTTTCAAGGTACATTGTAGTTTCTAATAACCTTTGTATTAAATCAAAGTGTAAAGGTTTTGTACCACAATCAGACTACGCAAAGTTCTGGAAATGCTCTTTGTGACAAAGTTGCTGCAAAAATACATAAAAAAACCAAACAAAAACACTTGAATTGATGTTTGTCATAACTTTTCCCCTCCTACTTGTCCCTGGTGGATTTGAAGACAAAGCCAGTGTTCTGGTTAAACAAAGAGATTGTTCTGGGCATAACAATGTGAAATAAAAGATTTTCTGTCTAATTCTTCCCATATGTTGGACAAACTAAGTTTATTGTTTAGAGTACTTTGATGGAGCAGAAAAGTTAATGAAGTAAAAACAAGTAATGAATCCAGTAAATTCATTATAATCCTAAGTCTCCCACTGTCAGATGTTGCTATTAGTTGTTATTACATTGCCATTTCTCTAGGGTAGGATCTACAAATCATGTTTACATCTAACTAAAACAAGATTTTTTTCTAAAAAGAAAAATTTTTAAGGCTGCCATTTTTGAACACTTATTATCAGTTAAAAAATATGCTACTTGCTACGTAACAAGAATATATGTAACTTATATGTGAATTCTAACATATAATTATATAATGGACAACAAAGAACTCTGCATTGAATTAAAAAATGCTACCAATGTTTTATATCTAAACTGGATGCTTGCTTCCTCTCTTCTCTTCACTCTGAGAATCAACACAGAGATTTATCATTCTCTTGTCTTAAATTAAAAAAAATATGTGTATGTAAGCCTAGATGATATAATATTATTTTTGCTTGTTTTGAGCTATAACATTTGTGTCATACTGGAAATAGCCTTCAGTTTCGTGCTTTTTTCATTTAATTATGTATGTAAGAGGCCATCTATGTTGTTACAAATTGTAGTGTTTCCATCTATACTATTTTATTATTCCATGTGGGAGCACACTACAATTTATTTATCTATTTTCTTTTAGATGACCATTGGGTTTTTCTAATTTTACTTTATTACTATAAACATTGCTACTGTGAGCTTTTTGGAGCACGTGTGCAAGAGTTTCTCTAGTGTACGTGTAAAAATTTCTTTAGAAGTGGAAATTCTAGGTTATGGGCTATGCACATGTTCTGCCTTTACAAAGTAACGCCACACTGTTTTCCACAGTGATTGTTTCAACTTACCCTAGTCCTCATGTAAGTGTTACAGTTAACCCTTATCTTCTCTAACACTTGATATTGTCAGATGTCTCCATTTTTGCCATTCAAGTTGTCATAAGTAAAATGTTTTATTATAAATGTGAACATTCACAGACATTTTTAAACAAAAGGAGATAGTAATAAAATGGCAATCAAGGAAAAATTGATGTTCATTCATTCAACAAATATTTATTGCCTACTGCTATGAAAAACATGAGTATATAAAGGAAAAAATGCAAAAAAAATGTTCTCCCTTTAAGGAGATTACAGTATACATAAAACTGAAACATTCAAATAATAGTACAAGACAGTATTATTATCATTTTTCAGGTTTCCTTCTCCTCTCCCTTGATATTCTTTGTCTCTATGACTTAGGACTTCCCAAGAAAGAAACTTAAGTGGTTTCTACCTTCAAAATGACTTTGACTGTCTGTTCTGCTTTATTCCTGCCATTTATTCTATCAGCTTACACTCAGTCCATTGCCACAATCTTCTATTGAAGGATGATCCAGATCTGAATATGAGCAGAATGGAGAGTTGGATGAGTGAGGCTTTTCTACATGGTGAAAAGATATGTAAGAAAGTAAAAGAAAACAAGGTGCAGGGTCTTAAATGGGCAATGAAAGAATTTGGACTTTATCCTGTAGACAGCAGGGAGCAGCTAACGGATTAAATTTTTTTTTCTTAGTTCCTGATTTACTCAGAAGGGATAAGAGATTATATTTAGAAGAGATTTCCTTTTTTTTTTTTTTTTTTGCGGTATGTGCACCTCTCACTGTTGTGGCCTCTTCCGTTGCGGAGCACAGGCTCCAGACGTGCAGGCCCAGCGGCCATGGCTCACAGGCCCAGCCGCTCTGCGGCATGTGGGATCTTCCCGGACCGGGGCACGAACCTGTGTTCCCTGCATTGGCAGGTGGACTCTCAACCACTGCGCCACCAGGGAAGCCCTCTCCTAGTGTTTTTATAGAACCTTTTCCTAGAGAGCCAAAGACACAGAATCAATACCAACAGCCTTTTCTTGTGGTAGGCTTGTTGATTTAGGCTCATCTGCACTTACTCTCTATTAGCCAGATACTGTGCTTGGTGATGAGACACGGAGAACAACACACAAAATATGTGCCTTGCAGTTTAGTGACTTTCAAACTTCAGTGTGCCTAAGAATCATTTTGGAGCCTTGTTAAAAATGTATATTGCTGGTTCTTTTCCTCAGAGATACTAACTCAAAAGATCTGGGCTGGGCCTAGAAGCCTAAATTTTATCAGGTATTTCAGGTAATTCTGGTGCAGACTGTTGTCAGGAATCACTTGATGAAGGTTTAAGGCAGGACACAGACTTTAGGATCAGATTGGTCATGTACTGGTTCCCAGTTACTATCTGTGTGATGAAATGAGTTTCTAGTTCCTGGACTCACAGAGTCTCAGTTTTCTTATTTGTAAATTCCTACTTTATAGAATTATTGGAAGATGTATGGAAGGTACTTAGCAAAGGGCCTCATCTGGAGTAGAAACTCATTAAGCAAGTGTCTTTGTTAGTATTAAAAAGCAAATCTGGACCAACTTTACTACTTTGTGCAATCCAGTTGGGAAATGTTCAAAGTAGGAGTCTGGGGATAATTGAAGAGTCTAGGAGGAATGGACTTATGATGAAAGGCAGGAATGATTCAGCATTTACATCTGTAAAAAGTTAAAAGGTTTAGAGTGGTTGTGGGAAGAGACATAGCTGAAGGGCATAGAGAAGACATCCCTGACCAAAATGCCGAATAAGATGATTAGAGTATTTGATGCAACTAAAGAAAGGAAAGGGAAATTGCAGCAGTCTTCCTAACAATTGGCAGGGAGGGTTATGGTCATCTTGATATGTGGGAAGGAACAATAATTTAAAAAAAATATTAAAATACCATTTCAACAAGAGCAAAAAAAAAAAAAAAAAGCTGTTCTTTGTTGATAAATTAAAAAGAAAAATAAACAAACAGACAAACAACCACCCTAGGGAACTTTGTCTCCAAAGAGCAAAGAAGCAACAAATTGAGGACTTGGTAAGGAATGGAGGTCATCAGATTAGAGATACACATCCTGGGATTATTGTTATTTTTCAAATGTCATGCAGTTAGAGTGAAAATAATGAACTATACCTGTTTGTCATAACATTTTAGTGGTCTTATTAATTTATAATATAATTAAACCAAAAATTATTATTTTATTTTTTTTCAAAAATTTTTTATTGCATTATTTTTTATTGTACTATTTTTAGCACTTTATTCACAAACTTTTATATAGTGCTTGAGTAAGGAGTTTCTGAACAATGGAAATAATCACTATTTTTTATATATAAAGCTTATACAGTATGTGGTGTATGAGGCAATAAAAGTAAATTAAAAAGTCATTAAAAGTGAATTATTGGAAAAATAATTTACCTTTGTGAATTGCTTGAACCCTAAAGCAGAGGACCGGATAGTCTTTTATTGAAACAGGAAAACCCATATGGCCCTAACCTACCTGGAAATCTTTAAGCAATGTGCCAGTATAGAGAACCAATCTAAAGCTGCCAAAAGCCAATCGGAAAGTCTCCTCATCTTATTTCCCCGAATCCCACCCACTAGAAAATCCCACCTTAACAGAACACTGACCAATCAAAGACTTTCTTAAAATATTCTTCTTTTGCTCTATAAAATTTACTCTCCTTTCAAGCCCCTTCCAGTCTACCAGAACTAAACAGATAGTAGCTGACTTTTTACTAGAGTTAGCTCTGAATAAACAGCATTTGATTAATTCTGTATGTGGTTTTCAACCTTCTGACAATTTTAATAAGGATTAATTTTTAGTATTCCTTATTCACGGCCATATACTGTGATAATGTATCACTCAAGATCACAGAACCTGTGTCACATCATCGTCCCCATACATGTAGAGACACATCACAAAACATATACACGAATTTTTTCAGCAAGCAGCTTCTTCCCCCATAGAAGCAGAATATACAATCCTTCAGTGTTTTAGCAGAAATAACTCCAGAGAAAGTACCTTTATGTTGGAACATTTGGTTCATTCTGGATGACAGTGTCATAACTTCTCTGAATCGTCAGTTTTTTCCCAGTTTACTGCTATTGGCCTACCTCTTGCCAAACTCTTCTGCTGGGTGATGGACATGATCCATCCTCATACCTTTATTGTCTGTCAGTTTTGAAGAAGCGGGGAAGGACCAGGAGATGGGACAGGAGCAAGTGTCAGCTGTGAGAATGGAAAAAGGTATAGTTAAATACAGAGTGAAACAAAAATCAAATAATGATTTGTAACTAAGCAGGTTAATGTTTGCCTGATACATTCTAATGCTTTGTAAATATTTTAAAATAAATAAATTGGTCATTAAGAAGAGTATACGTTCTTAGTCCTCAAATTAAGTTCATTCCTCTCCCACCCATGATTATAACTTGAAACAGGTAGTGGGTGGGATTGAGGGTACTTTCAGAGCCAATCTCACCTATAAATGAGTCAGATAGTTAATGTGGTTTGGTAGATTCCTAAAAGTCTATTCCTCCAGAATTTCTCCCATATTCAATGGCCATGGTGACTAAAACTTTTAGCACTGGAGGAATCTACTTTTAGAGAATCCTGGTGAATTGATTATATCTAATTTAGGAGCCATTTAGAAGTCTCAATAAGGTATCTGGAAACGATGACACATTGTTATGTTATTATCCATTAATCCTTAATATTGACTTGTTTATAGGATTGAGTTTCAAAGAACATGATTCTGAGGGAATGGGAGTAATTATTCAAACAGGGACAGGAGTCATAAGAGCTGTAGGTAAGAGTGGGACACAAAATTTACTCATGCTGAAATTTTGGATAGGGTTGCCGAAAAGTATTTCTCTATGTTGTTAATTACATGCAGTCGGAATCTCTTCTTTCAATTTCCCTTCCCTCCTCTCCTCTCCTCTTCCCTCCCCTCCCTTTCTTTCTTCCTTCTCTCTTTCATTTTACATTTAATTAAAGTAAAATCTTACAATTGAAGATCCTGTTAAGGGGTAAAATTGAAATGCCTAATTGGTATGATTTAGCATTCATTAATCACATAGATCAAAATGTTGATAGTTTTAAGAACATTGGCAGACCTCACTGGGGAGAATGTAAAATGGGATAGTTGCCCAGCTCACCTCTGGAGAAAAGGTTTAGCATAAACATGACCTGAGAGGATGAGCAAGTCCCACCCAGATCACAGCAGGCCTGACTGCAGTCTTATTACATGGCCAGCTGACTTGTCTGGGACCTAGGGAACTACCCATTAAATGAGGTCAGCAGTTGTGAAGAAAAGAAAGCTTGCAAAGGAAAATATCTCAAGTACTGAGCCTAGGGTGTATGCCGGGAATCAAAATAATGTAAGGGGATTTATTAACAACAGCTAACGCTTATTGAGCACTTACACGATTTCAGGTACTGTTCTAAGGATTTACATGTTCTAACTCATTTATTCCTTACAACAACCCTATTAGGTAAGTATTAATTTTATCCCCTGTTATGGATGAGAACCTCATCAATATTAACAGTAGAGCAACGACCCTTCTCGTGAGTGTCTCATGGTGGTCCGTCCAAGAGTTTCTTTAGGGTACCTACTTAGGAGTGGAAGTGCTGGATCAAAGAGAATGCACATCTTCTCCTCACTAGATAAGACCAAATTGTTTTCCAAATAGATTGCACCATTTTACTCTCCCAGTAACACATGAAATCTCCCAATTTCTTTATGTGGTCAGGCTTTCAAACTTTCGCCAATTTGAGGGGTGTGAAACTGTATCTTATTTAACTTTGGATTTCTCTGATTACTAATGCTTTATCATATTTTCCTATGTTTATTGGCCATTCTGGTTTCCTTTTCTAGGAATTTACTCTTTTTATTCTTTCCTCATTTTTATCGTTGTACTTTTTTATTGATCACATGTGATTATACGCTTTGGCTACTAATTTTCTGCTGGTTATACGTAGTGCAAATATCCTTTCCAAGACTTCCTCCCTCCCTTCCTTCCTCTTTTCCTCTCTCTTACTCTTTTTCTCATAGCGTTTTTTGATGTACATCAGTTTTACATTTTAATATGGTCAATTTATCAATCTTTTCCTTAACGGTTTATTCTTCCCATCCTGAAGGCCTAAAGATATTTTCCAGTATATGGTAACCTCATCTTCATCATGTCCTAAGTTCTCAAATATTCTGTTTCTGGGCTTTCTTTCTGATCTATTTTTCTTCTTTTTATCTTAAATCCCTGAGACAATATCACATCGTCTCAATTACTTTATAGTTAGCCAAGAGATCACAAGGGTGATTCTCCATACCTTATTAGTCTTCTTCAGTATTGTATTTCTTTATCTTGAATCTTACTATTTTTCTTCAATATTATATTTAGTATTCTTGGGTCTTTGCTTATTCTTATACATTTGATAAAAAGTTTTGTTAACTTCAATAAACTGACCTTCTGTGAGTTTGGATGTAACTGAATGATTTAACAGATTAATTTGGGGGTGTAGATTTCCATTTATTTAGATCTTCTTCAATGTTTTCCAATAATATTTTATAATTTTTTTCATGACATCTTTTGTTAGATTTATCTCTGGTATCTTATTGCTGTTATAAATGGAAACTTAAAAAAATTTCATTTTCTAGCTGTTTGCTATTGGTGTATGGGAGTATGATTGATTTTCTGCATTGATTGTTACATTGACCATGCATCTAGCAACATTACTAAAATCTCTGATTAATTGTAGTTATTTGGCTATCAGTTCTCTTGTGAAAATAGCACTTTTATTTTATCTTTCATATATGTGTGTATACATATATATATATTAAAAGCACACACACATATATAACATATATGTAGATATCATAATCTAAATAAACATCTACATATCTATGTATCTATAACTTATATACCTATCATCTATCAACTATTATCCATCTTCTTATTCTTGTCTTACAGAGCTAGCTAGGTCTTCCAATTCAATATTATATGGCATTATTGACAGGGAGCGTACTTCCAGTGTTTCACTCTTTAGTGTCATCTTTGCTTTAGGCAAAGAGGAAATTTCCTCCTACTTTTGGATAGGCTAGGTTAGGCTGTAATAACAAATGATCTTAACATTTCAGTGGCTTTCAAAGAACAGTTTATGTCTGGCTCACACTTTTTCTCCATTATAGGTCAGCTGTGACTCTGCTCCCATCACCTTATGCCAGGTAAAATGATAATGGAGTTGTCTCTGTAATATTACCAGTTACATGGTGAACAGTGTCTTGGCTCCTAAAGCTTCTGCCTGGGAGGGGCATGACACATCTCTTATGCTTATATTTCATTGACCAAAGGATGTCTACTGGCCGTGCCTGATTTAAATAGGTTGGGAATATACAATCCTCCCTTAGTGGGAGGGTATCATAAAGAGAGGCTGCAAATATTTTGAACACTAGTATAATCGCCCACAGTGGGTAGAGTCAACTGCTTTAATACCTATGTCTATTTAAGTTTTATAAAGACTTTTGTCCACAGTTTAAAACTTATGGAGTTATTTTATTCTCCCCCCTTTCTCTTTTTCTAAACCCAAGAAAGAATTTATGAATAAACAAGTAAACTTTCCTAAGTCTGAAAAGTCTTGTTTAAATAATCAACATCTTTCTTCACTTAGTTAAAAAGCTTTTGGGGTGAGAATCCTTATCCTCTGAAGCTAACTTGTTGGCATTCTTCTGTGTCTTGGGTCTGCTTATAACTGTTGTGATAGACACAGAAGAGCTAAAAAAATGCATACTTTTTTTCTTGATATAAAACCTATGCCCCTGAGCTTCCCTGGTGGCACAGTGGTTAAGAATCCACCTGCCAATGCAGGAGACATGGGTTCGAACCCTGGTCTGGGAAGATCCCACATGCCACGGAGCAGCTAAGCCCGTGAGCCACAACTACTGAGCCCGCATGCCACAACTACTGAAGCCTGTGCACCTAGAGCCTGTGCTCTGCAACGAGAAGTCACCGCAACAAGAAGCCCACACACTGCAACGAAGAGTAGCCCCCGCTCACCACAGCTAGAGAAAGCCCACACACAGCAATGAAGACCCAATGCAGCCAAAAATAAATAAATTTTAAAAATAAATAAACAGACAAACAAACATGTGCCCCTGAGATTTTTCATATGAGGGTAATGGATATTAGAATATTGTCTTCCATGATTGACATTGTCTTAAGGGACAGCATTAGGGAATCCATAATGGTTTGAGATTATGATTGATTGTCTGTATTTTAGGAAATAATATATTTTTTAAAAGATAGGAAAATCAAAAGGGAAATATTAGAAGACTCATTTGTCATATATTATAGATTATCATTATGGAATGTGAATTAGTATAGTAATGGGAAGGTATATGTGTGCGTGTGTTCCTGTGTGTGTATATGTGTGAAGAGAAGAAAGTTAGAGAAGAGATTGTAATAGCTGCCATAAAAACCTTTTATGCAAGTTTTCTGCTGTGTCAGACTTGAGAAGGGTACAGTCTGCTTCCATGGTGTTCCTGGGCATGAATGTCAGTTGAACAGCCCAGGACTCTGAGGTACTCTGGCTGAGTAGAGAACCTCAGTATGCTTGCATCTCAAAGACTTTGATCAGAGTTTTTTACACTCTTTTTTCTCATCTATTTTACTTTTTCCTTCTTTTGAGTAAGTAACTCAGGGCCAAATCATTTAGTCATATGTATTATATTAGATTTCTAAAACTGTACACTCATTCTGAACACTTACCTTAAAAGTTTTACCTATTTTTAAAAATAATATTTCAAATATTTTAAATATAAAAACTTCTTTAGTTTTCAAACATCATTATGTGAAAATTACAAAAGTAACTGAAGGCATAGGTAGAAAGATTCTTGGAATGGGGGTCAGAATGCTTGAATCCAGACTCTTAATAAGCTTCTTTCTAGTTATGGGACTTAGGTGAATAGTATAACCTCTCTGGGTCCCCTTATTTCCAGTGGTTAAAATAAGGGGGTGGGAACAGGTAAAATTCATTGAGTAGTTTTTCACTAGGGTTTCTAAAATAACTTCTCTTATTGCATGTATTCTCTTCAAGGTAGGTCGACCTCCTTCAACACAAGAATGAGGAAGTAGGTGGCAAAGAGAAAAGGCTCTATGCTTATAATTAAAGTTAAAATATTTTTGGAACAGCTAGCACAAGTCTGTAATTCCTTAGCTAAGCATACAAGTTCTTCCATTGACTGACTGCTGCCTGTCTCTTCAATGTTACCATCTTTTCTCATGCCAAGCTAGTATACCTATAACTTTCCCAGATAAACCGCATTGTTTCATGCTCTCAAGACTTAATACACACTATTTTCTCTGCTTTGAATGTTCCTCTTTATCTTATCTGTCTTATGAGTCCTTAGTTAATCTTCAATTTAACAGCTCAAGCCTTCTCAATCACCTTCATGGGCCATGTTTGCTAGTTTCTTTTGTACCATAAGTGTTGCCTAGTATATCCACTTATCATGTCCTTCATCGTGGACTTATCTGTTTGTTGAAAAGCAGAATAGATAAAATCCTAACACAACACTTGGTATGTAAGTTGTACCCAATAAATGTTGGTCATTATTATTGGGATTATTGTTCATCTGTCCTCTGAGCTCCTTGAGGATAGAGACTATATATGGTTTATTTTTACATTGCTAACAACACATTAAGAGTCTGGTACATGATAGGTGCTCAAAACACATTTGTTAAATTAATTAATTAGGAAATCTTTAGGAAAAAGTCTCTCCTTTAATTCATTAGCCCGTTCATTATTTTGAATTCTTATTTTTATACTTAAAACTTCAATTTGAAAAGGAAATTATTAAGATCCATGTTTTACTTCTAGATTCACATAAAAATGGTTCCACAGGCTGCAATCAGAGAAAATATACCTGTTACTTGGTTAAAATGAATGGCATTCCCATAACAAGATGATTTCTGATGCCAAATGTCTTTCCAAAGGCTTTTTGTTTTTTTCAACATGATATTAGTTTTTTATTGCTGTGTAACAATTTACCACAAACAGTGGCTTAAAACAATAGTCGTGTATTATTTCATTACATAACTTACTGTTATGTAAGTCAAAAAACCAGGTGGGCTCAGCTAGTTACTCTAGTCTCACAAGGCTGAAATTAAAGGGGCAAATACTGTAGGCTTTTATCTGGTGGCTTTATTGGAGAGGCAATGTGCTTCCAGGCTTATTCAGGTTTTAACAGCGAGGGCTGCTGGTTGGAGGTGGTTCTCAGCTTCTAGAGAGGTTATCTGCATGCCTTGGCTCATGCCTATTCCATCTTCAAAGTCAACCAAGGCATGTTGAATCCTTCTCCTGACTTTCTCTTCTCCCACCAGCTAGAAAAGTTCTCTTCTTTTATGGTTAGATTAGATTACATTAGGACTTGTGTGATCCTCCTATTTTAAGGTCAATCATGCCCTACAATATTATATAATCATCGGAGTGATAATAATATCATATTCACAGATTCTGGGAATTAGAACAAGACATCTTTGGATGACCATAGTTTTATCTACCCCAGTCTACTGCCCCCCTCCAAAGATTCATATCCATTTCACATGTAAAATACATTCAACCCATTTCAAGATCCCCACAAGTCTCATTCCAACACAACATCATCTCAAAATTCAATATCTCGTCATCTAAAGCAACTGAATCAGTGCAGATGAGGCTCCTGTGCACAATTCCTATCATCTGTGGACTGTGATATTAAATAAACATCTAATCTGCTTCAAACAGAAACTGGTGGGACATCAAGAAGATAATAGTTACAGACAGTATGGCTCAAAATGAGAGAAAAGGAAAATAAAAGGGAGTTTCTATTCTAAAGAAGTTTTGAAATCCATCTGGGCAGACTCCCTTAGGTTTCAAACCCTGGGAACAGTTCTCTGTGGCTCTCAGCTCTCCCCACTGAGCTCTCAGTTCTACTCTCTGGGCTCTAGGCCCACTTCCTGCCAATGGAATTTCAGGGGTCCAATAACCTTTCATTTTGTAATTTTTTTCCTTTTTCTTTTTTTGGTCTATGCTAGCAGTATTTCTGTTGACATAGATTTCTCAAGAAACTTGTGCATCTCCCTTGGCACAGGGATTCATCTCAATAGACAGATCTCAAGTCCATAACACATTTTGAGATAATCTTTTCTCTATCTTTGGCTTCTGTTGAAATGGCTGATGGAGAGTACCCTTAAGCTTCCTAGAAACTCCCTGTTTTAAGAGGATCTGTGAAGCAAACCCTTAATCTCTTGAGACTTAATATTCTGACCTTCTGGTCTTTCCAAAATTTGAGCAAAGGGGTGCCCAGACACACTCAGCTTTTTCTCTGTGCTTCACTTTCAGAAACAATCTCTTAATTTTAGCAGTTTTTGCCATCAGGATAGGCTGAGGATTTCCCAGAGCAAGTTCTGGTTCCTTTTTGTTTACTGTTCTTTCATCAATTTTTCTCTCTCCTCTCACATTTTACTATAAGCAGCAGGTAAAAAACCAGGCAGCACCTCCAACACTTTGCTTAGAAATCTACTTACCTAAATAATTAAGTTTATCATTTAGAAATTCTGCTTTCCTCATAAATTCAGGACAAAATTCTGTTAATCTTTATGCCACAGTATGATATTGATCCTCTTTCCATAGTTTTCAATAACATGTTCCATGCTTCATTCTGAGCTGTCCCCAGTCTATGTACTTGACATCCATGGTTCAACTAACAGTTTATTCATGGCAGTCTAGGCTTCCTCTATAGTGCTCCTTAAGGTTCTCCTTAAGCTTCTTTCAGCCTCCACTCACTGCCGAATTCCAGAGCCACTCCCATATTTTGTGTATTTGTTCTGGGAGCACCCCACTCCTGACACCAACGTCTGTATTAGTTCTCTATTTCTGTGAAACAGATTACCACATATAAAACAGCTTAGAGCAACACAAATTTATTAGCTTACAGTTTTGTAGATCAGAAAGCCAATGTGCTGAATTTTCTGCTTAGGGTCTCCAAAGGCTGAAATCAAGATGTCGTCTTGATAGGCTGTATCTGAGGGATCTGGAGAAGAATCTGCTTCCAACTCATTCCTGTTGTTGGCAGAATCAGTTCCTTGGAGTTGTAGGACTGAAGTTCCTGTTTCCTTGCTGGCTGCTAGCTGGGGGTGGCTTTCTGCTCCTAGAGGTTCCTTGCATTCTTTCTCTTATGTCCCCATCCATCTTCAAACCAGCAATGGTGTATTGAGTACTTCTCAGGCTTTGAGTCTATCTGACTTCCTCTTCTGCTTTTCTGCTTTTGAAGGGCTCATGTAATTAGATCATCTCTCTCCTGCAAATAATTTTTGTATCTTCAGATCCGCTGACTTAAGACTTTAATTACATCTGCAAAATTCCTTCAGAACAGTACCTAGTTTGGTATTTTATTGAATACACAGGAGTTGAGAACTTTGGGTGGGCATTTTTAGACTTCTTCCAGGTAAAACCATTACTAGAGAATTGATTTAAATAAATCAATTTGAAATCAAGATATGCAACACTTTTTTTTAGTACAGTGTTTGAAATATATATTAAACAGTATTTTATATTCACAACTTCTTTAATGATGATAAGCATTCCATATTACTCTTTGGACATGTAATTAACACTCCTATTTAAAGAAAAATTGCTACCTTATTAATAGGTTTCCCTGAATTTACTAACGTCATCAGTGATTTCAAAATTTTGGCCTAATTATAGATCTTTGTGATCCTCTAATGTATATGTGTTTCTATCATAGTGTAAGACAACACAGAGGATCACATTTTTAAATCAGACCAACAAATTAAAAATCTTACAATAGTCACACAACTCGATTGCAGCCAATGATTTGAAAGTGGAGTGAGGCTTCTGGGAAAATTCTTTCCAAAGAGCGAGATTTAGCTGGTATATGTCTTTTTGCCCTTCGTCCTGACTAGACTGTGGGTGAGTTCCAGTTGTGGAGCATGCATCTTATGACCACAAAGCCATCCCGACAGAAGGATCCAGAGGAATGCAAAGACTTGAGAGCTGATATTCTAGAGCTGCTGAACTAATACCAACAACAACTTATCTCTGGACATCTCATGATGTGAGAAAAACACAACACATTATTTGTTTACACCACCTTTTTGGGGGGTTTGTATGACTTGGCTGCAATTTTTAACTGACATAGTTGTTCAGAGTAGTGCCTAGAGAATATACAGCCATAGAGGAGGAAAGTACATAAATCCTTCGACCTGTCAAAATACTTATTTATCTCTCTCATGACATTTGTGTGCCACTGTTGTGTAAATGAAAATCTAATCTTCTGTACTGGTCTAAAAACTCATAAAAGGATATCCATCCTTTGTCTCCACCACATGTTAGCTTAGTTAAGTTCACCCTAAATAATTGTTGAATGACATCAACAAGGGTAAAAGTGCCTCCAATTTAGACTCTTGCAGCTTGATGTGTAAAAAATATTTTTATTATGAGAAGGGAATAGGAGAAAAAATAAACCCTGATAAAGGGGAAATAGGAAAATCTCCTAATGTGACTTTGCAGAGAGCATTCCAGAAAACTAACAATCATCATCCTCATCAACATCACCATAGAGTGTATTCAGGTAAGAGAAGGCATAACCAAGGAAAATATAAAAGATCAGCATGGAATTGTATGAAGTATGTCAAGAATCTTGAAGAAAATATTCATGACAAGCAAGATGGGGAATGCTTTTAAGTTATATTCTGGGTAAGACCTGCTTGACCTGTGTTGTGTGATTTTCACAGATGACTGTAAAAACAGGAAATTCTTATCTTTATTCCGTGCTGAGTAGCACAATTTTCAAATTGGAAAAATGTAGCAAGATTTTTTTCCTTTCTGGGTGCTTTATTTCCACTTCTCACATTTATTAGAGACGCCTATACTTAAAAAATAGATTAGATTATAAAAGAGTTAGATTTATAAAAGAGTCCCTAACTTCTATAAATTATCATCTCCAGATTGGGAGAAATTTTGTTATAACCTTAGTGAATGAAATACATACTTGGATATCACTTATTATTAGTTGATTATTTTATTCTTACAACAGATTTTTTGAGACCCTACCTGGGAATATAGCAATAAACAGCTAGATCTGTTTTTTCATTCCCTGAAATTAATGTTTTCTGGGGAAGATAGGCACCAAAGGGATAAGTATGATGAGGTGTGAGCACTCTTAGGATGGGGAAATATGGAAGTGACGGAAAATTTGAGCAGGGAGAAACTTATCCTAGCCCAGGTATTGTGAAATAATGGGAAGATAGGAAAAAGACCAGAGAATGTTTGGTTTAAATCTGGTGGAATAATGATCTGTGCCTCCAAAAAGTGTCTCTTGGTTTTGAATTTAAAAACTATTATCAAGATTCTGGAATTTCCATGTTTGGCAGATTTTTATATTCTACATTGTAAGCTAAAACACTAAATTTAAAAATTTAAAATACCTACATGTAGTATTCATGGATTGATGAAATTGTCAGGATTAAATACCATGTTATAAGCCAAATGAGTGGTAATTACAGAGAATATATTTTTGTTTCCTTAATTTATCTTTCTTTTCTAAGCTATTCCGTTTATAAAAATAAAGAAAACAACAAAACAAAAAAGAAAAAGCCAGACAAAACCAACCCAATTTCATGTAAAATAATTTATGATGATATTTTTCCTTGCTGTGGAATACTATAAATATAACTACTTTCAAATTTCAGAAGGGCTTATTACTTCATTCTGTAAAAATCTCAATTGACAATATTATTGTCAATTTAATAAAGTCAGAATGTTGCATATGTGTTTTTTTCCATTTCAAAATTAAATATCCTTTATATGCAAAACATCCTTCACAACAATGTTTTCCTCACATGCTCCTCCCGTGATTAGTATTAGCTTATGCTTTATAGCCCACTCAGTATCTTAAGCCACAGCCAGGTTAATTGTGAAATGGTTAATTTCCAGAGAAAGATGGACTTTTTAAACAAATCTCAGGCATATGCATTACTAACCTGAAGAGAAACATTTGCTTAGGATGCTTCAACAACACTGGAAGGGATAGGAGAGGATGGAGGAGGAAGGAAGAAGGCAAAGGGAAAGGAAAAGACAGGTGAAAGAACAATTTTATTGAATAATACTGATTATGGAGTTTTACTGAATGGCCCAAGTGATGGAAAAATGGTCTAGGCCAGTGTTTCTCAGCTGGTGTTTGTACAGTTCATTTGGGACCTTTTAAAGATGCAGATTCTGATTTGTAGTACAGAAGTGATGCCTGAGATGGTTTATTTTTAACAAACTTCCACAAGTTTCTGGTCTATGGATTAGCCAGGCTCTAGATCTGTGGTTCTGAGCATTGGCTCACATGAGAAACACCTGACAAAATAGAAAAATCCTGATGCTCAGGTCGCACCCCTGAACAATTAATCTAGAATCTTTGGTACTGAGACCCAGGTTTCAGTGTTTAAAAAATTTCCCTGTGGATATACCAATATGCAGCCAGGCTTGAGAAACCACTGGTCAGAAGATTATTGTCCCTCATCATTGGCAAGAGCTGGTGGATTCACTCCAGTGGTACTTTAGAATCACTCATAAACTGAAAGTCAAATTACTCTATTACAACAGACTGCAGCTGAGAAAACAAAACATGCACCACACTATTTAAATAAAAACCCAGCTCACATAGGATATGTTTGGCTGCATAGACCCTCAGAAATGTTATTGTTTCTGTCCTTGCACAATTTTGCTATTGAGTTCCTGCATATAAGCACATCTTGGGAATAGTGGTTGAAATAAGAAAAATAAGCCATTTAGTTTCTCCCTGCATGAGACTGGAGTGATTGGAAGGCCGATTTCTTCACATCAACTTGCCAGATCTCAGGGATGGCAGGATTTCAGGGAATGGATCTTTGAGTGATGGTTCTAACTTATCCTGGTCCATTTCCTACAAGGTGAGTTTCTTCCCAATATAGTACTTCTGATAACTAGAATTACCCCTATTTCCCACATATACAGAAAAGTATCAATCTTAATTTTTAACGTATCATTGATTCTTAGAATTGTTTTCCTTTGCTCAAACTAACTGCATCAGCTAATGTTCTTAACTGAAAGCAACTGAAAAGGAGTCTGGGTGAATTAAAAGAAAAGGAGTTCATTTAAAAGGATAATGAGAACCTCACAGGCCTGTTGGAGATTTGAAGAACCAGACTCAAGGCTAAATGGCCAGGAAAAATGCCCAAACCACACTGTAGAACTGTCTGAAGGGAAACTGCTGCTGCTGCTGCTGCTGCTAGATGTTAGAATTTTCCTTGCTGCAATTTTGCACCAGGAACACACTTCAATCGCTTTGTGGCTGAGAGATGGATGCACTCTCACTTCCACCCTCACTAGAAAACCATGCTGTATAGTTCCTCACATTGCTCACTAAGGTCTCCTACTGGAATGTCTGATTGAGTTTCAGGATTGCTCCTAACTGCAGGTGTATTTTCTACCTTGGAGAGGCAGGAGTTAAACAGTGGGAAATTCCTCATACAAAGGAAGGGGCAATAAAGAAACACTACTGTCTACCATCCTTCCTAGAGTCCTCCTTTTGTAATTCAAGTCAGTATAGGGAACAGTGCAGTTTTATTGCACTTCAATCAGCATTTATTCAGTTCTGCTGCATATTCAAGATGTAAACAAGACAAAAATAAATTGGTGTAGAAGTGCTTACAGTTTGTTAGGAAAAGTTTTGAATGGATTATTTTAATATAATATTGTAAAATGTAATGGGTTGAAATATATTCAGAAGAGGAGACCTTAATGCCACAAACTGAGTGCAAAGCAGGAGAAAATAATAGAACATTTTAAAGCTCATCTGCCTTGACTTAAATCAGGTACAGTGAAATAGCTAATATAGTATTGCATTATATTTGTGTTTTTCTGTAATAGTCTCACCAAACGTTACATAAACTCTTCAAGGGAAAATATCTATCTTTTAAATTTACTTTTTATAGTATCTAGCATGTAACTAGGCACACAGTAAGTGCCCAAGTGTTTTTACTGATTTGAATTATTTTGAGAAATGTACAGTCTAAATACTCCCAAACATATCCAACCATACTGTGTAAATAATATTGTGGAATAAAATATTATTTTAAATCATTTGCTGCTTGACCATCTGAATTATAATTAACAGTTGATGGACTGGCAACTGAAAGATTGTTATAGTTTTCAGGAGATTAAGCCTTTCTCACTCAAGCTATACTGAGACAAGATTCATGTGAGAATAGATTTTTAAAAAATTGACATTAACAGTTGTCATGATATGAATTACTCTGCACTTCATTATTAGTTTTTAAATATTTATTTATTTATTTTTTTATTGAAGTATAGTTGATTTACAGTGTGTTAATTTCTGCTGTACAGCAAAGTGATTCAATTATTCATATATATACACTTTTTAAATATTCTTTTCCATTATGGTTTATCACAGGGTGTTGAATATAGTTCCCTATTTTTAATTTTTTTTGGACTTTATTATTATTATTGGTATTGTTATTCCATATTTAAAGGAAACTTTTCCACTACTAGGTTTGCGTATATGACCTCTTCATGACTAGGAGGATGGAAGTGTCTCAGAAGTTTCTTGTACATACTTGAGATGCCCATAGGTTAGGAGGATGATTATATATCTGAGTAGGGAAAATCACAATGCTCAGGAGAAAAACGTATGCAAAACAATACAGTTTGCAAAGAATAGGAACCCACTGGAAATAGCTTAAGCAAAAAGGATAATTTGTTAAATGGATAGCTCTAATTATTTTTTATCTGCAAAATATTCATTGTAAGGTTGTACTAAAATATATTCACCTATTCCTCTATTCCAGGTGGTTTCTAATGTTTTTACAATTTTTTTTAATGTTTTACAATTAAAAATAATGTTGCAACCTCCATGTGTACATAGTAATATATTATATTTTTAACAGAAGTAGTGTTGGCACTGCATATGGCAGGTTCTATTATTGTTAACATTTACTCAACATCCCCCTTCCCATAACCATAAGGAAATTATACATCATCAAGATTGCCGTGTAACTTAGTACCTCCCTATGGTGTTATCAAAATTATAGATATAAAGTTGTTCATAATATTTCCTTATCATTTTAATGTCTTTAGGATCTGTGGTAATATCATTTATTTCATTTATCATATTGGTAATTTGCATTTTGACCTCTGATTCTGTTGATTCTTTTATCTCTTGCCATTCTTTTCTTTTTTTTCTTTTCCTTGCTTTTACTAAAAAGTAAATTGTGGTGCTTAATAATATTCTGGTACTCAGATATATGGTCAAACATTATTCTGAATGTTTCTGTTTGGGGGTTTGGGGATGAGATAACATTTAAATCAGTGGCCTTTGAGTAGAGCAGACTGCCCTTCATAATGTGGATGGACCTCATTCAGTTAGTTGAAAGCCTCAGTGGAACAAAAGACTGACATTTCTTGAGCAAGAGGGAATTCTGCTAGTAGCCAGCCTTCAGACTTGCACTGTAATGTCAGCTTATCCCTGAGTCTTCAGCCTGATGGCCTTCAGATTTCAACTTCAGCATCAGCTTTTCCTTGGTCTCCAGCCTGCTGGCTCATCCTGCAGATTTTGGACATGCCAGCTTCCATAATCACATAAGCCAGTTACTTAGAACAAATCTCTTTCTATAAACACACACATCCTATTGGTTCTATCTCTCTGGAGAACTCTAGACTCACTGACATGTCTTGTAATTTTGAATTGAACACTAGCCACTGTATAGAGAAGAACTACAAAGGCTGACAGAAATAATACTTATGCTTTGGAATGGCATGCATTTTTTTCTGTCAGTTCATTACTGTGGGAATTTAGTTCAATATAATTAGTAGTTGAGCTGGGTTTAGGTTTTGTTGTTGTTATCATCATTCTCATTACACATTAGGCTACAAATTTCTCCAGTGGTGGCCTGACAAGGCAACCAACCGAACTGAATTTCAAAGTGTGACAAGTCCCTCTGAAAAGAAATTGAACACATGAACTCTGTGTGCTTATTGTGGGTGGAGTCTGGGTTAGCAGATAGTTTATCTCAGTGTTCTTTCCTCAACCCTGATATTTAAGCAGTCCTTGTACTTGGTATTCTTGTCCAGCCTCAGTCTTAGGTAGAGCCTGTATGCCTGGACTTTAGGAGCAAGGCCTTCTCAGTATTCCTGGTCTTTCTTCTTGTGACAGAAGAGACATGTATTATATCTTTGGAGAGGCTTAGGCAGGATCGAATTTTCTTCCTCTTTCCCAGTGGAAGCAGACCTCTGCTTTGTATCAGTGTAAGATTGTGGGCTAGAAGATTCTCCTGCCTCTTCCACAGAAACAGGTAGCTGTTTCTTCAAGAAGCAGTCGATCTTTGTCTGATATTTTGGGGTGGAAGATAAGGATTCCTTCTACTACTTAAGCCATGCCTAGGGTGTGGTGGCAAGAACGTTTGATGCCTCTTGCCCAGCATCTTAAGGTTTTTGCTTTATGTGAGAGAACGGAAGCAGCACTGCTTTGTGCCTATGCCTTATTGGTAGCTGATCAACACCCACATGATGTCCCCATTGAGGGGAGTGCCTCTCCCTGGTATCCTGTTCTGCCCAGAACCTTTCTTATGAGTACTTAGCAGAGATCCATGGAAAAAGAGTTTGTGAGCAAGCAAAATGTTACAAGCCCATACTTGGCCTTTAGGAATTTCTTAAAGTTTTAGCTGATTTATTCTTGTTCTTTTTTTTTGGCAGCCACCTGTTCCTCTTATGCTCTGCCATAGATGAAAGAGTTCATGTGACCAATCTCTTTTCAGAGGAACTTGTCACACTTTGAAATTCAGTTCAGTTAGTTGCCTTGTTACCAGAGGTGTCTGATGGGCTCAAGAAAAGTTTTGTTTTGTTTTATTTTTAGATTATCTGTATTTTTCTTGTTGTTAGGATGGAAATGATGTTCTTTTGAAAGATTTTACACTCTAAGAAGAATTTTTAAAAAAATTTAAACAGCTTATTGTCTTTTAAAGAAATTAAAAAGAGAAAAATTTGTCTTTTGTATTTACCCATATATTTACCATTTTCAGTGATTTTTTTTTTCTTCCTGTTTGAATTTCTACCTGTTTTCATTTCTGTTTGGCTTGAGGGACTTCTTTCAGCATTTCTTAGATCTGCTGGCAGTAAATGTTGTCAAAATCTCATGTATATGAAAATGATTTTATTTTGTGTTTATTTTTTGAAAGATAATTCACCAGATACAGAACACTATACTGACAGCTCTTTTTTGTTTTTCCATTTCAGACCATTAAAGATGTTGTTCCATTGTCTTCTGGCTTCAACTTTTTTTTTTTTTAACTAGAAGTCATCTGTTATTCTCATTGATGTTTCTTGGTGTAAAATGTGGGTTTTATTTTCTCCTTTGGCTTCTTTTAAGATTGTTCCTTTTGCCTTTGGTTTGCAGCAGTTTGATTATCATGTAAGGATGTGTTCCTTTTCTCTTCTTACCATGTAGAATGGTTTTCTTTTTATTTAACACTGAGCAAACCGTTTTTCTCCTATACATAGCATGCTATCAAAACAATTTTTGAACTTTTTTCATCAAAGCTTCTATGGATAAGGCATTTTATTAAGCCTGATCCTTCAAAGCTTATAATGATCTTCCTTTACTTGATTTTAGACACCATGCATAGCGTACATTATAATAATATTTAGATGAGCACTTTTTTGTGCTTGTTCTGTTCCAGGCACTATGATGAGTACTTAAAAGGCTATTATTTCCTTTAAACTTCAAAACTACCACATGAATTAGGTACTATTGTTCCCATTGTACATATGAGAAACTGAGGCTTAATGAGATACAATACATTGTTCAGGGTCATAAACAATGTGGTAGAACCAGGATGTAAATTATGACTCCAAAGTCCTTACCTGTGATCATTCAGTATGTTTGATAAATTGATTGTTTTGCTTATGATTTTTAAAAAATATTTATTTATTTATTATTTTTGGCTGCGTCAGGTCTTAGTGTGGCATGCAGGATCTTTCGTTGTGGCGTGCAGGCTTCTTCTTTAGTTGTGGTGCATGGGCTCAGTAATTGCAGTGCGTGGGCTTAGTTGCCCCATGGAATGTGGGATCTTAGTTCCCTGACCAGGGATTGAACCTGAGTCCCCTGCATTGGAAGGCGGGTTCTTAACCACTGGACCACCAGTGAAGTCCCTTGCTTATGATTTTATTACATGATTTCTTGTAATATGAAGATATTTGTCAAACTTTAGAAGATTATTTTTGCCGTGGAATTTACAAAATTACAGAAAAATAATGTTAACCATGATGAAATACTATATTTTATTGGGTTAGGCAGAATATCTCAACTTATTTGTAGTTTAAGTGCACAATTTTTATTAAAAAATTTTGTTGTTTTGTTTCAGTGTCAAAATTCAAGAGGTAAAACTAATGGCATTAAATGCAGAGAAGAGCAGGAAGTGGGGTATTATTTGCATGGCATATGTCCAGATGATGACTGCTCAGCTAGAAGCTATTCAAATTACGTGTCTTTATCTTTTAATAGGTACCTTTACTTCACTAAATGAGAGTAAGGAGCCACATTTTACTTGCCTTACTAAATGATATGTTGCAACAAAATTATTTACAACAGGCAGCAAAATCTTCTATTTTTAGTGGAGGAAAGCACTTTGAAGTTTCAACATAGTTTCCAGAAGCAATATTTAATGAGAAGTCCAAATGACCCTTGCAGGAGAAGATACTCAAGAAGTAGTCATGTTTCTCACTGGTTTCTCAAAATTTTTGTGTTAGGGCCTTAAATTACTGCTTCAACTAGCTACACTTTTTTTCCTACTTTTTCTTCACAGTTTATCAAGATAAGGGATAAAATAGTTCTCCTTACTGATAAAAACTTTACAGTTGGTATTTACCAATGACCCATTCTTAGTTCAGTGCTAATTTTGTTTATGCCTCAAATACTCATGGTGTTGTTTGCTCACTAGAATGCCTATTGCTTCATTCCACCAGCAGGTGATATTTAGTTGATAGTCAAAATGCTTTAGAGTTGATCAAAAATATAGGCATGCCTTAGAATAAAATCAGTAATTGTAGACAATTAAAAAAATGTTTAAATTTTTGTGTTCCTAGTTTAGCCATGAATCAGTTATGACATTAGGCATGTAGATATTAAAGATAAGGGAAAATCAAAATGAATTTAAATAAGATTAAGAAGTCAGCTTTTAAAATTTAATAATGGTGTCAACTTTCAAAAGGGCCTGGTTAGATTGTTTCATTGGAAGTTTTACTAAAGAGAATAGAAACAAATTAGATCCATGTGAGAATTTTTTATTTACCTTCAAGTATTTAATCTATCTATAATTTATTTTGGCTACTAAGTATTGGCCAACACTGTTTCATATATTTTATTAAATTTCTCTAAATTGTCTTACTATCTTGAGAGCTTTACAACCATATTTTCATTTGTAATTTAAGTAAGTATGTACTATTGACTTATTAAAACTACATTTATGGACATTTTGATGATAAGATTCATTCATAATCCCTAGAAGTTAGCATGTTTTATTTTTGCTTTTTCCTTCTTGCTATAATCTACATGTATACACATATTTTTAAATAATGATATATGACTATAACAGATATTGACCTGTTTACAAACATAGATTGTAATTGTTAATTTTCCATGAAACAACTCAGTTTGCATTTTGAATTTTCATTCATTTCTCTTGTTGCAGTGGGATGGGGCTAGAAGTTAGGTAATTTCCATCCCTCCTGGTGTTTCCTCCAGCTCTCTGTGGTTTATGCCAGCATTCCAGGGTCTTCTCCAGGTATGCATGTGTGTGTGGCAGCAGTGATATCTTATCATTGTTCTAGCAATGACATCATGTGTTCCTAGAAGTATGGCTCTTTCAGTTCTAGAAGGTTTCTGCTGCTTCATTGCCACATTTGGGGCATGGGGATCATTTGAAGGGCTACGTTTCTATCTAGATATACCACAAAGCCATTTATTCCTTCGGTCTTATTTCTTCTTGGTGCCGTTAGAAAGCAGGAAACATTCTCTCTCTTCTCTTAGGATCCTCAAACTTCTATTTCTTGCCTTTCCTTCCCTTTGTTGTTTGGTGAGTGAGAATATGGAAGGGAGACTGAGTATTTTGTCCCCCAAATCAGTATTGGGATGGAAGACTTAGTGACAGTGGTTGGCAACTGAATGTTGAGTGGTAGCTAATGATTTCTATCTTTCTCTTCTTCTAAGTCACCTGCATTTTAACTAGTTCTACTATGGTAGATCACATCTTGGATCAGCCTTCTGGTTAAATAAGAATGGACAAGTTGGAGGTGGGATGCTGTTCCTAGGCAACAAGTGATGGAATGGAAAGATAAAGAGATGGAAGAGGAGAGGAAATTTCCAATTAATTGAATAGCAAGGGAAGACAAGAATTTGTAGAAAAAGAGTTTTAGTGTTCAGTCAAGCCGGTATGATTTAGTGATTTCCTGTCTATTCAAACATGCACACATACACACTCAATAGAAACCTATTAGAACATGAATTCTAATGTGCTGTAGACACTTTTTGAAGTGTATCTGCAAATAATAAAACCTGATAATGGTGGCTGAGACCTCACCAAATATCTATGTGTTCCCTTTGCAGTTAGATGGAGACCATGTGTCTAATTCTGTCTAGTGGATGATGGGTAGAAATGATGGATGCAAATTAATAGGTCTGACCATGACTTAACATTTAGGACCTTCTAGCAGAATATTCTATTGCCACAGCAATCCTGAAAGCCAAGAGTTGAGATGGAGAGGACCTGAATCCCCGAGTCACCACATGAAAGATAGATGGTTTTAAGTGATCCCTAGCTAATATCAGGAAGTGATAAACTAACTTTGATATGTTAAGCCACTGATTCTTGGGGGGTTATTTGCTATTGTAAGATAGGCTACCCAATTTTAACTAATACAGTTTGGAAGGTAAGATGAATATTCTTTTGAAGTTTGATTCTGTTACATGAATCTGTCTCATAAAAATATTCACTGCAAAGCCCCTTTTCTTCTTTTAAAAAGTAATATCTATTGGTTCTTTTGTTTTAAAAATTATAAATCATTTACCATAGGACAGGTTCTGGACAGAGAAACTAAAAGCCAAATTGTTGGGCGTTTCTGCCAATTGAAGAATGACTTGGGATGAAGATAAAGCAAGTTAGAAATTATAAATTAGTGGAGAAATATGATCCTATTAGAAAAAATAAAAGGTTTATGAGTAACATTTTGGTGGCATGTCTATTTTATAAAATGAGGTTTTCTCAAGATCTGGAGGTCATTCAGATAGAGGCAATTCTTTGTCATTAAAAATTGATTTAACTGTTCTCTATTATCTCAGTGAAGCTCAGCATCTACTACAGAGAAGTCTTACATGAAAGCCCCATATGGTATTATTATTTGGTGTTACTATTGCCCAAAACCTGAAAAATGTTAAGTTTAGGAGATCTCAATGTTTTGGGATATAGAAGGCCTTAGTAGTTTCTTTAATAAGTTTATAAGATAAGTGACAATAATTCAATTTAGAAAGTTAATATTTTTCTTGGAGTAAGAATTAGATTCTCTGGTTTCCTCCTTCTTTCCCTCCATCCTTTCCTCCCTCTTTCTTCCTTCCTTCTTCCTTCCCTCCCTCCCTTCTATTTCTGTCTTTCCCTCCTTCCTTCCCTTCCCTCCTCCTTCCTTCCTTCCTTCTTCTTTATACTCCTCTGATTCTAGAAGAATTTGTTCTCCATTTTTATAATCACTTGAAATGAAGGTCTTATAAAATACTTTTAAGTATTTGGAATAATCTTTGTAAACCCATTTAATTTTTTCCATCTCCTCTGAAATCCTTTCACAAAATTAAAACTTTAGAAGTATATTTCAGGTCTCTTCCAGCCTGTCACACTGCTATTTCTTTGTTTTATTCACAAAGGAACTTATTTACTTCTTTATAACTTTCTCAGGCAATTGTCTTATGTTCTTTTATATTAGTAAATTTATATAATTTTCCCACACTTTATACATAATAAAACCTTATTACAACTTATCAAGATATTTAGAACAAACTGGAAAACTTACTCTTAAGGTTTATTCCCTAATAGCCATTGTAGCTGTATTTTCACAAATTCTATAATTCAAATTTTGGGGAACCATGGTAAATAAGTGAGAATTTTAAAAAGAAGGAGGTTATTCTAAGACAGCTGTGGAAAAAGGAATAAGTCAACAGCTGATGACAAAGTACAATTTAATATCAGAATATAATACCTCTAAACTTCCCTTATAACTTGGTCAGATGTTTTGCCTTCTATGTACTTCTAGAGTACACATCTAGTGGCAGACATATTAATGGGAAGGGGTGGTGGTGGTGATGGGAGGATGTTAGTTCTAAAGTTAGCCCTCAAGGTGAGATCATATATAGTCACAATTACCTTTTTAAAAATCCCTAAATAGCCAAGAAGTCATCAAGATAATTTTTTGTTTGTTTTTCTTTGCTTTCGGCATGGCTTCCCTTTCTCTGGGACAGTGGAGAACAAGGAATTTTTATGTCCCCCTGTCATTCCATTGGCTTCCCATCGTTCCCAAGACAGTGACTAAAATCATTAACATGGTGTATAAAGCCCTGCCAATTCTGGCTCAGACTTCTTTTCCAACCTCATCTTGCCCCAAGATCCACGATGTCTTCCTTTTAATTTCTTGGATGCTCTCTCCTTTCCCCATACAGTTCCAAAAGCCTTCATCTTCTTCTCTGGTAATTTCTTTAACTTTTTAGTACACAGCTTTAACATTTCTCCCTCAGAGAAATATCATGTATTCTTGTTTTGTCCTATTATAACAATCTAATCTTTCCATCATAAAACCTATCATAGCCGTGATTTAACATTTATTCATAGTGCTCTGATTAGAAATCGACTCCCCCAATAGACTGAGAGCTCCATGATGACAGGGTCTATGTTTTGGCCTTCTGGTTCATAGACGCCCATGTTCTTGTTGTGTCCTCACATGGCAGAAGGCTCAAGGAAGCTCTCTGGGGTCTGTTTTACAAGGATATTAATTCAATTCGAGAGGGCTCTGCCCTTATGACCTAGTCACCTCCCAAAGATCTCACCTCTTAATATCATCACATTGAGAGGATTAGGTTTCATCATATGAATTTTTGGGGACACAAACATCCAGTCTATGGCAAGAACAAAATTTTGATTGTAAATCTGAAATTATCTGTATTCAAATAACTCTTTCAATGGGCCTAGATTTGAGTTCCATTAAATTTAGTACTGAACACCAAATTTGTAGCTTGCTTGTAACATATTACATGGTTTTGATGATATAGTTTTTTTTGTTGTTGTTGCGGTACGCGGGCCTCTCACTGTTGCGGCCTCTCCCGTTGCGGAGCACAGGCTCCGGACGCGCAGGCTCAGCGGCTATGGCTCACGGGCCCAGCCGCTCCGCGGCATGTGGGATCTTCCCGGACCGGGGCATGAACCTGTGTGCCCTGCATCGGCAGGCGGACTCTCAACCACTGCGCCACCAGGGAAGCCCGATGATATAGGTCTAATGAAAGAATTTTTATATTCCTAAATAGAGGCCCAAATGTCAATAGCATATTCACAATCAGGTTTTGCCGTCCTTTCCTGAAATGACTGCTGGTCTAGAAATCAAATCTCAAATTAGTGGTATTTACTCATGCCCAACTATATATATTATACTCAAAGCAAATAATATGCTTTAGAAAAAGGACTGAAATTTCTGGGTAGTCTTTAAACAAAACTACAGTCTATTTTTTTGAGAAGTCTCATTCAAAGATCAAAAAACATGTAATTAGGAGATAGGCTTCAGTTTCCAGAAATAATCTTTAGTAACTGTTTGATTGAAGAATGTCTATTTGAAGAATATATAATAATTTGAAATTATAATTTGCTTAATATTGGCTCCTTTGAGCAAGAGGACAATTATCAGCTTAGGTTCCAAAACCTATACAGCTGTTCCCTCACTTTGAGCGAGCTGACCCCACTGTTAACTTGGAAAGTTTGATGTGTTTGTGTATGTGTGTGCACATAAGATGTGTAGCTCAAGTTTACATTCCCAATTTAAAAAATGTCCAGATACCCATAAAACGTAGGTGAAAGAAAAGGTAAAGTATGTTCCCCAGTAGAAAAAAAAAATCACAACTGCTTGGCAGTAATATAATATAAAAGTACATGTGATAGTCTTAGTACCTTAGCTACTTCCAAAATTAATAAATTATTTACTATTCCTCCATGGGAGGCAGGATATAGAGTAAGGAAGATCTGGGGTTGTAGAATTTGGCCAGCCTTGGTTAAAAATCTCAACTCTATTACTTTCTACTCATGTAACCTTGGGCAATTTAGTTAATATCATTAAGGCTCACCTTTCTTATCTGAAAATGAGGATATATTACGACCATCCTCCTAGAAATACAGTAGAGCTTAATGGGACAAGGTATACTAAAAACTTAGTGCCTGGAACATAATGTGTTTGCAATTAAAGTTATGATCAATATTTTTATTACCCTTCAGTAAAGAGATTTCCAATGTTTTCCTAGAGTAATGATTAGATTTATCAATGTGAAGCCTCAGGGTTCCTCTATTTTTGCTCTATATTCCCTTTTCCCCTTCTATTTAATTAAATTAATTATAGAAACAGTATAAGTATATAGAAGATGGATCAGGTAAGTGTCTTAGACAAAATAGAAGTTGCTTCTCTTACATGTGATAGTCTAGAGGTAGCTGGATGGTCCAAGGCAGTGGTTAGCCCTGTTCAATGAGATCATCCTGGAATCTGGTTTCCTTTCTTTTTCTTGTCCACCGTCTCCTAGGGTGAAGTCTTCTCTTGCATGGCTGGAGCTGCTTCACTAGCACTTTGCACATGTTCTAGCCTTTAGAATAAGGGAAGGAGAAAATAGAGATCAAACATCTTCCCTTTAGAAGATTGGCCCAGAAGTGGAATACTTCAATTCTAGCTACATCCCACTGATCATAATATAGACACATGGAGGCATCTATTTCTAAGGAAGAATGTAAAAAGTAGTCTGTTTTGTGACCCTATGCCAGGAGAAAAATGCAGGAATTCTATTACTAAAGTGAAGGGGACAGTTAGCAGTCTCTGCCACAAATAATGTATTATAGTGCAAAAGATCTGTTGGACCAGAGGCCAACATAACTGGGAATATGACTTGGGTCAGTTCAAAGTAGTCTGGTGACCTTGAGATCACTGAGCTTCTACAAGTCTCAGCTCTCTCCAGGTCTCACTGCCTTACTTCTTTGTTGTTAGTTAGGGTACTCCTTAACCCTTCATCACATGGCATAATAATAACAAACTTTATTGAGCACTTGCTATGTGCTGGACACTAATCCAAATATTTCACATGTATGATTTCATTTAATATTCTCAACAAGCCTGTGAAGTAGGTACTATTATTACCCTCACTTTATAGACAAGGAAACTGAAGCATGGAAAAGTTAAGTAACTTGAGCTGTTGGGATTTGATTTCAGGTTTCTTAACTCTATAGCTCAAGAGTTTATGTGAAAAGTGGCAACTAGCTGTTTCTTTTTTAACTATCTTTTTTTAAAAAAATTTTTATTGGAATATAGTTGATTTACGGTGTTGTGTTAGTTTCAGGTGTAGAACAAAGTGAATCAGTTATAAAATATACACTCTTTTTAAGATTCTTTTCCCATGTAAGTCATTACAGAGTATTGAGTAGAGTTCCCTGTACTATACAGTAGGTCCTTGTTAGTTTATCTATTTTATATATAGTAGTGTGTATATGTCACCCCCAATCTCCCAATTTATCCCTCCCCACCCTTATCCCATGGTAACCATAAGCGTGTTTTCTACATTTGTGACTCTACTTCTGTTTTGTAAATAAGTTCATCTGTACCCTTTTTCTAGATGGAGTGGCAACTAGTTTAACCAAAATGTATTAGTTTCTTATTTCTGCTGTAGCAAACTACTATAAACTTAGTGGCTTAAAACAGCACACAGTAATTATCTTACAGTTCTGGAGGTCAGAAGTATGAAATGGGTCTCATGAGGCTAAAATCGAAATTTGGCAAGGCTGTTCCTTCTGGAGGCTCTAGAAGAAAGTAACTTTCCTTGACTTTCCCGTTTCTAGAGGCCACACGCTTTCCTTTGCTCATGGCCCCCAGTCAGCAATTGCATCACTGCAAATTCTGCTTTGCTTCCATCATCACATCTCCTTCCCTCACTCTCCTGTCTCCCTCTTTCACTTGTAAAAACCCTGTGATTATACTTAGGACACACCCAGTTAATCCAGAGTAATCACTCCATCTCAAAATCCTTAGTTTAATCACATCAGCAAAATCCCTTTTGTCATGTAAGGTAACATATTCACACAGGTTCCAGGGATTTAGATGTGGACATCTTTGGGGGAGCCATTATTCTGCCCACCACAAATGCCTTTTCAAAGGATGTCAGTAACTTATTAACAAATCCAATGGACTTCCTCAGGCTTTACCTCATACTCTCTCAAAACTCTTCCCACCCATAACTTCCTAATTACATCTTGCCTGAATTTCCACTCTCTTTGATGACTCCTCTTTTCAATTCTATCTCTTATCTTCCTCAATGTAGTTGTTTCCCAAGGACCTACTTTCATTCTTTATTCTTCTCACTTTATACTATTTACCTTGGTATCTTCTTATATATCTTATAACAGAATCTGTAACTAATATAATACTTATATTTGTGTCCCCAACCCTGGTTTTGCTGTTGAGTTTCAAAGCAATGTTTAAAAAATGTTTGCTGGATATCTTCCCCTGACTGTTCTGACCATTCAAATTCATCATTTCAAACTGAAATTATGGTCTACCTTCCCATATCTGCTGTTCTCTTGCGTTTACTTTTTTTGTTGATGGCCCTTCATCTTCACAGTGGTTCTGTCTCATGAATTCCGTGTCCTCTGAGACTCCTCTATCCACTTGTTTCTCAAAATGTATGGATTCTAATTCTATAGTATGTTTTTCTTCTTCCCCCTATATGATCCATTTCCACGTCTATTCTTGTAGTTCTCTTACTAGGTGTATCTTATGAGCATACCAATCTATTTTACACATTGCTACCAGATTTACTTGCCTAAAACCGAGCTCTTGTCTTATTATACCCATCCACCTCAAATATCCTTGTTTACAGAATTGTCTAACTTTCCAGAACCTCCTTCATCTACTTTCAACATTATTTCTTCCTGTATATATTTGCATACTTTTTGTTTCTGAAAAACTTGACTCTTTGTTTCCTATTCATCATGCACTTTCCCTTCTCTGCCCCTCACTCATAATTTCCGTGTACTTGGAACATTTTTATCAACCATTTAAATTTATCTAAGTCCAATCCATTCTCTAAGATCCTGTCTAATGCTACTATCAGAAATCCTTCAGGTTATCTTTTGCTTTTTGAATGATCAGATACTTCTCCATCTTTTATTAAATTTAACACCTTTTACTCATTTATATAGCAATTTTTGAAAATATCACTGAGGAAAAGTTTGTGTTTGGCTCATCACCCGATATAAGTGTTTACATAGTATTCCTAAAATATGAATCTGCAAAACAGGAAAGTTGGACAAGAGCAATGATTTTCAATTTGGAGAGTAAGGGAGGAGTATAAGAATATTTCATGGGTGTAATTGTTGCAAAAGGTATACTAAATATTATAAAATACTTGAAAAAATTAAAAACCTATTTTTAAAATAGAAATATTGATAGAGAACATATTTTTGTTATTGCCATATGTTGTAGGGAATGCCAATCTAGGCTTTGAAGCCAGCTCCTCAGGCATGAAGCCTGGCCAGGCCAGGCAGTAGTTGGCAAGTTACTCAACCTCTCTGTTTCTCATATTCCTCACCTAGAAAGCTGAGAAATAATAATCGCTACCTCATAATGCACACAGAACAGCATTTGGCACATGATAAGTCTCCAAAACATCTATCCAATTATTAGCTATTATTATCATCTCTCAAAAACTGTCATAGCTTTAAAAGATTGAGAAATACTTGACTACATGGTCTTTACTATAACTGTATCCCTAAAATTCTATCGTTCTGATACTAGCATAATTCTGCCTAATCTCTATCATCATGTAGATTTTTATACAGAGACAGTTAAAATGATAGCTATTTCATCTTTGTTATAAACTTATTAGGCATTATAATGCTTTTGAAACACTCATTTTGAGTCAATTCTTATTGATTTTAGCTTTTTACAGTTTGTGGCATTAAACTATAAAGAATAGAGGCAGGTTTTAAAAAATTATTTGGGCAAATTCTTCCTACATTGTCCTTTCTTCTAGTTTGGAGTATAGACCTTTCCTGTAATATTTATAACTCTTGCTTGTGTGTGTGTGTGTGTGTGTGTGTGCGCGCGCGCGTGCGCGTGCACGTGCGTGTGTGTGTTTAGTGCATTAAATTCACACAAAATGTAAGTAATTATGCCATGCTTTACCCTAAGCAACCTAAAGGTTGCTAATATTTGAGAAGCCTACTTCCCTCCCTCGGCTGTTTAATTTGGCACTTTGAGTGAAATATTTTCTTTTTTGTAATTTTAATGTCTGAATTATATGTCGACTACATAGACCATATTAGAATGCATACTCTGGGAAGAAGTAGAAAAGCATCTGTTTGCAATGTAAAATATACCAGTATTTGTTAGGTGAGCATTGCTAGGCAAATAGTAAATCATTTGTTAAAAATTTCCATTTTAAGATGAAGGTTGCTACTGAAAGATTCTAATTTGGTACTATGTTTTCATATTCATACTGTAATAGAGAGCATTATTTTAGCCGTGCTGAAATTGTTAGAACTAACTCAGATATGCAGTTAGAATCATAAAAACTTTACATTTTGAGTAATTTTTATGGTATGAGGCACTGAATACAGAAACTTGTCTATAACATAAACCTGGATGTGTTTTTTAAACTGATAAACATTTACAGTGATCTTTGCTACTGAATCCAGATACAACACAGCCTCTGTAAATATTATCTTGTGGTTTAAAAATGCACTTGTAGAAATGTAAAATGATAAACTTTATAGACTATGATGACTTCTTTTTTACTTTTCTTGCCCCATTTTTTATCAGATTACAAATATGGAATTAGCCTTTAGTGTTCACTCCAATTTGGCTAGGGTAACTTGCTAAAGCCTGTAAGAATCAGGCTTATAGAAATCTCCCAATTTTTTAAACCATTAATTAACAGCTAAAATGCTTCAATCAAATAAGCAGGTATGCTTTAATAATAGAATGCTCTCTAGTGGTGTTGCTGATAGGTAAAAATAAATATGATTTTTTTCCACTTCACTGTCAAAATGTGCTAACAACTAGGAAAATGGTTTATTTTATAAATAAATGTTTTCAATATAGACATAATTGAAAAACAATATACAGGGCATGGTAAAATTAGCTACACAGTTGATGAATATCATAACAAGTTTTCAACTCATGTGCATAGTTGAAATAATTTATCTTATTTTAATTTTTTATGTTATACAATAAAAATGTACAACTGAATATATAATACTGGTTCTCAACTTTGGCCACATATTAGAATCACTTGGGGTACTTTGAAAAAAAAATTGGCCTGTGAACATCAGAATCTTGGAATGAAGTGGGGCATCCACAATCTTTAAGGGCTCCCAAAGATATTCCAATGCTCAACCAGGTTTGAGAACCACTGGAATAAAATACTTTGGCTTATTAATAAATATTTATTTATATTATATAAATAAATTATATATATAATATAAATAAATTATAAATATTATTATTATTATTATAATATAATTATAATTATTGTAAATATTTATTTATAATAAATAAAATACCTACTATGCTGACTTATGGGAATGTAGATAACACCTCCGTGTATATATATATAATATACAAATTTACATACACACATAGAGATAAGATAATGAAGTACCATTCCTTACCTTTTCATATGTGACTTTTACTCTCATAACAATAGAATTTATTATGACAAGGCTAACATTTAAGGAGCTAAATGTCAGTGACTGTTATTAGTGCTGTTAATGAATTTTTAAATTTAAATCTCACAATACCCTTACAGAATAGGTATTTTCTCCACTTTAATAAGGAAGAAACTGAGGCACAGAGATGCCAAGTTCCTTGTCCAATGTCATACCACTGATAAGCTGTAGAGCCAGAGTTTGAAGATAAGCCTTCTCAATTCAGATTCTCAGCAGTTAATCATTTTACCACTTGGCATTTAACAGTAATTTGTATGTTACTAATTAAGTGGTTATAAGAGGAAAAAATTAATTAGATGATGATTAAGACCACTGTGAAAATATAGATAAGGTCATAAGAGATATTTGTTGCTGTTTATATATTACTTGGTACAAGAAAGCTAAATTACTAAAATTATTCTAGGTTTTAACTACTTGTTTTTTTAAAATTAAATCCATCTGGGTTTAAAAGATCAAGTCCAACTAATAAGAAATCTCAGAGATCATCTGGAAGGTTTTAATGAACAGGGTGCTTTCTCATGTATTCTTTTTTGGGAATATAGACTGATACGTTGAATCTGTTTAAAATAGGGACTCTTTGTGATTTCAGAAAAATTTTTGAATATTTAGGATAAAGTTTCATGAAGACTGTAGATGGCAGCAACTTTCTGTTATTGGGTATTTGCTGTTCATAAGCACTTTTGGCTGGAGAGCTGGCTGAAATTAGTTGTAGGACTATGATCTGTGGTGGCTATGTGCTAAGGTACGCAAGTGAAGGTGTATTCTGTTTGGCTTTCCAAAAGCAATTTTCTGTTATTGGTTTTGAAAAGCTATCCCATACTCTTTATTTGAATAAGGATTGAAACACATTTGACTGGATCTGAAGGAAAAGCTGAAGCAAAGGCAGGTCATTCTCAACAAAAGTAATTTCAGGGAGCATTCTGTTATCATTCTTTGATATTGCATTTAGGCAGTTACATACTTTTTCTAAATACAGTGACCTGCATGATTTATATGGAATTCCAAAAGCAATGATCCAGTAAATTTACTAACAGTTTCAGTAAATTTGCTTCACGGATCCCGCATCTGATGATTGCCTTCTGCTCTTGGCATTTTCTACCTAATATTCCATGTAATATGGTTCAAATCAAGAGTCTTATTCTGTCAAATCATTCACTGGAGAGGCTAGTGAAGGCTTTAACTGTGTATTAAAAAAAAGGAAGCCACTGATGGTTTGGGTTGCATTGTTTTTGAAGGCTTTATTAGAGCTGTCAAGGAAAACAAGTCATTCGTGCTCCAGTTGCCCTTCAAACAAATGTACTTCAATGTCTTGGATGCTCCTTAGGTTTATGTTAAATTATATAGGAGTATTAAGATTGCTATAACTGAGATAACTCCTTGTGATCAATACCTCTCTTTGGATTGATTAACTGGTATTGATGAGAAAGGATAGTCCCATTAATATGTTTTAATAGAATTAGAACATTAGCTCTCCAGCCCTGCAAAACATTTGGAACTTTTCCAGCACTGTTTGAGTTTAAAGAAACGGAGAAATGTTTTGTTGATCTGACCCTCCATGGGTTGCCTTCTGACAGTCAGATAAGTTTTGGCATAACTGTATTACCCAGGCTGGTTTCTGGCTTCTGTTTTTTTTTGTTTTTTGTCAGTGGGCCAGAATCCAAATAAATATTTTTGGAAGCAGGACATCTTGTTCAAAAGTTCACAAGTCCAAGTAAATATTCCTGTTTACTAAGACAAAATGAGAGATGAGATGAGCAAAAAACACTTGTTTATGGGAGCTTATTTTCTTTATGTAATTGGTCCCAAAGGGAAGATGAAAGCTAATGGGCTCCAGGGATTTGCCCCTTAATTAGTTTTACACTGTCATGGCTACAATGAACATAAAGTGATGCACAATTTATATAACAGAATGACTTTACAATTCTGACATGTAAGGGCAGAGAAACATGAAGAAATTTCTTTATATACATCTCTAGGGATATGATTAGCACCACAGAATCATTTTATAGTGAGATGCTTAATGGAACAACTCTATTCTGTGACAGAACTGTCACCCGACCATTTTTTTAATTGTTTAAAATAAAAGAGACTATCAGGGCAGTCAGTTTCTATCATTTATAGAAGTGTTTAATGAACCAGAGAAAAATATCTATTTCTCTATCCTTACTAGCATTATGTTCAATCACACAGCTGAAATAGTATTAGGGGTCCAAATGAATTTTTTAGTGCCATGAATCAAGTTTACTAAAGGCCATTTCTTTTTCTTTCTCTTTAAAAATTTATTGACGTAGAGTTGATTTATAGTATTATTAGTTTCAGGTGTATAACGTAATGGTTCAATATTTTGTAGGTTATTCTACAAAGTTATTATAACATACTATTTTCCCTGTGCAGTATACTATATCCTTATGACTTATTTATTTTGTAATTGGAAGTTTGTACCTCTTAATCCCTTCACCTATTTCACCCCTTCCCCGACCCCACTGTCTTGTGGTAACCACTAGTTTGTTCTCTATATCTGTGAGTCTGTTTCTGTTCTGTTCTCTTTGTTTGTTTTGTTTTTTAGATTCCACACATAAGTGAAAACATACAGTATTTGTCTTTCTCTGTCTGACTTATTTCACTAAGTATAATAACCTCCAGGTCTGTCCATGTTGTCACGAACAGCAAGATTTCATTCTCTTTTATGACTGAGTAATATTCCATTGTATATATATACACCATTTCTTCTTTATTTATTCATCTGTTGATGGGCAGTTAGGTTGCTTCCATATCTTGACTACTGTAAATAATGCTGCTATGAACATAGGGGTACATATATCTTTTCTAATTAGTGTTTTGGTTTTCTTTGAATAAATACTCAGGAGTGGAATTGCTGAGTCATATGGCAGCTCTAGTTTTAATTTTTTGAGGATCCTCCATACAGTTTTCCATAATGGCTGTAGCAATTTACATTCCCACCAAGTGCACAAGAGTTCCCTTTTTTTTCTTTTTCCTTTTTGCTGTTCTGATTGGAAGCTTTCCACTATTCTGCCTTCCAGTTTGCTTATGCATTCTTCTGTATCACCTAACCTGCTGTTAATTTATTCAAGTGTACATTTCATTTCAGTTATTGTATTCTTCAGCTCTGATTTGCTCTTTTTATATTTTCTAATTCTTCATTGAAGTTCTCACCATGTTCCTCTATTCTTTTCCCAAGTTCAGTGAGTATTTTTATGACAATTGTTTTGAACTCTTTATCAGGTAAATTACTTATCTCCATTTCATTTGTATAATTTCCTGGGTTTTATTCCTCTGTCATCTCATTTTGTTTTACTTTCTCTGTTTGTCTATATGAAGTTAGGTGAAACAGTTACCTATCCTAGTCTTGAAGGTGTATCTCTGTGTGGGAGCATTCCTGTGCAGTCTGCATGTGCCCTGTGACTTTGGTTGGGGAGCTGGATCTTAAGTGAGCTGGGCCAGAGCTTCTCCTTGGGCGTGATGGTAGTCATTGCTTTGGTGGGATATGAGGCTGGAGCTGGAGGGGCTGGAGCCACAGCCCAGCGCAAGCCATGGCTTCTCCCATAGTGCAATAGCAGTCACTGCCTTGGCAGGTAGTGGGGCTGGAGCCGGAGAAACAGAAGCTGCAGCCCTGTATGGTCTTCAGAGCACCAGGCACTTTTCATTCACTCTACTGTCTCTGTGCTGGAACCCAGAGGGAGCCACTCTCTGCACATGCTCTTTAAGAGTGGAGTCTCGGGGCTTCCCTGGTGGCGCAGTGGTTGAGAGTCCGCCTGCCAATGCAGGGGACACGGGTTCGTGCCCCGGTCCAGGAGGATCCCACATGCCGCGGAGCGGCTGGGCCCGTGAGCCATGGCCGCTGAGCCTGTGCGTCTGGAGCCTGTGCTCTGCAATGGGAGAGGCCACAGCAGTGAGAGGCCCGCGTACCAAAAAAGAAAAAAAAAAAAAAAAAAAAAGAGTGGAGTCTCAGTTTCCTGTAGTCCTCTGCTAAGCCCCACTGGTTTTCAAGACCAGGCAAGGGGGCTCATCTTCCCAGGTCCAGGCCCTCAGACCAAGGTGCCCAATGTGGGGCTAGAATCCCTTGCTTCTTAGGGTGGAGTGCCAAGCTTGTGATATGCCCCTCCTCCTCTGGGTCACCTGCTGTCAGCGTGGGGAGGGATTCCTGTGGATCCTGACGAGATTGTTTCTCTTCCCCTCCTACCAGTCTCAGTTGTATCCTTGGTTGTAGAAAGCCTTTCTACTAGTCCTCAGGCCATTCTCAGAGAAAGCTGTTCTATATGTAGTGTAGTTTTGGTGTGTTTGTGGGAGGACGTGAGCTCAGGGTCTTCCTACTCTGCCATCTTGGTCTTGCCTCCTCCTCTAAAGGCCATTTCTTAGAGCCATAAGGGATTATTTCTAATTTCAACGAAATATCAGAAACTTGAAATTCATGAACTAATTCTTTCATTCAATAAATATTTGAATGCCTACTTTATGCAGCAATGTACTAGAATAAGAGAAAAAGGTACCCACCCCCATGGAATTTAGGTTCTCCCAGGGGAGAGGGAGATTAAATAACTAATTTCTCTAAGTAATTTTAAAAATTATGACTGTGTTTTTTATGTTGAAAGACAAGTACGGTGTATCATTAAAATATACAGAAGAAGGATCTAACATAATCTGGGATTTCAAAAAAAGAGTCCTTTAGAGTTTATTTTTAATTCTTTATCTAAAATAAACTGAGATTTGGACACATACATAGTTCACCTGTTTCCACTGGTGGATGAAAGTTTTACTTTTACATAGAACAGCTATAGGACAACTCAAAGAGAAAAATGTTCAAGAATTAGGAAAAAGAAGCTGGCATATTCTGTTAGCAAAAACATGGATATGTTGTTTCTATGAGTTCTTTTTAACAAATCTCTCACACAGGCGGGATGGTTATATATTTGAAAGGGAGAAGATAATTTGTTTTTTAGAAGTGAATTTAACTTCCATTTAAATAAATTAGATTTTATTTTTAAATTACTTTGTGAGATGATTCTTACAAGTGGATTACATTTTTCTGAAAATGAGCAGGCTGAAAATTAAGAGAATATTTCCTAAGAAAAAGCATGTTGGATTTGAGTGACTATAAATTTGTGGAAAAACAAACCTGGAAAATATGTGATGCTCAGCCCTGTGTATAGGTTTGTCCAACTCTTATGAAAATGAGATGAGACTCATAAAGCATGAACACTTTATCCCATAGCCCAAGGAATAAAAAAAGCTATTCACACTTTTTAGATTGAATTCTAATAACTTCTAAAATGTAAGGGATTGGTTACCAGTAATAGAATTTGATTTTAATAACGGAATAGTTTTGTTGTTGTTGTTGTTTTGCGGTATGCGGGCCTCTCACTGTTGTGGCCTCTCCCGTTGCGGAGCACAGGCTCCGGACGCGCAGGCTCAGCGGCCATGGCTCACGGGCCCAGCCGCTCCGCGCCATGTGGGATCTTCCCGGACTGGGGCACGAACCCATGTCCCCTGCATCGGCAGGCGGACTCTCAACCACTGCCCCACCAGGGAAGTCCTAGAATAGTTTTTTAAAGCTCAAAATTTGCTGGATATGTTTGAAAGCGAGAAGGAGGGAAAGAGGCTGTCAAAAACAAATTTAGTGGGGGAAAAAAAACATTGAAAGGAGAAACATAAAATGACAAAATTCAATTCCTGAAGATGCAGATGAATGAACTGTCCTTTTGATGCCAGAAATCGTTCTTTCGCTTTTTAAGTATACGTAAAAATGTCCTATGTTTTAGACATGCTACTTTTTAGTAAACATTTCTGTTTTCATCTACTCAATCCTGGATGTGTTCTCAAGTCTTGTCAGCTAAATCAACAGATGTCTTTTCTCATCAGTCTTATCAAAGATTTTAATGATGTGTATTATTTTTTTATCCAGAATTTTGTTGTTTTGTCTCCATAAAATATAACACTCTATCATTTGTTCTGAAGCTTATATTAGCCTAGGTAAATTAATCTAAAACTATTCAAATCTCTCTTAAATTGAACATGAGTTTAAAAATGTGGCAGAACTGATCCCAATCATTTTTTTTTTTTTTTTGCAGAAGTTATCCCACTGTTGGTTGCTTAAGAATTTTCTTAATTTTATTTTGCATTTAGTTCCTAGAAATCTGTTCTTCAAAGAGATCTTCAAAGAAATCACTTGCTATCCTTTTGCTGTATGATTTACAGATGCTTGCTCAAAATAGCCAAATTTGAGGATGTTTTGTGCACATAAATAGTGATGTATATCAAGCTTTTCTTGATATTTAACACTTGTCTTCTATATTCAAACATACTGCTACTGATGGTGTTTAATGAACTAGACTTATTTGTTGAGTGAAGAAAATAATCAAGGAAAGATTTACTAAGTATTTGAACCCACAAAACATTTTTTTTTACTATTATTATGCAAAGGAGAGTGACCATCTGTTCTCTATCTCCATTGAAGCCAGAACATGAGGAAATAAATTGCAGTATGAGGTACTTAGGTTAGAATAATTGAGGAATTTCCTGACAGGGTTGTTAACACTAAAATGAATCAGGAAGAGAGGTTGTGAAATTTTCTTAGATTCTTCCCTGCCCCCACCCCCTTAATATGCTAGTTTGGTCTTGTAATCTAATAGACTTCTCCAGATTTAGTTGTCTTTACCTATGATTTCACAAATGTGTTTCTTTCAAGTTTAACATCAGAGGGAGGACCAGGAAAAACTAACAATAATCAAATAATAGCTGAGATTTGTTGAGTTTTTATTATGTAGAAAGCTCTGTGCAAAGAACTTTGCATGCTCTTTCCCATTTGAATACAGTAACAAATCAGGTAGTTAGTTCAGTCTACATGAATTCTGTGTAGAGCTCTTAGATTGATGATGGCTACCACACACCAAAAAACTAACTACTGGCAGTCGATTTGTATATCTCTTAAACTTACTATAAGGATTGAAGAGTCACTCTACTATAACTGCAGTAATTCACATATTTTGAGAGGGACAGAAATGTAGCATGAGAGATGACTTGATTAGGTCACTTTGGATATGTTAGTATGGCACTGAGAGCCTGACTATTAATTTCATGGAGCTGTATCAGGGAACTTGTTATTTCCAATGCTCCATGTTATCTCTGAATAATTCAGTGAGCTGAAGATCATTGTTTTTCCTTCCAAAAGGCAGAATGCGTTTCTGCAAAAGAATGAAACCAAGTGGCTCTCAACAGTCGTAAGGTAGAAAAGAAACCCATGTTTTCAATGGCTCTAGATATTTGAAGCCCAAATGCTAATATCCATCTCATTGCCATCTCTTCCTCTTCTGAAACAAACCCTTCTCTTTAGGTTTTCATAATGGATAAGTCTTAGATCTTCCCTGAGTTTGTCAGTCCTGTGTGATGAAGCTTATTTTTGTGTTTGTTCTTTGTGTTCTTTTGATTGTAAACTTTAGCAACAGGGATGGGCCTTGATTTTACAACCTTGTATGCATGTAGTGACTTCATTGATGGGAGATGTAGTAAGTCCAGCTGAAGGAAATAATTATGATGGAAACATAAGTTGACAGTATTCTTGAATCACCTGAGCTGATGAAAGGAAAGAACATTTTCCTCTTTTGATAAGGCTTCCCAAATGGACTCATTTTCTTTAGCTATGCTTGCACTACTGTTGCTATTTTCATGAGTTATAGTCTAAGTTTCATGAATATTAGGAGTTCCCAAGAGTGGGAGCAGTTGAACAAGAAGTCCAGAGCTCTGAGTTCTAATCGAGGCTTGCTATTTGAGTCACGAAGATTAAACTGACACAGGTTTCAAAACTGAAACAGATTTTCTTTGTGGCTTTTAGGTTGTTTTAAACAACTTTTAAAATAATTTTTTCAGAAGAGCAATGATCAAAAACAGTACAGAGGTATCTATAAGGCCAACTATTTCTTAGATAATTCACAGATAATTTAAATTAAACACCTCTAAAAAAGTGAGTGAATAATTTACCAAGTTTTGTCATTGCCCTCTTGTCTTTGTTTAAATTTTTCTTTTCCTTTTTCTTCTTTTTAGAATTGTTGATAGAACTCTGTCATTCCCATCCACGTGGACAAGTGGCCTTTAAATTTTGGGGCTTACAAGAGGGCAGTATAATACAGTGTACATTTGTTTGGGCTCTATAGTTAAATACTCCCGGCTATTAGCAGTGTGAATTTGGGCAAGATCATAAGCTCCTTTTGCTTGACTGGAAAAATAGGGATAATAACCGTAACTCAGGAAATTGTGAGAATTCAATGAGATAATTCAGATAAGATCGTTAACATAGTCCCGTCCAACGAGCTTGTACTCCATGAATGTTATTTCTCCTCCTCCTCCTCTTCTTCTGCTCTTTCTCCTCCTTCCAAGGCTTCTTTGAGTTCTAGAACCCTTTGAGAAGCTAATGAGAGCTCTGACTCCAGCAAATGAACATATGTCTACATATTTTAGATAACTTAATAAAAATTACTCAAATTATTGATTCACAGTGTAGATTATATGATAGAAAATTTTATACTTTATATATTGAAAGCCTTTTATTTTGATTAAAATAATGGTAAAATGAAGACTATAATTATTTAGCTGCATTTCATTTTATCTATAATTCTGTTTTATGGTTATTTTTATTAAATATTTTTATTTTTTTAATTTTTTTTTTTTTTTTTTTGCGGTACACGGGCCTCTCACTGTTGTGGCCTCTCCCATTGTGGAGCACAGGCTCCGGACGCGCAGGCTCAGCGGCCATGGCTTACGGACCCAGCTGTTCCGCGGCATGTGGGATCTTCCGGACCGGGGCACAAACCCGTGTCCCCTGCATCGGCAGGCGGACCCTCAACCACTGCGCCACCAGGGAAGCCCTATTTTTATTTTTTAAATTAATTTTGTACTAAACTTTTTATTTTGAAATAAATTTAATTTAAAGAAAAGTTGTAAAGATAGTACAGAGAGCACCCATATCTTCAATATCTGGCTTTTCTTATTGTTACTATGTTATCTAAATAAGCTAAGAAACCAAAATTGGTACATGTATTAACTAAACTCCAGATTTGATTCAGCTTTAACTTGTCTTCCATGAATGCTTTTTTCTATTCCAGGATTCAGTCTTGGGATAGAAATTGTTTATAACCATCATGTCTCTGTAGTCTTTTCTAGTTTGTGAATTCTTTCCTTATTTTTCATGATCTTCACATTTTTGAGAAATATTGGTTGGAGATTTTGTAGAATGTTCCTCAATTTGGGTTTGTCTGATATTTTCTCATAATTAAACTAAGGAAATTGAGGCTTAAAGAGGTCAGGTAACTTGACCATACCAGTAGAAGCTGGGTCTGGAACTTAAAATAAGTTTTCTTCATCCCAAAGTATATGATTTTTCCACTATATATGAATTACACATATATAAAATATACTTTAAAAATTTTGTCATAATATCAAAATGTCTGAGAGTAAGGGTTTTAATAGTTATTTTAATAATCTCATTAAATTTTTTCTATAATAGTTTAAGATTAATAGCTATTTCACTTGGATACAGTAATACAAAGTGATTTTGTGGTCACAGTATTCCCAGATCCAAGTATATTCTGAATATTACTACATTTCCAAAATTCTCCAGGTGGATAAAAATTCATTATGTTAAGAAGCATTTAGCTGAAGGTGCTGCTGAAAGCAGTCTCACTTCATTTTCCTCAGAGTGCACACTTGCTGCTACTTTTGTTTTTTGCATTGAAAGTAAGCATCAAAGAAAAAAAAAATGTTTGACAGGTACAGGGGAAAGTCATATCAGAGTCTTGTGAATATTGTTTGAGAGATGTTAATTTTTAGGCATCCAGTTCCTAATTCTCAAAGATACTTAAAATATTATTAAAAGTCATTGAGTATGGAAAAATCCATAAATTCCTGCAAAACCTTGTAAAATAAATTTCCTGGTAGCTGAACAAAGAGTTGAATTAGAATGAAATATGCAGGTGAAAAGTCCATTCCCTGTATCGATTTGGATATCCCTCACTAACTGAACATGAACTAGAATAACTGGTCACTTCTCTATTTCTAGCATGGTTTTATGTAGCCTGTAATTATAAGCTCGCAATAAAGTTTGCTACTCAGAAGGCAAGTGATTTGAGGTACAAGGGAAAGGTGACTGTTTCATACATTTGATGGGAAGTTATGACAGAAGTAAAACAAATTAAAATAACTGAGTAGGCACTGAAGTGACATCTGTAGAAATCTTAAAAAGTAGACTAGCTTCTCACTGGTTTAGTATGGCCCTGATTTTCAGTACATCTTGGATTCAAAAAGAGAGAATACCAGGCAAAAGTTTAAAGAAGGTGAGGGACTTCCCTGGCGGTCCAGTGGTTAAGACTTTGCCTTCAAATGCAGGGGGTACCGGTTCCATCCCTGGTTGGGGAGCTAAGATCCCATGTGCCTCGTGGCCAAAAAACCAAAATATAAAACAGAAGTAATACTGTAATAAATTCAATAAAGACTTTAAAATGGTCCACATCAAAAAAAAATCTTCAAAAAAACTCTTTTTAAAAAAAGAATAAAGTAGTTGGCATTTTTTTCCATCCTTCCTTACCACCTGTATTACAGTTTTTCCTTCACTAGAATCACTTTCTGTTATTTATCTAGGTCACTCTTGCCAAGTGGAAAAGATATAGTTTTAAAACCTTGGTGTATGTTCCTTAGAGTCTATATTTTTAAAGCCAAACCCTTAATAGGAACCGGATCAATGACATGTTTTCATACACAATGGCATCTGGATAGGAAACATATTTTCAGCAATTAGACCTTTAAATCATTCAAAATTTATCCATTTCTAAGGTCAGCCTGGGATTGATATTTTTAAAGTTACTTACTTTAGCTACAAGAAACAAGGACAATTTATTTATCCAATAATATCTATCAAACACTTACTATGTATGAGTCAGGCACGAACTCATAGTGATCAACATCAGACAGAGGTTCCTGCTCTCATGAAGCATATATTCTTCGGAAGCTGCAATAATAAGACATGTATACACAAGTAAATTTTGTCAAATGGTGATAAGTGGAAAGAATTAAAAATAGGAAAGTAAATTGTGCATATATAAAGTGATGGGATTGTAAACTTTTCTTCCCTAAGCAATAGGATGGAACATGCATTATCAGAGTGAAGGGATATTAGTATATACATAATTATTCATATGTATTTAGATTATTTTTCCCAGGCAGAACATATAACTGACTTCAAAATTATCGTTTAATTCTGCATTCCATTTATGCTAAAAATGGCACATGGAGTTCTGCAAATTCAATAGTAATTACAGACTGTTTCTGGAAGAGTGACAAATGTGTGGGCACTTATCCTAGGATTCAGTAAGTTTTTGTTGCAGACTTTGTTATTAGTGCAGAAATCAAAGAGTCCTGTAAACTTCACTAATTTATTCAACAAATATTGATTGGGCTTCCTTTATGTGCTAGGCACTGGATATACATGTGGTCAAGCATGAAGCAGAAAGAGCTCTTGATGTCACAGAACTTAGGACCTGTAAGAAATATAGATAATAAATCATTTCAACAGTTAAGAGTATCAAGAAAGGTGAAGTAAAGGGTGCAATGAGAATACACCACAAGGATAGGACATGGACACCAGTGGTCATTTAAAGACTTCTTGGGGAAGTAGAATTAACACTGAGTCTGCAGGAGGAGTAGAAGTGAGCTAGTAAAGTGTTGGAGGGATTCTGGACGATGGAGAAGGTGGGATAATTGAGAGGAGGCAGAGATCAGCATTTCAGCGTTCTGTAGGCAAGAGAGACTCTGGTGAGTATGGGGAGCAGAAAGACTGGGAAAGCAGGAAAAACCAGTGATGGAAACGTAGGCAGCTCTGACTCTCTTACACTTTATAGTCCACGTTAAGATTTTGTTTAACCTTATCCTAAGGAAATGGGAAGTTAAGCAAATGTCTTAATAGGGTAGAAAGGGGACACAATGAAAAAAAAAGTTAATTTACAAAGCAAAAAAGTGGATAGAATTGGGCATGATTGAGAGAAAGGGGATCAGTTATGAGGATATTGCAGTAATAAGGGTGAGAAATCCTGTTAAGTTGGATGAGGATTGTGGCAGTGGTGGAAATAGAGGGATAAGAAAAACAGGAGATCGGTGATAGTTTAGATATCAGTTATGCTCAAAACATCTCACTTTGGCCATGGTCTGGGAGACAGCTTAAAAATCAAAAGCATTACTGGGTATTAAAGAAGGAGGATGTTTCTTAGCGAACAGGTATCTGAACACTTTAAGGCAGGTAGGCAAAGAATTTAACAGCTATTGCCACAAGTTCTGTATATATTTATACTGGCTCCAAATGAGCTCAAACAACCTTATAAGCATTATCAAATTAACACCAGAACATCATTTTGAATAAAGTAAACTGCCAATAGTATTGTTTGATGCCTGTCTAAAGACTATATATTTTCTTGACTTTTGAGAGGAGATGCTGATTTTTGGCCCCTTGACATCACAGGAATTAAGTAAGTTTTATAGGCTTGGTAAGACCTTAGCTGCATCCTAAGTCCCAGTCCACTAGTGGGCATGAGCAGGCATGCACTTGGTTGTGGGTTTGTGGAAGATGCCTTAACTTAGAAACAGTCGAGAACAAATTGAAGAGTTTCTGAACAGCAGTATCATGCCTCTTATAACGCATAAAATCAAGTTTCTGGTGCTCTTTTGCCACCTTTTGCCTAAAATTTGATTTGGAATCAGCTGTGTGATTGACAACACCTGTCTACTTTACTGAAGAGATATGACAACTTCTTTTCTGGGTAGCGCTCTACCCATCTTTGCAGGAATGGTTTGCAGGCAAGTGAATATGGGAATAGCATTCTCATGAAAACAAGCTCTACCACAAATGGGGACAGCTACAAATCTCATTAAAAAGACACGGAAGCAACCTAAATGTACATCGAAGGAAGAATGGAAAAAGAAGATATGGTGCATATATACAATGGAATATTACTCAGCCATAAAAAAGAACAAAACAATGCCATTTGCAGCGACATGGGTGGACCTAGAGATTGTCATACTGAGTGAAGTAAGTCAGACAAAGAAAGACAAGTGCCATATGATATCACTTATATGTGGAATCTAAAAAAATGGTACAAATGAGCCTATTTACAAAACAGAAATAGAGTCACAGATGTAGAAAACAAACTTATGGTTACCAAGGGGTAAGGGAGAGGGGAGGGACAAATTGGGAGATTGGGACTGACATATACACACTACTATATATAAAACAGATAACTACTGATAATAAGAACCTACTGTATAGCACAGGGAACTCTACTCAATACTCTGTAATGACCTATATGGAAATAGAATCTAAAAAAGGGTGGATATATTGTATATATATAACTGATTCACTTTGTTGTACAGCAGAAACTAACACAACATTGTAAATCAATACTCTAATAAAAGTTAATTTTTTAAAAAGCCAGTGAAAATCAGGCTATAGACCAAAAATGACTTAGGCATGTCAATAAAATAAATGGAATAAGTTTTGCTTTTCTTCCTTTGGCCTGGGGATCTATATTCGTTTTCTTTTTTGTTGTTAGTTTCTGCTTTATAACAAAGTGAATCAGTTATACATATACATATATTCCCATTTCTCTTCCCTCTTGCATCTCCCTCCCTCCCACCCTCCCTATCCCACCCCTCCAGGTGGTCACAAAGCACTGAGCTGATCTCCCTGTGCTATGCAGCTGCTTCCCACTAGCTATCTACCTTACGTTTGGTAGTGTATATATGTCCAAGCCTCTCTCTCGCTTTGTCACAGCTTACCCTTCCCCCTCCCCATATCCTCAAGTCCATTCTCTAGTAGGTCTGTGTCTTTATTCCTGTCTTACCCCTAGGTTCTTCATGACATTTTTTTTTCTTAAATTACATATATATGTGTTAGCATATGGCATTTGTCTTTCTCTTTCTGACTTACTTCACTCTGTATGACAGACTCTGGGTCTATCCACCTCATTACAAATAGTTCAGTTTTGTTTCTTTTTATGGCTGAGTAATATTCCATTGTATATATGTACTACATCTTCTTTATCCATTCATCCGATGATGGACACTTACGTTGTTTCCATCTCCGGCATATTGTAAATAGAGCTGCAATGAACATTTTGGTACATGACTCTTTTTGAATTATGGTTTTCTCAGGGTATATGCCCAGTAGTGGGATTGCTGGGTCATATGGTAGTTCTATTTGTAGTTTTTTAAGGAACCTCCATACTGTTCTCCATAGTGGCTGTATCACTTTACATTCCCACCAAGAGTGCAAGAGAGTTCCCTTTTCTCCACACCCTCTCCAGCATTTATTGTTTCTAGATTTTTTGATGATGGCCATGCTGACTGGTGTGAGATGATATCTCATTGTAGTTTTGATTTGCATTTCTCTAATGATTAATGATGCTGAGCATTCTTTCATTTGTTTGTTGGCAGTCTGTATATCTTCTTTGGAGAAATGTCTATTTAGGCCTTCTGCCCATTTTTGGATTGGATTGTTTGTTTTTTTGTTATTGAGCTGCATGAGCTGCTTATAAATTTTGGAGATTAATCCTTTGTCAGTTGCTTCATTTGAAAATATTTTCTCCCATTCTGAGGGTTGTCTTTTGGTCTTGTTTATGGTTTCCTTTGCTGTGCAAAAGCTTTGAAGTTTCATTAGGTCAGATTTGTTTATTTTTGTTTTTATTTCCATTTCTCTAGGAGGTGGGTCAAAAAGGATCTTGCTGTGATTTATGTCATAGAGTGTTCTGCCTATGTTTTCCTCTAAGAGTTTTGTAGTGTCTGTCCTTACATTTAGGTCTTTAATCCATTTCGAGCTTATTTTTGTGTATGGTGTTAGGGAGTGATCTAATTTCATTCTTTTACATGTACCTGTCCAGTTTTCCCAGCACCATTTATTGAAGAGGCTGTCCTTTCTCCACTGTACATTCCTGCCTCCTTTATCAAAGATAAGGTGACCATATGTGCATGGGTTTATCTCTGGGCTTTCTATCCTGTTCCATTGATCTATGTTTCTGTTTTTGTGCCAGTACCATACTGTCTTGATTACTGTAGCTTTGTAGTATAGTCTGAAGTCAGGGAGCCTGATTCCTCCAGCTCCGTTTTTCTTTCTCAAGATTGCTTTGGCTATTAGGGGCTTTTGTGTTTCCATACAAATTGTGAAATTTTTTATTCTAGTTCTGTGAAAAATACCAGTGGTAGTTTGATAGGGATTGCATTGAATCTGTAGATTGCTTTGGGTAGTAGAGTCATTTTCACAATGTTGATTCTTCCAATCCAAGAACATGGTATATCTCTCCATCTGCTTGTATCATCTTTAATTTCTTTCATCAGTGTCTTATAATTTTCTGCACAGAGGTCTTTTGTCTCCTTAGGTAGGTTTATTCCTAGATATTTTATTCTTTTTGTTGCAATGGTAAATGGGAATGTTTTCTTGATTTCACTTTCAGATTTTTCATCATTAGTGTATAGGAATGCTAGAGATTTCTGTGCATTAATTTTGTATCCTGCTACTTTACCAAATTCATTCATTAGCTCTAGTAGTTTTCTGGTAGCATCTTTAGGATTCTCTATGTATAGTATCATGTCATCTGCAAACAGTGACAGCTTTACTTCTTCTTTTCCGATTTGGATTCCTTTTATTTCCTTTTCTTCTCTGATTGCTGTGGCTAAAACTTCCAAAACTATGTTGAATAAGAGTGGTGAGAGTGGGCAACCTTGTTTTGTTCCTGATCTTAGTGGAAATGCTTTCAGTTTTTCACCATTTACGACGATGTTGGCTGTGGGTTTGTCATATATGGCCTTTATTATGTTGAGGGAAGTTCCCTCTATGCCTACTTTCTGCAGGGTTTTTATCATAAATGGGTGTTGAACTTTGTCAGAAGCCTTTTCTGCATCTATTGAGATGATCATATGGTTTTTCTCCTTCAATTTGTTAATATGGTTTATCACATTGATTGATTTGCGTATATTAAAGAATACTTGCATTCCTGGAATAAACCCCACTTGATCATGGTGTATGATCCTTTTAATGTGCTGTTGGTTTCTGTTTGCTAGTATTTTGTTGAGGATTTTTTCATCTATGTTCATCAGTGATACTGGCCTGTAGTTTTCTTTCTTTGTGACATCCTTGTCTGGTTTTGGTATCAAGGTGATGGTGGCCTCGTAGAATGAGTTTGGGAGTGTTCCTCCCTCTGCTATATTTTGGAAGAGTTTGAGAAGGATAGGTGTTAGCTCTTCTCTAAATGTTCGATAGAATTTGCCTGTGAAGCCATCTGGTCCTGGGCTTTTGTTTGTTGGAAGATTTTTAATCACAGTTTCAATTTCACTGCTTGTGATTGGTCTGTTTATATTTTCTATTTCTTCCTGATTCAGTCTTGGCAGGTTGTACATTTCTAAGAATTTGTCCATTTCTTCCAGGTTGTCCATTTTATTGGCATAGAGTTGCTTGTAGTAATCTCTCATGATCTTTTGTATTTCTGCAGTGTCAGTTGCTTTTCTAATTCTATTGATTTGAGTCTTCTCCCTTTTTTTCTTGATGAGACTGGCTAATGGTTTATCAATTTTGTTTATCTTCTCAAAGAACCAGCTTTTAGTTTTATTGATCTTTGTTATCATTTCCTTCATTTCTTTTTCATTTATTTCTGATCTGATTTTTATGATTTCTTTCCTTCTGCTAACTTTGGGTTTTTTTTTGTTCTTCTTTCTCTAATTGCTTTAGGAGCAAGGTTAGGTTGTTTATTCCAGATGTTTCCTGTTTCTTAAGGTAGGATTGTATTGCTATAAACTTCCCTCTAAGAACTGCTTTTGCTGCATCCCACAGATTTTGGGTCATTGTGTCTCCATTGTCATTTGTTTCTAGGTATTTTTTAATTTCCTCTTTGATTTGTTCAGTGATCACTTCGTTATTAAGTAGTGTATTGTTTATTTTAGCCTCCATGTGTTTGTATTTTTTACAGATCTTTTCCTGTAATTGATATCTAATCTCATAGCATTGTGGTCGGAAAAGATACTTGATACAATTTCAATTTTCTTAAATTTACTAAGACTTGATTTGTGACCCAAGATATGATCTATCCTGGAGAATGTTCCATGAACACTTGAGAAAAATGTGTATTCTGTTGTTTTTGGATGGAATATCCTATAAATATCAATTAAGTCCATCTTGTTTAATGTATCATTTAATGCTTGTGTTTCCTTATTTATTTTCATTTTGGATGATCTGTCCATTGGTGAAAGTGGGATGTTAAAGTCCCCTACTATGAATGTGTTACTGTTGATTTCCCCTTTTATGGCTCTTAGTATTTGCCTTATGTATTGAGGTGCTCCTATGTTGGGCGCATAAATATTTACAATTGTTATATCTTCTTCTTGGATCGATCCCTTGATCATTATGTAGTGTCCTTCTTTGTCTCTTCTAATATTCTTTATTTTAAAGTCTATTTTGTCTGATATGAGAATTGCTACTCCAGCTTTCTTTTGGTTTCCATTTGCATGAAATATCTTTTTCCATCCCCTTAATTTCATTCTGTATGTGTCTCTAGGTCTGAAGTGGGTCTCTTGTAGACAGCAAATATATGGGTCTTGTTTTTGTATCCATTCAGCTAATCTGTGTCTTTTGGTGGGAGCATTTAGTCTATTTACATTTAAGGTAATTATCGATATGTATGTTCCTATTCCCATTTTCTTAATTGTTTTGGGTTCGTTATTGTAGGTCTTTTCCTTCTCTTGTGTTTCTTGTCTAGAGAAGTTCCTTTAGCAGTTGTTGTAAAGATGGTTTGGTGGTGCTGAACTCTCTCAGCTTTTGCTTGTCTGTAAAGGTTTTAATTTCTCCATCAAATCTGAATGAGATCCTTGCTGGGTAGAGTAAGCTTGGTTGTAGGTTTTTCTCCTTCATCACTTTAAATATGTCCTGCCAGTCCCTTCTGGCTTGCAGAGTTTCTGCTGAAAGATCAGCTCTTAACCTTATGGGGATTCCCTTGTGTGTTTTTTGTTGTTTTACCCTTGCTGCTTTTAATATGTTTTCTTTGTATTTAGTTTTTGACAGTTTGATTAATATGTGTCTTGGTGTATTTCTCCTTGGATTTATCCTGTATAGGACTCTCTGTGCTTCCTGGACTTGATTAACTATTTCCTTTCCCATATTAGGGAAGTTTTCAAGTATAATCCCTTCAAATATTTTCTCAGTCCCTTTCTTTTTCTCTTCTTCTTCTGGAACCCCTATAATTCAAATGTTGGTACGTTTAATGTTGTCCCAGAGGTCTCTGAGACTGTACTCAGTTTTTTTCATTCTTTTTTCTTTATTCTGCTCTGCAGTAGTTATTTCCACTATTTTATCTTCCAGGTCACTTATTCGTTCTTTTGCCTCAGTTATTCTGCTATTGATCCCGTCTAGAGTATTCTTCATTTCATTTATTGTGTTCTTCATCATTGTTTGTTTCATCTTTAGTTCTTCTAGGTCCTTGTTAAATGTTTCTTGCATTTTGTCTATACTATTTCCAAGATTTTGGATCATCTTTACTATCATTATTCTGAATTCTTTTTCAGGTAGACTGCCTATTTCCTCCTCATTTGTTAGGTCTGGTGGGTTTTTTATCTTGCTCCTTCATCTGCTGTGTGTTTCTCTGTCTTCTCATTTTGCTTATCTTACTGTGTTTGGGGTCTCCTTTTTGCAGGCTGCAGGTTCGTAGTTCCTGTTGTTTTTGGTGTCGGTCCCCAGTGGCTAAGGTTGATTCAGTGGGTTGTGTAGGCTTCCTGGTGGAGGGGACTAGTGCCTGTGTTCTGGTGGATAAGTCTGGATCTTGTCTTTCTGGTGGGCAGGTCCACGTTTGGTGGTGTGTTTTGGGGTGTCTGTGGACTTATTATGATTTTAGGCAGCCTCTCTGCTAATGCATGGGGTTGTGTTCCTGTCTTGCTAGTTGTTTGGCATAGGATGTCCAGCACTGTAGCTTGCTGGTCGTTGAGTGAAGCTGGGTGCTGGTGTCGAGATGGAGATCTCTGGGAGATTTTCACTGTTTGATATTGTTTGGAGCTCGGAGGTCTCTTGTGGACCAGTGTCCTGAAGTTGGCTCTCAGACCTCAGAGGCACAGCACTGACTCCTGGCTGCAGCACCAAGAGCCTTTCATCCACACGGCTCAGAATAAAAGGGAGAAAAAGTAGAAAGAAAGAATTAGTAGAAGTAGAAAGAAAGAAAGAAAGAAAAGAGGGAGGAAGGAAGGGAGGAAGGAGGGAAGGAAAAAAAGAAAGAAGATAAAGTAAAATAAAATAAGATAAAATATAATAAAGTTATTAAAAAAATAATTATTTAAAAAAACACACGGCTAGAACCCTAGGACAAATGGTGGAAGCAAAGCTATACAGACAAAATCTCACACAGAAGCATACACATACACACTCAAAAAAAGAGGAAAAGGGGAAAAAAATCATAAATCTTGCTCTCAAAGTCCACTTCAATTTGGGATGATTCGTTGTCTCTTCAGGTATTCCACAGATGCAGGGTACATCAAGTTGATTGTGCAGCTTTAATCCGCTGCTTCTGAGGCTGCTGGAGAGATTTCCCTTTCTCTTCTTTGTTCTCACAGCTGCCAGGGGCTCCGCTTTGGATTTGGCCCCGCCTCTGCGTGTAGGTTGCCGGAGGGCGTCTGTTCTTCCCTCATACAGGACGGGGTTAAAGGAGCCGCTGATTCGGGGGCTCTGGCTCACTCAGGCCGGGGGCGAGGGAGGGGCACGGAGGGCGGAGCGAGCCTGCGGCGGCCGAGGCCAGCGTGACGTTGCACCAGCCTGAGGCGCACCGTGCGTTCTCCCAGGGAAGTTGTCCCTGGATCCCGGGACCCTGGCAGTGGCGGGCTAAACAGGCTCCCCGGAAGCGGGATGTGGAGAGTGAGCTGTGCTCGCACACAGGCTTCTTGGTGGCGGCAGCAGCAGCCTTCGCGTCTCATGCCCGTCTCTGGGGTCCGCGCTTTTAGCCGCGGCTCGCGCCCGTCTCTGGAGCTCCTTTAAGCAGCACTCTTAATCCCCTCTCCTCGCCCACCAGGAAACAAAGAGGGAAGAAAAAGTCTCTTACCTCTTCGGCAGGTCCAGACTTTTCCCCGCTCTCCCTCCCGGCCAGCTGTGGTGCGCTAGCCCCCTTCAGGCTGTCTTCACGCTGCCAACCAGGCGTTCTGACGGAAGCCCGAGCCTCAGCTCCCAGCCCCGCCCGTCCCGTAGAGTGAGCAGACAAGCCTCTCGGTGGTGAGTGCTGGTCGGCACCGATCCTCTGTGCGGGAATCTCTCCCTGCTTTGCCCTCCTCACCCCTGTTGCTGCGCTCTCCCCCACAGCTCCAAATCTCTCCCCTCTGCCACCCGCAGTCTCTGCCCGCGAAGGGGCTTCTAGTGTGTGGAAATCTTTCCTCCTTCACAGCTCCCTCCCACTGGTGCCGGCCTGTCCCTATCCTTTTGTCTCTGTTTATTCTTTTTTCTTTTGCCCTACCCAGGTACGTAGGGGGGTTCTTGCCTTTTGGGAGGTCTGAGGTCTTCTGCCAGCGTTCAGTAGGTGTTCTGTAGGAGTTGTTCCACGTGTAGATGTATTTCTGGAGTATCTGTGGGGAGGAAGGTGATCTCCGCGTCTTACTCTTCCGCCATCTTCCCGGAAGAGCCTGGGGATCTATATTCTTAAAGCTGTCAGGTATGATCTCTTGGCTTAGTGATTTGAGAAGCAGTGACTGAAGTGAAGAGTTTGCCTCTGAGAGGTGAAAATGTTTTTGAGATATGAGGACAGGACACTAAAAGAATTATGGTCTGAATAAAATTTTTTTTAAAGCAGGTGAAATGTGAAAATAATTTACAACATTATTCTATAGCATACAATTTGAGATTTTACTGACCATTCATTCTGAATGTTTGCTCTTATAGACATTCTTCACTTAGCCCTGGTTACTTTCTCACAAAGTCAGCAAACCTGTAAAGCACTGCAGAGTTGTTTATCTTATGCAGGTACATGGCTCAGTGAGCTCTTTGTTTAGGCCAATGCAAGCATATTGCTATTTTTATACTTTTGGGGGAAATACACTGAAGGTTTTTTCCCTATTATTCTACTTGAGCAATTTCATACATATTGTTAATGATGGACTGACAATATCTAGATCTGACTTACATAGCAGTGGGCTGAAAAGATTATGCAGTAGTTTTGACAGATGTCAGAATGCAGTTGACCCAAAATACTGCCCTTCTGCTGACTCTCATGCCTCTAACCTGACTGACGTATGTTTAGTTTGCAATATTTATACTGCCCCTTAATTACCATATTGTAATACTTATTTTAAATGGTTAGAATACAACTTTCCCTGAGAAGACATTGCACATTCGATATCAACCCATTAGTAATGATTAATTTATCTGATTACCTATTATCACTTGTTGTTACAAACTTCACGTTAGGTCATGAGAAAAAATGTTAATTTTGGTCTGGCAGAGAAGAATAGAAGTATTAGAAACTAGAGTTGGCATGATCTCACGATGGGGGTTATGGGAGGTGTTGAATTGGGCAGTGAGGGAGCAGTGTCCCAGCACTTGTATGGTGGAGTTCTAACAAACTGTGAGTTGGACAAAAATTATGGACTAAGGTGGGGGTGTTATTGTAGCATAGCTAGTTAAAGGCACTGTCTTTGGAATCCAACAAATCTGGGATAGCATCCTAGCTCTCTCACTTAGTAAATGTGTGGCCTTGGGAAAGTCACTTAACCTCTCAAAGCTTTGATCTAGAATTATTTTTATACACTTTGTACAGAAATCCCTAAATATGCTCTAAGGCTAGATAATTTAAGTGACAATTCATAAAAATGTTTAGCCATAGTTTTCAGAGATCTTTGTCTCCCAGAAACAGAATCATGGCCTTTTAGAAGTAAGCACCTTATTGCTATCTATCATTCCTGAGAGCTACTGAAATCCATCATATTTAGGGTGACCACATAATGCCTCTCAAATCAGGACACCTTGGAAAGTGAGAGGAGGCACTTAAAACAACTAAAATGTAATAATTGATCTAGAAGAGGTATAAATTGGAATTCCCTCAGTTAAACTATTTCAATCTAATGATGTTGAATGTTTGCACAGACAGAAAGGTTTAGAGACAGATTGCCTGGGCACCTAATAAAGGCAAAAGATTCTAAAAAGAATAGATGTTTTCTCTTCCCTTTCCTCCTGAGCTGTTAGTAAAAACGATATCAGCATAAAACATTTTTGATTTATTTTACTCTATGTAAAATATTGCTATAGTGAATCATATATCTACGCAAATATTTTAGCAGATATATTTTTCTCTTAACTCAAGTTCATCTGTAATAAGAAATTGAACCAATCAAAACACATTCGTATGGTTACATTTAAATATATCTACACTTTAAAAATAATAAAGCTGATTGACTTTAACTTTCATTCTGTTGATGAATAACTGACATATTAGTCTGAACATGGAGTCAGTAACAGTGCATTAATATCAGGTTTCTAATTTTTGAACCATTAGACTTATTTGCTTTCTCATGTCTTTATTTCCCTATGAATTAAATAGAATTTATACCATTGACAGTGAAGGACTCTGTTAACATCCTCTGATTATTGATCTTATAGAGGTAAGATGATAATATAAGTATCATTCACATTCTATTCTAATACCTGATTATTTTAGGTGTCTTAAGCGGGTAACTAAAAATACCAATATTAGTATAGTTTACTAGTTAATTAATTTAGAATTTGTGTTTTTCCACGAATGATTTAAGAAATAGTACAGGAATATCTGTATTTAAAAAGATAAATGATTTAAAAAAACAAAAGGAAAATAAGATTAGAAAGAAAAGATGACCTCTGGAATGATGTTAGAATATAAAACATAGGTCATGAATTTATATCTGCTTCCTGGAAGGGGTACATAAATATGTCCGTTAGCTTTAGCAGTTGAAAAAAAAGAGCAAAACACTGTGAGGTCCAACAATGAGAAAGTCCATAGGCAAAAAATAAAACCACTGGTCCCCCAGAGCACGTACTCATACTGAGAGTAGAAAAAAGTTTCTTCCATGAGAAATGTACATAGTATGACTTCCTTCCCATTTCTACAAGATTAGTTATGCTATCATCTAATAATACCAGATAACATTATATTCCCTTTCTTAAGTTACTGATTCCAACACTAAAAAAAACCTAACAATCTACCTTATTTTTTTAACCTACTCATTCAAGTAACTTGCTTGTGTACTGTGTATGTAACGGTTTGATGTTTTAATTGTATTCTTCCTATATCTGATATGAAAATATGTATGCAGATTGCAATGTGAAGTAAATATTTATGAACTTTCATCAGATTGTTTAACATAAATGCTCATGTGAAGGCACACTGTTTTAAAATGTAGTCCTCAGTTCTTCCCATATAATATCTTTTTTTATTTACAGACCACTCTAGCCTTCTTCCCTGTAGGAGACACTATTTTTCTTATGTCAATAGCCTTAAGATTAAGAAAGCTGGTTCAGGGAGCTGTGTTCCACTGTACATGATATTGTAAGGGGGTTAAAGGGAGAGAATTTTGGCCTGTGGATCTTGCATCTGTGAGTATGAAGTAGATTTGTCCGATTTGAGCATCAGGGTTGCCTCTGCTAAATCAAACTCACCTCTGTGAATATGAGTATGATGCAAAGTGTATTTTTAATATGCATCTAAAATGAAGACTAAGCAGTTTTTAAAAATTATACGTAACACAAATTGGAGAATGGGCAATCATCTGGTAAATTAAAAATGAAAATAAATGTTGGCGTTTAGGAGCTCCAATAAATATCATCCCTGTCCTCCTCTGGGTTTGGAACTAATTGAAATACAGACTTAGATTCCAATAGATGGAGATTTTAAAAATAAGAATTTGAGATAACACTTTGACCTGTGGCCACATTTAAGGCTCCGAAAATGTAATTAAACTATGATCTCTCCCTGGGTCTGGTAAGCCTGCTGGAGAGATTAGCATGTGTCCTGAGAAAAAGATGCTCAAAAAGGAGGATCCAAAACAAATGAGGTTAGATTTGGCTTCATGTAGCAGAAAACTCAAAATAACAGAGGCTCAAACAAAAAAAAAGTTTATTTTGCTCTCATGTACAAGAAGTCTGGAGAGCGGCTATATCAGGGTGTGTATTGTGGTGCTGTGGTCATTAAGGAGCTGGGGTTCTTTGTTTACTAGCTCTGTTACCCTGGAAAATTACTTCTACGAGTCTCAGTTTCCTCATATATAAAGTCAGTGTAGTGATGTCTGCATCTCAGAATTATTGTCAATTTTGTTGTTAAAATTAAACAAGATATAAGGCAACCATCAGGGTAGGTGCAGTGTATACTATTTAACTTTCAGAACTACAGATGAAAGTAAAAAAGTAGGACTCTCAAGATTAACAAAAAATACATAAAGAAGCAAAGGTGAAACTACAATGACAGAAAACAGAGCTGTAGTTGTTAGGGAATAAGTATGGTGTGAAGTTGACTCTAAAGGGAGGTGGGAATTTTTTGGCATGATGGAATTGTTATATGTCTTGATTTTGGTGGTGATTATGTAACTGTAAATGTTCATAAAAACTCACAGAACTCTACACTTAAAAGGGTGAATTTATTGAATGCAAATAACAGTATATTTTTAAAAATGGAAAAACCCCATAAAATAGAGCCATAAAATTAAAAGCTTGAAGATTCCTTGATTTGTAGGCATATGCTAAAACATACATACATACATTATGCACAGAGATATACACTGAATAATTATACACTTTATTGCTTGATCTGCAGATGGACAGGATTAACCTAGAAAAGAGAGTTCTAGATTTTTAGATCTGGAAGAAACCTTATAAGCTGTATAGACTAATCACATTAAAAACTAAGAAATTTGAGGTCTGTCAAGATGACATGATTGGCAAAGAAAGGGCACAAAGCTGTTTCTTTGATGGCAGAGCAGTATTTAGAATCATGTTTCCTATTAGAGTCCTGTGCATTCTGCTATGTCATAATTTCCTTCTTTAAAAAAAAGTTTTTAGAGCAGTCATAATTTTTTAAATTAAAAAAGTTGCTTTTTCTAAAGTAGAAAAATATTAATACTAATCTTAATTGCTGGATACAGAAATCAAAACATTTAGCACTATTCTGAACTAAAAGCCAGATGAAAAATACAGGGAAATTTGAAGTTATTGTTGAAACTCCTATAAGTCACATGAATACCAGAATAGCTATGTCACTTTAACTGTGTGTGGTTGAACGCCCACATTTTATTAAATCATCTCTGTAGCTTTGGTATAAAAATTCTGGACAAGATGTCAAAAGACTAGGATCCCATCTTAACTTCACCACAAATCTGCTCTTACTTCATGAGTAAATCTTATTCCCTTGAGCTCTTAGTTCCCTCATTTGGTTTGGACTAGATTAGCACTTTTCAAATATTAGAAAACACATTTAAAAAGTGAAATCTCAAACGGAACCCTAACATCTTAAAGATTAAAGAAAACTGATCTGAAGCAGGGTGGGAGCCTCTGGTCCCTACCACTCAGCCTCCTCCACCAACCGCTCTTTAGGCATACTTTAAGATACTGCTCTGGAGTCCTAGGGTGCCAGGAACACAGTTTAAAAACTCCTAGAAAAGAAGTCCTTAAGGGTCTTTTCTCTTTGAAAATACTCTAATTTGTGAGCCCAAAAATGAAAGGAAAGGCATTAGGCATTTGTTTTTCTAGCTGTAAGAAAGATGAAAAATAACAGATACTATGTAAGTCTTTTTCAATACAGTTGTACATCATTTCATTGAGACTTTAACATTTGCCTTAAAAAAAAGGATTAAAGAGAATAACTATCTTTTTGCTTGTAGTAAATCCACGTTGTAGAACGTTATCAACAAAGCTTGCATCATGAATATGTGTATACTGGGGCCACAGTAACTTGGACTAACACCTGCAGTAACACTGCTGCTGTAGGTCTTGTATATCCAGCATTAGTCCAATGGGAGAGCTTGGGAGGATCTATCAGGAAATTTGGTGATTATCAGTGAAATAAATACTATTGGCAGATTGTCCTTGGTCATACATATGCAGATTATGGATTATAAACAGACACACAAATAAGTGTTCTATGATGATAATAAAAAAGGCAGAAATAAGATTCATTACAAGAACACAGTGAAGAAAAACTTCAAACAGCATTGATGTTATAATAAAATGATTAAAAACAAATATCATGGGGCTAAAGGGTAGCAGCCTGGATGCCCCAAGTTTGTATAAACCCAGTGGCTCAGGTATATAGTACAAAATAAGCATGTTTGTCCAAAAAGAGAAGCGATACTGACCCCATAATAGTCTTTTGCTACATACTTGGGTGAAACTATCACCAGCAGCAATGTTTCAACACAGACAAAAGTGTCAACAGTAGAAATGAGATGAAAGGAGTTCTAATTTGAATAATTGTATTTGGGGATACAGATAAGAGGCTGTGACAAGGAAATCCTAAAACACAGTGGCTCAAACAAAGTAGATGTTTAATGTAACTAACTAGAGGGAGGCTGCTGAGTCATTTAGGAACCCGGGTTCTTTCTATATTGTTGCTCTGCTATTCCCTAAAGTTGTCTTCAATTGCTTGGTGGACACTGGCTCACCACTGTTTGCTTTATCTACTGTGAGATGTGGAAAGAGAATTAGAGGGCAAGTGATTTTTCCCTTTTAAAGATAGAAGGCTGAAGTTGCCCACATTACTCTTGCTTAATTACCATTAGCAAGAGGCAAATCACATGGTCACATGAGGCTGCAAGGAATGCTGGGAACTCTAGTTGGGTGATCATATCTTGAGGAGGAGAAGAGTGTTCCTAAAAGGAAGGATAACAGAAAGGAAACTAGAGGATAAGGTCTCTGCCACTGAATGTAAACCCATTTGTGTAATGAAGTTTCATTTTGCAATGCACGAAATGCTTTTATGTTAGATTAATGGAATAAATGAGGGGCCTTTGGCTGAGGAAAAATGAAAGACATATGTAAGAGGGAGATAGAATTTTTACTTACTTTGTAGCATGATTGTTATGAATGGAGAGCAATGGAGTTCTGATGTGATATGAGCCCCTTTGAGTCATGTGTGGAATACAAGTTCCACTTTGATTTGTATTTTCTGGTAGTTTAGGGAGCAACTGGTTAAGTCCTTGCAGAATCTAACAAAAATTTGGTTTTATTTTCATCAGACTTCTCTGAGGGAATCATAGTTATGCAAACATATGTCAAATTGTCTGTTCAAACTCTTAAACATTCAACTTCAATCCCTTTTGGAAAGACGACACGGAATAAATCCAATCTATTGGAGGAAATCTATGTGTTATCAATATTTGACTGTAGGGATACCCTCAGTATTATTGACTTTTGGTTAGGAGACTATAAAAGCTGTATAACCAACTTGGCACTCACGTAGGGTGCCCCTTGAACAACTCGTTCCAAGCTTCTGACTTAAATTCTTTTGTAGGATAGCTAGTAATATGTATTTAGCCTAGGATAAATTTTGGCAAATTCACTAAACTTAGTAAATCAGAAGTGCTATACAAGAGTTAAGTATAGTCATTTATATGTGGACTTTAATCACTTTTTAAGGTCAGGTTTGCAAACAGCATACATGCTACAAACTTACTCTCTCACAGTTCTTTCTCAAATTCCTGAATAGACTCCTACAGAGTTACACTGTGTTTGAAAGATTATATCCTGACTTCTCCTATGGAGGCTTTGCTCAGTTTAGAAAATTTTTGCAGCTGAGGTGAACCTATAGCTTGCTGGGGAAAATCAACATGATAAAAATTAATTGATCACTCATCCAAAAACATGAATTCTAACAGGTGGTAACTGCTGAAAAATATGCTGGCATCAGATGATAGATATGTAGGGGAAATAATTCTGCAGATACACAATAATTTCTAAAATAATTTTTTTCTGTTTAGGGATCACTTTTTTGGGGGCTTTTTATTAAAAGGAGAACTTTGTTTTCCTAAATGAAAACAAATCTTTATTTCTAAAGGGCTAATATCCTGCTGTTTTTACCTACATGAAGTTATGTGAGATACTGTGGTATGCTACAAAGGAAATTGCATATGGAATTTCTGCACTTAAAATCAAAGTTCTATGAGTGAAAGAGTAATAATTAATAACTAAACATCATATATTCGTAGAAAATTTTCTAGTAATTGAATAAAACAATAATCACAAAAACCCAAATGATGGATAATTTTCCTGCAACTGAATGGTTTTTAAGTGTCCTCCAAAATTTGATCCCAATATTTAGACTAAATCTACAAATTTATATCTTTATTTAGATATTTTTCCCTATAATGCTAATAATGAAAGTCCTTAATTCATGTGATTACGGTAAAGATTAAAGTTCAGTTAACGCTTAAGCACTGTGCCTGCCACATAGTTGCATACTTGATTAGTGATTATTCTTATTATAGATTCATGAATTCCTAGAATGGTTGCTAATCAAGCTGTTTCATAAACCTGAAGTCTAATTTACACTCTGGACTTGAAATCCAGGTAAAAGTAAAAGCAAAGCATCATTTATTATGAAGAGTGCTTTGATTATCTTCGATCTAACATGTTTTAAATTTGCATGGCTTTATAAAACAATGTCAGGTGGACACCCTTAATTTGATTTCATGTGACAAAATTGTATGCAAAAAGAACAATTTTTCCCTAATTATAAAATCCCTTATATAGTTAAAGAAAGAATTTTTCCCTTAAATGAAAAAATTCCCTTTCAGGGACTTCCCTGGTGGTCCAGTGGTTAAGATTTCATCTTCCAATGCAGGGGGTACAGGTTCAATCCCTGGTCAGGGAGCTAAGATCCCACATGCCTGGCAGCCAAAAAACCAAAACATAAAACAGAAGCTATGTTGTAACAAATTCAATAAAAACTTTAAAAAGTGGTTCACATCAAAAGAAAATCTTCAAAAAAAAGTTCTCTATCATATATATTTTTGAACATATATATACACAAAATATACACAAATATATATAAACAAAAAATATATATACAAAATAGAGAATACAAAAGGTGTTCTTCCCCAAGGAAGAGAAATGAAAACTAAAATGATTTCTGCTGGGAATTCCAAGGCTCCTGACTTGAGGATGTGAACTGTTACAACAGTTGCATAATTTGTATTGTAATAGACAGTATCTGGTGAAAATTGACTGTATAAGCTAAAAAAGTAGCTTATACAATATTTTCCTAAAAATGTTATATTATGCTAGTACCTAATCGAGTTTTATCTCTACATTACTATTTTTATTTGTACATTCTCTAGCAGCAGCAGAAGTTGGAAGTTATAAATAGGGAACTAGAACTCTTATGTCCCAGCAGCTGAGAGCAAGGTTTGGTGACATGAAAAAGGTGAAACTGTCATTTTTGGAAGAATCCTTAATCTGCTCTGTGTTGGATGACAATACATCAATCCCTTCAAAGAATTAATTCACTTTACATTTGTTTTTGCTATTTTTTGTGCACTGAAATTTGACCTTTCTGTGAAGTCAAATATATTACTCCTTTATGATTTATCTCACTAATTTAAATTTAGAGTGTCCTTCTTATTCAGGGGCTAGTAAAAAGTCACTATTTTATTCTAGCATTTTATCTTAACATAGTTTTTATCACTTGAAATTTATTTTGGTTTATATGAAAACATGATCTAAAGTGATTTGTAGCCAAAATAGCTAATTGTCTCAGAGCCATTTATTGAAAGTGATTTTCTTTCCTTGTTCATTTGACCTCCTTATATTATGTAATATATTATTAAAATTAATATTAAGTATTCATAGTGTTTCTTCTGTTTTATTGATTATTTCTGTCCTTATAGCAACACCAAACTCTTTTAATTATAGTACCTTTATAGTATGTTTTAATATAAGGTAGAGCTGCTTCCATCTTATTACTCTTTAAAGAGAAAATTTAAGTAAAACTCCTGCAGGTACATGTTTACATGGAAAAACTATTGGGAAATTTTTTTTAGTCAGCATCCTAACACATTCTCCCATCCAGGCTCTCAGCCATGGGCATAGTATATAGGATCCCTCTTGCTGTGTCCCATTGCTTTAGGGCGTCTCAGAAAGTTCTGCCTCTGAACTGCTTCCTGAGTCTTGCCTGTGCTTTATTTTATACGTTTTTCCTTTTTAAAAATCAAAATCAAGTTCTTATTTTCTTATTCTCTTTTGGGTCCTGATAATTTACACTGCTTCAAACTTGTTGAGACAGTTGTAGCTCACTATTCACTCTGAAGACACAGACAAGTTCTATTTGTTCTTCTGCCCTGGAAGTGTGGTGAAAGTTGGGGAGAAGTGAGTATGGATTGCTACTATGTTAATAGTGATGTTAGTATTTACTAGATTTATCAACTACTGTCCAGTGTTTAAGTTTTCCTCTCTGTATTTTATAGTGCTAGCTATATTGTCTTCCTGTGCTTATGGGGGCCTTGCACCATGCAAGCCAAACCACAAAGCAGGACCATTCCTAGCTGCTTCTCTTTGGTATTTCCCCTCCAAATTTTACCATTTAGCACCTAAATATGAAAATAAACCAGTACTACCTTATACCTACATTGATGCCATTATTGCCTTTAGGGTTTCAAAAGAAAAACCTTTAATACTGATTTTTTACTAAATTTTTACTTAGGAAATAAAAGTTGATTGTATGCTAGCCTGTATTGAATTTTCTTTTAGATACCAAATCATATTCTCCTCTAAGGAAAGGGGCATAGCATTTATTCAGGTTAGTATTGTAAAAGGGAGGCACAGAAAACATAGATGTTGAAAACATTGTAAAAAGGAGACACAGAAAACATAGATGTTGAAAACATTTTCTGTAATTTAAATCAAATGAGACACTTTATGCAATCTTAGTGTACAAAAGGCAACTGGTAACAATTGGATATTTTAGCACACAAGACTAAAGATCACAAACTATATGAGATTAAAAAATATCCATTGTACATAATCTTTAGCAACTTCAAATGCTAAATAATTATGTTTAAAAAACTAAAACCAGTTTTAATTGATTTGGACACAATGAGTATATATATATTTTCACTTTTCAGGTGGAGATATTGCAAATAAGGTACATGATAAACTTCTGTGACTTTTTAAGCTTGAAATCTTGGTTTAAAGAAGTAATTTTCCTTTCTAAAGTATACATCTGAGAATAGTATCTATAAGTATTTTTAAATTTTTTTGAAAGTATAACTTGGTTAATTCTTAATGATAACTATGATTTTCATGAGGGGGAAAGAAGAGAAAAAGTATATGAAAGGTCAGTTTCTCAAAATTTAAAATATTAAATGTTGCCCAGTCAATGTATAGCATTATAATCTATACATTGGTCATAACAAATTCAAAGCATTCAAGATTTAGTTGCCTTTGGTAACATGGGCCTGAGCATAGAACCTTTTCAATTACTTCTCTTCAGAGATGACCTAATGTTTTGTCTTGTCCACACAAATGCATTCAGAGAGAAAATTGAAAGTCTTTCACAACAAATCCCATATGTAGATATGGCTTTAGCTCTTAAAGTGAAACATTCATACTTGTTATTATGAAATTTTAGCTTTTTCTGATTAAGGGATTCAAAACAAATGTTTATTCCTTAACATTGTTCTCTGATTTCACATTGCTTGTTTCAGCGTGAAAATGAACATACTACCAAGTTGATCAGTCATGATGAGAATAGAGTCCAACCTCTGATTCACTTCCACATGGTCAGTGCCATACAGGCACAGGATGAATCACAGGTGACCACATTTCCACGTATGTTATAATCATTTAAAAAAATAAATAGAGGTTGAGTCACTTTGTAAAAACAGGATGAAAAACATGTAGTTGAATGAATGGGGTCTAGAAATAGACTTGGATTTTTGGAGTTAAATAATTAAAAAGGTACCAAATAAAAGACTTAATTATTGAAACATTCCCTTGAATCTTCGTAGGCTGTTCTTATCTTCTATGAGTTGGAGAACTGCTTTAGCGGCTTTCATAAAGTTCCTTATTAACTTACACTGACACTGAATTTTTAATGTCAGAGACTTTTCTTAACACTTTAAAGGCTAAATATAAAATATTATTTCAATTAAAAGGACAAACTCTGACAGATCTATATAGCTTTCAAGTTTAAAAAGTTAAATAGTTCTAAGACTTACAAAGGCCTCATTAGGGAGAATTGAGGGTTGATGTCACCTAATTAGTCCTGAAGGACTTCTGGATTTTGTCATGTAAATGGCAATGGCCTTTGTTAATGCTTAATTAGCTGCTCAGTCATTAAAAATAACTTTGATAATCTCCTGTACACCTGAAACTAATACAACATTGTTTGTTAATCAACTATATACTACAATATAAAACAAAAATTTAAAAAAAAACTTTTGATTTTGAAATGTTCTTTTATACAAATTCAGAAGAGTTGAGGCAGATTAAGAGAAACTACCGCATAGTTATTATTGATCATTTAGCATTATATGAATATATTTCTTCATTTGATGATGGTTGGTTTCTACAGAATACGAGAAACATTTATTTCATTGTCATTCTATTAATAATTGCATTCAAGGCTATTTTACAGATTTAAATTATTGCAGTTATCATCTTGACAATGTTTAATTTCCCATAATTTGACCAGGGTCTTCTGGTCAGGAACTTCAAAAACATTTTGAACCTGTGTGATACTCCAAAATAGTCTTCTTTAAAGCTCCTGGATTTTGAGCTTCCTGCCTAGCATGTGTCCCTGAGGCATTCAGTATTTTAGTCTAATCCCATGTCTTCCTAATGCTCATCGAACTAGGTTTCCAGAATTCTATTACCTGGAAAGATAGCAGATGCAGTGGGCCACAATGGCACTTGAAAATGACACTTTAATATCAGTCAGGGCAGTAGCCACTTTGAATCCCATGAGAAGAGTGAAAGAGTAGCAACCTGGAAAATCCTCACTAGTCCATTTTCAGACAGTCCTGTCTCTTTCTTCAGAATCATTCTACAATTTCTCTGAAGTTACAAGTGTGGCAGTTCATGTATGAATTTTGCAAAATGAAGTAATAGGCTCTGGTAGCTTATGAAATATGTTTTTTTGAATTTATAAGCCAATCTTGAATAGCAGTTGCTATTAGTATTTTAAATGTATTAGTATTTTAAATCTCAAGGTCTTTATTGAAACATGAAGCTTAGATGCTTCCATGGTTTTTCTGCTCACAGTTTAATATTTTACTTTTATTTCCTACGTTGAATCTGAGGTACTTTGTTGAGTTTCTTGGTTTGATAAATATTCTTCTAGAAGAGCTTTTACCCTAGTTTTGATTTAGAAATATCTAACGTGCTTTTACTTATTTGATAGGTCTTGTCTAGTATATCTTTATATTAAAAAGTATGGCTTTATATATTACTTAATAGTACAGAACTATGTTTATACTTTCTCTTAGATATAAAGTTGAAAGGCAAAGGCAAATGGGGGCTTGTTTCATTCATATTTAAAATTTTCGTCTGATAAAGAAGAAGAATAATGCATAGAACAAGATTACAGTGGACTGTTCGGACAGAACCAACATTTCAGCAAGAAGCAGTACTTCAAAATAATGACTACAAAGCTCAAAGAAGGCCCACTGAGAAAACTCAGACTTGATAATGTGACACAAACATGCCAAACCAGTGGAATAACATAGCTACACACATAAAACCTGTATGTTGGAGCAGGCATTATTGCAGTAGGTAAAATTGCCATAGCTGAAATGATTAGAAGGGATTATAGGCAGTCCAGAGAAATAAAATGAAAAGACTATAAACATTAGACTTTAATCTTGTGGTTCCAAGTTTAAGCCAGAATAGTAGTCAGGCAAAATTGTGGAACTATTGTGGGGAAAAATAATTTTTCTAAAATGCTTTTTCCTCAGTACAAGCCCCAGAATAAGAGATATTTTCCTTTCAATGGAGAATTGTTGACTTGAAAAAAAATACATACTGTACAACACATGAGCACTATAGATAGCGCATAATTATGGAGTTATATTTAACACAAGACAACATTTGAGTTGTTGTATTTCAGGTCATGGGAAAGATTTTTATAATTTGTATTTCAAAAGGAGAGAGGCATGCAAAGAAATAGAATGCTGACCTATCTAATTTTAAGTTCAGTTAACTTTGAAAAGAGTCTGTTGAATATTAAACAGGATTTAAGATTCTTTAAAACGTATTTTATTTAGAGCTAGAAATATCTGTGATTTTACGACTATATATTTCTTACTTGTGTTGAGTATTTTCATCCTAGCGAAATTCATAAACCTGTGCTTTAATAGCTAGGAGTTTCCATTGGAGTTGTCTTCCTCCTTATGTCTTCATGCTTTCTTGTGTGTGAAATATATTCTAAGGTTAAGAGACACTTCATTGTTCAATAGGAAGCTTGGCGAGAAAGAACAATGCTAGGATTTTAGTGACTTATGTTTGAATCAGATGTCTTCCACTAACTATGTGTGATCTTGACAAGTCTTTGGCCTTTTGCACCTCCATTTATTCATTTAAATGTGTTCAATTGGATTTCTAAGGTCTCTTTTTGTTTGAAAGTTCCATTTAAATTTCTCATGATTTAGGATTGCTGACATTTCAATATAAGTATGAAAGTCTGAGTATGGCATAAGAAAAATAATTTTTAGTTATCTGGAAGATACTAAGAGAAAGCCTTTAAATATTTCAGTGTAACTTGCAAATATGAGTGAGTTTTGAATGATGTTTCACCAATTCGCCTGCCTTTAACTCTATGATCCTTAATTGTACTTAACAGAAGCAAATAATTATTTATAAAAAGAATCATCTCTATATCTTTCTTTGAGACAGATAACAAGAACATTAAACAATCTATAATTTATGAATTAAAAAAACTAGTGACCGTTACTCTCAAAAATATCAGGACTGGAGAGAACTTCAAGACGGCAGAGGAATAAGACATGGAGATCACCCTCCTCCCAGCAAATACATCAGAAATACATCTACATGTGGAACAGCTCCTACAGAACACCTACTGAACGCTGGCAGAAGACCTCACACTTCCCAAAAGGCAAGATACTCCCCACTTACCTGGGTAGGGCAAAAGAAAAAAGAAGAAACAGAGACAAAAGAATATGGATGGGACCTGCACCTCTGGGAGGGAGCTGTGAAGGAGGAAAAGTTTCCACACACTAGGAAGACCCTTCACTGGTGGAAATGGGTGGGTGGTGGGGGCGAAGCTTCAGAGCCATGGAGGAGAGTGCAGCAACAGGGGTGCAGAGGGCAAAGCGGAGAGATTCCCACACAGAAGATTGGTGCTGACCAGCACTCACCAGCCCGAGAGGCTTGTCTGCTCGTCCGCTGGGATGGGCGGGGGCTGGGAGCTGAGGCTTCAGCTTCGGTTGGATCCCAGAGAGGGGACTGGCGGTGTGAACACAGCCTGAAGGGGGCTAGTGCACCACAGCTAGCTGGGAGGGAGTCTGGGGAAAAGTCTGGACCTGCCAAAGAGACAAGAGACCATTGCTTCAGGGTGCGCGAGGAGAGGGGATTCAGAGCACCGCCTAAATGAGCTCCAGAGACGGGCACGAGCTGTTGCTATCAGCGCGGACCCCAGAGACGGGCATGAAATGCTAAGGCTGCTGGTGCAGCCACCAAGAAGCCTGTGTGAAAGCACAGGTCATTATCCACACCTCCCCTCCCGGGAGCCTGTGCAGCCCACCACTGCCAGGGTCCCATGATCAAGGGACAATTTCCCGAGAGAACACACATGCGCCTCAGGCTGTTGCAATGTCATTCCGGCCTCTGCCGCCAGGCTCACCCCGCATTCTGAACCCCTCCCTGCCCCTGGCCTGAGTGAGCCAGAGCCCCCTAATCAGCTGCTCTTTAACCCCGTCCTGTCTGGGAGGGAACAGATGTCCTCAGGCGACCTACGTGCAGAGGTGGGGCTAAATCCAAAGCTGAACCCCAGGAGCTGTGCGAACAAAGAATAGAAAGGGAAATCTCTCCCAGCATCCTCACGAGCAGTGGATTAAATCTCCACAATCAACTTGATGTACCCTGCATCTGTGGAATACCGGAATAGACAATGAATCATCCTAAAATTGAGGCGGTGGACTTTGGGAGCAACTGGAGACTTGGGGTTTGCTTTCTGCATCTAATTTGTTTCTGGCTTTATGTTTATCTTAGTTTAGTATTTAGAGTTTATTATCATTGGTACATTTGTTTAATGATTTGGTTGCTGTCTTTCTTTTTTTTAATATATGTAGATATATATATTTTTTTCCTTTTTCTCTTTTTGTGTGTGTATGTGTATGTTTCTTTGTGTGATTTTGTTTGTACATCTTTGCTTTTACCATTTGTCCTAGGGTTCTGTCTGTCACTTTTTTTTTTTTTTTTTTTTTGCGGTACGCGGGCCTCTCACTGTTGTGGCCTCTCCCATTGCGGAGCACAGGCTCCAGACGTGCATGCTCAGCGGCCATGGCTCACGGGCTCAGCCGCTCCACGGCATGTGGGATCTTCCCGGACCGGGGCACGAACCCGTGTCCCCTGCATCAGCAGGCGGACTCTCAACCACTGCACCACCAGGGAAGCCCTTTAGTATAGTTTTTAACACTTGTTATCATTGGTGGATTTGTTTATTGGTTTGGGTGCTCTCTTCTTTCTTTTTTTACTACTTTTTATTTTTAATAATTTAAAAATTTTTATTATTTTAATAACTTTATTATATATATATTTTTTTCTTTCTTTCTTTATTTTTTTTCTCCTTTTTCTTCTGAGCTGTGTGGCTGACAGGGTCTTGGTGCTCTGGCCGGGTGTCAGGCCTATGCCTCTGAGGTGGGAGAGCCAAGTTCAGGACATTGGTCCTGAAGACATTGGAGACCTCCCGGCTCCACGTAATATCAAACAGTGAAAGCTCTCCCAGAGATCACCATCTCAACGCTGAGACCCAGCTCCACTCAATGACCAGCAAGCAACAGTGCTGGACATCCTATGCCAAAAAACTAGCAAGACAGGAACACAGCTCTACCCATTAAGAGAGAGGCTGCCTAAAATCATAATAAGATCACAGACACCGCAAAACACACCACCTGATGCGGTTCTGCCCACCAGAAAGACAAGATCCAGCATCATCCACCAGAACACAGGCAATAGTTCCCCCCAACTGGAAGCCTACACAACCCACTGAACCAACCTTAGCCACTGGGGGAAGACCCCCAAAACAACAGGAACTACGAACCTGCAGCCTGAGAAAAGGAGATCCCAAACACAGTAAGTTAAGTAAAATGAGAAGAGAGAGAAACACACAGTGGATGAAGGAGCAAGGTAAAAACCCACCAGACCAAAAAATGAGGAGGAAATAGTCAGTCTACCCGAAAAAGAATTCAGAGTAATGATAGTAAAGATGATCCAAAATCTTGGAAATAGAATGGAGAGAATAAAAGAAATATTTAACAAGGACCTAGAAGGACTAAAGAGCAAACAAACAATGATGAACCACACAATAAATGAAATTTAAAATTCTCTAGAAGGAATCAATAGCAGAAAAACTGAGTTAGAACAATGTATAAGTGACCTGAAATATAAAATAGTGGAAATAACTACCACAGAGCACAATACAGAAAAAAGAATGAAAAAAACTGAGGACAGTCTTAGAGACTTCTGGGACAACATTAAACACACCAACATTTGAATTATAGGGGTCCCAGAAGAAGAAGAAAAAAAGAACAGGACTGAGAAAATATTTGAAGGGATTATACTTGAAAACTTTCCTAACATGGGAAAGGAAACAGTCAGTCCAGTCCAGGAAGCGCAGAGTGTCCCATACAGGATAAATCCAAGGAGAAACATGTCAAGACACATATTAATCAAACTATCAAAAATTAAATACAAAGAAAAAGTATTAAAAGCAGCAAGGGAAAAACAACAAATAACATACAAAGGTATCCCCATAAGGTTAAGAGCTGATCTTTCAGCAGAAACTCTGCAAGCCAGACGGGAGTGGCAGGACATATTTAAAGTGATGATAGGAAAACCCTACAACCAAGATTATTGTACCCAGCAAGGATCTCATTCAGATTCAATGGAGAAAGTAAAGCCTTTACAGACTAGCAAAAGCTAAGAGAATTCAGTAAGACCAAACCAGCTTTACAACAAATCCTAAAGGAAATTTTCTAGGCAGGAAATACAAGAGAAGGAAAAGAGCAACAAAAACAAACCCAAAACAATTAAGAAAATGGTCATAGGAACATACATATCAATAATTACATTAAATGTAAATGGATTAAATTCTCCAACCAAAAGACATAGACTGGCTGAATGGATACAAAAACAAGACCCGTATATATGCTGTCTACAAGAAACCCACTTCAGACCTAGGGACGCATACAGACTGAAAGTGAGGGGACGGAAAAAGATATTCCATGCAAATGGAAATCAAAAGAAAGCTGGAGTAGCAATTCTCATATGAGACAAAAGAGACTTTAAAATAAAGACTATTACAAGAAACAAAGAAGTACTCTACATAATGATGAAGAGATCAATCCAAGAAGAAGATAGAACAATTGTAAATATTTATGCACCCAAAATAGGTGTACCTCAATACATAAATCATATGCTAACAGAAGTAAAAGGGGAAATTGACAGTAACACAATCAGAACAGGACTTTAACACCCCACTTTCACCAATGGGCTAGATAATCTAATATGAAAATAAAGAAGGAAATACAAGCTTTAAATGACACATTAGAGAAGATGGACTTAATTGATATTATAGGACAGTCCAATCAAAAACAGCAGAATACACTTTCTTCTCAAGTGCTCCTGGAACATTCTCCAGGATAGATCATATCTTTGGTCACAAATCAAGCCTTGGTAAATTTGAGAAAATTGAAATCATGTCAAGTATCTTTTCTGACTACAATGCTACGAGACTAGATATCAATTACAGGAAAAAATCTGTAAAAATTCCAAACCCATGGAGGCTAAACAATACACTATTTAATAACCAAGAGATCACTGAAGAAGTCAAAGAGGAAACAAAATAATACGTAGAAACAAATGACAATGAAAAGACGATGACTCAAAACATAATGGATGCAGCAAAAACAGTTCCAAGAGGGAAGTTTATAGCATTACAATCCTACCTCAAAAAACAAGAAACATCTCAAATAAACAACCTAACCTTATACCTAAAGCAATTAGAGAAAGAAGAACAAAAAAACCCTGAAGTTAGCAGAAGGAAAGAAATCATAAAGATCAGATCAGAAATAAGTGAAAAAGAAATGAAGCAAACGATAGCAAAGATTAATAAAACTAAAAGTCAGTTCTCTGAGAAGATAAAAAAATTGATAAACCATTAGAAAGACTCATCAAAAAAATGGATAAGATTCAAATCAATAGAATTAGAAATGAAAAAGGAGAAGTAACAACTGACACTGAAGGAAAAAATGGATCATGAGAGGTTACTACAAGCAACTGTAGGCCAGTAAAATGGACAACCTGGAAGAAATGGACACATTCTTAGAAAACCACAACCTTCTGGGACTGAACCAGGAAGAAGTAGAAAATAAAAACAGACCAATCACAAGCACTGAAATTGAGACTGTGATTAAAAATCTTCCAACAAACAAAAGCTCAGCACCAGATGGCTTCACAGGCAAATTCTAGCAAACATTTAGAGAAGAGCTAACACCTATGCCTCTCAAGCTCTTCCAAGATATAGCAGAGGGAGGAACACTCCCAAACTGATTCTACAAGGTCACCATCACCCTGATACCAAAACCAGACAAGGATGTCACAAAGAAAGAAAACTACAGGCCAATATCACTGATGAACATAGATGCAAATATCCTCAACAAAATACTAGCAAACAGAATCCAACAGCACATTAAATGTATCATACACCATGATCAAGTGGGGGTTATCCCAGGGATGCAAGGATTCATCAATATATGCAAATCAATCAATGTGATAAACTGTATTAAAAAAATTGAAGGAGAAAAACCATATGATCATCTCAATAGGTGCAGAAAAAGTTTCTGAGAAAATTCAACACCCATTTATGATAAAAATCCCTCCAGAAAGTAGGCATAGAGGGAAATTACCTCAACATAATAAAGGCCATATATGACAAACCCACAGCCAACATCATTCTCAATGGTGAAAAACTGAAACCATTTCCTCTAAGATAAGAAACAAAACAAGGTTGCCTACTCTCACCACTACTATTCAACATAGTTTTGGAAGTTTTAGCCATAGCAATCAGGGGAAAAAAATAAATAAAAGGAAACCAAATTGGAAAAGAAGTAGTAAAGCTGTTATTGTTTGCAGCTGACATGATACTATACATAGAGAATCCTAAGGTGCTACCAGAAAACTACTAGAGCTAATGAATGAATTTGGTAAAGTAGCAGGATACAAAATTAATGCACAGAAATCTCTTATATTCCTTTACAGTAATGATGAAAAATCTGAAAGAGAAATTAAGGAAACACTCCCATTTACCATTGCAACAAAACGAATAAAATACCTAGAAATAAACGTAGCTAAGGAGACAAAAGACCTGCATGCAGAAAACTATAAGCACTGAAGAAATTAAAGATGATACAAACAGATGGAGAGACATACCATGTACTTGGATTGGAAGAATCAACATTGTGAAAATCACTATACTACCCAATGCAATCTACAGATTCAGTGCAATCCCTCTCAAACTACCAATGGCATTTTTCACAGAAGTAGAAGAAAAAAATTTCACAATTTGTATGGAAACAGAAAAGACCCCGAACCACCAAAGCAATCTTGAGAAAGAAAAACAGAGCTGGAGGAATCAGGCGTCTGGTCTTCAGACTATACGACAAAGCTAAACTAATCAAGACACTATGGTACTGGCACAGAAACAGAAATATAGGTCAATGGAAGAGGATAGAAAGCCCAGAGATAAACCCACACACATATGGTCTCCTTATTTTTGATGAAGGAGGCAAGAATATACAATGGAGAAAAGACTGCCTCTTCAATAAGTGGTGCTGGGAAAACTGGATAGCTACATATAAAAGAATGAAATTAGAACACTCCCTAACGCCATACACAAAAACAAATTCAAAATGGATTAAAGACCTAAATGTTAGGCCAGACACTATAAAACTCTTAGAGGAAATCAGGCAGAGCACTCTGTGACATAAACCACAGCAACATCCTGTTTGACCCACCTCCTAGAGAAAAAAAAACAACAAAAATAAACAAATGGGACCTAATGAAATTTAAAAGCTTTTGCACAGCAAAGGAGACCATAAACAAGATGAAAAGACAACCCTCAGAATGGGAGAAAATATTTGCAAATGTAGCAACTGACAAAGGATTAATCTCCAAAATATACAGGCAGCTCATGCAGCTCAACATCAAAACAAACCAACCCAATCCAAAAATGGGCAGAAGACCTAAATAGACATTTCTCCAAAGAAGATATACAGATTGCCAATAAAGACATGAAGGGATGTTCAACATCACTAATTATTAGAGAAAGGCAAATCAAAATTACAATGAGGTATCACCTCATGCCAGTCAGAATGGCCATCATCAAAAAATCTACAAACCATAAATGCTGGAGAGGGTGTGGAGAAAGGGGAACCCTCTTGCACTGTTGGTGGGAATGTAAATTGATACAGCCACTATGGAGAACAGTATGGAGTTTCCTTAAAAAACTAAAAATGGGCTTCCCTGGTGGCTCAGTGGTTGAGAGTCTGCCTGCTGATGCAGGGGACGCGGGCTCATGCCCCGGTCTGGGAGGATCCCACGTGCCGCGGAGCGGCTGGGCCCGTGAGCCATGGCCACTGAACCTGCACGTCCGAAGCTTGTGCTCCACAATGGGAGAGGCCACAATGGTGAGAGGCCCGCGTACCACAAAAAAAATAAAACTACCATATGACCCAGCAATCCCACTACTGGGCATATACGGTGAGAAAACCATAATTCATAGAGAGTCATGTACCACAGTGTTCACTGCAGGTCTATTTACAATATCCAGGACATGGAAGCAACCTAAGTGTCCATCGACAGATGAATGTGTAAAGAAGATGTGGCACATATATACAATGGAATATTACTCAGCCATAAAAAGAAACGAAACTGGGTTATTTGTAGTGAGGTGGATGAACCTAGAGTCTGTCATACAGAGTGAAGTAAGTCAGAAAGAGAAAAACAAATACCGTATTCTAACACATATATATGGAATCTAAAAAAAAAAAAAAAAGAAGGTGTTGAAGAACATAGGGGCAGGACAGGAATAAAGATGCACTTGTAGAGAATGGACTTAAGGACATGGGGAGGGGGAAGTGTAAGCTGGGACGAAGTGAGAGAGTGGCATGGACTTATATATACTACCAAATATAAAATAGATAGCTAGTGGGAAGCAGCCACATAACACAGGGAGATCAGCTCGGTGCTTTGTGACCACGTAGAGCGGTGGGATAGGGAGGGTGGGAGGGAGACACAAGAGGGAGGAGCTATGGGGATACGTGTATATGTATAGCTGATTCCCTTTTTTATAAAGCAGAAACTAACACACCATTGTAAAGCAATTATACTCCAATAAAGATGTTAAAACAATATCAGAATTATTTGGCTTTCTACCATTTTTAATCTACAGCTATATATTGTAAGGAAGTCTAGGTAAACACTGTGAAAGTCTTTGGGGCTAGACATAAGAATTGAAGAATGTATAAAGTTCTAATGAATCAGAAACAAATTCCATGGCAAGATATGTGTCCTATGTCTTCTTTTGCTTAAGAAATAAAACTTTATATTTTCTGCAGGTCAATAATTAGGTATAATAAGTTTGTAGGACTTAAACGACTACAGTATTGTTTTCAATTGGGTCACAGAATGAGGTAAAGGAAATTAAAAGTTTGAGTTTGTCTTCTATGGGAAAGAGTCCTGGTTCTGGGAGCCAAATTGGACTCAGTGAGAGAAATGAAAGTATACATTTTCCTCCTGATATATAGATTACTAAAACCCAAGAGAATAGCCAGTTGCTAGAAAGAAAAGACTAAGCAAGAAAAAGTTCCAAGTTTCATAAATTTTGAAACTGATATTATTCTAATTGATCAAATTCCTTGGTATACAAAAGAGGTTATTTAGACTGAATGAAAACCAAGTGAATTCTTACAGGATAATAGGTAAATCATGGCCAAAAAAGTGTTATTGAGAATTAAAGAGAAAGACAAAGCCCACTAAAAATGTGAAACCTCAAAAGAAGTTAAGCACATTAGAAAAGAAAAATGTTTCCAAGACATAAGTAGGATATTCAAGAGGAAAGTCTCAGAAATCCAGTGGGAACGATGAATAAAAAAATGTCTGGTAGATTTTTCTGCACACTTTTCAGTTAAATATAAAGACAGTGACCTATGTGGCCATTAGAATATTCTTCTAAGTAATTCTCCTAGTGTTTTAAACTGCCACCATAACTTGCAGATAATAACACTGTCGTTTAGAGGAGGACCCAGTTTTCAGTAGTAAGAGTAAAAAAATACTTGTAAATGAAGCAGTCTTGGCAACTTCAATTTTGATTACTTTTAGGATACCTTATCAGTGTCTTTCCAGATATTGTGAAAAACAATTGGACATTTTGAAAGCCATCTTTTTCTGAGACTATGAATACAAATCCTTCTTGGAATAAGTCACATGTTTTATTCTTAACATACTATACTATATCCCCAAGGGGTACGAGCCAGGACAAAAAGCAGTAAATTTGAGGGATTCATGAGAAAATTATATACATAAAATAATAAGAGATCTATCTTAAAACTCCAAAATGGAATGAAAGATTAAAAAAAAAAATTTTTTTTTGGCTGACTCTGGAAGTGGAGATATTTGTCAAAAATTTCCCCCTATCTTCTTCTCCCTATTTAGGAGACAGTAGCAGTATGAACTGTAAGACTGTAGGAATGTGTAGGAATATTCCATGTGAATGAGATGTTAATCTGGAGAACTGCATACTGACCATTTTAAATCTGCATATTTCTTGAGTGACAATATTAGACTTATTGAGTGACAAGATCAATGCCAGTTTAAACACAGACCCCCTTGAATTTTTATTACCTGACAACTACCTCCTGAAAAGAACCCCAGTTTATACCTCATAAGAACAGTTCTACAACATACAAAAACTTATGGGATGCAGCTAAAACAGTCCTTACAGGGAAATATATATCTATAATTACCTATAGCAAGGAAAAAGGATGATCTTAAATCAATAACCTAATCTTTCTTCTTAAGAAACTAAAGCAGAGCAAGCTAAACCAAATAAAGCAGAAGGGGGGAAAATAATAAAGATTAGAACAGAAACAAATGAAACAGAGAATTGAAAAACAGAAGAGAAAATCAACAAAACCAAAAGTTGATTCTTTGAAAAGATCAATGAATTTGACAAACATTTAGCTCGTCTGAGCAAGAAATAGATGACTCAAATTACTAAAGTCAAGAATTAAAAACAAAGGCTATTCACCTTACAGAAATAGAATTATAAATGAATACTATGAATACTTGTATGTCAACAAATGAGATAATCTAGATGAAATGAACAAATTCTTAGAACGACATAAACTACTGAAACGAATGCAAGAAGAAATAGAAAATCTGAATAGGCTGATAACACAAAAAAAATTAATTAGTCAACAAACAATTCTCACAAGAAAAGTACAGGCCCAAGTGGCTTCACTGGTGAATTTTACCAAATATTTAAATAGAAATTAATACCAATACTCACAGACATATCCAAAAAATAGCAGAGGAGGTAATACTTCTTAACTCATTCCTTGAGGCCTGTATTAACTCTCATACCAAAACCAGACAAAGACATCACAAGAAAGACAAACTACAGACAAATATCCCTTATGAATATAGATGCAAAATTCCTCAGGAAAATACTAGAAAACTGAATCCAGTAACACAAGAGGAGGATTATACACAATGACCAAGTGAGATTTAGTCCAGGAATGCAAGGTTGTTTTAATACACAAAAGTCAATCAATGTAATATATTATGTGAATATAATACAGAACAAAAATCACATGATTATCTAAGTATACTTCCTATCAAAATCCTAGTTGTCTTTTTTGCAGTAATTGACAAGTTGATCCTAAAACTCATATGGAAATTCAAGAGAACTGGAATATCCAAAACAATACTGAAAAAGAAAAATAAAGTTGGAGGACTCACACTTCCAATTTCAAAACCTACTATAAAGCTACAGTAATTAAAACAGTGTGGTACTGGCATAAGTATATTCATATTGCTTAATGGAATAGAATCAACAGTTTAGAAATAAACCCTTAAGTTTATAGTCAATTGCTTTTGACAAAGGTGCTAAGATAACTCAATGAGGAAAGAACAGTCTTTTCCACAAATTGTGCAAGGATATCCAGTTGCAAAAGAATGAATTTGGACTCTTATGATACACCATATACAAAAATTAACTCAATGTGCTTCATAGACCTAAATGTAAGAGCTAAAATGATGAAACTCTTAGAAGAAAACAGACGCAAAAATATTTGTGACCTTGGATTAGGCAACAGTTTTTTAGATATGATATCAAAAGCACAAGCAACGACAAAAAAATAGATAAATTGAGCTTTATCATTTGGAACTAGTATTCATGATATAGAAAGAATTCTTACAACTCAATGAAACAAAGAAATGTAATTTATTTTAAAAATGTGAGAAATATTTTTCTCCAAAAGAAATACAAAACTGTCCATAAGTACATAAAAATGTTCAAAATCATTAGTCATTAGTTAAATGCATATCAAAACCACAACAAGATACCACTCTGCATTTGTTCAGATGGTTATAATAGAAAATGGAAAATAACAGGTGTTGATACAGATGTGGAAAATCGGAAGCCTCATGCACTGTTGGTAGGAATGTTAAATGGTGAAGTCCTTTGGTAACAGTATGGTAGTTTTTCAATATATCTATTTTTATGCCAGTACCCCCTACCCTTCCTTCCTGCATTCCTTGGTCCCTCCCACTCTCTCTTCCTTTTTCACTTCTTCTCTCCTTTCCTTTTGGATTATCTTTTACTGGATTTTAGAATCAAGGTTTGCTACCTAGTAAAATAGACTAGAGGAATTTTCTTTTTCTATAATTCAGAGTAGTTTAATAAATATGAAACATTTGTTCTTTAAGGTGATATACAATACAGCCATGAAAACTATTTGAATTGGTAAAAAGATTTTATATTTCTAAAATCCTCTGTGATTATTAGTTTGGCCAGATTTTCTCATTTTTCTTAAGTCAGTTTCTTATGTTCATCCTTCTACTTCTGTCTTTTGTTTTTCAATAATTTCAGCTTTCTTTTTATTGATGCCATTATTTTTCTTGTTTTGGTTTACTATAATTTTTTTAACTGTTTGTCAAAGTGAATATTTATTTCACATTAAGTTGTTTTTATTTGATAATAAAGGCTTTTCAACTATCATCAGAGTCTTATTTTAGTTGTGCCATATGAACTAGTATAATGTTTCTAAGTACTTCTGAAATAATTTATAATTTGTTTTTCTCTTGGATTATTGAAAATTTTTAATTTTTAAAATTCAAAAAGTTTTTAACATCTTTATTGGAGGATAATTGCTTTACAATGGTGTGTTAGTTTCTGTTTTATAACAAAGTGAATCAGCTATACATGTACATATATCCCCATATCTCCTCCCTCTTGAGTCTCCCTCCCACCCTCCCTATCCCACCCCTCTAGGTGGTCACAAAGCACTGAGCTGATCTCCCTGTGCTATGTGGCTCCTTTCCACTAGCTATCTATCTTACATTTGGTCACTACCAAATATATGCCCATGCCACTCTCTCACTTCGTCCCAGCTTACCCTTCCCCCTCCCCGTGTCCTCAAGTCCATCTCTACATCTGCGTCTTTATTCCTGTCCTGCCCCTAGGTTCTTCAGAACCATTTAAAAAAAAAATTTTTAATTTATAAAATTTTTATCCTTTAATATAAGCTTTTATTGGATTATATTTAAAGAATGAGACCTACCTATGAAATATATCCTTTTTAAAACTTCTAGAATTTTTAAAATGTTATGTAAAATTGATGTATATTTTCTATGAACATAAGAATAAATGCTCTCTGTTTTTAATGTACTATTTTATATATACATATATCTTCAAGCAGTTAATTGAATTAATTAAATAATTAATATTCTTGATATTTTAACTGCTCACTCTGTAAAATTCTGGAAAAGATATAATATTTTCCTATAATTATATTTTAATCAAGTTAATCTTTTTATCCCAGTTCTTAATTTTTTTAAATTTTCATGCTTCTTGTTGCTTAAAAAATATTACCATTTTATCTTTTTGATGAATTATATCCTTTGCCAATATGTAACAATGTCCCCTTTTTCTATTTCAATGTCATTAGCTTTAAATTTTACTTTATCCAATATTAATTAATTATGAATATCAAATATTAAATATCTAATCTTTTAAATCTGTTTGCATTTACCCCTTTTTTAGTTTTGATAGTCCATTGTCACTGATTTGGATGTATTTTTCAAAAACAACAAAGAGCTGCTTTAAAAATAAAACAGTTTGATTATCTGCCTTTTGGTAGGAGAAAGCAACCTTTTACTATTTATTGAAATGGTTGAAAGGCTTGCTTATATTTCTTCTATCTCATTTTATTTTTGCTGTTATTTTATTTTTGTTTACTTAAAAATTTTCTGGTTTGATCAAGTTTTAGTTAATTCTTTTTTCCTTCTTACATATTTGAAGTTTCATGGCTGTCAAATTTGTTGGTATAAGGCATTCATTCATTGCCAAATTAAAGGTCAATTATATTCTCACCATTGAGGGTACATGGTGAACAAGAGAGTTAAGGTGTTTGCTGTCATGAACTTTATATTCTGGTGGAGGCTGACAGATTATCAACCAATCAACAATAAGTAATCACTTAATATACAAGAAAATATAAGATAAATACAGTGTAGAGAAATCAAATAGCAAAATATAATAGCAAGTGACTGGGAGGCTTCTTAGAAGTATCATTTCAGTTTTGCCATCTTCCATGCTCTGGCAGGTGCCTCTTAAAAAGGCACAGTCACCATCTTCTCAGAATTCCCAATGCTTTTCCCTTTGCCTTTCTAGATAAGTTTACACAGACACATGTACAGATTTTTATTTTTTTTCTCATTTTAACATAATGTACATATGGAACTTGCATTGGGGAAAAGAGAACATATGTGTTTCAGTAAGATTAATTTTTTTCCTTCAGCAGAACTGAATGTTTTTCCACTCTGACATTTCATTAATTTTGCTTCAAGGAAAAGAAATGAGTCGACTGAAAGTGGAAAAAATGATAGTAGTAGCATATTGTGGTAATATATTTATTTCATGTCAAATTAAATCAATAAAAGATGTTAAGATTATCTTGTAATACTTCCATAATTTTGTGGATATTTTGAAGATTTTTTTCAAGAAAGTTGGCCAACAGCTGATTTACACCATAGTTGCAGAATGCTGATGGATATCACATCTTCTGATTGTGACAAAATATTATAATTTTGAGAGAATAAAATGCATTAAGATCAAAGCAGTACTATTAATTTACTTCAGGTTCAAAATTTCTCTACCTAGCCCTACAAGACATAAGAATCTTGGACAATTGAGACTTTCATTTCATCATTAGTAAACCTTAATTTATTTTTATATTGTTTGCAATAGAGTGTTAAACAATACTTTCAAAGTCTTAACTATTCATTTTCCAGATAGTTATCATTAATAATTCAGTTTTTATGGAAAGCTGGTTTTCTTAACCCTTTAAAAAATCACTGGGATGTTTTCAAGAGTACAATAACATAAGAGTAATTAAAATTATCTTAAACTCTTACTTGACTAGAGCTACTTCAGACACATTTTTGTGTGTCTGTGCAGCTCTAAGAGAAAATCCATATTTGGCTTTATTTGTTATATTACATGATAGTTGGTTTGATGTTATTTAAAACTGAGATACTAAGCACTTACTGGGTTTTTGATTAGTAACTGGCAAACTTCAAAAGGCCTGGATATTTGGTTTGGATAAAACTTGATTAGTTTGGATGGCTATTCAGATTTCCCCCCAAATCTCCTAGGGCCTCTTTCCAGGTCTTCCCTGTCTGAATATTTCATTCTTCACCCATCTCCCAAGAGACTGAATTTCATGTTTTTAGGACTGCAGTTCCTAGTTAAATATTCTTGAAGCCTGTCTTTATAAAGATTCACAGGTCATATGACCAACTATTTTTTAGAACCTTTATATTCATCATCTTTATACATAGATAATTTTCTTTTCCTATTATCAGAATCATGGACTTTTAGAACTATATGGGAAGATTTGAGATCATCTAATCAATTCTAGTTATACATGTTAGGAAAATGAGTTTTCTAAGGTCCTTTAAATATGTAAGCTCAGTTGTTAAATGGAGTACAAGTAGTTCAAATAAGACTGTTGTAAGTGATAAATCAGATAATATACTAAAGACATCTGGCCATATTAGGCTACACTCACGTACACAAACACACGCCTTTTACTTTTCTTCCTTCTTTTCACATAGAGTGAGTTAGTGGATAAACATGGACTGGACTCTACCTCATGGATCCTCTTTTGACTGCAATTCCTAAAATCCTCTTCCTTATTTCTCTCCTGATCTAGAACCATTTCCTCTTTTTTTCCTTTTCCTTTCCATGATATTTATTTTTCTCTTTGCCTCTTCAATCTTTGCCTTTCTAGTCACATGGGTTTTTTACCCATATATTGTTTTCTGGGATTAATAGCCAGAATTTCAAGAATGCCATCAATATTATATATTGTTCAGCTCTTAATAATCCATCTCAAAGAGATGAGCAGAAGGATGTAAATTATATACTATGTGATTTTTATGTTCAAAGATATTCCATATAGAAATTATATGTGTTATAGAGATCATTGATAAGCAAATATTTTCCTTTTGATTAGAGTTACTGATTGTAGAATATTTTCTATGTATCAGCTACTATGTTAAGCCCTTTGTACAATCATTTTTATAATCCTCATAGGTTTCTAATGAAATGCATATTTCCTCAGTTTGGAACATTCTGCCTCCTGATTGTCACACAGGAGGATTTTCCTCTGGTTTCGCCTCAAAAATCTCCTCCTCAGAGATGCTTCCACAATATCTCATCTGAAGAGTGTCCCAGGCTCTCCTTAACACATCATTTACTTTTACTTCTTACTACCTATCATATAAATATATAAAATTATCTTAGTTGCTTTCTTGTTATTGTTTTCCCTGCCCTGACAACTGTAATTTAAGCCCCATGATATCATAAATCTTGTCTGTCTTGTTCATTGCTGAATTTCTAGCACCTAGAATGGTGCCGAGTACAAATGGATGTTCAATAATTATCAAATGATTTCATGTTACTTCAACTGAACCATATCTAGTAAGGCTGATTAACTTACGCAAATTACAGAGCTAGTGAGGGGCAGAATCGGCTGTCATACCCATGTTTCCACCATTTCAAGATCCATGTTCCTCACCACAACCTTTGATTGCTCTCAGACTATCTTTGGATTCTACCTGAAAAAGAAAATGAAAACAAAATCCATTACATTCTTGTGTGTGCCAAGTCAGGGTCACACACTTTCAAATATTCTAGACAAAATTATTGCTAAACAGCCATGCATGTTTTCCAGATTCTCATATTTATTACAGATATATTGTAATGATTTAGTCATTAATGGGACATTCATTTCTTCCTTTACTTATTAGGAAATTTCAAGGAGATCCTTTCGATCCTTTTTTCATATTGTGATCTAAGACTGTGACCAGCTTTTGAACTTCTCTTATGTTTATTCATTCAGTACTCTGTAGCCTACAAAATAAATTATAGTAGTTCATTGGTCCAAGAATTTTTGCACTTAATGTTTATGACATACATTATCAGATCTGACCATGGCATTTGAATAATTTGTGAGGTACCCAAGCTTCCAGTACCCTTAAAATAGTTTCTGATTTATTGTTATGACAGTCTGGGAGCTGGAATTTATTGGTATTATGTTTTCAACATCACTGGTACCACCATGTTATTACCCAAAGAATTAAGATTTCAGTCCTTGAAGGAGAAAAATGTTGGCATTTCCTTCTCTATAATTCATCCATGAATGAGCATCAACTATTTATGAGGAGAAGGAAGAAATTAGAACTGTTATCTTTTATCGTTAACTGAAAACAGAAAGATACATTATTTGTTGTTTAAAGGGATTTTCAGTAAATACATTTGTTTTATATTTTGCTAAGTTGTTTTTTAAAATGAAAATTATGTCATAGAAGCAATTTTATTTTGAGAGCCTTTTAATAGGTAAAATAGAGAAGTTTATTAATGATTAGATATAGATATATAAGAAAGTTAAGTATACCAAATAAAGCAGTTTAAATCTATCTTATTCAAAATATTGGGGTGAAAGAAACTCAGAAGACATGTAATTCCAGCTACTCAATTATATAAATGTTTTCAATTGGATTGCTAGAAAAAGATTTTAAATGTCATCTAAAAATAAAGGTTGTAAACAAATTACCTTTTAATCTCCTTTTCTGAAAACTGATTGATTTTATATAAAAGTTTCATGAAGAAAATATTTTGGTATATGCTATTACATCATTGTTTTCACATAATTTGTGGTTACTATAGGTAGACTCTGTTAAGGAAGACACAGGCTAAAGTCTACCTACAGGAAATAAAAATACAAGAAGTTGAAAGAGGCTTCTACTTTATCAAGATAGTCATAATCCTGGAACACAGAACATTCAGAAAGATTTAAAGTTTACATTTTACTCTAATTGATATTGAGATTTTTCCTCAAAATATTTTTAAATTTTAAAAATCTGTATATATTTTAACTGTTTTAAATGAAACTAATGATATATTGTTGAAAACATACATGGAAAACATTTGAAGTATAGCTTTATGATGTAGCATATTAGAGTATTCTGGGCTTACGTGGCTTTCTAAAATAATTTACAATTCATTAAACTGATTTTACTATGGAAATTTTTTTTACTTGAACCCCTATTCTTTGATTTTTCTAAAACATATTTGAGAGGTCAATGTTACTACTTAGTGCCTATAATTATATTTCAACATTGTGAGGTCTGCCTCTTTGTAAGGTCAGCCGTAGTATTTTATGATTATTCCTGATGAAAATGTTATTTGATATATTTCATTTCTTTTGTAAACTAGTAGCTTTTCCTAGTAGTAATATGACTTTAATTTATTTAAGTACAAGAAGATATATGTTTGCCAGCATAAACCTGAGAAAGCCAGCCATCCGGGACTTGTTTTAAAAGCAGAGTGCTCATAGAGGCTATAGTAGAATTAAGGCCAACCAAAGTAATTTTCATTAGTTTTCTTGGTTCACCTGTATTTAAATAGTAGCCAAACCAACTTTGTTTGTAGAAGTATTTGTAAAAACTGTTATGGCTCACTATGGGACCAGCTCTTTCAAAGTGCCTCAATGATGATGTAGGAGATTCCAGGTTATTTGGGATAAATTTGTTTAAACTGCTTATCTTGACAAGGATACTCTCTTTAAGCTGAAGAGCCTATCTCTCTACCCATGATTGTCCGAAAATCTACTCTTTGCACTTACATCTATAATGCTCAATGTTGAATGTATGCATATTGAAATATTTCTCCATTATGTCAGTAATATTTAGATGTTAAGTGTGGGTACTGTTGGAAGTTCTCTTAAATCATAAAGGTGCTTGGAGATGACATGCAAACTAAGTTAGTTTTAATAAAAAGTTTAAACACTATAAATATTTGGTTTATTATCCTGATACGTGAGGGGAATCTGTACGCAAAGTGGATCACTTACAGCTTTCACTGAAATTAAAGTTTTAAATTTACCTGTTTAATTTACCTTAAACATTACCTGTGCATTTCATAGAATTACAAGGTATACCTAAATGAGGTAGAACAATATTGATATTAACTTGTGATTCTCCAATTTTTTTTTTTTTTTTTTGGCGGTGCGCGGGCCTCTCACTATTGTGGCCTCTCCCGTTGCAGAGCACAGGCTCTGGACGCGCAGGTTCAGCGGCCATGGCTCATGGGCCCAGCCGCTCCGCGGCATGTGAGATCTTCCCAGACCGGGGCACGAACCCGTGTCCCCTGCATCGGCAGGCGGACTCTCAACCACTGCGCCACCAGGGAAGCCCTGATTCTCCAATTTTATTTTGACTTGAGTCAAAATTTTATTCTGACAATATATGGGAAAAGTAAATAACTGAGCTAAAAATGGTTATGATAAAACTTTGGTGTTCAGGAATATGTTGCTTACAGTAGTGTTTCTTTTTTTTTTAAAGAAGATTTATGTATTCATACAAATTGAATAATCTAAAATAAAAGGAAGGCTTAATGATTTTTCTTAAGAAAAATTTCTAAAGCTGAAATTCTAAAAAAGCTTTTTTCCTCTTTTTTAATTGAAGTATAGCTGATGTACAATATTATATGTTAACAGGTGTACAATATAGTGATTCACAATTTTTAAAGGTTATGCTCCATTTATAATTATTACAAAATATTGGCTATATTCCCCGTGTTGTACAATATTTTCTTGTATTATTTTATGCATAATAGTTTGTACCTCTTAATCACCTACCCCTATATTGTCCTTCCCTACTTCCCTCTCCTTACTGGTAACCACTAGTTTCTTCTCTGTATCTGTGCGTCTGCTTCTTTTTTGTTATATTCACTAGTGTGCTGTATTTTTTAGAGTCCACATATAAGTGATATTGTACAGTATTTGTCTTTCTCTGGCTTATTTCACTTAGCATAATACCCTCCAAATCCATCCATGTTGCTGCAAATGGCAAAATTTCATTTTTCTTTTTATGGCTGAGTAGTATTCCACTGTAAATATATACCACATCTTCTACATCCATTTATCTGTTAATGGACACTTAGGTTGTTTCCATATCTTGGCTATTGTAAATAATGCTGCTATGAACATTGGGGTGCATGTATCTTTTCAAATTAGAGTTTTTGGTTTTTTTCGGATATATACCCAGGAGTGGAATTGAAGCAGGGGACAAATCAGAATCATTTATGGAAAATCTCAATGTACATCTTTATACACAAAAAAACTTAAACCAGAGCCATAAATGAGAGCAAGGCCTTCGGAGGGAAACAGACCTGGCTTTGATTTTTAACCTTGTGCCTTACTAAAAATATAAAGCTGGATAATTTTCTCAAAGCCAGATCACAAACTTAAAAGCCTACAATGACCCAGCAAAACTGAAATGAGAAATTGGCAGGATGGGGACTTGGTGATCTGGATGTCTGTGCCTCATCCAAACTGGAAGTCACTTGTTTCCATGCTCAGTGTTACTAGATCTTTTGATTTCCAAGAGAAGGTGGATATATGTATTTCTGTGTTCAATCCTCTGGTTTTTAAGTTTGGCAAGTAATTAAAATATTCTAAAAATACATCTTTGGCTGAGATTCATCCTGTGGGCACCAGATTGTGTTGTATACTTTCATATTAATCAAATAAACTTTTATTTATTTCCTCATAAGGAAGAGGATTTTTGTGAAGATTAATGAGATGTTAAAGTTCCTGACATGTTGCAGATCTTTAATAATGGTTGGTTCCCACTGAACTTTCCTACTCAGTTTTCAACTTCTTTTCCCTTATCAGTAGAAACAGTTAATAAAAGCTGCATCTATTGTGCAGTTTTTAGCTTTTGTGTTTATTATGAGATATGGATTTAGCTTTTGTATTTAATACTCTGTGTTTAACTATTCAAAACTATCAAACAGAAAGTATGTTTCCTTTATCAACTTTTGGAAAAAATATTTTCACAAGGTGTCTACATAAATGGAAAAGGCATGGTTTATATAATTACTTAAGCGACTTTAAAGATCCATGAAGTATTCCTTGGCAGATTCTTCCAATCCTTATGGTTACTTAATATCCATATGACAAGAGACATATACATGACAACATTAAGCCACTATTAAAGATAAATGAAAAAAGTTAAAGAAATGCATGAAGATATAGACACCATAATATTAATAAAAGTTTTCCCATTCTGGTGATTTTTACTTCCTTTATATTTGTGTGTCTCTTTTCAAAGTTTTATGTTGTGTAAATATTATTGATATAATTAGATGAAATAATAAAGCTATTTCATCTAGATAAAGAAATATGAATGAGAACTATTTTAGAAAAATAGATCATAATGTATTTTCTATTTGTAATATAAAAGTATTTAATTCACTTTCACTTGAATTAAGCTATAGTTAAAGGAATTGAAGTGAAACTTAAACTGTCGGAGTAGAATAAATATATTTTTGTTCAAGTGATCTTAATTACAAAAAGATGTGTCTAAAAGTAACAGGATATATATTATTAAGCTATTTTTAAAAAGAAAAAAAGAGGATACACTATATTCAGAGGAACCACTGGATGATTAGGTTGTAATAGTGAATCATTATGTGTGATAAATGTAACTATGACAACCCCTCTGGTCAAATAAATGAACTTCTTTTCAAGTAGTCCTCTCTTCTGAAATTTTTCTCATGAATACTATCCATAATATACTTTTTAGATCCAGGAATTTCCTTTGTTACTTTATTCTCTTTGGCTTCTCTCTTGCATTTATCTTTATTGATTACTCATGTCTTGGTACTCCTATCCTTTAATTTCCATCATGTAATAAATTTCTAGTACTTCTCCTTTCAATTTCAGCTGTTGTGGTCAGGCTGACTTCCTGACTGTCCTACAAACCCACTTGAGTTCATTTATATGTCAGGTAAAAGATTTATTGTTTTTAACCATGGGCCCTGTTAAGATTTACAAAACAATAACATAACCAAAACCCAAGATTATTAACTTTTAAATTAATTGTAAAACTTGAAAGAAACCCTTCAGGCAAGAAGATGAGTTAATATTTTAGAAATTATGTACCAAGGACTACATTGGTACTTAATAAATAACTAATAGACATTTAGTATTTGTTGAATAAATGAAAACAAGTTATATAAAAACCATGCCATAAAAGGAGGGAAGTTACCCTCTTCTTATATTGCTTTAGAATAAATACAATGTATTATTTCCATCAAGAGGACCTTAGTATGGTGTCCCATACATAGGAAGGAATAAGAAGTAATGTAGAATGTTTCTCTGGTCTATCTGGTTTTGGGGTTCCTGAGGCTTTTGTCTTTGATAACATTAGATATCTTTCAAAAATAAATGGTTGTGCCCTGTTGAAAAATGGGCAGAAGAACTGAAAAGACATTTTCCCAAAGAGGACATGCAGATGGCCAACAGGCATATGAAAAGATGCTCAACATCGCTAATCATCAGGGAAATGCAAATTAAAACTACAATGAGATATCACCTCACACCCGTCAAAATGACTATCATCAAAAAGAACACAAATAACAAATGCTGGTGAGGATGTGGAGGAAAGCGAACCCTTGTGCACTGTTGGTGGGGATGTAAATTCATACAGCCACTGTGGAAAACCATATGGAAGTTTCTCAAAACTAACAATTGAACTACCATATGACTCAGCAATTCCACTCCTGGGTATATATCTGAAAAAACCAAAAACACTAATTTGAAAAGATACATGCACCCCAGTGTTCATAGCAGCATTATTATTATTATTTATTATTATTATTTTTTTGCGGTACACGGGCCTCTCACTGTTGTGGCCTCTCCAGTTGTGGAGCACAGGCTCCGGACACGCAGGCTCAGTAGCCATGGCTCAGCCACTCCGCGGCATGTGGGATCTTCCCGGACCGGGGCACGAACCCGTGTCCCCTGCATTGGCAGGCGGACTTTCAACTACTGCGCCACGAGGGAAGCCCCATAGCAGCATTATTTACAATTGTTTAGATATGGAAGCAACCTAAGTGTCCATCAACAGATAAATGGATAAAGAGGATGTGGTGAATACACACACACACACACACACACACGCGTGCGCGCAATGGCATACTACTCAGTCATGTTACAACAACATGGATGGACTTGGGAGAGTTATGCTAAGTGAAATAAGTCAGACAGAGAAAGAAAAATACTGTATGATATCATTTATACATGGAATCTAAAAAATACAACACACTAGAGAATATAATAAAAAAAGAAGCAGACTCACAGATATAGAGAACAAACTAGTGGTTACTAGTGGAGAGAGGGGAGGGGGGAGGGGCAACATAGAGGTAGGTGATTAAGAAGTACAAACTATTAAGTATAAAATAAGCTACAAGTATATATTGTACAACACAGGGAATATAGCCAATATTTTATAATAACTATAAACAGAGTATAACCTTTTAAAATTGTGATTCACTATATTGTACACCTGTAACTTACATAATATTGTACATCCACTATACTTTTATAAAAAAAATTATTGTAAAGCTTATCTGAACTGAGAAAAGGTAAAACTGACCAGTTAGAGTGTTCTGGTTCCACAGCTTTAAATGATGTTATACCATTCTAAAACTGTTTGGTGCTGAAAATATGTTCAACTTCAGTTTATACTTGTTGACTTTTTCTTATATTGATAGATTAGATGAAAAGGAAAGGTCAAAGATGGCAAAGTTGGTCAGCACATACTTCAACTAGAATTGAGCATGTGAGTACGAAAAATATCAGCTGTCATTCTTGGAAACAGAACTAACTGTGGTATTTTAAGAGGTGCATTCAGATTGAATCAATAATGACAGCAAAATCTTATTTCAAATTTAGTTTTATTTACAACTACACTTTTACATTTAATTCTTCTCTGATTTCTGTATTTTTTGGGGGGTCTTTCCTTAGTTAATTTAATTATTATGCTTCTCTTGTTGCTTCTTGCAGGGAACTTTTATGAATGATCTAAATTCTGATTTTCAGTGCATACTGTGCTCTTTAGAAAGGTTGGATTAATGTGTGTTATATTTTCTCTCTTTCCATTTCCTGAAGCTTACTATTTTAAAAGTTTTTGCAGCTAGAGAATCTAATGATAAATCACCTTACTTATGAGTAAATTTAACAAATGTTGGCTGGTGGTAATAACCCATTAGTTATTAATGATAAAATGTAGAGAATATACACCTGTATCATAAATGCTCACTGAATTGAGAACGATACAGTCCTGAGATTCTTACAACTATATTTATTAAAGTGTCAAGTAATAAGAATCCCAGTATGAAAAATGTATTACTTAATTCCATAAGAAATACAAGTTGAAACAAACAATTTTGTATGGCCTAAAACATCTGTCATTAATAGAGGCTATAATGATTTTTAACTAGCTATATTAGTCTTTTACTGTTAGTTAAACAGAGTTTCTAGAAATTAAAATGACAAAAAGGAGACTTACATTGCCACAAATTTATGTTAATTAGTATCTAATGAAAATCTTTCATTTTTCAATGCCAAAATATCTGAGCCAAGCTTAAGAGATTTTTAGCCATGATTAGATTATTTTCCAGTCATAAAATGTGTCAAACTGTAACTTGTGTTTATTAATATAGCTCTCATTTTTTATAAACTAGAATAAAGTCTATGTAAAATAGCAAGTAATTTAAAAAGCTAAATATAAATCTATAAACTTTGATTTGGAATTTCATTTGGATCTTATTTCTTAAAGCCAAATAAACTCACACATCATAGATTTTAGAATTTATTAAATACGAGTCTAAAATTGGACAGCTTTTTGATTCTCTATTGAATAATCCAGGTCTCAAAGTAATCTATGTGAGAAAAATATGGACTTTTTGAAACACTATGAAAGCTTTATGAAGGTTTATTTTCCAAGAGGAAGTAACCGAATTTGACCTTGTGTATTTAGTTGGCTGAGCAATATTTAAGATACATTTCCATCCTCATAAAGATGTATCACATTAAAAAGTCCAACTTTTTGCCAGGGGTGGGATGGTGGTGGGATGAATTGGGAGATTGGGATTGACATATATTCACTAATATGTATAAAATAGATAACTAATAGGAACCTGCTGTATAAAAAAATAAATAAAATAAAATTCAAATAAATAAATTGTAAAACAAATAAAAAAATAAAAAGTACAACTTTTTTGACAATTAGCTTTTATTATAGAAATTCTGTCAATTCTGTTTGTCTCTCAATGTTTTGAATGCTGATAAGCTTAAAGAAAATCTATATTTGAGAGTAAAGTAAATAATTTGAAACAAATCCCACATTCTATTACCATAGATACTCTAGAAATATATTGTATATTATTTTATTATTTCCATCTGCTTGTTTTGGCTTTGGTTTGGTCTTCTATTTTAGCTTCTTCAGGTGGAAGCTTAAAATATTGATTTGAGACCTTTGTGTTTTGTTTTAATTTAAGCGTTTAATGACAAAAATTACCCTTTAGGTATTGCTTTAGATTCATTTCATAAATTTGATATGTTGTGTTTTCTTTTTTTACTCAGTGCAAAATATTTTATGACTTCCTTTATGCTTTCTTCATTGGCCCATAGTTTCTTAAAAGTGTTGCTTAAATTATGAACATTTGGGGGGTTTCCAGACATCTTTCTAATACTGATTTCTAGCTTAGTTCCATTGTGATCATAAAACATACTTTGTATGACTTAAATTTTTAAAAATTGTTAATGTTTGTTTTATGTCCCAACATATCTTTGTAGATGCTCCATGGGCATTTGAAAAGACTATATATATTCTTCTGTTTTGAGGTGGAATGTTGTATAAATGTCAATTAGGTCAAGTTGGTTTATAGTGCTGTTCCAATTTTTTTATCTTTACTGATATTCTCTCTTCTGGTTCTAACAATGATTCAAAGAGAATTTGTTGAAATCTCCAATGATAAATGTATCTTTCTCTTTTTAATTTTATCAATTTTTGATTTTTATATTTTAGAGCTCTGTCATTGAGTGTATATAATTTAAGATTAACATATGTTCTTGATGAATTGACTTCTATATCATTATGTAATATCTTTCTTTTCCCTGATAATATTTCTTATTCTGAAGTTTACTTTGATATGATTTTAATTATTTCAAGTTAGTTTTGATCAGTGTTGAAGAGTATATATTTTCCTTATTTTTATTTCTAATTTATTTGTGTTTTAGTCAAAGGGGTTTCTTTTTAAAAATTTTTAACAGCTTTATTGAGGTATAATTAATTTATAAAAAGAAATGTACATATTTAATGTGTACAATTTGATGAATTTGGAAATATGCAAACACCCATGATACCATCACCACAGTCAAGGCAACAGACATATCTAGCACCTCCCAGAGTTTCCTGTGTCTTTGCTTTTTCCTTGATTGTTTGTTTTTGGGTAAAAACACAACATGAGTTACCCTCTTAACAAATTCTCAAGTGCACAATTTATTGTAATTATAGGCATGATGTTGTATAGCAGATCTCTAGAAATTATTCATCTAGTATAACTAAAACTTTATACCTATGGAAAAATAACTCCCAATTTCCCTCAACACATTACCTGTGGTAAACAGTATTGTATTCTATGTTTCTATGAGTTTGACTATTTTAGATTCCCAAGTAAGTGGACTCAATGGGTACATATCCAAAAGAATATCGACGAGCTTTCTGCATTCTCATGTTCACCACAACATTATTCACAATAGTCAAGACACGAAAATAGCCCATGTGTCCACTGATAGATGAATGGCAAAGAAAGTGGAATACTATTCAGCCCCCCAAAAGAAGGAAACTGTCATTTGTGACAACATGGATGAACCTGGAGGACATTAATGAGCAAAATAAGCCAGTCACAGTCACTGTTTAGTATAACAAGTTCCTCAGCTCTTCTGATATACATCAAATTGTGAGATCCACTCTGCTAAATGAACCCAAATAAGTGTTTCTTGTAGAGAACATACATTTGGCTATTTCTTTTTCATCCAACTTGACAATATCTGCCTCTTAATTGAAGTGTTTAAACCATTTGCATTTAATATAATTATTACTTTAATGATAGGACTGGTGTATATCTACCACCTTGCTACTTGTTTTCTATTGTCCCATCAGTTTGTCCCTCTTGTTTTTCTTTCACGGCTCTCTTTTGGACTGATTATTTTTTATGATTTTATTTTATCTCCTTTATTGGCTTATTAGCCCTACCTCTTTTTTTTAAGTGGTTGATCTAGAGTTTGCTATTGCATCTTAACTTATTATAATTTACCTTCGAATATAGTTTATGCCATTTCCTCCATCTCATCTTTTGTGCTATCATTGTCATACATTTCACTTCTACATATGATATAAATCCCACAATACATTATTGGTATTTTCGGTTTGGACAGTCTTCTATCTTTTTAAAGTGAATAAGCATAAGGAAAAAAATCTTTATGTTTACCTTCATTTTTACTATTTCTGGCACTTTGCCTTCCTTTGTATAAATTCAAATTTATTATCTAATTCCTCCCTAATTTGCTTTCAATTGATTTATTGAATTAAACTTATAATTATACTTTGAACTACTATATTTTTTGCACAATTCAAAACGTGTTTTTTACAGTTCCAATTCATTAAATGTGGATTTATAATTTAATAGATCACATATTGCTATCTAGTTTTTACATTGCCCTTTCCTTTGTTTATTGGTGAGCCAGATACAATCATAATTTCATTTTGCAAATTGCCATAAATCCAAGATGTACTTAAGGGGTTTGACAGGACCTCCAAGGAAGAGACAGGACCATGAGATGACCATAATGTATAACAAATTGGTGAAACGATAGATTGACACTGGATTGTTTTCCATGAAGATAGTTTTGACTTTATAATTTCTTCCATGTTCTTCCTTTTTTGTTTTTGTTTTTTTTTTAAACTATTCCTATTTGCCATCTTCTATCAGATGGCTGAGACAACCATATCAATTAGACGGGGCTGATCATCTAAGCCCTTTTTCTCTTCTCTCTCTTTCTGTTTGACAGTGACAGTGCTCGTTCATACACCCTCAGAAGATGTGTGGTTATAAGAAAATAAAAAACTAAATATGATATTCTGATTTTTTTCAGGTACTGACTTTTAAAAATTAGTTTAAAACAGAGTGTCATTTGGATGATAATTGTGGGATTTGATTAAAGCATTTCATACTTGTCTCCATTTTAATGGACAATCGATAACTATTTAAAAATAACAAATTATGTTTTCATAAATATTGCTTAAAATTTAACTCTTATGTAGTCAGATCCTCAATCAAAAACATGTTCTTAACAAATAAAATATATCTTACAGCATGCTTTTAACTGTTTCACCTGCATCTTCAAATATGCCATAGAAATAACTTCATGGGGAACTTCAGTTTGTTATATGAATCTGTTCAGTGTTTGGCATGCAGAGGGCAGAAAGACCAGGAACATTACTTTCTGACACCTGTTGCTCTCAGCAAATAGATACCAAAGCACAACTGGAAAATACCTGCTCTTTGTTTCAGATATTTTAGAAAACAGCTTTTCAATCTGAAAGCCAAATCAGATATTGTTCAGTCCTAGAGGTAAAGATCAAAAAGATAATGTAACAGTCAAAGTAAGAATAAGGACAAAAAGGAACACGAGTTTGTTTTTATTGGTCTTCTTTTATTAGTGGATTTTACCCCAAAATTTCATAACAGGCTTTTTGCCAGTTCATTCCTTGGCTCTGTGACTTTGATGATTGCTGGCACCCCCATAAACCTAATGGACTTCATGGTGAGGAAAACTGACTCGTTGTTAAGAAAAAATGTTAAGATAAACTTGGTAGGTTTTCTGTTAAGACATAGAAATTTAAACCTTGGATTAAAAACACAGCAGAGGAAAAGAAAACACATATTTTGACATTCAACTTTCAGATGTGGAGACCTCAAAATTATATTAGCAACAACCTGTTAACTAATGGTCATGGTCCAAATATTTAGGAACAAATCCTTCAGGCTTAGAAAATTACTAACATTGGCTTCTCAACCTTGGAGTCAATAGTAAAACTGCACATTTCCAGCCTTCATCATTTTCAATCAAGACATTAATTAATTTATTTTTTACTTGGATAAAGAGGTATTAGTAGAAAATAGTATTGTATAATTCTAAAGATCATTTCCAAGAAATGATTGATTTATGCTATTGACTAAATTGTATCCTTCTGAAATATATACATTGAAGTCCTAACCACTAATGTTACTTATCGAGGTAGTCTTTTTTTAAAGATTTTTTTTCATGTGGACCATTTTTAAAGTCTTTATTGAATTTGTTACAATATTGCTTCTGTTTTTATGTTTTGGTTTTTTGGCTGTGAGGCATGTGGGATCTCAGCTCCCCAACCAGAGATTGAACCTGCTTCGCCTGCATTGGAAGGTGATGTCTTAACCACCGGACCGCCAGGGAAGTCCCAAGAAATAGTCTTTTGGAGATAATTAAAGTTAAATGAGTTGATAAGGATGGGACCCTAGCCTGATAAGACTGTGGCCTTATAAGAAGAGGAAGATCTGTGTGTGTGTGTGTGTGTGTGTCTCCTGCATGTGAGAACACAATGGGAAGGCAGCCATCTGAAAGCTAGGAAGACAGATCTTACCAGAAACTGAATCCTGCTGGACCTTGATCTTGGACTTTCCAGCATCTAGAGCTGTAAGAAAACAAGTTTCAGTTGTTTAAACCACTCAATCTATGGTATTTTGTTATGGTAGCCTAAGCTAACTAAGACAATTAATTTGCATTCTGTAACTGCCTTAATTTTATCCAGGATATATGAGAATAAGTACTTCCTTGAAATACTTTAAAAGTCTGCTCCCAAAGTAAAAAAATCCAGCAAAGAAAATAATAGCCTAGAGATGTTGATAATTGATCCTGCAGTTAAATCACCTTTCAGAACTATTCATACCACGAAGTGCAACTGCCTTTTATGGTTAAGGGTGAGCATAGAATGGCTTTCCTCCTTCCAACAGACCAGAACTTCTTAGAAACATATTTTACTATTTAAAGTTTAAGGCTCTCTTTCAACCTGTGTGCTGCAGATATTTAATTGGATAAAGACTCAATATTATGTCCAGTAAGTCAAAGGTTATGTTAGGATATAAGCTCATAACTACCTGAAATTTTCTTTCCTCTTTCTCACTGTGTTTCAACTATGCAATGCCTTTCTTTGCTTCAAACAAAGTTTGCAATAGTTTATCTAATCTTTGTTCTATTTGCATGATTTGACTTTATGATAATTAGTTTAATTAATATTTTGCTTTCTTTTTTGACTCTGAAAAGTCTTACCAAATTACCTGTGAAATAATAATTACTCTTTGGCCTCAATTTTGTTTATGCGCAGGGAAGAGAATGTTAGAAGAGATGGAAATTAAGGGTGTGAAAAGATAACAGCATGATGCTGCTTTGGGCATATGGGCCTTTCTCTAACTCAATTTCAGTTTGTAAGGGTATCTGCATATGGTCAAATAACTTTCAGTTTCTAATTATGAATTATGGAATTAGTGAATATGGTATATAGTTCATGCTTAAAATGTATGATAGTAAATACCAAATGGGACTTGTTTGTATAAATGAACATATGGAATCTTCAGGGTGCAGGAGAGCCAACTCGGGAGCAAAGAAATTTGCTACTGTTTAATCACTTTATATCCTGGATGACGAAGTCAAGATGTCTCCCATGCACGTGTTTATCACACATGATCATGTTCTATGTGCCAGAATGGTGTGATGGTGGGGGTGGAGTGATCTGCCTCTCTTTTTGTTTGTTTGCTCAGTTAGATTTCAGTGAACTTTGACTGAACTTAAGTGCTTTTGACTACTGAGAGGGGCCTAGTGGCTAAAATATCAAATACTCATAAGAACACTGCAAATAATGCCTTTCCTTTTCCTTCAAATACCAGCAGGATGGAAGAGTTGTCTTTTGAGAATAATACTGTCAGAACACAGCCTATCTCAGTCCTGGAATCATACCCACTTGGGAGACATACTTAAATGCTTATATATCTGTAGTGGGTACACTAGATTTTTTATGCCTCCATTCCATTACATTATTGGGTATTTTTCCCTGTGTTTGGTCCTGGGATTGAATCATGAATCTGTAATCTGAGAAGGGACGTGAGAGGGAAATTTTGGCAAAAAACAATAGGGAAATAAAAGAAAAGTTCACTTTTTTAGTGGATTGAGGGGGAGGAGGGAATAGGGTTAGCAAGATCAGATGGCAGTGTTCTTTTGCCATGTTCCTCGCCCAGTTTGAAGCCTCTCACCCTCAAAATCCATTCTCATGGAGGGGTAGGGGCTTGTAGAAACATCTGGACACATATACAAGGTCTCTAAGAAGACCAAGGAGAGTGAATTTCTTTCTCTAAAAAGACTAGGGAGAGCCGCACTTTCAAAGGAGAACTCCCAAAAGCCAGATCAGTCACCCACACAAGAGCAGACCAGAGGAGTCTCACCCCAGCAGAGACCAGGCAGGAGTCCCAGGTCTCTTTCTGCTGCACCAGTGCCCACCCCAGCCCTCTGTGGGGATGGTACACATTCCCTCACCCAGTCAGATGTCTTCTGAACAGAGAAGGGTGAGGTACCCAAACTCTCAAAGACTGATCATTTTCCTAAAACTCTAAGCCATCCAAAAGATGCATTTAAACTAGGCTAAACACAGAGCTAAACTTCAAATAGTCCAGGTATTTGAGTTGAAGGAGACTGTTTAATGTAGAAGAGACTGAGATTTTGTTAATCAACAATTGCAAGGTTCCTTGTTACCAAGAGGGCTTAGGAAGATTATGTTACCTCTAGTAATTGAGGCAATAAATTTATTTTCATATCTGAGTACAATGTGAATAAAATCACAATTCTGATATGCATGACTGGCTATTAATAAAATTATGAATATTGCATGGTGGTGGCATAGGCCCCTTTTCTGAGTCATGTTTCATTTATCTTTTTTAAACATATGATTGACCTAGCTTTATGCATATATTGGTCTTTGAAACTCTCTGAAGTAAAGAAATATTTGCATTGACTGAATACATTTTTCATATTTTCTTAACCCCCAATTTTAATGTACTAATACATTTGAGGTGATTTGGAAAATTCCTTTATTTTGTCAGATGTTAAGGAACAATGTGGTAGAGAAAACACTGGACAATGGATCAAAATACACGTGTTCTACTGTTGACTTTGTCACTCACAGCTATGAGGCCCAAGGCAAGAGCACTAACCACTCTGATTATCACTGCTTTATCTACACTACAGAAACAATCATCTTTCATATTCTATTTGTGAGATGGTTGTAAGAGCAAGTTAAAAAATGTTTGTGAATGTATTCTGAAAATTGATTTTATCAAGGAAATATGAAAGTATTATTTAATGAAAAACTTTTTGATTCTAATTTACCTATCTAGTGTTTAAAAAATTTTTATTTTGAAATAATCTCAGAACTATAGAAAAGTTACAAATATAGTACAAATAACTCCTAGAAGCTTTCTATTCAAATTTACCTATTTTTAATATTTTACCATATTTTCTTTGTTCTCTCATATATATCCATATTGTAAACATATAGTTTTTCTGAAAAAATATTCTAAATAACTTGAAAGTACATTTATTATGCTACTTTACCTTTTAAAACTTTAAAGTCCACTTCTCTTTCTTCTTTCTTTCTTTCTAACAGCTCATATTTTTATTGAAGTATAGTTGATTTACAATATTATATTAGTTTCAGGTGCACAATATTGAATCACTATTCAATATTTTATAGATTATAAAAGTTATTATGGTTTAAACATATTTAAAGCTAAAGTCATTTAAAGTTATTATGAAACAATGGTTATATTTCCCTGTTCTGTACAATATATTCTTGTTGCTTCTCTATTTTATACATAGTAGTATGTATCTCTTTTGTTTTTTCTAACACCCTTATTGGAATATAATTGCTTTACATTGTTGTATTAGTTTCTGCTGTATAACAAAGTGAATCAGCTATATGTATACATATATCCACATATACCTTCCGTCTTGCATCTCCCTCCCACCCTCCCTATCCCACCCCTCTAGGTGGTCACACATCACCGAGTTGATCTCCCTGTGTGATGCAGCTGCTTCCCACTAGCTATCTATTTTACATTTGGTAGTGTATATGTGTCAATGCTACTCTCTCACTTTGTCCCACCTTACCCTTCCCCCCCCATGTCCTCAAGTCCATTCTCTACATCTGTGTCTTTATTCCTGTCCTGCCCCTAGGTTCTTCAGAATAATTTTTTTTTCTTTTTTTTTAGATTCCATATATATGTGTTAGCATACGGTATTTGTTTTCCTCTTTCTGAATTACTTCACTCTGTATGACAGTCTCTAGGTCCATGGACCTCACTATAAATAACTCAATTTCATTTCTTTTTATGGCTGAGTAATATTCCATTGTATATATGTGCCACATCTTCTCTATCCATTCATCTGTGGATGGACACTTAGGTGGCTTCCATGTCCTGGCTACTGTAAATAGACCTGCAATGAACATTGTGGTACATGACTCTTTTGAATTATGGTTTTCTCTGGGTATATGCCCAGTAGTGGGTTTGCTGGGTCATATGGTAGTTCTATTCTTAGTTTTTAAGGGAACCTCCACACTGTTCTCCATAGTGGTTGTATCAATTTACATTCTCATCAACAGTGCAAGAGGGTTCCTTTTCATCCACACCCTCTCCAGCATTTATTGTTTGTAGATTTTTTGATAATGACCATTCTGACTGGTGTGAGGTGATACACATTGTAGTTTTGATTTGCATTTCTCTAATGATTAGTGCTGTGGAGCATCCTTTCATCTGTTTGTTGGCAATCTGTATATCTTCTTTGGAGGAATGTCTATTTAGGACTTCTGTTCATTTTTTGATTGGGTTGTTTGGTTTTTTGATATTGAGATGCATGGGCTGCTTGCATATTTTGGAGATTAATCCTTTGTCACTTGCTTCATTTGCAAAAATTTTCTCCTGTTCTGAGGGTTGTCTTTTCATGTTGTTTATGGTCTCCTTTGATGTGCAAAAGCTTTTAAGTTTCATTAGGTCCCATTTGTTTATTTTTGGTTTTATTTCCATTTCTTTAGGAGGCGGGTGAAAAAGGATCTTGCTGTGATTGATGTCATAGAGTGTTCTGCTTATGTTTTCCTCTAAGAGTTTGACAGTATCTGGCCTTACATTTAGGTCTTTAATCCATTATGAGTTTATTTTTGTGTATGGTGTTAGGGAGTGTTCTAATTTCATTCTTTTACATGTAGCTGCCCAGTTTTCCCAGCACCATTTATTGAAGAGGCTGCCTTTTCTCCATTGTATATTTTTGCCTCCTTTATCAAATATAAGGTGACTGTATGTGTGTGGGTTAATCTTTGGGATTTCTATCCTGTTCCATTGATCTATATTTCTGTTTTTGTGCCAGTACCATACTATCTTGATTACTGTAGCTTTGTAGTATAGTCTAAAGTCCAGGAACTTGATTCCTCCAGCTCCGATTTTCTTTCTCAAGATTGTTTTGGCTATTCGGGGTCTTTTGTGTTTCCATACAAACTGTGAAATTTTTTGTTCTAGTTCTGTGAAAAATACCAGTGGTAGTTTGATAGGGATTGCATTGAATCTGTAGAGTGCTTTGGGTAGTATATTCATTTCACAATGTTGATTCTTCCAATCCAAGAACATGGTATATCTCTCCATCTGCTTGTATCATCTTTAATTTCTTTCATTAGTGTCTTAGAGTTCTCTGCATACAGGTCTTTTGTCTTCTTAGGTAGGTTTATTCCTAGGTATTTTATTCCTTTTGTTGCAATGGTAAATGGGAGTGTTTCCTTAATTTCTCTTTCACATTTTTCATCATTAGTGCATAGGAATGCAGAGATTTCTGTGCATTAATTTTGTATCCTGCTACTTTACCAAATTCCTTGATTAGCTCTAGTAGTTTTCTGGTAGCATCTTTAGAATTCTCTATGTATAGTATCATGTCAACTGCAGACAGTGACAGCTTTACTTCTTCTTTCCAAATTTGGATTCCTTTTAGTTCTTTTTCTTTTCTGATTGCTGTGGCTAAAACTTCCAAAACTATGTTGAATAATAATGGTGAGAGTGGGCAACCTTGTCTTGTTCCTGATCAGAGTGGAAATGGTTTCAGTTTTTCACCATTGAGAATGATTTTGGCTGTGGGTTTGTCATATATGGCCTTTATTATGTTGAGGTAAGTTCCCTCTATGCCTACTTTCTGGAGGGTTTTTTTTATCATAAATGGGTGTTGAATTTTGTTGAAAGCTTTGTCTGCCTCTACTGAGATGATCATATGGTTTTTATCCTTCAGTTTGTTAATATGGTATATCACATTGATTGATTTGTGTATATCGACAAATCCTTGCATTACTGGGATAAACCCCACTTGATCATGGTGTATGATACATTTAATGTGCTGTTGGATTCTGTTTGCTAGTATTTTTTTGAGGATTTTTGCATCTATGTTCGTGATATTGGCCCGTAGTTTTCTTTCTTTGTGACATCTTTTTCTGGTTTTGGTATCAGGGTGATGGTGGCCTTGTAGAATGAGTTTGGGAGTGTTCCTCCCTGTGCTATATTTTGGAAAGGGTTTGAGAAGGATAGGTGTTAGCTTTTCTCTAAATTTTTGATAGAATTTGCCTGTGAAGCCATCTGGTCCTGGGCATTTGTTTGTTGGAAGATTTTTAATCACAGTTTCAATTTCATTACTTGTGATTGGTCTGTTCATATTTTCTATTTCTTCCTGGTTCAGTCTCAGAAGGTTGTGCTTTTCTAAGAATGGGTCCATTTATTTCAGGTTGTCCATTTTATTGGCATATAGTTGCTTATAGTAATCTCCCATGATGCTTTGTATTTCTGCAGTGTCAGTTATTACTTTTCCTTTTTCATTTCTAATTCTATTGATCTGAGTCTTCTCCCTTTTTTTCTTGATGAATCTGGCTAATGGTTTATAAATTTTGGTTATCTTCTCAAAGAAACAGCTTTTTGCTATTGTTTCCTTCATTTCTTTTTTATTTATTTCTGATCTGATCTTTATGATTTCTTTCCTTCTGCTAACTTTGGGGTTTTTTGTTCTTCCTTCCCTTATTGCTTTAGGTGTAAGGTTAGGTAGTTTATTTGAGATGTTTCTTGTTTCTTGAGGTAGGATTGTATTGCTATAACCTTCCCTCTTAGAACTGCTTTTGCTGCATCCCATAGGTTCTGGGTCATCGTGTTTTCATTGTTGTTTGTTTCTAGGTAGTTTTTGATTTCTTCAGTGATCTCTTGGTTATTAAGTAGTGTATTGTTTAGCCTCCATGTATTTGTACTTTTTATAGATTTTTTTCCGTAATTGATATCTAGTCTCATAGTGTGGTCATTGCAAAAGATACTTGACACCATTTAAATTTTCTTAAATTTACCAAGGCTTGATTTGTGACACAAGATATGATCTGTCCTGGTGAAGGTTCCATGAGCACTTGAGAAGAAAATGTATTGCCTTGTTTTTGGATGGAATCTTCTATAAATATCAATTAAGTCCATCTTGTTTAACGTGTCATTTAAAGCTTCTGTTTCCTTATTTATTTATATTTTGGATGATCTGTCCATTGGTGAAAGTGTGGTGTTAAAGTCCCCTACTATGACTGTGTTACTGTCAACTTCCCCTTTTACGGCTATTAGCATTTGCCTTATGTATTGAGGTGCTCCTATGTTGGGTGCATAAATATTTACAATTGTTAATATCTTCTTGTTGGATTGATCCCTTGATCATTATGTAGTGTCCTTCTCTGTCTTCAGTATTGTCTTTATTTTAAAGTCTATTTTTTTCTGATATGAGAATTGCTACTCCAGCTTTCTTTTGATTTCCATTTGCATGGAATACCTTTTTCCATCCCCTCACTTTCAGTCTGTATTTTTCCCTAAGTCTGATGTGGGTCTCTTGAAGACAGCATATATATGGGTCTTGTTTTTGTATCCATTCAGCCAGCCTATGTCTTCTGGTTGGAGCATTTAATCCATTTAGATTTAAGGTAATTATTGATATGTATGTTCCTATTACTTAATTGTTTGGGGTTTGTTATTGTAGGTCTTTTCCTTGTCTTGTGTTTCCTGCCTAGAAAAGTTCCTTTAGCATTTGTTGTAAAGGTGGTTTGGTGGTACTGAATTCTCTTAGCTTTTGCTTGTCTGTAAAGGTTTTAATTTCTCCATCAAATCTGAATGAGATCCTTGTTGGATAGAGTAATCTTGGTTGTAGGTTTTTCCCTTTCATCACTTTAAATATTTCCCGCTACTCCCTTCTTTTTTGCAGAGTTTCTGCTGAAAGATCAGCTGTTAACCTTATGGGGATTCCCTTGTATGTTATTTTTCCCTTGCTGCTTTTAATATTTGTTCTTTGTATTTAATTTTTGATAGTTTGATTAACATGTGTCTTGACATTTTTCTGCTTGGATTTATCCTGTATATGATTCTCTGTGCTTCCTGGAGTTCATTAACTATTTCCTTTCTCATGTTAGGGTAATTTTCAACTATAATCTCTTCAAATGTTTTCTCAGTCCCTTTCTTTTTCTTTTCTTCTTCTGGGACCCCTATAATTCAAATGTTGGTGCATTTAATGTTGTCCCAGAGGCCTCTGAGACTGTTCTCAATTCTCTTCATTCTTTTTTCTTTATTCTGCTCTGTGGTAGTTTTTCCACTATTTTATCTTCCAGGTCACTTATCTGTTCTTCTGCTTCAGTTATTCTGCTATTGATTCCTTCTATAGAATTTTTAATTTCATTTATTGTGTGGTTCATCATTGTTTATTTGCTCTTTAGTTCTTCTAGGTCCTTGTTAAACGTTTCCTGTATTTTCTCTGTTCTGTTTCCAAGATTTTGGATCATCTTTACTATCATTACTCTGAATTATTTTTCAGGTCGACTGCCTATTTCCTCTTCATTTGTTTGGTCTGGTGGGTTTTTACCTTGCTCCTTCATCTGCTGTGTGTTTCTCTGTCTTCTCATTTTGTTTAACTTACTGTGTTTGGGATCTCCTTTTTGCAGGCTGTAGGTTCGTAGTTCCTGTTGTTTTTGATGTCTGCCCCCAGTGGGTAAGGTTGGTTCAGTGGGTTGTATAGGCTTCCTGGTGGAGGGGACTGGTGCCTGTGTTATGTACAATGAGGCTATGCCTGTGTTTGCCTCCGGTGGTGTGTTTTGTGGTGTCTGTGACCTTATTATGATTTTAGGCAGCCTCTCTGCTAATGGGTGGGGTTGTGTTCCTGTCTTGCTAGTTGTTTGGTAGGGTGTCCAACACTGTAGTTTGCTGCTAGTTGAGTGGGGCTGGGTCTTAGCGTTGAGATGGAGATCTCTGGGAGAGCTTTCACCATTTAATATTATGTGGAGCCGGGAGGTCTCTGGTGGACCAATGTCCTGAACTCGGCTCTCCCACCTCAGAGGCACAGGCCTGACACCCATCTGGAGCACCAAGACCCTGTCAGATACACGGCTCAGAAGGAAAGGCAGAAAAAAGAAAGAAAGAAAGAAAAGTAAAATATAATAAAGTTATTAAAATAAAAAATAAATATTAAAAATAAAAAATTAAAAAGTAATAAAAAGAAAAAAAAGAAAGAGAGCATCCCAACCAAAATACAAACCACCAATGATAAGAAGTGCTAAAAACTATACTTAAAAAAAAAAATCGGACAGACCGAACCTAGGACAAATGGTAAAAGCAAAGCTATACAGAAAAAATCACACAGAGAAACATAAACATACTCACAAAAAGAGAAAACGGGGAAAAAAAAATATATATATATATATATCATTGCTTTCAAAATCCACTGCCCCAATTTTGGGATGATTCATTGTTTGTTTGGGTATTCCACAGATGCGGCGTACATCAAGCTGATTGTGGAGATTTAATCCTCTGCTCCTGAGGCTGCTGGAGAGATTTCCCTTTCTCTTCTTTGTTCGCACAGCTGCCAGAGTTCAGCTTTGGATTTGGCCCCGCCTCTGCGTGTAGGTCGCCTGAGGGCGTCTGTTCCCGCTCTGACTGTACGGGGTTAAAGTAGCAGCTGATTCGGGGGCTCCGGCTCACTCAGGTCGCGGGGAGGGAGGGGTAGGGATGTGGGGCCTGCGGCAGCAGAGGCCTGCATGACGTTGCACCAGCCTGAGGCGCGCCGTGTGTTCGCCCAGGTAAGTTGTCCCTGGTTCACGGGACCCTGGTAGTGGCGGGCTGCACAGGCTCCCGGGAGGGGAGGTGTGGAGAGTGACCTGTGCTTGCACACAGGCTTCTTGGTGGCGGCAGCAGCAGCCTTAGCGTCTCATGCCCGTCTCTGGGGTCCGCGCTTTTAGCCGCGTCTCGCGCCAGCCTGTGGAGCTCCTTTAAGCGGCCCTGTTAATCCCACCTCCTCGCGCGCACCCGGAAGCAATGGTCTCTTGCCTCTTTGGCAGCTCCAGGCCTTTTCCAGGACCCTCTCCAGGCTAGCTGTGGCGCACTAGCCTCCTTCAGGCTGTGTTCACGCAGCCAACGCCAGCCCTCTCCCTGGGATCCAACCTCCGAAGCCCGAGCCTCAGCTCCCAGCCCCCGCCCGCCCGCCCCGGCGGGTGAGCAGACAAGCCTCTCAAACTGGTGAGTGCTGGTCAACACCGTTCCTCTGTGCGGGAATCTCCGCTTTGACCTCCGCACCCCTGTGGCTGTGCTCTCCTCCGTGTCACTGAAGCTTCCCCGCCTCCCCCCATCTCCACCAGCCAAGGGGCTTCCTAGTGTGTGCAAACCTTTCCTCCTTCACAGCTCCCTCCCACTGGTGCAGGTCCTGTTCCTATTCTTTGTCTCTGTTTTTTCTTTTGCCCTAGCCAGGTACCTGGGGGGTTTCTTGCCTTTTGGGAGGTCTGAGTTCTTCTGCCAGCGTTCAGTAGGTGTTCTGTAGGAGTTGCTTCACATGTAGATGTATTTCTGATGTATTTGTGGGGAGGAAGGCGATCTCCACCTCTCACTCCTCCGCCATCTTGGAGGCCTCCCGCGCCTAAATTTTTTCACCTGTAAAAAATTAATTCCATTATCTCATTTATTATTAGAAATGTGTTATTATAAAGACAAAGTAATCCCCTCTGTGGATATACAGAAGAAGAGGGCTAAGACCTTGTCTTAACTCCGTCTTTGAAAGCCTGGGCAAGAAAGAATGAGTTGTCGACGGAGAGTCCTAAAAGCAGAGTGCAGGGAGGTGGGAGGAAAACTAAGAGCATACAGTATCGCAAAAGCTAAAGGAAAATTGTTTCCAAGAGGAGTGGTGAACTGTTTTGGCTTTTACTGCTGAAAACTCAAACAGAATGAAAACGGAAAAGTAGCTACTGTATTTAGCAATATGGAGTAGACTGATTACTCTAGTGGATGTTTGATATGAGGGAATATTTGGGAATAGAACTCAGACTGCAGAAAGGTAAGAAAGAAGCAAGGAAATGGAAGTTATGAATATAAAGCCACACTCTTGGGAAATTTTGCTGTGAAGGGAAATAGGACAATAGCTAAAGGGGACTTGAGGGAAGGTTGTGAAGATGAGAGACATTTAAGACTGTTTATAATACTGATAGAAAAATGGGGCAAGTGGAGAATACAAAAAGTTAGAGTTCTTGGTAAAGCAGCAGAGAAGGGGCTTTTAGCACACAGGTTAGGTATTGGTCTTGTTAAGAAGTGAGGCCCCTTTCCTTTCCTTATTTTGTCCGTAGGCCAGGAGGAGAGGATGGGTACGGATTGAAGCAGGTTTACAGATTCCTTGTGGGGAGCTGCAGTCCGTGTCTCAGGGCTTGTACTTCTTTGCTAGGCAGGAGACACAGTCACTTGTTGATAATTAAATGGGAAACCTGGGACAGGTTATGGAGAAAATTGGAGATTTGATTAGAATAGAGGAAATTAAAAATGGTCGTGAATAATTATCTGACTAGAAAAACACCTTGGCAGGCCAGGGGCAAGGGCCAGTTAAGGCTGTTGATTCATGCTTTAGGTACAATTCTGTCTTCCTTACTAGAATGCTAAGGTTTGGGAAGTTAAAAGGTATGGTTTTTCAGACTTGTCTTACTCAGGTACCAAATAAACATTTTATAATTGGCAATATTGCCCTTAGTTAATAAAGTGTAACATCTTAGTTATCAAGATCACTGGTAAGCTTTTCCAGTCTTATATTTTAAACTGTTGAAACTATGTCCTGTCTTACGTTTTGTAGTAAAACAATTTAAATACCAAGAGTAAACTCTTATGTTTCAAGTGATGGGATAGTTTCAAAATTATCTGTAGAACTTTTAAAACTAAATAAGGAACAAAACAGCCTGCCAAAAATATATTTTAATATTTTTAAGCAACTGAAATGATGCAAATCTTTCATTGTTCTTTAGACCCTACCTTATTTTACACAAATGTTTCAGTTCCTTATGAAATTTGCTTAAATTATTGGAGTTTGAACCTTGATCCTTGAATTTCTCTTTGTAAAATGAAAAAGTAATGCAATTTTCCATACCTAGATTGGGAGTTAGCTCAATTAGTGGGATAATTTTTAATGTTAGTGGGTGTTTATATATGTTGGTTAAACACTAATGATTTCACTTTTTTCTATAATAACAGAGGATACTTAGGGATAATTAAGATAGGAACTATTTCCAAGATTCTGTCTTTTTTCACTTATTTCCGATGCAGCTTTCTATGCTTTAGTGGCCAGGAAGTAGAAGTGGTTTTTCTTTTTCTTGCCAGTAACAGATTTTAAAAGACAATTACAGATGTCTTTTTAGTGGGTTTCGGTTTGGCCTGCTAATCCCTTTCTGCTCTATTTCAATTACATTAAAGAGATTCATGTCCACTGGCTTATGTAACCAATTTTTTATAACATCATCAGCTTTCTTTCTCTCTCACCAGTTTCTAGTATCCTTAAATCATACCCTTAGACTCCTAATACATTATTGATGGGCAAGATTTTTTTTTCAGAGTGAATTAAAATATCCTAATGATTAGGGTGTTCCCATTCAGTTTTGATTTTTTTTAATGTTTTTGCCACTTGGAAAAGATCAACTCAACAGCTGGATCTTAATTTAATCATCTTTTGAATTTTTCTTTGTTTTAGTTTCCTTTGACATGATTTCCAAGAACCATCTGCGAGAATTTGACAATGGTTGCTCTTTTAGAGATGTGCCTGGATTCTAGCTTGGCTGATTGTGTTTGATTTGAAGTTTCAAAGTGGTTTTTAAAGAATTTGAGGTTCCTGCATGTATCTTCTGTTTCTATAAAGACACTTGTAATATGAGAGAAATTGGATCTCTTGGAATGTTTACCCTTAAATAATTTAATAAGAATACATTTTGGGTTTCTTTAATTATTTACATTTTCAAAATCTTTCATGTGTTTTAGCCCACAGAGCACACAGACTTGTCAAAGTATGGTATTTGCAGTGGAGCAGAAGATGAATGCTTTTGGGATCAGACAGCTAATTCTCTTTCTCTTTTTCAGTCGTTTTAAACTTTTCAGAGTAGTTATGCATAGCTATCGATGTTGTTTGTAATGAATCAGTTTCAGTAATTCACAGAAAATAAGTGGGTGCGTGTGTGCATGTGTGTGTGTGTGTGTGTGTGTGTGTGAAAGCATTTTCACAATCACCCGTACCATATCAAACAGCTTTCCTATCTGGGGTTGTATTCAACACCTGCCCAGATATTAGAGCTCCATCTTATTCTTATTACGTGGTCTTACATTCCTTTGAAAACTGGAGAATTTAATTCTTTCATCTCTCACTTGTAAATTTAAAAAAATTTTAAAATTTATTACTCTATAGATTCTCTACTTGAAATGAGCTTATTTTTTATTCATGTTTGTTTAAATCCTGCATCTTTTCTCAAATGGCTTGAGGATACAAGAGTTGAGTTTAAAGAAACTTCAGAAAATAGAGTTTTGATAGCAAGATGCAGAATGTAATTTATTACACTAAATAGAGTGCTTACAGTGATAAAATATTTATTTGAATTTTTTTTTCCTTTTAATCTGATCTGGAAGAGGGCAATAAAAATTCAACAGGCCTGAGGTCATTCAGTGATATTTATACACTGATGGAGAAATATAATACTAACTACAGAATCTAGGCAAACAAGGATTGAAAGGCAACCTCCATCATCATATAGATTGAAGGTTCAGACATATTCATCTCATAGGAGAAAATATACTTAATAAAATATATTTACTTAGTAAAATCAATGGAAAGATTTTATATGGCATTCACTGAAATCCTACTAACTGAACTTAATTTACTACTTTGTTATTTTATCTTTTATTATTCTCTGTTTCATATCTTTTAGTCTCCTCAACTGTTTGGTTAGGTCTCCGAAGGCAGGAACCCTACTTATGCATCTTTGTATTTCCTAAAATATTTCAGAGAAACTAGATAATAGTTAACATTCAAAACTTGACTTATTTAATGAGAAAATAAAATTGAGAATGAATGTCTACAGTTAACTTTTTTCTGTACTAAAGGCAAAATTTTGCCTGTGATGCTATGTGTACCCGAAAAAACTTAAAACCCTATTTTGAACTGGATGAAAGACCATAAGCTCACCTCTTCGCATGGGCACAGCAAATTTACAACTATTTACAGAAAAACTATGGATGTAAAATGAAGATATAAAGAAGGAACCACAGGGACATGGGTAGGTGTGGCAGAGTTTTGATATAGTTAAGTTCCATAACCACAGGTGGGTGACCCATAAACAGGAGAATAATTAAAATTACAGAGGTTCTCCCAGAGGTGTGAGGGGTCTGAGTCCCACATTGGGTGCCCCGGCCCGGGGTTGCTGCACCAAGAAGATGAGCCCCCAGAACGTTTGGCTGCAAAGGCCAGTAGCGCTTACTTTCTGGAGTCCCAGAGGGCTGGGGGAAATCGAGATTCCTCTCTTAAATGGGGCACACAAAACCTTAGACGTTCTAAGACCCAGGTCCGAAACAGTAATTTGAAAGGAGACTGGGTCAGACCGAGCTGATCTGGAGAGTTTCCTGCCTATTAGCACAGGGACACAGCCTCACCCCAGCCAACAGCCTGGCGGTGCTAGTACTGGGATGCTTGTCAGGCAACTAACTGGGCAGAGACGCAGCCCCATCCACCAGCAGATGGGCTGCCTTAAGACCCTCAGAACCCACAGGCACCCCTGGGCATGGCTCCGCCCACCAGAGGGCCCAGGACCCAGCCCCACATGCCAGTGCACGGACTCAGGACCCTGAGGGCCCTGTAGTCAGAGACTCCAGGACCGAGCTCTGGCGGGCCACAGAGCTGCTGTGGTCCTGCTTACTGGTAAGTTGGGGCTGGGGCCCAGGGTATCCTTGGGCTGGTGTCCACACACTGGTGAATAAGGCGGGAACCTGAGGAGAGTGCCAGCCTTGGGGTGGGCAGAGCCAGGCCCCGGGGCTCCTGAGCTGGTGCTGGTCCGCTGGTGGGTGAGGCTGGTCCAGGGCCTAGTGCCGGCCCCCTGGTGGGTGGAGCAGGGTCCCAAGGTCTCTGGCTGTAATTCCCTGCAAATCCTGGCGGCTACCTGAAGGTTCCGGGTGTCCTGGGGCTAAAGCTGGAGCACTGGTGGGAGGGGCTGGTCCCTGGCCCTCTCGTGTGGTGGCTGTGTTCTCAGGTGGCTGGGAGGTCAGGGGTTACTAATGCAGGTGGCCTGTCGGGTGAGTGACATGGCCTGAAGTATCCCAGTTCTGGCGCCTATAGGCTGGTGGGCGGGGCCAGGTTCCTGCTTCGAGGAAGGACTCCAAAATGGCACTGACCAGCACCAGTGCGCTTGTGGTACAACGAGCTCCCCAAAATGGTTACTGTCAGCATCTGTAGCCCCAGGGTGAGCTCCAGTTGCCTCCAGCCTATCCAGGAGACTCTCCTAGACCAGCAGGTGGGTCTGACCCAGGTTCCTTTCTTTTTATTTATTTATTTATTCTTTTGCGGTACGCGGGCCTTTCACTGTTGTGGCCTCTCCCGTTGCAGAGCACAGGCTTCGGACGCGCAGGCTCAGCGGCCATGGCTCACGGGCCCAGCCGCTCCGCGGCATGTGGGATCTTCCCGGACCGGGGCACGAACCTGTGTCCCCTGCATCGGCAGGCGGACTCTCAACCACTGCGCCACCAGGGAAGCCCCCAGGTTCCTTTCAAATTACCGCTTCTGACCTGGGTCCCAGAGCATTTGAGATTTTGTGTGCACCCAGTAAGGGTGGAGTCTACTTCCTATAGCTCTCTGCGTCCCGTCCCCTAAAAGATTGCACCGCTGGCCTTCAAAGCAAACGTTCTGGGGGCTGGTCGTCGTTTTTTTTTGTTTGCGGTATGCGGGCCTCTCACTGTTGTGGCCTCTCCCGTTGCGCGGAGCACAGGCTCCGGACGCGCAGGCTCAGCGGCCATGGCTCACGGGCCCAGCCGCTCCGCGGCATGTGGGTCCTCCCAGAACCGGGGCACGAGCCCGTGTCCCCTGCATCGGCAGGCGGACTCTCAACCGGTGCACCACCAGGGAATCCCTGGGGGCTGGTCTTCTTGGTGCAGGACTCCCAGGCTGGGGAGAATAATGTGGGGCTCAGAGCCCTCACTCCTCTGGTAGAACCTCCGCAATTGTAATTATCCTCCCCTTGTGGGTCACCAACATATGGTTCTTGACTCTACCGCATCTCTGCCCCTCCTACCTGCCTCGTGGTTTCTAATTTCTATTTTTACTTGTAGAAGATATTTTTCTGCTAGTCTTCAGGCTTTTCTTATCAATAGTTGCTCTGTAAATAGCTATAATTTTGGTGTGCCTGTGGAATGAGGTGAGCTTATGGTCTTCCTTTTCCACCATCTTGGCCACCGACCTGTCCTGGTCTAGCGTTTTCTTACGTTGTCAGAACTTTGATGCTTTTTCATAAGTTTACAAATATTTTACCCAGAATTTTTAGTTGGTTGTTTTCTATGGAAAGGTTTTTCTAAATAACCTAGCCTCTATTTATCAGAGGTGGAAGGGTGACAGAGACCACCAAGATGCTCATTGTATTAGTTTGATAGGGCTGCTGTAACAGAGAGCCACAAACTGAGTAGTTTAGAACAACAGAAATGTATTGTCTCATAGTTCTGCAGGCAGAAAGCCTAAAATCAAGTTTCAGCAGGGCTGTGTTCCCTCTTAAGGTGCTAGGGAAGGATCTGTTCCAGATCTCGCCTGGCTTCTAATTGCCTCTGGCATTTCTTGGCTTGTAGATAGCTGTCTTTTCCCTGTCTCTTCCTGTGATGTTCTCCTGTGTCCACGTACGTCTGTCTCTGTGTTCAAATTTTGCCCTTTCTATAAGGACACCAGTCAGATTGGATTAGGGCTCATGCTAATGACGTCATTTGAACTTGATTACCTGTGTAGAGACCTAATTTCCAAATCCTATCACATTCTAAGATACTGGGGGTTATATATGTTAGAACACTAACAAATACTTTTGGGGGGACACAATTCAAATCTTAATGCTCACCAACCGCATTTCCTCTTCATGGGCATCCTGAAGGCAAGATTTCCTGATCCCTGTCGCAGTTGGTTCAGGCCATCTGCTTCTGGCCAGATGAATGTGGTGGAAGTGATGTCTACTCTTACTAGACCTAGTCATAAAGTCTCTTGGATGTTGTCCTTCAGCTTTGCTCTTTACTCATTGGCTGCCTGAATGTAGAGGACACTGAGGAAGCCCTGGAAGGTCTCAGCAACACAAGATGGAGAAGCCAGATATCAAATCACCAGGAAAGGCCAGTTGCATTTGGCAAAACCCATTTGGACTGTGATGCGAGTGAAAAACATATGCTTGTTGAATGAAGGAATAATCAATGATAAGTCTTACTCTTAACTCATAGTAGCTTCTGTTGTATCTCATGCCTCTGCCTTATTTCTCATTGATCTTAGGGCCAGAAAATCTCATTTGAAAAATGCTTCTTTTTGATTAACATCCTGCTTTGTTGAGTTATAGCACAGCAGGTTTTTATAGCAAATAAAGCACTGTAGTGAAAAAAATTCCCCTCTATTTTCATAGCAGTTGATATTGTCAAAATAGTTTCATAATAAAGGTAGTTCCATTTACTTTATATAAGCATAAAAGCAGTATTATAGTGTAATAGTGCTCATGCTTATTCATCACTTGATGCTCTCATATATAAATTAGATTTTGTCTTACAGGATCAATTTTTTATGTAATTAAATTTTTTATTGAAGTGTAGTGGCTGTACAATATTATATGTCACAGGTGTACAATATAGTGATTCACAATTTTTAAAGGTTATACTCCATTTATTAGTTATTATAAAATATTGGCTATATTCCCCATGTTGTACAATATATCCTTGTAGCTTTCTTTATATCTAATAGTTTGTACCTCTTAGTCCCTTACCTCCATATTGCCCCTCCCCCTTCCCTCTCCCCACTGGTAACCACTAGTTTATTCTCTGTATCTGTGAGTCTGCTTCTTTTTTGTTATATTCACTAGTGTGTTGTATTTTTTAGATTCTACATATAAGTGATATCATACAGTACTGCAGGGTCAATTTAAAAGATATTATACCTTATCAAATTTATTATAAGCACTCTGCCTTTGAAATATGACATCTATAATTTTCCTAAGTTTTAGATAAAATAAGAAGGTCACATACGCACACACATACATGCACACACACACCCCTCTATGTATTTCTGGATTTTGTTCTGATATAAAATATATCAACTTCAAGATTTGTACTTGTACAATGTACTGGGTCAATTCTAGGTCACAGAAGAAGTGTGTTTGTTGAGTCTGGTACCAAATAGTGGAAAATGAATGAAAAATAAGAACAAAGGCAAAAATATTGAAAAGTATCAGAAAATGATAGCTTATAAAATTCTTGAGAATCTGTTTTTTTAAAAAAGTTTCTAAGTAGGTCACATTTCCCTCCATGTTACAGCACCAAAAACAGTTGCCATTTTTTAAACCTGTGATTTTACTTTTAAGGATTATTTTTGCTTCATCTTTTCTGTTGTTAAGGAGGGTGTGGTAATGAATTACCATTGCTTTTTGAATAGCTGACGTCATCTCATTACTCATGTATGTAAGATATTACCAGGTTAAATAGTTACCCTGTTGTGGAGGGTATATATTTTTATTTCAAGATATAAAGTTCTATTACATTGTAATAGAAAAAAGTTCAACAAGTAAGATTTTCACGGTGAGAAAGAATTTACATGGATGTTTTAAGGATTGAATGTAGCATTAAGGATTGAAGGAGAATTAATCTTCCAAGAAGAGTAGTAGTAACATATTTCTTCATAATATTTAAAAACCAGGCAAGGCAGAACATTACAAAATCAGTGTTAGAAGATTATCTGGTATACTCAGGGATATGGAACGTAAAGCCTGGGACACCTATTTTAGCCTTCACCAAGTTTTACTGCTTATTATGCTTGTAGAGGAAAGGAGACGAGGAAAAACTACAGCTCTTAAAATATTTTTCAGTATAAAAGTTTGCCTCTTACAGTGGAGCTAGGGTATAGAACCATTGTCTCATTGTACGGGAGTGCATTTCTGATAATCATTAATGAAATTTCCTTATATGACACACCATTTGCTGGAATAGATACATCATTTTAGACAATCATTTAAAAATACACACTCAGTGGAAAATCCTGCTAGTGATTTGTTTTAGTTTAAGCCCACAAGGAACTGCTATGCCCCTGTACTTATGTTTTTTGAGTCAAATCAAGACAGGTTGTTCTCTATAAACTGATCAGGAGGTCAATCAAGCAGTAATGTCAAGATCTTCTATTGCTTCAGAGACCTTAAGTGGTCAGGACCGAATTTTCAAGTGAGTAACTGTTTAGGTCTTGTCAGTTACAGGTTTTTTTTTCTGTTTTAATTGGGGTATAGTTGTTTTACAATGTTGTGTTCGTTTTTACTGTACAGCGAAGTGGAGTTCCCTGTGCTATATGGCAGGTTCTTATTAGTTATCTATTTTGTACATATTAGTGTATATATGTCAATCCCAATCTCCCAGTTCATCACACCTCCCCACCCCCTGCTTTCCCCCCTTGGTGTCCATACGTTGGTTCTCTACACCTGTGTCTCTGTTTCATTGGCAGTTACAGTTAACTGGAATAAATTTTGCACATTAATTTGTTGGTAAATTGAGATAGGTATTAGAACGATGTTCTCAAAGAAGTTGCTTGGATGCAACAACTTGGATTATGGAGTTAAAAATGATTATTTGTAATATGATACTTGTAATCTTGAATTATTATTTTTTACCAGAAGCTGTGTTGTCAGCCAAGTTCTTGCAGTAGAAACTTAGTGTTTGTGGTCTACACTGTCCAAGTCCAGTGATGATGGTTGATCCAACCAAATAGAGTGATTGACTGCCTTCACTTTGCACTTTGTAGCCACTGAATGGAAACTCAGTATATTTGATAGAATTTCAAATGCAGATGAAGAACTGCCCACTTTTAATAAAGTTCTAAAACATCAAAAAGTTGGAATTTTAAAAAATTTCATAGTTTGAAACATCAGTACTCAAGGAGAGCAAACGGTCATTCTATAAGGCTCTTAACTTGAGTGGAGTACTAAGACAGATATTAACTTATAAAAACTGAAATAATCTTTCATGAAGTCTTAGGAGTGGCACTAGAATTAACTAAAGTAAGCAAGCCACAGTCTCTAGGTATGCACAAAAGCGTGAAAATCATTAAATGGTTGCTTAAGAATTTGCAAATCTCTGCTTCCAGTCAAACCTTATTGAACTCCTCCATTTGCAAATATCTTAGATTCAGAGATCTCACTCTCTCTTCAATAACTGTTCTGCTTCCATTTGTCTCCTGTTGTTTCTTCTTCTCAGCCTGACATTTGTCCTCATGGCCACAACATCTCCACTTTCTCTCAATTAAACAGCTCTTTCCTGGCTCTACTTTTTTCTTCTACTCCTTGTGCTTTCACTATCCTCACCTAACCAGTTATTTTCCTGCCACAATTGAAAGCAGTTACATCTGTTTCTAATTTGGGTTCAAAAACTACCCGAGTTGGTGTGGAACATTGCTTACATATGCATATTGATGTTATACAACAGTTTATGACTTTCATTCTAAGCTGTGCCCTCAATACTTCTCAATATTACTTCCCCTTGCCTTCAATGGTCCCCTTTTCCATTATTTTCTGAGGCAGTGTGGCAGAGTGGAAGAGCATGGACATTGGTGACAGACCTTGATTCATAACCCAACTTCAGCACTTACTATCTGAGCGATCTTGAACAAACTATTAACCTCTTTGATCCTCAGTTTCCATTTAATTCTTACCTTGTAAAGTTTTCTGTAAGGATTTAAGGTAATGTAGGGAAGGTGATTTGGGGAATAGCTTGCTAATTAATGGTCACAATTGTACTTAAGCTGCCTGGTTTGGTGTCTCTAAGAGTGTACTATGGTCCTTAAACTTTCTGCCCTACATCCAAATACCTAATCATCCACAGATGATATTGCCTTATACTTTACAGAGAAAATGCAAGTTATCAAGTGAGTACTTAACTTCTCTCCCCTCCACTTCTGTACACACTTATGATATCACCCATTAGTTTCTTCTCTCCTATTTTAGAAGAATCTGTGTTTCACGTTCTTTCCAAAGACCCCAGAGGCAGTAGAGCATGGTAGTTAAGAGAACAGTCTTTGGTTTTCAACTGCCTGGGTTCTAATTGTCTCTCTACCACTTGGGCCAGTTCTTTAACCTCTCTGTATTTGAGTTTCTCCATCTCCAAAATGGATACAATGAGGCATGTACTTCATAATATTCTTAAACAGATTGCATTAACTAAAACATTAAAAACATGAAGTGTACTGCCTGGTACACAGTATGAACTTCTGTTAGCCATTACTACTGCTATGAGTTAGTATCATTTCCTGCTTTACTCTCTTCTCAAAATGCTCTCTGACTATAAACATACTGTGGACATTTAATCTCAGCCATTGTATAAATAGCATTGATTATCCTATTAATCATGAGATAAAAATGATTAATTCATTAAGAGATAAAAATCTTGTTTTGCATTAAAATATTAAAATTGAATCAAGGTGGTTTAACAAGAGGAATGCTATTGAATTATTATCAAAGAAACCATAAAGTTCTTAAAATATGATGAAAAAAATCATTTTACACAGTTGGTAAGATAGAAGTGAAGACAAAATCAATTCATGACTCCTGGTAGATTCTGAACAACTCAGAACTCTCCATATATGTAACCCTAAACTGTGAGCCAAAAGCAGGTAGAACATTTCTGACATAGACAGGAGGGGTGGATTTCAGAAATTTAAGCTATTAAGACATTATTTTTCATTATTAAGATTCTCCTATGATTATTTTTATCTATTCCAATGTTGCCTAAGCAGATATATACTAATGCATTAAGTATCACATTCCGTTTGGAGTTAAGAGCTGCGTGCTCACTGAAAGGTCTTCCTCAGTGACTAAAATTTACATTTCTGAGTTATTTTTCCCATAAGGATATTAAAGTTTCCATTAATATTTTAAATATTCAAACTTTTAAAAAACTTTTGGTGTTGCTCTCAGAGGATTACCTAATCAATGATATTATTTAGTTGCATACTATAATAGAGAATCAGAAAGATATGATTGCTGTTTATAATGTCCACCTAGTCATTTCTGCATAACAAACTTTATTTGAAATAGAGACCAACACCAGCCAATTTTAATATATTTACTGTACCAGTATTGGTGCAAAAAGAGATGGAAGGTTACTTTCTCTTCCACAAAGGTACTATTGCTGAATACACAGATCCTCTGATGTCTAGTTAACAGTTTACATAACTGGCAGCATTACTTAGGAACAAACTGCTTTGCTTGGAGTCAAAATTAGACACAAATATCATGTACTTTAGGATAAAAGTTACAATAGTATTTTTTAAAAAGACATCTCTTTCAAATTGTGAGACCATCTAACATAATCTGAACCAGAAATCTTGGAAAAAGTTTGTTTAGAGGTGAGCTATGAGTTCAGTATTTTGAGGCACAAAGGGAAGAGAGAAATGAATATATTTGATTGCATTTTAAAATCCTTCTTCACATAGAAAGTAGACAATGTTCTTCCTGGTAAGTAAACAAGTTAAGTATTACTGCAGCAAATGGAAAGGGCTGGAGTTAGACCTCCATTCAAGTTCATGTTCTGTTGGGATCTGGCCCAGAGCATGTATTTTTGTTCTTAGAACATTGGTTGGCAAATATAAGATACCCCATAAAAATAATAATTATTAAAAAGTTCAAACAACTAATTGTTGGACATCCAACTTATTTTTACATTACAATTTAAAATGTAAGTTAAAATGCTTAATAACTGAAGAGTATTTACATTTCCCAGCCTTTTTCCATACCAGTAACTTAAAACTATAAGATAGATAGCCAGAAAGCAATATTCAGTCGCACATGGAATGTTCCAGTCACATTATTCAACAACAGTAAAATGTTTGTTAGAACCATACATATATGTGTTAAGATAACAGTTAAGATGTTTGGCTTTAGAGTAAAGCTGAGAAGATAGTTGAGGCTATATAGTAAAATAAAATTAAAAAAAATCTCCAAACAAAACAGGTGGTTGGCTATTTGGCAAAATGGATTCAAGGTCTAACTTTTTCATAGACTAGCTTTGTGAACTTGAACCACTTGATATGTCTGTGCTTCACTTTTCCAATTATCTAATAAGAGGAGTAGACCAGATCAAGGGGCCTCAGTGTTTTTGTGGAATAGAGTTGTATTTGATTTTCCTGGAGCTTAAGTTGGTGATAGTCATTGTGAATACTGGGAGGTAAGGAGACAGAGAAATTTAAGAAAAATAGAAATCCATGTATCTGGGAACAGAGCCAATATTGGGTTTTGTCAAGTGCAGTCTCTTTACAATGAAAATGAAGGTAGGTTGGTGGGAAAATCCTATGGGTAAGTAGAATGGTGGGAGAAATTTCTGCTGTAAGATCGACAGCCTTGGACCATCAGACAAAATGAGGACCAACTTTAAAATAAAGCTCATTGTGGGCTTCCCTGGTAGTGCAGTGGTTGAGAGTCTGCCTGCCGATGCAGGGGACACGGGTTCATGCCCCGGTCCAGGAAGATCCCACATGCTGCGGAGCGGCTGGGCCCGTGAGCCATGGCTGCTGAGCCTGCGCGTCCAGAGCCTGTGCTCTGCAACGGGAGAGGCCACAACAGTGAGAGGCCCACGTACTGCAAAAAAAATAAATAAATAAAATAAAGCTCATTGTAAGTTTGGAGCTAACCAAAATGATTAACATCTAAATTTATTATTTTAAAATGTCTTTGTTGAATACTATAATTACATTTTAAAATTGAACATGGAACTTTTTATGCAAAGTATTATCTAAAAAACTATTTTATTTATAAAACTACATTTTATAATTCAAAACTTGTGAGAAATGTACTGTAATTTTCTTAATCATCTTTTGATGAGTATCAAATGGCACTATAAAGTAAAAAATAATTTTTGAGTAAATTTGAAATGATTAAAATAATTAACTTAGTGGTCAATTAAAGCAATTACAATTTATCATATATATTTGGACAATCTCATTTTATTACTCATTATTGATAGTGATTATGAATCACTGCAAAAGTGATGTTTTCTCTTTTTTTTGCTTAAATTTTATTATTTCCTTTCCAGCTTATAAAAATAATTTTGGGTGCTAAGTGTCATTATATCCATTTTATAATGAGTAAACTGGGGCTAAGAAAAATTACTTGTTCAAGGTAAGTTACTTAGTAAGAGGCAGAGCAGGAATTCATATCCAGGTCTTCCTAACACTGAAATCTGTGCTTTTAATCGCCATGGACGCTACTCCTTACTTATATAATCATTTCACAAATATTTATTGAACCCCTATAATATTTGAAACAACTCTCTGGGCATCAGGTCGATAGGAGTAAATAACACTGAAAAACTCGCCCTCTTGGAACTTGCAAAGTGAAGTGTGGGAGACAGAAATGAAACTAAACTAAGTAAATTATGCAGTATGTTAAATTATAATGATGCTAAAGAGAAATAAACCAAGGGAAGGGGACAGAGGGTGTTCCGGGGGACTATTGCAATTTTAAATAGGATGCTCAGGGAAGAACACTCTGAGAAGATAATATATGAGTTAAAACTGGGAGGAGCTGAAGGAAACTTGCCATGGGGTTACGTAGCAAATGAGGATTCCAGGAAAGAAAATAGCAATTATGAAGGCCCTGAAGTGGGAGAATGCCTAGCAAATTCAAGCCACGTAAAGGGGGCCAGTGTGACCAGAGCACAGTAAATACATGGGATTGTAGAAGATAAGATCACAAAAGCACAGGGAGCCAAACTTCATAGGAACTTGTAGCTGTTGCAATTACTTAGACTTGTCTCTAAGTGAGATAAAGGGCTACTGGAGGATTTTGAGAATTGTGCATGATCTGACATATTTTATCAGTGCTGAGAAGAACCTAAAGGGGAGAAAGGGTGGAAGCAGAGAAACCAGAGGAGGCTAGTGGCAATAATTCAGGGGCCTTGGAATAGTGACTAATGGGGGAAATAGTGGGAAGTAGTTGATTCTAGATGTATCTGGAAGGTAGAGCTAATGGTATTTGCTGTGGTTTCAACGTGAATTGTGGGAGAAAACTTTGTAAAGCATTTTCTCTGAACTACTACAAGTTATGGAGTTGCCCTTAACAGACATGGGAAGAGCAGGTTTGCGGAGAGGATAGAGATGAGGAGGTCAGTTTTGAATATGGTAAACTGAAATGTCTCTTAGACATCCGTGTGGAGATATGTTGTGTAGTTGGACCTGAGGGCATAGGGGAGAAGTTCAGGCCATACTGGGAAACATGAGTTATAATAGAGACTGGATGAAAGGGAATTAGATATACAAGGATTGAGCCTTGGGTATTTCAACATTCAGCAGTTGTTGGAGAGATGAAGAGGAAACTTCAGAGTAGAATAAAAAGTAGGGCCAAAAAGAAGGAAGATAACTGGGATTGTAGTGACCTGGAAGCAAAGAAAATGTTTACCAGCAGAGTGAGTGTGACCAGTTGTGTGGAAAGCTGCTGAGGGATCAAGTAATACAAGAACTGAGAAGTGGCCATTGAATTGACCGGAATGAAGGTTATCAACAGCAACAGCTTCAGCGGGTAGTGGGAGAAAATCTTGAACAGAGTGGATTTAAGACAGAATTTGCAGAGACAATCTTCTGAGAAGTTTTCCTCTAAAGGGAAAGAAGTATATGGAGTGTTTACTGAAGGAGGAAATGAGTAATGATGGCGAGAGGCCTTTTCTTTAGATAGGAGAACAACATTTTTATATGTTGATGGAAAAATTCAGATGGGGGAGAAAACGGATGATGTAGGAGAGAGAAGTGAGTATTGTGGAAGCAGTGTTCTTGTGTTGGAGAGAGTAGATGAGATTAGAAAGCAAATGGAGGAGCTGGCATTTGCTAAGAACAAGGGATGAACAAAGAGTTCATCCATTTTAACCAGTGGGAAGAAAGAGTAGGTGGGAACAGATTCAAGTATCTGAGGGATGAAGTGGTGAAGATTTGTGGATGTTTTCTTCTGAGTTTTTTACTCACTGAGATGTTGGCATATAATGTTACATTAAATTATATAATATTCAGGTTAGGTAGATAAATCTTAGGTATCGTGAATTGCAGACTTACTCAATTTAAAATTTAAAATTAAAGACTAGAATGTGGCATAAACTGAGAATAAAACCTTTTGAAAATTGTAGCAGATTCACATTATGTCTGTTAAATAGTTACTTTTTTATTGCTATAATAAAAATTTATGCTTATTCATGGAAAGAGCTATTGTTCTCTTCTAGGTCTTTTTTCTTCAGAAACAAGGAGATGGTAATCATCATTATCAACCTTATCTTTGAAGGTCAGGGACAGCAATAAATACAGTGTTCTTTACGTGAGGGTTAAAATCATCACAAATAATTTCTGTTTTGTGATAGAGTAAGTGACCTTTTCAGTGACGTGAGTCTGTGGGAGAAAGAATAAAATACACATTTGTATATTAAAATTCTCAATTCCAACTATCTGATAACATTTCTTGTCAAACTATTCTAACAGTTTCTATTACTTTTGGGAATGTTTAAATAAAATCTTAACAAAAATAGAGAAAACGAGCTTTTCCCTTTCTCTATACTTTGTGCCAAAAGAACAAAGGTTTATATTGTACATTTCTGTTAGCAGGTATAAAGAGAATTTATAATGTGGGATCTATCCAAGAGGAATATTCCCAAAGTTTGCTTAAAAAAAGTAATTTAAAAATAGTGTACATTTAAGCTACATTTAGAATGTTCTACAAGCTTAAAGGATGTTTGGAGTCAGGTTTTAAAAACAGTGGGATTTAGTGTAATAGGTTTGGCAACAAAATCATTGCAGTTCATACAACTGATGAATTGATGCAGACCTAGCTGACTAACACGTACCATCTGTTTGCTTTGGCAGAGAATTTGGAAAAATAATTTGGAGAAAAACTTATATTATTCAACAGATTTCACTTTTGTTGTTGTTTTGTGGGATTTTTAAAAATTTTCTAATCAGTCTTGCAAAGGTAGAGTTTGCAAAGATCTTCCCATTGATTGGAACCAGATTTGGGCCTTTCACAGAAAAAAAAAAGATGAAGAGGATAATTCTACTTATTTCATATGTTTCTCTTAATTACCCACTGCTCAGAAATAGATTTATGACTAGTCATTTCTCAATTGATACCATGTTTATGAATTTATTCTATATAAAAAACAATGCTATAAAATGCCCCTTATCAACATTTCTAACGTAATCATGGCATGTAGAATCTTCTGTTTAAACTTTGATGGCCAAGAACAGCACTGTGTTTTGCAGTAATGTTTAAGTATGTTATTCTGAGACTTGTTAATTCATAGACTTACTTTTTATGTTGTTGTTCAGACATAAGATTAAAGCTTGTTTCTTTTGTAAAGTAGGTTATTTGAATATTGCTAAAAGGTTTCAAAAGAGTTTGTTGGCTTGTTAGAGTATTGGAATTCTCACTGTTTAGTAAAATCCTGAAATATTAATGATGGGGTGAACTCAAGGCTGGAAAGAGCTCCGATTCCATTTTATGGGTTGAAAGTTGCTTCAGAGGCTATTCTGACCATTATAAGATACGTATGTTGAATATACTCCTAAATTGACTTCAGGAGCTAGACAAACTATTTTCCACTATAGATTAGCCTGAATTTCTGTGCCGTGTTGCTAAACCATGCAGTTCAGGAGATAATGAGATAGTTTCCTCAAAGAAGTATGAGCAATCCCTGAAGCTGGAGGCAGTGCAGTATAGCATATATAAATGTTCAGTGCTATTACATAGGAAAGAGCTGCAGACTGATGAAGCAGGCAACTGATTTTCTAAAGTAAACACAAACATTATTTGAAGGTTACTCCACCTCTATTTTTTGCTGTCCTTGGACAAGTTGTTAACCACTGTGAAACTCAGCTGGACTTGTATAAAAATGTGGATACTGATACCTACTTTATTTCCAAGGTTGTTATAAAGATAAAAGAAACTATGTACTGTGTATTGCACTTGGTACATAGGATCCTTCTTTTCCTCCCACTAGACTGTAACCTTAAGAGTAGGACTGTGAGAATCTTTATGCAGTCATCAGCACATACTCTTAGGTACTGAGAGAATATTCAGGGGAGGAGAATCTATAACTGCAAGGCAGTGGAAGAGGTGCCATTTATCTAATCGATACAACTTTCTGAGATTGGATTTATTATCTTTTATTAAAAGAAAACAGGATTAGAGAGTTAAACCCAAAGCCATATAGCTAGTAGTATGAGAAGAAGCTAGAATTCACAACAGGATGATCTGCCTTTCAAAGGCATGCCTTTCTAGAGCTTTCTAGTGGAAAGGGAGGACTGACTTTTTTTGAAGTCATAACTATATGCCATATGTTTTCAAGAGGCCTGTTCTCATTTAATTTTCAGAGCAATACTATGAGAAAGACGTTATCTTTCCCATTTTACATGAGAAGAAACTCATACCCAGAGGTTAAGTAACTTTCTTCAGGTCATACAACTAATAATTTAGCAAACAGTGATGCAAATCCAAAAAAACAGTCCAGTTCAAACCCCAAAAAAGTCCATAAACAATAATACAACATGCTGCCTGGAGGTACAGGTTCAGCAAGATGAGAGGTCAGCACTTGGGGATAAATATTTGGGGAATGCGATTGGAATGTATGTTGAGGAAGAGGATGGGAGCAGAGATGAGAATCCAAGATTGAGCTTTTGGTGTGGGTGGCAGGGAGCTCAATTTATATTTCATCTTCTTCCAAACCTCTAGACTCCTACTGCTGTGCAGAACTTTCTGTTCCCTGAACTTTCCATGCTTCTGTACCTTTGAGCATGTATTTTCCTCTGTCTAGAATTCCATTCACTCTTCTTTTTCTGGAAAACATCTCTTTAACTTAAAAAATGCAGTTCCAAATTTATTTTGCAAATCTCTTGCTGATCCAACCAATGTTGAATTGGATGCTCTTCTTTTGAGATCCTTTAGTCCAATATTGGCTCAGATACTTACCTCAGAAGCATCATTTTTATGACTCTGGAAGAATGAAACAGAGTTCCTGAGAACTGATGGTCCTGAAGATTTTCTAATCCTATATCTAATTGTGGATTTGATAATCCTGCAAGGTTATTCTAAATGTATAAGCTCCTTAGATTTTAGGACAAGGGAGAATTGAAAGCTTTACACACACACACGCACACACACACAGGCAAGATCTGAAACCTTGGGTAGGATTTCCAGAGATCCTCACCACTGCCCCCATACTGCACGGTCTCTATCCCCATACTGAACGGTATCTATCCTGATATCCCTCACCATGCTTTGTACATAATAAGCAATATGAACAACTGAAGTTCAGAGGAATTAGCACAATTACGTAAATTAAGGAGAAGTATGATCAAGATTAGAATGAACTAGACCTTTATGGTATGTGGGCCTTTGCTGGGAAACAGTGATTCTGTCACATGGATTTCCAAGTCCAACATCCTGTTTCCAATGCATGTCTATCAACACCTTCACCATTATCTTTTTTTTAAAGAATTACTATTGTATTACAAATGTTTTCTTTTGGCTGTAAAATTTTGATTCAGCAGTAAAGTTAGATTTACTGACTGGGAGATCAAGGACTGTTTACTCTTTTCTCTGCTTCTTGCCAAGTCTGTAGTGTGTGGTAGAATAGAGCAGTAGATAATTATTGTTTTTCAAATACCATTATTTTTTCCAATCAAACATTCATTGAGAGTCATGAATTTTACAAGTGAATTGATCACTAGTGCAAATATAGTGATAAATTCATTAACATTTATTTTATCTTCTCCATTCACTGAATTTCCCGTATGTACAATCAGGGTCTATTAAATTAAAAAAAGAAGAAAGACCTATTAGGGACAGCAAAGCAAAACATGAAATGCAGAGTTAGCAACTAACTGGTAAATCTAGAATTTTCAGGCAACAATAAAAGGCTTATTTGTCTATGTTCATTGTCCCTCCTCTCAGATATTTACTGGTCCCTTTACTTTGGGCTATATTGATCAAGGATAAAAGGGAAGCAGAGATCTATGGCTTGATTTAATTATTGAAAATAAAAATATTTATCTTTGAAATATACCTTGGATCATGGTCTCATAGTTTTGTGGACTGGTACTAATGCTGAAAATTCAAGACTATAGCTTTTGTGATTCTTGGTCAACAGTCAATGCTTGGCTTGGGCAGTAAAGTCCTAAAAAGTGGGCTTGTTAATTAACAAATACATCTAAGTTGGATGAACAGAACAGTTTCAAAATGTGTCTTTGGCATTTCTGCATTATTTTTTAAACCCACAAAATGTAGATTTTTATCTCTAACTTCTGTTCACTCACTTGTGGCTACTTTAGGAAGTAGTTTTTCTTTTCTTTACTTCCTCAGTGAGAGCTGCAAGATCATTGTTGGTGCAACTCGGCCACTGCTTAACAGAAGCAGCTTGTTTATATTACTTCCTGTATTTTTTTAAGACCAGCGTTTGGTATCCCTTAAGAATTTCTCAATGCTTTCTGTCTTAGGGATTTTTTTTTTCTGGAGGAATAAGTCAGGGACTCAATTAGGCTAATAATTTCTTACCCATGAGGACATAACGAATTTATTCTCCACTCAATAGCCTTTGGAGAAAATTACTCAGTATTTAGAAGGGGGGAAAATCAGGCTATAAGAAATCCTTTCTTTGAGACTACATTTCACAGATTCTTGCCTTAAAAAATCCATTTCGATACTTTTAAATAATACTCCATGTGATGAATTAAGGCTCTCTATTTAAATCTACCTATTCTTTTAGGAATGAGAGGTATTAAAAATTCTAGTTTGGCTGAGTAAAGAAATGTTAATGATCTGTCTAGCAGTTGAATTTAAGCATACTACCTTGCGATTATGCTGCCAAAACAAATGAAAATTCATTGCCTGCTATTGGAACCAATTTAGTTAGGTAACACTTCATTTTTCGGGCATCATCAGGGGAATGAGTTATTCCACTTAAGTGAATTTTCCACATAAATGCTTCAGAATTATCTTTTTAAAACAGAAATCAAGGCATGTTGGTTTCTTATTGAAATCCTTCAGTGACTGCCCATTGTCTAAAGAATAATGCATTGCTTTATAATCTACCATTCCAGTTTCATCTCCCTTCAATTCCCCTACCACCTATGATCCACTTTAATTTGTTCACCATTCTCTAGACCTATCATGCTCTTTTAACTTTTTGATTCCCAGATGCTGTTCCATGTGGTCATGACTCCTCAACAATTTACTAGATCTCTTCTCTCTGCTTCCAGGGCCACAGTACGTTTCCAGTATGGAAGCCATACCATATGGTGATTTTTAATTTCTATGTTAGCTTCCCTCACTAAATTGGGACCTAACAGTGGTCAGGGAACACACCCCTCTCCACCTTTATTTTTTAATCTTCATATCTTTAAAGACTCATTTAGTGCCTGAAAAACAGTGTTGTTATATTTATTTCCTGTGGGAGCTGTAACAAATTGCCAAAAACTGGGTGGCATAAAATGAAATTTATTCTCTCGTAGTTTTAGTTTCTAGAAATCAGAAATTGAGGTGTCAGCAGGGCCATGGTCCCTCCAGAGACTCCAGGGGAGAATCTGTTCCATACCTCTTTCAGCTTCTGGTGTGTATCAGAAATCCTTGGCATTCCTTAGTTTGTAACCACAGCACTTTATCTTTGCCACCATCTTTACATCACCTTCTCCTATGTGCATCTGTTTCAAAACTCCATCCACCTTTCTAAGGAAATACATACGATTTCACTTAGGGCTCACCTGGATAATACAGGAGAAGTTCTTCCTCTCAACATCCTTAACTGAATCACATTATTAGCCATATAAGGTATACACAGGTCCTAGGCATTAGAACATGGAAACATCTTTGGGGGCCATTATCAGTCTATCACAGATACTTAATGTATTTTAAACTGAATTACCCATTCAAATGCTAAAACTTTCCAAATATAAAAACATTAAAAAAAACTACTAACTCATATCTCATGCTTAATTGCTTCCTTAATTAGAACATAGTATTCAAACCATATTTTCATATTTTCTTGATACTAGTGTTTTCTGATTTTCAAAATAAATATACTTTCAGTCATGGATTAATGTTAGGCTTCTAAAGTATTTAGGAAAGCTCTTTCACTGCTCTCCAAATATATTCAGACTGCAGTAGTTATTGAGTATCTACGTAATGAAGAGCTATACATGCAAATAATAGTTCTTTCTTCAAAGAAGTTACTGATTAATGTGGAAAATAGACATGGAAGCAGACCTATATCAATAAAATATGCAACTTTTGTGTGGCTAAACGTTAATAAAACCATTCAGCTTTATGTATGAGCAGTTGACATTTGGTTAGCTTTCTCTCTCTGTTCCCCTGGAAACCTGGTAAAAGCAACATATCAACTTTATTTTTGATAACGTTGGTTGTGGTAAAAATTGATTGATTAGCAAATTCTATCTAGACTTGGAAGAAGTATGAATTAGCCATATTAAGAATAAATGAGGGGATATATGTATACATATAGCTGATTCACTTTGCTGTATAGCAGAAACTAACACCATTGTAAAGCAATTATACTCCAATAAAGATGTTAAAAAAAATAAAAGAGAAAAAAAATAAAGAATAAATGAACTATAAATAATTGAAGAGGATGCCATAACAAGATTGCCAGGAAGTGCTAAGGGCCTAGCTGGGGTTGGAGATGAGAATTCATGGTTGATCTAAGCTATATAGTCATGTGATTTTTCTCCAGCAAGACCTGGTCATCCAAGTACAGGAAAAGGCAAGATGAGTTTGTAGTATTCTTCAAGGTCAGAGTTTTGCCTGGTTAGTTTTAGTGGAATAATTTGGGTACTAGGAACTTAGAAATGCTGGCTAGAGAAATTCTGGTGATAAACCATGGGCTCTAGGGAATGAAAAGTAGATAGAAAAGGATTGATAAATTAGAAGGAAATGGAGGCCTCAAGGGCCTTTGCCCTTCTCAGTGGTAGAAAGATGTTGTCAACAAGGGCATGAGAAACTGAAAGGAAAAGAAATAGTGATTGAGGAAGAGTTGTTTGAAAGAAACCAAACAGGGAACTATTCCCTGTGGTGACAAGGATGTGCATTGGGAGGCGGTGACTGAAGCAGAGAGTAGGTTGAAGGTGGCTGAAGCTAAGAGGTTCAGAAATTATAATGCTATTGTGTAGTTGGATAATATGACTAGATGTTGAGATGACTCACAATAAAAAAAGCACTTGGGGTGGAGACAAGACTGAGTCAAATGGCAAATTTCCAAAGAATAGGAAGAGTTGCTCAGTGTCAGCAGATGATAGCAGCCAAGAGGAAGAAAGAGACTCAGAAAACAATGAGTTATTCAATGGTTGCACAAGGATACTTAGCATAGCATTTTGGTAATTAAAAAAAAAAGGAGAGAGAATTTTAATGTCCATTAATAGAGACTGGTTAAATTATGGTGCAGCCATATTGTAGAATCCATATTGTAGAATCCACTTAAGATTGAAGTGGATCTGTTTCTACAGATGTGGATGGATGTCAATAACACATTGTTGGGTGAATAAAGTTGTAGAACAATGTATGTATTTTAAATAAAATCTTTGTGTATATGTACTTGTGTGTATAGAAAATGTCTGGAAAACACCCCAGAATTCTAATGTGATTACTTTTGGAGAATGGGACTTGAAGTGGGGAAGATATCCTTTTGTACTTTACGTATTTTGTATTTTTCAAAGCTTGTATCATTTTTTGTAATTAGCAATTTGAATAAACTTTGAGAAAGTAAAAAAAAGAAAAAGTGAACAAACTAACCAGAAATCTATTCTTTCATATAAAAATCTGGAGAAGCTCAGATTGACTAAATCTTTCTATTTAAAATAAATAATAGCCACCAAAAAAATCCACAATGAGTTATTACGTAGAGATGGAAGAGAACTGAAGGGCTGGGAGAGAAGCAATGCTCTCTCTAGGCTCTGAGGTGGCTGATGGGTAGGAGAAGAGACACTTTGCACTAGAGCAGTGGCATTGTGGGAGAGGAGGCTTTGTTCATAATAGTGAAGTAGAAAAAGCACTTTCAGACGGGAGTGGTGAGTGTTTACAGTGGACAGAGATTCCAGAAAGCCCTGTGACATGAATTTGGGTTGCAAGAGAAGAGCAGTAGGGAGAAAGGCAATTAATTGTGCAGAAGATGTAAAGAAAGCATAAGGTGATGATCCATTTTTTCAAAAGGCTATGTTCAGGAAAAAGCAGTGACCAAAAATTAACAGAGGAAAGATGCATGCATGGAATTGATGGCCTGAAATATCCCAACTTTGAAGCCAATCATTTCGGTGTAGGGCCCTCAGAGGTAACTGGCTTGGTTTTAGCAGAGCAGATGAGAAATATCACAAGGTGGTGAAGGACCAACCTCAGCTGCAGGGGATTGGTGAGGATTTGACACATCAGTCACTTCTTACTGCTGTCAGGGTAAAAGATGTTTTTTTATGGTAAATTGTATCATCTTGAAATCTACTGCTTTTTAATCTGAGACTGGAATTGGATAAAATTTTTTTTTCTAGAATCAGACAACTTCTGTTCAGTATAATTTTTTTTTTTTAAAAGAAGATGTTGGGGGTAGGAGTTTATTAATTTATTTATTTTTGCTGTGTTGGGTCTTCGTTTCTGTGCGAGGGCTTTCTCTAGTTGTGGCAAGCGGGGGCCACTCTTAATCGCAGTGCGCGGGCCTCTCACCATCGTGGCCTCTCTTGTTGCGGAGCACAGGCTCCAAACGCGCAGTCTCAGTAGTTGTGGCTCATGGGCCTTGTTGCTCCGCGGCATGTGGGATCCTCCCAGACCAGGGCTCAAACCCGTGTCCCCTGAATTAGCAGGCGGATTCTCAACCACTGCGCCACCAGGGAAGCCCCCCAGTATAATTCTTTTAAAAAAATCCTTACTCTTTTTCTGGTTTTCTTCCTATGATTTTAGTGTATTGGATAGATAAGATGTTTTCATGTTAAGATTTTAGAAGATAAAGTCGTTTCTTTTGTAACATGCTGCATAATTTTCCCCTTATATATTGAAAATAAAGATTTTCATTATTAAATTGGTAGATGAAATTATTTAATTATTGCTTAATATTTTTTTAAATGTTAAAAATTACCTGCTCAAGGTAAAGTTCTTAGTTTGTGGGAGGAAGTAGTGAGTCAAGCACTCATTAGTTTTAGGGCTAAAATCTAATTATTTATCCATGTTTTATTAACAATATAACCTTGAGTTTTTCTTTTTTTTTCTACTTCTCTAATCTTTTCAGCTGGGAAAAGTCAAGCCCAGGAATCATATATCTGTGACTTGGGCTGTTCTATTCTAATATCCTATCTCAGAGACTCAAAAACACTTGTATCCCTTTGACATATTTATATTCTTCCAATTTAGAAGAGTAATAATAACTTTTAGGTCCAACATTTCCAGCATTTTGCAATTTGATGGTTTAGAACATTTGGTTTAGACTTAAGGACTTTCCACACTTGCAGAGATATTCTCTTCCTTGTAGATCATTAAAGAGTTTTCTTTGACCTGAGTTAATTTCCCCAGATAATCTCATTATATTCTTGGCACCATAAATTCATAACTTAAATTGTGCTAACTAAAAGCTGTGGTATTTAATATTTTCAGTAGACCTACTTACTTTTGTCTCCTGTATGCCTTACATTGACTTTCTCACTCCAGGTATGTTAAGAATAAGTGATAAATGTAATACTGAGATTATAAAATACTTCCAAACCTATCAAGATTTTTCAAGAAAACGTCTTGACAGTAAAGGTCACATTTCTTTTATTAATTATAGAACTCCCCCTCCAGTTTTATTGAGGAATAATTGACAAATGTATATGTAAAATGTGATGATTTATATACGTATACATCATGGGATGATTACTAAAATCAAGATAATTACCATATCCATCACTTCATGTAGTTAACTATTTTTTGTGTGATGAGAATATTTAAGATCTATCATCAGCAACTTTCAAGTATACAATATTATTATCTATATTCTTATAGCTAATATATTATCTATTAACTATAATATTATTTACTAGTCACCAGCAGACTGTACATTAGATTCTCAGAACTTATTTGTCTTGTAATTGAAACTTTATACCCTTTGACCTACATTTCCCCATTTCCCCTTGCTCCCAGGCCCTGGCAATCACCCTTATGTTTCTATGAAATTTGCTTTTTCTTTTCTTTATTATTTTTTTTAGATTCCACATATAAGTGATACCATACAGTATTCATCTTTTTTCTGTCTCACATTTTATTTAGCATAAGGCCCTGCAGTTTCATCCATGTTGTCACAAATGGCAGGATCTCCTTTTTTTTATAGCTGAGTAATATTCCATTTTATATCTACACCACATTTTCTTCATCCATTCATCCATCAGAGGACATTTAGGTTGTTACCATATAGTACTGGCTGTTGTGAATAATACTACAATGAACATGGGAAGGCAGATATCTCTTTGAGGTACTGATTTCATTTCCTTTGGATATATATCCAGGAGTAGGATTTCTGGAATATATAGTAGTTCTATTTTTAATTTTTTGAGGAACTGCCATACTACTGTTTTCCATAATAGCTGTGCCAATTTACATTCCCACCAAAAGTGTGTAAGAGTTCCCTTTTCTTCACATCCTTGCCAACATTTATTCTCATTGAATATATATATATATATATATATATATAAACTGAAACAATCCTAAAAAAGTAATTAAAACCTGTCTTTTCTTTGCACTTGTACAGTAGATTTAGGGCAAAAAAACCCAGGAAACTGACAATAGCCCTTGAAGTATCTTACATGAATAATTTTCCATATATGATAAGTTTTAAAATGAAATGTTTACATTTGTGATCTTTAAAGCAGACTAGTATAGGAAGTCTCTTTCATTCTACTAAAAGTTTGGAAACAAATATATTTAATTTTTAAATTTCTTTCCAAACTATATTAGTGTATTTAATTAAAATAATTTCAGTTTTTTAGGCAACAAATTATAGCCGAGAAAATGGACTACATTTTTCTTCATTTTTATTTCTCTCTCTTTTATATGTTTTTCTATGCAAGCATGATTATTAAACATGAAAAAGTTAAAGTTACTTGAATCAAAAATAATCTTTTCTCACTTGTTATATCAATTTTATGAAGTTAAATGAGAATTATTCTCTGTTCCACACAAATTTTGAAGAGAAGCCGTTATTGCTCCTGCTATCTCAGACCTGGAAAAAGTTTATTATGATCAAAACTTTAAATTAAAGCGAGAGAATACAATGACTCATAAGTAGATAAAAATGATGTCCCTTAGCTTATTCTTAAAGTTATTCTTAGAAATTTATTGGAATTATATATATATGTATATATATTTATACATTTCTTTTAAATAGTGATGTTATCAGATTTAACTATAACTTTTATTATGGAAATGAGTGCAGTATAATATGGCAGATGATATTACCTTTTTATAAGAAATGATTACAGGATTCGAATATAACAGACTCTGAGATGACTTGCCGGAGTGCAAATGCATAAAGATGATATTCTCCCAAATAATACAGTACCTTAAAACAGCTTTCCTAAGACCATGCAGGTGTGTAGCTATCTAGTGACTAGGGATTTAACAAGAAAAGGGTAATGTCTTTGATTTCAAACTGGTTTGGATCTAATTTAATTGAGTTGTTTAATAATGTTTTCTTTTAAATAGGAGGGGACATTTTCTCTGCAAATTCTAATCCTTTGGCTCTGCTATCATGTAGGATCTGCTATTAAGCTAGCTTGACATTTCACTTCTAATTCCTGGGCAAAGATTGCAGCAGTTTAGCTTGTGCAGAAAGGCACATGTTTTTTCGCTGTTGACATTTCACTTGATCATTTACTATCTCTTTGAAAAAGTGACCTCCCAGCTTTGCTCTTTATCTCTTCTCTCTGTCAATTTCTACCTCTCTCAGTCTCTGTCCTCTGGAAACCCTTTCATCAACAAGCGCAGCCCTGCCCAGCTAGCAAGCTAATTCTAATCTGAGCAAGAAGTGCATTAAAACTTATGAATCCACCAAGCCTGGAATTATTCCTGCTATTATCTGGGGCTTCAAACTAAACTGCACAATCTTTGCCCCAGAGGGAGACATTACCTTTATTATTCTGGTCAGGAAACAAATCTGCCCCTGCCCCGGAGACACTAACTTCCTGAGTGCTCAGTAAGTTGAATGGAGCTTGTCCTTACAGATGGACTTAATTCATACAACTGATTTTCTGCTTAGATTTTCCTGTCTAGGATAAATTTCTGCCCCAAGCATACTCTCCTTGACTGGAGCCCTTACATCTTACCTAATTTTGCTAATCTTCTTCACCAAGATGCTAGTCTTTTCCTTTCTCCCAATCATCTCTGCCTTATGTCCTGTTGTGAATGGGCTGATGACATGGACCCCAGACCCCAAGGACTGCATTTGAATCAGACTTAGATATGAATATATGCAAACATGCACCACGTACAACTTCATCACACCTCTTTGGGCTTTTGTCAGACTGTCCAGTAAACCTCACAATCTATTTTATTTAGATTTTTTCCTCAGATACCGTTGCTGGGGGGCAATTCTTCCTAGCATTTCTATATGACTGTGACAGCTTTTTTTCCACGCTATCTTTTAAAGGTTGTTTGTATATCAAACAGTCTTAGAAGATAGAGTCTCAATATACCCTGTAGAGGTAGAGGGCAGATTTGTGTCCTGAACAGGATAGTAAAAATTTTATCTCCCTCTTGGACAAACAATGACACTGTTATCTGGCATCACTCTTTTTAAGACAATATTTTCCTGAACTCGAGGTTCAACAAACCCAACTGTCTGCCCAGCATCCACCAGGGCCTCTCTAAACTGCCCTATGGTGTTTGGGGGTGGGGGGAGAACTGACTTAAACATGAAACTCATGTTTCTTGCTGTGCTGTGAGTGAAAAAGCTCTTTGTCTTTGACCCAGGAGTATCATGTCTTCTGCTAGCATGTGTGAAAACTGAGAAAGGCTAAAATCTCAGACTCTTCACAGGTTTTGCAACTATTCACCCCTTTTTCTGTGGAGTGGAAAGAATGCAGACTTTAGAGTAAATTGTACCAGAATTCAAATTCAGTCACTTAGCTGCTTTGTGATCTCATACAAATTAAGAAGCCCTGTCAGTCTCCTCATTCATACCATGAGCTAACGTTGTTAAGGATTAGAAAGTGCATGTATATAGAAATGTATATGTGTATACAGCTTTGCATATTTCATGGATCATAGAGGTAAGGATTGAAGCCAGGACATCTGGTTCTCAAAGCCACGTTCTTTCCACTGTGCCACATGGATCTGATAGGAAATACCATTTGCTATATTGACTAACCCTCTTTTCTTTCTCCTGTTTCACTAATTTCAGAAATAACTATTAAAAATACACTTCACTGTTTCTAGTTAATTTTTCACTAGATATTTTCAGAGAAAAGGAGGTATTTATATAAATTTGGAAGTATTGGTTGAATTGACGATCTTGCTTCCTGGAAAATGACATTTTGTATGCATTATACATTTCCCCTTAAAATTTAAAGAGCTGTAATCCTTTAAAAACTTCACCTCTTCCTCTTCTGTTGTATTACAGATGATATCCAGACAGATTTTGCATTTAACTTTTACTGGTTGAAATTTTCAAAGTACTGTTCTGCTCTTGCCAAATTATTCCCACTTTGCAATCATTCACTTAGCCCTAAAAGCTCCTCAAACCTACAAAGCTGATCAGATATGTTGTGTGACTAATTGAACCTCTTAAAACATAGTAATATTTTTAGAGAAAACTCTTGCACTTCTTCTCAGGAAGTCATGTATTCCATACAGTTGCATATCATTAGTATGATGCCATTTTAGAGACATGTGAAAAAATTAATTAGATTATTTATTCTACATTAAGGGTATATCATACCTACAATAAAGATCAAATTAGAAGTGTTTATATCATCTATTTTATTTAACATGGGTCTCCTTTAGAGTCCTGTTCAGTTAGTACCCTCCCTGCTGCATCTCAGTCTTCTCTTTCAATGAAAGTTATGAAGGCAGCATTTGCCTTTCCTTAAATTATTAAACTCCTTTCTTTATTCAAGGAATTTTTGAAATCTCATTTCCTTGTCTGGCTATGACTTGGGAAAGTAAGTGTGTTTCCTTAGTTTGTCCCTAACTAAATAAATATGCAATTTCTTATGATTTCTGTAACTATCCGACCATATGCATTTAGATATGAAAAATACAGATATATTTATCTGTCAATTCACATAATGATTCTATTTCACTAATTTGCATAATGCTTAGCTCCATTATATCACTACTCTTGAATTTAATGATTGCTAAGTGGCTGAAATAATGTTCACTTAATTTCATCTGTTTATTTATTTGCAAACTGCCTATTCCAAAACACGATTAATGTTATCTATAAAAATATATATACTATAACTAAATATTAAATAAATAATAAATAAGAAAATTGGGGCAAACAGAAAAGAGCCACATATCTGGCTATAAGATTTCACGCAAATAAAGCAAATTGAGCATTAGGATTCCTGTTCAATTAAATGTCCATGAAATAATAAAAATATTTTCTCATTACAAAAGTAATTTTTTCTTCTTAAATATGAACTGTACAATGTAATTAACAATGTTCTCAGCCAAATATTTATGCCAGCTGTCTTAGTCTTCTCTGGATGCCATAACAAAATGCAACATACTGGGTGGCTTAAACAACAGGAATTTATTTCTCAGTTATGGAGGGTGGGAAGTCCAAGATGAAGGTGCTGATTCAGTTCCAGGGGAAGATTCTCTTCCTGGCTTACGCAGGGCTGCCTTCTTGCTGTGTCCTCTCTTAGCGAGAGTTCTGGTGTCTCTTCCTCTTCTTTTAGGGTCACTATTGGATTAGGGTCCTACCCTTATGACCTCATTTAACATTTACCATCTTCTAACAGGCTTTGTCTACAAATATAGTCATACTGGGAGGTTGGGGCTTAACATACGAATTTTGGAGGGACACAAACATTCAGGACACAACAGCTATAGCAATATTTCATAAGACCAGTTCTTATAAAATCCTTAAGTATAGGCCAAAGACAGTATCCCAAGTACATTTGGGTAAATGCACAACTGGTGTTCATTTTGATAATAGCTAAATCTAAATTTGAAAACAACATAAATATTTACTAGCAGGATATGAACTAAAGAAATTTTGATATTTTCATACAATAAATTTTATGTAAATATTGACTCTATTTTCAGAGAATCCTTAATTAGGTGGGTAATCATGAAATGAATGTTAGTGAAAGAGTGAGGATACAATCTGTTTCTGTCTTCCATATCCCAACTGTAGTAATGTGTAGAGGAAACACAAGAACAAAAGATTAACAGTGATTAACTCTGGGAAGAGAAATCTGAAGTGATTTTATTTTCTTCTTATAAAAAAAAGTTTCCACTTACAGTGATTACACATAATGTTTATATAATCAGTGATGGAAAACAGTAGATGTTAAGAAACAAATCATCTGACTTCTGACCATGAAAGAAATCCAACTACTGGCACAACATTTAAGGCACCATGACCTATTTCTAATCATCCTTTCTGCCTTTCCTTTCTCTTCATAGATCCCATCCCCTGGTCAAACTAAATTTCTTGCTGTTAGATGAATAGCTATTCATGCTTCTTTAACCTCTGTGCTCATGCTATTAGCTCTGCTTCCACCACTAACTCTGCCCCTCACCTCTAACTGTTAAATTCTATCTAGTGATAATCTCCTCACTCTTCACCAACTGAATGAATTGTCTTTACTTCCCTAAACTCTCCTTGAACACACCCTTCCTACAAACTTCCAGGTTACTTTTGGCTTTTTATAGCAGTAATCAACTTACAAGAAAACAGTATTCATATAAGTGAGTTTTTTCTTCCTTTAAACTCATAGTTCCTTAAGATCAATCTTTTCCTACTCATTTTGTGTCCCTCCTGGTGGTGCTCAGCGTAGATATAGCAGATGTTTCAATTATCTACTGCGCTGCATAACAAACCATCCAAAACTTAGTGACTTAATAACAGCAACTGTTTTATTTCTTTAGGACTTACCTGATCAGTTCTACTGCTCCACATGATGTTGGCTAGGACTGCAGTCACCTGAGGATTCAAATGGGCTGGAATAGACAAGATGGCTCACTCAAAACTTGGTCATTGATCCTGGCTGTAGGCTGAAAGCTCAGCGGGGCTGGTCTACCCGAATATCCTGGGCTCCTCACAGCATTGTGGCTGGATTGCAAAAGGAAGCATGCCAAGAACAAGAATTAATGCTCTGAGTCAGAAAACAAGAACTGCCAGTCCTCTTAAAGGCCAGGTCTGGAATTGTCACAGCGCATTTCTACCACGTTCTATTGGTTGAGGTAGTCAGAGATCCGGCCTAGATTCAAGGAATGGAGAAATAAGTGCTACCTCTCAATGAAATAAGTGACCAAGGACTTGCAGCCATTTTGAATGACCACAGCAGGTAAGCATGTTCATTTATTCAGCCAATACTATGGAGCACCTATTATGAACATTATTTTAGGCACTGAAGTTAGAGCAATAAGAAAAAAAAAAAAAAAACGAGAGAAAAACCAAACAGGCAAAACTCCCTGCTCATTGTGAGTTTTTACCAAGAAAAGAAAGAAAATAAAAAGTAAAATATATAATACATTAGAAGATGATAAGTACTATGGGTGAGGTGACCTTGTTACAGTGTACCCATTGCCTATTTGTCCCCATGTAAATATTAATAGCATCATTTTCCACTCTCAAAAGTATCTTGATTTGGACAAAAATTTATTTGGCCATCCTAACTGTGGTGAAAAATGAAGCAGAGAAAGGCATAGGGAGTGTAGGGTATTGGAGTCTACGTTTACAAATAAGATGATCAATAAAAACATCACTGAGAAAGTGACATATGAGTAAAGATCTAAAAGAGGTAGGGGAGCAAAGTGTGTGAGTATATTTATGTGCTTAAGCCCAGTGAAAATTTGCAATTTATGTATGCAAATGAAGAAAATAATTTTTGTTGTACTTTGTAGATAAAATTTTCAGCCTTTTGCTTCTTCTAAATTAGTATGCTCTGCAACTAATGTGATTAATCCAAGGTACTCAAGTCCCCCTAATTCTTATTTGTTTCTGGAAGTAAATTTGCATGTTACATAAAACTCACTTTCGTATTGGAACAGCTTCTGAAATGAATTAAATTCAGTTTGGGCACATGCTTCCTTAACCAAAAGTGAAAAAAGACACCAAAGGAGCTACTTCTAAAAGCCACTTGTCGATTTTGCAGCATATGCTATTTGGAGAAAATTATGAAATATTAATGTTGTTCACCAGGGAGTGCTATAGTCATCTGAAATGAAGTACAGCAGCACAGACCAACCTTCAGGTATTCCCAAGAGCTTAGACTTTGGAAACATAATTTTTAAAATGTTCTCCTTTTTTCATTTTTCTTTCCTTCTTTTCCATTCTCCTCATATTACCTCCAACTCTACAAAATGTATCACTTTAATGATGCTTTATGTCAGCTAATATTAAAATCTGTTGAGATCACTTGAGCCATAACTACTGATAGCAACCATGAACCATAATAAGCACATAAGTAATTCACAAAATGATGCAGGTATATCTAAGCAAGTATGATGTGCTGAAATACATTTCCTGCCTAAAAATTACCTTCATGTTTTTACCGTGGAAAACACTAACATCTGATTATTACACAATGTCCTCTAAATGAATAAATACATAATTATACAAATAAACAGATTTATGATGATGATAGTGTGCCTTTTGTCCATGGGACTCAAAGTTTATATTCAAATGGGAGAATAAAAAGAATCATTGCACCATAAATTACGATAAATTATGAACCAGTTAAGTTACCTTTTCCCATAAGCCAGGATGACCTGGTTTTACTGCCCATAAATGTAAATAATAATAGTACTTATCTCAATAGGTTGTTTTGTGGATTATATAGGTAATCCACGTGAGACCTCTAACACAGTGCCTGGCACATAGTAAGTCATTATTGTTGTTTTTTGCGGATCTAGAGTTGGACTATCTGGGTTCAAATCCTGCTATACCACTTAATATCTGAGTAACATTGCTTAGGTTATTTAATCCTTGTGTACCTCTTTTTTAAAAAAATTAAAATAGTGATAACCATAGCATTTATCTCAGATTTATTGAGATATTTAAATGAAACAATACACATAAAGCATTTATCACAGGGCCTTTCTCAGTACACGCTCCATGATTATTATTACCAACTGGCTGTACCATTTGATCAACTACAACATCTTCTGTATTTCCCAGACTTTACTGTTCCTTTAAAATACCCAGCCATGTTCTGCTTGATTTCTCTGATGCTGACTTTTCTTTCCTTGGTCTAAATTGTCTTTTCTTTGGTCTAAATTGTCTTTTCTTTGCTTACCCACATTTGGGTTCCCTTTCCAACCAAGTGATATGCTATCTGCCATTTGATCTTCAGGCATGGATGTTACCCAAGTGTCTTTGGACAGCTTCAACAGTCCTTTCATGTGGTACTGAAACATCTTCATTTCAATTCTTTACTGCCCTTTTTCCTAATTATCAAATAAATCATTTCCATTAAAAAATGATTTGGAAAGCTCACAGATGCACGATTGAGTAGAAAAAAAGGCAACCATTATATTAAGAGCATGCGTGGATTTGGTTCTGCCACTTGCTAACTGTAAGGTTTTGGATCACATGCTCTTTGGAAAGCCTGGGGCCCCTACCAAGTGTCATGGTCACTTCAGGCTCCAGCTTACCACCTTCAGCAGATTCTCATTTGAAGTTCTTCTTTGTACCTATCCGAGCTTCGACCCATAGGTGAAATCAGTATCTATCTTTGTGTTTCTCCCAAATACCCTTCTCTTATAAGGACTTTGCTTGTGTGAGACTCTAAGTGAAGGTCTTAGAGGACCAAACCGAGTTTACTTCGGCGAAGCTAAAGTAAATCCTAAAATTGACTATTAGAAATTCTTATTCTTTAAAGTTTCTGGGTGATTTCCTTACGTTATTTGGCTCTATCTCCTACTACTTTTCCTCCCTTCCCTTCTCAATCTTATTTCTCCCATGAGAGAAAGAAAACAAGTTCTCCCACTCTCTCCAGCAGAATAACTTGACTCTCATCAAACATATTGAGTTTTCTATTTCACACTACTTTTCCCATATAAATCAAAAACCTTGTGAACAACATGTTAATGGCTACATATTATTCCATAATATTGAAATACATCATGTTCTTAATCAGCAATGGTTTGGACATTAAAACGTTTCATGTTTTTTACTAGTATAAATTAATCTGAAGTTAACACTTCTTTGTGAATACATTTTTGCTCACATCTCAGATTATTTCGAGAATACTTAGTTTAGTGTTTACCCATTAAAAGCTTGATAAAAATAATTTTTTTTGCTGAAGAAATATTCTTAATTTAATAAAATACAATTATTAAAAACTTGGAAAAATTTAAGAGCATTTTATTATTTTTTTCTTACCTTTCATTTCAAAATCAGTTCCCACCTGTGTTGGTATTTCCTGAAAAATTGGCTTATTTTATATGTCATCTGTGGAAGTTTGCACTACCTGTGGTGATCATAAAACAGTAGGTACTATTAGCATATACAAAACACTGTATTGTTTTCCTATCTTCCTTGCATATTATTATCTTGCCTCTTTTGGGATAATACATATTTCAACCCACAACTCATTTAGTCCCCCAGTCAAACATTCCCCATCCCCCAGCTCTGTCTCCAGGCGCAAGAAAGCCTTTCCCATTGTCCTTCACCAAGGGCTGCAGTAGCAGTGGACTTACTGGACAGGACACTTCCCTTTCCTCTTCCACAGGAGCCTAAGGAAGGGTATTTACACCCAGTAGTAGTAATGGGGCATCATTGCGTGGCTGGGGCAGGCTGTGAGTGGAGGACAGGGGGAGGGGCCTCCTACCTGCTAACACTGCATTCCTGTTAATGCTCAAGAGGACTGGGGATAGTGGTAGAGTTCTACTTGAAGTGACTGGAAAGTTCCCTATGCTAGTTTGCAAAAGTTGGTAGAGTTGAACACTCTTACATTGTCTTTGGGGAATAATTTCCCCTGATTGACAATAGCCTGATATCTAGAAGATGATTCTTTCCAACTGTCACAGTATAGGGTAAAAATGGCACTGAAATGGCAAAAGGTAAATTATACTAATAATTAAGGTGTGATACAAGTGAAGTTGTTTCTATCTGTTGGCAAATAGCTTGTTTCACTTCTATTGCCCCTTTTTTCCATTCTGTACCCTGTATTTAAAGAAATAAGAAGGCAATAGGAAATAATTCTAATTTCCAATCCAAATGTAGTACCACATAAGGGCTGCTATGAATACATGCTTTTTGCATTCTCCTTAGGCACACAGAAGGAGTCATTCTTCCTTGTACTCCATTTTGTCTAGGTGGTACATAGAATGTTAAAAAGACCAGGGATTCAGATCCCTGAAGACCTTCTACATTCAATTAATTGTGTACACTGGAATGAGCACATGAGAAGAATAACATGATTTCTCAGACCTTTCACAGTATGTGTAGATGAATGGTGTTCAATAGGCAATACTGTTAACTTCTCAACAACTCCCCCAAGGGTCTCTTCCGTGCTGGCCTTTTCCATCTATCAGAATCAATGTGTTGCCAGACAAAGAACCCTGATTCATTTAGTGTATGCTGGTCACTCATTATCCTGGCAATGAAGACTCTGGTTAGAAAGTTTATTAGATTTAGAGATTGATGATTGTTGAGGGCTGGAGTCTGAGTTTTATGAATGCTTTGTAGCTTTCAGCTTTAATGACTAACAAGGGAAGTATTCCTTAGGCCCCTGCTGTTACATGACACAGGCATCAAAAAGAGACTCCTAATTAAAAAGAACCAGAACCATTTTGCTCTGAGTTCTGGGGATTGGTTCACACAGTTTGGGAATGAACAGACTTTTGGCTTGAATCAAATCCAATAATTTTGTTTAGATTTGGAAGAGCTCTTGGAATTTCTCTTCCAATACTTAGTGGGCAAGTTAGAAACATTAGTAACATTTATCTGGGGGCCTCTTCCATTAGCTGAAGTGTGGGCTAGTGTTGGGAGCCAACGTTCAGCAACCACAGGGGCTTTCTGGTATAGATCAGTGGTTGCCTGCCCCTGTAGCAGTGTTTTCTGCTATTGCTATCTGCTAAATCAGAATTATATCTCCAACACTTGTCTGAAGTCTTCCTAAGAGCTACCCCATTTATAAGAATAAGAGTAATGAAGATTCTAGAACAATGAGCACCTACTCTGTACCAGGCAATGCTCAGTTCTTTAAATATATAATCTTACTTTAATCTTCAATACATGCCACAGGGTAACTAATAATATTATTTTAATTTTTTTTATAGAGGGAGAAACAGATTTAGAGAGGTTTAAAAATGTATCCCAAGTTACTTAATAAGAGACAAAGTGAGGATTCCATTTTAAGTCTCTGATTCTAAAGCCCGTGCTTTTAGCTCCTGTGTTATATTACTTAAGTTTACCTAAATTGGTTGTATGATGAACTATAGTAATTGAAAGATTGAAGTTGCTGAAACTTCACATTAGTTATAGATTTAAATGTTCGCCTCCATGTGAATTTTCAAAACCTCTAGAACATTCACCTGAGTGTCAGCCTGTCTCGTTTCCGTGTTTTAGTGTTCCAAATCTGAGCAGAGGGAAATAGCTGAAGGCCAGTGTGATGCTCAAACTGGATAAACCTGCTGCATTGGCCTCTGGCTGAAAGCTTGAGAGAATAACAACACTGACAATTTTTGTTTTATAATGAGTATAATTATATTTTTAATAAACTTCAAGTGACTAAAATATCTTTCCTAGGGATCATAGCATCATTTAAAAAGTCTTTTTTTTTTTGTAGCATAATGTCTGTAGCTTTCACATATCTTTTTTCCTTATTATTCTTAGTGCTTTTATGGTCACAGAGGGTACATTACCACAGTGCCTTTTGAGGACAGAAGAGATAAGAAGGGTTTGGTTTTGACACTGATGCCGATTTAACCAAATAGGTTGAATACCCAACCTCTAAATTTGAACATATAAACTGAAAAGTGTATAGTGTAGTGTGAGAATATAGTGTGCAAAGTATATCTAACTTTTCTTATATTTGTCTTTGATGTACCTAATTAACAAAGTAAGAGAGCCTTACTCCTGGGAGGCTTCTGAGGGTGTCATTGAATTTCACTTTGGGGCATTTTCAAAAATATAGGGAATCACTTAAAAGAAATGATTCATTCTTGTTGGATTGCATTATGGCATTACTTATACCTTGCTGTCAGTGCCATTTTAAAGTTTAGACCCTTCGATTGCTTGGATTACTAAGGTTAGCTAACAAGCTATTAGAAATGTAAACTTAAGAGAGAGTCAGTTCCTAGGATGTGAAAAAGGAAACTCTTTATCACCCTCTTCTTTTTCCATCTAGATTTTTGCTCTATTTAAAGGGTTGCACGTATATTATTTTACAAGGAAATGACCATGCCAAATGTCCTTCTTATATCAATTAAAGTCAACAAATTCATCTGGGGCACTGACCTTGTGCAAGACATTGAATGAGGTACAGTGTCCACATTGGCTCCTGTCTCTTCTATCACTAGGATTAATAATCCTTCTGTAGTTTCAGTCCTACCTCAGATTCCTGTTATAAGAGAGAAAGAAGTGAAGAGTTTTATTTTCTTTGTTTTCTCTGAACCTAGTACCTTGGTACGTATGTACCTGTCGTACCTTCAAGTTTCCAAGTGCTAGGCTTTCTTTCTATGAGTTCCTTGTATTCTATGTGGGTTGCCCTTTACTGGGGCCTCTACCCACTAGCAGCCTCATATTGCACAGATCATCCAAGTTTGTGTGGGTTCTGGAGAGGATCTCATTTCCCTTCTGTTCCTTCCCCTCTGGGCTTACCTCTTGGTTAATTGAATGTACTTTCTTGACTTGCACTCTATAAAAACATTCATATTTGGTACCAAGTCTTCAGGCAGCAGATACCTGTACTCCCAAATTTAGTTCTCCAAAATCTAAATTATAAATCTCCTAAGCCTTTGCTATTTTATTCTGCACTTACAAAGATTTCTATTTTTTTAAAAAATCTGAACAAAACAGTATAATTTGTCCTTCAGTTAGATTGTAAATACTCTTCAGTAGTCTTCATTTCTTTAGTTAATTGTTTGCCACTTTTTGGTCAAAGTTAAATGGAATGCTGAGTCTAAGTTGTATATTTATATGTAATCATGATAAAATCCTTCTGTTTTGGCTATAAATATTTTACAGCACTCTTCTTCAACATGAAGTAAAATGAGGACTTTATTCCTAATTAGGACTTCAGGAAGATTTTATGCAAGAACCTAGGAATTATTTTGAATCTTAGCCCTTCTGCTTTCTAATCATCTTTGTCTTAATCATACTGTTTCTTTTGTGTTATTTTCCTATTGCTTTGAATTTTCTGGAGAAACAAAAATTGCTTATGTGAAGGGATAACTATTTGGAGGGAAGTTTACTCAATGGATCCAATGACCAGTTTTGGGGTGGCATTAATTGCTTATATCTTAGTGATACAGAGGGGGTCTTGGTGGCAAGGCAACTTCTCGAGGGTGACAGATTGTTTTACAAAGATTGGGATCTAAAAATTAATGAAAAAATTTAAAATAACACATTAAGTATGTAGCAGAGCAAAAATTCTTCTCTACCTTCTTTGGGTTTCTGGCTATGCCAAAGAATTAAACTGACATAAGACAAATTAACAGGGCAAAATTATACAAATGTTATTGAATTTTTACATGCACATGGGAGCCTTCAAAAGAGAAAGCCTGAAGAAGTGACCAGAGCAGGAAGCTTTTACATCTTTTAGACAAAGAAGCAATACATTTGTGAAGAATTGACAAGACAAAGGGGTTTGAAGAAATAACCAGGAAGATAAGGGTTAGTTTAACAGCCTTTACAGCCCTAAATTTCCTGTCTCTGGTGATAAGGTTGTCTTCTATTCTCCGGGCACAGGGAGGGTGCCTTTCTCATAGAATTTTTTTTTTTTTTTTTACATCTTTATTGGAGTATAATTGCTTTACAATGGTGTGTTAGTTTCTGCTTTATAACAAAGTGAATCAGTTATACATATGTTCCCATATCTCTTCCCTCTTGCGTCTCCCTCCCTCCCACCCTCCCTATCCCACCCCTCCAGGCGGTCACAAAGCACCGAGCTGATCTCCCTGTGCTATGGGGCTGCTTCCCACTAGCTATCTACCTTATGTTTGGTAGTGTATATATGTCCAAGCCTGTCTCTCGCTTTGTCACAGCTTACCCTTCCCCCCCCCACCCCGATAGCCTCAAGTCCGTTCTCTAGTAGGTCTGTGTCTTTATTCCTGTCTTACCCCTAGGTTCTTCATGACATTTTTTTTTCTTAAATTCTATATATATGTGTTAGCATACGGTATTTGTCTTTCTCTTTCTGACTTACTTCACTCTGTATGACAGACTCTGGGTCTATCCACCTCATTACAAATAGCTCAATTTCGTTTCTTTTTATGGCTGAGTAATATTCCGTTGTATATATGTGCCACATCTTCTTTATCCATTCATCTGATGATGGACGCTTAACCTAAGTCTCATAGAATATTTATCTCCTGCTTTCAGGAGTACAAAGGAGGGTCAGAATGACCTTCATGCACTGGCTGTTTCTTAGGTACCTTTAATTCAAAATAATCAGTATACCAAAGTGACATATTTGGGGTTGCCATATTCTGAACCCCTTCAAGTATATTCTGTGCTCTGAGAACTCCAGTATTAAGTTAGGTGGAGAGCTCTCTGTTGGAATAAAGGCAGATAAATGTGTTCTACACCCTGACCTCTGATCCACATGCATGACAATAAAGTTAGCCCTTGCCCTTTATTTGAATGCATTGAAATTATGTATCTAAGAGTGGGTCTGCCAGTTAGCTCCTGGCAACAGGACAGGGATTCATGTGCTGCATGAGGAGATGAAGTACATGTGCTGAGCTCTGCGGACTCCTTCAGTCCTTTTGGCAGCAGGACCCAGGTCAGTGATACAACTATGCTGAACAATTGCTACTGCACAATTGAACATCCTGCTCTATACTTCCTGCATCATCTGTGGTCATTCACAGTAAGTCATATGGCCAAGTGTGATGTCAGTGAGGCAGGAAAATATTATACTGCATTCACTGGCAAGCCCTGCAGGTCACATGGCCTGCCTCTTAATTCTTGAAAACTAGTATTTCATGATCATATATTTTATAGACTTCAGTTTCATTGTCTTTTAACAGTTATAGTATGAAAGAAAGCATACATCTATTGTTTAGTGTTCCCTTTCCTTTATAAAATATGGTATATATATATCTCCATAAACAATGTATTTTAGTTTCACTTGTTCCTTAACTTCATAAAAATGCTTTCATACTGAATCACTAAATGTAGTTCTCTGTGGCTTAATGTCATATTTGGCTCAATATTATGTTATAAGTTATGTAATTTTGGTTTATTTTGGGCTCTTCATAATGTTTATGTGAATAGGTATGTCTGTTTCTCCTCCAATACAACCCTGTTTTAACTACTAATAATTGCTAATAACTCAATGTTTTCCAGGACAAGAGTCCCCCCCACCTTATTCTTCTTGGTTAATCTTTGGGCTTTGCTTGTCCATATAAATTTTATAATCAGCTTGAAAAATTCTATGAAGAACTTTGTTGGGGTTTTGATAGGAATTGTATTAATTTTGCAAGTCTCTTTCTGTAAATTTGACATTTTTTGGAATATTGAAGCTTCTTCTCCACTAGCAAGTGATTAATAAATACAGTAAATGGGGAATTTTTTGTTTATGTCTTCATTAATGCTTTATAGTGCTCTATATAGAGTTATTGTACACTTTCTTAGGTATATTCTCAGATACCTTATATTTTATGTGTATCTATTTGTGTGTGTATTTAGATGCAAAAAACATGTAGTATATATTTTATATAATATATATAAATATAGATTTAAATATATGTAATATATAAATATATTTTTGTGTTACACATAAAATATTTAAATTATATCCATGTAATATAATTTAATTAATACTAATATATTGATTTTAAATCTGGCCAGTTTGCTAAGTGCTTATATTATTTAAAACAATTTTCTGGTAGATTATTTTGGGTTTTCTTTGGAGATAAAAGAATCAAATAACGTCTGAATAATAAAAATTTGTTTCTTACTCTTAAATCTTACTTTATCTTCATCTTTTCTTAATAAGCTTGCTAGGACCTCAACTCTAATGTTCAGTGCTTTGTCTTTGATTTCAATCAAAGTTATGCTACTAATTGCCATTAAAATATTTACTTCTGTTCTTTAAAAAAACTGAGGTATAACTTACATATGATAAAATCACACTTTAATAAGTATGATTTTTAGGTTTTAGAGTTGTGCAAATGTCTCCACAGTCTAGTTTTGGAACATTTCCATCAACCCAAAAGTTCCTTTGTTCACATTTGCAGTCAATCCCCACTCCCACCTTCACTACTAGGCAACCACTGATCTGTTTTTGTTGTTATAAATTTGATTTTTCATACCATTTCACATAAATGGAATTATACAATATGTAGTTCTTTTGTGTCTGGGTTTTTTATTCAACAGTGTTTTTGAGGTTCATGCATGTGTAGCATGTTTTTATTGCTGAATACTATTTCATTGTATGAGAATACCACACTTAGTTTATCCATTCTTCAGTTGATGGACAATTGAATTATTTCTAGTTTTTGCTACTATAAATAATGTTGCTATGGACATTTGTGTATATGTATCTTTGTGTACATAATTTTTTATTTCTCTTGGGTAGATTCCTAGAAGTGGAATGGCTGGGCTGCATAAGTTTATGTTTAATATTTTAGGCAACTGCCAAACTAGTTTCCAAAGTGGTTGTACTATTTCACATTCACAAGTAATAAACGAAGTTTCCAGTCTCTCCACATGCTTGCCAATACTTAGGTAAACTGGACTTCACCAAAATTAAAAACTTCGAGCTTCAAAGGATATTAGCTCTTACAACTCAACAGTAAAAAGAAAAATAACCCATTTGAAAATGGGCAAAGAATTTGAATATACATTTCTCTAAAGGAAATATACAAAGGCCAATAGGAACATGAAAAGATGGTCATATAATTATCCATTAGGGAAATGCAAATCAAAACCACAGTGAGATATTTCTTCAGATTCATTAAGATAACTGTAATAAAGACATACAGTAACAAGTGTTGGTAGGGATTTCGAAAATTGGAATCCTCATCCATTGCTGATGGAATGTAAAATGATGTAACAACTTTGGAAAACAGTTCAGCAGTTCCTCAAAAAGTTAAGCATACAGTTACCTTAATATGCAGCAGTTACACTCCTAAGTATATACTCAAGAGAAATGAAAACTTATTTTCACACAAAACTTGTACACAAATATTGATAGAATTATTCATGATAACCCAAAGTGGAAACAACCTAAATATCCAAAACCAGAATGGATAAAATATGGCATATTCATACAATGGAATATTTTCAGCAGTAGAAAGAAATACATGCTACACATGGATGAACCTTGAAAATATTATGTGAAGTGAAAGAAGCCAGTCACTAAAGACCACATGTTGTATTGCATTTATATGAAATGTCCAGAAGAGGCAAATCTCTAGAGACCAAAAGTAGATTAGTGGTTGCCTAGGGCTGGAGAGAGTTGGGGATTACATAGGTAGTGATTTTTAGTACGTGTGGGTTTCTTTTTGGGCTAACGAACATGTTTTAAAATTAGATAATGCTAATGGTCACATAACTATGTGAATATACTGAAAATCATGGAATTGCACACTTTAAAAGGATAAATTTAATTGTGAATTATGGCTCAGTAAAGCTATTGTAAAAATAAATGGATTATAAATATAAGGGTTTATTTCTGGACTGTCAATTCTGACCCACTGATATGCCTATCCCTGGGCTAATACCATACTTATATGATTATTGGTGCTTTATAGTAAATTTTGAAATCAAATAGTTTTCCAACTGTGTTGTTCTTTTTCACAACTGTTTTTGGATATTCTATGTCATTTGCATTTCCATACAGATTTTAGGATTAGATTGTCAATTTCTACAAAAATGCCTACTACAGTTGATAAAGGGTGCATTGAATTTATAGATCAATTAGCAGTTACCATGTTGACAATACTAAGTCATCCAATTCATGGATGTGGAATGTACCTTCATTTACTTAGATCTCTAATTATCTCAGCAATATTATATGATTTTCAGTATGCACGTCTTACACTGCTTTTGTTAAATTTATTCCTAGGTATTTTATTATATTAAATGCTATCATGAATGGTAATGTTTCCTTAATTTATTTTCAGTATTTTCATTGCTAGTATACTGAAATACAATTGACTTTTATTTATTGATCTTGTAGCAATAAAATGTGACCTTCCTTAACTTATCTATTAGTTCTAGTAGATTTTATATGTGTGGATTTTTTTGAGATTTTCTACAAACAAGACTATGTCATCTATGAATAAAACAGTTTTATACTTTTTCTTTTCCAATTTGGTTGCCCTTAATTTATTATTATCACCACTACCACCACCATCATGATCATAATCCTCATCTAGTCTTAGAACCTCCAATGCGATGTTGAATAAAAGCAACAAGATCAGACAATATTGCCTTGTCCCCACCCTTAGGAGGAAAGCACTCAGTCTTTCACTAAGAATGATGTTAGATGTGAAATTCTGTGTATGATTCCCCTTTATCAGGTTGAGAAATTTTCCTTCTGTACCCAACTTGTTGAGAGTTTTTATTATGAGTGGATGTTAGATTTATCAAATAATTTTTCTGTATCGTGATCATAAGTTTTTAATCTTTCACTTTATTAATGAAGTATATTATAATAATTGATTTTCAATGTTAATGCATCCTTGCACCAATAGGATAAATCCTTTTTATTATGCTGTTTCTTTTTACATATTATATTTGTTTTGCCAATATGTTATTAAGGAGTTTTGGATCTTTCTTTATGAGTGATATTGGTCTGTAGCTTTCTTTCCTTGTGATGTCTTTGTCTTCATGCTTTGGTTTCAGAGTAATTGTTGTCAGAGTACCAATAACTATTGGTAGGTCTTCCCTTGGCTTGTATTTTCTGAGGAAGAATTGGTATTATCTATTTTTCAAATAGTTGATAAAATTTCACCTGTGAAATGGTCAAGCAGTCAAGCAGCAGTGCAGTGGCTAATCAGGCCACAAGTATTACTACTGCAGTTGTTAGGTTGACTTTTCACACATATTTCCATAAATTAGTCATATAAGAAGACAACAGCCCAAATGAATTCAGAGAGTTTATTACTTACACAGAAAACAAAAGTATGATCAGCAGAGTCTAGTCTCAACTCCCCACATCCCTAGTGCCATAGGATGACACAGAACCATAGTCCAGATGGCAGACAACACAAGCAGTGTGTCACTCGGTCATGGAGAAGTGGTCTCTAAAATATGAGCAAGCAGTTTTATAAACTTCTGTAGAAGCCTCCAGCTATATCCTAAGGAGGGGCTGGGAGGGCAAGTTGGTAAGTTCTGTACTCAGCTGAAACCAGAGAGATGGATGAAAATGCCTGTGGCAGTCTTCCACAAGATAGGAATGAGAAATTGCCTTGTGACAACTCCTCAACAGACTAACCTCCTCTTGTTTCAGAAGAAATCATAGGACATTCCACCAGGACTTGGGTTAGACTGCAGTCAAGCCTTGCCTGTGAGGCCTCCTACATGGCCTACATGGAAGCGTGTAAGGTTACTAGAGTGCTTTGGCAGAGCCTTTCTCGTGCAAAAATCCTGGTACTGGGCTTTTCTTTGTGGAAATATTTTAAATTAATTCAATTTCTTTCCTTATTTTAGGCCTATTCATAATTTCTATTTCCTCTTCAGTTAGAAAAGATATTTATTCAGTTAGTTTCGGTAATTTATGTCTTTCTAGGAATTTGTTCATTTCATCTAAGCTATCTAATTTGTTGGTTTAGCATTAATTTATAATCATTTTATTTCTGTGAGATTGGTAATGATGTGCCTCTTTCATTCCTGATACTGGTAATTAACATCTGCTCTTTTTTTCTAGTTCAGTGTAGCAACAAGTGTGTCAATTTTGTAATCTTTTCAAAGAGCCAACTTCTTATTTCATTGTATTTTTTCCATTTTTCAGTTTTCTGTTACAGTGATTTTTTTCTCCAATTATTATTATTTCTTTATGTTTATTTTGCTGCATTTATCTGGTATCTTTAGGTGGAAGCTTACATTATTGATGTGAAATCTTTTTTCTTATTTGATAAAAGCATTAAATGCTCTAAGCACAGCTTTAGCTGCATTCCATAAATTTTTATATGTTGCATTTTAATTTTAGTGAATCTTGATTATTATCTTTAATGAGTGAAGTTTGATATTGGTTTTTATTTCCAGGGCAAGGCTAAAGATATCTGAAAGTACATTTTTGTGTGTAAGGTTTGGACTGATTGGGTCAAATGTTTGTGAGTGGCAAGGTTTTTGATACTCCCAGCTCGATTTTTAATCTTTATCCTGTTTTTCAATCAGAGCTAACAGACTGGAATGTTTCTGAGTGCCAAGAGCAGAAGAGTACAAGGTTTCTGCAGAACTTTGGAAAGGATGGTTAACTACTAGACAAGAAATTTTTCTCATTCCAAACAATTGGATTGGATTAACTAGCACTTTGGTGAAGCTATTCTGAGAAACCACTTTTCTTTTTCATTTTCTCCTGCTGCCCCACATCTGAAGAGCACAAAGTGTTTCTAAGGCTATACATAGCCATGTGGGATAGTATTGTAATTAATACTGAGTTCTGATGACCCTGCTTTTGCTAGTGAAATGATAACATATAGGAGAATAATGAATGTGCATTAAAAGGAGTGCAGTTAAAAAAAAAAAAAAAAAGGAGTGCAGTTACATTTGTTTTTGCTAATTTTCTTGATTTTTTTTTTAGCAGATGTAGACTTGCTTCTATGGTGCTATAATACTTTAATGGTAAATATAAGCCTCGTGCTTGAGATCTGGCACAATACGCCTTTGGAGGTGTTGCAGATACTACTCTTGTCTCAATGAAGAAGAACCTAGACCGTAATCCTGCCTTCAGCTATTGGGGTCACTTTGCTGAGGCTAAGCAGGGAAAGAGAGAAATCAGGGAATAGAGAAGATTTTGAACATTAAAAAAAATTTTACTTGCACCATGAAAATATGAGAAGATAGATTTAATTTGTTGAAGAATGACTTTCTGTTGGCAATGGAAGGGATTTATGGCAGCAAACTCTAAGTGTTTTTTATTGCTGATGTTGGCAAGGGCGTGAGTTGGTGAATGAGGTCACAGTGTGGTCCTACAGTAAGAGTAAAAAGAAAATAAACACTAGTATCTGTTGAACCCTTACTAAGGGTCAGGACTCCCCTAAGTGGTGCTTTAACCTGGTCTCTTTGCTGACCTCCCTCAGTGAATGTTGTTTATACTTCTGTTTCAGCACTTTTCACATTGAAACTCATATTTTAGTTATTTCTATGTGTAGTGTTTCCCCCCAGTATTACATCTTTAAGGGTAAGGGCTGGCTGTATTCACCATTCGTCTCTCACAGTGTCAAGGACGATGCTTTGCATATAGCAAGTACTTAGTACATTCCTGTTAAATTGAATTGAAATAAACAAGACGTCATAAGCTTGAATGACACATTTCAAATAGATATAAGCAGAAAACCATAAAAAAATGACATAGCAGAATTGCCAAGTGTTGTAGAGCAGCTCAAAATGTGGTATACTCAAACAAATAAACAAACAGTGCCTTAAAGTGTGTTCCAGGAATGAGGATAGCTTTAAAAGGATGACACTCTTCTAGGTGAGAATATTGTCTCAGCTAAAGCTATTTATGCTATCACCACATTGTATGATGTACATTGAATTTGTGAACCCAAATCCCTTGATTTCTAAAATGTCATGTTGTTCTAGAAATTGGAGCTGCCTAGATGATTAGTTGAGCGACTAGTATTTTTGATAAGAAATTTCTATCTCCTATTCCAGGGTATATACTATAGTAACTTTCCCACATGGACTTTATCATGTGGCCTCAAATTTGTGTCCTAGAGTTTGGAGCTTTGTAAAACATAGGAGAACCAAGCATTTAGCTTTTTTGTGTGGAATAATTCAGTTTTTGTTTTTACTTACCGTGTTTTTTTAACACAGAGATTAGATTTATAAAAATTTAAAGAGAAATTTTGTTCAACTATTTCTTTATGTGACACCAAGACAACTTGGTCTTTCTCTCCTTCTTTCTTTCTTTCTTTCTTTCTCCCTTCCTTCCTTCCTTCCTTCCTTCCTTCCTTCCTTCCTTCCTTCCTTCCTTCCTTCCTTCCTTTCTTTCTTTCCTTCCTTCCCCTTCCTTCCTTCCTTCCTTTCTTCCTTCCTTCCATCTTCCTTCCTTCCTACATTCCTTCCTTCCTTTCAGGCAGAGCTCAAGAGAAGTGTTGCTGTGTGGTATAGACAGAAAGAGCAAAGACCTGAGAGAAGATGTGAGTTTGAACTTGAGTTAAATGAATTATGGTAAATCGTATGTCCCTTCAGCTCCAGGATTTTGGTTTTCTCACTTGTAAAACAAGAGGGATTGAGCTAGAGACTCTTCTAGTTTAATTTTCTTTATTTTTAAGTAGGTGAACTTATAACACACTTCTGCAAATGATGGATGATGAACTCTGTGAAGATAATATACATTTAGGCTAAAATATAAATGTACTGGTCTAAAATGTAAGTGTATTGTTCTTTAGGTTGTTTGCGGTATGCGGGTCTCTCACTGCTGTGGCCTCTCCCGTTGCGGAGCACAGGCTCCGGATGCGCAGGCTCAGCGGCCATGGCTCACAGGCCCAGCTGCTCTGCGGCATGTGATCTTCCCGGACCGGGGCACAAACCCGTGTCCCCTGCATCAGCAGGCAGACTCTCAACCACTGTGCCACCAGGGAAGCCCTGTTCTTTAGGTTTTTAAATTGTAAGCTTTTCCTTAAGTCATTGATTTGCTTTCTTTGCACTCAGTGTCCTCAACGTACATGGTTTTTGTAACTGTTACCCTTTTTCAGAAATAAAAAAACAAGATTGTTCCTAGTATCTTCAGGGATAATTAAATGTTCTGTGAAAAGAATTTTGAAGGTGAAAAGCACTATGTAAATGCAAAATTTTATTATTATTCTTTGACTGTCAACAATGCTTTCCCAAGTGCTTTTCTGGACTCAAAACATATTTATTGCCCTTCTGTTGTCCAGTTCCTGCTCTGAAAAACTATTATTTTTAGCTGGCTAATAGCTTTTTATTCTTTAGCATAAAATTATTTAGCTCAATAAAGTCTCAGCCAAGAAACCTGTGAAACAGCCAAATGTTTCCAAGTGGGGAGCTTGTCACTATCTTGGCCATTCTTCACAATTTTGAAGTAATGTTATTTCATTGTTGATATAATAATGCTACATGAAAAAATGAAGCAAAATAGAAAACAAGAAAAAAGCAAAATACCACCCCAAGATTTTATAAACTCGAAATAACTACCATTAGCTTTAGGTAAATATTATTTCAGACAGTTCTCTGTACTTGTGTGCCAATAGAGAGATATACACTCACTAACACACATACGCACAGGTAGCGATAATTTTTATAAAATGGGATCATATAATAATGCTAGTTTATATGTCGATCCCAGTCTCCTAATTCATCCCACCCACCCCCTTTCCCCACAGGTATCCATACGTTTGTTCTGTACGTCTGTGTCTCTATTTCTGCTTTGTAAATGAGATTGTCTATACCAATTTTTTCAGATTCCACATATATGCATTAATATATGATATTTGACATATATACACTATTGATACTATGTATAAAATAAATAGGTAGTGAGAACTCACTGTATAGCCCAGGGAACTCTACTCAATGCTCTGTGGTGACTTAAATGAGAAGGAAATCCAAAAAAGAGGGGATATATATATGTATAGCTGATCCACTTTGCCGTACAGTATAAACTAACACAATATGGTAAAGCAACTACACTCCAATAAAAAAAATAATGGTAGTTTAGCAGCACTAAAATTAACTAAGGTTTTAACACAAAAATTAAATGAATGAATTAGTTTGAATAAATATTCTTTACTGCAAGAGTTCAGAAAGATCCCACTGAAATTAAGAACAAGAGATTATAAAAGCATCAGTGTGGTGTCAAAATCTCTGTTTAATTATTATAGAGCATTATGTGACCTCTTATGTGAAAATAAGAAAGTGAGTTATTCTATTGCCTCCATCCTCCTTATTTGATCATCAGTGTTTTTATTATTTATATTATTCCTTTTGCTTTAAAGAGTCAAATCTTCTAAAGCATTCTTTTTCTATAACATAAATCTCACTGATGTTTAGTTTTGTTTTTCCTGCATGTGTTCAGTGCCCACCAAATACCATGATCATTTCCACTGAGATCTTTCTTTTGATTTATCTCTTGGTTGGTTGGGCTTTTTACTTTTCTGGAAAGGCTCATAGGTATTATATTCCATGACTTCTTAAATGTTTCAACTTGCCATTTTGGTGGTTTCATTACTGTAGAAAATATTTATATTTTGTCCTTGAACATATTTTCTGTGCCATTTGTTGCATATGCCATGCCACGTATACTGATTTCCTTGGCCTGGATCATCTTTTCCTTCTACGTGTATCACATTCTCTCTACTTGGTTAAACTCTTAATCTATTTCCTTTACATGCACTTGATAATCTCATGACTATTTGTATGTCTGTGGCTTGATGTTTATAATTTATTTTTGGTTTGCAAACGGTGTTTGAACTCTCTGTTTCTCTGGCTCTGGAGTTTCTCTTTTTATTTCATTTGATTGTTTATCTTAGCTTTGAGCTCTTATATTATTGAATTTATGTTCTTATTAAGTTCTTTTATAGCATGATGTATTTGTAGAGAATTATCTTCTTTTCATTGGGTTTGTTTGATTATATGTTTTTCTAAAATAAATTCTTCATCTGGTTTTGCATGCCATTATCTTCCCTAGTCTCTAATAATTTGGGCCTCTATTCTTGAGGATTTTACCACAACTTCTTCCTAGTTTCTTTTGTCTCTGTAGATTATGTGGTATTGGTGAGATTTGTCAGAAGTTGCTTTTCCTTTTTCCACCAATACAGCTTCTGAGGCCCTGGTTAGGAGCCTTGCTCTTCTAGCCAGAATCCCATTTCTCTCCTTGGCCATCATTTTCAAAGTTCATGGAATGAAGTTGGGTTTCTTTCACTGTATGGTTACTACTGGTGAATTTCAAGGCTTTTTTTTTTCCCCTGTTGTGCATTTCATCAAGTTTTGCAGATGATCAGTCTGCAATCTGACTTCACTCTCCCATCTATATCTCAGAATCTCCATTTTTTACATTTCAATCATCAATTAGATTTCTGAACACGCTAATAAAAACAATTATATTTTTGCCGGTTTCTAGAGACAAAAGCCGACTGTAGACCTTTACACAAATCTCCAAAGAACTGGCTAATTTTCCCCTTTACCTGCCCTGATAGAGCTTTTGTTCTCTGGGGTCTGCTACTTCTTTATTTTTGGATTATAAAGACTAATCTTCTCTTGTAGAAACAATTACATTTCATATCAGATTAATATACACATTGACTTTCCATGAACACCTACCTGATTAATTTGGTTAATATTTTAAACAATAGCAATAATCTAGGACTTTCAATATCAATAATCTAGGACTTTATTGGGCCAAACCCTTAAATATACATGTTGCACAAGAAAATCTTTTCTATGGTTGCTATAGAAGAAACTTTATTGAATTCAGAATTAAAATTGAGATATGATTTGCTCTTTTATATTATTATTCTTATTATGCTGTTACTACCTATTTTGATATTTCAGAATAGGGATATTATTTTTGTTTTTAACTTTTAAAGTATCAGTTTAAGACAATGACAAAATGTTCTTTTTTTAGCTGATATTTGGTTTCTATTGTCTAGCAAGTTTGTAAGAGAATTTTTAGATTAAAACAAGTTCTACTCTGTTTAATAGAAGGAGTGGTCCACAGTTATTGTTTAACTGGTCAGTTCTGGTTTGGGCTGCATCTATGCTTTTACTTTTGAGGTTTTGTCACTTATATATATATATATATATTCAGATTGCAGAGGAAAACAGTTTATAACGCAAACATGTTTTGTATTTTCATTTGTTTACCTGAAATACTGAGAATTTCCAGAGCTTAGAGATACCCACACGTTGATATATGCCCCCAGAAATACATTCCAAAGGCAACTACAGGTTTGGGTTCATTTGGCTGTATTTTAGAGAAACTGAGATTTATGACATGGTATAATAAAATCCTTCTACATCTTTGGGGAGGAATGTATGTGTGTGTGTAATTTCTCCCTTTGTGTATGTTACAGATTATGAGGAGACAAATAGCATGAACAATGTTTTTATTTTCATGATTTACATACTCCATTAAGGTGTACATAGCCCTCCTCATTACTTCTGCTACCATAGAACCTGTGTGGAAGGAACCTGACAAGACTGACAACCATATTCCCACCCAGTTCTACTTGCCTTATGTTACACTCTCGTTAACCATTACCATCTCTCTCCCTGCTGTACTCATATCACTTCTCTCTCACAAGTGTTTCTTCCATCTTTCTCTTTGCAATTAGCAGTTACTCATACTCTGTTCCCCACATGTCTAAATAACCCCATTTCTGTACTTGTTTGTCTTATGTTTAAGAACAAATTTCCTCTTTTGATTATTATATGTACCATTTTTTTCCCATCATCAGTATTTTTACACAGCGGTTGAATTCTTTCAAGTTCAGGTTAAAAATGTCGAAAGTCACTATTTGCCTAGTTAACATATATTCTATATGTTATTCCATAGTCAGTATATATTATTGACTTTTTATTTTCTTTTATGATATCTTTGAAAGGTTGAGCAAATAAAAATATTTCTTCTTTCAGTTCTGTTAGGTCTGGATAAGACATGTTGAAATACTTATAGTCAGAAACCTTGCAGTGAAGCCACTATTTCTTTTTCTTAATCTTTTCCACTACCTGGTAATGATATTTCAACAGTAAAGTCATTTCTTGAGTGCTCTCTCTAACCTTTATGCTTTTGAGCAGTCTTATGTAACAAGACAGGAAAGAAAACAGCAGCAGTTATGTTGTGAAAGAAAAAAAATCACTATGCATGAAAGAATTTAAGCAGTGTTTATATTAACTTCTATTCCTATTTTTAAAGTAAGCATGGTGTTAGCACAATTTTAAATTTCCAAATGCAAACAAAGTCAGTTCTTTTCTTTCTAAGTTTAGTGGAAATCCTTCCTAATACAGGATGGCTACTGTGACAATGTCATAAGCTGGATTATACCTGCAGGTTATTATTTATATTTTACTTTGGTATTTCATAGATATTAGCATGTTGGTACTACTAGTAATAAGAATTGTTACAGAGTTCTGATATCTTTTATTTCAAATTGAAGAAACGTGGTCACTCCTTGGCAGAAGAGATATAATGCAAAAGTAGTGATTACTCTTCTCATGAAACTCTAAATGAGAATGGCAATTATTACAATTAAGGATGAATAGATGAATCCAGGATGTTAGTTATGTCTTCCACATCCCAGGTTCTATTTTTCCACTTTCTTGGGAGTAGAAATATATGTTATTGTCCAGAGGATCCCATCACTAGTGGTAGATGAAGGATAGACAGCCCTTGGTGCAGTGGCAGTACAGTTGTTAAAACATTCACAGTGGTGAACTAGGCTACACTGGAATGTATACTGGAAAGGGAATTCATTAACTGGCTCACTGTATTAGGAATTTAGAAATATGAGAGGAAGAGTAACTGTAATGACAAACTTGGTTGATGCTCTAGACAAAGATAAAGTGGAGAGTGGAGAGCAAGTATTCAACAATTCAAAGCTAAATATGAAAGCTAGGCAATCTCCTTGGGACCATATAAAGAGACTATCATCACTTGCAATAAGAGGAAAGAGTAAGCTTAGGACCAAGACCAGGAATTAATTGTCAGAATAGCTGAACACCAATGAAATTAAATTTCCAAGTAAAGCAGACTTGCTATGTGAACACTGAAGTACTAGTTGGGAAATGATGGGATACTGATAAATGTGGTGGGGAGATCTGAGCTGATGTCCTTGTAAATCTGGAAAGGCATGATTCCCCTGAACCCTCTGGACCCGTGTAAGTGGCCTCCCTATAAGAAGCTGGGACTTCCTTCTTGCTTAGAAAGGAAGCCCAGACCTCGCCCCTGCAAGGCAACAGGTGTCAGCCTTAGGATCTTCCCTTTCCTTCTCTTGGGAATAGATAGTGCTTGATCAAGGTAGCTAGAAAATAAAGTTGGATAAGGGAGAGTTTACCAATTTGGGACTACTTTCCCAGGATACAGAATTTAACAGTCTCGCAAATACCCTTCTATGAGGATGGCTTCTAGAAGCATAGAAAAAGCAATGGCCTACACCAGGAGAGAGAAAACTTTTGCTGCTAGAGAGTGATAGTAGATATTTTAGGCTCTGAAGGCCAGATGGTCTCTGTTGCGACTGTTCAAATCTGTCATTGTCGTGAAAAAGCAGCCATAAAACTACATAAATGAATGAGTGGCTGTGTGTGTTTTCCAATACAACTTGATTTACAAACACGGTAATAGGATGGTTTAGGTCTATTGTTTGCTGACCTCTGGCCTACATTAAGTTAGGTTCAGATGCCAGAATTTTCATGGCAGACTGAGGAAGATGTATTGTAAAAGATTCAGGCAAGTGTTTGTAATAGAGTGAATAAACTGTGTTAAGCCCAGAAGACCCACCCTAGGAATATGTCCATGGAAATGTCCAGTGGTGGCCATCAGGAATGTGCTGGTGAGAGGGGCATCTGCGTCACTTAGTAGTTCAGTGATGGCTTCTTTTAGCAGGCCAGGGCTGAAGATAGGAATGCCATTGCGGAACACATAGCACTGAGGATGAGGGGCATACCGACACAATGAAGGCCAGGGGATAACATTTATGAATCAGGAACCAGGTATATGTAATTATCACAATGAGTGGCAAGGTTGGAGAGACAGCCTGGGTGCCTGAGCATGGAGATGCTTAGTAGAACTGGTATCTCTGACATTAAAAAAAAGGATAACCAGCAGTTTACTGCTTGATCTGTACAAAGGTTTCAAGGGTGGATGATCAGGAATCTAAGAGCAGTTGCTTCAGTTAAAAGTCATTATCCCTGGCCCTCAAGCAATTTCACACCTGAATTCCATTGACTGAAAGAGAGGCCAGATTCCATGGAGGAAGGACCCGGTAACACCATGGCAATGTACATGGTAATGTGTACCCAATTCTTTCCCCAAAGGGACCTATGGACATTTAATCAGGCAACTATAAAATATGGAAAAGGGAATGCCCAAACAGTTTGGGAACTAGATACAGGGTCCGGGTTGCGATCATGATGCCCTGTTACAGTGGGAACATGTGAAAGCCAGGCAGTAAAATGCAGTGGGCTCAGGCCTGGGTCCACAGATCTACTTAGTGGTCATTTCTTCAGTTTCTCATTGTGTAATTGGAATAAACATACTTGATAATTGGTACATTCCCCACATTGTCTCCATGAGCCTATAGTAGTAGAAAAGGTCAAATAGAATCGTTTAACTCTGTCTGCTGTCCCCTGAACAAATAGTAAATTGTTCATAATATTTCATCTGAGGAGGACTCACGGTGATTAGCACCACCCTTAAAGACATAAAACCCCGGGATGGTGGTTCCCATTATACTTTGATTTATCTTACATCTTATACCTACTAAAACCTGGTGGATCTTTGAGGATGTTACATTACCACAAACTCAGTCAAGTAGTAGCCCCAGTTTTAGCTGCTGTGCCAGGTGTGATATTGTTGCCAGAGTACATTTATACAACGTTGGGTACATTGTTTGTGGTGATTAATCTGGGAACTGCATTCCTTCCAGTCTTAACAGAAAAGAGGATCAGAAGGTTTACATCCACATAAAACAGATTACAGAATACTTTTACCTTTTCCCCCAGAGATGTAAACTCTCCTGCCCTGTGGCAAAATGTAAACTCTCCTACTCTCTGCTAACCACACTCAGCCTGCTCAGTGCTTCTCCATGTGCATTTCAGCCTCTTTAATCTATTCTCAACCTCTTAGCACCTTAACTTCTGTTACTTTTTAGCACTGTGACCTTCTGTATGATAGATGCATAACTTCTTCAGGCTTCATTTCTTCCTTAATAAATGGGGATAATAATTATGCTTCATAAATAAATGAGATCAGTTTTGTGTTAAAATTTAGGTGAACATGGATAAGACCTAGTGACTCAGACTTTGTGAAATGTAATCAGCGTCTGTTTTAGTCAGCTTGGGCTGCTATAACAAAATGCCACAAACTGAATACCTTGTCAACAACACAAAATTCATTTCTCACAGCTCCGGAGGCTAAAAATCCAAGATCAGGGTGCCGGCATGGCTGGTTTTTGGTGAGAGCCCACTTCAGGGTTGCAGACCGCTGACTTCATGTTGTATCCTCACATGGTGGAAAAGAAGAGCAAGCTAGCTCTCTAGACTCTTCTTATAATGGCGCTAATCCCATTCATGAGGGCTCTACCCTCATGATCTAATTACCTCCCAAAAGCCTACCTCCAGATAGTATCACACTGGGATTAGGGTTTCAACACATGAATTTTGGGGGATCACAGTTAGTTCATAGCAGAATCTAACCAGGAAAAGAGAATGCACTTTAAGTAGCTGCAGCAGAGGAAATTTAATGCAGGGAATTATTTACGTAGGTGATGCTGGAGATGAGAACCAAACAAGGAATGCTGAGGATCCAGAAATTGGCAGCAGCAAAAGTGTTCATCACCACTAGGCTTGAAAGACAAAGGAATGAGATAAACTGATGCTGTTAGAGCTCAGGGGTTAGGTTGACTTAATGGAAACTGGAACCATGGTGGGCTTGTCTGGTGGGAGCTGAAGCCAAAGAGGAAACTCAGCCTTTTTCAAAAGAGCTGACAAAAGCAAAGGATGGAGAGATGGAGAGAGAAATACTAGGGTTACTCTATTTCCCCTACCTTCCAGTATCTTGCCTCTCAGTGGCCAGAAGTCAGTTGACATTGAGCCAGGGAAACACCACCTGCAGAGGTCAGCCCAGAGCACAGGAAATATCTGAAGCCAACAGTGTTTTCATCTTTAGGAGGTCATGACATAAGGCTGCATCCTTGTGGGTAGGAGTGGGTGTGGGGTGTCCCATAGATGTGCTACTATTGCCACTATCAGCTCTTCTGGAATTAAGTTAATTCTGATTTAGGAAGGTGAGGAATTGAAAAAGAAAACTAATGGAATACTAATCAATAGGGAATGAATTTCAAATGCATTATGCTAAGTGAAAGATGCTAGACATAAAGAATATGTATACTGAGTGATTCCATTTATATAAAATTCTAGAAAAGGCAAAACAATAGTGATGGAAAGCAAATCCGTAGTTTCAAGGGGCCTGGGTGTAGAGGGAGAGGAGTAACTGCAAAGGGGCACAAGGAGAAGTTTTTAGGATAATGAAAATATTCTTACATAATTATGGTGCTGGTTGTATAACTGCATATATTTCTCAAAATTTATCTAATAGCACATTTAAAATTGGTGAATTTTATTTTGTGTAAATTATAACTCAATGATGCTGACCAAAACAAATGAAATCAAATAGTTATACACATATATTCTTAATACATATATATTTTAAAGGGACATTAATTGATTTCTCAAACATGAAAATGTCTCCAAATTTATTATCATTTACTATTATGTTCTGTTCTTACAAACTCAGGAGATGGATTGCTATCATGTGGGAGACTAATTTTCTAACCCATCCTTTGATTATGTTAGAGAAATCAAAGGCCATTTTTTCTAAAGTCACATTTAGAACTTTGGTTCTAAAATATATACTCATCTGAATGGTTGAGAAGATCTTCCACTTTCCAACGAGCATTTTGTCATGGAAGCCCAGTTAGAGTCTATGGCTCGTATGAGCCACACATTTAGCATTTGACATCAGGTGCTTTAATTTTCTACACCATCTAAACAAGGCAAGTTAGAGGGAAAATGACTCTGTCAAGGACTCCGGATTCCACATGAAAGTCTTGTTTCAGGAAATTATTTTCAGAATGAAACTACGTAACTCCATGACCTCCCTGGAGGGAAAACTTGAAGTACTCTTGCCTAAAATAGCAAAGTTGGACTTCTAAATCACAAACACATTGAAAATCTGGAAGAAACTGCTCGGGAGATTAAAACAAACATCACAAAGTACAGTGCATAGAAAAGAGCTGATTAAGTTCAATATCATTATGAAAAAGATGGGTGGTACAGTTTCAAAACCTAATAATGTCGTGGACTGACTGGAATTTTTGGAAACATTACTTAATGGAGTTTTGGCGAGGCTGATGGAGGAGTTGATTACAACTTAATGTCATATGGAACTTACTTTCAAATACCAGTACTGTAGGTAAGATCCATAACATGGTATTAAAGAAACTCTGTGACTAGAGAAAACTCATTGTAGGGAGAGATTTGAACTCCTGATGTGGGAGAGACTCTTTTGTCAGAAGGAAAATCCTGTCACCTTGGAGCTGAGCCTGTAGACACAGACAAGGAGGGGGAGCTGTTAGAAATACCAAAGAGGCATAGTTATTGTTTCCTGTACAATTGTCAGTGACCCAAGAAGAGCAACTTCTCTGCTTGGACATTGAAGGTACACAAAGACTGCTGGGGAGTCTTCTGACATCACTCAGACTCTAATCTTGCCTCTGAAATAAATTCAGAGGAACTTTTATGTTTCCTAGAACTGGAGAATTGGTATGAAGGTGAATGCTAACCATACTTTATCTATTTGGAAGTGTTCTATCTTTCAGGAGTCTTCATGCTCTTCCATAATTTATTTCAGTCATAATGGGCATAATCAGCAGTTTGTCTTTTTGTAGATTTTTAGCAATTTAAAATATATCATTAAATGTTACAATAAATATGAAGGGAGAGCTTTCTGCATTAATTGTGCTCAATACTATATTTTTTAATTGCACCTGAGTTTCCGGCATTATGAAAATATTTTCCAATGTCACTTTGGGGTCTTAAAGCTGTACTTAATCAGCAGAGTTAGGTCTTTGCCAATGGAGTTCGTAGAACTTTGTTATAATATCAGCGTGGTATTACAGTGGAGAGGTAAAGTGTCATTTTTCAAGCTGTAATACAGAAACTTGAGAGGCATGACATTTTATCATTCTGAAACATGTTTTTGTTTAATCAGACTGACTTTAATCTGAGTGCCACAGTAATAGAATTTTAAATCAGTAAGTTATTCATCACTCACAAAAGGTCTATTGCTTAGGGAAAACATATAGGAAATCTTACTCACTGGATCCTTATTTCAAAACCTTTCTGTCACTGGATTGCGACTTTTAAGTGCATTATGTTTATGTCTTTGTATTCTATACAGCTCTGTTTTCTTTGAACACGTAGCTGTTGTAGATGAGGCTGTCAGACCGAAAGGTAGAATGGATCTTGGGAGGTAGTGGGGGAAACCTGCACTGGGAAGCTGAACAGATGTACAGAATGTGTTTTAATCCCTCAAGTCTCTTCAGATGTCAATTGGCTTATGTTTCTGGACGCTATCTGTCAGATCACATTGAACTATCTCAGTTTTATATTCCCAGGGATTGATTTTATTAATGAAGAACATGCCAGAACCTGGGATTATCTGCAATGAAAGATAATTTCTTCAGGCCTTGTGAGCTGAAAGATGACTGGATGACCATTTCTTCTCAAATGGAAGAAATTAAAGCTTGGGGCCGTAGTGTGAATACTTTCAACAGCAAGCTGAAAAAACAACTGGACACACTTCAGAACTTGCTGGCAAGTGTTTACAATCAACTGGAACAATTTCAGGGCACATTAGGAAAAGGAGGAGGAGGCCTGGACTGCTGCTGTGAGAAACTGGTGCACAGAGTTCTCATCTTACAGCAATTAAATGCCAAACATTCCCCCGTCTATAGGGAGAATGATGTTGGGTTGAGTGAATGCTTAGAGTAAAATATGCTTAGAGTAAAAATACAGACGTAACAAACAGCAGATATGACTAGGAAGTAGGACGTATTCTGACTTGGCTTGTGAACTTTATGTTCAAACCTCTTACTGCTTTGTGTGCTGAAGGCAGTCAGACTTTAAATCCATCTATGACGTTAGAATTTAATTTCCAAGTAATACTCAGAAAACAAGTGACTCATGCAGATTCAAAATCGGAATCACTGCTTATTTAAATAGAGACATAGAGCGTTTAATATGTTGCCTGATGTCTGAATCACAACTGTTTTAGCCTATAGCTATTTCCCAAGGTTTCTTAATTCTTTAGTATTGGGGCAGGCTTTCTGTTGGAGCAGACAGCTTTGGTCAAGTGATCTTCTGCAGCCGCGTGTGCTATGAGAACCCTACAGACACTCCAGGAACACCTAAACTCACAAGAAAGAAGTTTTTATATACTTTTCTATAAATTATTAAATATTACTCGGTAAAGAGCCATTATTCTGTTATTCTCATTAAGCAAAGAAGGGTATTTCGCTGAATCTAGAATAAGCCTATTTTTGTTTTTGTTGTCTTCTATTTTGTATTCTGGTATAACCTAAGAATGATGTGTATCTGCCATATACTTATAAACTCTTAAAGTTAATTTACCACTTTCTCTAAAGCTGACATTTTAATCTAAATTGGACTTTTGACTCATTTTTATTCCAAAACATTTGAGAACAAAGGATGCTTTCTAAAAGAAAAATCTGGACTCCAATTCTGTTGAATAGTTTGCAGTTTACTTGCATTTTAATGTATAGGTTGAATTTTGTTCATTCCATAGCTTGTGTCTGCTGGAAATTTAAAAAAAAGAAAGCCTTCAAAACTTCAGATATGTTTTCTATTTATGTATAAAGAATCAAAACATCTTTCCTGAGTATCAGATATTTTATAAAATACTCTACTTAAATCATTATGTATTGCTTTATTGAGCAGTCTGAACTGTGGGAAATTACCATGAGGCTTTCATTTGTTTCTCAATCACTGCCTGCAACCATGTGCTGTTGACTACCCCATCTTTATTGTTACTTTCCAGCATAAAAAGCTGTCGTCTTCTTAATTCTCATCTTTTTCTTTTGTTTACTCATCTCTTGCAGATTTGTCCCAAGAGACTTAAATTGGAGAAGAAATGTTTGTCTTTTCACGCTCTCCTCTTTCTTTTCTGTGTGTATGTGTGTGTGTGTGTGTTTCCTTTCCTTTGTTAAAAAAAGGAGGAAGAAGATGGAGAGGGCTGAATGTCTATAACAGAACTCGAATTGTTTGTCCTTTTGCCTTTTGATGCTCTTCTGGATAAGAGAGTTTGATGCCAATTCTCCTTTAGGGTGTATGTCTGAATTTCCTCGGGTGCCTTGTGTTTGGGAGTGGAGTCTGCCCATTTCAAGGTTCCCTGATGTGAGGGACCAAATCCCATTTGATTTTTTCCTAACTACTTCTCAGAGTCTGTTCCTGAATGTTCAGTGCAATAGGCCTATGTTACCACCTTGGGCTTGGAATGTTCAACAGGGCTTAAGACTAGCTATCTTCCATGAGATCCACTTGACCTGCCTCCTTTCTGTTCCTCATGGTGGTAGTTCAGACTTTCCACAGCTGCCCCCTCTTCTGTTCTACCCTCTTCCCCCGCATCCTATTCTCCTTTTCTTTTGTTCAATACAATAATGAAAAAGATCAACAAGTCCATGTCATAAGCTAATGTCCAGCTAGGAGTAAAATACCAGTTTCCTTTTTTCTCCTTTTTTGCAGCCACCTCTTATGAATAATTGTCTTGAATACCCTCTCCCCAAAATTGGCAATGGGAAAGGGAGGAAGAAAACAACAACCATTCCCTACAATTCCAGCAATTTTATTCTAATTCTCCCTACTTTTCCCATCCCTGCTTATGCAACTAGAGGGAGGCGCTTGTGGAGATTACTAGGAACAGTGGGTTCAGCCACCACTTAGTAACTCCTAGAGGAAGGATTCCATTGTTTGCAGTTCTCTTTAGGTTGATTAGTATAGGATATCTCTTTGTAGCTCAGACTTGAATCTTAGTCACTAATTCCAGGGCAACAAAAACATCCCATTCATCATGTTGCTACACTTACAACATAGCAAAACAATTATGTAGTATAGCTCTATATACATAAGGCATTATAAGTATACCTGTGATTGGTTGTGCTTATGTTCACTTGCAATCTCGTATTGTTAATGAAAAATGACTGTAAACTTTTAAAGGTTATCCAGGGATGTGATTTTTTTTTTTTTTAGCAGCTCTGATTTTTTTTCTCCATCAGTCCACAATCTCCTCCACATCTGACACTAATGGCTGTTAACCACATTCTCAATGAAACGCCTTCTGTTCATTGTTCTGAGTACCCAGATGTGATACCTTTCAAATATTCTTTCAACTGTTCACCTGTACCCACTCTTTAACAAAAAGATGGATATGCCTTCTTCCTCGCTGTCATGGCTTACCATTGTAGACTGATCTCTTTTAACTTAAGTTGCTGTAACACTGTGACTCCAGTTTGATTCAAACACACGTGTATTAGCCAGACTAATCCGGCTAATCTAATTTAAAAGGAACTTTCACGGAGCTTTCACCAACTTTAGAACACTGTCCTTTTTCAACGTTTACCTTAAAGACAAACTCTGCAACAACACTTTCAAGACTTCAACAGAGCTGTCATTTTCTACCATTCCAATTTTTTTCCAGCCCTCTTTTCCTCTCAAGCTTTGCTTCAGGCATACGCGTATCCTCTTGTCTTCAGTGTCTCAGGTACACACACCTGTACCTGTCTCTGTGTTTTAGCATATACTTCCCCTCCTAATCAGAAAGCCTCCTAACTTCACTCACCTGCCCAAATAATGAGTTTTAAATATTATGCTCTGTCATGAGATATTTCTGGAAGGCTCTAGCTCATCGAGATCCTTTCTCAATTTCTACATATAGTAGGTAGACTTCATTTTGCTTGACTTTTCATTCAATATGTTTCCTGCTATGTTTGTTCTTCCTTGGATTTGAGTGTTTTGACTCACTAAAACATTAATACTTACTAAGGTTGGTGACCATATCTTAGATTTCCTTGGTAAATATACAATATAGTGCAGCAGAAAGAGCTCTTGGCCAGCTCTCAGAATAGCAACGTGGCCTTGGAAAATACTGCTTTACCTCTTAAACCTCAGTTCTCTGGTCTGTAAAGTAGGAAAGTAATGTCCTTTCTGTCTACTTTGAAAGATTATTAGAAGTTGCAAATAGGATGTGAAGAGCTTTTAAATCTGAAAACAGTGTTTTGCCTATTATTTTAGATGCATTTGGAAAAGTCTGTCTAATCTTACCCTAAGTTCAGTATAAAGAAAACTACAGTAGTTGGATGGAAATGGGGATTTTTGGTTTTGCACACTCAGAAGGACAAGTTGATTATATCTTTCCAATGGAAAAATTTTCACATTTGTTTGGAGAAGTAAATTTATTTTATCTGTTTAGTAGACAAGGTTGTTGAAGCACACAGAAAAATTTTGTGTCTTATATAAGACCAATGGCAGAACTAGAAATACACAAGTCTTGTAACTCTTGGGGATCTGATCATCTACTTAAGTTTTTTATATTGTTGTAAAATGAAGAAAGCAACTAAAAGTTTGAAAAAAATTAGTTTTGAAATGTGGGCTTTTATACTTCATTAAATCTAAAATCAGTAATTTTTCTGAATTTAAAAATAATGTCCTCTATAGTTTTGTTTACCATGATTTGAAGACAAAGAAGGAGTTGATGATAATAAAAAAATTGTACAATATTCTGCCCTAATATTTCCTTATGTATTCTCATTTGTCTGGCATTATTTAAGGATGTTCCAGAGTTACATTTAGGGAGATCAACTTCTAATGGGACTTCCAGGTTTATAACTTATGAAAATTGACTGAAACATTTGAAGGGAATTAGGTATACTTTCTTCTCCTGTGACTAATAATTCAACTTAAAATGTGGAGAGCAGTGCACACCCAGAACTGTAACTACATAAATTTAGATCAAGTTGAATATTTATTTTCTTAACATTCTGCCTTGTTCTACTGAGGCTTGTGATACAATTCTCAGCAGAGAAACAAACAAATGCCAGGATATCCATACCATATCATATCAGAATGGGAAAGAATGTGCTTTGTTTCACAACCTCTCCATCGTGGTAAAGTAACACTGTGACCAGGGTAAGGAAATGCTGACTCAGTGTTTCCCATCCTAGAATTTTAACAGCAATACCACAGACCTTCCTACACCCTTGCCAGGGAAAACTGCCTTTATTTGGCATAAATAATTGAAGTATATCTTATTGCTAAATTAGTATTCACTTCTAAATTCCTGAACATGTTTACCACAAACACTTTGTTCCTTCCAGCTTAAATAATATATTACTCTAGCGACTAATTCTGTGGCTTTTAGTTAGGAAATATAGTCCCAGAAGTAAGTCAGTTCTATACTGTAAATTTATTCTAGTTCCATCATTTTTTCCCCAAATTCTAGTGTTCCTCTCAGATCATGTTGATAATGAAGATTTCTTGGAAGGGTACGGGATGTGATTATTGTTTTTATGTTTGAAATGGGATTTCGAGTTTAGATTGTTAACATAATTTTTCATTAGTTTCCTGAATACATTTTTCTTAACACCTTTTTAAACAGACTTCTTTTATAGTAACTGACAGGTTTTTTTTATACTGAGGAATAAAAATTGGTGAACAGCTTTCTATATAAATTATTTATTTCCCTTGCTCTAATCTGAGTACCTTTTATTTATTTATTTTTATCTTATTTTATTTTTTTAACATCTTTATTGGACTATAATTGCTTTACAGTGGTGTGTTAGTTTCTGCTTTAATCAGTTATACATATACATATATCCCCATATCACTTCCCTCTTGCATTTCCCTCCGTCCTACCCTCCATATCCCACCCCTCTAGGTGGTCACAAAGCACCGAGCTGATCTACCTGTGCTATGCAGCTGCTATCCACTAGCTATCAGTTTTACCTTTGATAGTGTATATATGTCCATGCTACTCTCTCAATTGGTCCCAGCTTAACTTTCCCTCTCCCCGTGTCCTCAAGTCCATTCTCTAGTAGGTCTGTGTTCCCGTCCTGCCCCTAGGTTCTTCAAGACCATTTTTTTTTTTTTTTTTAGATTCCATATATATATGTGTTAGCGTACGGTATTTTTCTCTTTCTGACTTACTTCACTCTGTATGACAGACTGTAGGTCCATCCACCTCACTACAAATACCTCATTTCGTTTCTTTTTATGGCTGAGTAATATTCCATTGTATATATGTGCCACATCTTCTTTATCCATTCATCTGTCGATGGACACTTAGGTTGCTTCCATGTCCTGGATACTGTAAATAGAGCTGCAATGAACATTGTGGTACATGACTCTTTTTGAATTATGGTTTTCTCAGGGTCTATGCCCAGTAGTGCGATTGCTGTGTCATATGGTAGTTCTATTTTTACTTTTTTAAAGAAGCTCCATATTGTTCTCCATAGTGACTGTATCAACTTACATTCCCACCAACAGTGCAAGAGGGTTCCCTTTTCTCTACACCCTCTCCAGCATTTATTTTTTGTAGATTTTTTGATGATGGCCATTCTGACTGGTGTGAGATGATATCTCATTGTAGTTTTGATTTGCATTTCTCTAATGATTAATGATGTTGAGCATTCTTTCATGTGTTTGTTGGCAATCTGTATACCTTCTTTGAAAATTTGTCTATTTAGGTCTTCTGCCCATTTTTGGATTGAGTTGTTTGTTTATCAGATGTGGAGCTGCATGGGCTGCTTGTAAATTTTGGAGATTAATCCTTTGTCAGTTGATTCGATTGCAAATATTTTCTCCCATTCTGAGGGTTGTCTTTTCGTCTTGCTTATGGTTTCCTTTGCTGTGTGAAAGCTTTTAAGTTTCATTAGGTCTCATTTGTTTATTTTTGTTTTTATTTCCATTTCTCTAGGAGGTGAGTCAAAAGGGATCTTACTGTGATTTATGTCATAGAGTGTTCTGCCTAAGTTTTCCTCTAAGAGTTTTGTAGTGTCTGTCCTTACATTTAGGTCTTTAATCCATTTTGAGTTTATTTTTGTGTATGGTGTTAGGGAGTGTTCTAATTTCATTCTTTGACCTGTAGCTGTCCAGTTTTCCCAGCACCACTTATTGAAGAGGCTGTCTTTTCTCCATTGGATACTCTTGCCTCCTTTATCAAAAATAAGGTGATCATATGTGTGTGGGTTTATCTCTGGGCTTTCTATCCTGTTCCAATGATCTATATTTCTGTTTTTGTGCCAGTACCATACTATCTTGATTACTGTAGCTTTGTAGTATAGTCTGAGGTCAGGGAGCCTGATTCCTCCAGCTCCGTTTTTCTTTCTCAAGATTCCTTTGGCTATTCGGGGGTCTTTTGTGTTTCCATACAAATTGTGAAATTTTTTGTTCTAGTTCTGGAAAATTGCCATTGGTAGTTTGATAGGGATTGCACTGAATCTGTAGATTGCTTTTGGTAGTATAATCATTTTCACAATGTTGCTTCTTCCAATCCAAGAACATGGTATATCTCTCCATCTGTTTGTATCATCAATTTCTTTCATCAGTGTCTTATAGTTTCCTGCCTGCAGGCTTTTGTCTCCTTAGCTGGGTTTATTTCTAGGTATTTTATTCTTTTTCTTGCAATGGTAAATGGGATTGTTTCCTTAATTTCTCTTTCAGATTTTTTATCATTAGTGTATAAGAATGCAAGAGATATCTGTGCATTAATTTTGTATCCTGCTGCTTTACCAAATTCCTTGATTAGCTCTAGTAGTTTTCTGGTAGTATCTTTAGGATTCTCAATGTATAGTATCATGTCATCTACAAACAGTGACAGCTTTACTTCATCTTTTCCGATTTGGATTCCTTTTATTTCTTTTTCTTCTCTGATTGCTATGGCTAAAACTTCCAAAACAGTGTTGAATAATAGTGGTGAGAGTGGGCAACCTTGTTTTGTTCCTGATCTTAGTGGAAATGTTTTCAGTTTTTCACCATTGAGGACGATGTTGGATGTGGGTTTGTCATATATGGCCTTTATTATGTTGAGGGAAGTTCCCTCTATGCCTACTTTCTGCAGGGTTTTTATCATAAATGGGTGTTGAACTTTGTCAGAAGTTTTTCTGCATCTATTGAGATGATCATATGGTTTTTCTCCTTCAATTTGTTAATATGGTTTAATCACATTGATTGATTTGCGTATATCAAAGAATCCTTGCATCCCTGGGATAAACCCCACTTGATCATGGTGTATGATCCTTTTAATGTGCTTTTGGATTCTGTTTGCTAGAATTTTGTTGAGGATTTTTGCATCTGTGCTCATCAGTGATATTGGCCTGTAGTTTTCTTTCTTTGTGGCCTCTCTGTCTGGTTTTGGTATCAGGGTGATGGTGGCCTCGTAGAATGAGTTTGGCAGTGTTCCTCCCTCTGCTATATTTTGGAAGAGTTTGAGAAGGATAGGTGTTAGCTCTTCTCTAAATGTTTGCTAGAATTTGCCTGTGAAGCCATCTGGTGCTGGGCTTTTGTTTGTGGAAGATATTTAATCACAGTCTCAATTTGAGTGCTTGTGATTGGTCTGTTTATATTTTCTGTTTCTTCCTGATTCAGTCTCGGAAGGTTGTGCTTTTCTAAGAATTTCTCCATTTCTTCCAGGTTGTCCATTTTATTGACATATAGTTGCTTGTAGTAATCTCTCCTGATGCTTTATATTTCTGTGGTGTCAGTTGTTACTTTTCTTTTTTCATTTCTAATTCTGTTGATGTGAGTCTTCTCCCTTATTTTCTTGATGAGTCTGGCTAATGGTTTATCAATTATATCTTCTCAGAGAACCAACTTTTAGTTTTATTGATCTTTGCTATCATTTCCTTCATTTCTTTTTCATTTATTTCTGATCTGATCTTTATGATTTCTTTCCTTCTGCTAACTTTGGGGTTTGTTTGTTCTTCTTTCTCTAATTGCTTTAGGTGTAAGGTTAGGTTGTTTATTTGAGATGTTTCTTGTTTCTCGAGGTAGGATTGTATTGCTATAACCTTCCCTCTTAGAACTGCTTTTGCTGCATCCCATAGGTTTTGGGTCGTCGTGTTTTCATTGTCATTTGTTCCTAGCTATTTTTTGATTTCCTCTTTGATTTCTTCAGTGAGCTCTTGGTTATTACGTAGTGTATTGTTTAGCCTCCATGTGTTCGTATTTTTTACAGACTGTTTCCTGTAATTGATATCTAGTCTCATAGCTTTGTGGTCAGAAAAGATTCTTGATATGATTTCAATTTTCTTAAATTTACCAAGGCTTGATTTGTGACCCAAGATATGATGTATCCTGGAGAAGGTTCCATGAGCACTTGAGAAGAAAGTGTATTCTGTTGTTTTTGGATGGAATGTTCTATAAATATCAATTAAGTCCATCTTGTTTAATGTGTCATTTAAAGCTTGTTTCCTTATTTATTTGCATTTTGGATGATCTGTCCATTGATGAAAGTGGGGTGTTAAAGTCCCCTACTATGATTGTGTTACTGTCGATTTCTCCTTTTATGGCTGTTAGTATCTGCCTTATATATTGAGGTACTCCTGTGTTGGGTGCATAAATATTTACAATTGTTAAACCTTCTTCTTGGATTCATCCCTTGATCATTATGTAGTGTCCTTCTTTGTCTCTTGTAATGGCCTGTATTTTAAAGTCTCTTTTGTCTCATATGAGAATTGCTACTCCAGCTTTCTTTTGATTTTCATGGAATATCTTTTTCTATCCCCTCACTTTCAGTCTGTATGTGTCCCTAGGTCTGAAGTGGGTTTCTTGTAGACAGCATATATATGGGTCTTGTTTTTTTATCCATTCAGCCAGTCTATGTCTTTTGGTTGGAGCATTTATTCCATTTACATTTAAGGTAATTATAGATATGTATGTTCCTATATCCAGTTTCTTAATTGTTTTGGGTTTGTTATTGTAGGTCTTTTCCTTCTCTTGTGTTTCCTGCCTAGAGAAGTTCCTTTAGCACTTGTTGTAAAGCTGGTTTGGTGGTGCTGAATTCTCTTAGCTTTTGCTTGTCTGTAAAGGTTTTAATTTCTCCGTCAAACCTGAATGAGATCCTTGATGGTAGAGTAATCTTGGTTGTAGGTTTTTCCCTTTCATCACTTTAAATATGTCCTGCCACTCCCTTCTGGCTTGCAGAGTTTCTGCTGAAAGATCAGCTGTTAACCTTTTGGGGATTCCCTTGTGTTTTATTTGTTGTTTTTCCCTTGCTGCTTTTAATATTTTTTTGTTGTGTTTAATTTTTGATAGTTTGATTAATATGTGTCTTGGTGTGTTTCTCCTTGGATTTATCCTGTATGGGACTCTCTGTACTTCCTGGACTTAACTATTTCCTTTCCCATATTAGGGAAGTTTTCAACTATAATTTCTTCAAATATTTTCTCAGTCCCTTTTTCTTTTCTTCTTCTGGGACCCCTATAATTCGAACGTTGGAGCATTTAATGTTGTCCCAGAGGTCCCTGAGACTGTCCTCAATTCTTTTCATTCTTTTTTTCTTTATTCTGCTCTGCAGTAGTTATTTCCACTATTTTATCTTCCAGGTCACTTATCCATTCTTCTGCCTCAGTTATTCTGTTGTTGATTCCTTCTAGAGAATTTTTAATTTCATTTATTGTGTTGTTCATCATTGTTTGTTTGCTCTTTAGTTCTTCTAGTTTCTTGTTAAACGTTTCTTGTAATTTATCCATTCTACTTCCAAGATTTTGGATCATCTTTACTATCATTATTCTGAATTCTTTCTCAGGTAGACTGACTATTTCCTCTTCATTTGTTTGGTCTGGTGGGTTTTTACCTTGCTCCTTCATCTGCTGTGGGTTTCTCTGTCTTCTCATTTTGCTTATCTTACTGTGTTTGAGGGTCTTCTTTTCACAGGCTGCAGGTTCATAGTTCCCATTGTTTTTGGTGTCTGCCCCCAGTGGGTAAGGTTGTTTCAGTGGGTTGTGTAGGCTTCCTGGTGGAGGGGACTAATGCCTGTGTTCTGGTGGTTGAGGCTGAATCTTGTGTTTCTGGCGGGAAGATCCATGTCTGGTGGTGTGCTTTGGGTTGTCTGTGACCTTTTTATGATTTTAGGCAGTCTCTCTCTTAATGGGTGTGGTTGTGTTCCTGTCTTGCTAGTTGTTTGGCATAGGGTGTTCAGCAGTGTAGCTTGCTGGTTGTTGAGTGGAGCTGGGTCTTGGAGTTGAGATGGAGATCTCTGGGAGATTTTTGCTGTTTGATATTACATGGAGCTGGGAGGTCTCTGGTGAACCAGTGTCCTGAACTCGGCTCTTCCACCTCAATGGCAGAGCACTGACGCCTGGCCAGAGCACCAAGACGCTCTCATCCACACAGCTCAGAACAAAAGGGAGAAAAAAAGAAAGAAAGAAAAAATAAAATAATGTTATTAAAATTAAAAATGATTATTAAAAATAAAAAAATTAAAAGTAATAAAAAAGAAAGAGCAACCAAACCAAAAAACAAATCCACCAATGATAACAAGCACTAAAAACTATACTAAAAAAAAAGGACAGACAGAACCCTAGTACAAATGGTAAAAGCAGAGGTATACAGACAAAATCACACAGAATCATACAAACAAACAGTGAAACACAAACAAAAAGTGAAAAAGGGGAAAAATATATAAATCATTTCTCCCAAAGTCCATCGCCACAGTTTGGGATGATTTTTTGTGTATTCAGGTATTCCACAGATGCAGGATACATCAAGTTGATTCTGAAGATTTAATCCGCTGGTCCTGAGGCTGCTGGGAGAGATTTCCCTTTCTCTTCTTTGTTCGTACAGCTCCTGGGGGTTCAGCTTTGGATTTGGCCCCACCTCTGCATGTAGGTCGCCTGAAGGCGTCTGTTCTTCGCTCAGACAGAGGGGGGTTAAAGGAGCAGCTGATTCGGGAGCTCTGGCTCAGTCAGGCCACGGGGAGGGAGCGGTACGGATGCGGGCGAGCCCATGGCGTCAGAGTCCGGCGTGACGTTGCACCAGGCTGAGGCCCGCCATGCGTTCTCCCGGGGAAGTTGTCCCTGGATCACAGGACCGTGGCAGTGGCGGGCTGCACAGGCTCCCGGGAGGGAATGTGAGGATAGTGCCCTGTGCTTGCACACAGGCTTCTTGGTGGCGGCAGCAGCAGCCTTTGCGTCTCATGCCTGTTTCTGGGATCCTCTCTGATAGCAGGGGCTCGAGCCCATCTGAGTAGCTCGTTGAGGCGGCGCTGTTAATCCCCTCTCCTTGCGCACCGCAAAACAAAGAGGCAAGAAAAAGTCTCTTGCCTCTTCGGCAGCTCCAGACTTTTTCCCGGACTCCCTCCTGGCTAGCCGTGGCGCACTAGCTCCCTTCAGGCTGTGTTCACGCCGCCAACCCCAGTCGTCTCCCTGGGATCCGACCTCCGAATCCAGAGCCTCAGCTCCCAGCCCCCGCCCGCCCCGGCGGGTGAGCAGACAAGCCTCTCAAACTGGTGAGTGCTGGTCAGCACCGATCCTCTGTGCGGGAATCTCTCCGCTTTGCCCTCCGCACCCCTGTTGCTGTGCTCTCCTCCGTGGCTGCGAAGCTTCCCCCTCTGCCACCCGCAGTCTCCGCCCGCAAAGGGGCTTCCTAGTGTGTGGAAACCTTTCCTCCTTCACAGCTCCCTCCCACTGGTGCAGGTCCCGTCCCTATTATTTGTCTCTGTTTTTTTCTTTTGCCCTACCCAGGTACGTGGGGAGTTTCTTGCCTTTTGGGAGGTCTGAGTTCTTCTGCCAGCGTTCAGTAGGTGTTCCGTAGGAGTTGTTGCACATGTAGATGCATTTCTGATGTATTTGTGGGTTGGAAGGTGATCTGCACCTCTTACTCTTCTGCTATCTTGAAGCTCTTCCTGAGTACCTTTTAAAAAACTGGTTAAACCCATTGAAAGTTAGTTAAAAGCACTTTCTACTTTGGAAAAAACCTCAAAACCTTATCAAGACTTTAGGTGCATAGGTAATCTTTGCATTTTGTGTTTTGTTTTTCCCCATCTGTATCAAAGATATGTCCATGTCCTGTAGTTACTGCTTTGACCTGCATTATTCTTTCTCTACCCTCAGCCACTTTCCTGACTCAGGTCCTCATTGTCTCTTTCATGTTGAATTTTATCAGTTGGTAGACTGATCTTATGTCTAGTCTCATTTTTTAAAAAAGTTATTAGTGATAAATAATTGTGCTCTTCAGCAGTATTTTCAATTTCTCTTCCTTCCAGCACAAGGTAAACCTGCACTGTTTTGTCCCTGTGTGAACTGTGAGATGTGACATGTGTCACTTTTTGTTGGGAACCTATCAGGACAAGGGCTCAAGTCACATGTCCCCTACCCTCTTTTGCTATTATTGCTGGTGATGCTCACATGTGAAGGCTCTGCCAGCCAGCGTCGTTGAATGAGGATGAAATGGAATAGCACCCTTGTCTCCACCCTAAACCTGAGACAAACCAAGAAATAAATTTTAGTTGTTTTAAGCCACTGAGAATTTTAGATTTTTGACTGCAATATAACATAGACTTTCTTTACTGATAGACCATTCTACTCACAAAATAAATCTTTGAAGAGTAGTCTTTTCTATATGCAGATCTTGTGCTGTTACCACTGTGCTCAGAATTCTTTTGTGGGACCCCAAGATAGATAAATAAAAACAAAATTCCTAACTCTGGTACCCCAGGCCCTTTATGAACTGGCTTCTAATTATTAAAACGAATAAAAGAATTTATTAATGTGACAAATTTTAAAAATATGAAAATATATAGATTTCCTATATATAATATAATGGAGTGAAAATTTTTTCAGTTATATCATCAGCTTTCCCCCTTTCTCACTATATATACTCTTTAACTGTGCCATTTATAGTACACATTTAAATAATACCCATTTCTAGGTCTTTGCCAAATTTAACTCAATATGGATTTTCCTTTAACAGATGACTATAATCTTTCATCCTAAAATTTTAGTATTCACAACAATCAGTGGGGAAAGTACATTTATTGTGACAAATGAGAGGAGCTTGTGTTTGGGTGTCATAGAGAGGTGGGTGGGGAATCCTGCCTGGGGCATTTACTAGTTGCATCACCTGAGACCTGATTTCTAACTGCTTTGAATTTCAGACCCCTCCTTTACAGAATTAGGATGACAATCCCTACCATAGACAATTGTGAAGTTTAAATTAAATCATGCATTTAAAGGGCTTGACATAGAGGTAGAGCTCAATTATTACTGGTTCATTCTTCTGCAGATGAGAATATAGAAGCTCAGAGTTGCACACCAGATGAGTTTCTACTCTTTTCCAGGTTTTGGCCTTCCAGGTTTTGTACATTCAAAACTGATTTAAATTTCCTTTTTCCTTCCAGATTGTCACTTCCTTTAGTTCCTTTTCTTTATTCTTCAATATCTATGAACGCTGCTGTGGTTGGGGGAGAGGAGGCTGCACAGAGACAATACTGACATCACAAGAGCCCTCGAAGCCTTCTTGGAATCATATGGAATCCTTAGGTGGTGATTTGGAAAGTACTGCTAGAAGCATCTCTCATCACTTCTGAAAGGTATATATATCCTTCAGTCTGTCCCTGACAAGTGCTTTAGGGAAGCAATTTCTTGTGACTACAGGTAAAAAAACTCTGCAAATTAAGGCTCATAAACATGTGGAGGATTCTTTCTCTTAATGGTGATGTCTCAAGGCAATATGTCAGGGCAGCTTGGGATCTGTTGGTAACTCAGAAAAATAAGAAACCAGATACTTCTTAATATTACTGTCATTATATTGTCAATTGTCTTTTTTTAACACCAGAGATTTTAAAGAGGTAGGAATTAGAATGTCTATTAATGTCATATATTCAGTAGCTTTTGGAATGTAGGAAATATCCTTGCTGCTTGGAGAATCATTTCTTCCTCTTGAACAAAGAAATGTCAGCATTTTTAGTGGTGGAACTCCCAAATTTCATTCAGTTCTTTACCATATGTAAACTATTATGCCATAATAAAAATTATGTTTAAAAAACCCAACAATGTAAAAGCATAGGAAAAGGTAATCTCAAGTTAGGTAGAGTAAACATGTTAAAAATATATGCAATATAAGCATGATTTATAAGAAAAAAACCAATCTGTAGATATTTACAAGGAAACACAAGATGTTAATAGTGGATACCTCTGCAGAGTGATGTTAGGTGATCTTTAGTTTCTATTTCTTAATTTACTGTATTTTCTAAAGTTTGTACAATGACCCACATATTTTATTGATATTATAAATGTAATTACTCGCATATATGTATATATGTGAAATTTATCTATTTTGCATATTTCTGAAATTGGTCACATTACAGAGCTCTTATTAATTCTTGTTAGTGCTATCAGTTGACTTACTATTTAGCAGCCCAGAAACATGTTAAATAATAGTCAATAACCATGTGTTAGTTGAGATTTTAAAAGAAGTTCTCTACTATGTTATTATCGGTATGCTAGCTCTCATTTTTACATAAATATTATTTATTAAGTTACAGAAACCCCATTTTTAGACTTAGGTCTCAAATGCCTATTTGGCATCCTGCTTGAGTGTCGTGCCAGCCCATTAGAGACAGTTCATTTTTCACTGTTATGCCTTCTCCTCTTCTTCCTTTTAATAATAGACTCCCCTAAGGTGCAGCTGAGCATATGGCTGTCCTCCTAGAGGCCATGTGAGGTGTAAGTAAGCTTTGTCTAGTGTGATGGGAGAGAACTGATGTCTTCAACTTCTGGATCATGTTATTATAAGGAAGTGGTTTGCATTCCACTCCTTCCCTTTCCGCTGGCTGGAATTAAGCAACAACAGTGTCTACTGCCTCAGATCTATGTTGCCACTTCTGAGGATGTAGCAACAACTAATCCTATTACGAGTGTCTAGCCTATGTGTCCAAAGCAGCATAGTTCAAATCTTAATCTCTCCTGCCCCTTTCTTCACATCTTCTCTTCCCTGAAATGCCCCATTGTTATGATTTACCACACCTACTCCATTCAGCAAATCTGTCCCCATATTTTCAAAATATATCTCCAACCGAACCATTCCTTAACATTTTTCTCCCTGGGCTAGACTAGTCTGATGATATTCTCCTAACTGCTCTTCTATTCTTGTGGCTTATAATATGTTCCCCACATAGTAGAGTGCCTTTTTAAAAATGGAAATCAGGTTACATCACTTCTGCTTAAAACTCTCCAATTGGCATCCGTTAACACTTAAAATAAAATTCTAGCAAGAAAATTTCTTTGAGATCTGACCTCTGTCTTCTTCTCTGGCTACATCTCTTACCATTTTCTTCCTACCCAACTCTTATCTACCAACACTGGCTTTCCTACTGCCCCCAAGACATACCATCCTTATTCTCACCTTGGGAACTTTATATTTGTTATTTCTCTGCCTTCAAAGTTCTTCTTTCAAATATTGTCTTAGCAAACTCTTCTCTGCATCATCCAAACTTATCTGAGCAGTTTTTTCCCACTTGCCTTCTAAAACAGCTGTTTCTTTCTAAATGACACATTTCCTTCCTTCATAAGGTGATCTAACACCTTAGTATTACCTTAAATTATATTATTCTTTTTTAAAAATATTTAATATATTTTTCTGTCACTATAATATAAATTCCATGGTGGTAGGGATGTTGTATTGCTTATCCTATATTTCCAGAACTTAAACAGCACCTGGAACAGAATGGGTACTCAAAAAATATTTGTTTCATAAATCAATATTTAGTATTACATAAAATGATCAATTTTATATTTTATCTGTTGATATACTTAATTTATTAATATATTTGCTACTATACTTTTATTTCTAGACTAAACTCTTCTTGATCATGCTCCCTTTAATTTGATGTTAGATAATTTTTTCCTAGTATTTTTATTGATATTTATAGATGAGACTAATCAATAGATTTTGGGGTTATCTTTAAAAGCTTCATAAAATGAACTGCAGTCTTCTACATTTTTTCTATGCCTCAACATATTCTATAGAAAAAATATTATCTGTTCCTTGTTAATATGAAAGAAAGCACCCATGAAATTGCTAAAACCAGGATAGTTAAATAATTATTTTATTACTTTAAAAATCCTTTAATGATTAACAGTATAATTAGGTATTTGATTTCTTCTTTTTCAATAATAATTCATTTTTTCCTAGAAAAATATTAATCTTACTGAAATTTTCAAGTTTAATACCAATGACATTTTATACAATTTTATGATGATTTTAATACCTTATCTTTGGTAGTCTTATCCCCTTCTCATTCACAGGTGTGTGTGTGTGTGTGTGTGTGTGTGTGTGTGTGTGTGTGTGTGTGTGTGTGTGTGTGTGTGTTTGTGTGTGTGTTTGGTACTTTAGATTAGCCAAAAGTAACTTCTGCCTGGAAAAAACACATTTTTTCTCAAGTTACCTCTCTTCCTTTCCTCCTTAAATGGATACCTCCTACTTATTCTTTATGACTCAATTTAAACAGAACTTCCTTAGGAAGGTCACACTGATTGCCTCATTTCAGTGAGGTTCCAACTGCAGTCCACCATATCTCAATGTATAGTTAACTTTGGCTAACTATAAGCAGTTATTGAAAAAAATAAGCAAGATAAAACACAGTACCTATATATATATGTGGCTTGGAAGGGACCTGTGTAGGGTTTCTGGAGAGCTGGAAATTTTCTATTTCTTAATTTGGTGATGTTAAATGGATTGTTACTTAGTGATAATTTACTGAACTGTATAATTGTTTTTATACATCCTGAAGATTTCTGATGTTATATTTCACAGTAAATGGTTTTTAAAACTTGATACACTATTCTTATTTTTCTCTTTTTTTCTGGTGAGAACTTCACCACAGAGTTGACCATTGTCTAAAGACAGAATTTGGGCACTGTTGATTTGACAGTTTGGAGTTAGCAAAAGATTTAAAGTAGGAAACTCACCATAAAATTAGAACAAACCTAGAAGTAGGGAAACCAGTTATGAAGCCATTTCAATAGTTCCTTTGAGACTTTGCTTCTGGAAAAGATGGAGTTACAGTAACTAGATTTACCTTCACACCTGACTCAACCAGATCAAAAACAAAATGCATGAGGTAATAGTTTTAAAGGCATTGTATATCAAGCAATAAAGGACAGTGATTTTTTTTAACATCTTTATTGGAGTATAATTGCTTTACAATGGTGTGTTAGTTTCTGCTTTATAACAAAGTGAATCAGCTATACATATACATATATCCCCATATCTCCTCCCTCTTGCGTCTCCCTCCCACCCTCCCTATCCCACCCCTCTAGGTGGTCACAAAGCACCAAGCTGATCTCCCCGTGCTATGCGGCTACTTCCCACTAGCTATCTGTTTTACATTTGGTAGTGTATATATGTCCATGCCACTCTCTCACGTCATCCCAGCTTACGCTTCCCAATCCTCGTGTCCTCAAGTCCATTCTCTAAGTCTGCGTCTGTATTCCTGTCCTGCCCCTAGGTCCTTCAGAACCTTTGTTTGTTTTCTTTTTAAGATTCCATATATATGTGTTAGCATACAGTATTTATTTTTCTCTTTCTGACTTACTTCACTCTGTATGACAGTCTCTAGGTCCATCCACCTCACTACAAATAACTCAATTTTGTTTCTTTTTATGGCTGAGTAATATTCCATTGTATATATGTGCCACATCTTCTTTATCTATTCATCTGTCAGTGGACACTTAGGTTGCTTCCATGTGCTAGCTATTGTAAGTAGTGCTGCAATGAACATTGTGGTACATGACTCTTTTTGAATTATGGTTTTCTCAGGGTATATGTACAGTAGTGGGATTGCTGGGTGTATGGTAGTTCTATTTGTAGTTTTTTAAGGAACCTCCATACTGTTCTCCATAGTGGAGAACATTCTCACCAACAGTGCAAAAGGGTTCCCTTTTCTCCACACCCTCTCCAGCATTTGTTGTTTGTATATTTTTCGATGATAGTCATTCTGACTGGTGTGAGGTGATATCGCATTGTAGTTTTGATTTGCCTTTCTCTAATGATTAGTGATGTTGAGCATCTTTTCATGTGTTTGTTGGCAATCTAGGACAGTGATTCTTGAGACACTGGAAACAAATGAGGTGAGGCCTACAGTTCTCCAAGTGAATTTCTTGACAGTGAGTCCAAGCCCTTGTGTAGGAGGAAGAATCCAGGCAGAGCCCAGCAGACTCCTTAAGTAGATGAGATGGAGCTGACCATGTGGGGAGATGAAGGCAGTTAGAGTTCACAGGACAAAGTGTTGGAGAGGAGAGAGCTACACAGAAAGAGAACTTCTAAGATAGGCAGAGTCGCCCTCTAGTATTCAGCTGATTACTTATCAGCTCATTCATGTAAGGAAATTATCTAGGACAATCGAAAAGGATTAGACAGAACAATGTCTAAGATTCATACAAGAACTGGAATAGTGCCTGTTCCTACCAGTCAGACTGGAAAAGCTTATGATACATGGTGCTTTAGGTAGGGTACCCAAGAGAGTCTTGGTTCATTAGTGGGAAATAATTAGCCTAAAGGTTGCTCTGGTTCTGCCTAACAAAGCTTAAAAACAAGACATAATAGGATCTGTTTCTAAAAAACTTAGCTGCATTCCAGAACAAAATTCAAGAATATTTATAGTAATACAAAAATATCTAGTGCCCAATAAGGTAAAATTCATAGTGTCTGGCATCTAATAAAAATTATTTGACTTTCAGAAAAGATGGACAGTATGACCAATAATAAGTAGAAAAACAATCAATTAAAATATACCTAGAATTTAAACAGATGCTAGAATTAGCAGACAAGGACATCAAAAGTTATAACTGTATATATTTTATATGTTCAAAATGTTTTGCAGAGACATAAAAGCTTTAAAAAATATAAACAAACTCCCCCAAACAAAAACTACAATGTCTGAGATGAAAGATATACTGGATGGGATTAATAGTTGATTGGATTTTGAAGAAGAAAAGATCAAGAAAATATTGAATTTGAATACACAGCAATATGAACTTTCCGGAGATAAAAAGCAAAAAAATGCACAGAACATCAGTCATTTATGAAACAGTTTCAAGAGAATGACTGTATGTGTAATTGGACTCCCCAAAGGAGAAGAGAGAGAGAGTAGGAGACAGGAAGAAAAAATTGAGGAAATAATGGCTGAAAATTTTCCAAATTTTGAGAAAAACTATAAACCCACAGATACAAGAAGTTCAACAAATCTCAAGCACAGAACCATGAAAAAAAAATATAACAAGGCATACAACAATTAAAATAATAATAATCTGCTAGAAAAATCTTTAAAGGATTCAGTGAAAAAAGACATGTACAAATGTCTTAGAACAAAGTCAAGAGTGATAGCAAATTTTTCTTCAAAATGTATGTAAGAAGACAGTAGAACATCTTTAAAGTACTAGGAAAAAACTCTAAAACTAGAAGACTATACCAAATAAAAATATCTTTTGAAAAAGAAGGTAAAATATTTTTTATACATATAAGAGCTGGAAGAATCCAACACCAGAAGAACCACACTAAAAACATATTTTAAAAAGTTCTTCAGATAGAAAGAAAATGATATCTCTCCATTTAGTTAAGTCTTCTTTGCTTTCTTTAATCAGTGTTCTGCAGTTTTCAGCATATGAATATTTCATATATTTTATTATATTTACACCCAATTATTCATGTGTGTGGTGCTATTATAAATGACACCAGTTGTTAAAATGTTTAATTTCTAATTTTTCATTGCTAGTATATAGAAATGCACTTGATTTTTGTATGTAGATCTTGTATCCTATAATCTTGCAGTAATCTGTGGGTATGGTGAATTACATTAATTAATTTTCAAATGGAACTAGAGCTTGCCCCCCAATATTAATGGGCCAGAGAGCAGGGCCAAACAACAGAGTCTGATCCAAGGATGTCAGTCTCAGTCGAGGTTGCTTTTGCCTTATTTTTCTATAGAATCAAGAAATAAACTACATGAAATATAAACCAGAGAGCAAGAACAAGACAGCATGAGAAAGTATACCCCTCACAAACTCACTTATACCTGAGAGAGCATGCTGTCAGTTCAGTGGTCCTGGCAGTCAGGGTGGATAGAGGATCCATAACCATGGGTGATTTCTGTCTTTTCTTCTTCTTTATCATTTTTTTATCTGAGAGGGTACTCTTTCAGTTCACTTCAAGTTATTTCATCCTGATGTTTGCATCTGGGTTAATCTTTCTTGCTGCAATACAGGTTTACAACCTACACTGTTTTGTTGTTCACACTCAGTGCTACACCACTGAGCCTGCTACTCAAGGTTTCAATACAGGCCTAGCCATGACATACCATAATAAGCTTATGATCAGTATGTGCAAAGAAATTCTGGTAATCATACAAAAAGGACTTAAACAACATTTCAGAAATATATATATTTTCCTGAGGGATTAAAGAAGTGTGTAAATAATCACAAATTTTAAAATGTTATATGCACACCAGAAAACTACTAGAGCTCATCAATGAATTCAGTAAGGTTGCAGGATACAAAATTAATATATAGAAATTTGTTGCATTTCTATACACTAACAATGAAATATCGGAAAGAGAAATTAAGAAAACAATCACATTTAACATCACATCAAAAGGAATAAAATACCTAGGAGTAAACCTACCTAAGGAGGTAAAAGGCCTGTACTCTGAAAACTCTAAGATGCTGACGAAAGAAATTGAGGATGACACAAACAGATGGAAAGATAAAGGGAACCCTCCTACATTTTTGGTGAGATGTAAATTGGTGCAGCCACTATGGAGAACAGTATGGAGGTTCCTTTAAAAACTAAAAATAGAGCTACCATATTATCCAACAATGCCACTTCTGGGCATATATCTGGAAAAGACAAAAACTCTAATTTGAAAAGATACATGCACCGCAACTTTCACAGCAGCACTATTTACAATAGCCAAGACATGGAAGCAAGCTAAGTGTCCATTGACAGATGAATGGATAAAGAAGATGTGGTATGTATACACCATAGAATATTACTCAGTCATAAAAAAGAATGAATGCCATTTGTAGCAACATGGGTGGACCTAGAGATTATCATACTAAATGAAGTAACTCAGAGAAAGATAAATAAATTATACCACTTATAAGTGGAATCTAAAACAGTGATACAAATGAACTTATTTACAAAACAGAAATAGACTGACAGACATAGAAAACAAACTTACAGTTACCAAAGGGTAAGTGCAGGGAGAGATAAATTAGGAGATTGGGATTAACAGATATACACTACTATATATAAAAGAGATAAACAACAAAGGTCCTACTGTATAGCACAAAGAACTATATTCAATATCCTGTAATAAACCATAATGGAAAAGAATATTAAAAAGTTATATATATGTACTTCCCTGGTGTTGCAGTGGTTAAGAATCTGCCTGCCAATGCAGGGGACACGGGTTCCATCCCTGGTCCGGGAAGATCCCCCATGCCGTGAAGCAACTAAGCCCATGCACCACAGCTACTGAGGCCCGTGCACCCTAGAGCCTGCACGCCACAACTACTGAGCCCATGTGCTGCAACTGTTGAAACCCACGTGCCTAGAGCCTGTGCTCTACAACAAGAGAAGCCACCGCAATGAGAAGCCCGCGCACCGCGATTAAGAGTAGCCCTGGCTCGCAGCAACTAGAGAAAGCCCACGCACAGCAATGAAAACCCAACGCAATGGAAAAAAAAATGTTTATATATACATATATATATATAAATCACTTTGCTGTATACCTGAATCTAACACAACCTTGTAAATCAACTATACTTCAATTTAAAAATGTTATATGCAATAAACATGATATAAGTTGAAAAGAGAAAAAACTGGAAAAACTGTAGCAATTTTTCCTGGAAAAGGATATTATAATAATTGTCTTTAAATATTGAGAGGATTGCTGCATAGGAGAAAGAATTAATTTTGTTATATTTAAGTAGGAAACTAAGACTAATGGGTGGAAATATTAAGACAGGGAGATTTAAAAGTCAAGGTAAGGAATAACTTTAGAGCAATTAGAGCTGCTAAAAAATTGAATGACCCAGTTTTTAGTTAATGAATTCCCTCTTATTGGTAATGTCAGACAGAAGTAGAAGGGGCGTATGTCAGAAATGCTGTCAGTAAAATTTCTGAACTGGTAAGAGTTTGTAAAAAAAAAAGGAATTTCTAATTTTTTTCCCTAAAGAGCCCAATTAAAGTAGGTCAACAAAAATATTTTTAGAAGGGAGAAAACACTACCTTGGAGACAGAAACATTTAAATCTCTTTCAGACTGAACAGGCACAAGGACTTTATGTCCAAACAAGCATTTTGAAAAATCTCAGTCCTGTTCATGAAGGAAAAATTCTATAAAACCCCATTTAATTAGAATATTAGGATCAGGCTATTTTGTGTCTCTGAGAATAATGGAGATGTACTCTCTCTTCTTGTCCCTTCGTAGTATTTCAGAATGTTTGTTCAAAGAATAGCTGTTTACAAAAATTAGCATATTGCTTTTCTGTCCCTTGTAAATTAGCATCCCTAAGTGGCTAAAAGATTTTTCTAGGCTTCCAAGGGTCTCTGTAGCATTCATCAGAGTAACTGAAGCTGAATACATTTTTTTGCTTGCACAAATTTGTTGCTAAGAAGAAAATTTGGTACATCTACTTATGTAATGCTGCTTATCCTTCTCCCTAGGAAACACCCCAATTTTCACAATGTTAGAGAGCCCCAAACTTAGCCAAAGCATGCTTTGTGTTTCTTTCAGGATACTGGGCAACAGGGTAGTCTATGGGATAAAAAAAATTCATTACCTCTGTCATTAGAAGACTGAACCTAAACAAAAGACTTTTAAAAATAAGCAATGTCTGTCATGAAGTGTTTAATGGTGCCAGTTTCAAATAAGTCTTTATTTTAAAGGACATGAATTGTATTTTCTGCTAATCTAGGGTGCTGATAAAACTTACATTCAAGAATTCAGAATACTTAGAAATGGCATCTCAAATGAGATTCTTAAACTACCACTATACCGACTTTGCTACAAATGTACGTCCTTCAAATTTTGTGACAGGCTTAATAGAGTATGTATTTCTGGTCTGCTTAGCCATCCTATTTGTTCTTGGGTCTGGAACTGACACTTCCAGGTGGAATTCACCCGTGACAAGCTACAGGTCATCATCTAGCTTGCCTCTGCTTTCTTCTGGCATAGTCATGATAGGATTACAGACATCTTCTATTTCTTTCTGTTAGCACTTTCATCTTCCTGACCAGCAGTCTGATTCCTAGCCAGCCAATTGGATAATAATGCTTTTTTTGTCTTTATTATTGATCGTAACTTAGTACTTTCTCGTCTCTAACGTGAATTTTTTTGTGGAAAGATTTATGTCAGTTTCTAAGACGAGACCTTGAACTCCCTGCTTTGTATTTCTCAGACTCTTAAACCATGTGTTTAATATCTTATTTGTTACAAATTATTTTAATATTGTCATTTTGCCTGTACTTATCTAAGCAGCATACATTTAAAAAATGCTATTAGCATTAATGTAAAAAATTAATTTTTGTGTCTGTGAATTCAAGTTTGTCAACACGTTCTTATCTGTGTTTAATGCCTTCTTGCATTCATAAATCTGAACAAGGGCTTTAGGCTAGTTAACTGAGTAAGTAGTATATATTTGTGTGTGTTGGGGGGTGGAGGGGATTGATATTTTATGCCCAGTCTAGTAGTTATTATATCACCATCAGCCCCAATATCAGAGAACATTAAGTAAGTATGACATCCAAGGTGTACCAAGAGGTAAAACTAGTCTTCTTGTTCTGCCTGACATTCTTTGGGTTCTTGAGCTTGAACTTGGCAACCAAATGATTGACCTTTGATTTGTCAAACTCTTCTCCACCAAAATGGGTCTCTGGGTTTAGACTTGACTTCAAAGTTTCCATTTTGAATAGGGAACTTGGTAATATCAAAAAAGTCTCTTCCAAGGACCAAATCATTACTTGACTCTATACAGCAATATTCTTGTCCAAAGAATAAGAACTAACACAATGAGTTGGCCTTTCCTGATTCAAGTTCTTATTAAATAAAAGATTGCTTTCTTTTCTCTGTAAAGGAAAAACACAATTTTAGTATAAATCATAAATTACAAGGAGGTGTGCTTCAATATTTGAAGTGGAATGAATGATATAAAATTTTAAATTGTGAAGAATTAGGATTGATTCTTTTTCATGGTATAATTTTGACCCTCCCAAGTGTTTAATGGTCATGTAATTAAACAGTTTTTCTGCTTTCCCTACTTATCCACATTTGGATTAATGTGGATAATCCAAATCAGTATCTGTATCTGGATACTGATCAAGTTCTTTATTTTCTAGCTCTAAATTTTCCTATATACAGATCCAATGCCTTAGTAATAAGACATTAAATGTTAAATGGAAACTCAATTGAAGGTCATTTTGTCTTATTCCATTACAGCAGAACCACAAAATACCACACTTAGTGAGATCTGACTTTCCGTATAATTTTCTACCCAATGATATAATATCTTTATAATTTGCTTCTTTTCTGAGCCAGTTTCTTTATTAGCAAAATGTCTATTTGGCAGTAATATTTTGTCCTTTTTAAAATGTGGAAAAAAAAACCCTCCACCTGCATTTCAGTTGTCAGTGGATTTAGAGTTTTGGTCTTTGTTTGACTCACCTATTTGTCCTACTAAGAGACCTTAGCAGGTGTAGGGAAATGTAGTGGGTTTTGAAGGACATGCAGATAGAAAAAGGAAAAAATATCAAATTCAAGGACAATAGGTGAACAATCACCTAACTTTCTCACGGTGGTAATTTATTACATCCGGAAATGCTGGGCTCTTCAATTTTTTTATTGCATTGTGGAAATTGTGAGGAGAGAACAGGATATAATATGCCAGAAGTATGTCAAAAAAAATGAGATGAAAACAGAAAATAATGAGACAAACTCTTTTCATTTTCTACATGAAACAGCAAAGGAAGATGTGTCTTTTCATCTTGTCCAAATGTCATATTCCATTATTTCCTTTTGGAAGTTTTTTCAAAAAATCTGGATTCTTTGCTCTGGACTTCTTTGTAGCAATTAGTGTTACAGTTAAGGTTTTTGATACCTATTGGGGATTAACAACGTCAACAAGATTTGAGGACCAGAAATCGTAGGCAGTAAACAATGAATTGAAGTGAGAAAATTGTGAAAAGTATGTTTTGCACAATGTAAATTATTGCATCTATTATTAGTAATAACATTAAATGCCTTTTGTAATTTACTTGAATGTTATGATTTATTTTTATTATTTTCATGCTTGTAAGGGTTTACATTTAAGGGAAGTGCCAAGGTGTTCAATCTTTCTAACATTTTATTAAATACTAAAATTGTGATTTTTTGGATGTAATTTTATTTACTCCTTAGCTGATTTGATGTTTGAACCTGAATTATATTCACCCAGGTACAAGTGAGGGGAAAATTGGGATAGGGATTTATTTTCCTTCATGTTTAACTGGTTTTTTTGTACTGTCTTGAAATACACATGCTACTTTTCTGGCATTTAATCATTACTGCATAGCTCAATACATATTTTTTTATAGAAATCTGGCCTATTTATTTTCAAAGAAGATTGTGTTTTTGAAATATTATGAACATTTGAATCCTTGAGATCAGATTACATGTGAACAGGAATAATAATAGTAAAAAAATACAGAGGAACAATGACACAGTAATATAGACAACATTTATATTTGCTTTTGAGTTATGTTTTGAGCTAGAGTTGAACAATGTCATAATTGATATTCTATGAACTAAAGTACTTCCAACAAAATAATGTCTCAAGATGTGTTAGAAACAGCTTAATTCCCAGTTCAATATCTTATCATTTATACTTTCGTGGGGAATGCTTAAATTGGTTGCATTTGTGAACTTAATTTAAAATGTTGTCTCTTTGCTCCCTCTCATCTTATCATATCATTATAATATAATGATATCATATCATATCATTTTGTATTTCTTTGGGACTAGGAAAATAAATGTTTATAATTTTTAAAAGATGTAGTTTAGCAACTAAACAGCTGGCTAAATGTAGAACAAGTAGATACAGGTAAGGTTAATATCAATAAGAACCATTGCAAAGAGAAGAGATAACCACCTAGTAGGAAAAACTTGGGATATGTAGTCAAGAGATCTGGATTTACCAATGGATTTACAACTAATTTTCTATTTCTTCTTTTTCCAATTCACCTCTCTGAGTCTTAGTTTTCTTATCTGCAAAATGTGGCTTAGAACTTCTATTACTTCAAATGTTTGCAAAAGGAAGTGAGATACCAACTACAATGCAACAGCCACAATAAAAAGATAACCTTTTCCATAGGTAGCTTACTGGGTTGTTGTATGAATCAAGTTAATAATATAGAGCTTTATAAACTCTAAACTAAACAAATACTATTTTTTTTTTTTTTTTTTTTGCGGTACGCGGGCCTCTCACTGTTGTGGCCTCTCCCGTTGAGGAGCACAGGCTCCGGACGCGCAGGCTCAGCAGCCATGGCTCACGGGCGCAGCCGCGGTGGGATCTTCCCAGACCCGGGCACGAACCCGTGTCCCCTGCATCGGCAGGCGGACCCTCAACCACTGCACCACCAGGGAAGCCCACAAATACTATTTTTAACAAAACGATAACTGGGTAATCCTGAGAGAGGGTATTGAACGTGAGTTTGGACTGTAAACTCCAGTGAAGAGAATTGTGACTATAAGCTTGTGCTTGTTGAGGTACAATGAGGAGGATTTGGTGAGAGAATGAGAGACCTGTTTAGACAAGACAGGGTTGGGTACAACTGGATACCATTTTTTAGGGTTAGTCTTTGATTTATACTGCATAATCATGTACTTCAAAAATTGCAAACTTTTTGCATAAGCATGACAATTTTATTTGCCTTATCTTTACAAGGGAGATACATCACAACCTAAATGACAGATGAAGAAACTGAGAGACCCAGTGGTTAAATGCCTTAGCCAAGGTCATAAAACTAATGAATGTCAGGGCCAGTATCAAACCCTGGGATTCTTAACTCCTAAGGTGGTGTGGTTTCTGCCACATTGTCAGTGATGGTTTGGATATGGGATGATGAAGTAATGAATATGGATAAAAGTTTAAAAGGCTTGGACCCAATATCTGTTTTTTGAATCCATCATTTTCTGCCAGGAGAGTGCTAAAGCCAGGAAACTGCTCCCTCAGTGAGAATTAGAGGAAGAAACCACTTGAATCACATATGAAACATTCAGCCCAATCAAAGCAACCTTCAAGAGCTGAAAAGTAACCACAGCTTTGAGAGTCCATGCAAGTAAGCCAATAAATCATGATATTTATTAAATGTCCCATTAAAGTGTCATTGAGATCTAGTCCTTTGCCTACATGATTTCAAAGTTGCCAAATTTAAATATGGTAACAAATAGCAAAATACGTGGAACTTCTAGGAAGGACAGGGGAAGGAGGTGAACCACTCTTTCCCTGGGGGAAAAAAAGTGCTATTGATATATTTATGCAGTTAAATCCTATAAGGAAGATATGACAAAGAAAATTCTTGGATAATGACAGAGATTTTGAGGTTCCTAAAATGTTTACTATTTCAGGAAATATTTAATGGCATAACATCATTGCTTAACAGAATAATTTGGGCACCTTTAGAGAGTGTTTCTGTGATTTGATCTGCTTATTAAAATACTTGTATTTGAAGGGTTTAGGTTTATTTTATACTTTTTATCTTTTCCCTTTCTGATGTTTTTTTCATATGTAGATATCCTTTGAACATTTATTGACCATGTTTTAGTAACTATGAGTACATCGATTTATCACATTACAATTTATATTTGATAATTATTTATATAAAAAAGAATCACTTACCTAGCATAGAAAATAACTAATTTCACTTAAATGAGGTTTTGAAATAAATTATGGTGGATAGAAGAGGATCCAGGTCCATAGGCTCTGCTTCTTATGGTAGTATTTTGTAGATATGTAGTAGAATCTCAATAAATGTTACCTGAATCATTGAAAAAATAGATGGGATTATCTCTGAGCCTTAGTTTCCTCATATATAAAAGGAAGATAAAAATACCTATGATAGTGTTGTTTTTAATGAGGAAATTTATATCTAATTTCTATTGTAGTGACTGGAACACAACAGCTGCTTAAAAATCATAGGTGTTACATAAATATCAGTTTCCTCTCCCACTTCCTGTTCTTTTTCCTCTGATTCATTTTAGGTGGAAATCTTTCTAAAATGCTGCCTATACTTTTCAAAAAATAAAGGTATCTAAAGTAATTTTAATGAAGACTAAGAGCATAGTAATAACGAGCATTAATTGAGTTTTTACTATGTTCTAAGAGCCATAGGAATTATTATTCTCCTCTTAAATATGAGGAAATCAAAGCTCAGATGGGAAAAACAATATCCCCAAAGCCATGTAGTCATTAAAAGAAGGAGTCAGAGTTTGAATCAAGTTTTTGGACTGCCAAGTTCCTGTGCTTAGCCCTAATGCCATACTGTCATGGTTATGAATAGTGATTCTCATATTGGGCTTGAATACAGGGAAACAGTTAGAAATTACTAATGCTTGTTTGTCCTACACTGAATATTCTAAGTAGACTAATACTAATGTGCTTTTAAAAGTTCAGGCTGTTTTTGATGATTTTTTGTTCTTATGCCTATTAACTTAAGTCATTTTTTCCTTCATAGTCCAGGAGAGAGTGCTTTTATTTCGCTGCACTGCTGTTTTGTAGGTTGAGAAATCATATAACAATATGTTTAAGAATCTGGATAAGACAAAAGTAAATATGCCTGAGGACTTCTTCTCTTACTAAAAGATATAAAATTTAGTGCCTGAACTTCTGAGGTGAACTCATTGCTAATCCAACCAATGCTTATTAAGTGTTGGGCATTAGGTGGCACACAAAAATGGGAAAGACTTGTCCCTTACCCATAGACTTTACAATGAAGCCATACAAGGTACAATATTATATACAGATAAAAAGCTACAAGATAGGTTGTATTTTTAAATCAGAGAATACTCATTTTTAAGTTGGGGAGAAGACAATATAAAAATTGTGAGCATACCTGGAGCAGAGAGTATCAGTAGATTTTCCTTAAGTTTAATTGAATTCCTTAAGTTGAATTCCAAGATACTAAAGGTCTTAATGAATATAAAGAGCGAATAATAAAGGACAGCAAATACATGGACAAAAATTAAACAGAAGGAAAGCTTATGTTCTGAATAATGTCTTCTGAATAAGTGTATTTTAACTAAATTCTTGAGTTGGAATATAAAGATAAAATGAGTTGTTTTTGTGTGCACCTCTTCCCTTACCCAACACCTGTTCCATTTCTGTGCTGTGCTGAAATTGACTGGTAGCTGTTTCTGTAGCATTTACTAGTATGGAAGATTGTATTTTCCAAAAATGGCTGCAACAATATTTGCCATCACATATGCTCTTCAGCAAAGCAACAACAGAACACATTTCTGGACAGCAGAAAGCAGATGGAAGTGAATGTATGACTAAACAGAGCAAAAGAAATTATGGTCCAGATCACTCTATGTAAGGGCTGCAGGGGAGGGAGGAGCCAATCTCTCAGTGAAAATCTTGTGGGTAAGGAGTAGAGTTGAAATCAGGAGCATTGAAGATATCTCTTATAAGATTGCTTCTTCTGGTCTTACCCCTCCCACCTGCACATGCCTATGTGCTAAACAGCCAGCTGCGATTTATCCACATGCAAAAAAATTCAGCAAAGGGCTTTCTCTAGAACAATTGAAAAATTTTTCTGAGGAAGAGCTAAGGTTGCCTGAGGTGGATTTTAGTGTCTAGAGAAAACCCTATTTATGTTGACATCTGGGGACCTAAGCCTCCAGGTAGACTTCTTATCTGTACTCTCCAACTTGAAACTTGCCCTTTGACAAGCTCTACCCAATGACTCAGATCTCTGTCTTCCTTCCCTTTCAAATGCATAAATGCAACAGCAGAGGAAACCACCCAATCACCTTGAATCATCAGCCTATTCATTTATTAATAAAAGTAAAGGGACCTCTAGATGTCATTAGACCTGTGAGTATAACCAGCGGCATAGAAGAGAAAGATCATAATTAACAAAACAACAAAACCCAGGGCAAGCAGAGATAACTTGGGACAAAAAGAGAATATTAAAAATGATAATTTCTATATTTAGGGAAATTCAAAAGTTATATTCCCATAAACAGAAGAAAATAATTTAAAAAATGAATGATCAGAGAAAACAGGAGGTTTTGGATATTTAAAAAAGAGAATTGCCAAAATATCATTTAATGAAAGAGCTAGAAGGTGAAATCGATCAAGGCTTCTAATATGTAGGAAGAAAAAAAAGATAGAAAATATGAAAAAGTGATAAGAGAAATAGAGGATTCCTCCAAAAGGCCCAATTTCTGAACATCTCACTGTATGGGAGTCTCAAAAGAGAGAACAGAATATGTGAAAGGGAGCAAATAATCACATAAATAATAAAAGCAAAATTTCCCAAAGCTGAAAAAGGAAATTTCTTCTGACTAGAAATGCTTACGTTAGCCTGACCAGGATACGTGAAAATTACATCATTATGAACTTTCCACTTACAAGGTATAAAGACAAGATTCCGAAATTTACCAGAAAGATGATGAGAATATATGAATATAAAGAATGGGAGGAGAATATAGAGGCAAAGAAGGAGGAGGAACCCTGCTTTCAATCAGTGGGGTGGGGGTAGAGGGTGGTGAGAAAACAGTAGATGCTTCTGAAGTTCTGAGGGAAAAAGGTTTTGAATTTATGATTTTATACTCAGCTAAAATTGTCAGCTAAAAAGTCCAACTAGAAATATTTCCAAAGATGCAAAGATTGAGAAGTTTTACCATCTATGCCTTTATTTTCCTTGAGAAATTGTTTAAGGTGTTACTTTAATAGCGTGTGGGAGAAAACCATGAAAGTGGAAGATCTGAGATCCAAGAAAGCATCCAACTCAGGAATCAGGGAAGGGAAGTGTTTGCATGTAAGCTGTGCAGACAATCTAGAGCATAACTGGTTCCGGTTGGAGGAGGGGACTGCTGTGCTAAGGGAGAGTATGTGTCCAGGAAAAAAAAGAAAGATTCTATGCAGTAAATAACCAGATTAAGACAATGGAAAACTAGAATATTGTGAATACAGATTATTCTTTTGCCAAAAGGGAAGAGAGCTGAAACTCCAGGGGGGAAAAATTATATGAATCTGTCATGATTAAAATATGAAGCAAAGTAGACTGTGGTATAAAGTATTAGAAAATAGAGTTGATTTTGATGCTAGCAACATTTCTCTTTGAGTGACACAGGGTATAGGACACTGGACCTGTGAAGAGGAAATACAATTCTAGCACACAGTTTTGAAATATAAATGATTCATAGGCACAATAACAAAGCACTACATTTAGGGGTTCAGCTATTACGATTAACCCATAGAAAAACATGAGGACCATTTTTCACTATCTTTACTCTGAGAGTTTCTAGCACTGTGACATGTCACATGACAGATTTATTGAACTAATTGAGCAATGACATCATGACCAAAATAAAAAAAAATCAAATGTATCAAAAAAGGCATTTTCGTTTTAACAAAATGCCTTTTGGTTAGTCTACATAGAGAAGATATTAAGTGATCTTAAAACATAAATAATATCACTCCTAATATAAATTATTTCAGTGATTTCTGGTTGTACTTAGAATAAATTCTAAAACTTTTACTCAAGATCCTGTATGTCTAGCTTCCTTTCAGCGTTTGCTTATAGGGTTTCAGGCTGCATTCTCAGCAACTCCCCTACCTAAAGGCGGTTCCTACCATTATCATCCATCCACACCACCCTGCAACATCACTCTCTATTTCAGCTCAGTGTTTATTATATCATCTCATTCTACTCATTACGGGTACCACAATTCTTTCATTTTAAGCTAGTGTTTACTTTTTGTTTCCCACTAGAAGGTAAGTTCAAGGAGCAAGAATGATGTCTGTCTTGTTCACTGCGGTCTCCTTGCTCTTTGTTCTACGAGTTTTAATACATATGAAATCTACATTCTCAGTGACATCTTGATGAGTGTCTTAACAACATCTAAAACAGTGACTTTGCTAAAGATCATAAAATTTGAAGGGACCTTGCTATCTTTTGAAAAAATTCTCCAACTAGGACCATCTTGAAAGCACAGGTATAATACTTCAGCTTGGACAAGCTCAGGTCCATGAGGAAGTGGCTAGGTTGTAGCAGAATATTGAATAGGCGGGGCGTCTCACATTTAAAAAGCCAAAACAGGTTATTAAGAATGCTTTATAAAATTAATAAGAAGGGATGGTGTGGAATTCTTACAGTAGAATTACAGGCAGGCTCATTTTACGAATTTTAAAATGAGCAGGATGCTACTCTGGCAGTGCATTTTATTATACCCCAAAATTGCTGAGAGAAAGTGTTTTGAAGAGGATAAAGGCAATGATCTCATCAAGTATGCTGCCAAAATGTGTTATTAATTAAACAATAAAAATGGTCATTGAGGGTGTATGAGACGCCTGGCACTGTGCTGAGCCATCAACATACATGACATCATTTAATTTTCCTAAAGAAACTTTGATCTCATCCCCATTGTACAGATGATACCCATGGTCAGGGATGTTAAATAACCAAAGTCACCAATTTAGTAAGTGACAGAGCCAGGCTTCTAATCTAGTGTATGATGTTATAAAGGTCAAAATCAGAAAGCAATGAAAAATCAAGGCAATTTAACTGAAGGAGGAGATAATCTTTCCTAAAATATTTATTCTGTTTAATCAAAATATTCTGCATTCACAGTTAAAAATTACAGTGTTTTTCATGGTTCCTAGAGTAAAGTAGCAAATTCTCTGCTAAAGGCATAAAAAGCAAAGTGCCGTAGCGTTAAATGGATTTGATGATGAGTTTTGTAATAAAGTTATCCAAGAGTTTTAAGAAATCCTTTCCCCTCTAGAATGAAGATTCTTTTTTAATCAAACAAGTAAAGAATGCTTTTGCTGAACAGGATTGTTGTTGTGAGAATAGGATTTAATGCCATTAAATGTCCTGGAAAAACCTGTGAAGAGGTAACACTTGTGTATGAGGTCCTAAAATTCAAAGGGAAGCTTGGTCATTCGTCTGTAATCACACCTCTTTTCCATCTTATTGAAGACATTTATACTAACAGACCCTCACATTAGGAAATGTGTAAAATTCTTTGCTGTATTACCCAAAAAAGCATAATAGTAGTAGGTTTACACAGAACAGGTATTCAATATTTGTTGAATATATTAATTAATGAATAAAGGATACTATCAGTAAATATTTACCATATATTTTGCATAATATCTTGTGTTTTAATATACCATGTCTCATCTAATTTCTAAATAACCCTGTAAATTATTATTATTTACATTTAGTTTACATTTAATTTTTGTACAATTCAATTTTTACTATTTGAAATAGAATTTTAGAATGTTATTTTTGGTCAGTACATCACATACATAACGATTAAAATGCATGCACAATCATGAATTGGGAATAATTTCGTTCAAAGCTTAAATCTAGCTTTGAAGGACTTTGCAACAGGTCAGGAAATATTAAGTACATTTTATAATTTTGCAAAACAAAGCTAAGGCAAACACCTTAACTGTTTGGAACCCAACTCTTCTGACCTCAAAATCACCTATTTTTCCATAATAAACTGTCTCAATGTCTATATTTTTGTTGAGAGCTTTGCTCATTGGGTTGTCTGAAGAAGATGAGATGTAAAGAACATGTGTATGTCTCTCTTTTTCCAAGAATCACACTGAGTATATACCTCACTGGCTTTCAAGTATTAAACAGGGCTGGAGGTCTTTAATTTTTCAGCCAGCCTTCGGCAGCTCAGACATTCTGTAATATTGACAGAAGGAAAATCATAAAAAATTTCTTAAAAGAAAATTGAAGGTGTATTGAGTTTTAATGAAATGCTCTTTTAAGATACATATTGCTTGGCTTTTCTGGGCTCAGTTTCCTTATTTCTAAAGAGAAGACAATTGGATTATGTGGTATCCATGCTCCTGCCAAGAGCAGGACTATTTTCAGTATGATGAAGAAAGTGCTTGTATTTTTTTCCAGCTATTAGTAGCTTGTTTCTTTCTTTCTTTTCATTACTCTATTTGTAGATAATTTTTCCAGCATGATACATTAATATATGATGGCTGATGGAGATGGTTTCCAGGACGCTTGTAAGATTATACATCTTCTTGTCTAATGACACTAATTTTGTTAAATGCTATTAGAAATTTGGGAGTATGGGATTATAAAACCAAGTATCATTAGCTATTCTACAGTCTGCTTCATATTGGTGTGTCTTTTCTAGGTGTTCATGATTATCTCTTTCTGAAGTGGATAGGAATTATATTCTCTTATTTGTATCTCCCAAACATATCACCTCACAGTGAAAGCCGTGTTGGTGATATCTTGCTGACAGGAAGAGTGGTCTGTGCCAGTGATAACAACCACGTTCCTATTCCCTGACCCTGCTACTTATCTTCTGGGTGCCACCTTTCATACCTTCTATAGCCTTTCTGGGCAAATTTTAAAATGACCATGCTGTCAACCTTTTCATGTGATGAGGACATCCAGACTGCCACCCTTGCCAAATACAGAAATTGGCACTTGCAATAGCCCAGAAGTCACCTCTGTTCTGACTCAGCTGTGACCAATGACACAGACCAAAACACGTGAGAGAACTGCTGCTTGTCCTGGGAAGATATACATACATGTTTTCTAAAGAAAGAAAACTATTTCGGAATTTCTGGATGTGACAACCTTTCTTGTTCACACTCAGTAAACACGTTAGCTGGATTCTTCTGATTGTCAATTAGCGATGTTTTTTTTTTTTTTGCCAGGAATACTGGCATTGATGCTGTTCTTAGCATTGAAAAATCCTGTGGGAGAAATGAGGAATTTAGTTGTAGGTGTTATGATTCCCGAGTGTCTGACAGTCTTCTAGAATTATTATAACTAGTGAACTTTTCAATCAGAAAGATTGACTCTTTTGCTGTTAGGTTTCAAGAGGAGTTTCTTTGAAAAACAAGGGCTAGGATTTAATCTATTTCAGAGGCAAGTCACATCTCACATTATTGAGCACTTGGACTGAAGAGCTCGCAGGGCAAATGAGACCAAGGTCAGGAGTCTTCAGACATCAGCAGCCAAGTGCTGTCTTGTAAGAAGCGATTCTGTCCCTCAGTTACAGTTCTGCCCCTGGCCCTGACTTGCTCTCTCACCAAGAGATGGTGGTTGTACCTGACACAAGGGAGGCCAAGAAAGAGATCGAGAATGGCAGTGAAAATCATCATGATACTGAAATAGAGCAGAGAGCTAGACTGAATATGGATTTGTAGCTTCCCCTTTGCATTAAGGTGAGCCACACAAAATTGCCAGTTTTGTTAGTCCAAAAAAGTAAAATAAGAACGATTTTATACTGTTCAAAAACTTACATTTTTCTGACGATAATATAGAAAGGAGAATTTAGAGAATTCTGTTAGGTCAGCTAGTCTGATTCTTTTTCATGCAAATACAACTTTCTCAAGTTAAATGATCAGACTTATATTTTAAATATATGGTATTCTAAAATAAAATTTTAGTAGAAACAAGGTTATACAATCTAATAAATAAACTATTTCTCTTACTTAAGCCCAGTAAATTATGGGGGCAATATTATGTGATTATGACTACCTCCTGAAGCCAGGATGCAAGGTTCAAATTGCAGCTTGGATATGTAGTACCTTTACCTTGAGCAGGTTACTTACTCCATCTGTGACTCAGTTTCCTTACCTTTAAAATGGGAATGATAATAGTACCTATCTTGTTAGGTTGCTGCAAAGATTAAATGACTTAATCTACATAAAACATTTAGAATGGTACTCAGTAAATATTAGCTATTATAAATATTGTTACTGATAATTGCCAATCACCAAATGAAGCCATGGAAGAAAACTAATTAAATATGCAAATCCCTGTTGCTGTCATTGTTGCTGTTGTTTTCAAAATAGATTTTTGGTCTAGAGCAACTGATCTGAGAGCCCAGTACTATATTTTAGGACTGGCTATTGGTGTTAGGCAAAGCTCATGCGCATGTTGGGTGATAACATTGTCAAAGATGACTGAAACATTTCACATGATGAGCTTTAGAAGAGCCAAGAACTCCAGTGAGCTCTAAAGATAGATCATCAGCCTGCACAGAATTAATCTCTGCTGGTTTACAGACCAGAAGTGCAGTGACCTCACAGTGAGCCTTTTAGAGGATAAGTTCGATTGGATGAGGACAATGTTAGTGACTTGGTTGGTCAACATGCTCTAGCCCCTATCAAATCTTTGGTGTCTGAAATTTTGTCACACTGATTCCTGTCACCAGGAAAAAGGGAGCCAACTCTCTCTTGTTCAGGAATTGTGTGAGGTTCAACAAATACATAGCAACCAAGTTCTTATTTGAGCGGGGTGGCAGACAAGTTCTCAATATGCTACTAGAAGAAGAAATACCTGAGATAGCAGTGTTTATGGTCAGATGACTGCTGAAAATACAAGAAGGTGGAATCTAAAAGCCAAGAGGAATTTTCAGGGCAGCGGACCACTACATTTCCCTTTTTGCACTGAAAACTGTGAGGTCATGGACACATAGCCATAAACTCTGGAAAAAAAATGAGTTCCTTTCATACTGTATTCAGCAGTGGATTTGAAGCAAAAGGTCCTTGGTAATTGTTTTACTCTGATGATCTTAGGGAGAGAGGATAGTTGTGAAAACACTCTACCTCCCTGCTTCTCTCTCACTCTGTCATATTTCTTTGTTTTGACAATTCCAGAACCCTGATTAACTATCCAATTACTGCTAGTTAAAGTAATTGAATATTGCTGGGGAAGAAATTCACAACTCAGGTAAATGGTTTTATTTTACATTCACAATATTTCTCAAATGGGCACTCAATGCTCCCCTAAAACCCTATGAAATTTCCCCAGAGTGTTCACTTTTCCTATACCCTACACCAATATTTCATGTTCTGTCCCATCCTCTTCTCTTGTGATCATCTGCTGACTTTCCTCATGCTTCACAAAGAAAACCAAAGCCCTCTGATGGGATTTCTTTTTTTCTCACCAGCACATCAGGAATCCACCTGTGTTTTTGCCCATACTCTCTGCTTTTCCTCCCAACCTGTCTGCTCATTCTGCTTCTCTTCAAGGGCATAGATCAGCCCTGTTTCTTTTACATCACTAATGTATTCCTCTCTAATGGATGCTTCCCATTGGAATTATAACCTTAAAAAAATGTACTGATCCTTGTATCTACAATCCACTAACACATTTTTTCTGTCTCTTTACAGTAAAACCTGTTGAAAGAGTTTCTCTCTCTCTCTCTCTATTTCTTCTCTATCTCAACTTCTTCTCCTTGACCCACTCCAATAAGACTCCCCTCTCCAGCCCTCCCCTAAAAATGCTCTTGTCAAGGTCAGCAGTGACTTTTGTGTAGACACATTCAATGGTACCTACCCTCTCAGTTGCATTTGATAGAAAAGACCCCTGTCTTCATCTCCATATGTCTCCTTGTTTTCCTATGACTTCGGTGCCCATGCCCTCTCAGTTTCCTTTGCCAGCTTAACTTCTTCTTCTACCTTTCAGTGCTGGTATACTTTAGTATTCAGTCCTGTGGCTCCTTCTCTTTTCCATGTATTACGTTCAGTCTCCAGGTAATGTCGGTTATGGCTTTACATGCTGATAAATCCCACACTTATAGCTCTTGCCCCGGACTACACCACAGATCTCTGGACTCATATATCCAATTGTAGACTTGTCATATACACTTGGCAAGTAAACTTTCAGTGTTCTAAACAGTGCTATTAATGTATGTTTTCTCCTTTCCCACATATCTGTTTCTTCCCTATTCTAGTAAATACCATAATTTACCCAGGTAGCACAAAACAAAATTATACGTCAGCCTGTTCCCTTTGTTTTTTCACTCGTCATATCCAATCCACCAGCAAATACTGTCAAGTGTTCTCTCTGTATTTTCCGAAGGAATTTGTACCGGATTAGTGATATTTCTTCCTTAAATATTTGATAGATTTTACCAGTAAAACTAATAGCCAGGATTTTTCTTTGGGGGAGGTTTTTGATAACAGTTTTACTTTATTTAAAAGATGACTATTCAGATCGTCTGTTCTAGCTCTTAACAGTTTTGGCAAGGTATTTTCAAGCAATTTGTCAATTTCATTGAAGTTGTCAAATTTATTGGCATAAAATTGTCCATAATATTTTTTGTTATCATTGTCTGACCTGTTGAATCTGTTGTGATGAATCTCTTTCATTATTGATTTTGGTAATGTATATTCTTTTTCCCCTTTTTTTGGTTTATCAATCTAGCTAGGGGTTTATCAATTTTGTTGACCTTTTCAAAGAGCTATCTTTATTGGCTTTATTAAATTTCTCTGTGTTTGTTTTCTCTTATCTCTATTAAATAATTTTTGTCAAGTTATTTTAAGTTTACTTTGATCTTTTTTTTTTCTGACTTCTTAAAGAGGTAGAAGCTCAGGTCATTAATTTTTAGAGGTTCTCAAATTTTTTGGTCTCAGAACATATTTGCACTCTTAAAAAAAACTATGGAGACCCCAAAGAGCTTTTCTTTTATGGGTTATATCTATTGACTACCTATGATTATATACCATATAATAATTGAAACAGAACTGTTATAAATAATTAATTTTGTAAAATGTCAATAATAAACCCATTACATGTTAACAAAGTAACATATTTATGAAAAGTAACTATATTTTCAAAAATAAAAACAATAGTGAGAAGTGACATTAAATTTCTGCATATCTCTTTATCATCTGGCTTTATAGAAGATAGCTGAATTCTCATTTCTGCTTTTGTACTCTGTCCTTTGAAATGTATTGTTTTGATTGGAGTTTATGAAGAAAATTCAGCCTCACACAAATATGTAGTTGGAAAAGGGGATTTTATTTTAATAATTTCTTCAGATAATGGGGGATATTCTCCTTTAATATTACACCAAAACTTGACAGCTGTTTTTCAGAGGTTACTTTCAGTGTGGAATCTGAAACCATGCCTGTGAATTTTTCATACTCTTATTTTAAAATCTACTCATCTACCTTGAACTTTGAATGGAACTTTGAATCTCTTATCAATCTTTTTGTTTGTTTTCTGTAGTAACAGCATGCCTTGTTCATCAGAAGATTATCAATTCACAGAGTTACACAAATCTTCCAAAGATTCATACATTTCATTGTACAATATGAAAAAAAATCTCATTTGTTAATATCATCACTGATCTCCATTGATAAGTTTTTAAACATTTGGTATTTGCAGCGGCAGATACCAGTTTCCCAAAATTATGTTTCCTATGAAAGCTTAAATTCTTTATTACTGGTAACAGTGTCGATTGTTTTCCTTGAAGTGACAAGCTCACTTCATTTATTTTTGACAACATGTCTTCACAAGTCTGACTAACCATTCCTTGTCTATCAGTCATTATTTCAAATAAAAACAATTCCATGAAAAATGTGGCTAGGTCATCTCACAGCACAAACAATCACATAGGTGCTTTTCCTCAAGACTATCATTACATTTTGGATTTTGGTATGCACCAGAAGTGCTTTCTGTGTGATCTCATTTTGTCACACAAAATAATAAAAACCTGTATACACCAGGTTTTAGATTTAATAAAGCTAATATTTTTACTGGTTTATCAATGATATTCTCAAGTAAAACTGGCATTTTTTTTCATTTACTGCAAGTGATGATGCAGAATATAACGACTACTGCTGCTGTTCGGTGCCATTGCCTTGACTTGTGCTAAAGCACCAGAAGTTTTACCCACTGTTGCTTTTGCACCACCAGTGTAAACGTAAACATCAGGAAAAAAGCAAAGAATAACTTATTATTATCAATATATTTTTCTCAAAGTGTCTTGAGTGATCCCCAGGTTTTTATGGACCACACTTTGAGAATCTCTGGCCTAGATTAATAAGAACAGGTGTGTGTGTGTGTGTGTGTGTGTATATATATATATATATATATATATATATGTAAATTAAAAAAAATATATAAAATATATATAAAAAATATATATATATACATTCCAAATGCTTTTTCTACTAAAAATTTATTCTTTAATAAACAGTATGTTTAAAATTTATTGGATATAAACTTAGATATATAATATGAGCAAGATATAAGATGATTCAAATATCTAGAGAAAATTTAAGAACTTTTTCTTAGGAGTCTTAATTCTTTTTTTTTTTTTTGCAGTTCGCAGGCCTCTCACTGCTGCGGCCTCTCCCGCTGCGGAGCACAGGCTCCGAACGCGCAGGCCCAGAGGCCGTGGCTCACGGGCCCAGCCGCTCCGCGGCATGTGGGATCCTCGCAGACCGGGGCACGAATCCGTGTCCCCTGCATTGGCAGGCGGACTCTCAACCACTGCGCCACCAGGTAAGCCCAGGAGTCTTAATTCTTTAATCACTCTGTAACCTAGCTTCTTCTTTATGGTTGTTTTGCACGTGTGCTTTGGACAACAGATCCTCAAACGTAACCTTTTTACTAGCTATTTTCACTGATCGTAATAATAGTACCTGCTGTATATTAAGCTATTAGTGTATGCCTGGCACTGTATTAAGTACTTTAGATTCGCTAATTCATTTGGTTTTCACAATAATGCTATGATGTGGGAATTGTGATTCCCATCAAATAGGTGAATGCCTAATAACTATGCAGCAAAACTGTGTTGAATGAATAATTCACTGCGTAAGGTTCCTCCCTCCTATAGTCACCTCCCCTACTACCACTCAATAAATGGTAGAACCAAGACTCAAACCTGGCTATCCATGAAGCCTAGTCTTGTTCCCTCAGATGCTGTGAGGTGTCCTGATAGAGCAAATGCACTATGTTTGGCCTCTTAACTCAGCAAATTAGTTTTGAAGGTTAATTTTCTGGCTGTTTTTTAAAGCAGAGAGGGGTAATTAAGTAGTTGTCATCTGAAAAACCACTTCCTCTGCAAAAGCCCAAAGCCGTTGTAGCCGAGCCCTGTATCCATGACATCGCAACCCCAGGTAGAAGAAGCTTCCTTTAGTAACTCCACCACCTCACTTTCCAGCTTACTACTCTAATCATCCCAGCTGATTAGCTTAATAAATATGTTTAATAAAATGACTAATGGTTTTTTAGAGTTGTATTTTTGGAGCTAGATGTCATTTTCAAAGATTTTTTATTAGTTTCCCTTTTATTATTTCCCTCCTTCTATTCTCTTCACTTATCCATAGTCTACACTGAACATCTTGAAACATACAATGAACACAACTGAAGGACTTTTAAAACAAACTTAGAAAACGTTTTTCTTCAGGGACCTAAACACATATAACATTGTTGGAGGAAAAAGTACCATTAAGTTTGCTTTGACTTTTAAAGTGCCTAGGGGCTCATGGGGGAGAAATACTCAAAGCATGCAAATGAAAAGAAGGTTTTATCCTAAGATACCTGAAAAGCCTTTAGTAATATATTGCATTTATTTTCTCTTCGACTTTTCCATGTGGCAAAAAAACACAACCCCACACTGTAATAAATACTTAATTTTTTCCTCTTTCCTCTGATCAAAGTCCAAGACACTTACAAAGAAATTCTCCTCCCTAGCTAAAAGAAGAGCAAAATTCTCAAAGACAAGAACATAAAATTTGATAACCACATATCTCCCAGTAGACTGAAATTTATTTTGAAACCTAAATATGATAATGTGACTGAAAATTTAACCTACTAAAACTAATGACACTCCAGTATTCCTGAATGTCTAACTTTAGCATTTGGCTGGTACCTATGAACTCACCATTTCAATAAAAATAAACTAGTTAAATCTCTTTGTCCAAGGAACTTACGATTTAAGTGTGTTTCCTGCACATCTTTACTATGATATTTAACAAGCTAAAAGTGTAGTCCATTGTTGGGAAATAAACTAAGAAGTCACATAAAAGCTATTTGAAGTCTGAAAAATGGGATACTTTTGAGCCCATCAGAGGAAAAGTGACAATTTTTACTGCCCCATCGAGACTTCTGGTAACTTAAGTCTGTTTCTCGTTATTTTTTTCTCCATTATGCTTTAAGACATATTTCTTTCCTCTTCTTTCCCTTTCTGAATGAGATTACTACAGACATTACCTGCCTTCGAAACAGTGGCGGGGGGGGGGGTGTTTCAGGGCTGACCAGATCCTGAAGTTTATGGCATAGCTTATTCTGAATGTTCTTCAACAAAAAGGCATTTAATATTCAGCACTTTGGATATAAGGAATTGTGTTTCCTTCCTTGTGATTGATCATATTCTTATTTGCCATTGAAAAGGTGTATTGTTTTCACTTGTCAGCCAAAAAAAAATCCCTGATGTATATGAGATTTACCTTATAGTTGTCATCCTGTTGGAAAATTTAAAGGTTATAAGTAAAATTAATGTGAACATAAATCAAACCCAAGCATTTTAAACAGTTTTGTGTTTTTATCAAGAGTATTAGTTTTTTGAAATGACATTGGTTTAATGATGAATTAAAACAAATCTAATTTATATATTTTCAAATTGTTTGTCACTCCCCCTGATCCTGCACTCCCTGTAGGTCAATATTTAATTTCTCCTAAGGTCATCATTTGTGAGAGAGGCTTTCTTTGATCAAAAAGACCCGCTATCTTGGCTATTTATATTTCTACAGGGCCTGTTTTCTCAAAAAAATTGCGCATTTGACATATATACTTCCTAGAATTTTATAATTGTGTGAAGATTTTTTTCCCTATATAACTTTTTGTATCAGAAGGTTAAATTCCCTGGTCAGAATTTAAAAGTTTATAACCATTTAATCGACCCTACTGTACTCAAATTTTACCCACTCTGTAAATAAAGCAAACATTCTTATTCTGTGTTTCACTTTGATAATTAGGCATAGGGGGTCAATGTTGGCTCATCTATGAAAGCAAGTATGTTTAAAATAAGTGAAAAAAATTTTATGGAACCTGGAGAGTATTTGGTTATCAACATTCATGGAGACAAGTAACATGGCTAAATTTAAATGTAACCAAAGTTATTTTAACAGCCCCTTTTTGTCTGAAGATAAACAACCATCAGGACACAGATAGTCCTCTGATCACTCTGAGAGATTTTAGTTAGTGAATCGAAATCATCAAGGTACAGAGCTTTCCCTTGTCTCAGAGAGTACATCAAAAATTTGTTTCACAAGACAGAAAGAACTCTGGATTTTTAGCAAAAATATAATATGTATTGCTATTCGAAACAAGTTAACACAAAATGGAAGAAATGTTTTAATTTTATTTTCTAAAGTTACATGGAGCATAAAGAGATAAATAGGAAAAGAGAGGAGTTATTAGCTTATCCAGAGTTCTGTGCTTCACTTGCTGTTGCCAGTAAAACTACTGGGAAAAAAAGGGTTGGGGCTTCCCTGGTGGCGCAGTAGTTGAGAGTCCGCCTGCCGATGCAGGGGACATGGGTTCGTGCCCCAGTCTGGGAAGATCCCACATGCCGTGGAGCGCCTGGGCCCGTGAGCCATGGCCGCTGAGCCTGCGCGTCTGGAGCCTGTGCTCCGCAACGGGAGAGGTCACAACAGTGACGGGCCCGCGTACCACAAAAAAAAAAAAAAAGAGTTAATGGGAACCTGGGAGTATGGAAATTAAATTAGTTATGCATTACTTGGAGTACAGACTGATAATGTAACAAATATACCTAAAATACAGTGGCTCGAACAAGAAGGAGGTTTATTTCTTTCTAACACAACAGTTCAAAGGTATGTGGCTGGTTCAAGGTCTCTAGGTGGCTCTGCCTCAGTAGGTCTCCCAAGAATCCAAGTGTCCTTTGTCTTATTGCTCTAGCCTTTTCTAGGATGTTGACCTTGTCCATATGGTAGAAACTGGCTCATGGTTAAGTGCATTCTAGACAGAGTATGTGGTTTAAGAGAATACTTAGAGCAGAGAAAGGAACAGTGAAAGACTGGGCTAATATGATACGGGGTATAAGGATACGAAAGAGTATGTGGATAGAAGGGGGGTGTAGGGATAGAAAGAGAAAGGGAATTCAAAGATTCTGAACAACTTTAGGAAAAAAGTTTTAGAATAGAACTATAAAAATAAGGTGATCTTATTAACTAATGGACAAGGCAGACTTCAGCAGTTATCCTATAGATGACTCAAGATGAGGTAGTATGGAAGGTGAGATTTCTAGAGAGAAAAACAGTGCCATCTGGATGGCAGTTTTGTACATCATAAGCTGCTGAATAAATATTAATGATGTGCAGTGGCATTGGGATGAGTAGCCACTTTCTAGCCACTGGGTGCCATGTAGCTCCCACTGAGAAGGAAAGAGCAACATGGCTGTGAATATACTTAGGCTTTTATTATTGAATTTCTGAGAAGCACACTATTTCCAGGGATATGCAAGAAGAAAGGGCTGGAGAAGGAAATACTCAGGCCCCACAATTAGTAAGATTGAGTGGAAAACAATCCTTTGAAACAGGGGCCACCAAACTTTTTCTGTGAAGAGCCAGATAATAAATATTTTAGGATTTGTGTACCACACAGCCTCTGTCACAGCTACTCAGTTCTGCCATTGTAGGGCAAAAGTAGCCATGGGCAATATGCAAAGAAAAAGCATAGCTGTGTTCCAATAAAATTTTACTTATAAATAAAAGGTAGAGGGCTAGATTAGGCCTACAGGCCATACTTTATTGGCCTCTGTTCTAAAACAATGAAATGGGAGTAATTAGGTAAATTAGGCAAAGGTTTTTTGAATTGTAAGCTTATAGAAGTTTATAAATAAGTTGCACTCTACTAGATACAAACTATTTAGAGAGATGGTGGAGAATAACTTAGAAATAGAATAAACATAGGAGTAGAATCAACAGTAGGTAATGAAGAAGATATTAATGCCCTCAGAGGGTGCAGATGCTTTGGAGTAGAAGATAATAAATGTGATTTTCATTATATATAAATATTGTTGCCTCTGTAAATGTTTGGATCCTAAAACAATACTGATAAACCAGCATAAGTTTTATATAAAAATCTATAAAACATTAAAATTATATTTTAAATAATTTAAAGCAAACATAAACAAAAGAACAATTATTACATATTTCATTCTAAGTGTTTCTTCCTTCCCTCCCTCCCTCTTTCTTTCTTTCTTTCTTTCTTTCTTTTTCTTTCTTTCCTTCCTTCCTTTTTTGTTTGTTAAAATTAATTTAGTCAGTCAGTCCTTCTAAAAAGGACTCATCTGGTAGAGATAAACTGATTCTGAATCTGATTCCAGACCTTCAAAATGCCTTCATAATATAAAAAGTTATATCAGGGAAAGGTACAGAATTCCAGGTGGAATAAAAAGTGAAAGCTCTTATTCCCTCCAAAAGATTTTAAACATAAATGTTTTTTATTTATACAGCACAGTAGAGCCTAAGAACATAAAATAAGTACTATTTTAAAATATTACATTAGAAAAAATTTTCCTATGTAATAATGCTTGAGACTCAAACAATATTTTTTATAATATGTACCACCACATATTTTTCTCTCAGGTAATAAATGTCATCAGATATAATTGCCTTAACTACTTTGGAAAGTGACAGTCAAGTGAATAATAGCAATTGTCTCAACACTTCACTCTAGGATGAAAAGGGTAAAATTTTCTCTGTTTGTGAAAAGATCTGCTTGCCTGAAAGTCCTGCTCTTGGTGTGTTAGCCACTCTGATTCTTGAAACTCTTAGGCAGGAGAGTTTTCAATCATGATTGCTTCTTCTAAACAATGGCTTGATAGTAAGTGTCCCTCTGTACTGGAGATATTATTTCTCACCAGTGAAGAATCCAATTTGGAGATCTTCAGAAAGTTGAGTGGCACTCTGTGATAATGATGGCCTACACTTGAGGTGCTTTACACTTTATAAAATATTATTATCTAATTGGTTGAATTTCAGACTTCAGACCACTCTTTGGGGTGGACAGGGAAAAGGACATGGTTCTTATTTTCTAAAGGAAAAAATAAATTCAAGGAGTTGAAGAAAAACTGCAGTCCATCGCTATTAGAAAGAGCTGAAACAAAGATAAGATCCCAAGTTTTCTGAGACTGACCATCTAGTCCTCTTCTCTGTTTCAAGCCTGTCAATCTTTCTATCCCAATATATCCAAAGTCCACGCCCCTTCTCTACTTGCCACTGAGAACTGTGAGATGAACTTTATAATAGTTAAACTGGGGGGAAAAATCACGACCACAGCTAAGCATATCAAAAAGTGAAATGGCAACTATATGAAGCCTCGCATTTCCAAACTTCACTATCAGCCAAGAAACTGGAGTTCTTGGCTCTGTTACTCTGACTATTAATTGTGTGTCCTTGGACAAATCAAACAACCTGTCTGGCACTTCCTTATCTATTAGATGAAAGGATTATATAAGATCCTTCTACACATAAACATTTGAAACATTAGTAAAGTGATACACATTCCAAAAAAAAATTGTGCTGTGTTGCTCCCTCTTAGAATTGCTGGAATGAACTTCAGACTGCAATATTAGAGCTGCCAATTCTTTAACAATTTGGACTGTGTAGCACTAACTTAAATCCACCTGTGGGAATAGAGTTGGAGGCAATATACCATTTCAGCTTGCTCTGTTTGTATTTTCAAAACCGTTAAGGGAAGTTGGGCTGAAACTGGTTTTGGAAAAATACAGAAACTCTATATCAAACTTGACAAGAAAGCTAACTCTATGCCATATTAATGACTTTTGATTGTATTAAAAATTTCCTACTGCATTGCTTTGAGATTCAGTTATGTTGGCACAAAATAAAAAACAATATGGTTACAATTTAAGTTAATATTAAGACTCCAACATGGGACACAGGTGCATGCTATTTGAATGTATTTAACTAGTACAGTTTAAAATTTACATAATTGATAAATTACATGCTTGATTAGACTGACATCAGTAGAAGTGTCTGACTAATCTGCATTTTATGAATCTCTCTGGGGACTCATCTTTTCTCTCTTATCTTTGTTTATCACCAGGCCCAGATTTTAGTTTGAAGAATTTCCAAAGATAAAATGGTCAGTCTCAATAATCAACATCATCAACTCCATGCCTCTAATTTCCTCTCTCCTTTTCTCCTACTTTTTGACTTTTGAAAAGACGATTATAAGAAGGACAAACTTCCCAACAGTATCCAGCACTGCTGCCCACAAATATAGCTTTGGATCCAGCAGACAGGCCTGTGGTCAGCTCCTATTTTGCCATTCCTTTATAACATAAGGTCATCTGGTTCAATTCAGAGGCTAGATGCTGAACTGCTACTTCTCTAATTCCAGGAAGTAGCTTGCCATCTAAACACATAATTAAAGAGGGCAGCAGCATGTGTTCCAGAATAGTGATGCAATATTTCGGGGAAGAGTGTGTTGGTGAAATCAGTAGCACGGCCACATAGCCACTACCATATTTGTCTAACAGAAGGCTATTTTTCTTACTCTGTGAACATTTACGGTCAAGTCTATTAATTGTTTCCATATAGTATGAGTTCAAGATTTGTCCATATCAAAATTAATCATATATAATCTAATGAATACCAAACTGTGTGGACTGCCAGAGAACTCATGTGTCAATTTCCCTGGTGTGAAGAACTTTCCAGTGACCTTTATCAAGTTATTCAATCTTTCTTTGCTTTAGAATTTTGGACTCTAATCTGTAAAATGTAATGCATACCTCTTACTTTACATGGAATCATAATTAAATATTTTTAATGAATCTTAGGCCTGTTAGGAAGAAGTTGTATATAGATACGTGATATCTTCCCACTAGTTCACCTCCTATAATTTGTCAGTTCTAGCAGTTGATTTTCCCTCTATGTTTTAATTAAATCTTTAGAAATGTAAGTCTCTAAAGTGCTTTATTTAAAGAAATGTCTTAACAGTCCCCACTACCAAGCCCCTTTCTTAAAGCATATCTGTGGAATTTACATAAGAGCAATAGAGATTGTCTACCAGAAAGTGGCAAGAAATTTTTGCCTTCTTTGTATCTTAATAGGGAGTGTATTTAAATACCAAAGTGTAATTTTATTTATTGTGGAAGCCGAAAGCAATTTTTTACTGAAGAACTTTCAAAATCAGTTACTGATGCACGAATGAAACACTGTCCATCCTCTCTTTGCCCCCACCTCCAAATACCATGTCTCTTTCCTGGAAAGCACAGCATAAATAGGGAAAATGGAAATTTAACTCCTTTTATGCACTTCTTAATTACAGGGTTACATTAGTATTACTAAGAAATTCTGTTGTTTTTTTAAATTATGATTCCAAAGGAAAGCAAACCCAGGAGCAGATGAGTAACAGATCAGGTTCAGTTGGAAACTTTCATGTGTGTTACTTTTTAAAGAAATTCTGAAAGCCTTCTCTGTACTAATGCTGCTGGTAGAGGGGACCCAAAAGAAGAAGACAAGTATGTGATGGGCTGATCTCTTACACTATCTGTAGTTGTAAGCATCCCTGGTCCTTCGAGAATATCTCTGGCAAGAGTATTTTTGAATCATACCACCTCCTTCCCTGTCTGCAGTGCTTCAGGAAGTTAAAGTACTTTTTAAAAAATCTTGGGAGAATTGAGACCATCTAAACCTATCTTTCTAGACTTTTCTACACATATAGTAGAATGAACTCCCAGCAGACTAGTCTTTTCTGAAAAGAATAGAACTTGTCATTTGCTGACAGAAGCTGAAGGACAAACTTTCCCACCCTTTCTCTAAGTCTAGATAGAAAAAATGTAGTGGAGAATTAATAAAATTCACATGATTCTGTTGAAGCCTCTTTGGAAACTGTAAAAATGGATTTTGACATCTCTGTATGAAAATTATCTTTGACGTGTCCCTGAAATGAAAGAGATGATTAGAAAGGAAAAAGGGCAGGGAAGTGGGTGGAGAGGGAAGGAAGAAGTTGCATGGCTGAGATACCATTTCAGAGAGACCTTTCTCCCCAGAGAGTATCTTAACTTTCTACTTTATTTTGCCTGTGTAAATACAGCCTCTGCAAGCTTCTCTTCTTCTCCTTTCTTCTCCTTCTCCCCTCTGGAAAGAAGTTCTCATTTCGCTGTAGCTGCATTTCTGAATGTAGCAATTTGAAAATTCATTTTATTATATATTCAAATTACACAACTTATTACATTGGTCCTATTTATCTGAATTTTCATTTTGGTAAATGTGAAGCAAACCATATGGAGATTCAAGGACAGGTAAAATGAAGGGACAACTTTTCAACACTTAACTGTCCTCAAAAAGAGAGAACTTCATAAAAGCATTTCATTGCCTTCATCTGGAATATTTCTTTTTGTTAGGATCAAAGATTTGACAGAGAGGAAAGACCTCCCCCCCCGCAATTTTACACAGAAATATATATCAACCAGGAAAAACTCCTTAAGTGAAAACATTCCTATAATAGCCTTCTTTATTTCCATCTCTTTATCTAATAAATTTTCTGAGACACCTTAGAAAATGAAATGCAAGAAAGGAAATGTTCTTTGTAGGTGGTTCATATCATGACTGCATTCAACAAGCAGATTAAAAAATACAGTCAACACAGCTCTTTTTTAAAAATCTGCAAGTTTGTGTCATGTACACCAAAAATTCAGATGACTAAGAAATATTCCATTGTTATTAAGATATTTGGCACCGTGCTGAAATAAAATCGGCACATAATTGATTGTTCAGACAACTGAGTAGAAAGGTAAATTTGAAATATGCTTTAGATTCCTTTAAAGGCCCCAATGACTTTCCTGTACCACTGAGGACAAGCCATATGCACATTCCAACTCTGATCTAAACAGAAAATACATCCTTTATTTTTTCACACATATGGATAGTTCTGTGTCATATAGAGTAAAACATGTATATTGTCGGTATCTCATTAGCAGGGAACACTTACAAACTCATATTTGCTTTATTTTTCTTGCAATAATAAAAATTTATTTTTATTGTAGAAAACAATATATAGAGATACAAAAAGGAAGAAATGAAGTATCACTTATAACCCCCTGTCCTCCACCACTCAGAGATATTCACCTGCTGCTGCCCTGAAGTAGGGGGAGATGCTATTAATGTGGGTTTGGCTTTAGTGTCCATGCGAGGACTGAAGAGGGCCTTGAATCTTTAAGAGAAGGGAGATTTGAATAGAAATCATCTATTAAAGCCTAGATTATTTACATATTTCTGCACAGCAAATGAAACAGTTAACAAAATGAAAAGGCAAACTACAGAATGGGAGAAATATTTGCAAACCATATATCCAATAAAGGGTTAATATCCAAACTATATAAGGGGCTCAATAGCAAAAAACCAAATAAACTGATTATAGAGTAGGTAAAAGACTTGAACAATTTTCTAACAAGACATACAAATGGCCAACAGATATATGAAAACATGCTCAACATTATTAATCTTCAGGGAAATGCAAATTAAAACCACAATGAGATATCACCTCAAGCTTGTTAGGATGGCTATTATGAAAAAGTCAAAAATAACAAATATTGTCAAGGATGTGGAGAAATGGGAACTTTATATACTGTTCGTGGGATTGTAAATTGGTATAGGCATTATAGGAAAGAGTATGGAAGTGCCTCAAGAGATTAAAAATAAAACTACTGTATGATCTAGCAATCCTACTTCTGGCTATATAGTCAAAGGAAATAAAATCACTATCTTGAACTCCCATGTTCATTCACGTTAACCAAGATAACAAAAACAACCTAAGTGTCTGATGACAGATGTATGGATACAGAAAATGTGATGTGATATATATATATATAATGCACACATATATATAATGAAATGTTATTCAGCCTTTAAAAAGAAGGAAATCCTTTCATTTGAGACAATATGGATGAACCTGGAGGACATTATGCTAAGCGAAATAAGCCAAATAGAGAAAGACAAGCACCATATAATCTCACTTACATGTGGAATCTAAAGAAGTTGAACTCATAGAACCAGGCAGTAGAATTCTAGTTACCAAGGGCTGATGTGGGGTGGGGGAGATGCTGGTCAAAGGGAACAAACATTTAGAATAAGATGTATAACTTCTAGAGAACTTATGTACAGCATAGTGACTATAGTTAATAACAAGGTATTATATACTTGAAATTTGCTTAAAGAGTAGATCTCAAGTGCTCTTACCACACACACACACAGAATAGTAACTATGTGAGGTGATGGGTATGTGGACATGTTAATTGATTTGATTGTGGTAATCATTTCACAATATATGTGTATATAAAACCTTATGTTGTATACCTTAAATATAAACAATTTTTGTCCATTATACCTCGGTAAAGCTGGGGAAAAAAAACTTAGTTTCTCAAAAGTTTTCATGTTAACAGAAAATTTAAAAATAAAACAAAACAACTGCACAGGGAACATTTGTTTCTGTCTGGGCTCAGGGTTAGGGGCCTCCCCTGAGGAAAATAAAATCCCTGAGTTATCTTCTCCATGAATTTGAGGTTTGGGATCCCCAAAAGAGAAACTAAAAAAATTAATATTTGTTTGGGCCACTTGGAAGAAGCAAATACACCACCCATTTTGGAAGAGCTCTCCCATGGTAGAGTTAAAGAGTATCAAGAACTTCTACTCTTAGGAAAACAGTGAAAAATAATATAAAATGTAAATATAAAATGTATATATACATGTATACATGTATATATACATGTATAAAATGTAATATAAAAATGTATGTTTACAATGATTAAGGAATAAGGAACAAAACATAAAGAGAACAGTAGCAAACTATGAAGAAAAATAGGCTTGAAAAAAGAACAAAATAAAAATTCTAGAAGTATTTCCTCTGCTTCCCAGAGACCTCTTCATATTGGAGACTCCTCAAGACTTATCTGTCAACTCTCTTCTCCATCTTTCCTCATGCTTTTAATTATCTCTTTCCCTAAACTTCAGGCTCCTTCAATACCTTCCCTTGAATATCTAACAGACATCTCAAACTTAATATGTCCACAACTGAACCGGATCTTACCCCCAGATCTGCTTCACCCACAATCATTCCCATCTCAGTTAATGGCTCCACACTTTTTGTCACATCCACATCGTCAGTTGGTAAATCCAGTTGGCTTTACTCTCAGGCTCTTCTCTCAGGATAGAATTGTGCCACTTCTCACCACCTCTATTCTCACCCTGTTCTGAACCCCATCATCACATCTCTCTTAGATTACTGGTCTCTTGGCTTCCATCCTTGAGCGCTATAGACTGCCCTCAACATAGTAGTCTCAAGTTAATCAGATCTTGCCATTGTTTGCGCAGAATCTTTTGGCGCCTCCTCATCACACTCAGAATATAAACCAAAGTTCTTTAAAGTTCCTACAAAGTTCTACTCATTCTGGCCACCATTATTTTTTAAGCTCATCTCAGGCTAATCTCTCCTCACTCCCTCTGGGCCAGCCACACAAGCCTCCTCTCTGTTTCTCAGAACTCTGGATCCTTTTATTAGCTGTTTCTTTTACCTAGAATCTCCTCTGCCTGGTGTCCTCATGGCTTCTCTCTCACCTTTTTCAGATATTGGCTTACATACTAACCTGTCCATGAACCCTTTCCAGAACACCCTGTTAAAATTGCTCCCTCTTTCCAACACTCGATATCCCTTGTCCTTCTTTATTTTTCTTTTCAGAAGCTATTCTTTCCAATCTACTATACTTTGCTGATTTGTTTATTGTCTCTCCAAATGGAATATAAGCTCCATATGGGTGAGGCTTTTGTATGCTTTGCTCATTGCTAATGGCAATTTTTAATTTATATTTTTTCATATAATTTATATCAATTCACATATCATGAACATTTTTCCATTATAATTAAGTAGTGTTCAAAATATTAATGGCTACATAATATTTAATAATTTCTTTATTTCATAATTGTACATTTATGTTGACTCCATGTTTTCAGTATTATAAACATTCTTTTATGTTAAGTTTTGACACTATTAAAATCATTCTTTAGAACATATTACTGGAAGTAGAATTACTGGGTCACTGAGAAAGAACATTTTTGTTTTTGTTTTTTGGCCTTGATTTTTTTTTTTAATTGAGGTACAGTTGATTTACAATATTATATGTTTCAGATATACAACATGGTGAGTTTTAAAGGTTATACTCCATTTATAGTTATTATAAAATATTGACTATATTCCATGTGCTTTATAATATATCCTTGTAGCTTATTTATTTTATAACTAGGAGTTTATACCTCTTAAAAAACCCTTGATGGGCTTGCCCCTAACAGTCTTAAAGACATGGCTCTCTGGGATCAATGAGAAAAGAATACAATATTTTAAATAAAGTTTCTTACACAGAGTTGCACTTGAAGAAATATTTTCAAAAAACAGTATTCTGTTAGATAAAGAATGATGAAAGATAAAAAGAAATGAAAGATAGTTTAATATTTTAAACTAGAAAACGAGCAGAGTTTACTGATAAAGGTGGAAATACTGGGAATAGCTGTTACTTTGAGTTTGAAGATGGCAACTTTGTTCTTTATTTTGGACACTGTCTTTCAGGTATTTAAAACAAAATGTTTTGAAAGCAATTTGGTCTTAGATTGAAACTCCTCTCTTTTTCTCATATTTGCTATAAAAATGTCTCAAGTTTAAAGGTAGTTTTTTTAAATTTAATTGTATACATTTTATAAAAACATTTGGATGCTAGGGACCTTGAGAAAAATGAGTCTCTCCCAACTCCTTCAAAATTAAATTTTAAATGCTTTCAGTTTAGCTTTTCCCTCGTCTGTTGTGAAATGTTCTTTTTATCACAGGACAAAGGAATAAAAATCTGATAGATTTTTAATGGAAGTAACACTCTCAGTCATAAAAGTAAGTTAAACAAAGAAAAATTTTTGAGGGAATTTTTAAGGATGGGCATTTAAAATTTAAAGCCTTTATTATTCTTTTGTTGATCTTTTTCAGTTCAATATATAGTCTTTAATTTTGTGCCAAAAGACTTCTATTTTTGCTTTACTAAGAAGTTGCTTGATGGATGATGATATCGTCCATATTCTGGCTAGTGATCCATCTCAACATTGTTCTGGTGACTTTTGTACAAATAATTTTACAAAGACTCATTCTGTTTCTTAACACCTCCCATGGGACCTTAGGTTTGGCAGCCTTCTATTAGTGATTATAACATTTAGCGTGAGTTGAATCAGGATACAGACTGTGATGTATTCTATTTAAAAATCCATTTGTGGGGCATTAGTAGAAGGTTTATGAGAGTATTGTAATAAAACTGTTTAACAGAAGGTAGGAATGTCTGTAGCTATGTGAATAAATAGAATTTGATTAGATTTCAAGAAGTGATTTAAGGTTCATTATTTCCTTATATATTTGACAAGGCAACCAATACTTTAGTATTAGAAAAATTCAGGTATTAACTTTTGAAAACTAGTTAGAGGTATATTCTTATGGGTTATATGTACGTGAGGCAGAAATATATCCCTAAATAGGTCAAATTTCTTCCCACTTTTTTTGGGAGGGTTGGGGGGCTGGCTTTTGTTTTAGAGTGACTCAAGCAAGGCTCAGTCCTTTGGCCTCTTCGCTTAGGTAGCTGTACTAAATCCCTTTTGCTCTCATCCAGTCTCAAGACATTAAATATACTGATGGCACTAAAATCTTTATCTCCAGTGCAGAACTCTTCCTGAACTCAGAAACATGTCCCATGACCTATATGCAATCGCTCCTTAATATTTCATAGGCCTATTAACCTCAGTATATCCAAAACTTAGTTCCTTATTCCAACTGCGCCATCTCCAATCAAACTCCTCCTATAATCTTTCCAACTCATTAAATGGTAGGCTATCTATATACCTGTTTTACCTATTTCTCAGCATAATTATTAATAGCATCCTCTTTAACTTTCAAAAGTACCTACTTTAAGTTTCAAAAGTCAAGATATATGCTTACAGATATTAATGATAATTTTATTTTCCATGCTGTTTAGACCCCCAGGGAATAGCTATAATGCCTTTCTGTCTCCCATATCCCACAACTACCTTATCAGCAAATCCTATGGGGCTTACTGTGAAAATATATACGGAATTTGACCATTACTCACATGTCCATTGTCACCTTGCTGATTCAAGCCAGCATCATCTTTTAGCTGGGTGATTGCAGTAGTTTCCTAAACTGGTCTTGCTGGCATCCAGTGTTCCCTATTAAAATAAACGTTGGATGATTTACTGCTCAGCTCCAGAACCTCAGCTAAGTGACTAAAGTCTTGTTACTTTTTGATAGACTTCCCTGAAGTCAACATTTTACAGCCTGCTTAGACTTAGGAGATGTATCCCCTCTACCACAATTAAGTTCTCCATCACTATATTTTTCTTACCTATTGGAACAACTACCACCTCTATCTTGCTCACTTGCCCAGACTGCAAACTGCTACTTGATTCCTGGTCACCAAGGTTACCAGACTGGACTTTGGATCCTATACTTAGCATCCACAGCTGTGTCTACCCTCTTCCTTTGCTCTTGTTTGGCCCAGCATGTTGGGTAGGCTTTGAAGGGCCCTAATAATTCCCAGTACAGTCCATCATGCTTTAGGTAACAAGGCCAGATCCATTTGGTTGCTTAAGACCACCAACATCTTGAAGTAAAGGAGAAAGCCAAGTTCATTAAAAGGGTGAACTACTTTGAGTACCAATAGTAGAAGTGATAATGATATTTTGCTCAAATGTATCTACTGCAAAATTACTTGTCCTTTGAATTTATTTGAAAAAAATATCTAGACTTGCATTTCAAATTTACACTATAATTTTATTATTTTCAAACACCAGGGCTACCTCTTAGGTAAATGTTTCTTGGGATGGTGAATTTCCACAAAGATTTTAAAGAAATTTAAAAAGTGAACTTGGGGAAAGTACATAAATATTTCATCAAAATAATCAGTCCAAGAGAAATATAGTCTTTTAAAAATGATAGTAGGAAGTTTACTAGAACCTGAAATTTTTATTCAATCCTCCTTCCTAATAAAACAGTTATGATGGCTTTTGCAAGAAATGAGGTGACATGCCTTTTTTTCCCAATCATGCCAAATTTTTGTTCTAATATTCAAAATAAAACAAAAAATAGAAAAATTTGATATGCCTTTGATTTCTGAGTAATTACTTAGTAGATTCAAGTTACCCAGTTCTTGAGATTTTTATTTTACATCCTGATAAATACCTTTAAATTAATTGCATATAATCTATTTAAAATATATCTTGATTTTACACATAATGTTTCTAAACATGAATCAATGAAGAGATTTGATTAAGCTTGGGTTTCTTCAAAATCACAGTGCCAAAACTTTTTTTGCCTTTTTGGAAGGGAGTACTAATGTTCATATTTAGTACTGTCCTATAAATCATCATACATGGAAATAGAAGTTAAGCTGAATGACATCAAATTTAACTCAAATAAATGAGGTCACTTTCTTAACCCTTTGGTAAAGAGAGCAATTGGTGAAAGTTTAAAAATATACCTAGAAAATTTTATAACAAAGAATGAGGCCTGATTTTACTCAGGTTCTGTGACAATTTACAATAGAATTAATCGATGAAGGACTAACCTTCAATCCATCATGATGAAATAGTGATTTAACTACGTTTTATGTTTTGATGTAGTCAATAAAACTTGAATGCTGAAATCTTAACCAAGTCTTCTAACCTCATCATAAAGATTAGTTTTATTTACGGTATTAGAAATAATCCATTCCTCTTGTAAATCTACCCCATATTCCAATTACATAGTAGAAATTTTAGATCAATCCCCATGTATCTATCAGAAGCACTTCTTTATAAAGAACACAGAAAAAGATTTCATTACTCATATTCAAATCCTTAAAAGGTTATCAATAAAATGCTCTGTTTTTTTTCCTTTTATGAATTAGCTAAGGCATCTAAAAATTGGGAAACATGTTTCCTGTGACCTTAGGAATGGGAAAAAGCATCACAGGAGCCTACTGTAATGTCTTCAGTTTCTCACAAGATTTCAAATCAAGATGCAAAACATTCTGTCACCAAAAGGGTCCGTCGTGTGCCCTCTTACAGTCATACCGACTTCTCTCCCCTTTCTTCGTACTTAATCCCTGCAGCCATTAATCTTGTCTCTAAATCTACAATTTTGTCATCTCAATAATGTCATATAAATGAAATCATACAGTGTTTAACTTTTTGAAATTGGATTTTCCCACTCATTATATCCAAAGTTTGTTCTTTTTATAGCTGAGTAGTATTCTGTGTTCTGTGTACAATAACTTTTTAACCATTCACCTGTTGAAGGGTATATGGACTGTTTCTAGTTGTTGGTTATTACAAATGAAGCTGCCAGGAACATTCATATGCAGGTTTCTGGGATAAATGACCAGGAATGCAATAGCTAGATTGATTGGTAATTGTATGTTTAGTTAAAATCTTTTTAAAGAAATTGCCTGTTTTCTAGAGTGGCTGTACCATTTTACATTTCCAACAGCAATGTGCAAGTGATTCAGTTTCTCCACATATTTGTCAGCATTTGGTGGTGTCGCTATTTTAAAATTTTAGCCATTTTTCTAGGTATATAGCAATATCTCATTGAAATTTTAATTTGCATTACCCTAGTGGGTAATGATATTGAACGTCTTTTATTGTACTTATTTGCCAAACTTATTCTTTGATAAAATGTCTGTTCATATTTCTTGTCCATTTTCTATTTGGATTATTTATTTCTTAGCTGCTGGGTTTTGAGGGTTCTTCATATATTCTAGATAATAGTCCTATTAGACATGTAGTTTGCAAATATCTTCTCCCATTCTGTAGCTTAGCTTTCCTAACCTTAACAGGGTCTTTCACAGAGCAAATATTTTTTAATTTAATGAAGACCAGTTTATCAGTTTTCATTTTTATGAATTGTCCTTTTGGTGTCAAGTCTAAGTAAGAATTCTTAGCCTAGTCCTCAGTTCCAAATATTTTCTCTTATTTTTTTTCTAAAAGACTTCTAGTTTAGCATTCGTATCCATGGTTAATTTTGAGTCAATTTTTTATTATATAAGTTGTGACAGTTAAGTCGAGGTTCATTTTTTTTTTTTTCTTTTTTGCCAGTGGCAGTCTGCTTGTTCCAGCATCATTTATTGAAAAGGTTATCCTTCCTTCATTGGATTGCCTTTGCATCTTTGACAAAAAGCAGTTTAGCATATACGTATCACACTATTTCTGAGTTCTCTATTCTGTTCCACTGATCTATGTGTCTACCCCTCTGGCAATACTATATAGTTTTTATCATACCTATATAACCAGTTTTGAAATTGGGTAGACTGATTCCTCCCACTTTATTCTTCTCTTTCAAAATAGTTTTTACCTGTTCTAGTTTCTTTGCCTTTCCATATAAATTTTATAATAATCTTCTCTTTATCTAAAAAAAAAAGTCTTGCTGGGATTTTGATACATAGAACACTAAACCTGTATGTCAATTTGAAGAGAATTAATACTTTAACTATTTTGAGTCTCCCAAACCATGAACATGTTGTCTTTCTATTTGTTTAGCTCTTCTTTGGTTTTGTTCATCACTGTTTTGGGTTTTTTGTTTGTTTGTTTTTATGGTTTTCAGAGAGCATGCTACCTGAAGTACTGTATTTTTGTTAGATTTACACCAAAGTATTCAATTTTTTGAATGATTGTAAATGGTATTGTGTTTAAAATTTTAGTGCCCACATGTTCATTGCTACTATATAGAAATCCAGTTAAGTTTTGTATGCTTATCTTGTATCCTGAAATCTTGCTGAACTCATTTATTAGTTTTAAGAGATGTATTGTGTGTTCCTTGGGATTTTTTACATAGACAATGATATCACAAGCCTATGGTGACTGTTTTATTTCTTCCTTTCCAAGTTACCTGACTTAGATTTCCTTTTCTTGAATTAATGACTGGCTAGAACTTCCAGCACTGTGTTGAACAAGAGTGGTGGAAGCAGACATCCTTCATTGAATTTCATTCTGTTTCTCTCTCTAGTTTATTGAGTTTACTTCCATCTTCAAATTTTATTTAATCTTTAAGCGTTCTGACCATTGATCGATATTACTATTGTGTGTTAATTTGCACACAAGGCTGCTGACTTGTAAGATAAACAAGCATGCCTTCTATTCCTTTCAGTTCCTAAAGACAATATTAAACATTACTACAAAAATATGACTTGAGAAACACCAGTTTTAAGCTCTCTTGTCTTGGCATAGACAATACTGAATCCTTTCTGTATAAGATCATTGATATAACAGTAATAAAATAGTCAAACAGGAAACTTCCAATGGAGTCACAAGTGAACAACTCAACTGCTTCTATAAAGTGAGGTAGGAAAGGGAAGTAGGAAGAAATTTGATAGTATAAAGCAGAGAATAACTACAGAGTGAAGGTCTCACTAGTAATGACTAGTAATGACAGGAGTCTAGAAATTATGGAGTCTAGAAATTATAAAATAAATAGGCTGAGACCCAGAGGTTATTCATACTTTAGCTCCATCAATAACTAGTATACAACGTGGGCACATGTTTTTACTTCTTGAAGTCTTGCTTGATGTCTTTTATTTTAATGTAAGGACAAAACTACCTTAGAGAGTTAGTTTATGAATTAAATGAGATAAAGTATAATAGTTATATGGTGTAATTAGTCTGGTACATAGTATTCAGTAATGATTTCATTTTCCTTTTTCTCCCATTGGTCTACTAACACAAAATGTTTTATAAAACTTTGCTAGTACAAAGAAACAGAGAAGGTGGCATCTTGTAGAAGGTACTTGACATCATGTGAAATGAACATAGTAATGCTGTTCAGTAGAAAGTACAAACACAAATACCTATTGATATACACATATTTGAGATATTATATTTTAAATATATGTACTGAACATCTTTATTTAAATATATCTATTGAACATCTATATTTAAATATATATACTGAACATCTTTAGACTGATATTTCTTAGACAGTGAGGAAACAATCTAATATTGAGGGTGAGAAACCATGAAATAAGAGAAGGACCAACTGGTAACTAAATGAGCAAAAACAGGAGACAGACAATTGAAACCATAGTGACTCTGTCTAAGATTTACTGTAATGAAGAAAAATTGATAGTTTAATCCAGAACTGCACTAAAATTATTCTTAATAAAACTGGTAGCTGACTATTCATTGTTAGGCTATAGCCTTATTGTTCCTGGATCTTGATAAATGGCAGATACTGATGAAGGAGAGATATTTTATTATATTTTATTTTTTATTTTAATTTTGAAAGCTTTTATGAGTTATGTTCTCTCTCTGTGATGAGGACCTGTACCCTTTTGGGTGTGACACTGGTTATATGATTGTGTTGGGTTTATTAAAAACTAAGCCATACAGGAAAGACTCAAAATTATTGCAAATGTATGGTGGTGGGATGAACTGGGAGATTGGAATTGACATATATACACTAATATGTATATAATAGATACCTAATAACCTGCTGTATAGAAAAATAAATTACATTAAAATTTAAAAAAAAATTATTGCAAATGTCAAAGAAGATTCGTTTACCCCTGAGCGGTGTTAATCTGTCATAAAAAAGTATTCATATTTACTGACTGAAATTATTGCTTCAAAAACAGGGCTGAAAGAGTGCATTTTTCTGTGTGGTTTAATAGCTGATCTTTGACTCTTACCTCTTCCAAATTTTGTAAAATATTTTTGAACATTCCTGATAAAGAACTAGGTTGAAAATTAAGATGCTCCATCTGCCTGTTGCCCTTTTAGTTGGCAGAGGCTGATGAGCTGTGTAATTAGATGTGTTCCCACCAATAAAAGGGGCGCATTAATGTTTTTCATCTTTTCCATTATCGTACACTTAACTATGAAGCATACACTCATTTGGCATTCTAAGCACTTTTGACTGATTTACAATGTCAGTAAAATTTAAAGATTATGCATTCCAAAAGATAAGAGGGAATTAATGTCTTAGGAAAAGTTTTTAGCATAGCTCCTCTTGCCAACATTAATTTTTTTAGCATTAGTGTGTCTCAGTGTACAGAAGCAAGTAAACATGGATAAATGTAATCCAAATTAAACTGCTGAGAATATTATTTTCCATTTGGTTTGCTCTGGGTTTATAAGTAATAGTTCTTGATGTATACTTTGAAGTATGTCTTGACTTTTATTAGCAATGCCAAAATAATGTTCAAAATGCTCCATTACGTGTTGTCACATGTTCACTTCGGACATGCTAGTTTTTTCTTCCCTGCAACACATAAAGATTTAAATCAAATGAAAATCAATAAAAAACAATAAAAGAAGTATAATATGAATTTCAAAGCTGGAACATCAGAGTACCTCTTGGTATTCTGGAAATTATATGTTGTCTAATAATAAATAATCTGAGATTTTCCTCAATCTATTTTAGCTTTACTTACAAATTTAATGCACCTTATAATAAAGACTGTTCAAACAATTGAGAAAGTTTAGCTTGAAAATCTAGTTGACCAAAAGATTTGCCAGTTATATAAAATGCTCCCTACTCCTACTTAAATCACATTATGGACATATCAGGAGAAAAATAATAAATGTTATTTAGAGTGTGTTATATATTATTGAAAGTAAAAATCAATATTTTAAAGTTAAGGTTTATATAAGCTTGGCAGGACTTTGCTTTACAAAATAATTAACTTTGGCTTTTAAATCATTCTTTCATTCATGATTTATAAAAGGTAAATCTGCTATTTTAGGGGTTAGGTGAGTTTTTAAAATAAATATTTAGAATCTTAGAAAGGCATTTTTAGCTGTCAGGGAAGAAATCAGATTTTTAGCTAACAAAGGATCTTCAAGGCCTGAGTAACTTTTTAGTCAGGTTGCATTTTGAGTAGATGCAGACAGAATTGCTTCATGGAAATTTAGCTTGAAGTGTGGGTGTGTTTGATGCAGACACACATCACTCGGTTTTCGGAGAAAATGAGTATCCACATAGGATTAGGACACAGACATTCCTAGTTAAGGAGTCAATGAGCGGAGATTGTTAGCTGGCAAGTTTTTATTATGCCAAACTATAACCAAAGGTGATTTTTCCCCTTGGGAACGTAGCTGGCTATTTATTTGATTCTTGAAACTCTCACGTACTAGATGAGAAGAGAATTTTCTTGGTTTTATTTGTTGCTTTCATTGTGATTCATTTTGAGTCATTATTTTAAGTTCATTTCTCATCAGATCTGGAGGAATCATTTAACCTTTGATTTTAGAATCTCAAGATGTAATTATTCATATTTTCCTTAATCAAAGTCCAAACAGAAAAGCCATTAAAGAATTGGTTAATGAAGAAGCCACAAAGATTTTACACTTACCAGGAATTATTCAGGTATATTATGAACTAGACCAGTGTTTAAGTGTTCTGATAAAGCTCTGGGAATTTATGAAGCTTCCCTAAATACCCTTGTGAAGGAGGGGTGTTTGGGTTAAGAGGTGGAGACAAAGTGGACAGTAATGGTGTGGATCCCCTGCTTCATTCAGAATAATTCCACCTTTATCTTTTACATATTCATCTTCTGTGTAGGCTGTCATTTAAGAAAAAGTTCAGATGAATTTTAAATACTACTGGCTGAATTCTCAAATTCGTATGCTTTGAGAAAAAGAAGATATTGACTAGAATTTAATTCAATGCAGTTCATCAACAAATCTATCAATTTATTGTCTCCTGTGTGCCTAGTGTTTTTCTGAGTATTTTAAATTATTCAAAGAAATAAAACCATAAAGTATATTCTATGATTTAATAGTTTTTTTAAAAAAATAAGGAACAAAGGAAAAACTGTAACTGTAGAGTTGTCCACTGAATTCTCCTTAAGTAGAGAAAAACCTTTGTTTAGAAACAAACTCAAATGGACATGTGTGCTAAATCCTGAGGCCCTTGTTGATTTGCTTTTCTTAACTAATAGAGGACTAGTAAACAGTTAAACCATCCTAAGAAATAAAGAGGAATTTAGGGTTGGGGGAGTAGTTAGAGAAGAGGGGAAAAGAAGTACTCAAGGTTATAATTCGGAGAAAGAAAATGCAAATTCAAGAGAGAAGAGATGTAGGAAACAAGAAACAGTTCTGAATAAACAGTTAATACATCTGAGTAGAATGTATTAAGTTAAAATAAGCTATGATACATAATAAAAAATTTCTATCTGAATTTTAAGAAAAAAAATTTCTTAATTTTGTGTGGAATGCTGTGAGGAATCCCAGGTCACATGGAGAGAAATGAGAAAAAATGCCCAAGTGACAAAAATATGGAGATAAATAACGGATTATGTTTTTGTGAAAAAATTCGCAAAGCAGACCAAGTGTAGAATATTGAGAGGACAATGTCACAAAGAAGGAATATAGCACACAGCATTTCAATATATTTGAATATTTTATTATGTAAACAGTTATCTGATTTCAATATCACGAATAGAAATAATAAGTCAATGAATATACTTGAATTCAATTATTTAGTGGTCATTCAGACTACACAGCACAGGGTCAGAGGCCCACAGTGGCTTTCCACCAAAGCAGGGAATTGAATGATTTTCTTTTCACTCTAAATTGAGGCTCTATTTTAAGCTACCTCAGCACCTCCTCCTTTTTCCATCCTATACTCTTTAACTTTTCTTAGTGCTAATACAACCCTCCAGTAAGCACACACAAAAATAAATGTTGATGAATGAACCTCTCTAGCACATTGACAGGTGCTCTCTTAGGTGCTAAGATTACACACTTGAATAAGAAATGATTCTTATCCACAAGAACCCACATTTCAACAGACTACATCAAAATATCCCACTCTTTCACCTGAATCTATTTTGAGGATTTTGTCTTTTTCTCAGTTGACTTTTAATCTCTTTCAACTCTTTCCTTGACATTATTTCAACATTCATGACAGCACATTTTTTTTTCACACAAGAAAGTCTCATAGAGGGACAGACAAAGATTTCTCCAAAATCAACTTCATAAACTTATGAAAAGATTATTTATTTCCCTTCACACAGACATTCTTGGATATTGGATGGTTAATATCTTTATGTATTTTATATTTTCGTACAAATGAAGTATCTTTTGAAGTACCTATTCCCTTATAGCAAATAAGAAAATGAGTGTTATAATCATTAAGATTTATTAATAGTAATTCTTTATGACATAAGTGAGAACATCACTACAAAAAAATTCAGATTACAAGATTTTAGCCTTCTGTGATCATGTTCATACATGAGTGAAAAACTTATTTTAACCCATACCGTATTAAAATGGTCAAGAAATGTAAAACCCAGGTGTAAAGGAAAATGCTTCGTTTTTACTGCTTTCAAGGCTTTCGTCCAAGCAGTCCTAGAGTATAATGGTTTATCTTCATATGAAACATGATTTAGAAAGTTAGAAAAATGAAAAATCTTTCAAAATAACAAGTTTGTGAGTTTTAGACTCTTTATAAATATAATATGGAAATAATCCCCTCAGAGTGGATGGGCTTTAAGCACGAACTTTCCCTGTGGTAAAATACCACTGCTTTGTTTTTAGCAGAAAACACAAAGTATAAAATGTTCAATAAATTGTTTTAAAACGTATTCCCATGCTGTAGAATGAAGAAACAGATTTGTAAGTTCACTCAGAGTAACAGCCTGTGTTATGAATTTGATCACAGAGTCAGAACAGTCTAGACTTCTGCCAGGTATCAGCTGAGGAACTTGAGCAATTACTAAACCTCCCTGTAAATGGGATAATCACACGACTTACCCTGTGGGGTAGTCATGAAGATTAAATGAGTTAATATATGTAAAGCCCTTAAAACAATGTCTGACACATTGAAAGTGGTATTAAGAATAGTTTTTTGTTTATGCTTATTGTAATATATTAAAACAAAATATAAGTACCATTGATTTGCTACATAGAAATCTCATTACTACACCTCCTGCAGAAAGATGTTAAGAGTTTTGTACACAAGGTTTTTTTTCTTTTTAAATTTTTAATCCTTTTCCCCAGCTATAGGTACAGCTCTCCCTCTCTGTCTCTCTGTCTGCCTCTGTCTTTCTCTCTCTCTCTCTCTCTCTCTCTCTCTGTCTTTCTCAACAGGGAAATGTGCTATAACATCCTCTTTATCTATTAATTTATTATGGCTATGTATGCTCCATAATATTACACCTAAATATTTGTAGACGACCTTTTAACTTGGTTTGCAATATTTGTTGGAAATATTTTCCCAGTTTGTCAAGGTTTTTTCCTAATTTATAAGATTTTTGACATACAGCCCTTTTGTAACTGATTTTCTTAACATATTCTTCATGGAAAATGTGAAAGTGATGCAATTTTGGTTGCCATCATCTCCTAATATGGTGTTACTCTTATCATTCTACCATTTTCTCTGAGATATCCTTTGGGGGAAAGTATGGTCAATTATTCCTAAAGACATTTAATGTGCTGGAGGTATACAACTTTTCAGTCTGGCTTATGTGGCTGTATGAGCCCACATGTGAAGATCGAGGAGCCAGAAAATATTCATGGGCAGGCTTTGGTCTCTCTTTGTCACACTCTTTCCCATTCATGGTGAGCAATGTTATGAAAAATGTAAAGTTTAGGTCACTCCTATGAGGTGGCTGTGCTATAATTTGGATGTGTGTATGTGTGTACACAAACCAGTTTTATCTTATGATAAATATCTGTGCATGAACTTATCAAAATTCTTGATTATCTCCTTAGGATGGATTATAAAACTTGTGTCAAAGGTAACACACATAAAGGGACTTTTTGTATCTTTTCAACACCTATTGTTTGGACTGTGCAGCACCTCCCTGCTGCATCTTTTGGCAATGGTGCATCATCCTTTTCTAATCATGTGATTCCCAAAGAACCTTCCATGTGCTTATTTAACTCTGCTCTTGCAGCCAGTGTTCATTGGCTAGGGCCAAGAATTTACCCAGTATAGGTCATTAAGTGTCTTCCCCTCATTTATGGACAATGGGCTAAGGTGGAGCCAGGTTAGTACAAAATGTAAACACCAAAGCTACTGGAGGCCCTCATTTCCACAATGCAGAGCAAGTCAAAGTGACTTGTATTGAGTCATAAAAACAACCTGTTGTTCAGAAACCTGTAACAATTAACTCCCACTAGAGCAGAAGATGAGGGCGTCCTGATGGAGTGTTTTATTTCTCTCAATTTAATGGTAATTCCATTTTTAATATTTTGAGGAACCACCAGATAGTTTTCCACAATGCCTGTACCATTTTACAATCCCACCAACACTGCTCAGGGTTCCAATTTCTAGACAAAGCACTGTGTTTGGCAAATATTAGGTACTGTAGCAATGAATATGTGAATCAAGGGCTTTCTTTGTAAACTTGGAGATTTCTGAGTAGTCTTTTGGCATTCAATTCACTTTTCCCTTCAGAGTTTGTGAAAGTTTGTGAAAAACCCTATAGGCTTCCCAGAACAGCATTAACATCATGCTCTAGGAAACAAATCCTCTTTGCTCATATGGAAACTATCTCCTCCTGACCTCTTTATTTACTGAAACCTAATAGGGCTACATCACATCTTAGACTGCTCTTTGTAAACTGGCTGATTTTAATCTATTGGGTTGCAGAGTACAACCTAAAGTGTTTTCATAGCTCACACTGAGAACATTTTTACTGAATTCTTATATAACATGAGCCATATAATAGGTCCTACGAGTTCATCAAGAGGTTGATGCTACCTTCATGTCGTTATTATTATTATTTTGCTTTTTGGCGCATATTGTGGGTGAGTTCTATACTTGAGCTATAGTTACTTACTCCTGCCATTTTACAAAATAATGCTTAAGTGATGGAGCTTGCACTTTAGATTCAGACCACATGGGTTCAAAATTCAGCTCTGCCACTTACCAGGTCTTTGATTTTATACAATCACTTTATTTTCTAAGAATCCATTTCCCCATATAGAAAACAGGGATATATCAGGATAGTTGGGACGATTAAATAATATGGTTTATATTAAATATGTAGCGCAGTGTACGTTACAGAGTAATCAGTGATTAATATCAAACTATTGTTTTATTATTAAATATAACATTTATTTTTCCCTGCTTAGCTTACCTTTAGATACTTAACTAATGTATAACATTCAAAGTGAGAATTCAATGACAAAGTTATCTCTATTTTTCTTGAGATCCAGACATCATCATCTAAACGAAGTAATTTTGGTTATTATTGTTAAATCACATGTTATTAGTACTCTCAAACTTGAAAACTACTCAGCTTGACTGAGATATATATTTAATTCTGATTTAACTTATATTCCAGGTTCAAGCATACATGTTTCATTTAGGGAAGACAGCTAGACAAGGATTACTTTTGGTAGATTTTTAAAAGAATTTTTCATGAAGAAAGAACAAAATAACGTCTGGACATCTGGTATAATTCTAAGCCTACAAACACATAATTTTAAACATTTTTGTTTTCCTACAGAGAACTATAAAATTGCCACACACCCTCAATCCTCCCATTTCTCATGCATAATGTATCAGTAACTTTCTTAAGATCTATTGCATTGGCAGAATTAGTGAACATAATGTACTTAAAAAAAGGCTATGCTTTTCTTTTTCCTTAGAACCCTCCACACATACTCCAAACAGGTTTATCCTTTTATGCTTCTAGAAAATCACTAAGACATGGGTTAAGATTTGGGGATCATGTATCCTTGACTGTGGTTGGAAGAGGAAACATAAGAAGGAATTGTTGGTGAGGGATATGCAATCTATAAGTAAGTACTTCTATTAGAGATAGAGGAATCCCAAGTACTGTAAGCTATAAGATCCTAGTCTGTGGATTGCACTGGGCAGGGAAAGTCTAAATAAAATCAATATAAAGAGTTCTTTGACAATTTTATTATTTTGATTAACTTGTTTTTACCATTTGTTTATGTTAATCGTTAAAGTTTCATTTCCAAAATCAGTGTACTTCAAGTGGTGATGTTGCAAATGGCTCTGGCATAAGGATGGCAGAAGCAGGATGTCTCTTCATTGAGAGATGGGTATCAGCTGTGACTTGGTACCTGGAATCCAGTGCCAGTAACCAACATTTACATTTCCTGTTTTGCCTTCCTTACCTATTTTTCTTTCCTGTCTTCCAACTCTACTCTAATATCATTGTTTCCAACCACTTGTGGGAACCACACATTATTCACCTTCACTTTTGCCTCTGCATTGTAGATTCTCTATCTTAGGGTACCAGTCCCTCTTGCTAGGTCTATAAATATACTAGCATCTTTCACATCCCTTCACTCTAACTTCTGCTCAACCAGTTTCATCATTCTCTTCCATTTTGATTTAAATTTCTTGATTAAGTAGTCCATATACTCTGTGTCCACTTTCCTTCTTCCCATTTATGCACACACCATTAAAATTCAGTAGCTCTTCTCATCTTTTTTTTTTTTTTTTTTTTTGCGGTACGCGGGCCTCTCACTGTTGTGGCCTCTCCCGTTGCGGAGCACAGGCTCCGGACGCGCAGGCTCAGTGGCCATGGCTCACGGGCCCAGCCGCTCCGCGGCACGTGGGATCTTCCCGGACCGGGGCACGAACCCCTGTCCCCTGCATCGGCAGGCAGACTCTCAACCACTGCGCCACCAGGGAAGCCCTCTTCTCATCTTTTTAATGAAATTGTTCCCTTACAGTTCAGTAAAATATCCTAAATATAATAACTAGTTAACTCATTATAATATAGTTAGTATGTATGTTCATCTCTGTGGCCAAGCTGTGAGCTACTTGAGTCCAGGAACTGTGTCTTTTTGATTTTTGCGACCCAGGCACCTAGAACTGTGTCTGGCACATGATGAACACTCAGTAATTATCTATTGAATTAAATATTCAAACTTCTTGATAAATAAAAACTTCTGACATTCTAGTGGGGAAGAAAACAAAATCTGAAGTTACCTTTTAAAATCCTCAGTAGATCTTGTGGAATAAGTTAACTACCATTATCTCTGTTAAGAAGTGAAAAAATTGTTAAAAGTAAATTACTATTTCTTGAGTGCTTTTTCCAGGTACTACTTTATGGGATTTACACACATTGTCCCATTTATTCTCTCAACAATCCTGGGTGTTCAGAATTATGATTTCCATTTTTACTATTAGAAACCTGAGACTCACAGTTTAAGTAATGTACTTAAGATCACAAGTTATGAGCAGCAGCAGGAGGATTTAAGCCAATATCTGATTGATTCTAAAGTTGATATTCTTTCCATTCTCCTTTCCCAACATGTTTAGTAACATATGTCAGCAGCCTTCCAACTTGGGTATGAGTACTCCTGGGATATCTGAAGACTTTCCAAGGGATTCATTGCTCTGGAGAGTTTTAGGGACTCAATTTCTAGTCAGGGGTGTCATGTGGGTTCTGCTTTCTACCTTTCCTTTCACATCTACCATTCTTCCCACTTTAAAAAGAAAAAACATCCTAATCTCTAATCTCACCATGGAATATTGTCCCAGAGAGTAAAAAAAAAGCAACTTCATCGTGACAAATAAAAAGAAAGACAGTTGACAGTCCTAAATATCAGTGTCTAGGAAGTGTTGTTTCTTTATTAAGGTGCCATCCGTGTCTCAGTTATATTTTTTTCATGGAAAAGGAGCTAACATGTTTCAAATCTACTGATTAATCAGTATTAAATCTGCAAGTGTAAGAAAAATAAGTTAAATGAATAATTTATAAAAGTTAACATAATATAAAATAATATTCTATATTTTCTTCAACACTATTTCCTACTTGTAGATAAAACTATTTCTTCACTATTTTTTCTTAACATGGGCAAAAGTCTTCTGTCCACTGTCACTCCTCACCACTTTTTCCTCATTTATCAATTCATGTTAGATTTTGATCAATTTAATATGATGTGTGTTATATAAGACTTAAAAACAATGACTAATACACCTTTGGCAAGCCACGCCCTAAAGTGGCCAAATACTTTCTCTTCTTTATGCTATTTTTACTGAATCCTTACTCAGTCTAGCAACAAGAAATGTTTATTCATGAACGCATCAACCAGTTGGAAGAAATCTCCATCCATTTTATTATTAAACAACGTATTCCTCATAAAATTGTACTTTTATCATAATAACTATCAATGTTTATATTATACTTATATTGTTTTGGTCAATTGTACACCTATAATATTCGAAAAAAATAAATCTTAAAAAAAATGTTTTAACTCACAACCTGAAGTAATAGAAAGTTAAATGAAAAACATTCAAATATATGTATGTTTTTGTTACAGCAGAGTAGGTTAGAGTGATTTTAAGCATAAAGAAATGTTACAATAGAATAAAATTATGTGGGGGAAAGTAGGATGGAAATATGAGTTCAAAGAGAGAAAGGGAAGAGGTCAAAATAGTAACTTTAAAAAAATTTGCTCATGTCTTTTAAAAATGAGCAATGATTGGTGTTAAAACACTGAAGTATATGTTACATGGGATAGATTAAAGTGAAAAAAGTTTATTTTAAAATGTCTATATTTAAACTGCATCAGAAATTACCACATTTATAACTATTTAAGCTTTGAAAAAATACAGATGTTAACTTATAAATGTGCCAGGGAATAGAAGTGTTTTCGGAATTCTTTTAAGAGTTACGCAAGCCAAAATTATGAAGACGACTTTGTAAAAGTGATAGAATGTGGTGGGGAGTGCCCTGAACATATACAGAAAACTCTTGAAGTCTCTGGCAACTTCCACCTTCCCTGAGGACTCACTAATCCTGTGAATTTGGGCAAGTTACTTAACTCTTCTGGGTTTCCTTATCCTCATCTATTAAGTGGGGATAAGCACACCCGTCTCACAGGTTGTTGGAAGAAGGGAGCTCATCTATGTAATGCAATTAGCACAGTCCTGGCTCACAGAAGCATCTCAGTAAATAATCACTGCTAGTACTTTTACTGGTATTATTGTTATATTTTAACAAGCAGTCTCTAATGGCTCTGGTATCAATTTGCAGTGAATTTGCAGGCACTTAGGAAGGGCAGGCCTGTATCAGTTCTCCATATCCAAATTTCCTTCACTTAGTGGGGGTACAAATGGTCACATTTTGCTTAAGTGCAAATCTGTTTCTTGTTTAAAATTCTTCTGGCCTTTCCTGTAACTGCCTCTCCAGTGCTCTTCCTTCCCCTCCCCAAACATTGGCCCTAGGTCCACTCTAAAGTTTCTCTCTTCACTTTTATCCAGAACTGCTGGTCTCAGCATGACCTTTCTACCCTGTTGACAGCCTTCATCCCTCCCCATGCTCAGTCCTGCACCCCTCCAACACAATTTAGCCTCCCTCCAACTTTGCCCCTTGGGCCAGTGGAGCCCTCATTCCATCTTGAGCAAACTCCTCATTTTTATGGAGTAACTCTGTGCAAAAGTATTCTGAAACTAAAGGTTATGTATCATTATGCATCATGTTTTAATTCATTACATGTTAAAGTTGTCAAAAGACAATGCTGATAAACAGGCTGAGTTTTAAGTCAGCTTCTCAGCAAAAATGTATTATGTCAATCGAACAACAGGAAACCAGTAGAGGCTCTTGTACACTTTATTCACTTTTGGTCACTTTAGTTGTGAGCTATAGCTTACACTCAGTCATGTGATGAAGCAGTAATATCTAGAAATATGGTAAGGGATTGGTAAAGAAGGAGCCTCAAATTTCTGAGAAGTGTAGAAAATATAACAACACACTTCTTTTGCAGCTTTATTAATAATTTATCTGAATAAATTTATATCATATTATTAAGTCCACAAGGACAGCTGCAAAATGTTAACAGAGAAGTAGAGGAGATAGCTGTACCAGAAACATGGGATAAGAGTTTTCTTCCATTAAACAGAAATGTAGGCACCTTCCCTTCATTTGGCAATTTGACATGCCAATCCTTCCTTCTCCAGCCCTTGCCCACTTGAAGCACCTTATTTTATATTTGATACGTACAAATAAATATACATGCTACATATGTAAGTTATGAAGCATAATGATAATGATAAAACCTTTGTGAATTCACCACCTAACTTTAAGTAATAGAGTATTATTTATTCTGTGTTATCTCCCTGTGCCCTACCCAACTTTTCCTATACTTTCCGCCTTATCTCCTGCCATTCTCTATTTGCTTGAGTCAGAAATGATTTATGTAGCCTCATCCAGATGTTTCTACTTATTGTTTTTTTAATCACTTCTCTTGCTCTTTATCTGTTCAAATTTATCCCATTCATCATAGGCCATATCAAATGCTAGCTCTTCCATTACAATCTTCTGTACCACACTCGCTCAGAGCAGTATTCCTTCTGTGTAGCAGTATTCCTTCTGTGTACCTGCTACTTTCCTTCCTGAAACAGTAACTCATGTTAGCTAATCCTTGGGTGCTTTCTGTTCATTCCTTCAGCAACTTACTGAGCACCCACCAGGTGTCGGCGTTGGTTGGTCTGTGTGCATGCGATTAGGCAAGAGCTGTGCGCGCTCCTTAATAGGCATCATCTCCAGCCCCCCTTACGGTCATCCATCCTGTGTGCCAGCCCTAGTGTTATCCGCAGTTTACAAATGAGGACACTGTGGCCTGGAGAAGCTAAGTGACTTGCTGAAAGTCACACTGAGTAAATAAGTGGGGAAACTGAGATTAGCTTCAGAGCCCACGTACTCCTAATGCCAGACTGTTCACCGCCACAGTGACCCGGCTGGCTGAAAATTCACAGCTTAGACTATTAGACACATAGACACATAGCTGTCTTTTGGTCTGAAGATAATTCCTAAGCCTCCTGGGTACAATCTGTTCTTGGTCAGAGTTCTTTTGAGTCTTTCCTTTCTCTGTCCAGGCAGCAGTTTTCTTCCCATTTGGCTAGTGCCGGTCGTTTGTTGAATGACACTGCTTTAAAACGCTCACATTTTCTTTGATCCCTGTGGTCTAAATGGCTGCATTTTACAGACTCAGAAGCATTTAGTGTCAGTTAAGAAAAAAGTTAATAACCTTCAAATCCCTAATTGCCTTTCCCAAATTATTTACATATTTCAGTTACCAACCGAAAAGAGGGCCTTCATTCAAATATGAATAAAGGAAGTGATGTGGCATTTACTCAACGTTTCATTTTTTCTTCTTGGTTCTTTTTACCTCCCAGCTGTTCAGTGTCCTTTCTCTTATGTCCCCACTGTATAGCAGCCTTACCAGTCTTGGCAGAGGAGAGATGTCTATCCCAAGAGGAAAATTGGACTCTCTCCCATCATTTGCTTACAATTCACCCACCTTAAGCTCTGTTTGCAAGGATACTGGCCTTTCCATGCTGAAATGACTGTAAGTGCTAGAGAGCTCATGCATTTTCTCTTTGAGACACATCAGTACATTAAAAATACGTTCCATTTGTAGCTTATTCTGATTATAAGAATAATACGCATTAACTAAAGAAAGTTTGGAAAATTTGGGAAGTATAATTTCCTTCCTCCTTATCTTTCTGTTTTATTTTTACAGAATTAGAATTATATTGTTTATATAGTTTATATATATTTTATACATGAACTATATTTTCTATTTAATATTTTAGTAATAATTTTAAAATAATAAGGTAGAATCCTGTAGGAAAATATTAATAAATTTGGCCATATAAAATTGAAATTCTTTCAATAGAAAAAATGTTACAGATATGTTAAAAAAAGATAAACATCAGAAAAATCTGAAATCTATAATACATAAAAGAACTGTAAACCAAATAAAGAGCTCCCACAAACAGATAAAAGAGATGAACAAACAAATTAAAAACAAAGAATGTAAGCCATCAATTCATAGTAGAACCGCACCCAAACAGCATTGTATGTTTCCAATCTTTAAATCATTTTCAATCAGGCTTTTAAAAAAGGTACATTATTATTTAATTTGTAATTCTTTCATTATTAGTATTAGGTCACTTTTAATATAACATTTACAAAAGGAGTTGTGGTCATGACTGGAATTTCAGAATAAAGGAAGAGAAACTATTTGTCAATGGTAACTTGCAATTGTACCATGTAGGTAGCTAACTGCTTGCCTACTGGTCTGCAAGTTCCTTGATGTCAGGGACCATTTCTTTTTTCTTCAGCATCTGATTTAGAGCATGGGGATAATATACTCCAGCACATATTTTTGGAAGAAAACACAGAAAACTGATGTTATCAAGGCTTTATTATATAAAGTGTGCATTGTCTAAAATTAATTGGTAACGGTGTCACCATGGAAATAGTTGCTGTTTTACTCTTTGTTCAAAGAAATTTAATATTTCAACTTCAGCACATGAGGCATAGGGGTGTGATCAGCAATCCATAGAAATAGGGCACGATCAACATGATGTTGCTTAAGGTTTATCTGGTTAGATTCTTTGCTAAGTCATTATAAGTGACCTGTAAAAGGAGACTTGGGAGTAAGACGATTATGAAATAAGGCAGAGTACAAAAAGAATAGTGGAAAGAGAGGATGACCAGAAATTAATTGAAAAATAGGGGAAAGTTTAGCAAACTAAGCAAAGGAGCTAAAGACAAGGAAGAGCAACTAATGAGTTATACAATTTTGGCATCTATTCTGCTTTAACTCATTCAGTACATTCATGTCTATTTGGGCCCAGATCCTGGGGTAGAAGCCATGTGGGTGGAAACTGACAGAGTGAGTGCCCAACTATGACAGCATTGGCTGACGTGTTCTTATTTCTGTGTCAAAGGTGATGGCATGCTGATGTGCTACCATTATGTTGCAGCTTTCCTAGGAAATTTATGATTAAATTGTAGGATGATTTTTTAGATTTTAGCTAACAAAACATAACTCCTCACTCCTTTAAGTGTGTGCTGTACATAGTGACTTTTTTTTCAAAACAGTTTGAAAGGGGAGAAAAAGAGTAAGTTTATAGTGGAGAAACTTGACAAACTAACTCTACCTCAGCTATATAATCAAGGTTAACATCCAAGGTGGTAAGTCATGTTGATAGTATGAACTCTTGATATGATGTGGTGAAAAGCGTACTTTGCCTTTCTGTTCTTCCTCCTAATCCCAGTCTAAACATGGAGAAAATATCAGACAAATCTCAACTGAGAGACATTCTAAAAATGGTCCAGTACGTCTCAAAACGATCAAGGTCATCAAAAATAAGGAAACATAGTTTCACCATTAGGGGTCAGCAGTCTTGCTGCTGAAAAGGAGGGTTAATTGGGACATTATATTAAAAATCAAATTTTGAAAATCTTAAAAAATAATTTTTTTTAATAAAAAATCAAACCGGGAGTCACTTTTACAAACAGGGAATTGCTAACAATTTCAGAGTTGTGTTAACCTTTTTTGTTATTTAACATGATCTGATCCCAATTTTTATTTGTCAGTAAAAGATGTCTTTAAATATCACAAGTATTATCAGTTATACTTTTCTTTTTCTAGCTGAATTATATTTTCTGGTACTTTATAATTCTAGAAGACAGCACAGATTTTACTTAAACTGGCAATTTAAAAACAAATTCTTTGTAAATAAAGAACAAGTATAAGTTTAATTTTCTCAGAGTAAGTTTTCTGTTAACAATTTTTTTAAAGAAAGAAACTTCTCATACACGTTCTTCCTCTCACTGTACCTCTGGGTCTACTAAAAACACTCCCTAATGAAAACCTGCAGTTTTCTTTTTCATTCTGCAATGTTATGTGGAGAAGCCATTAATCAGACCACTGTTGATTTAGTTGCATGCACTGGCCGTGGTGTAATTTATCACTACAAACCTGTGCTGTGGTCCCCTTTCCTGTTGTTTCCTGGATGTTTCCTTGCCTGTGACAGCATGATGATTGATTTTTTACTTTCTCAAGTGTAAAAGTGGTAGACACATGTTTTTGTTGCCTATGCTTTTGTATTTTATGGACAATATTAAGAATGAACACTAGGCTAACACTAACGTGAAAAAACATTGTTTTGTAAAAATGTTAAGAAAGCAAAAATAATTTGTGATACAATCTCCTAATATATTTCATCATTGTCCTTGAAATTAAAGTCATAATTGGAAAGCTAAATCACCATTTCTGTTCTTCTATTGCTATGTATATGCTTAACATAGAAGGAACATAGAAAACAGATTAATCCCATTGGTTTTATTAATTGGTAATCCCAAATACATATACTTGTGGTACCAATTGGGATACCAATTTTTATCTTATAGGTCTATATTTTAAAATGAATATTCTGGAGCTCATTTTAAATTTAGTAAGAGCTCCTATTGGGACTAAAATTAAAATCAATGGTATTTGATAAAAATGTAATGAATAATGAATTAAAACAATGTCATAAAAGCAGTTAGAAAAATCTCTTAACATTATCTTGCAATAAAAATCAATAATAAGGTTTAAAGGTACATAATAGTATTTTTGGACAATAGAAAGAACATATAGGAAGCTAGCAAAATACAGAAATAATTTTGTTCACCATGTTAAGTTGACAACATGTTGACACTCCATGAAAGCATAGACTTCCAAGATCTCAAGGACTGGAAGGAAATCCCAAGGTCAACCACTGCCTTAACTCAAGCAGGGCTTGAGACATGGCCATCCATTCTTTACTTGAACTCTTCCGGTGAAAAGGCTGGCGACATGCTTATCAACAGTTCTTTTGTCTTGAACATCATAATGGATACAAATTCATTACATTAAATCAAAATCTGTCTCCTTGCAATTTCTATCAGTTTTTCCAGGTTCTGCCTAAAGTGGCTAAATTTTCCAACCACAACACCGTGAGAATCATATGGACTAATGTGTAAATTGCTGGGTAAATTATTTCTCTTGTTCCTTTTTTCTTTCTTTCTTGAAGCACAGCTTTGATTATATCATTCTGCAATACAAACATTTCCAATGGCTGCCCCATTGCCTACGGAATGTAATCCAACTTCTTTGATTTCTACAATTGTTAGTGACCAATATCTATCCCAAACATCTGCATTGTTTTTTTATTGCTATCTTCCTTGAGGCATTGATTTCTTTCTCCCTTGTATGTCAGTTATTTACACATATGTCAGTTCTCTCTTACTCTACTGTGACATCCTTGAAAGTAGGATCTCTGTTTGATAAAATTTTGTACTCCTATTATCTCAATCTTACATGATACATTGTAGCTACTCAATAATAAAAGAATAATTCATGGCCTCAAAAAATGGACATGATCCATATGGCTTTGATCAAAACAGAATACAATAGAACCATCTATTCTCTTGTACTTGACACTGGACTATTATTAATGAAGCTTAAAACTGCTTTTACTATTTTAGCAGCTAAATCATGCTACAAGTTCATTCTGACCTTGCAGTCAACTCTAACTGCCAAATCCTTTCGCATGAATTGCTGCTAATCCTGTATGTGTGAGGTTAATTTTTTTTTTAAGCAGAAATGTAGAACTTCATGTTTCTAGCTCTTAAATTTCTCCTTGTTTTTTCTGACCCATGCTGTCAGCCTGTTGAGAATATTTTGAGTCCTGATTACAACATCTCTCCTATTAACTGTCTTCTAGTTTTGTGTCATCTATAACCTTGATAGTCATGTCTTCACCTTTTTCATCCAAGTGTTAATCAAATGTTGAACACTTGCCTGGCCAAGGATGGAGGTATGGGCACTGTAGCAGACAGACAGATAGCCTTCCAGATGGCAGCAGGCCAGTCTTCAATGTTTGTTTGGTACAGTCAGTCAATCAGATATGACTATGTCTAAGTACTATCACCAAGTTCAAGAATTTTTAACCTTTCATCAAATATCAGGAGAGATTTTATTAAATGCCTTGTAGAAGTCACAGTGTACTATATAATATATTGTAGTTCTTTGAATACCTATTTATTAAAGTCCTTGCAAGTATTGTATTTATTAAACACCTGTTGAGTTTGAGGCACTCTACTAGACATGGCGTAAAGTTTACCTTTTTGAATACTATTAGTTCTAGACATTATTATCCTGATTTCAAAGATGAGAAAACAGAGTCTCAGAATGGTAAAATACTTACCAGTGATTTCACAGCTGTCAGTTGTCAGGACTGCGCTTCCAACCTAAGGTCCAGCTAATGCAATGCCAAGTCTATACTTAACTTTTCTCTTTGTCTTAGTCCTCATACCCAATCCATCAGCAGCAAGTTCTGCCAGCCCCACCTCCAATATCTATATCCCAGATTCAATCTCTCCTTTCATCTCCACATACTATTCTGGTCCTAGAGGACCATCATCTCTTCCCTGGATCCTGCAATAATTTCCATCTGGTCTCTCTGTTTGCATTATTGCCCACTTATAGCCAATTCTCTACAGAACAACCAAAATAATCTTTTAATGCTAAATCAGATTATGTCATTCCTCCACTTAAACATTTCCAATGCCTTTCATTGCATTAGCAAAAATCTTAAACATATTTTTATGAACTATATGTCCCTAAAAAAATTAGCTTCTGATTAACTCTCAACTCATTGCTACATTGCTTTCCATTTCTCATATTGTGGCCGCACTGAGTCTTTTTGACATTTCTTACATATCAAAAAGCTTACTTCTTCATCCTAGAAAGTTTTTCTAGCATATTCTTTTGCTGCTGGTTTTATCTTATATCATGTGCTCAGTTCAAATATCTCTTCTTTAGAGAAGACTTCTCTCATCTCCCTATCTATTTTTCTCCTCCCAGTTGATCTTTGTTATTTTGGTCTGTATTATTTTATTCACTTCTCATGTACTTAGTTAAAATTATTGTATTTATTGATATGTTTTTATAAAAACAGTTTAAAAACAGTTTTAGGTATAAGCTCCATGATGGTAGAGAATTCTACTGTATTTTTTCACTACTATATTCCCCCAAATCTAGCTGATAGTAGACTCTTGGGAAATACTAGTTAAATTAATAAAAATAATTTTCTGATTTCATAAGAAACAAACTAAAAAGTCTTTCTCCTAAAAATATCAAGCATTTTATTAGCCATGTATGTAGCATCTTAGATTAGAAAGAACGGGAAAGAAAAAATGAGTGGGACATAATTAAAAAAAAGAAAAAAGGAAGAGCACATTTTATACCAATGATTCAGGAATACAAATGAAAATAAAACCACATTGAGAAGGAATGTACTTTCACACATCCTGACAGTATTTTTCAATTTCAGGATGTATTATTTCTGGCACACAAATCAGGGAAAATAAATGCAAGTGCAGTGATGGGTAAGAGAAGAAACGCAGACAAAGGGAGGGGGATATTGCTTTATTTCTTATAAGCCAACATTTAAAATCTTCAATAAATTACACAAATTGATCTGTAAAGCTAAGGTTGTATAATAACTTAACAGGCGTTAACATCAGTGACAATAGCTCTCGAGTGTTTTTTCTATTTAAAATAATTTTTAAAACTTTTACACTTAACAAAATCATGTTCTATAACTCCAGGAATTAAGAAGAAAACTATGATTATTGTACATCTAAAAGGCTTAACTATATGTAAATATACATAAATCTTAGACATAATTTTATAGCAAATTATTTATTAAACTTCTACACATTACTTTGTATGTTACTTATACCTAAGAATTTTATGCTGGTAAAGAGAGAGAGAGAGAATACCAAAGTACGAATATTAGGAATGAGAGAATGAACATCATTTAAGTCCTTACAAACATGAAAAGGTTAAAAGGGGAATATTATAACCAAGACTATGATCATAGATTTGACAAATTATATGACATGGGAAATTTTCCATAAAATCTACCAAAGCTCACTCAGATGTGCTCTTCTTTGGTTTTGGCCTTACTTTCTCCTATCACAGAAGGGCTTCCATCATAGGGTGGTAGTGCCAAGTATTTGTTTCTCTTTTTCTTTTTTCCTGAAAGACAGCTTTTTTGTATGGCCATAATACCTCCCCCCAAAAAAAATCCCAGAGAAAAATACTGATTAACTTTTTTTGGTCAGGTACCTAACTTTTGGCAATTACAGTGACAATTACTTCTGGCAATTACAATTACAATTCCTGGGTCACAATATTCACCCCTTTGGCCAGCAGTCTGCATACTGTGATTAGAAGATTCTCAGAGCCACAAGGAGTGGGGCAGGGCATTGCCTCCAGAAAAGGGACAAGTGTCATCAGAGGAAAGGAGGGGGGTGTTTAGCTGGCAAAAATCAATATATGTTCCAAGGAGATCTATAATTAAGGAACTTCAGTGGGAAAGTTTGGGATACTCTACAAAGATCAATTCTGAGCAATATCAGTTTGAAATTAAGTGGTTTGCCAGGGAATCAGACAAGACCATATTTTGTTTCTCTAGTGAATAGAACTGAAAAAGCAAGCTTACTTCCCTCAGGCTAGATAAGGGTGAATCATTAATAAAGTAAAAGTCTTTGCTTTATTTGTCATAATAAATAATTGGGGACAAAACAAAACAAAACAAAAATTAAAAAAAAAACTTACACGGCTCCTGAAAGGGTTATAAAAACATCATTTTAATGATTACAATGTACATAAGTAGAATAATGATTATCATACCACCGTCCCTTGACATTTCTGTCATCTAATGCCTGGGTCACTTGTTGCATTCCTTAGTGATTTTTAGTTCCTGATTCACTGCTACTTTCCCCAGTACTATTACTATTTTAATTATTGGCCATTTCAATAAACATGACAGTAATCCCTTCAATACCTCACATCTTAGATATCTGAGCCAAGATTTAATGGGTGCCAACTACAACATCCCCTGAACATATTTCCTCAATGTCACTTTAAAAAATTCTCCCGGGGGGCTTCCCTGGTGGCGCAGTGGTTGAGAATCTGCCTGCCAATGCAGGGGACACGGGTTCGAGCCCTGGTCTGAGAAGATCCCACATGCCGCGGAGCAACTGGGCCCGTGAGCCACAACTACTGAGCCTGCGCGTCTGGAGCCTGTGCTCTGCAGCAAAAGAGGCCTCGACAGTTAGAGGCCCGCGCACCGCGATGAAGAGTGGCCCCTGCTCGCCGCAACTAGAGAAAGCCCTCACACAGATACGAGGACCCAACACAGCCAAAAATAAATAAATAAATAAATAAATTTAAAAAATTCTCCTGCATCCAGATAAGGGGTCAGCTCTTCTGCTACAGCCCCTTCTGAAAACATCATTGTAGTATCCATCCATGAGATGGCTTTCTGAGTTTCAGAGGTCTCAGAAGTTGTGCTTCTCTAAAGATGTTGAGGCATTGCTAATGTATCAGTAATTAATCGTCCATAACTCCTAACATAAGAAAACCACATGCATTTATGTAGCATGAATAGGTTAGAAGGAATTTTCATAATCTCTTTCCACAAACGATGAAATGGAAGCTTAAAGAGTAAGTGACTTTGTTTAGATCAGCTTTCCTTAATCTCAGCACCATTGACATTTGGGCCCAGATAATTTTTTGTTGTAGGGGGCTTTCCTGTGCCCTGTAGGATGTTTAGCAGGTTCCCTGGCCTCTACCCACTAGTGCCACACCACTTGTGAAAACCAAAACTGTGTTGGTCATTGCTAACATTGCTAAATCGCCCCCAATTGAGAACCACTGGTCTAGAAGCTGGCAGAGCTGTGACCCAAATGATCTTTTAGCTGTTTATTAGTAGAACTTAAATGTATCTTATAAAAATTATTTTCTGAACATGAAATAAATTTGATGCACTTAAACATACAGATACAGAAACTAGGTATTTCTTAGGAACACTCCAGTGAGGGAGGTCTCTGAAAGTGCTCATATAATGCTATGGCCCAAAGTTTCAATAAATTTATTGAAGTCCTGGATCCAAATATGTGTGTGTTTAGACTGAATAAACAATAGAAAGGCACTTTAAAATTATTTAAAGCTTTGTACACTTAGTCCAATGACAAGTTAGATTCTCCCCAAGACTTAAAAAAGAAAAATGTATTTCTTTAGTGAAGTAGAAAAGGAAAGAATCACGAGAGAAAATGCAATGACCGGACCAGTCGGCCCAGCCCAAATAAATATTTCCTCTCCTTTTCTAAAACAAACACAACTCAACCAAAAGTTTATCTTTTCTTCATTTGGAATCCTATTGTGGTGCTCACATCGCACAGAAAATGTGAAATGTTAGTGAACAAGCATGCCTTGGTAGGGGAACATAAGGCATTTATTACAAACGAATTCCAAATAATTAGTGGAGGAGATCATGAAATGTTCAGAGAGGAAAAAAAGGGCTGAATTTCAAACCAGAGGGGGTCTGAGCCATTAATGGGTAATCTGCACGACTTTTGTTAATCCCCTGGGGCTCCTGTTACAGGTGGTTCATATTTCTAAGCAGTGAGGAATGTGAGAGGAATGGAAAATTTCTCCTTAACATTTTCCACTACCAGCCTTAGCATGAAAAACTGTAGAGCAGATCGGGCAGCTGGTTTATTATAACTTCTAATTCAGAGATGAATCACCACCCAGTATGCCTACCACTTGGTACTCACCAGAGATTTTCCTTTCTACATTTCCCTGGTGTAGAATTTCTTTTAGAGAAAGTTTGCAGTTAATTTTTAATATAGACTAGAAAAGTTACTTAGGTTTGAACTGGAGTACTTGAGTCCATGTTCATATTTGTTAGGTCTGAGAAGGAGATTTCATGTTTTAAAAGAAAAAGTTTACATGTATTTTAATATGAAATGGCTCAAACCTCTGCCAATAGTTGCAGTGGAGATGAATTAGAAAGATATGGATTACTTTTCCTATCAATATCATCTGAGTTTTAAAAGTCCTGAAGAAGTATGTAGTGAAATGAGTTTTTAGTTTTATCAAAAAAATTACAAAAAATAATTTAGATGAGGTAGATTGATGAATGCGTGAACACGTACAGAATCAAGAGCTAAAACAAATCAAAACACAAGAGGTGTTTTGCTTGCCCCTGAACTAGGAAAAGAAAAATGTTACATTGGCACTTTCATCTTTCATATTCAAATTATGCTTATATTTATTCCCATGAGCACCAACCACAGTCTCCAATTCTAGTGAAGCTGGTCTTCTTATTTTATGAAAATTCCATGTTTCTTTCTCTGCCAGTGCCATTTTACTTTTCCTTTCCAGAGGCCTCTCACTCTCCCTTCAGCACTTATACAACTTTCCTGATACGAATTAATCAAAAGCTATTTGCTGTCAGTTTCTAAATATATGTAGACCTACAGCTTTGCTCCATTCTCTGGAGATTGAAACGAGGTACAGCCTGGGCTCTAAGCCTGGAATCATTAGAGGAGACCTCAAGGAGCTGAGAGGCAAATAGGACTTTAAAGATATGGGGGGTACTTTAATAGGAAAGGAAGAATATAAACAGCATCGTAGTATCTGTTTTCATGTTGTTTCTCTCCTCCCTTTTTTTTGGTAATATCAATTTCAAACTTTTTAAGTTTTATATTAAAAACTTGGAAAACACAGTCAAATGCTTCCTTAGTGCTGTTAATATATGATCGTGGCAGCAATTTGTGAACTATTATCTCCATCTCCAATCTCTTTTCTTCTAGTGATTCCTTCTCTCCATTGCCACTAAAATTCTCTTGCTGATATGCACATTGTATTACATCACTCCTCTGCCTTAAGGATTTCATTGGCTCTCCTTTCCCTGCAGAATAGAGTCCAAACTCCTTAGCATGTTATGCAATTAAGCTTGTTCACCGTTTGATCCCCACTCACTCTACAGCCTCATTTTCTGCAACTCCCCATCTCTTTTTCTGCACTCAAGGGTCCAGATATTTGCAGGTTCTCAAATACATCCTGATGTTTTACATTCCTCTATAATAATAGCTAATGCAATTCTAAGTACTTTCTGTAGATTATCAAGCAACTCTTTGAAGTAAATACTATTATACGCATTTTGTAGAAGTAAGAGAACTGAGGCACAGAATAATTGAGTAACTCAAAGAAGGTCACTCAGATAGTACGTATCAAGGTAGAGCCAAGATTCAAATCCAGGTACCTTAGTCCTGAAGTTAGTGTTTTTCCTCTTCCTTCCACCCATGTCCTTCTGACACAGTTAAATTTATTCTTTAAGATCTAGCTTCAGTTCCATTGTTTCCTTAAATTTGATTTGACACTCCGCACCCTAGACTAAGTTAATTATTGTCCTCTGGGCCACTACTCTTCTTTAAATATTTTTCAAATATCACAGTTATCTTACCTGTTTTTTTCTTTTTTAACACAGTGTGTAGCACTATGTTTTTACATGATGAATAAATAAATAGCTAAATGAACATTCTTAATTTACTTAATGGTAGGTACATAGCCCTTTGTTGAATTCAAGGCCGTTATAAACCTTCTAGAATATCAGGGTGGCAGAATGATGGGTGATTTTAATTTTAATTTTTTTTTTTTGGCCTATCTGCATGCAATCTCAATTTTTTGGGGAAAAAAATACCATGGACTGCTTAATTTTTTAGATTTTGGGGATCTAAAATAATAATAATAAATCTTTGTGCATATAAAGCATTATCCTGAATTAAGGAAGATGTTTAATGTTTTTAATTAAAAAAAATTTATAACAATCAAGATGTACAGAATATTAAAATGTAAACTAAATACACCAAAGTGTTTTAATTTATTTAACTTAGAACACATGAAATGTTATGTGATGGAAGAGTTATACCTTTATCTTCTACATTAGACCATCCAGTCAACAGTGAACTAAAAGTGCAGCTGAATTTCCCAGGTAATGACAACTTCGTGGCCTTGACTGAGACAGGTACTAACTTTGAATCATGATGCTAACAGCTCCAACAACAGTTCCCTGTTTCATCTTGCCCACTGTGGGTGATTTTAGGATAAATAGTGTCTGGCTTAAAATGTATACAGCTTCATAGCTCAAAGGCAACCCTTTGAACTGCATCCAGAAACACCCTGGTAGCCAGTGCAAGCCGTAGTCCACTGATGTTAATATGATCCATCTGGTTGGGACTCTTAAGCAAGCAAGCTGCTGCTGTATTTTGTAGTAGCTGAAATGATCTAGTAGTTTTCCTGATAACCCCCACCAGATCCTACTCTTGTAATATGCTGGAAAACACACAATTGATGGGTGAGCCAGTTCTGAAGAAAAAGGGGAGTCATAATGTCTATGTAAATCAGTGAAAAAAGATATTCTGGGTTTTTGTTATTACATTGACTTGCAGGTATTACAGGACTTAACATTAAATCATGAGGTGCATGTTAAACATGTGTTTAGGCATCAAAAAGTGGTTCATAGTCTAAGAAAGAAACTGCATTTCCTTCTTGAGCTGAATTTTTGACATTTGGTATTATAAGCAATTTTTTCCAAAGTGTAGTTGGTATTCACCACAGAAATTTAGCTGTGCAGCTTAAATATTATGACGTTTCTAAACTAATAAAAAATAAATTATTACTCTTTTAGTGAATAGGCCCAGAATACTACATGGGTGTTCAGAAATCAATTAAAAGTAAAATGCAACCTATTTTAGGATTCCAGTTCCTTCCGCCAAAAAGAATTTATTTGGGATTGCATAATATATTGTTTCCATATACAAGTGTGTCAAGTTTTTCTAAGTTAAAAAGTGATATTTTTAAATGGGAAATATAAGCAAGCACTTAAAAAATATGCTATTTTTTGTAGAATTTCCTCAAGTGAAATTTCTCCAACTTCTTTCCCCTTCTCTTTACCAAGCTACTAAAGAGAATTAGGAAACTTGTCTGGTGGAGAAGAAGAATTTAATACTGTTCTATGAATTTTTAAACACATGGATATACAAATCAATGCTCAAAATCAAGAAAAGGGCAATGTATCTTTACTGGTTTTCAGAAAGACAGAAAAGATAATGTCTTTTAAAATTTTTATGCTTTTTTTAAGTTACCATATTTTAAAAGAACCATTAAAGAAGAATGAAGGACCTGAGCACAAGGGTGTTTCTCAATTCATTGAGGGGGGTGGGTGGCACCCATAAGAACTGTCAGCCTCTGCTAGAATTTTCTCAAATTCTCCAGGCCTTCATTGTGCTCGCCACCCATCCCGCATCACCTCAGTGATGTGAACAACTGAGGTCTCCTGGGAAATTAGACTAAGAGAAAGAGGTTTCATTCCCCAAAGGCAGGAGGCAAAGGAGAGTTTCTATTATTGGGTGTACCCTGGAGACCAAAGCACCAGTACCTTCTCTTGTTTTCATTCAAATGCTTCTTTAGGCTGAATTTTCCCCCGTACACCAACTCAAAGTCAAATTCCAGTTCTAGGGTTGGATGGAAAATACTCTTAAGTCCCTAGCACTGTATGCAAATAAAGTTCCTAGAGGAATTGGTGTTTCTCGTTCAGCTGGAATCATGTTTACTGGGCAGGAGCCTTTTCCTTCTACTGTGGCTTCTGTCTAGAATGTTATTCCTTTTCTCTTCATCCTAGTAATGTCTGTTTAGTCTTTAAAGCCTCAACTCCATATACCTCCTTTCTGAAACTTTCCCTTACTTTCCAAGGCTTAGTTTACCACTCCCACTGTTGAGTTTGTTTTAACGGTGTGGAAGCTCTAATACCCTGATATAGTTGTCCACCCGTTCTCTTAAAATGTGAGCAGCTGGAAAGCAGGATTGCTCCTTATTCATGTATCTTCAGCACCCATCTGGGTCGTGTAGAAGACTCCTTGATAACTTATTAGATTGTATTTACCTATATGGAATAAATGTGCTATCCCTCCATGCTCATGTGTGTTTATGTACAAATTCTCATGGGTTTTTCACTGTTTTTTCACAACTGGAAAATCTTGAAGAAGAATGAACATTCGTAGCATTAGCAGTATGGTTCCACTGTGTAGTGTTCAGTTGACAAACTTGACCTTAGCACTATGTTGTGTCATTTTTTTTTTAGCACATACGTTTCACAGCATATTTCATATAGAGTGTATATTGGTGTTGTTCTAAATGCTGAGATCATTAAAATGGTTTCAAGGCAATACTTAACAGTATAGCTCAGGTATGGTCAAGTGACTTTTGTCCCAGTAAACCCCAGAAACAGTTAACAGAATCTTGCTCTTTCGCTAGTCTGTTGTCTAAGAACTCTAGCAACTTTGACCAAAGCATCAGATACCATTTTAATCCCACCTGAGGGTCTCTTGGCCACTGTTTCCTCCCCAGGTAATATTATGGTGACTAACTCTGTGTGGGCTCCAGTCAACTTCTGGTTTACCTGTGGCTGTTACTGTGAGGTGCTGCAGACATGCTCAGGGTCAGGGCATGTGCAACTTGGAAGTCCAGGGGAGTTACTGGCTTATGGGGCCACTGACCTTTGGCCAGTGAGAGAGAGGAGATTTTGAAAAAATTTGCTTCTTTTCTTCCCCCTGGAAGGACGGTCCTATGATGCAACTGTTCATATGATCTTTCTGAAGGCAATTCTATAAGATCAAACAATTAGTGCTGTTTGACATCAAGCAGTGGCCAGCTAGGTCATGCATGCTTTATATTTGTTCTCTCCTTCCCTGCCTCACTCCTTGTTTTCTGCATTCATTCCTGCTTCCCTGGGAAGCCTCCCCAATGAAGTAGTAACACATAATATTTTGCATCAGACTATTTTTTCCTACATAATCGAGGCTAAAATAGTGGATCATATTTAGTAAACACTTACTGGGAACTAGACAGTGTGTTGAGTGCTTTAAGGGATACAACATGGATAAGGCACAAAGTCTCCCCTTAAGGAAAAAATAATCAGGTGGTAAAGTAGCACAGCTTGACATAGATACATAAAAAAATCATAAGACTGTTGTAATTGCCTGTAGGGTTCCAAGGAGAAAGAAAATGATCACAAGAAATCCAACGAACTACTCAGTGTCATCTAGGTCTTAATAAAGACTTCCTAAATCTTCATTTCTTTTCCTCCTCTCCTGAGACCCGTGCATTTTAATCCAGATACCTGAAGGTAGAAGGGCCTTTTTCTTTCCCTAACAACGAAAGAGAAGTTTACATAGAGACAGAGAGCAAGGAAGTCTGTCTCCAAGCCTTAGAATTTTGGTGTTTTCCCAGCAAGGATACTCAGTGTGAATAATAATCTGCTCAGGTTGGAATTGTCCTCCATGAATACCTGGTCTGTAATGACATCAGCACCCTAGTGTCACCTTAGCAAATACTGATTGACCACTAAGGCTTCCCCACAGAGCCAGGGAAGCCTTGGGATTGTACCCAGGGAAACACTGTCTGCTCGTTATTTCAGCCCCAGGTTGGTCACTGTCTCAATTTTTCACTTGCACTGAGATTGGTAAGAAGAGCCATATTGTCAGCTGGAGAAAAGGAAAATACCCAATAACAAACAGAAATATATTGCACATTCTTCATAGATAAGGAGTTGTGTAAACACAGAAAGAAAGTAAAAGAAGGTAAGATTTGGTCCTACCCTCAAATGGCTTTTCCTTTACTTTCCAGGTACATCTCAACACTTTTATATAGAAATTCATTTTTGTGTTGCTGCTCTTTTTTACTATTTAGCTGCAGGCTGCTTTCCTACCATGAGCCTAAGCTGTTCTTTTCAAGTAGTGTGTTTCACAGTGTGATTTCTCCTCCCTTTGTTACGAAAAAAAGCACAGGGGTTTCTAGCTCAGAGTCATGCAGTGATAATGCAGGCAGGTTTTGCCCAGAAAAGCCCTGCATTAGGTTAATACCACCTTCCCTAAAGAGTAAAATCTTTAGGCAAGCTTAAGATTGAGAGGGAGAGGTGTAGGGAAGGGGCTATACTATAATTTTATTCAATCTATCCTGGATTTCACATGAGTGAAACTTAAAGGGAATGGTGAAATCAGAAAGAATATAAATCTAAGGCTTTTATTTATTAAATATGAAAGAGACAAAGTATCCTGTTTAAAGACAAATGGCTTTAGCTGACAGTTCTTCCAAATATCCAAACTAAAATATGAAAAAAATCACTCTTCTGGTTTGTCGCCCTCTCTTGATATAGGATCCCTTTACCCCTCTCCTCCCTAATTTGCTGGAACACACTCCATTGGCTGTTGCAACCCTGGGATATTAGAGGATCAAGGATGCAGGTGGAAGAGAGAACTCACCTTCCCGGGGCGTCATATGATTAATGCGATGAAATGTTACCATGACAGCCCATAACACATCTATTTATGGGGTTGGACTTGTCCTTAAATATTTAAACATTTTTATTTAGAGCACTGAAAGGTTTATGACTGGAAATGATTAACAACATCTAGGCCCCTGTATCTGCACCTAGAGGAACAAGAACAGGCTTTTTTTGATGTCACTGTTAAAATATCCTCTGTGTCTCCTCAGTGGGAGCTGCAAACACTATGTCCCAGGTCTGATGCAGAGATAAGAAAGAGATACCCTGCCTGGTCCTGTCTCAAGGAGGAATTGACATGATTCATGATGGGTTAGTGAGCAAGGGGGATCCTTCACTTCAGTAATGTGCTTGTAGCCCTGGGTCCTAAGGAAATTGTCCTTAACTAGCAGCTAAGCTGTTCAATTTAGACTTGGTCTAGAAAAAGGAGGAGGAGGGTAACGATGATGATGATTCAGAGGAGGAGGTAAAGGAGGAGGATTCTAGAAATCAGTGATGTGCGACAGGGACAGCTCTGTGCTTCTCAGGATGACTTCCCCTCCTCTGCTCCTGGTGACTGTCAAGGTAAGCATCTTAGAGTTATGCTTCCATTAGAAGGTAGGCAGGTATAGTGCAAAGACCCAACCTTGGAGCCTGGAGTACCTCCAAATCCCCTGCCATTGCCTCCAGACTAGTTGATTAAAGCAAGTTCCTTCATGTTCTTGAACCTCAGTTTTTGACCCAAACTTTACAGAATCATTGAGATATCAAATGCTATATTACTTATAAAAATGATTCACACACAATCCAAAAAGCATTGACTACATGCAATTATAATACTAACTTTAGGAAGGATTCACATAGATGACTTCAATGCATTTGATAAAAGTACTTTGAGGTTATCTCTTGACCCCCCAGAAAAATGCAAAAACATTGCCCTTCTGTGATTTGTGACCTAAGAGTCTTGGGGGCATTGCACAAGATAAAGAATAATTCTCCTTCCTGCGAGATTGGGCCCTTAAGGTTAGAAAAACAAAGACACTTCTAAATTGCAGCTGATAGGTGCTGAGAAGAGAAACTAATCCCATTTTAGATTTATAGTCCTGTTATAACAATATTATGACTGAAATACCAAAAATTTTAACATGAATTGTTTATGCTTTTGAAATTCTTAATGATCTTTCCTGTGTAAAATGGAAAGGCTGTCAGCTCAGAGAAAAATAACAAAATGTCCAAATAGGAAAGTGTGAAATATTTTGTGCAGGTGCAGGGTTCATGATGCTTCCTGTCATTCATCCAAATATTTCTCACTGAGAGATCCTCAGTGAATAATAGATGTCAGTGAAGAATGGTAGATGACAGTCATAGCTTCCTCACTTCACCCTGGATCAGGAGGAAGTCGAGTCTCCGTTATGGAAAGTTTACAGATTAAGAAAATAGTATAGGAGATGTTTAAAAGGTAAAACTGACTCTTCTTTCCTCCAGACCTTCACCAAGACTCAGAGATATCCATGTAATCCCAAAGTCTTAATATTTTTGTATTCAAATGGTTTTAAAATGTTATCAATAATCTCATTTCCTATTGATGATGCTTTCCTGAAGACGTCCTAAGAATATCAACTAAACTCTTTTCTTGAGAGTTTTCTCTTGCCTTAGAAAACTTAGTCTGACCCATTGTAGGCCACACCAGTCACCCCCTCTATGGTGAGGGGTGAGGGAGCACCACAAACACGGAAGGTCTGTTCTGTGGGTGTGGACTGGGTGGTGAGAGCAAGCTGGTCTCATCTGTCTTTGTATCTTCCCTCAGTCTTTTCAGAATCCTTCTCCCATAACTCCCAAACCCAGTGGCCACATTATTCTGGCTGCCCACTCCCTCTTGCCCCTTCTGTCTTCACTCTCTGTCTCCCCACTACCCTGTCCATTGACCTGGGCTCTGCACTCGCATTTGATTGTTATTTATACTGCCTTCCACCCTTGTGGGCTCTCCCACTCAGTAAACTGAAAAGCCAATAATTGCTTTTTGTCAATTATTGAAAAAAGTTTTTTACCATTGGACAAGGGAAGTATTAGGAGAAAACTCCATAATGTGTAGCAAATCTTGTTTGGAAGAACTGCAGGCAATTTGAGAGTTTAAGGATGGTATTAATTTGAGTCTTTGAAATGACACTGCTTGGGTGACCATGGAAGGCAGGAAGGGCTGCCAGAGCAAGGAACTGGAGATGGGGAATGCATGTTGGCTGTTGGATTGTGCATGTTCTGGCCTGTGCCACTCAGGGCAGTTTTAAAGGAAACTTTCCTTGGTGTGGGAAAGTCTATAAATGAGGAAGGAAAAAAAAACAGATTTCATTTGGAATTTAATTTTCTGTTTGTAGTCCTAGCTCACACATGATGTGAGAAGTAGTGCCTGATACAAAGAACTCCTACCCAGAGGCCAGGTGCTTTTAGAAACCAGCCCTCCAGAGGACTGGCTACATTGGCAGTTCTCAAAGGTGGTACCAAGCCAGCAGCATCGGCATCACAGGGGGACTTCAGAGAGATGCGGATTCTTGGGCCTCACCTCAGACTGCCTGAATCAGAAACTCTGGGGATGGGGCCCAGCAATCTATGTTCTGACAAGACCTCCAGGTTAGTATGGTACATGCTAAAGTTTGAGAACCACTGGTGGAGAGGTACAGCCTTGCACTTTGTGTAAGAAGATATGATGAAAATCACAGCTGCACCACAATTCATACCCCTAATCGTTTTAGAAAGATTCTAAGGTGGCTATCCTCACTTTCAACTACCTGTGTGACCTGAGGCGCCTTAGGTAACTATGTAAATCTCTTTAATTTGATGTCATGAAATAGAACGCATGACATCAAATTGAGAGTTGTAAGGAAATGGGCAGTAGTATATCTGAAAAGTAAAGGAAATGTGAGATAATATGTGTGAAAGACTATTTGAAACTATAAAGCAATATGAAAATATGGGATAAATAAAGACCTTCCGTCTCTTTCTTTCTCCTTCTTTCCTTCTCCCTCTCTTGTCTTCTTCTTCTCTCTGTCTCCCTTCCTTTCTCCTTCTTTCCATTCCATCTTTCCTTTTTCCCTTTCTTCCTTACCTCTGTGTTTTTGCTATACATGTGTGTTACTGATAGTTCCTTGGTTTTAAATTAATCCTAAATGCTTGAAGTATTGAATTAATATACACCCTGTTAATCACTGTATTTGTGAAAAACATCAAAATGCTTTATTCAGTCCTCAAAAATATTTTTATTCATCTTAGCCCTTACCAAAGAAAAAAAATTTTGATGAGCCTGAGTATAAATGAATCAGAACTATTTGGATTAAATTCCCCTATTATCTTTTAAACAAAACATGGTTTTTAAATTATGGAAAAAATTCCTTGGGAAAATGAATTTCAGATTTGGGAAAAAATGTTGGATGTTCCAGTCCCAAACAGTTCTGAGTTTATATCACTGCTAATGTAAAATATTTAGTGCTTTATTGATACAAATAATATGAGTGAATATCCATAAACTGCTTCATTTTGTTTATGAAAAAGGCAATGCCTGTTTGATACCTTAAGACCCACTGTTATGTACAACCTAAAAGGAATAGACTAAACAATAATAAATGAATCCCCAAAATAATTTTTAACTGTATAAATAAATAAAGTGCTACAATTTGACAATTAGTATCTTATTTGACGTGTCTTTCTTTTCTTTCAGAAAGGCACTGTAATATAATGAAAAGAATATGTGGTTTGGAATTTAAAAGGCCTGCATGTGAATGTGGCCACGTTTGTGGGCAACTAGCTTGTGGGCAAGTTATTTAACCTTGATGGTCACCACTTTTCTCATAAATAATAAGAATGGTAATATGATTCTATAAAACTGTGAATTACTGTGGCAGCTGCATATTAATTTATGATTTTCTTTTATGTTTGATAAAATTCAATCCTCCTGATAAATGGAATAGACATAGGTTCAGATGAAGCCCCAATACATGTCAGGACAGGGGAGTCACACATATGAAATACTGTTCTTATGTAGTATTGCTAAGTATTTCTATAGATTTGTTTTGATTCCTAGAAAATACCAAAAATGCTGATAGAGAAATGAAAATACTGATGAGAAAATTGGCATTTTGTTCTTTAAATGTCAAGAAATTTACTTCTCTGAATAAAGAAATTATTCAGTAGAATACATATGCCATGCATGTACATTTCATGAATAAACCAGAAATGACCCATTGGAATATTGCTTGCCTAGCTAGATTATACTTTAAATTATAGCATATATAGGAAAGAAAGAATTCAGTTTCAAAAATATATAAAGCAATTAAATCAGTTATAAGTAATGTCATCAAATTATATTGATGTTGAATGCCCCACTGAACTGAGTTAAGGAGCTGTATCCAGTCATATGAAAGAGATTTTCATTTAAATTACTGAGTTGTTCTTACCATGGCAAAGAAATCTTGCTCATGGTTTAATTGGCTCAATTCTTACTTGAGAAATGGAGGTACAAGTCTCTAATCCTGTTTATCCTTAGCCTACCATTAAATTCTCACTCCCCTGCCTCGTCTTCCTGTGCTTTCTGCCTCTTGTCTTCTTCTCTACTGTCTCTACCACTTGAAATCCTCTTGAAAGACTTCTCCAAGAAACTCTTTCCTATGATTCCCTCACCCCCTTAAATTGAGCAGAATCCCTCTGACCTTTAATTCCCCATGAACTTCATAAATTATGCTTTACTCTTATTTTGTTTTGTAACTACTTATGCCTGGCACCCTGTGACCCCTCTGGGGAATCTTTCCTTGGTATCATCTTCTGTACCTAGAACAGAATTCTAGATACCGAGCCAAGCACAGTACCTGCCACGTAAAAGCATGCAGAGTTAAATTGTTCTAGTGGAGCTGGGATGTGTTATGGGCAGTATGACATGAGTTGGGATAATTTTTAGAGCAAGAGCCAGATTCAGCTCACATGTTTGACTGAGTAAGCCATTTTGGCTATAAAGATATAGCCACACATGCAAACAATTTGCTTCATCACAGATCTATTTCATTTGTCCCATGTATACTTATGCAAAACCTACGCACTTCCTTCCCAGTTTTGTTTTTTTTAGAGTTAGGGCCAAATATACACTGGCCTGGGAAATATATCATTCATGTGATCTTTTTTTTTCTGGAATGGACATACTGACACTGATACATTAAAAAGAAGGTAACTGATAAGATCCAAACCATGAAACATGGTGTTTTTAAAATTTCTAAATAGAGCAGTACCACTTTTAAAATGCATACCCTTATCATTAGTTTAATGTTTTTATTCCTATACTTATGAGACAATCCTAGAATGCAATGCTTAATTAATGCAATAGTCTAATATCTTTTTCACAATAGGTGTTATTTCATTATAACATAGACATGAAATATTTTGAAAAATAGTGGTCTTACAACCTGGGTATGAGGGGTGCTTGTTGCTATTACGTTGGTCATTGTTTCCCTTGCTTCCCTATTTCCTTCTTTCTTTCCTTCCTTCCTTCCTTCATTCCTTCCTTCCTCTCTTCCCTTCCCACCTTCCCTTCTTTTCTTTCTTTTTAAAGAGAAACTAAATATTGAGTTCTTACCAAAAATTAATTATTTGCTTTCCCTTTCTTTATAAATTTATATGTAACTATAATTAAGAATATTTCAGAAGGTGGGGACCCACCTGGAATCACCTCCACACTGCTCTCGAGCTTCCTCTGGTGGTAACAACCTGAGCCAGTGCCTTGGCGGGGGCAGAGAGCAACCATAGCAGCAGAGCCTCCTGGAGTGGGCTGCAGCACACCACCCCATGCGAAAGCCATGTGGCTGACAGGGACTTGGTGCTCCAGCCTCGTGTCAGGCCTGAGCCTCTGAGGTGGGAGAGCTGAGTTAGGGATATTGGTCCACCAGAGACTTTCAGGCCACACATAATGTCAATCGGAAAGACATCTCCCAGATATCTCGGTCTCAACGCTAAGACCCAACAGCTGATCTTTCAGCAGAAGCTCTGCAAGCCAAAAGAGAGTGGCAGGACATATTTAAAGTGATCTAAGGGAAAACCTACAACCAAGATTACTCTACCCAGCAAGGATATCATTCAGATTTGATGGAGAAATTAAAACCTTTGTAGACAAGCAAAAGCTAAGAGAATTCAGCACCACCAAAACAGCTTTACAACAAATGCTAAAGGAACTTCTCTAGGCAGGAAACACAAGAGAAGGAAAGGACCTACAATAACAAACCCAAAACAATTAAGAAAATGGGAATAGGAACATACATGTTGATAATTACCTTAAATGTAAATGGATTAAATGCTCCAACCTAAAGACATAGACTAGCTGAATGGATACAAAAACAAGACCCATATATATGCTGTCTACAAGAGACCCACTTCAGACCTAGGGGCACATACAGACTGAAAGTGAGGGGATGGAAAAAGATATTCCATGCAAATAGAAATCAAAAGAAAGCTGGAGTAGCAATTCTCATATCAGACAAAATAGACTTTAAAACAAAGACTATTACAAGAGACAAAGAAGGACACTACATAGTTATCAAGGGATCAATCCAAGAAGAAGATATTACAATAGTAAATATTTATGCACCCAACGTAGGAGCACCTCAATACATAAGGAAGATGAGAACAGCCATAAAAGGGGAAATTGACAGTAACACACTCAGAATAGTGGACTTTCACACCCCACTTTCACCAATAGACAGATCATCCAAAATGAAAATAAATAAGGAAACACAAGCTTTAAATAACACATTAAAGAAGATGGACTTAATTGATATTTATAGGACATTCCATCCAAAAACAACAGAATACACTTTCTTCTCAAGTGCTCATGGAGCATTCTCCAGGATAGATCATATCTTGGGTCACAAATCAAGCCTTGGTAAATTTAAGAAAATTGAAATCATATCATGTATCTTTTCCGACCACAACGCTACGAGGCTAGATATCAATTACAGGAAAAAATCTGTAAAAAATACCAAATCATGGAGGTTAAACAATACACTATGTAATAACCAAGAGATCACTGAAGGAATCAAAGAGGAAATCAAAAAATACCTAGAAACAAATGACAATGATGAAAACATGATGACCCAAAGCCTATGGGATGCAGCAAAAGCAGTTGTAAGAGGGAAGGTTATAGCAATACAATCCTACCTCAAGAAACACAGAAAACCTCAAATAAACAACCTAAACTTATACCTAAAGCAATTAGAGAAAGAAGAACAAAAGAACCCCAAAGTTAGCAAAAGGAAAGAAATCATAAAAATCAGATCAGAAATAAATGAAAAAGAAATGAAGAGAACAATAGCAAAGATCAATAAAAAAAACTAAAAGCTGGTTCTTTGAGAAGATAAATAAAATTGATAGACCATTAGCCAGACTCATCAAGAAAGAAAGGCAGAAGACTCAAGTCAACAGAATTAGAAATGAAAAAGGAGAAGTAACAACTGATACCAGAGAAATAAAAAGGATCATGAGAGATTACTACAAGCAACTGTATGCCAATAAAATGGACAACCAGGAAGAAGTGGACAGATTCTTAGAAAAGCACAACCTTCCTAGGAAGAAGTACAAAATATAAACAGACCAGTCACAAGCACTGAAATTAAGACTGTGATTAAAAATCTTTCAACAAACAAAAGCACATCACCAGATGGCTTCACAGGCGAATTCTAGCAAATATTTAGAGAAGAGCTAACACCTATCCTTCTCAAGCTCTTCCAAGATATAACAGAGGGAGGAACACTCCCAAACTCATTCTATGAAGCCACCATCACCCTGATACCAAAACCAGGCAAAGATGTCACAAAGAAAGAAAATTACAGGCCAATATCGCAGATGAATATAGATGGAAGAATCCTCAACAAAACACTAGCAAACAGAATCCAATAGCACATTAAAAGTATCATACACCATGATCAAGTGGGGTTTATCCCAGGAATGCAAGGATTCTTCAATATACGCAAATCAATCAATGTGATAAACCATATTAACAAATTGAAGGAGAAAAACCATATGATCATTTCAACAGATGCAGAAAATGTTTTTGACAAAATTCAACACTCATTTATGATAAAAACCTTCCAGAAAGTAAGCATAGAGGGAACTTACTGCAACATAATAAAGGCTATATATGACAAACCCACAGCCAGCATCATTCTCAATGGTGAAAAACTGAAACCATTTCCTCTAAGATCAGGAGCACGAGGTTGTCCACAGTCACCACTATTATTCAGCATAGTTTTGGAAGTTTTGGTCACAGCAATCAGAGAAGAAAAAGAAATAAAGGAAATCCAAATTGGAAAAGAAGTAGTAAAGCTGTCATTGTTTGCAGATGACATGATACTATGCATAGAGAATCCTAAGATGCTACTGGAAAACTACTAATGCTAATCAATGTATTTGGTAAAGTAGCAGGATACAAAATTAATGCACAGAAATCTCTTGCATTCCCATACACTAATGATGAAAAGTCTGAAAAAGAAATTAAGGAAACACTCCCGTTTACCATTGCAACAAAAAGAATAAAATACCTAGGAATAAACCTACCTAAGGAGACAAAAGACCTGTATGCAGAAAACTCTAAGACGCTGATGAAAGAAATTAAAGATGATACAAACAGATGGAGAGATATACCATGTTCTTAGATTAGAATAATCAACATTGTGTAAATGACTGTACCACCCAAAGCAATCTTCACATTCAATGCAATCCCTATCAAACTACTAATGGCATTTTGCACAGAACTGCAACAAAAAATTTCACAATTTGTATGGAAACACAAAAGACCCCGAAAAGCCAAAGCAATCTTGAGAAAGAAAAACAGAGCTGGAGGAATCAGGCTCCCTGACTTCAGACTATACTACAAAGCTACAGTAATCTAGATTGTATGGTACTGGCACAAAAACAGAAATATAGATCAATGATACAGGATAGAAAGCCCAGAAATAAACTCACACACATATGGTTACCTTATTTTTGATAAAGGAGGCAAGAATATACAATGGAGGAAAGACAGCCTCTTCAATTAGTGGTTTTGGGAAAACTGGACAGCTACATGTAAAAGAATGAAATTAGAACACTCCCTAACACCATACACAAAAATAAACTCAAAATGGATTAACGACCTAAATGTAAGGCCAGACACTATAAAACTCTTAGAGGAAGACATATGCACAACACTCTATGACATAAATCACAACAATATCCTTTTTGACTCACCTCCTAGAGAAATGGAAATAAAAACAAAAATAAACAAATGGGACCTAATGAAACTTAAAAGCTTTTGCACAGCAAAGGAAACCATAAACAAGACCAAAAGACAACCCTCAGAATGGGAGAAAATATGTGCAAACAAAGCAACTGACAAAGGATTAATCTCCAAAATTTATAAGTAGCTCATGCAGCTCAATATCAAAAAAAACAAACAACCCAATCCAAAAATGGGCAGACGACCTAAATAGACATTTCTCCAAATAAGATATACAGATCGTCAATAAGCACATGAAAGGATGCTCAACATCACTAATCATTAGAGAAATGCAAATCAAAACTACAATGTGGTATCACCTCACACCACTCAGAATGGCCATCATCAAAAAATCTACAAACAATAAATGCTGGAGAGGGTGTGGAGAAAAGGGAAGCCTCCTGCACTTTTGTTGGGAATGTAAATTTATTCAGCCACTATGCAGAACAGTATGGAGGTTCTTTAAAAAAGTAAAAATAGAACTACCATACAACCCAGGAATCCCACTACTGGGCTGTACCCTGAGAAAACCATAATTCAAAAAGAGTCATGTATCACAAAGTTCATTGCAGCACTTTTTACAATAGCCAGGACATGGAAGCAACCTAAGTGTCCATCGACAGATGAATGGATAAAGAAGAAGTGGCACATATATACAAAGGACTATTACTCAGCCATAAAAAAATCGAAATTGAGTTATTTGTAGTGTGGTGGATAGACATAGAGTCTTTCATACAGAGTGAAGTAAGTCAGAAAGAGAAAAATACCGTATGCTAACACATATATATCGAATATAAAAAAAAAAGTGGTTCTGAAGAACCTAGGGGCAGGAGAGGAATAAACACACAGTCATAGAGAATGGACTTTAGGACAAGGGGAGGGGGAAGGCTAAGCTGAGATGAAGTGAGAGAGTGGCATTGACATATATCCACTACCAAATGTAAAATAGATAGCTAGTGGGAAGCAGGCACATAGCACAGGTAGATCAGTTTGGTGCTTTGTGAACACCTAGAGGCGTGGGTTAGGGAGGGTGGGAGGGAGATGCAAGAGGGAGGGGATATGGTGATATATGTATACGTACAGCTGATTCACTTTGTTATACAGCAGAAACTAACACAACATTGTAAAGCAATAATACTCCAATACAGATGTTAAAAAAATTAAAAAATAAAAGAATATTTTAGAATAACAATATAAAATATTATTAAGATAGAATTATCAAAACCAAAAAAAGTGGTCTTCACAGAGCAAATTGTTGATTATTTTTCAAGCTGTTGATTTGAATCAAATCCATTCATCATCTGAATAACTTTTAGTTGCTTTTAACCATGAAAGTCTGAATAAAATTCTCAGCTTATTTACATTTAGCTAAATTACACTTAGCTAATAAAATTTTTAGGCTATGAATTCCTCAAAACATCATAAAAGAAAGTCTCAAATCTGATGCAAGTATGTAGTTAAGTGATATTACCTAAATACTTATGAATGCAACTAAAGAGGAAAGAAAAAAAACTTCAAAAAATGTTCTTGTTTTGTATCTAAATCATAATTTGATTTTCTATATCTATTTGACTTCAAAGTTATGAGACTAATGAAAGTAGGCACACATTAAACATGATTCTTATGCTGTGGTCCTTGCTCAGGTGTGTTTCATTTCCTCTACCAGACCTGCTTCCAGTGTTTCTGGGGGCGGCAGGGTCTGGTGAGAATGAGCAGGGTCTAGAAGAAAAATGGGCAGAGTTGCCCAAAGAACAAAAGGGCAAGAGAAAGAAATTAATATAAGTCATGTTGTTTATTATTTGTATAGCAGAGTTTACAGATTTATTTTTGTTTTGCTTTTCTCCAAAATTATAGGAAATATTTCAATAGCCGTTGAATATATTTAATCAGTTCTGCAAAGGAAAAGCTAGATTCATGGCAGAGAAAGAAGCTGATCTTTTATACAGTTTCATAAAATACATCACAAAAGAAGATGAATAGGAAATTATTTTCAAGTATGAATTGAATTTACCAAACAAAAATTACCAGAACACTGTCTTTAAAAATCGTTTTCCTTTTTATTTTTAAAATTTTTCTTCCAATTTTTCGTTCTTGCTTATCCTGAAGGCATTACAATAATTAACTACAGAAAGATACTGTAGGGTTTCAGATGAGATGCTCTTTTTAAAAGGTCTAACATAGAGAAAATTCTCTGAGCAGTAAATGGGAGCGTTGTGGCCCTGATTTTTCACGTTACTAAAGTATGGTTTGTTGTTGAGAGATTTACAAGAGTGAACAAGAGATCAAAGATTTCTTCTGAATGTCTGAGGTTCAGTAAACACCAAATTATTACTTTCCAAATTTCTAATTTTTAAAAAAGCCCTTAAGATTAGAAAGTGAAATTTAATCTATGTTTGAATTATTGTCATTTGTGTCAGCAAAACATTATTTTGCAAACTAGTTCATGTTCTTGAAGCAATTTCAGTTGTAGTATGGGAAAAGAAGAAAGGATGGAAGGAGAGGCTTAACACTGAAAATTTAAAATAATGTTTAACAGTAGTTTAACAAATGAAAACCAAAAAACAATAATTTGATACTATTCTTAATGCAACGCCTTTATTAAATAAATGCAAATAATGTTAGTTACATTTCACACTACTTTATTTCACAAAGTATAAATGTATCATCTAAGAAAACCGATTAAAATAGGTTCTCTTTCCTTCTGTAAATTGATGATAAAAGGCTAAATATTTAGAATAATATCAAGGAATCAGTTTTTATGTGTTCCTTGATTACTGTTTTGAGTCATTGATAAAGACATATTGTCTTGGAGTAATAAACTTTAATTTTGGTAAATTTGAGATACATTGATGACTCTGTCACTCATCTTTATTTAGCAGTTGAACAGCAATGTCTGTGCATCTAACAACTGCAGAGATGTGATATTGGATTACCAATATGTGAGGTTGTGTTTTTACACTGGTGCCCAATCAGGAGCATCACTTTCACCACCCAGTTTTTCTCAAACTTTATTGAAACCAAACAAGACTACAATTAAAAGCATTCATGCTGTTCAATGAATCAGTGCTTCATTTAAATTAATACTGGTGTTGGACAACTTCATCTACCGTGCTCTGCTTTGTAACTGTTCTCGTTACATAATGTAACTATACACACACACACACACACACACACACACACACACACACATATATGTATGTATATAGTATACCTCTCTATTCCCATTCACACATAAACATTGTTTTTCTTAATGAGCAAAGATTTTTCTTTTCTTTTATTGACAGGAAGACTGGACAGTTCTTTTGGACTAGCTATGCTTCCAAAATGCCACTGCCCTTTTGGAAATACAGTGCACAAATTAAACATAAACATTTCATCCATTTGTGATCTTCGTATTTTCACATCTTATTTCTTGGATTGTTACCTGAACTGCTACCTAATTTGATTCACTCTAGGTATAAATCTTAGAATTATTAATTTTCAAAGACCACAGTGAGAGTCAACTGCAGAGCTGGGATTACAGCTATGGCATTTCTTATCTCCTCTCAGATTGCATTATCTTCCAAATAAATTAACAAAAATGAAAGAAAACAGTTTTGTGAAAGGTCAGACTAAAACCAATAAAAGCCAGGAAATGCCAGTTACATTTCAGTGGATAATGTGGTACATGTGTCATATAACTCATAATATTTCCAGAAGACACTTTCCACAGGATGAGCTGCAGGTTTCATTCAAAATTTTAGACTTTGTCTGAATATGATACTTGCAATTTAATACTTAAGTATTAGGAATTCAAAGAGGTATATCAAGGTCCCAGGTTAGGGTAAGTAGAATCTGGATTATAATAATATTATAGTCTGCTAATGAAGTATTTATGTGCTAGGAAAATAGCAGCATCTCATCGCAAGGAGGAAATAAGCAAATCCCGGCAAGAGGGACATTTCCTCTATCCATCTATCAAGAGCTTGTTAATAATGCTGGTGCCTTAGTGTTAATAACAGCAACTACCTTTTGTTGAGCACATGCAGGCACTGTTACATACATTTTATGTTCTCTAATTCTGACAAAAGCATAGTGAGGTAGTTACTATTATGTCTACTTTATAGCTGAGTAAACATGAGAACTAAATGGGTTACATTATTTGCCCAAGGCAAACACCTATTAACACTTGAATACAGCTGTGTTTAGGCCAAAAGATACTTTACCATGACATAGTTTAAGAACTCAAGTTTTAGAGGCAGACTGGCCTCGTTGTTTATTTATTGAGTTGATTAACCTCTCTGTGTCGAGTTTTTCTTTTAACAAGTGGAGGTGTTGATAATGCCTGCTTCACTGATTATCAACCCTTGAATCAAAGTTGAAATCAAAGGGGAACTTTTAAACAAAAGCGATGTTTGGGACCCATTCTTTTGTCAACTGAACAAGAATATCTTGTTTAAAAAATTCTCAGGTAATTCCAAGGTTTAGAACAAATTAGGAACACTTGATATGCCTTACTGGTTTGTTAAGACTATTAAGATTTATATATTCGAAACACTTATTATAGTGCCTGTCACCTAGTAGCCACCCAACAGAAATTTGCTATTGATTTTTATGATACGTTTGTTGAGAAATACCTGTGTTCTCTCAACGAGAACTATAACGTCAAGTTTCTGGCATACAAGGCACAACTAAACAAATAAGTAGAACTCAAACAAGCATTGACCCCATCTGGACCATGGCAATATACTCAAAGCTACAAGGGCCAAACCTTGAAATGAGGGACTTGACCCTTGACCTCAGAAAACTTATCCAGTTGGGAAGACAGAGCATGTGCATTTGATGACAGCTTGAATTAACTGAGGATTTGTAGTAAGGAAGGCAACTATTCACATTGGTTTTACTGGTACTAGATAATGATTCTTTTAGCATTTTTAAATTTATTTTAATTGTTCTAGAAATACATTCCCATTAAAAGTAATACCAAAAAGCAGTTGTATCCTTTTTCTCTATGTCCAATCTAGTCTCCTGCCCAGAAGGGACTACATCCTGATAAAGTTCTTCTTAACTCTCCAGGCCCTTCTAGACTCTTCAATTCACTTATATACATATATATATATATATATATATATAATTTTGCTTTTGTTTAAATTTTACATAAATTATATAATGTATGTTCTATAACTAGCTTTTTTCACTCAGTATCATTGACAATACAGATGGAACTGCATCATTCTTTTTTTTTTTTTTTTTTTTTGGCGGTACGCGGGCCTCTCACTGTTGTGACCTCTCCTGCTGCGGAGTACAGGCTCCAGACGCGCAGGCTCAGCGGCCATGGCTCACGGGCCCAGCCACTCCGCGGCATGTGGGATCTTCCCGGATGGGGGCACGAACCCGTGTCCCCTGCATCGGCAGGCGGACTCTTAACTACTGCACCACCAGGGAAGCCCCTGCCCCATTCTTTTTAACTTCCACATAATATTTCATACATGCATAAACCATAGTTTATTTAATCACTGTCTTGTTGATGAACATTTGTGCTGTTCCTAGTCAGAGTGTTAATACGTTTTGCATGTAAAAACATAAACAATGGAAAACGTTAAATAAAAACATCAAATTAGGTTAAACAATTTTTCTTAAAATAATATAAAGTAAACCTTCAAACAAAGTTGTATGAGGCCATTATTTTAACTGGCACACAGCTAATAAAAACAGAACTTTTAAGTTCTGGGTCACAGTGGGGTGACTGTTGGCACTTGAATTTACTACTGGCTTTCAATGAGGAACTTGCAAATGTATCCCATGTGTTGGCCTTTGTGAGGATAAGCCTTTGAGGAGAACTGAAGATGGGTTCCCTTTCAATTAATTCTGTAGTAATGGAAAAAAATCTTTAAATGACCTAGTCTTTATTTTTGCCATTAACCCAGTTTATGTATTAAGTTTGGGACTGTAAAAAATGTAAAAGGGGAAAAATAGCTACAGACCTATAATGAAGCAGTGTTACCAGAATAAGTTTCAAGAGAATTTTCCATGACACAAAGCCATACTCAATGTTTATTTCAAAGAACAGTAGACATATCATTTGTTATTTTCTTTGTTTCAAATAGTCGTGTGCCAGGAATTTGCAGTAGTGCCTTGAGTTGAAAACCCAACATCTTTCGAAATTCCTGACATTTCTAATTATTCATTTATTCTCTCTCTTCCTCTCTCCCTATCCCCCTCTCACCACCTGCCTTTTCTGCTGCACTTCTTTTATTATCATGACAGAAAACATGAGCACTGTCAACTCCCAAATTATAATGAGCCCATGTGGTTTTGATCATCTCAGTATCCCTTCTTTGGTTGTATGTCTGACCCTCTCCCGTTCCACATGATTTATCTAGAATGGCAATCACAGGACCGGCTTTATTCCCCATCCCTCATCCCACCTTACAGTGGTTAATGTGTTATTAAAAGCTAGGGCAATTACACTTTCAATGTAGAAATGTATGTCCTGAGGGGAGACAAATGAAGAAGGAAGGTGATGGGCTCTGAGTGACCCAATTGCAGCACAATATAGAGATGGTCTGTCCCTAAGGTCTTGATACTAGATCCACAGATTCAAGTTTATATGTTTCCCGAAGTTTGTTCACCTGTCCTATGCTTCTGTTATGTCCTCAGTATCTTTCTAGTAAATTTTGTTCTTAATAGAACGATTTCAGTTGTTTGCAAATGACTCTTGATGATACATGACTTTTACGTCTTATAGACCAGGCACTGAGAAAAGATTCCTGTTTATTTCTTTTCCACCTCCATCTAAAATACTTAGCACAAGAACACAGCTCATCTCAGAGCAGAAGATGACTAGACTTATCATTTGGGACTAAGGGGTGGAGTTACATTGCAACGGGGCTGAAAGGGAAGAATATACAGAGAAGGAGTACACAGACATACAAAAAATTATCAACCACACTAAGGCTCCTTGCTCCTGCCTAGACCATCTACAACCTCCTTGCCTTTCACCATAACCTTGCCACACACACACACTGTTCTGTTTTGTTTGTACTGCATGCTCTTGTTTTTTCTTCTGCCTGGCATATGCATTTCCTCTCCAACTATCAAATTCACTTCATTTTAGGGCCCTATCCTGATAAAGTTCTTCTTAACTCTCCAAGTCATATCACTGTACTAACCTGTCAACATCTTATCTCACTGAAGACTAGAGGCAAGAAAAGATTTAGAAGTCAGAAAAAGAAAGGAACATGTGGAATGCAAGAGAAATAAAAATGTAGTATTTCTGAGACACTCCCCCCCCCCATTACAGTGGTGTCTTGGTTACATGCTCAGAGCTTTAATTTGATTTGAGTGCCTTAGAAAGCTCTTTTGGCCCCAGCCTTTCAGTTCTTGGCTGTGGATGGATGGAGGGTCATTCTAATCTCTATATTCTTCTTCCTCATAGGAAAATGAAAATAAGATGTTAATGTCAGCAGCTAATAGGCTCCTTGCAAGGCAGTGGCTGAAGACTTTACTGCTTATACATGAACACTGATTATTCTTCAGCTCATATCAGGACCCTCAAGGTGTATCAAACAGTGCTTGCTCTGCCTTCAAGGGAAGATATAGGTTTTCTGTCCTTCTCTAATGGAAGAGAGGTGGGAAGGGAACAGTATTCCAGTTCACCCTTTGCCTGCTTTCAGGGAGAAGAATATATTGGTTCGTAAGAAAATATTCTCCAGCTTTTAATTCAGTTCAATCTGATGCAGTATTTGCCCTCATTTTCTATTGCGTTCCTTATCTCTGGTAAAATAAAAGTCTAAACTTCCACTGGCATTGCTGTAAATTCTGAGGCTTCTAGCAAAACATGAGAAGGAGTCACCGTTGCTCTCAGAACCATTTTCTGGGGGCTATCAGGAAAATTGAATATGCAGTTATGAGCTCAGATACTGGAGAAGCTGCTCCAGCTGAAGTTGGCTTAGGTTTATTCTTGTGCTGCTACAGGCATTGGGGACAAGGTGTTTGACTCTGCAATTCAGTGAATTATTGGGTTGGCCAAAAGTTCGTTCGGGTTTTCCATAAGATGTTACAGAAAAATCCGAACGAAATTTTTGGCCAACCCAATAGTTTTCTTTGTGCCCTGAGGATACCTGATCCCACGCTGTCTTCTGTTCTTGCTTCTCTTGATTGGTACAAGTTGAAGATTATAGCTTTGATCTTGTTTGCCTGTCTCCTTTGTGATGCATAATGCCTTACATGTGTTAAAGTAGAATATTTATGATAAAACCACCTGGTTTCTCTAAGAAAACTAGAATGTCTCATTTCCCCCTAATTAGAGTGCATAGCATGGCCTTTTTTTGTTTTGTTTTTGTTTAGCAGTAGTTCTGCTAGTGTGACAAATTTTACAAGGTACTGTGTACCAGGCTAGATGTCACAATCATCAAAAATAACCATTACTAAGAATATAAAGAAAAATAATTAAAAATAAAACCTTTTAAGAGAACAGAAATCCTTCAAGGAAAGGAAAATGAAATGTAAAATATTAATTCGACAAGCAGATGCATCTGAAACCTCTCTCAGGAAAGTGGAAAACACAGCAAACATCTGGGAGTCTTCAGCTGTGAAGTAAAATTACAATCATTGGTTACAGAGACTTTTGTTGCCCCTTGCTTGTAAACAGACAAGTCCATGGAACAACATATAAATAGGAGGAATCATCAAATCCCAAACTAAATATCCCTTGTCAGGTTAAAAGAGTAAGTTTTGGGCAGAAATTCAGGAAAGAAACTGCTGAAAACAATCTAAGTTTCCAAAATTTGAACTTTGGAATACAACTCAGAAAGCAGCTTCTGCCTACCTCTCTTTCTTATCCTACAACCGTCCTGCGTGGCCCCTCCTGCTGAGTGAGCACAAGCACTTCATATTCTGGGCACCTTCCGCCTGGATGCTCTTTGTCTGAATATAAATGTGGCTTCTCCCTTAATTCCTTCAGACGTCACTTTCTCCAGATGTCACTTCCTCATTAACCTGAAGTAGTTTCCTGCATAACACCTATACTTTCCTAACATATTGAGTATTTGTTTTTGTTTGTCTTTCATTTTCTAAAATATTAGCTTCTTCAAGACAAGGATTTTGCTTTGTTCATTGTGAAATTCCCAGAACTTGAGAATATGGTTAGCACATGGAAAACACACATTAATGTTTGTTGAATGAGGGAATGGGAAAGTATAAAAGAAAGAATGACAAATGCAGCATGAGTGGTGGAGGTGAAGATGCACCACGAAGATTCCCCCTTCGGTCTTCAGCCCCTCCAGGATCACCTCAGCTTACAGACACCCCCTTGCGGGGGTAGTCCACAGAAGCTCTATTAGGCTGGTATTATCATTATCATTATTATTATTATACAGATAATACAACCAAGATAATTCCCCAGAATCCCAGCTAGCAGGCAGGAAAGGCAGAAATTCAACCCCGAAAGTCCAAAACAGATCTAACATTTGTGACATTTTGTGTTCCATGGAAACTGCTCCTCAATGTGTTAGTAGATACTCCTTCCTCTATGGAATTTAGAGTGTACGTTAAAAAAGAATTGACTTTATCATTTTGGAGCGATAGATATTTTTCTATGCCAATATTCAGCTTTACTATTTTGCAAAATGGAAAGGAATATATTCCTCATTAAAATAATTTATAAATCAGTGGGAACACTGTGTGTTTTTTATACATTGTTTCTGTTAGTAATCTCAGAAACTTGAAATCATAATCAGTTATTCCTGAGGATACAATGGAAATTTTCCTAGATTTCTTCCAACAGTAAAACCTGGGAATGAAGCAAAAAACTAGTCAGTAATTGATGAGATAAAACTAAGGCACAAGAAAATAGAAAATATACTCTTACAAGTTTAAAAGTAGATCAGAGCACACAAGAAATGGTGAAATATTATACGTACAAATGTTCATTTAATACACAGAGAACCGAAATATTTTCATGACCCTAGTTCATGGTTCTCCAACATCAGAGTGACTGGTATAATTTTCCGTTGAGTGAGATGTTTTATCATTTGCAACTTACAGTGTTTTTTAGATTTTCATCCTCACTATCACAGATGGAATCACACAGCAACTGGACGCTAAAGTTTCAGTCTCATTTCCAGACATTTGTGCTTACTTTCCTATGTTTGCCTGAAATTTATTGCCAGAGGAAAGATGCTTCAAGCTATGACTGCCCATATCTGATGTTTTTGAAAGTGTGAGTACTAAACACAGCAAATTTTTGCTTACTGTAAGCCAAGAGCATTTGTTTGTTTTACAACAGTTTACAAGCTACATATTATTTTAGAGATGATGAAACTGAGGCTTAGAGAGGTGAAGTACCTTGTCCTGGGTCACACAGCTATTAAGTCACAGAGGATTCAAGCCCAAGCTGCTTTAAATTCCATATCTTGCAGTCATAAACACTATCTTAAATTGAGGATAAACTAAGTTCTTAAGTGAATACTCATTAGCAGCCTTTAGTTTTCAACTGTTATTTCTACCTTTTGGCTTAACAGAAGTTCTGTCAGAAATAAATCTAGTAGGGTTTGCCCAGTTATGATCCATCAGAGCTCCAGCAACTTATCTTTATATTACTACTCAGCTTGGATTTTTTTTTTATAAAGCAAATACAATCTGCAGTAATAAATACATCTGCAATAGATGCCAAATATCATTAAATTATTATATAATTTAGACAGTAAACATGGTCTATTTTTGCTTCTTTCCAATAGAATACATTTGATCACTATTTTTTTTTAATACAGCAGGTTCTTATTAGTCATCAATTTTATACACATCAGTGTATACATGTCAATCTCAATCACCCAATTCATCACACCACCCCCTCCACCCCACCCCACCCTGGCTTTCCCCACTTGGTGTCCGTACGTTTGTTCTCTACATCTGTGTCTCAATTTCTGCACTGCAAACAGGATCATCTGTACCATTTTTCTAGGTTCCACATATATGCGTTAATATATAATATTTGTTTTTCTCTTTCTGATGTACTTCACTCGGTATGACAGTCTCTAGATCCATCCACGTCTCAACAAATGACCCAATTTTGTTCCTTTTTATGGCTGAGTAATATTCCATTGTATATATGTACCACAACTTCTTTATCCATTCGTCTGTCAATGGGCATTTAGGTTGCTTCCATGACCTGGCTATTGTAAATAGTGCTGCAATCAACACTGGGGTGCACGTGTCTTTTTGAATTGTGGTTTTCTCTGGGTATATGCCCAGTAGTGGGATTGCTGGATCATATGGTAATTCTATTTTTAGTATTTTAAGGAACCTCCATACTGTTCTCCATAGTGCCTGTATCAGTTTACATTCCCACCAACAGTGCAAGAGGGTTCCCTTTTCTCCACACCCTCTTCAGCATTTGTTGTTTGTGGATTTTCTGGTGATGCCCATTCTAACTGGTGTGAGGAGATACCTCATTGTAGTTTTGATTTGCATTTCTCTAATAATTGGTGATATTGATCAGCTTTTGGCCATCTGTATGTCTTCTTTAGAGAAATGTCTATATAGGTCTTCTGCCCATTTTTGGATTGGGTTCTTTGTTTTTTTAATATCGAGCTACATGAATTATTTATATATTTTGGAGATTAATCCTTTGTCCGTTGATTCGTTTGCAAATATTTTCTCCCATTCTGAGGGTTGTCTTTTCGTCTTGTTTATGGTTTCCTTTGCTGTGCAAAAGCTTTGAAGTTTCATTAGGTCCCATTTGTTTATTTTTGTTTTTATTTCCATGACTCTAGGAGGTGGATCAAAAAAGATCTTGCTGTGATTTATGTCAAAGAGTGTTCTTCCTATGTTTTCCTCTAAGAGTTTGATAGTGTCCAGTCTTACATTTAGGTCTCTAATCCATTTTGAGTTTATTTTTGTGTATGGTGTTAGGGAGTATTTTAATTTCATTCTTTAACATGTAGCTGTCCAGTTTTCCCAGCACCACTTATTGAAAAGACTGTCTTTTCTCTATTTTATATCCTTGCCTCCTTTGTCATAGATTAGTTGACCACAGGTGCATGGGTTTACCTCTGGGCTTTCTGTCTTGTTCCATTGATCTATGATTCTGTTTTTGTGACACTACCATATTGTCTTGATTACTGTAGCTTTGTAGTATAGTCTGAAGTCAGGGAGTCTGATTCCTCCAGCTCCGTTTTTTTCCCTCAAGACTGCTTTGGCTATTTGGGGTCTTTTATGTCTCCATACAAATTTTAAGATTTTTTGTTCTAATTCCGTAAAGAATGCCATTGGTAATTTGATAGGGATTGCATTGAATCTGTAGATTGCTTTGGGTAGTATAGTCATTTTCACAATATTGATTCTTCCAATCCAAGAACATGGTATATCTCTCCATCTATTGGTGTCATCTTTAATTTCTTTGATCAGTGTCTTACAGTTTTCGGCATACAGGTCTTTTGTCTCCCTAGGTAGGTTTATTCCTAGGTATTTTATTCTTTTTGTTGCATTGGTAAATGGGAGTGTTTCCTTAATTTCTTCTTCAGATTTTTCACCATTAGTGTATAGGAATGCAAGATATTTCTGTGCATTAATTTTGTATCCTGCAACTTTATCAAATTCATTGATTAGCTCTAGTAGTTTTCTGGTGGCATCTTTAGGATTCTCTATGTATACTATCATGTCATCTACAAACAGTGACAGTTTTACTTCTTCTTTTCCAATTTGTATTCCTTTTATTTCTTTTTCTTCTCTGATTGCTGAGGCTAGGACTTCCAAAATTATGTTGAATGATAACAGTGAGAGTGGACATCCTTGTCTTCTTCCTGATCGTAGAGGAAATAGTTTCAGTATTTCACCATTGAGAATGATGTTTGCTGTGGGTTTGTCATATGTGGCCTTTATTATGTTGAGGTAGGTTCCCTCTATGCCCATTTTCTGGAGAGTTTCTATCATAAATGGGTGTTGAATTTTGTCAGAACCTTTTTCTGCATCTATCGAGATGATCATATGGTTTTTATTCTTCAATTTGTTAATATGGTGTATCACATTGACTGATTTGCGTATATTGAAGAATCCTTGCATCCTTGATATAAATCCCACTTGATCATGGTGTATGATCCTTTTAATGTGTTGCTGGATTCTGTGTGCTAGTATTTTGTCAAGGATTTTTGCATCTGTATTCATCAGTGATACTGGTCTGTAATTTTCTTTTTTTGTAGTATCTTTGTCTGGTTTTGGTACCAGGGTGATGGTGGCCTCATAGAATGAGTTTGGGAATGTCCCTTCCTCCACAATTTTTTGGAAGAGTTTGAGAAGGATCATTGTTAGTTCTGCTCTAAATGTTTAATAGAATTCAACTTTGAAGCCATCTGATCCTTGATTTTTGTTTGTTGGAATATTTTTAATCACAGTTTCAATTTCATTACTTGTGATTGGTCTGTTCCTATTTTCTATTTCTTCCTGGTTCAGTCTTGGAAGGTTATACCTTTCTAAGAATTTGTCCATTTCTTCCAGGTTGTCCATTTTATTGGCATAGAGTTGTTTATAGTAGTCTCTTAGGATGCTTTGTATTTCTGTGGTGTCTGTTGTAACTTCTCCTTTTTCGTTTCTAATTTTATTGATTTGAGTCCACTCCCTCTTTTTCTTGATGAGTCTGGCTAATGGTTTATCAATTTTGTTTATCTTCTCAAAGAACCAGCTTTTAGTTTTATTTATCTTTGCTCTTGTTTTCTTTGTTTCTATTTCAGTTATTTCTGCTCTAATCTTTATGATTTCTTTCCTTCTGCTAACTTTGGGTTTTGTTTGTTCTTCTTTCTCTAGTTCCTTTAGGTGTAAGGTTAGATTATTTATTTGAGATTTTTCTTGTTTTTTGAGGTAGGCTTGTATAGCTATAAACTTCCCTCTTAGAACTGCTTTTGTTGTATCCCATAGGTTTTAGATCATCGTGTTTTCATTGTCATTTGTCTCTAGGTGTTCTTTGATTTCCTCTTTTATTTCTTCAGTGATCTCTTGGTTATTTAGTAACGTAGTGTTTAGCCTCCATGTGTTTGTGTTTTTTACATTTTTTTCCCCTGTAATTCATTTCTAATCTCATAGCATTGTGGTCAGAAAAGATGCTTGATATGACTTCAATTTTCTTAAATTTACTGAGGCTTGATTTGTGACCCAAGATGTGATCTACCCTGGAGAATGTTCCATGCGCACTGAGAAGTGTAATCTGTTGTCTTGGGATAGAATGTCCTATAAATATCAATTAAAACTATCTGGTCTTTTGTGTCATTTAAAGCTTCTGTTTCCTTATTTATTTTCATTTTGGATGATCTGTCCATTGGTGTAAGTGAGGTGTTAAAGTCACCCACTATTTTTATGTTACTGTCAATTTCCTTTTTACAGCTGTTAGCAGTTGCCTTATGTATTGACGTGCTGCTATGTTGGGTGCATATGTATTTATAATTGTTATATCTTTTTCTTGGATTGATCCCTTGATCATTATGTAGTGTCCTTCCTTGTCTCTTGTAACATTGTTAATTTAAAGTCTATTATATCTGATATGAGTATTGCTACTCCAGCTTTCTTTTGATTTCCATTTGCATGGAATATCTTTTTCCATCCACTCACTTTCAGTCTGTACGTGTCCCTAAGTCTGAAGTGGGTCTCTTGTAGACAGCATGTATATGGGTCTTGTTTTTTTATCCATTCAGCAAGCCTGTGTCTTTTGGCTCGAGTGTTTAATCCATTCATGTTTAAGGCAGTTATCGATATGTATGTTCCTATGGCCATTTTCTTAATTGTTTTGCATTTGCTTTTGTAGGTCCTTTTCTTCTCTTGTGTTTCCCACTTAGAGAAGTTCCTTTAGCATTTGTTGTAGAGCTGGTTTGGTGGTGCTGAATTCTCTTAGCTTTTGCTTGTCTGTTAAGCTTTTGATTTCTCCGTCGAATCTGAATGAGATCCTTGCCAGGTAGAGTAATCTTGGCTGTAGGTTCTTCCCTTTCATCACTTTAAGTGTATCATGCCACTCCCTTCAGGCTTGTAGAGTTTCTGCTGAGAAATCAGCTGTTAACCTTATGGGAGTTCCCTTGTATGTTATTTGTCATTTTTCCCTTGCTGCTTTCAATAATTTTTGTTTGTCTTTAAGTTTTGCCAATTTGATTACTGTGTGTTTCGGCATGTTTCTCCTTGGGTTTATCCTGTATTGGACTTGCTGCGCTTCCTAGACTTGGGTGGCTATTTCCTTTCCCATGTTAGGGAAGTTTTCGACTATAATCTCTTCAAATATTTTCTTGGCTCCTTTCTCTCTCTCTTTTCCTTCCGGGACCCCTATAATGTGAATGTTGTTGCATTTAATGTTGTCCAAGAGGTCTCTTAGGCTGTCTTCATTTCTTTTCATTCTTTTTTCTTTGTTCTGCAGCAGTGAATTCCACCATTCTGTCTTCCAGGTCACTTATCTGTTCTTCTGCCTCACTTATTCTCCTATTGACTCTTTCTAGTGTAGTTTTCATTTCAGTTATTGTATTGTTCATCTCTGTTTGTTTGTTCTTTAATTCTTCTAGGTCTTTGTTAAACATTTCTTGCATCTTCTCGATCTTTGCCTCTATTGTTTTTCCGAGGTCCTGGATCATCTTCCATATCATTATTCTGAATTCTTTTTCTGGCAGGTTGCCTGTCTCCACTTCATTTAGTTCTTTTTCTGGGGCTTTATCTTGTTCCTTCATCTGGTACATAGCCCTCTGCCTTTTCATCTTGTCTATCTTTCAGTGAATGTGTTTTTTGTTACACAGGCTGTGGGATTGTAGTTCTTCTTGCTTCTGCTATCTGCCGTCTGATGGATCTCAGCTTGGATTTTAAATTCCAAAAGCTTGGGCTTCTTTCTATGTGACGTCTTTTAGAATTCACCTCTTACTGAGTTGTATGTTTCATGATTTAACTAGTAATTGGCTTAACTGCACTGTTATTTTAATTTTATGTCTTTTTCTGTGCCCATCTCTTAATTGTGAATGTGTCCTTGACTTAATATTCTGTAAGACAAGATATTCTAGCTACCCTGTTTAAAAATAGCTTTACAGAGGTATAATTTACATACCATACAATTCTCCCATTTGAAGTATACAATTCACTGGTGTTTAATATATTCACAGAGTCATGAATCCATCACCACAATCAGTTTTAGAACATTTACATTACCCTCAAATTAACCTGTACTCTGTAACTGTCATTCCCTAACTGCCCCACATCCTCCATTCCAAGGCAACTATGAATCTACTTACTGTTTCTATAGATGTGCCTATTCTGGATATTTCATATAAATGGAACCACACAATATATGATTATTTTTTTGTCTGGTTTCTTTCATTTAGCACAAAACTTCTTCCCAGGTTCATTTATGTTGTAACATATTCACTACTTCATTTCTTTTACTGTAGAGAAATATTCCACTGCATGTACATACCACATTTTATTTATCCATTCATTAGTTGATGGATGGGCATTTGAGTTGTGTCCACTTTTTGGAATACTGCTACTGTGAACATTTGTGTATGTTTTTGTGTGTCCACATGACTTCATTTCTCTTGGTGCATACCTAGGAGTGGAATTGCTAGATCATATGGTAACTGTACATTTAACTGAGAAACTACTAGAGTGTTTTCCAAAGCAGCTGTACCATTTTACTTTTCCACAACCAATGTATAAGGGTCCTGATTTCTCCACATCCTTGTCAATACTTGCTATTATCTGTCTTTGTGATCATAGTCATCTTAATGGGCGCCAAGCAGTATCTCATTGTGGTTTTGATTTTCATCCTTTTTTAAACATAACTTCCTAAAAGTAGTAAAAGTACTTATTAAAAGAAGTTCAAAATGTCTACAAAGGTTATATGGCAACTAACCATTAGAAACTGAAGGAAAAAATTGCACGATGGAAAATGCAACCATGTTTTCAAAACCTACCTTTTAAAATTTAGAATGAAAAACACGTAGTAGAAAATTTATATTTAAAGTATACTCAAACTTAAAGGAAAAAATCTTACAGCATAATCTGTGTGATAATGATGATGATTCTCTGAATGAACAATATGCTAAGCATTCACTAGTCTGTATAAGACCCTTTGCCAGAAAGAATACAAGAGACACTGTCAAGTGAATTGTGATAAGTAATTCCAAGCAAACTTTAGCCTATTTCTAAAGCCCTTGGTCAATGTTTTGAACACCCTTAATACTCTCACAAATCAGCAGTATTACGATGTTCATTATTCCTATTATATCTTCCTAATGCGTGTAGGACAGTGTATGTATAATGTACTTGTGGTAAATGTGAGATAGATTAATTGAAAAACTGATAGCTGGATATAGCAGATGATCCCTTTGCCAGGGAGCATTTAAAATGAAAGACAAGAAAGAATCATGAAGTAATGGGCTTTGAGTAATAGGAAGGTATCCACCATGCAGCACTTGACCCAACCATAGTGTTTTCATTTCTTCTCCCAAAACCCTACAGGCTTATAATGAGTACCTATATATCCTGATTTGCTTGTGCAGCCCTGGGTTATTCTTATTATCCTGTCGTCATCATTAATATCTTTCCCGTCCACTCTCCAAAGTCATCTGGAAAAATATTAAATTACATTCTCATCCTATTTATAAAAGACCTCCTATTGCAGTGAGAAATATGTGAAGAGGATACAGTGCCTGAGGAAGGGAAAATGTCAGGAATTAGGCAGGTCTTCAAATGAGGACTCTGTTTTAGATGGATAGACTAAAGAACTAAGGAGAGAAAAACCTAAGCTGATGCCCTGTTCTGAATGGTGTCAGATTTCCCCTGAATGGGCTTTCTTTGTGTGCCTATGACTCCATCCCAGGTATGCTCAGAAACAGAGGTATATCCACCTGAGAGATCGTGTGGAGGTGGTACATAGGAGCACAAGCATCCACTGGATTCTGTATTTTGAAACCTATTTCCAAGCTGTATTTGACAGAAGTGAAGAGATTGTTAAAATCTATCTCTATCAAGATCTTTCTCAAAACTATAGTGGACCTGGATATACAGGTAGTTCCTTGGATTGGGCTCTAAAGAATTGCGGTGGCTGAAGCAGCAACTGACCTTGTTCTTTCCTCCTCAGGCTACTTTAGCAGGTAATTAATTAAGAGGGGGCGCTGGTGGGCAGGACATGGATTTTTTCTTCTCCCAAATCAGTGGGAATTAGAACTAATCCAAGCTCCTCAGGCCTGGTTTGTTATCATGGTTAGTGGCAGGTTCTTGGTTGTAATTTTCAACAACTTCCAAGATTTACTCTAAAAAATTGTAGTTGTGGGCCATGAATCAAGTAGAGAATTTACTTTTTTAGAGCTTTGCTGTCTGCTGCTTAGATAATTAGTGAGATCCTATTATATGTCACACATTTAGTCACCTGGTATATAAGCTGGAAATAATTGTTGCACATATTTTAACTTCACTTTGAATTACTTTCATGAATTGCATTTGCTAATTTGCTAGATGATTAGAGAGTATGTGTCTAGCAAAGAAGTTATTCCTAAAGGAAAACAAGCACATTAAGAATCCCATCTCTCACTCTCAGAATTTTCACATATGTAAAATTAAACAGATTCTCCCTATATATTTGACTTTGGATTTAGTAAAAATATCACCTTTTAGGAGTAATAAGAATAAAGTAGGGGGAAAAATGACTAATTTCTCTCAGTCAATGATTTTAAAACCATGAGCCATGTGTCCTGCGTGAATGGACAGTTGCTATTGCTACTCTCTGTGGAATGACATAGGCACGCTCTTCAATGAGATTTTTCACTAAAGGACCAAGATTTTCAAATATATACTAAGTATTTAGCTGTTATTAAAAAAAAAAAAAACTTCAGAGATTTAACGGTGGAAAAACTCTTCTGCCTATATATTAGGGAGTTGTTATCTGAATTTGAGACTTTGAAAATGGACTTCTATCACCCTGGTGGTGTGTCCTGGAAAATGGCAAATACTATGCTTTTATGGAAAATTGTATGTGCATTCTAAATTTTAAAATTGCCTTATGACCCATTTGTGGTTAACAGTAAAACAATGAGAATGAATGGAGCATCTTACTTTCTCAGAGTTAATATTCTGCACTGATTGTTACTGTTTTCTCTGTAAATGTGTGTATGCTTCAATCTCTCATTCAGTTTTGGATGCCTGAGGATTGGAGAAGCTCACCATAATAGAGAGAAAGCAAGAAGTAGGAACATGTTCATACTGGTTCATATTGTATTATTCTGATTTCATCTGTCACTTGCAAATGAATATCATCTAAATGGGTCTAAAGCTTCTGCCAATGTAGGGTTAAAAAGGGCAGAGAACACAAATTCAACAGCATAGATGGCAAATAGAGCATAAAACTTAATTCTGAGATAAACAGAAAAGTGAAATAGAAAGAGTCACATTTTCCATGTCTTCTGATTGAATAATGGAAAGAGAAAGGGTCATCAAATAAGATCTTGGAAACAGAAGATGCTGAGTGTGAACTATTTTGAAATCCTATCCAAACCCCAATATACATGTACAGAGAACAAGTATCTGTGTGTTCTGTTAAATGGTTGTGTGGTTTCAGGATTTGCTCCAGTTGCTGCAGTCAACAGTTCTGAGTTCTATCCTCATCCTGTGCCAAAAGGACATCTTTGTGGAGACTTGCAATGTGCCCTCAGCACGAGTCTCTGTCTGTAGTCCCCAAATCACTTTAAGTGCCATGCATATCCTTAGGGCAGCACACCCCTTCTGAAAGCACTTTTCTCGGGTGCTTTTGTTATGTTCTTACCATCCGTATCTTAGTTATGGTGGATTCCGGTTCTTTGGGAGACTCTAGTTTGACTCATGGAAAAATGTTGAGTTATGGGTAGCGAAGAAGGCCACATTCTGAAACCCTAAATGGTCACGTGGTCTCAAATTAAAGTCAAACCTGGGTTTTCAGTGCTTTTAGTTTCTTCTAAGTTTAAAAGATGGAAGATATCAGGATAAAAGTTGACTATTACAATTGGAAATATTTTCTAATATGATTAATTTTGCTGTTGATTAACACTAAGTTCCTTAATTTGGTGTATATTTTTTAAAATATTCTCACATTTTATATAAACTTGTATGAGTCTAAAAACAATAACAACAAAATACCTGGATCTGTTATAACCTGCCTAACTTATTACCTTAAATGAGAAGGTAGACTATCCTTCCACCAGTACCTACTTCATAAATATTTAAGTCCCTTGCTTGAAGATGAACACTGCACTTAAATGCTATGAAGGATAAAACTATGAGTCCATTTGAATTTAATATTTAGAGGTGATCTAATAGAGAAATAACTTATGTCTTGGGCACAAATACAAACCAAACGTGGCTTAATTCTTAATAATGAAAAAATGGGAGAATATTCATTGTGTTGGTTCTGTTTTGTTCAGCCTAATTGCCGTAAATCTAAAAGTTATGTCTATACTTATTTTAGTTCTTGAGCTATAGGTCGGTATTGATGGGAAATGTAGCAAAATGAGTTCATTTTATATATCATGCTTCTGTGAGGGCAAATCAAGCTTCTGTAATAATCATCAAATAATTCCAACTCTCTGTTGTTAAGAACAAAAGGAACAAAATAGCCTTAACTTAGTATTTCCTCTTTCATTATTTTTACTTAAGCCTACATGTGAGCATTTCCTTCTCCCAAACCTTTACATCAGCAGTTTCCCAACTTGCCTTGCCATATTGATTTTATACTTTTGTCATTAATCATATCTGTCAGATTTTTTTCCCAATGGATGGACAACTTTACAGATTGATTTCCATCTCCAAAGTGTTAAATTTCCTTCCATTCCCAGGGTTCAGTTCACAGTGGTGTTCACTGAAAAATGCTATGTCAAAATTCTGGGCAAATTGATTGATCTTTTTGAATCTCAATCTTCTCATCTGTTAAGAAAAAAACAAGATCAAAACAGACTATATCTACACTCCCCATAGCTATAAGTTAAGTATGTATAACATGTGACTAATGTAAATGAATATAACAAATCTCTCAGGATTTATAATCCCACAAGTTTTTACTACTTGTGGGAGGTAGTCAATAATATAATTTAGTCAGTAGATGGCACTGTTTATTATAGTATTAGGATTAAGAAAGCAGTCACTGAATGTCAATTACCTCACCTGATTAGGGTCCAGGTAGGAGAGGAGGACGTTCTGTTCTTACATAAGAGAAGACATAGATTCTTTAAAGGTTAGAGTGACCTTGAGAAGGAATCTAGTCTGTCTTCCTGGCTCATTAGACCTCTACAAGGAAAATTCTATTTCAGATATTTTTCAAAGTGGAGGATATTTTTAGCATCATTTATCCCTTTCAAATTTGAAACACTCAAGAAATCTTGTATCCAAATTGCATCTTTTTTTTTTTTCCTATGTCTTTGTATTTGGTCCTGAGTAAAATTAGGAACAAATCTTCTCATTCTTTTCCTGTAAGATCCCTCCAGGCGTATAGGGAACACTATTATTTTATGCATGTACTTTTTCTTTCTTGGGGTCTTCAGTCTGAAAAACACATCAAATTTGGGGGAAATGACTATCCACAGTCTAATGTATGAATTCTAATATTACAATACTATCTTGAATTCTAACATACCATTATATAACATGTAAAATCTAGTATAGAAGCATTTAGTTATAAAATAATCAAAATGTGTAAATGTTTATAGGATACAACATTATATACATAGCATTCCCATTAGCTGTAACCAAATCAAATCTTTTGGAGAAATTTATAGATCAAAAAAACATATTATAATTCATAACTATTAAGTACAGAATGTTGCTTTCAACTACCATCTCTTAATCTTTCCCTCATTTTGCTGTTTCTTCATGAATTTAAAAGTTTCTAAATTAGAATAAATAAAGTACCATATAAGTGAACACTATTAAATAAATATTCAGAATAGTTTTATTATAAGTTCAGAGGGTTAACCATCTTGGACAATAAAATATTACTTTTTTTCTTTAAAAATATCAAGGAAATATCAGTGTACTTAACTTTTTATAATTCTTTTTCTCTCTACTGTATTTTAAGTCTCTTAAAGTCAGGGAATATGTTTCACTTATACATGAATCCAAAGAACCTTGAGAGTAGTAGCTTAATAAAGATATACAGTGGTACATAATAAATATTGGTTGAATGAATACTTTCACCCAAGTTAATTCAATTGTTCAGGAGAATTATCAACTACACCGAAAGTATAGTTTCAGTAACTATTATGTCAACATTTGATTTCCCTGTGATGTCTACTTATCATTGTGTGTTAAGACTTTTTAGTACCTATCTTTGTGTTGTTAATAAAAAGTAAAAACAAGGATGAAGAAAGGCACTTAAAAATTAATCCTGTATAGAAATGTAATTAGATTAAATAATTATCTTTTATCATCTTTTAGTTATTATGAATATATTCATTATATCATATTATTCTGTACAAAATGCTTTTTTCAGACATATTACTTTACACATTTTCTTTGTGTTCTCTTACAATTATATGCTTACTTATTATTTTAAATTATTTGGAAAACATTGAGGGTTTAATTTCTTCATTTGTTTCATTTTGTTTGGGGAATTTCATATTACTTGTACATTTTACTGTTTTGAAAGTGTTTCTTAAACTTCACCAATAGTCATTAATTATAGGATCATATATGCACTGTAATCTTTATTCTATACAACTCCTGAGATTATGTCACAAAGGACCCTCTGCAGGAAACCTAATATATCTGATTAATAAATGTACCTATTACTTAAAGAAATCACTTGGTATCCTGTGATATCATTTGGTATCCTATGAATATAGTTAAAATAAATAGACTTAGCCTCTTTGAGGAGATATACAGATGGCAAGAAATATATGAAAATGTGTTCAATATCATTAGCATTAGCAAAATGCTAATGATACCATGATGAGGTGGCACCACACACCTATTAGAACAGCTAAAGTAAAAATAGTAAAAATAGTGACAGTACAAAATGCAGGCGAGGATGCAGAGGAACTGGATCTCACACACATTACTGGTGAGAATGTTACATGGTATAGCCACTCTGGAAAACAGTTTAGTTTTCTTAGAAAGTAAACATATGCTTATCATACAACCCAGCACTTGCAGTCCTGCACATTTATTCCAATAAAAAGTAATGAACTATTCATAATACAACAACTTGGATGAATCTCAAGGGCATTATTCTGAGTGAAAAACAATGTCTAAACATCACATATTGTATGATTTCATTGGTATAACATTTTTGAGATGACAAAATTATAGAGATGGAGAACAAATTAGTGGTTGTCAGAGATTACGGATGGTGGTAGGAGAGTGCTTTAAAAGGGTAGTGAGAGGAAAGAGATCTTTGTAATGATGGCATAGTTCTGTATTTTGATTATGTTGGTCATTACCCAAATCTACACATGTGATAAAATGTCATAGAGCTATACACACACATTGTACTAATGTCAATTTTTCTGTTTTTGATATAATGCTACAGTTATGTAAGATGTAACTATTGGAGAAATTAAGTGAAGAAGACATGGTACTTCTTTCTTTTGTCTTCCCAACTTCCCAACGATAAACAACTTTAAAAAATCATTTGCCATCTTGTTTTAAATTCTAAAAAAGACAATATAATATTTTTCCTTTCTTTCCTCAATACTATTTTTAATTATTTTATACTTTAAATGATTCTCTTCTGGTGGGTTTGTTTCAATACTTGCTAGATTAAGCTATCTTGGCCGTCTCTTCTGCTTTTGGAGTAGTGGTAAAGATTAAGGGTATGTGGGAGAAATTTTGCAATTTCTCTACTCAACAGCAAGGATGGCTAATACACAGAGTATGCTGAAGTTCATTGGGAAAGAAACATGCCATGTAGGAGTGCTTATTTCTAAGATAAAAATTTTAAATGTTTTCTCTACTAGCTGAAGGAGTGATGACTGTCCTTTTTTGGAAATATAGACGATTGCTTTTGAAGATTGTAAGCAGGACAATATAAAACTAGACCTTCCTTCCCATTCCATGTTATATAGTCAAGTGTGAACAGAGAAAGAAACCGTTAGGAATAAATCTTCCATTTATTCCCCAATCAAATTATGTACAGTACAATGAAATTCTTTACATTTTTATTTGGCTCACAGATGTGTCTGGAAGGAACCTGACTTGCAGTTCAGGATGTCTAGCCATAAATTATTCTCTTCCTGATAGTATGATACAAAGGATATGGATTTTAATTTTATATGGATTCTACTGCTAAGGACCCTTGAAAAACACTATTCTGTCTGAAGAACTTTTGAAGTAAAAATGTGAGATACTTATCTGCCACTCACAGATACATAGCTTAGGTCACAAGTTTGGAAAATGCTATCAGTTGTATGCCATTAGATCTGCAATAATTTGTGATTATTCCTTACTATCATCCCGTAAGTGGTTGAAGTTATTCCTGCAGTCACTCACAAAAACTAAAATAACATCATCTTCAGCCCAAATTATAATAAAATACTCACTTTATTAAATATATTTGTCCATGAATATTTGACCTAAAATTATTTTTATATTTCTCTATAAACATATGTAAAATAACTTTATGAGCTAAAATATACTTTTAAAAAACTGTCTTACAAGCCTTTTGCAAAACCTGTTGACACCTCTTTCTATATGTTGAAGCAATTCTCTATACTTTCACTCTTTTCTTCTTCACTTATTACTGAAGTCCAGAAGTGAGTGTATATTTCAACAAATACTTCTTCCAGCTTCAGGTCTATTATATACTTTACATGAGCCAAGGGTATGGTATTGTACTTGTACCTGTCTAGGTCTCAGTCTTTATTTCCATCATGTCCTACGTTTCCTGGTGAGCTCCCTGAGGACCAAGCTCAGGAGCACTGTCTATAGCCCTGAATATGAAGTGGCCTGCATGGTGAGTATTCAAGATGAATGTGGTATTTATAATTCTGCACTTAGAAATTTAATTTATTTCAACTGAATACTTCTAAAAGAATTTAATTTATTTTAATTAAATTCCTTTAGAATTATTAGTTCAATACATGAAAGGAGAAGCTGTGTGACGTGCAACAATACTCTGCTAGAGACCAAAATGACCTAAGAAGCATGGCCAGGAGACCAGAGTGGCTCAGCCTTCCTCACCTTGGCTCAGCCTTTCTCGCTGTAACTGCAATACCACGTACACTTCAACAATCTGTGCTCCATCTCCACTCACCCTTGTAGACTGGAAAATAACTGGACTTAATCCTATGCCCGTATAAAATAGGAAATGTGTTTCTCAACTCTTTAGCCCATGTCTCCTTTCAATAGGTTGAAAAATCTCATCCCTTTCTTTGAAGTTAATTGAAATACCCCAAAATTAAGATGACACACCCACACAAACTCTAAAGTCATTAAACTGCTAAATATGATGTTTCAAAGTTGTCCACGACCACTAGTCTTGATTCTCATATACACACATTGATGTAAAAGACTCTAAGCTCACATCTCCATAAACCAACCCTCACTGGCATCAATGACTGAGAATAGTTGTTGAGTTGGAGCGTTGGTTTGAAGTGCTGTTGCTTTTTCAGAATCTTAAAATGTGAATAGTGAATACACATGTGAATACTGTTATATGACAAATGCCCCAGGGCTCCAAAAAAGAGGCAGAATGTGAAGTATAATAAAACCCGAATGGTTTTTCAGTTCAGTCAATCAAAAAGGGGCCTGACTAGTTCTGCAGGTCATCAGTTTTCTCATTGCCCTCTTCTAGGTTATACCATGAAGCTCACAGGGTTTGCCAACATTCATTGACCAAAGAATTCAATAAAATACTCCTTATTATATTTGTTATATTATAATTATTATAATATATAATTATTATAATAATTCTAAAATTTATATGGAACCACAAAAGACCCTGAAGAGCCAAAGCACTTTTGAGAAAAAAGAATAAAGCTGGAGGTATAACACTCCATGACTTCATACTGTACTGCAAAACTACAGTAATCAAAACAGTATGGTACATGTACAAAAACAGACACATAGATCAATGGTACATAATAGAGAGCACAGGAATAAATTCACTAACCTATGGTCGATTAATCTATGACAAAGGAGGCAAGGCTATATAATGGAGAAAAGACAGTCTCTTCAATAAGTGGTGCTAGGAAAACTGGACAGCTACACGTAAAAAATGAAATTAGAACATTTTCTCACCCCATATACAAAAATAAACTCAAAATGAATTAAAGACCTAAATGTAAGACCAGAAACCATAAATCTCTTAGAAGAAAATGTAGGCAGAACACTCTTTGACATAAATTGTAGCAATATTTTTTTGAATCTGTCTGCTAAAGCAAAAGAAACAAAAGCAAAAATAAACAAGTGGAACCTAATTAAACATGAAAGCTTTTGCACAGCAAAGGAAACCATCAACAAAATGAAAAGACAACCTACTGAATGGGAGAAAATATTTGCAATTCATATGACTGGTAAGGCGTTAATAGTCAACATCTATAAATAGCTCATACAACTCAACATCAAAAACAAACAAACAACCCTATTAAAAAATGGGCAGAAGAACTGAATAGACATTTTTCCAAAGAGGAAATACAGTGGTCAACAGGTACATGAAAAGATGCTCAACAACGCTAATCATCAGGTAAATGCAAATCAAAACCACAATGAGATATCACCTTACACTGATTAGAATGGCTATAATCAAAAAGAACACAAATAGGGCATCCCTGGTGGCGCAGTGGTTGGGAGTCCGCCTGCCGATGCAGGGGACACGGGTTCGTGCCCCGGTCCGGGAAGATCCCACATGCTGCGGAGTGGCTGGGCCCGTGGGCCATGGCTGCTGAGCCTGCGCGCCCGGAGCCTGTGCTCCGCAACGGGAGAGGCCACAGCAGTGAGAGGCCCACGTACCACCAAAAAAAAAAAAGAACACAAATAACAAATGTTGGCAAGGATGTGGAGAAAAGGGGATCCTTGTACACTGGTGGTGGAAATATAAATTGGTACAAACACTATGGAAAGCAATATGGAGGTTCCTCAAAAAATTAAAAATAGAATTGCCGTATAAATCCAGCAATTTCACTTCTGGGTATTTATCCAAAGACAATGAAAACACTACTTGAAAAGATGTATACCTCCCCATGTTCATTGTAGCATTATTTACAATAGCCAAGATATGGAAACTACCTGTGTCCATTGATGGATAAATGGATAAAAAAATTGTGGTACATATATACAGTGGAATCTTATTCAGCCATAAAAAAGAATGAAATCTTTCCTTTTGCAACAACATGGGTGAACTTTGAGAGCATTATGCTAAGCGAAATAAGTCAGAAAGAGAAAGACAAATACTCTATGATTTCTCTTGTATGTGGAATCTAAAAAAAAAAAAAGAAGCTCATAGATACAGAGAATAGATCATTGGTTGCAAGAAGCAGGGAGTGAGAGATGGGAGAAATGAGTGAACTGGGTTGTTGGTTTTTTTTTTTTTTTTGGTTTTTGGTTTTCGGTTTTGTGTTTTTTTAGTTTAAATAAATTAAATAAAAATTTAAAAGAAAAAAAATCTATATAATTTTCTGAGTTTTAGTACATGTTCCTCTTAAGAATGCAATGAGGTTGATGTTTCCAAAAGCTCTTAAATTCTGAAATATAAGAAGAATGCTTTTCAGCATTGAAACCCAAAGGCCACCTAGACACAGTGTGGTGAGCAGACAAATGATAATCTCTTATGACAAATCTAAGATATGCTTTGCCCAACCATATTAAGCTGTTGGAAGAGTCACGTGATCTGGCTACTTGAAGCAAAACCTACACTGTGTTATGCTACTTTTCTTAGGTGGAAGTCATGCCATGTTGCAGGAAGGTATGTTTAATGTTTCATTTCTAATTACACCCCTGAAAAAGTTATTCCATACATATCATGCAAGAATCTGACTGCAAAAGAAAAGAAAATTCTGGGCTTCGCTGGTGGCGCAGTGGTTGAGGATCTGCCTGCCAATGCAGAGGACACGGGTTCAAACCCTTGTCTGGGAAGATCCCACATGCCGCGGAGCAACTAAGCCCGTGAGCCACAACTACTGAGCCTGCGCGTCTGGAGCCTGTGCTCCGCAACAAGAGAGGCCGCAACAGTGAGAGGCCCGCGCACCGTGATGAAGAGTGGCAGTGGACCCCGCTCGCCGCAACTAGAGAAAGCCCTCGCACAGAAACGAAGACCCAACACAGCCAAAAATAAATTAATGAAAAAAAAATTTCTGACTTAAGAAGGCTGGATAACATTTACCTGTTTAGGTATGCATTTCACCACACCCCATACCTTCTTATTTCCTTTTTCTTCTAATATAGAGCATGTGCTTTCATTTCCCAATTTTGACTTAAAATTTTATGGCAATAATAATTCATTACATTTACTTAGAACGAGAAATTCATCTAATGACTCATGTGTAAAGGGATGCTTACGAAATAAAAATCAGTGAGCATGTTGTACCATCCAAGTGCCTCCAGAGTTACTTAGACTTGTCCTAACTGATGCTGTAAACTTTGAAATAAAGCAGACTGCAGAACTTCTGTGGTTTGTGACCCCTTCCAAAATATGGCAGAATTTATAGTCATTGCATGTGAAAACTTATATAATTATCATTATAATTTTTTCTTGTAACTAAAATTCTGAATGAGCCCAAACATAGACTTGTGAGTTCATTTTTCTATAATACAAGAAAAAATTAGAATGTTTAAAGGATTAAGTTGTATATAATTTCTGATTGTGTATCTTAGTGCTTAGAAGACTCTTGACTTTTAAAAGAAGGGTAAAAATGCCACTATCTACTATAGAAATTTTTCTTGACATCTTGGCTTTTGGGGCCTATCAATCTGAAGACAACTATTTATTTTTAATACTAACAAATCTGAATTTGGGATATATCTTACAATGATGGGTTGTTAGCGCCCTATTGTAATTTAATTGGTAGTTTTTTTCATGCCTTACAACTGATGGTGTCTTAACTTTGGTGAAATATTGCAGTTGTTAAGATGGATGAATTGATCTGACTTATTAAATCCCTTTTATGTTACTTTTATGTTTCTAGTAAACTTCTTTCACTTTCTGTCCTGTATCATCCTCTGGCCTCAGCCCATTGTACCTTACCTCTGGGCCACAATTCTCCTGCCTATAAAATAAAGGGGATGGAGCAAGTGGTTTCCAATGTCCCTACATTTTGAATGTGCTCTGATTTACTTCTTTACTGACTACCTAATATCTTTGTCTTTCCTGAAGAGGGCATCCGCAAGGGCACAGTGGATCCCTCCAGTTCCTTAACTGAACACAATACAAAATGTGATGGAGGTAGGTGGGAATAATTAAGGGGTAGGCTCTCACTTAAGTAAGATACAGCTTAGATCCGGAAACACAATATATTTGCCTACATTTATGTCTGATAGTCTTAAAGGGTAATCCCTCTACGTGATCCAGAATTCTGGGAAGATCTATGGGAATTTGTGAGGAAGTCAAAAACTATTCTTATTCTTTTTAGGTCAATGGAGAAAATATTAAAGAGCTAATGATCTTCGTTTGTTCCTTGATTTCTTTGAGAAAGGACCTGAGGGTCACCACCAAGCTCTGAGAATGAAGGAGGTGAGGACTAGTGTAAGTGTCATTCTACACCACAGTCAGGTAATATGGAACTCTTCTTATAGACTGTTGCCGATTTGTGTTACTCAAGCCAGAAATTGGATTCCTCCCTCCTTGTTTGTAACTCCTCACATCAAATCAATTAGAAATCCTATTGATTCTAATTAGCAAACATCTCCCAAAGCTTTCTACCTTTCCCCATCACCACCGTCACTACCCTGATTCAGACTACATCATCTCTCATCTGGGTTATTACAGCAACCTTCCAAAAGGTCTCCACTTATCTAATCTTGCTTCCTCTTGTTCATTACAATGAGGCTATTGTATCTGAAAGCTTTTTGAAGCATGAAACATATGTAAAGTACTTCCTGGAATAAAACCTCAAAGCCGCCTAGATACAGTGTGGTGAGCAGAATTATGGGCAAATCTCTAATGCCCTTTGGATTTTATAAAGTTCAATGATTCTTTATTGCTTTTAGAAGAAAGTCCAGGGTTTTTTTAACCCAGCTTCCAACATTTTTAATGTTACAACACATTAAAATCATAATATTTAAGTGGCTCACAGGGATACCCTGAAGTGGAGGGATTTGAAGAGTCTACACTGATACTGGACTTTTTAAAAAAATCATTACATTTTATCTAGGTCATAATTACAATAAGAAAAATAAAATACAATGTGTTAGGGAAGAAACTAAATAGTTTTACTTGTATAAATCTTTCAAATAAAATATTTAAAATTTTTTCTACTAAAATTTTTAAATCTGTAAACAGATTACAACTTTTATGTTAAAATTTATGTCTCAAGTGGCTTCACCAAATTTCTAATCAAGACTTTTTAATGATGACCTCTCTGAAATCTTGACAGATCAATCTGTAAGAAACATTGGTCTCACAAAAAGTAGCTAATGACAGAGATGTGTTAAACACTCTTTTTATATTGATGAAAATGACTTTCTCATCATTAACCAGAATTTGGATAACTTGAGCTACTTACATGGTCCTTATTATACTCAATTCTTCTTAAACCTAACAGCTTTCTTTTCTTTCATTGATCAGCATCACCTCAAAATTTCTGATGGTAATGCAAAATGATTTCTAATTCAATAAGACTTTTCATTTCAAAATAATCATGAAATTTTTCCTCAAGTTGCTCTAACAGCCTGTACTAGTCAGAGTTCTCCAGAGAAACAGAACAGAACCAACAAGATATTGTACATATATGGAGAAGGAGAGAGAGAGAGAGAGAGAGGGAGAGAGAGAGATTTTTTTAAGGAACTGGCTCATGTGACTGGAGGCTTGGTGAGTGCAAAATCTGATGGGGGAGGAAAGCAGCCTGGAAACTCAGGAAGGACTTGTGGTTCAAGTCCAAAGGCAGTTTGCTGTAAAATCAGAAAGGTAATTTGCTGATTACATTGCACATGTAATGGGTGGAGGTCACACTTTTGGTTGAGTCAAGCCTTCAACTGATTGAATGAGACCCACCTACATAATGAAGGGCAACCTGCTTTACTCAAAGTCCATGTTTTTTAATGTAAATATCATACAAAAACACCCTCACAGAAACACCCAGAGTAATGTTTGACCAAATATCTGGGCACTGAGGCTCAAGCAAGTTGGCACATGAAATTAACTACCAAAAGTCTTAATTAGTCTTAGAATTCAAATTATGATTCTGACTAAATATTGCTAATGAGAAACTTCCCCTTCCAAAAGAAAATTTTTTCTCTGAATTTGTAAACTTTATGAGTACATATTAATAGAATACTTATATGGTCCTAGAAAATTTTAAGTTTATTTAAGTGCTTTAAAAAGTTCAGTTAAGTAACCTTTTTTTTGGAGCCAGTAACTTGCATTTTATTTTACTTTTGTTATTGCTCATGAGTATCAAATATAATCCAGGACTAAACAGTACAGTGAGGTAAAAAGTTGAGAAATTCTCAAATATGGAGTAAAATATCTTAAATTTAAATCCCATGCACAAAATTCAGAATGACAAGATTTATGGTTAGACCGTGCTTTACAATGTGACTGAGGTTCAGAAAAGTTAATTAAGGGACAAATGTAGAGTCAGAATGGCAAACCCCAGGGATGAAGAATATGGGCTTTGCACTCACACGTTTTGGGGCCAAAACTTTTTTTGGAGCTAAAGTTTCCTCACCTGCCTCACAGGCCTGAAATAAAAAGTAAATAAGAAAAAAAATACACAGTCCTCAGCACAGTGACTGATGCAAAGTAAGTGTTCAACAAATAGAAGCTGGTATAATTTCTGTTTATATATTCTTTTCATTTTGTTTATCATTATCTTTATTATTACCCTAATTAAGGAGCTGGGATTTGATCCAGGGAATGCTTTTGCTAAAACTCATTTTCAGTAAACTATTTCTCAAGCTGGTATTTCTGTAGAACTGATCAGGAACTAAATACTACCCGAGGAGAATAAAAAAGGAAGTGAATGAAAAAAATTAATACTAAGAAAATAAATACTGCAGTCCATATCAATCACCTCATAAAAGCCTCTTATCACCAAGATAAGAGTGGGTGGAGACACTTCGCTAAATTACTATCAAGGCATTGTGGTAGCATTTGTATTAAGTGTGCCAGAAAAGGAAAATCTTTTTCCCCCCTGTACATTCACCTCATTCATCTCTACAGCTGCGGAAAAAATATTAGTAAATCTGGTCTTGAAGGGCAGAGGTGAGTGTTTAAGCCCCTTTTAGCACCAGCTACAGTTCAGAAACCCTCCATCAGCAACACCAAGTGACTCTTTTCTCTCTTCTGACCATTTCTCTTCTTGGCCTCTGTTTAGATTTTTCTTTATCACAAGTGCTGGGCTATTATGAGTGCAAGACCTATCATATTTTGCTCAAATCTTGTGGTGGTTACAGTGGTTCTTGCTCCTGTTGCTGAAATTGCATTTCTGATAACTCAAATTAGACCTCTGGGCATGGCTCATTCTGACCACAGCTAGTTGTCATTTCATATTTCTATCTGTGAGAGGTAACTGTCTGCTGTCTTCAAAACCAACAATCAAATAAAATTCTTTCTCTTTCTTTTAGATGTTTCTGGTATATTCCTGGGAACTGTGGAGAAATGAAACATGAAAGACATGTTTATGGGCTTTATTCTAGAGCACACAGGATAACAATTGCATGAAGCCAAGAAGGACAGACATGTCCCTACATTCATCAGGTTGGTAGTAGTTCCTTACAAGGTGGAAGGCGTTGTGGTAGAAGCTGTGAATAACAAAAAGCTGTGTTATAAATGTTCCCTGCTGTCTAAGCCTGAGAATCAAATAAGGTCACTCACTGAAGAAAATGGTACATACACTAAGCCTTGAATTATAGGTTCAGTGTCAATCAGTGATGATGATTGGGGAAAAAAATCTCACATGGAGGGAAATACAGGGTAAAAAAGAACAACGCAGAACCAGGGAACTCTTAATAACAGTTTTATTATAATGCAGTGGAAGAATTAAAATTATCAAAAATAAGTCTATAAACATGAGCTGATAAATTCTACAAAAGGTATTGAGTTTGTATTTGGGAGAATTTTTAAAGTGTTTTTTAAAAAAGAATTGGCATAATCAAAGAAACGTGCCACATTTATAGAAAGATTAATGTAGTATTAATGGCAACAAAATTTTAGAAGCATAGATTTGGAATGAGAAGTTGTTCCATCTATGAGCAATTGCCCAGTTTTGAATGCTTACAGTTTTGAACTAGTAAGTTGAGAATTTAGAAGAGAACATGAGTGTGATAGACACTAAGATCCTCCAGGACCTAGTGACTTTTATAGGTGAAAACAAAGAGTGAAAGTCACCTCTGATAATTCATGAATGATCAAAATATAGCCAGTACCACAAGAAGTCGGAAGACTTGCACAGAAGTTGTGAGGAGTGGTATGTGGACAAGGGCAAGGAAAGGAAGAATTGAGGTTTAACAGCTGGTCCAGGTAGGAAGAGAAGTAAATCTGAGGAGAAAAAGTCAGTAGAAGACAGAAATGTAAGCCTCATCTATGTGGAACTGATTATTAAAGCCATGAGCACAGATGGTATCACTGGGAAAAGAAGAGCATATGAGAACAAAAAGAACTTACATTTTTTGATCACTTTTTATATATTAGAGCCTGGGTTTGGTATTTCATATATAGCATTTCATTTATCTAGTGTAAAAAAACCTTGAAAAATGTCCAAAACAGGCATGGAAAAAGAGGAAAAGGACATTGAAGGAGAAAGAATAGTGGGAGGAGAAAGGAATAAAGGAAAACAAAATTAATACGTTGTCATATTACCTAAAGCAAAAGGAAGGAAGAGAGGCAGAGGCTGTTCTGCATTGGCAAATTCTGAGTGGGGGGCAATGGGAGGGGAGCATTGAAGATGAAACCCAAGATTAGGTTGATTTTTAATGATCTTTGAGATTCATGGCATAAATTGTGAGGTTGAAAACAAGATTTCAAGGCCTTAAGAATGAGTTTGTAAAATGTTCATAATAACCCATGAGAGACTAGTGTCTTTTCCTTATAGTCCCTTAGCACTACAGAAAACAATGCAATGTTCCCTGTACTTTATCCCTTGCATCTTCTTCCTTGTGGTCTTTGGTCTAATTTTCGTCTGTTCTTGTGTCTGTGAAAAAGATGGCTCTAGGTACACTGGACCTTTCATTAAAGAAATGATCATAGAACTCCATTTATAAACCTGATACTAAAAATACACCAGTGAATTATTTTTCTTCCTAATGGTTTTGAGCATCTTCTCTGTGTCAGTACTGTTGTTTTGTGTGTACTATCTAATTTATTTTCAGAATGACCTTATTGCATCATTGTTATTATTTTCATTTGTCAGTGAGGCAAACAGAGGCACAGACAGGTTATTTTTCTGATGCAAAAAACTCTCCAAATAGAAATTGGAAGCAGTTTTGTATGTAATGGATTATGTGTCTTTTGCATTTGTGATTTAGATGGATCAGTACTATGGTCCATGATCTTAACTGCCAGTTTATGCTTTGTTCTATTTGTTTCCAACAAACATCAGTGAATACTTTTCACGTATGCCCCACATGGAGAAGATATGATAGCTTTCTTTATACTGAGAGTGAGCATCTTCAAAAGTGAATAAAAATGGAAAAAAGTAAATGAAACAAATTTACAAAATTAGTAATTTAGAAAAACAAAATATAAATTATTTTAATTAAATATAAAAAAAAGTTTGACAATTAATAATTCTTATATTGTGAGCTTTTTGTCAGTGTGTATTATTGTAGTAATTGAGGTGTTTTGGGGTTTCATATAAGACGCTCTTTCAAAGGTATATTCGGTTTCTCTCTCCTTTTATACATTTATTTAATGGGGTTGGCATTTAACATTTTTCATACATGGCTATATTTCACATTGATGTATTAAATATTGTTGAGATGTTTCTTTCTGTATTTTTATAATCTAGTAGGTTATAGGTTTTTATACCTTTCTTAATTGCTTCTATTGCAAAACTATTTTTAAAAATTGGCTAAATAAAAATAATGTTGTAATAAGGGTGGAGTGAATCTATTGTTTTATAAAATTCTTTCCAAGTTGTTCTCTTCACTTTTGTTTTGATATTCAGTCACAGAAACTAAGTAAACGAAACCTCTCTAGGGATAATAGGAATGTAAAAAATACAGACATGCGTGCACACACACACACACACACACAATGTTCATCTCCTTATAAGACACATTTAGAATATTAGGTGAAGAAAAGTCTTAAGGACAAATACTGATTTTCCCATTTCGGTCTTGGAGAGTCAAGGAGAGATATCTCTTGTTTGTTTTTAGGATGCCCAAGTGTTCCATTAGTTCAGTCAAAGATTTAATCAATCATCCAGATGTTTGAATAATTGTCCAAATGTTTTTGTCAACTTTGTGTGAAATAACTGAATGGCCTGAACTGACTTGAGTTGTTATCTTAATGCATGGCAGAGTTCAACTGAGGAAAGTATTAATTGGATCCCAACCACATGGCCTTAACAGAGAAGTAGAAACTGGTACTCCCACATTCCCATTAAATCCTGGGGTCATGCCTATTCACTTTGGTAAAATTGAACTCAAGATTTAGAGAGGTTCTGCCTCAAGAATCTAAAGACCTAGTCTGAAGGGATCTTTTGAATATTTCTTTAGTTGTATAAAATTTGAAAAAAAATCAAATTGGTTACTACCTTTTATATCTGTCTTACTTTAGATCAAGTTCAAAGCTGGAAATGTCACTTTAGTTTCCTTAAAATAATTTTTTTTCTAATGAAATTATTAGGATTTCTTAGATTACCAAATGTTGCAAAACGGTGCATGGAATGATAGTGGAAAGAAAGGACGAACTTTAGAAATAAACACATCTGGTTTTGAATCTTAGCTCTGCTATTATAAATAACTTGATGTTGAGTAAGTTATTCGATTTTCCTAATCTTCAATTTTCTCATCTGTAAATTTCAATATTATTGTAAAGTTTAACTATAATGAACATAAAATGGCTAGAACATTATAACTCATAGCTATTATGATTTTCTTAATCATAATAGATACATTTCTTTAAGATGGAATGTGTCATATCTATATGGAATTTTAACTTTATATTAGTGCTTATAATCTTTGTATACTCAGTTTTCAACCTGCAACTACTTGGGGCTAGTATTCATTCATCCATTCAACAAATTTTTTAACACTAACTGTATTCCTAGTACTGTCTCAGTAATGGGGAAACAATGAGGAAAACATAGAAAAAAAAGAAAAGAAAATAGACATGATCGCTGTCCAATTAGAATTTGAAATTAATTTGGAAGAAAAACCAAAAAGGTAAATAATCCGATTTTAAAAATATATGATTCTGGAGTGTACTCTACTCGAAAAAGTACAGTAAAAGAAAAAAAAAAAGTACAGGTACTGTAAGAAAGTAGAACTGAATGACCCGATTTAATTTGAATTGTTTAAGAAGGGTCTGAGTAAGTGCTATTCAACCTGATTCTTGAAGGGTAAGTGTGGTCAGTAGGTAAATCAAGGGGAAAATGGTAATTCCATGCAGAGAAAACTGATGTGTAAAAGTCCTGAGTCAGGAAAGAGCTTTCTGCATTGAGAAACTAAAACAAGATTGGTGGGGTTGGAAAGTTGGGACAAGGGGTGGCATGATCAGAGGGGAGTCTGGGGTAATGGAAGGGAAAGACAATCAAAGGCATTTTAGAGTCACTCTTAAGCTTAATCTCGAGAGGATAGAACTGAACACTTGCTTTATTTAGCCTCTTTTCACACCTCTTCCACCGAAATCCATGTGGAAGTTAGAAAAGAATATTTTACAGGCTGAATTCTCAAAAACAAGAAAGAGAACTCTCAAGGGACTAGAACATGGAAGGAAACCCTGACAGCAGAAGGTCAAACTGAAAGGAGAAAAGAGAATGCAAAATGTGCAAGAGAAAGTTCTGCCTTAAAAGGTGAGAAAGAGTAAGGCATCTTCATGACGTCAGTAAGTGACACCAGAGGCCACAGAGCCCAGGGCAGCCAACACAACAGTGAGCTGGAGTAGCACAAAGGGGAATGTATAAAGCAAATACTGTTAGCCCCACAAAGGAAAATGGGCAAATTCACAATCACAGCGAGAGGCTGAACATCTCTCTCTCAGGAACCAACCGAGAAACCACCCACTAATAAAGAGGGATATGGAGGAGTTGTGTAATGCACTTAACAAGCCTGATTGAATAGCTACACAAAGAAGCCTCCACCATACCAAGAAAACTACATGTCATTTTCAAGCACACAGGCTACAGCCACAAAAATTTAGCATGCGCTAGACCACAATGGGAATGTCAGCAAATTCCATAAAGGTGATATTATACAGGCTCCATTTACTTATGCATCAACAATTACAAGAAATTCCACTATTCAAAAAAAATCCCCATATACCAGGAAATTAAGCACACACACACATACACACAACTGCAAATAATTATTAAAGTGAAAATCAATGTGGAACTTATAAACTATTTGGAGCTGAATAAATAAATGAAAAGTGCTACGTAACAAAACTAGTGGAATATGACTGAAGCAAGACTGAGAAGAAAAGATATGAACTTAAATGTGTCTATTTGAAAAGAAGATTGAAAATAAATGATCTTTGCTTTTAAGACAAGAATCTAGGAAAACAAAACAGAAGACAGAAGAAAGTGATTAATATAAATGAAAGCACAAAACAACTAACTCTAAACTTTAAAAATGGATAAGTAAAAACAAAACCCAGTACTTTGAAAAGAATAATAAGTTACTTTAGCAAATATAACCAAGATTTAAAAAATACATATAATTGTCAGAAATGAAAAGTGAAACAAGAACAACACAGAGGAGAGCGAAAAATTGTAAGAAAGCAATAAACTGCAGAGCAGTACATTTGTAAGCCTAAATTAAACCGATAATTAATTTCCAAAAGATAAATTTCAAATGTATGTACTTTTCTGAAGCTTATTATAGTTCAAAAATAGGTTTAAAATTAATGGTAATTAAAATATATTCTCCAGGAGAATAAAAAAAAGAAAGAGAGGAGAGGCAGAATCTAGCTAAAAGGTTCCAGGTGAGTAAAAGTTGTGGGACAAAAGAAGTGGTTCCTTTAGGGCATGTTTAGGACTGTAGTATTCTGTGCCAGGCAAGTTTTCAGGGAGAGATGGTAGGAATATGTAATTTAATATTATTTATTAATATTGGTCATTACTGAAACCTCTAAGTCCTGAACAGTCATTCTGCTTTTTTTTCTCTTCTGGCCCAAATCTCAGAATCTAGGCTATTATGAGGGTGTTTAATTTGAAGCCCTTGGAAGCTCTATCAGACCTCCAAGAGTCAAAGAAAATAAGAATGGCTTCTAATAGTTCCCTCCCACCCCAATGAGTGCTCAGAATTCAAAAATAACCCTAATAACAATTTTCTAGGCTATATATACTTTTTTAAAATATTTATTTTCCTGGCCCAGGCCCCTCTGACAACTGATATTAATGTTTTAGAAAAGTGCATACAGTCTCAAAAATTGTATGAATTATCATTTATAATTGAGTTGGAAAACGGCGAGACCGTCTGATCTCTTTTCCCCACTAAATAAATGCTTTCTCATGATGACGTGAACTTTATTTGTTATTTAAACTTTTTAGGGGACAAATATGTTTGTTTTTCTACCATCAGGGCTGAGAATGTGCATCTAGAGGTGAATGCATCACTAGTGACTCTGAGCACCCCTCCTCTGTGACTGGGTGAAGTTTACTCAGTGTGTTGGTGGCCCAGGTAGTGCCATCGTGCACCTGCTTTCTCACCCTTTGATTTGGCTTTTAGATATTGTGCCCTTTTTACAAAGGATTACTTGAAAAATACAAGGCATAAATAAAATAGAAGTAAATATGATGAAAAATCATGTGAGAAATGCACACACTTCAGGGTGGATGAGTTTGGTAGGTCTGCCATAACAAAGTACCAGAGACTGGGTGGCTTAAACAATAGAAATTTCTTTTCTCACAGTTCTGGAGGCTGGAAGTCTGAAATCAAAGTGTCAATAGAGTTGGTTTCCTTCTGAGACCTCTCTCCTTGGCTTGCAGGAAGCTACCGTCTCCTGTATCTTCATGTGGTCTTCCCTCTGTACTCATCTGTGTCCAAATTTCCTCTTCTTATAAAGACACCAGTCATATCAGATTAGAATCCATCCTATAGAACTCATTTTAACTTAATTACATCTTTAGAGACCCCGCCTCTAAATACAATCACATTCTGAGGTACCGGGGGTTAGGGCTTCCATATGAATATGTGAGAGGGACATGGTGCAGCCCATACATAACAGGGGATTTTTGTAGAATATAAAAATAAAAGGGGGAAAAATGAGAAATATGGTGTAAAGATAGCTGATAAGACCGTTGTGTGAACAATGAAAGAAAAATGATTTGAGAAGAATTTAAAACGCTCACATGGGACTTCCCTGACGGTCCAGTGGTTAAGACTCCTTGCTCCCAATGCAGGAGGCATGGGTTTGATCCCTGGTCGGGGAATTAAGATCCCGCATACCACAAGGTGCATTCAAAAAAAAAGAAAAGTGCTCACAAACTTGGCCAAATACTAGTTAAGCAGTTGAAATTAACTTCTACTTTGCCGCCGACATAACTCCACAGTACTTTGTTGTTTCCTGTAGCTCGTTGCATTAACCCAGTTAGTTGTGTGAAAAGCTTTTAGAAATTGCCTGCACACCATAAGGACTTAGCAAGTATCAGCCTTCTTGGCCGTCCTCATTGTTAGATTGCATTCTAGCACTCATCACGGTCTGCCTTTAATGCGGTCCACTCATGTGTCTAGTCTCCCCAACAATCCTGAATTCCCAAAAGGCAGAGAGACTCACTTCTGTTTCTCTGTCTCAGGATACAGTGTAGCCACATAGTGTTTGACACCTAGAATGTGCTAAATCAAAGTTAAGCTTCAGAGGAAAAATAAAAACAAAAAACAGATTTGCCATTTCTTAATGTTTTTTCCCCCCTAAAATCCTGGACTAGACACATGCTCTAATACATGCTGAATGAAATACAAGTAATATTTGTTTAAGTATGGAAATAAAATTTGTCTTTTTTTGAGAACAAACAAAAGGAAAACCACTTACTGAGGTATTTTAGAGGCTCATGAGAAAAACAGGCAGGAGCTAAATTTTAAAACACTAAAGAATTTTAATTTGGTAGTGTTTGTAAAATGCTTTAAAGATGCAGAGTGATGCATGTGCTTTTTTTTGAACTTGGCAAAAAGGAAAAGGACAAATACTTAAGACCAGATGGAGTGTGAAAAACATGAAGAAAAAAAGTGAAAACTAAGTCAGCAAAAATATAGTTTTTCAGAAATAATTGATATTTTTGCTGTCATCTGGAATGACCAAACCTCCAACTTTAATAAGAGAAAATATAATTTTTAAAATATCCAATTTGTAAATGTATTTTTATTTTGAAGAAATTTAATTAGAGAGGTATGAAAAATGTTATCATTCTGCTTTCTCCTAGAAAGTAAAAATGGGATATCTATATAAACAGGAGCTGAACAGGAAAGCTCTGCTTGGTCTGAACACCTCAGACTTTTGAGTGTGAGATTGGTGTTTTGGTGTGGGCTGCAGGCACTGTATGTAGCTTCCTTGTTGTATGTTGTTTCCAGTGGTGGTGATGTATTTTGCTCTCCTACTTTACAGAACTCTATTACAAAACACCTGGTGCAATTTAATAGTCATTTTTGTACTGCTGTTCCATCACTTTATTGTCGTATTTAAATTTTTTGAAGTAATTCAAAAATGTTAGCCTGGCACGGTTTGAAGAACTCTGAATCAGGACCTGGCTGGCATTAATGCTCTGCTCAGCTGTGCATTTAGATGTAAACAATGGGTAAGTCACCTAATTTCTCTAATCCTCTATTTTCTTATTTGAAAGAGGAGGAAAATACTATCTATTCTCGCTATCTAACGTAGTTGTAATAAGGATCATATGAGAATATGTATCTAAAAGTGCTGCTTAAATGAAATGGGCTTACCTTATTATTATTTGTTAAACAGAACTCATAATTGACTTTTGTCGAATCACCAGCTCCCATACTTCAGATGATATCAACTACAAGAGATGCGTGTTTTCTACATATATTGCTCAGAGAAATTGTAGCAGGCAGCTTCTGTGACAGAGGTTGGTATATGATAAGACATAACCAAAATTTAGAGTTGCAAAAACACTCAAAGATATCTAATTAGGTTTCCATGTGAATTTGTAAATAAGACTGAAACCCAGAAATGGTTAATAATTTTCCTAAGATCAGTGTGCTCTGATAGCTAATTTAGTGCTTACTATGGCTCATACATGATGCTATTGGAAATGATTGCTGGATTAGACAGGGCCTTGCTCAATCTTTTAGATCAGGGGTCAGCAAACTACAGTTCATGGGTTAAATCTGGGCCACCACTTGTTTTTGTAAAGTTTTATTGGAACACATCCACATCTATCTATTTACATACTGTCTATGGCTGCTTTCATGTTACAGTGAAGTAAGTCAGAAAGAAAAACAAATACCATATGCTAGCACATATATATGGAATCTAAAAAAAAAAAAAAGGTTCTGATGAACCTAGGGGCAGGACAGGAATAAAGATGCAGAGGTAGAGAATGGACTTGAGTACACGGGGAGGGGAAAGGGTAAACTGGGACGAAGTGAAAGAGTAGCATTGACATATATACACTGCCAAATGTAAAATAGATAGCTAGTGGGAAGCAGCTGCATAGCACAGGGAGATCAGCTTGGGGCTTTGTGACCACCTAGCGGGGTGGGATAGGGAGGGTGGGAGGGAGACGCAAGAGGGAAGGGACATGGGGATATATGTACACATATAGCTGATTCACTTTGTTGTACAGCAGAGGCTAACACAACATTGTAAGGGGATTATACTACAATAAAGATATTAAAAATAAACAAATTTTAAAAAGCACCATTATTAAAAAAAAAAGAAAGTAAATTCCATAAAAGCTAACTTCCTTGACAAAAGTAAAAGATTTTATTTCCCTCCTTGTAAAGTAAGAAGATACGAACTTCATGGTGTGCACATAGAAGGAGCTTCTGAGACAAAGAACAAAAACTCTCAGTAAACAATAGGTTTTCACACAATAAACAACAGAAAGCAATGGATACTTCTGGAACCCTCTCCATCCTTCTTTCCTACAGGTTTACAGACCAGGGATTGCCTTGACAGGGAAGAGACTATACTGTCTTACTGAAAGATTGTTCTCAAGTCACTAAACAAGAATTAATTGCACATGCTTCTATCATGTTACTTTTAAAGCAGGTTATTGTAAGACAGTGCTAGCCTATGAATTCTCAAGAGAAGTATGTCCTGAGAAAGTAAGCATAGGAAGTTTACCTATTTCCTTATTCATGTTTCTTCCCTTGCCTTTTGCCTGGTGAGGTAATGCAATAACAGAACCTTCAGCTTATTATTTTAAGCAGAGTTCATCTAGTTCACTTTGGGTTCCTGGGTGGTGAAATGCTTGAAGACCTCCCATGGATAGAAAACCTTTGCATTGTAATCTTATTACACAACAGGGAAGGTCAATGGAATGAGCCTTTTTTTCCCCCTCATTTTAGTTTGTCTCTACCACATAAAAATGTGGCACAGAATGAAGCAGACCCAAGTCTCTGCGTGTGATATTAACTTGGAACTGCTTTTTGTCTGTCATCATTGACCATGTCACCACTTTGTCACCTGCCTCCTAGATTTTGTCAACTGTAGCTGGGTGTCTAAGATCACTTTCATCCTTGTGGAATGTGCCTGCGGCGTTTGCATGAGGGCTAGTCCACTCAGATAAGGCTATTGCTGCTGGGGAAGTTATTTTGTTTGCATTCCCTGGATTTGTGAGATTAACAGAGAGCCCTCCAAGGTGGGATGAGGAGGACTTCAAAAATGTCAAGGGAGGAAACACGCCCTCTAGCCATTTGATTGTGAGATTGATTTTGCGAAATGACATGTGTAGTGACCCCTTTACACACAGCTTTTTACTTCATCCAGTACTGTGGCTGAGCTTTCTTCATCCCGGTTTTCCTTTCATTCAAAACAGAAAAAAAGAAAGTTTTATCAAACCCCAGAACTCAATCTCCCAGCATCTGTTTACACTTCTTGGAATGACTGAATATGTGTGAGAAGAAAATGGCAGAAACCGGGAGGGTAAGGGAGGAATGGCCCCCTTCCTAAACTCTTTTGAGGACATTTGGTTTCTTCCCGCCTTCATTCCCCTCCTCTTCAGTTCCTACTTCCCCACAAACAACTTTACTCATTTTGTGCAAAAGTTTGCCATTTGGTGTTCAAGGTTAATTTTAATACCTAGATGTTTCAGCTGCTAGTTCTTCAATAGACTCCAGGATTCCCTCTGCACTTTTGGTGACTATATAATAGTCATGGCATAAAGAGTAGGATTTGGTTTCATCTACAATCACAACCACAGAGTTTTGTATTTGCTTTAGAGCAGTAACTCTCAAAATGGAAACTTTGAAAATATTTTATTTATTTGGTTAAAACCATTGGGTCATATCAAAAAACACGACTGAACAAAGAAATATGAAGAGGAAGTGTGGGGAAAGGAAGGACTCAGAGTTATGCTGGAGGACCAATAAAGGGAATAAAACCCATCATTTTAATATCTTATACATTTCCCTTTTCTATTTAAAAGAAAATCTCAATAAGCAGGCTAGCCTGTAACATCATTCTTCCAGGCTTCTCCATTCCTATTTAACTACATGAAAACCTGTCTGTAAGCCCCCCACTGGGAGAGGGAAAACATTCCCTTTGCTGGCAGGTGGTCTTTTGCAAGCACTTCCCAATTGAAAGCATATGTTCCTGGGTGTGAGGAGGCTTCTGGTAAGTAGGGAGGAAGCTCTTGTGGAGAATGATTGGATTATGTAGGCAAATTCAAGATAAGCATGCTTAGTCCTCCCTTCCTTCCACAATAAAGGTAGAGGCTTTTGATATCACATAGAAGGTCTCTATCCTACTCATCTTCACCTCCAAGTTGAAGGTCTTCCTTCACTGTCCTACAACATAGTTCAGTGTTCACATCCTCTTTCATATTAGCGTTAAACTAAGACCCCCTTGTTTCTCTTCCTTTTCCTGGTCTTTGCCACCAAGACCAGTTAAGCTACCAATAACATGAGATTGATCTTCTTAAGGATAAGATCCCTTCCGCAGAACTCAGATTTCTTCACAGTTAATGGAAGAAAGGAGAGAGGCAATGAAGAACCAAAAGAATATCCTTTTCCTGTTCAAAGAGGGGGAAAGTCTTTTAGCAAAGATTTTTTTTAAATGAGAAATTTGATTCAGGAAGAGCAGTATGCGAATGACCATTTCAAAGGAAATCAATGAGAAAAGTTCAAGAAAATGATCATAATGAAATATATCTTAGCAATACATCTTTTACTAAACATCAGACATCTATTATGTGCCTTTCCCTGTCTGAACACATTTTCGTAAAGGCTCAACGTAGCTAATTCTGTTGCATTTCCTGGAATGAAGAAAGAGTGAGTTTGCTTCACAAAAGTTAGAATTTAATTGAATTTTGTGACGTACAAAACCCAAAAAAACATTTTCCCCAATATCCCAAACTCTAAAAATAATTGAGGACTGAACAGAGGCAGTGAAAAACTGCATAATATTGGAAAATGTTCTTTACCTCAACCCAAAAGCACTTTATAAATGGGTACAGTATCTCATGGTGAAAAGAGGAGGTCAGATTGATGCTGTTTTAAGCAATGGGTTATTTAGTTAAGATTTGCTGCATCAGCTTCCAAGTGCTCCCCCAAATGTCAGTGCTCTAATAGTGAACATTCTGTTGCTTGAAAGATCAAAGTTTTCTTTACTGGTCAGAAAAAGTGGCATCACATTTTTGCTTTTCCCCAATAACTGATTTTTGTACATTTACTATAGAAAGTGAATCTAACCATATTGAAGGGGATGATAGTCAGGTTACTTAGCTTGGAAAATATTGAAAATGAGGCAAACGCCTCTCATTTTCTTTTTAACAGAAATATCCTACACTGTACTTGCAAACCATTAGTTTATGAGTGAACTAGTTTACAATGTATGTAGTATTATATGTGCATGTTAGCACTTCTAAGAGCTGCTTGAGTAACCCGGAAAAAAGGGTCAAGAAAATATTGAACTGTCCTTCAGTTATTACAGGCTATTTAGAAACTGGAAAACAAGCTAATTCTGATTTAAGAAAAACATAACAATACTTTGTTTTTATATAGTACTTTTCAGACATGACTTCATTATTTATCAGAACATTCTTCTGAGCGTAGGTAGCAAGGGCTTTCTTCAGTTTACAGAGGCATAAACTTGGGCATGAAAAGATTAATTGATTTCTGCCGGGCACAGAAAATCTATGCCAAAGGGAAAGAGAGACCAACTTTCTACAAAGGACTCAGGAGCCTGCTCTTCCTCCAGTAAATAGAAATCACATCATCTTTAACTTTTGTAACAACTTCTTAGAATCTTTGCTACACAATCAGTATTAACCATCTGCGTGGTATTGATTTAAGAAGATTTGGGGGTCTTGCTCATTTATTGCTTTATGCTAACACACTGCACTCACATAGAACATAGTCATTGGTTGAACAGCATTGCTTACATGTAATAGAGAAAAGATGACAATCAGTAATCACACTCGATTCGCAATTCAAGAGTGGACAAAGGGTACAGTGAAGAGTTGTCATTACTTGCTCCTAGCAAGTACTATTTAAGGCCAGAAAATCACATAATTAGAGGCACTTTCAAAGCTCCTGATTTCAAGATAACTTTCAAACATAATTATCACATTTTTGACTGGAGACATATCAAGGCCACAGACATTAGTTTCTGCAAAAATCCCCTGTCAGTAATGTGTTATAGTACCCTTATAACAATATATCTTGGAAATTACTTTGCTTATGTAGTTTTTCGGGTCTGAATGAAGTAGAAGAGCGACACAGTCAGTTCACATTTTTGTAAGTTCACTTTGGCCTATAACATGGAGAACGTAGAGGTCGATGGGATGGAAGGCAGGGTGATTAGTTAGGAGGTTTTGGTGAGAATGAAGGTAAAAAATAATGGCAGCATTAATTAGAGTGGTGTTAGTGGTGATGGAAAGAAGTAGGTGGACATACACATACTTACTGGATAAAATAGATGTTTGGTTGGTTTTGGGGGCTGAAAGAAAGGAGTTAAAAATATCTCCCAGGTTTTGTTTGTTTGTTTGTTTTCAATTAAGTGGATGCTGATGCCATTCAGTGAGATTAGGATTAGCAGAGGGTCAAAGATTTAGTCTGGGGAAATGAAGCGCCAGCTTTTGACATGATGAGTTTGAGATGCCTGGGAGATACCTAGGTAAAACCATGGGCAATTGAATGTATGGTTCAGAGTTCAGCCTCAGTGGATATCCTCTATGAAATCTTCCATAATCACTTTAATGGAAAGCCATGTCTAAATTCTGGATGCCTCTTCATGGCTAAGATTTGAGGAGTTATCTTGATTTATCTCACAGTATCTTAATATATAGTTTAACAAAAATATTACCTAATTTCTTCAGTTACTTGTAGTCTAGAAGCGCAAATTTGTAGAGTAAATTTAAAAGCAATGATCTTTTCTAAATTCATAGAATATTTGAATTATATCCCTTAATTCTGCTTCAGGCAGGTATTATATTCGTATGCACAAACCCAACATTCTTCTTGGAATTCAGTATTTTCTTGGTATTATGAAATAAGACTTCTATTTTTATAAACAGCAGGTGTTTGACCGGGGAGATGATTCATATGCTTTTAAGTCCAGAGCTCTAATGAATGTTCTAGGTTTTCAGATATGAATTTATAACCTGTCATTCATTCATTCAGCAGGCACTATCCTAGGTGCTTTGATTTGCCTGTTTGATAAACATCTCTTTCCTTGGAAAGATTATAATCAATGGAGAAGACAGTAAAGAAAAGATATAGTATATAGAATATAGTATAATATATAGTATATTAAATGGTTATTAGTTATTTGGAGAAAAATTAAAGTTGAGAAGATGAAAAGGGAGCACTTAAAGACGAGTGTTTTCAGCTTTCAATGAGGTAGTCAGGGGAAGCTTCACTAGGAAGGTGGAATTTGAGACTAGACCTAAAGGAGATGAGGGAGGATGTCAAGCCACTATATGGGGGAAGAATGCACCCTCAACAGAGGGGACAGAAAGTGCAAGGGCTCTATGTAGTCACGGCCTCCAGAGTAAGGACACCAAAGTGATTAGAGTGGAGTAAGCAACAGGGAAAGCTGTAGTAGATGAAGCTGAAGAGGGAAGGAAGTAGGGGTTCCAGATTGTTTGTACCTTTTAGGCCAAGACAGGAATGAATTCATGGAGAGTTTTAAGCAGATGAGTGACATGCTCTGATGCATTCTTAAAGGATCACTGCTTGTTATGTTAAAAGTAGGCAGTCAAGTGTCAAAATGAAAGCAGGGAAAGTTAGAATAATTCAGGAGAAAATTAATGGGGGTTTGCTGTGATGGTTAATTCCAGCAGGCCTGAAATTGGCCTGAGCTGTTTGGCTGAAGTAAGAGATGTACCTGTATAAGTATGGCTCGCTAACCGATTGTGTCACTGGATAGTTTAAAAAGAAATAGTAATAAGAGATGTATCTGGATGTACTAATCTCTAGACAAGGCATAAAATATACTGAATAATAATGTTGCTTTGTAACCATGATTCCCATGCAAGTTTTAGGATGGCTTTTACCAGTTTGTCAGCATTATTGATTTTGTTTATCTACAACAGTGAGATTGCTGATTTGTACCTGGTCTCAGTGAGACTCCTAGAGGGTTCTGACACTGGGGCTGTTTATCTACCAAAAAATATGCCTGCATGACCAGCAAAGTATAAAATATCCTGTTCAAAAATTCATTTTGGGTTTCCTGATCCCAGGGTGTTCTGTGAGGTACACACATCTGTGGTCCCTGATCTTTGAGAGAAAACAGCAGAGCCCTGCAGGGGAGGATGATTGGAGCGCGTGCTCAGCCTCTCTAGGATCCTTGCTATGAGACAGGCTTTGGCTAGAATGCAACCTTACCTTAACTGTTGTTTTATCGTATGCTTTTCCAATAATAAACCTTAGATTTATAATCATTTTCACTTTGAGCTCTGAGAGTCTTCTTTAACAATTGAAGCCTGACTGCCACCACCAGTGCAGGAGCTTAGACTGGACTGGTAGCAGTAGAAGTGATGAGTCAGCCAGTTGGATCCTGGATAACATTTAAAGATAGAATTGACATGATTTGCTGTTGGGTTAGATATGGGGTGTGAGAGATAGAGCAGAGTCAAAGATGACTGGGCAACTGGTAGAATAGAGTTTAGAATGATGATTGAGATGAAGCCAAATTAGCATTCATTTAACAGCAAAAAGAAAGTAACTGAAGATATATTGAGTACAGACAACTCTTCTGGGGATATCGGATATAAACAGAAGCAGAGAAAAGGGGGCTTTGTTAAAAGAAAAACAGAGTTTCAAATATTTAAGAGAACTGGTGATATAGGCATAAAAGAAAAAATTATTTTGTTTTTAAATCTTTTAAAAATTTCTTTGGAGAAATGATTTCCTTTCTCCAAACTAGCTGTTTAAAATGTATCTAACAACAACAACAAATAAACAAACAACATGGGAGTAAATACCAGTGTAGCACTTAATTCTATTATAGGACTTATAAAGTATGCCATTCTATCTCTAGGATATTTCATTCCAAAATGATATTTCACTTAACAAGTAAAAGCATGATAAAATCATAAGTTGAAATGCAGGGAAAATGTAGAATATTGACTCAGTTTAAGCCAAATATTATTCCCTGTGATTCTGGACCCAATATTAATCCTAGAATTATGTGGATTTTATACGAGCTTAAGAAAAGATCATCATTTCTAAGCTAAAATGAATTAAAGCTGCCATTAATTTGCTATTGACCTTTAATATTTATTCTGTTCTGTGTTTTTACATTTCATCTGGAAGTCTTTTTCAGAAAATCTGGGATGACTTTTACCTGGTTACAAAGTGAGAAACTTTGGAAAGTTTCTAACCTCTACACAGTAGGTGCTGAATAAATATTTGTTTAATAGATGAATACATACGTGAATGAATATATGAGTGAATGAAGAGTCACATGAATGGTTTATGAATAAGCATATGAATTGATAGTAGCATGTATAATGCAAAAAACACATTATATAAACAGAGAGGAAATCATGAATCTTTTGTGATTCCCTTTGTTAACAGGAACAACTTTGAGACATACTTGCAGAGTCAGGGCAGTGGAAGAGAGCATCATTTTTGACCATTCTAGAGCAAACTGGGAGATGGAATACAAGGGCAGAGTGAGAGGCAAGGCTCATAGCTAATTCAAGTGGTTTCAATAAACAACAACTGTGTGTTTAAGTGCATCCTAGGCCGTGACAATGGAGGTTGAGGTTAGAGTTAGAGCAATAAAGAAGCTGCTCAAGAGAGAAAGTATCACTCCAGGGTAGAACTGTCTCATCAGAGAAAAGAAGTTATTTCTTTCCTCTTCTGAGTCATGAATTCATGACCTCCCTCGCTCCCCTGCATACCTCCCAAGGCATCTGTGAATTGAAAGATTTATATGAACTCTCACAAAGAACGTGACTGTTCTCATAGGTTTTTGCAGACAAGCAGTTTCTCCACCCACTCACCTCCCAAGGAGGTTCCTTAACCAGGTAGCAAATTGAGGCATGGGGTTGAGACAAATGCTGAAAAGTCATTTTAGAGAGGTTAACCTCAGAATGATTTAGGAAATAAAAAGAAAGTAATTCCAAATTCCTGTATCCTCATATGTATGAATAGATAGATAGATAGACAGATAGATAGATTGATAGACAGACAGACATAACAAAGTCTCTGTTATAGAAAAGGCTTCCAACACTAGTTCTTTTTTACTTTTAGGCTATTTAAAAAATTCTTTCTACTTCCTTTTTTTCCCATCTTAGTAAATATGTGCCAATTCTCACAGAATTGTGCTTAAAAAAAAAAGAAAGATAAAGTGTATATATTAGTGCAATTTGGTAGAAATTAATTAAAGAAACTAGCTCTTCTAAAGCCAAGCAGTCCCACCACCCACTAGCCCACTAAGCAATGCAAACAAGTGGGAATTTCCATTCAAACGGTAGTTGCAAAATATTCTTTGATTTTTCAGATTCTCTGTTGATGGTAGGGCTTGTCTCTTCAGTCAAATAGAATATTTGTCATTCTAATGAAAAGAAAATTAAATTAAATTTAAAAAGAAGGCAGTCTGTTATTTGTCTTTAGACAATAGACACTAGACACCAGGAGAGTAATGCAAAGAGAAAAGATGTAGATCAGAAGTTCGCAAGTTTTTCCCACAGATCTCTAGTCCAACCAGATGCTCTGAGAAAATTGTATTCCATGGCAGAACACGTTTCTGCAGTGCTCCATATGCTGTCCTCTCTTAAGGGATGCACAAGGCTCATTAAAATAGTAAAGACCCCCAAATCCTGAAATAAAGAAATCTATTTGGCTTCCTTTAATCCAGTGTTTCTAAAATTTACAAGTCCACAAAGGCTTGTTAAATGTAACATGCATCAAGATCCTGTAGAGTTAGTGATATGGAATATGCTTGGTGTATGCCTATAGCAGACTATGCAAACATACTCAAGTGTACACAGAGCCGGGCCGCAGGGAAATGGAATCACTTAGAGGTAATCAAAACCTTTGTAGAAAAACATAACCTTTTGATGCTCAGAGTATAGAAAAAAGAAATTAAATAGGTTGGGAACCACGCATCACCCCACTCAGGGATATTTTTGGGATTAGAAAAAATTCAAAAGAAACCAAGAAATTGGAAACAAAAGCCTAATAATTAAATCCACTAAACTGTATTTTTAATTAATCCTTCTGGTAGTTGTGGACAAAACTTTTCTCAGATGAGGAATATTAAGAGCACAATATTTTTCACTAAAACAGTGCCTTCTGAGCTCTGAGTTCCACTTGCCTTTGGAAAACCCCACTTCCCAGGGGTTCTAACGGGTCTTGGAGGAGGAGAGTAGAGATTTTCAAACGCTCATAAGAAGGCTCACAAGGCTTCTTAGATATCAGATTCCTCTTACAAAACAATAATTTGTTGAATTAAGTGCCAGTGAACCAGATGGATTACATTTCCCTCACAATGTGCACAAATTAAAAAATTAAAGAGAAAAGCACTTGGTAAAACCAAATTTGTATTTTGCTGGACCTAAAACATTTAGAAAAATAGTTTGAGATGTTTGGCTAAAGCCCAGTGCCACCAGGCCTGCCTGGCTCTAGACACCAGCCTCATTGACTGAAATATTCTATTAAGCAAGCAGATGGGTGGTGGTTTGTTACTGACTTTTCCACAAAAGCGAACTGTGAAATGTAATATTTCTGGAAGGATAAAGTGCTTGTGCTTCATACTTTTACAAAAGTGGGTTGACCATCTCAAGGATACTTCAGAAATAATATAAACTCTGGGAATGAATTTTTTTTTTAAGGTTAATGGTATCAGTATAAGATAATTGAGAAAGGGAGAAAGAACTACCTAAAGGAAACAAGTAAACTAGAAAAATTGGGAGTATAAGTTTTATGAATAGCTTGAATTTCTGCCACTATGAATATAATTATTGGGATGCTTTTTAGAGTAACATGTAATTTCGTGAAACATATTTATTATGCTTTATTTAGTTAATAAACTTTAATTTTTAGAGCAGCTTTAGGTTCACAGCAAAACTGAGTGGAAAGTACAGAGAGTTCCCATACACGCTCTGTTCACTCTACACACACATCCCCCACTACCAATATCTCATAACAGAGTGGTACACTTGTTACAATCAATGAACCTACACTGACATATCACTGTCGCCTGAAGTCCATAGTTTACATTAGGGTTCACTCTGTGTGTGCTTTTAGCAAGGAGGTATCTTGGTATAATGGATTATTTACTTGTCAAATAACCAACAGTGCTGCTTATAATTTATATTATTAGTGCATATTTGGGGATTAAGGATTATCCTTAATCCTGGAACTAAGGCTTTTGCTTGTTTTGAAAGAAAATCACACATTAGTTCATTTGATTTCAAGAAGAAATAAATTATGAGAATGGAAGTTTTACATACTTAAGTCATCACAATAAACAGACAAGCCTCATACATTATCAAGTGCCATTTCTAATTTGCAATGTAGAAATAATATGTTTTGCTTGGTGTAACCCATTCTTTCTTAAGACAGCCACCTTTGGAAAGACATATCACAGAAAATTAGCTTTATGACAATGCTTTACATAGAAACTTATTGTAATAGCAAAACAAAACCCATATTCATTTCTAATAAACCTATTTTAAGTGCTTCCTTTTCACTATCATGTTGAAACCGTGCATGCACCAACTATGTGCCTCCTTTTTTTTTACAAGGATGGAGAAATATATTTTGATTCCACAGACTGAATTTCTGTTTCTTGACCTAAGCTCCACCCCATGATCCACTCACTGAACAGATTAAAATTCCCAAAGGAGAGATTAGAAGCACCAAGATCAATTTAGAGTCTCACAGTGTTCTTGCCAAAGGCCTGATGTACACATTTCTGTCATTAACTCTGATCCAGATATATTCCTGAGGAGGGTGACTAGTGCATGACCTTGCCTCATACCCAAAGAATCACTGTTGTATTCAGCAATGCCCAGAAGCCCTGGATGTACATGGCTTTTAGTGAATTAATTGACCTCAGAATTCACTCATATGGAGCATCTTATCTGGAGTCCAAGCTTTCTATATATAATAGCACTTTGGGTATTATTACTAGTTTAATTTGCTATTAACTTTGCACTCCACAGTAAGAATAACTGCAAATACTTTAGTTTTCACATCAGAGAATATAAATCTAAAAAAAGAACAAAATGAAATTCAGCCGCAGTCTCCAACTACTCAGTAAAAGCTGCCCTTTTGTTTTCTTATCTTTCTTTTCTCTTTCTTTTTTTAAATCATGCCATCCCAAATTCATTTTCCCTTATCCTTAAAGCAACCTTCATCCTCCAACTTTGGCTCAGATATCCACATTCCTTTGACTTTGGCCTAGAGTTCCAGGGTTAGAGCACTTGGTCCAGACTTGGCCAGTCAAGCACCTTAATGTCTCCCTTCAACTGTCCATCATCCCCCATACCCATCCATCCATAGTGGTAAATTGGGGTGTGTGACCAAAATTTGCTCAAACTGGATTTTCAGTTGTGCAAGCCATTACACATTCTTTTCCGCTTAAGCTGAGTTGAATTGGTTTTCTTCTCATTTGAAACAATCAAACAAAATAGTTCTGGTATACCCTTTCAAAGATTTTTCTGATGCTACTCATACACATATTTTTAGTTAATGGAGTTATTTCTATGAACTAAATTTTCCAACAACTAAGTGCGAGAACTTTAGTTTGGTGATTTTAATTCTGTGATAAAATTCAAAGATTCAAAATGAACTTTAATTAGCACTGCAATAAGAACTCAAGAATTACTTAATAGCTTTCTTAGATTAATTGATTTTTCTAAAGTGCCTGTAATTTTGGGGTGCTTTCAGTAGATTTGCTGCTTTGATGTCTAACATTGCAATGCAGAGAACATTCTTTGCTTTTTTTTTATGCTGTTTTATTTCCATCCTGTTTTTTTTTTTTTCTGTCCTCTTAATTGCTTCTCATATTTGACTGGCCTTTATTTAGAATATAACTCACCAATATTAGACTGAATTTCTCATTAAAATGATCTTGGCTTAATTAGTAGGACAAATGCCCATGAATTGCAAAAAAAACACACATCCTGTTTTAAAAGTGTTTGGTCTATAAATTTACAATTTCTTCTTGATTCTGTGTGAAAACCATACCTTCCTACTTTCTGCTTCAACTAGAGAGGTGAGCAAGAATTTCTAATCAAGCCATTGTAGGTGTGAAATATGATAATACTCAGAGAGTAGCTTTCTAGAGATTAAGGTTTAAATAAACATGAACTTGAAGACTTTCCAAGCTCTCTCCTTAGTTCTCTCCTTTTACCTACCTTACCCATGCTGGAGCGATAGGACTAGTGATAGAGCCTGGGAAAAGGAGTGAGATATAACTTTCTGGCTTCTTTTTCTTTAAAATTCATGTTACTGTACTGACCACTTATTGTTTGAAACTTTTAATCTTTAACAGGGATAAAACCAGGTCTTGTTCACTTTCAGGAAATAAGAATGACTTAATCAAGAGAATCCACATAGACATAGTGAAAGGAAGCTTAGCAAAAACTAGAGTCTTCTATAATCAGAATTTTTTCTTGACTGAAATGTTTTCAAAGATTATTATTTTAAAATTTACTTTAATATAAAAACAATATTGATTACAATGTGAGAATATGAGTAAATATTTGTTAATTGCATGTGAGTAGGTGAAGAAAATTAGTGACAAATAATTCTAATTTTGTTTTAGTTTTAACATAACATTCTCTAGAGAGAAAAACTGCCTTCACCATTTAGCATTTTAAATAGTATTTATAATATAATCCTTGAGCTTGTTTTGGGCAGACTCTGGAGCAATCTAGGAGGCTGGTGGGCTGGGTCAAACATTCTAGAATACAGAATGAAATTTCTCCAAATCTGTTAGTGATCAGAAAATAAAGTCTCATTAAAAGAGAGGGAACTGCCTCAAGTGCATGGTCAGTCTCTCTTACAAGCCTTTTCCCAGAATTTGAATTTGCATGGAGTGGAAATCTAAAGATTGTTCAGTTACTTATTTTGCATCTACATAATGAAAAGTTGTCCAATATGAAATAAAAACAAAATTTCAACCCAAACTACTGAAATGTATTCCTATTTATCATTTGAGGAGTTACTCGGTTTTCTTCCTTTCTTTGCCTCAACACTGTTGATTGACATGCCATGAATATGTTTACATGAGTCCAATTCTCCTTAACATTTATAGAGTTTATAGAGTGACAGACTAAAATCTGAGAGAATACAAGACTGTAATATCTTTACTGTGTGCTGGTCATCTGAGGGCAAGGTTTTAAATCCACATTAAGTGAGGTAATAAGTTTGTTAGTTTTTTAATCTACACATTTACATGTAATTCTATATATTTTTCATATATCAATTTCAAACTGCCTGACTCAAATTACATAGCCAGACATTATTAACCTGAATGACTGAATTAGTCATTTATTTATTTAAGCGCTTTTTTCTCTCTTAAGTGTATGACTCCAAATTTTGTTCTTTTCTACTTAATTCCGGATGGCTGGATATACGTAAGTCTATTTAAGTAAATTTTTATTGTAATTAAATAATTGCTGATAACAAGAAAAGCTCCTATTAACAAAGATATGAAGAGCGTTATCTTTGTATAGAAAGGGAAGTAGAAATACAAATAACAGCTTTTCCACTAGATGATGTAAACAAACATCAACAACAGCAAATGATCTCCTTTATCATGAACATATTTCAAAGGTTAAAATGAGTTTAATATAATTAAATGGTAGAAAAGTCTAAAACCCTTTTTCAGAAAGGTTCAGAGTTTTTTCCTTAAAAAGAGATGGAGTAATCTGTACTCACTTTCTATAAGCTGCTTTGCCATTTTAAAATACTGTAAATATCTTCCTAGTCAATGCACTCAAACACGTGCACACACAAACACAACCAACATTATTCCTAATCGATACCTATATATCTTAGTATTACTGAGGTATAATTAATTTGGTCAATCCTGTATTTTAGGAAATTTATGTTTCTCACATTTGTCATATCTCCAATTTGTTAAATTATAAATCATACTATGATTAATACACTTAGAATGAAATATTTTCCTAGATCCATGATGATCTTAGGGCAAATTACTTACAGGTTGGAGTATGTGCATCTTAGTGAATAAGTTTGTTTTAAACATATGTTGACTAAACAAGATTATTATATTATACTGTAACCAACACAGATTATTAAACTTTTTTATATACACATGTAAGTTTTTTTTCTCAGCTTATCATTTTATTTTTAATTTTTTAATGTTAGTTTTTAATTTACAAAGATCTAGTTTTATTTGGGGAGAGACAGAGATTGAGAACTGAATCTTCCCACCTTTATTCTATGATTTATGGCTTTTATATTATGCTTAGAAAGGTCTTTCTTACTGAAACATGTATATTCACCTAAATCTTATTTTGATACTAATACGGTATTATTTCTGACAATTAATCACACTCAAGAACATGGCCTGTATGTTTCTATGTATAAAATATTCTCTTTTGCCCCTCCATAAGGATTTGCATTTAGGTCATATAACTTTCTCAGCAAGTCTGTTACATAGTCATTTATATTTTTGATTGCTATTATGAACGGAATCTTTGTATCATAGTTTTTAAATAGTTTTTTCTGGTACTTACGAAATCCGTATATATTTTTGTATTTTTTCTTTTTTTTTCCATTGACCATTACAAAATTTTTTCATTGGTTATAACAGCTTTTTAGTTGTTTCTCTTGGAATTCTTTTGGATTTTCTTACTGAAAAATCATTATGTGCATTAGACACAGATTTAACCAAATGTATAAAATGCCTACTGGGTGTTTGGTACCATCCTAAGTGCAACCAGAAAGTGACTAAAATATAGTGAACATGGTTACTGTCCACAGCCAAGGAAAACTAAATATCACTCAGCAGGAATAATCAAGTGGCATTTCCAAAGTAGCATATTAATAGGCACATGCCCACATAGTATAGTATATGTAGTAATGGAATTCAGAAGTACTGAGAGAGATGAGGACAACAGTTCTTGGCAGGCATAGATCAGATGAGGTTAATTATAGAATATTCATAAAAGGAGATGATGTTTTGGGTAATAGTCATAGACTAACAAGAGAACAGTAGTGTTAGACAGATTCTGGGAAGATGGCAGCAGCATAGCTTTTAATCTCTCTGAATCCCCATAAAAAAATAGAGAAACTAAATACAAAAATGAAAACCTCTGGGCAACTCTAATAACGAAACTAGTTTACAAGATATCCCTAAGAACCGCAAAATACAAGCTGCAGGGAACAAATTTATTTCAGCTAAAAGACTTGGATTGTATCAGCAACTTGATGAAAAGAAGCAGAAGTAGCCTACTGAACATTTGATGGACCTGAGTCCAGGAGAATCTCTAAATAGCCAATAGTATTCATTTTGAAGGACAGTGGGCCAATTTGAGAGTAGCAACTTCAATTAGTAGCTGAATACAAAGCCTCTGTATAAGTTTTTCTATAGCTGCTGTAACAAATTATCACAAATTTAGTAGCTTAAATAGCACAAATTTATTGTTATACTCCTGTAGGTTAGAATTCTTATAGGCTCAGATGGTTTCTGTGCCTCAGGTCCCACAAGGCCTAAATCCAGAGTTATTGGTTATTCTCTAGAATAACCACTATCAATCACTTTTTAGCAAAATAATCAACTGTGAAAAAAATGAGAAAATGACAACATATAGGGGGAAATAACATCATTAAAAAAGAAAAGATTTTTGTCAGATTTTTTGACAGCGATGCTTCATGCCATAAGAAAATAGAACAACATATTTAAGGAAATGAAGGAAAGAAAATGTATCTTTAAATAAATATTTACTTGGAGAACCAAAATTAAATGAGAGTTAAAAGAGAGACAGCATTTGTAATAGCTAGACTCTCTGACAATGTAAATATAGTACAACGATTTTTAAAAAGTAGTAGATGACCGGGGAGAGCATATGTAAAACAATTACCTATTCTCATGAATCATACAGAATATTGTTATTCTGAGGATGTTCTGTGTGTAGAAAAAAACAATTTAATTATTATGAGATATACTAATTCTATCATTCCCTGTGTCCTTAAGAACAGAACATTTGGTGTGGAATACTGAAGAAATGAGTCTACTTAGAAGAGGTTAAGTAAAAACTCATTAGTATTAAATATGCATTGAAAGTATCAGTATTAAGTCATGAGATTTTATGTACATATATTTAAATATATGTGTAAATGCATATACATACATTTTCCAGTCCTGTCCATTGAAAAGGCCTAGAAAAAAAAATCACAAGCTTTTGGCACCCAGCTTATTCTTTTGAAATATCATTTCCCACTTAAAGAAACCAGTGTTTCAAAGAGAAATGGATAATTACATGTTTGAAGGAGGAAATGTAGAGGATGAATCTGGAACTATCAAAGACCGCTAATATCATGCCAAAGAATTTAGGAAACAACTGGTCAAGTTTCCATGAATCAGTTTGAGGTTCAAAAAGATAATACTTGCAATTCATTATCCTGAAAACTGGTGCATAAAAGGGAAACAAACAAGCCTTATTTGTATAAACTATACCACTGGGGGAACAAATAGTATATGAGAGGAAACATAGCTTTTTTAAAGTATTTAAACCAATACATGAAAATAAAATTATAGAATTTGAATAAATACAATTTTATGATGTGAATTAATGGATCTAGGCTTTGAGCATGAATGGCTGGCTAACATCCAAAAAGAGAGACAACCAGACAATGATGAACAAACCCAACACTAACTATAGTCATGCCAAAAGGGTAAACATTCTGATCGAGCATCTGGATCCAGTTGCCAATTTGCAGGAAACACAGAGGACAGGGGAAACTATATTGCCTCCACCATGAGTGTCCAGTCAATGAAATTCGTACTGTGGGAAATTTCCTGTGTGAATTACTTGGATTCTTCAACAGAAAGAAAGAGAAAGGAATAGAGGAGGGAACTAGTAGATTAATAGAGACTTAAAATATATATTGCTTAAAAAATGGATAAAAGGCAATTATAGGGTCTAGAGATGGACACTTGATGATAAAACTATAAAGAAAGCCAAGCAAGTGATCACCATAAAAATTAGAGTAGTGGTTAGTTTTAGGGGGCCACAAAAGGTTATGATTGGGATGGGCACATAGAGGAGCTTCTGGGGTATCTGGTAAAGCTCTATTTCTTGATCTGGGTGGTGTTTACAAGGGTGTTTATAACGACATGTTAAGTTATACACTGATTTTGTGAGGTTTTATTTATTTGTGCTTCATTTTATAATAAAAAAAGTTAAGAGAAAATGGTGGGCATTGAAGGCATTTGCTTTCTTTTTTTATTTAATTTTAATTTTATATTGGAGCATAGTTGATTTACAATGTTGTGCTAGTTTTAGGTGTACAGCAAAGTGACTCAGTTATACATATACATATATCTATTGTTTTTCAGATTCTTTTCCCACATAGGTTATTACAGAGTATTGAGTAGAGTTCCCTGTGCTGTACAGTAGGTCCTTGTTGATTATCTATATTATATATAGTGGTGTGTATAGGTTAATCCCAACCTCCTAATTTCTCTCTCCCCCACATCTTTCCCCTTTGGTAACAATAAATTTGTTTTTGAAGTCTGTGAGTCTGTTTCTGTTTTGTAAATAAGTTGATTTGTATCATCTTTTTAGATTCCACATGGAAGTGATATCATAGGATATTTGTCTTTCTCTGACTTACTTCACTTAGTATGATGATCTCTAGGTCCATCCATGTTGCTGCAAATGGCATTATTTCATTGTTTTTTATGACTGAGCAATATTCCATTGTATATATGTACCACATCTTTACCCATTCATCTGTCAATGGATATTTAGGTTGATTCCATTTCTTGGTTATTGTAAATAGTGCTTTAGTGAACATTGGGGTGCATGTGTTGCTTGTTTCTTTCAATAATTTTTCTTTGTCTTTAATTTTTCCCAATTTGATTACTCAAATTTTACTCGGTATGTTTCTCCTTGGGTTTATCCTGTATGGGACTCTCTGCCGTTTCTGGACTTGGGTGGCTATTTCCTTTCCCATGTTAGGGAAGTTTTTGACTATAATCTCTTCAAATATTTTCTCTGGTCCTTTTTCTCCTTCTGGGACCCCTATAATGCGAATGTTATTGCATTTAATGTTGTCCCAGAGATCTCTTAGGCTGTCTTCATTTCTCTTCATTCTTTTTTCTTTATTCTGTTCTGCAGCAGTGAATTCCACCATTCTGTCTTCCAGGTCACTTATCCGTTCTTCTGCCTCAGTTATTTTCCTATTGATTCCTTCTAGTGTAGTTTTCATTTCAGTTATTGCATTGTTCATTTCTGTTTGTTTGTTCTTTAATTCTTGTAGGTTTTTGTTAAACATTTCTTGCATCTTCTCAATCTTTGCCTCCATTCTTTATCCGAGGTCCTGGATCATCTTCACTATCATTATTCTGAATTCTTTTTCTGGAACGTTGCCTATCTCCACTTCATTTAGTTGTTTTTTGGGGGTTTTATCTTGTTCCTTTTTCTGGTACTCTGCCTTTACATCTTGTCTATCTTTCTGTGATTGTGCTTTTTGTTCCACAGGCTTCAGGATTGTAGTTCTTCTTGCTTCTGCTGTCTGCCCTCTGGTGGATGAGGCTATCTAAGAGGGTTGTGCAAGTTTCCTGATGGGAGGGACTGGTGGTGGGTAGAGCTGGTTGTTGCTCTGGTGGGCAGCGCTCAGTAAAACTTTAATCTGCTTGACTGATGATGGACGGGGCTGGGTTCCCTCCCTGCTGGTTGTTTGACCTGAGGTAACCCAACCCTGGAGCCTACCTGGGCTCTTTGGTGGAGCTAATGGTGGACTCTTGGAGGGCTCACGCCAAGGAGCTCTTCCCAAACCTCTGCTGCCAGTGTCCTTGTCTTCACCGTGAGCCACAGCCACCTGCCACCTCTGCAGGTAGCAGGTAGGTCTGGTTCAGTCTCCCGTGGGGTCACTGCTCCTTCCCCTGGGTCCCAATGCGCACACTACTTTGTGTGTGCCCTCCAAGAGTGGAGTCTCTGTTTCCCCCAGTCCTGTCGAAGTCCTGCAATCAAATCCCGCTAACCTTCAAAGTCTGATTCTCTAGGAATTCCTCCTCCCGTTGCCAGACCCCCAGGTTCGGAAACCTGATGTGGGGCTCAGAAATTACCCACTTTTAAATATGAGGAAACCACAATTAAGAGTCCAGATCACAGAACAAGTGAGTGTCACTTTGAGTCCTAAACCCTAGCAATTCACGTACACAGCTACATCTCCACACACTTACACCATACACATATATTCACACATACACACACACACACTCACAAATTGGTAAATATAGACAGATAGAAGATTCAGCAATCACACCCACCTCACCTCCCATCCCAGGGTTCCTATTGATAGTAAAGGAAATAACATCTGTCTTTTTGCCTACCTTACAGACACTACAAATTATCCTACATAAGTGAGAGAGTTACTGTTTCTGAAGGATGTTTTCATAGATCTTTCATGACATAAGTTATGTACATTTTCACTGTTGTTCTAATCCTCTTGCTCAGCTTTTTACAAATCAGCCTCATTTTAGATAGTCTGAGGTGGAGACCTAAGATAATTATGATTTATTTGGCGTCTGTCCTTAGCCCTATTTTATACATGATAACACTGTAGATAAAGAAGTTTAAGAAACTTGTCCTTTTAGCAAAAATATTGCAGAAATAGAATTTTAACCTGGGATTGTGTGAGGACAAATCTCCACTTCTACCCTGATGACTCCTCTGGGGTCTTTAATCCTTGATAAATGATAGAAAAAGAAAGGTTGTGCCATGAATGCTAACAGTATAGGAACACAATTGCCATCTCTTTATGATAGAAGATCAGGGAGAACGCTCTTTGACATAAATCACAGCAAGATCTTTTTTGACCCAACTCCTAGAGTAATGGAAATAAAAACAAAAATAAACAAATGAGACTAAATGAAACTTAAAAGCTTTTGCACAGCAAAGGAAACTATAAACAAGACGAAAATACATCCCTCAGAATGGGGGAAAATATTTGCAAATGAATCAACGGACAGAGGATTAATCTCCAAAATATATAAACAGCTCATGCAGCTCAATATTAAAAAAGCAAACAACCCAATCCAAAAATGGGCAAAAGACCTAAATAGACATTTCTCCAAAGAAGACATACAGATGGCCAAGAGGCACATGAAAAGATGCTCAACATCACTAATTATTAGAGAAATGCAAATCAAAACTACAATGAGGGGCTTCCCTGGTGGCGCAGTGGTTGAGAGTCTGCCTACCGATGCAGGGGACACGGGTTTGTGCCCCGGTCCGGGAAGATCCCCCATGCCGCAGAGTGGCTGGGCCCGTGAGCCATGGCCACTGAGCCTGGGCGTCCAGAGCCTGTGCTCCGCAACAGGAGAGGCCACAACAGTGAGAGGCCCATGTACCGCAAAAAAAAAAAAGAACTACAATGAGGTATCACCTCACACCGTTTAGAATGGGCATCGTCAGAAAATCTACAAACAACAAATGCTGGAGAGGGTGTAGAGTAAAGGGAACCCTCTTGCACTGTTGGTGGGAATGTAAATTGATACAGCCACTATGGAGAACTGTATGGAGGTTCCTTAAAAAACTAAAAATAGAATTACCATACGACCCAGCCATCCCACTACTGGGCATACACCGAAAGAAAACCATAATTCAAAATACACATGCACCCCAATGTTCATTGCAACACTATTTACAATAACTAGGTCATGGAAGCAACCTAAATGCCCATCGATGAATGGATAAAGAAGTTGTGGTACATATATATAAAATGGAATATTACTCAGCCATAAAAAGGAATGAAACTGGATCATTTGTAGAGATGTGGATGGACCTAGAGACTGTCATACAGAGCGAAGTAAGTCAGAAAGAGAAAAACAAATATTGTATATTAATGCATATTTGTGGAATCTAGAAAAATGATACTGATGAACCAGTTTGCAAGGCAGAAACAGAGACAGAGATGTATAGAACAAACATGGACACCAAAGGGAGAAAGCAAGGGGGGTGGTGGGGTGGTGGTGGGATGAACTGGGAGACTGGGATTGACATATATACACTAATATGTATAAAATAGATAACTAATAAGAACCTGCTGTATAAAAAAATAAAATAAAATTCAAATTAAAAAAAGAAGCAAATGACACAAAGAAGTCTGCTAACAAGGCAAGAAAATTGCAATTAAATTAGTACCTTTGTGATTGTTTGGGGAGACTTAATTGACATTGCATGTTACATAAATAGGGATAATAAATGGCCTGGGGATTTTTTTCCTCCTGGTTTCTTATTCAAGGATCAAAAAATATTTTCAATAATTTGCATTCTTATGTATCATTAAGAGGAAAACGGGAATGAGAGAAACAGGATTGGAGATTGCATGTTTTTCTTCCTCTGTTAACTCTGATGAGTAATTTTCTCTGGTCTGAAATCCATTAGTAAAGAAATTTGCAGGTAATAAAAAATAAAATAAGATCAGCATTATGGCAGAGTGTTGCATAAAGGTGACGGCCATTGAAAATATAATTCTAGGAATTATAGAAGCATCCCAAGAAGTAATGTGAATTATTTTCCAGGAACTCTAAACTTGGGTCTTATATGAACCTTGAAAACAAAATTTGTTTTGTAGTTATGAGCTGTGAGTGGATACACAAAACTCTCACAAGTCGTGCAATCACACAAAAGTCCCACAAGTCGTGCAATCGTCCTTGACTAGCCAGTTTCAGCAAGGTTTCAGCTTATGTAGCATATCTGCAAAGTTTCAGCTTATGTAGCATATCTGCAGGAGCATTGCTACATCAACTAGGGAAGAAAACCTTCACTTATAAGCCTCGACCACAACACAAAAGATGAGGAGGAGCAGGGTCATTGCAACAGCTGCTTTATAATTCATTACAAGTAAGTAGACACAAGATTCAAACAAAGACTGACTGCAATATATATAACATCACACCTTTGGAAAATCTTTCTCTCAGTAATAGTCAATGAGTTACAATGTGATGGAGAACAATCTCTTTAGGATGCCCCTTATTATATTAAGGATTTTTTTTTCTTCTAAACAACTATTTCTGCTACAATCCTCTTGAAGAAAATGTTATATTGAAACCAAACACTACTTTGCTGGCTTTTCATTTTACGAAGAATTTCAAACTAACAACTTGAGTGAAGGATCATCTTATGTTTAACAATATTGATTAAGCCCATAAAATTTTGTGTTTAAATAAATGAAAGCCATAATAACAGAAGGTTTCCAAGATCACATGGTATTATTGTTGGAGAGGCAAATCTTAGATATTCTCTCACCAAAACTATATTTACATGAGGCAAATGTTTTTCAACCACACTGTATTATTTGGCCCCAAATACCTTTTTTCAACCTCACTGAGACTTGTCTTGGCAAACAAGAAGGTAAAACAAGGAAGCCAAATGGTATATCAGGATACCCTCAAAAGTATACAATACCAGGAATTATAAAGGACAGTGCCTGTAATTTTGGTACTGCAATTTTCCCCAGTAAATCCAGATGACAACCCTATATTTCATTAGTATCTGTATTCTTAAATTCCAAATTAAGTCCTCTTAGTTGAAAAATTAATGATAATCTCATCTATTAAAAAATTAGGTGATAGTATAAGTAGGCCTAAATGCACATACAATCACACACAGAATCACAAATAACTATGAAAGAAACTGAACCCATTTTTTCTGATGAAAAACTTCCTGATGTGCAAATTTTCATTAATGTCCATATGTATTAAAAATTATAAGTCGTCTTAGTAGGATTAATTCATGACTGATACATAAAGTCTTCAATAGGATTAAAATTATTTCAAGGCCACTAAGTCACTAAAAGGAAAAGCCAGGATGGTTAGTGAATTTAACAATACCAAATTTTTCTGAAACAAATCAAGGATACTGTATCACATAATCTCCTCGTTCCCTTTGATTATTGGTCTGTAATTTTACCTAGGAATTTTGCTGAAAATTATAGAGGAACCAAAAACTGGACTTTGACATTCAAATTCAGATTTGAGTATGCTCAAAAGAGAGCATATGCTGTTATTCACTACATTTGAGAAACTTTTAAAAAAATAATGACTGAAAATTCTCATGATGAATCTAAAAAGCAAACTGTCCTTGTTCTCTTTCTGTTTTTATATTCTACTAAAATGTAAGTGCATATGTGTTCAATACATTATTTGTCGTAGTTAAAAAAGGAAACAGAAAACCTAAAACAAAGCAATAAAATCACACTAGTATTATCTACAACACTCAATGTTTTGAGCAAGTCAAGGTGAAGACATTGGGGAATGTGAATGCTGACTTTTTAGAAAATCAAAAATTAAAGAAAAGAATGAGCTGGAAAGGCAGAGACACAGTCATGCCACAGAGACTTCTCAGGATGCCAGGCGAGACAAACAAAGCCCATGTCATCTAAGAACAAGGAAAAAAGTCCATTTAAACTCAGCCACCCACAGTGAAAACAGCAACTGACAATGGATTATCAGAATAGATGTTCATTAACCTGCTAACTAGGAAAATTATATTTTGCTATATTGAAAACAGGAAAGTATACTGTTATAACTTGTGATAGTTTGATCCACCAGTTTGTGAAATAAATACTTATATACATTTCTCATTTTTATTGAAGTCTAAGCATGTTACCATAGGGAGATAAAAAGGGTTATGTCACTAATGCTGTTTTTGCAAAAAGAAACTTCCTAGCTTTTATTAAAATAACTACATATTTTCATTCCATCCCAAACTATATACTTTATATGTGACTTAGAAAGAAAAAGTTAGAAATCTCTGGGTACCTCAATAAACTATAGTATAATCTCCAAATCTTTACTCATTAATTTATTCTGATGAGCCTTAAGGTTATGCATGAGTCAGCTGGCTGAATTGTGTGAAACAGTGGATAGTACAGCAGGAAGTCTGAGGCTGACATAGTTAACTGTAGATGTTAACGCCTCACTGTGGATATTTCCATGATCACATCCATTCTGATTTTACTTTGTGCCTCAAGATCTCCTAGAACTGGAGGTGTAATGTTTATACATTGTTTTGAGATGAAAAGTATATCCAAAGAGAAGATATTACCGTACCACAGAAGCATCCACCTGAAGCTTGCCAAACAATGTGGACAAGACTGAGGGAGGTGCTAAATGGTTATGCCAACATTATCTCACCTTGAAGTATGAGCATGTAAGAATCCACACTTAATCCCCTAAACACTTCCTTCAATAAATTAAGAAAGCTTGACAGTTTAGCTAATTTATTTTCTTTTATTATTTCTTTATTCCAATTTTATCTGTACAATTTTTACTATGTTGGACTTTTCAAAAATCTTCTGACATTACTTATCAGATACTTTTAATTTAGAAAGCCCTGATATCTTTTCCTTTGTATCAATTGTGTTCACAAAAAAACTCTCAGAAGCTAAATGGATATTTCCCTGAGAAATGCAATTTTAAGGACATATATCAATATTTATATCTAATTTTTCATCAAGTACATTTAGATGCAGAAAATTTTTTCCTTCTATCTATAACCATAAAAGATTAAAGATACATTCATTTTGAATCAAGATGAATGAATAAAGATACAGATCCTTCATTTTACTAGGCTTTGTTGGACTGGTTCATTAATAGATTTTTGAATTTTAAAGTTCTTACCAAAGCAATTTTTATCCCTTAAAAAAAAATAGACAGTTTAATAACAGTTTAGATCAGTTTCTGTTACCAAAATGACTTTGGAGTTCCACGTAAGTGGAGTCAGACAAACTATGTTTTTTTTTTGGTTTTTTTTTTTTTTTCCCGCGGTACGCGGGCCTCTCACTGCTGTGGCCTCTCCCGTTGTGGAGCGCAGGCTCCGGACGCGCAGGCTTAGCGGCCATGGCTCACGGGCCCAGCCGCTCCGCGGCACGTGGGATCCTCCCGGACCGGGGCACGAACCCGTGTCCCCTGCATCGGCAGGCAGACTCTCAACCACTGTGCCACCAGGGAAGCCCCAAACTATGTTTTTTAACCCATTTCAGGGGTGCTATTAAAATATACCATGGCAACATCAAGATTGTACTTTCGATCTGTTTCTCAGAGAGTTTTTCTATCCACAATCCAGTGTTTGAGATAATTCCACACGGACGCTCTAGTCTTCATAAGAAACAAGCCTAGATAGAGGAGAATTTTTTTCTTGAGAATTGACTGAGATCAAGAGAGACTGAGAGAACTCTTGTTTTCTTTCTCTCATTGTCTCGATTTTTCAGGCATTATGTCTCTTCACGAAATTTACTAGCTGGGTTCCAGTGTTTCCTTTGCTGGTTATTATCAGAAATATTTATTTAAACAATGCTCAGCAATTATTTATATACAATATTGCATCTTAAAAGCCAGAATAAGAAGATGTAATGGAAAAGAATCAGAAAAAGAATATATATATGTATAACTAAATCTTTGCTGTACACCTGAAACATTGTGAATCAACTATACTTCAATTAAAAAATAAATTAAAAAAAGAAGGAATAAGTGAAGGTAAAATTTTTTTTAAAAAAAATGTGGCAAAAAGAACACTGATGGGAGTCTGGAAACCTCTTCCCATTTGGTTTCCACTGAAACAAATTGTGTGATTCAGAAACGATCCTCACAACCTTAGCATAAATTAATGGAATTGACTAGATAAATTCCAATGAAATTAAGCTCTAAAACCCTATTCCAGAACTAAAAGGTTAACAATAAATCAATAGCAGATGGCTGAAAAGTCACTCTTGAAATTTAGAAACTAAATTTCAAATTACAGAGCTGTTCTTGAAATCACAGATATACTGGATGGTATAAAGTAAGGGAAGAGCAAGGAGAACCATGTAAAATTTTCTCAGGGTAAGACCTGACAGAAATGTGCATAATTCTTGCATTTCCCACATCTAAAATTTTGGTCAATTAGAAAGACTATGGTCAAAAAGGGCATGTAGATGGGGCTTCCCTGGTGGTGCAGTGGTTGAGAGTCCGCCTGCCGATGCAGGGGACACGGCTTCGTGCCCCGGTCCGGGAAGATCCCACATGCCGCGGAGCGTCTGGGCCCGTGAGCCATGGCCACTGAGCCTGCGCATCTGGAGCCTGTGCTACGCAACGGGAGAGCCCACAACAGTGAGAGGCCCACGTACCGCCAAAAAAGGGCATGTAGCTTAGATATTAGCACTCAATTAATAAGAGAGAAATGGGAAAAAATGAATTCTAAAAATGGGGCAAAAACTTTAACTTTCCCCTTGCTCCATCAGCCCCAGTGATGCCACACCAAACAGTTTTAAAAAATTAATTAGAAGTAAATAGTTGTAGTTATTAGACAGATGTCCCTGAGGAGGATTTCATGGTACAATCTCAGTAGACAAAAACCTAAAGGACCTTGCTAGTATTTTATCCTAATCAGTCTTAATGGCCTCTCAACCTTCTTTCAATGGCCTTAGTTCAAAAACCAAACATCTAAATGGCAGAACCATAAAGAATTAGTGAAATGTTCATTGGATTAAAAACTAGAGGGAAAAAAAAAGCTGTTAACATTTTTCAGAAAAAAAATAGCCATTTTAGGTCAGTGGCTTTGAAATGAATATTTGCTCTTGTTAGGGGCTGTCTTGGTAGTCATTGCCAGATCCCATACCTGGCACAGTGTTTGGTGCATGGGAAAAACCTAGTAAATGTTTGATTGATGAACAGACATGCTAAATAGGCTTTATTGGAGTCAATTCTTTCCCTGCTTTCTGGGCAAGTGGTCATTAACGTAAATGACAAACAGTGGTCTGGGGAATAGTTTATTTAATCTCTTGCTGTAGCTCTTTCTCCAGCCTCTCAACAAGCTCTGATGTTGCTCTCTGCACCTTCCCTGACCATACATTCCTGGAGTCTCTATATCACCAGTATTACTCAGGAGATAAAATATCTAAAATAATAAGTCCTTTGACCAGAATGTCTCTTATCTGACCCACAACTTGAGCTAAATAATCAAACCTCAAAGCCCATGGAATTTAAAACTTTAGGGTTGCTGGTGCTGAATATTTTGTGATTTTTTTTTTTTCCTTTCTTGCACTTAAAAAAAATGCTATGTGCAGGTACAAATAAATATTCCATAGATACTTGTTGGATAAATGACTTTACAGTGCATACTGTAAGCTGTTTGAGGAAAGATTTTATGCAATTTGGTTGGTTGCCACAAAGCCTAAATGTTTTGTGATTCATTCAAACTTTTACCTTGTGCCATATCAGATAAAGTTTTATGAGTTTATCTACAGAAGGAAGAGCTTCTTGTCAAACACAAAAATAGGGAGCAGAGAGAAAGAGGTGGAGTTTCCTTACTGAAATCAGACGTTAACATGCTGTGTTCATTATGAACCCTCACATTCAATAAGTTTGAGAATGCCAGGGTACTGGAGCAGAGTTTTACTGAATATCAAAACAACCTGCTTTAGCAGACTTTGTGTTCTGTCTTTTCATTTCCTGTAGGTGGTTAGCTCCTGAGTTGAACTAAATACCAAAGTCTCTGATTAGAGGTAACTGGTTTCCTTCCTGTGACACTGAAAATGTCAAAAAGTAAGCTGCCTCTGGATGGACCTCACTTTGAAGCTTATTTGTGATGATTCCAGTTAGTTCTAAGGTGGTAAGAATTAGAATATATTATATTTTGTTTTACAGATTCTTTGAAGTTTCTTGCTGGAGCTTATTTTTAAATATCCTCAGTCTTTTGTTTTATATTCATAAGCAAATTGATTTCCTCACTCCTGATTCTATCTTACCAATTTTTAAATTATTTATAGTTACCTGTTACAATTAACAAGAAAATTGTACCTGATCTAGTCATATTTTTATGGAAAACTTTGTTTCATCATTCTATGAACTTCTACCTAAATTGCAAAATTTAAATTGGTCATAAAATGTTTTTTTTTATCTTGAAGGAGTTTAAAAAGAAGAAGCATGTATGAAGAAGCTACTGATACTTTATTTTTTCTTTTCAGATAGAGTGATCATGTATATACAATTTTTATCCTGTGCAACTCCAACGATAAAATTCCTAGGATTGATAGGGATTTGGGAAGAAATAGTGGATAAAACTTACAATCATTTGGGATTTAATTAAGTCACATTTTCAGCAGGTGTTCTAAATAAATACAATAACAGTAATAAATATTATTAGCATGCAAGATAGTGCCTGACTAGAGGCGGTAAACATTAGATAGGGTTTGAATAAAGGACTATAAGCTCGGTATCACAGAACTTTAGATAGGAGAGTTACCTAAAAAATGTTCTTGTCCAATTCCTGAGTTTTACAAGTGAGAAAATTCAGTTTCAGGAGAAGAAACTGTTTCAGGTTAAACGGTCTGTTAGTGGCATAGTTGAGGCAACATTCTATGTCTTCTACTTCTGATTCACTACCTTTAGTCTCTGTTTTTTCTAGATATACCAACTGAAAAACAAAAGTGACTACATGTATTGAATTATCCATATAATTATTAATTTAAATAGTACAACTTAACCTTGATCTACAAAGTTATACCTGAACATACTTTGAATAGTGTTGTGAATTTTGTAGATCATGTTCAATTATTTATCGCTTACTCAAAACTTGTTTCCGTTGTACAAGCCAAATTATGACAATATAGAAAGTAGAAAAAGAAATGGAGAACATCCACAACTTCTACCATTACAGTACACACTATGCAATTTTTACTCCTAGTACTTATTCATGCTTACATATGTTCTGAAGTTGTAATGATGAGGTAATATGATGTTTGTTATGTTTTATTTAATTAACATTATATCATGACATTTTCATGTTATTACATAATGTTCATAATGACTACTTTAGCAACTGCATAGTATTTCATTGACTTGCTTTGATATTTATTCAGCCATTTCCCTCTTGTTGAACAATTAAGTCACCTCCAATGTAACTGTTAATAACACTGCAGTGAATTTCTTCATTCACATTGCTTGTGTATGTTGTTTTTCTTTAAATTATTTTTCTGTGGGTAAATTACAAACTATTGAATTTTGACTGGATATGAGTATTTAGGTATCATCAGGGCTCATAGCGCATTTTGCTAAATAGTTTTCCAAAAAGGTTACATCATATAACTAAAGAATAAAGTCATCTAGGCTGTTGATTAAATAGAGCAGCCCCACTTTTACCAGACATGGACCATGGAAACAACAGAGAAGCCACAGTTAGGACTAGCCTTGTGTGCAGAAGGGTGTCCAGGAGTCTGCACAGATAATGTACATGACAGTCCCTAGAAATGAAGCCCAGTAGTTTTCTGGAAATTTCCAACAATGTAAATTCTCAGTTAGTGCCTTCTTAAGGAACTAAGATTTTTAAGAAAGTCAAGACATTTGTAGACCAAAGAAGGGTAAAGAATTAGCTAACACACGTGCAGAGTCTAGTTGACATGATTAACACCCATTACCAATCATGTACACTTAGAGAAAATAGCCTTAAGGCTTCAAATAAGTACTTAGAAGGAAGAAGTTGAGCACATGAGACTCTTTTGCCTGTTGAGTGAAAGAAAATAGAAAATTGGACTTGAATCTCTCATCCATCATAAACATGTATTCCCTATACACACCCCACCCCACCCTCGATCCGATACACACACACACACACACACACACACACACACACACAGGTCAATGAAAAGACCATGCTTTTCTTTTTTTTCCCACAGACTTACTGTTTGTTTTCCTCCAAATGGCAATGGCAGAAGTAGATTGAGTTACTTAGGCAGAGTTCTGTGTTAGAACTGTGAACCACCTTTTCGTCCTGCTTTTTTAATAAAAAGGTTGCTTAGGTTTCAATTCAATCTCTGTGGCTATTGCTATTGAGTAAACCCCTTTACTCCAACCTTCTGGGTGAAAAAAGACCATGCTTTTTAAATTTCATAAGTTCTTTAGGACTCAGACCCAGGACTCCCAGGGCTGTGGTGATTGACTTGCTCTTTATTGCTCAGTAATTTTTTTCCTGGTATATGGAGCTACACAGCTACCATTTACTGAAAAGCTGCTATCTCCCAGCCACTTTCTTGGATGCTTTTTGTTTAGGATATCATTTAATCCTCACAACAACTCTATATAGTACCATTTATTTCTCTCTATTACATATGTGGAAATCAAGGCCCAGAATCTTTAAGCAATTTGCATGAAAACACAAGTTCTGAGTTATGCGGTGGCAGAGCCAAGATTCACCCTTCTCTGATTGATGCTGTTCTGTGAAATGCCTCTCAGTGCAGCACAAAGTGAGGGGGGCATTTCTACCTGAATATGTTAACATTTCTGGGATATTTTGGTTCTCTTGAGATTTTTCTATTCATAAAAGTTGAAAAACCTCTCAGTTACTTCTTTTTCTCAGAATGTCGGTCATACTGGATATTTAATCTGCTATTAAATGTATGTCCAAAAGAATACCAATGGGAACCAAAATAGTGGCCCGAAATGAACTCTGTAATGTTTAATGAAATGTTATAATATTTTGCGTTCAATCTTCATGACTAAAGTCACAACAGATATTCCAAATCAGCAGCTGTGTTGCCAGTGGAATCTCAACAATATTAATTCAGATTTGAACAACCACTCTTGATTTATCTCTTTAGATTCAGGTCCCATAAAAACTAAGGATGAAGTCTCCTGACTGAAGTCTTTAAATTTAATTTCTAAAAAGCAATTAAATCTGATAAAGTGTTTGGGTCTGAGAAATTTTGGTGAAGGCAAAGAATGAAACAGGAATATACCTGTGTCATAACACAGCTACCTTATTAACAATTCTTCTCCTCAAGTAGTTAAGCTGATCTCTCAGCAAATCCATTAAAATTACTCACAAGAATTTAAGTATGTACTATTAGTCAGAATGATCTTGGTACAGTTAAAAAACATTATTCCTTTCCCTGCTTTGAAATTTTCACCCAAAGAAGGATTAGATGAATTCTAAGTTTTTTAAGTTTGTAGAAGAATTCTATCACAAATTTAAACTCAAGAGGAAAACACTTTAGATGTATGATTAATACATTATTAGTGAATATTTGGAATAAAAAAGTTTCATACTTAGAAATGCCAAAGAAAACCAATTTATGTCTATTATAGGTGGAAAGATACTGGCCATAAATATATCTTGAACTTTTAACTGTGGCAAAAGAAATTTTACTACATATTCTGCCTGCCTTTACATAGGTAGTTAAACTCTATATAATTATATAGTTAGAAACACAGTTACATAACAAATTAAGTCCTGGGAAAGGGAAAAAACATGATTCCGTGTAGATACACACAGCCCTCAAAATTTGCTTGCAAATGGTTTGGCTCTTAAGCATAATTTCTCACAGAAAAATATTTCAAATTATAGCCCCTCTCCACCTGAAACCCACTGAATGCATAATTAATTTGAAATGTGGTTATTATATTTGAGACAGAGCTCTTTCAGGGAGGAAGGAGGCAGAGGACACACATTTACTTCTTTCCTTTAGGGCTGGCTATGAATAAAATATTGTCATAGACAATATTTATCAGGAATCTTTTATATTCTTTCATCTGTCACCTGAATTTTGCCTGCTGCTCAGTTTTTGGTGTGTGCTATACTCACTTCCTGTTTTAAACTACACTTATTGGCACACTACCCAGAACCAGCCTACCTCCCAAAGGACTTTGTACCTCAAAATGATCTCCCTCCCCTCTTGTCCCTACTGCAGTGCCTTCCATGTAGAAGGCACTCAATAATTACTCATTGAAGGAATGAATGAAATAAGAAACATACAAAGTAAAAGAGAAAAGATGTGGTTTTGATCCTTTATAGCCTCTTCACTTTCCCTATATTTACATTGTTTTCCAAGTTTCATCCGTTTGTTGTTTTGCACAATGGCTCCCTTGGAGGTGAGAGCTTGAGTTCCAACAAGTGTGGTAAGGGTAGGGTGGAGGACAGCCGGGCACATGTTTTATGCAGATTTTTAGATTCAGTGTTAATGGAAGGCTCACCTTATCTTTAAATGATGAGGCTATTGTAAATAGCGAGGCTACAAAGCTCAAGAGAACATGGTGAATCACGATGACAAAAGGTAAGCACACAGTGGTAATGTGGTGTAGAGATTCCAGACTTGCTTCACGTGTGTTCCAAGCAGTGGCGGCATCTTAAAGCAGCCACATCTCTGTCCTATCCAACACATAGAGAGGCACAGTAGAACAGTGCAGCTACAGTGCTTCTGCTTTGCAACAGTGGTTCACAGCCAACGATGCTCAATGCTCAGTGTGGCTCCCATGGTAACTTATGGTCGAGGTGCCTCGTTAGGCCCTTCCTGTGCTGCATACCTATCTCATTGCTAAGCTGCTTCTGGTTGAAATCCCATGCACATGCTCTTGTATGGTCAAAAGGAGACTTCCTCTGTACAGAACTCACTCAGAGCCCGACATGGGCACATGGCAGGCTGCTGGCCAAAATGTGCCCGCTAAGCCGCTAACAAATGAATCATGAATCTGGGTGACTGGAGAGACAAATGTTTACCATGGAATGGTAACAAAAAGTCTGGGCTTTTTGCCATTTAGGAAAGAAAAAAGAGTATATAAACTTTCTTATCCTTTCCTGTATGGAGGTCTAAGAAGGTACAGGGCATTCAGTTCAGTCTTTGGACAGCAAGCAAAGTGACAATAAATGAGACTTTTTAGAGATTCACAGTGAAATACACATGTATATGTGTGTGTGTGTGTATATATATATATATATATATATATATATATATATAAAATTTTCTTTTTTTGTGATGACTGGTTTGCTTTACCATAAACCAGAGTAGGATGTTGTTATTACAATTTAGCTCTTTCCTATTCCAGCCCTTCATTGTTTAAGGCTATAGGGAAAGCAGGTTGTGCTATTACTCATTGAACACCAAGAATGAGGGCAGAATAAGATAATGTTTATGAGTATAGCCTTTGTAGTCAGACAGAGTGGATTTCAATTCCAGACCTGCCACAATCTGGCTGTGTGACTTTTAGGAGGTTACTTAACATCTTCCTCTCTGTAACGGTCACTGCAGGTAGGCGATATGTGTTAAGCACTTAGAACAGTGCCTGGGACAGATTAAGTGCTCAATAAATGTTACTTGAAGATTATTTGCTTACTGATAGTATTCCTAAAATTAGTACTAGGAAAATTTTCCACCAAAGGCATTATGGCCAAAGAGCAAAAAATACACACCAATAATATTATGCCTCACTAGACTAAGTTTGCTAATTCCTCTAAGGAAAGTTATTTGAGTAGAAGTATTTAAAATTAACTATTTGCGTATTGTTTACTTTTTCTTTTCTGTGTTTTATCAGTCCTTATCACTGTGCCTGGTGAATAAATTATTTCAGAAATGGAGATAAGACAAACAAGAGATCTAAGACAATGGAATGTCTAGTATGTTAACATACTCTATTCCAGAGGGAGAAAATTAAGAAAAATGGTTTCTAGCATATTTATGAACAACGTATTATTGATATTCTGTGGTACATACATACATGCATACATATATAGCTGAGCTCAGTCTTTGGGACTGGAATGTGTGATCCAGATGTGCTTGTCTTTCCGTTTGGCCTTCTGCTCCCTTTTCTGAGTGGCCTGCCATGCCTCCATTTCTGCTGTCAGTGGCCCTGGCACCTGGAGGACTTCCGGAAAGGTATATGCTGACCTGAGCTTTGCTGTAATCAGAAGCATCTGGATTCTTCTCCATGAACCTCCAAAACTCATTACATGCTGACTTGTCAGCTGCAACTGTGCATGGTGGCCAGGTTCAGGAGTCCCTAGGTGTGAAAACCCAAAAATGGGTTCAGCTTGCCTCCTGTTCCTCCCAACATCACCCAAGCAGACCAAGGGAAATACTGTCAAGTAGCCAGTGCCAAGATCATCGCCCGTGTACCCCAGAAGGGGTCGGCATGAAGATCCTTACTTACTGCAGAGGGGTCTGCCCCTGCCTCTGAGGCCAACCACTGAGCCTCTCCCAGCTGCGGCTGCTGTGCGCAGGAGGGTGAAGCCACCGGAGCCCAATGGGGCACTGAGCAGAGACAGAACTCCAGGGTCTAGGGGGCTGGCAGCTAGCCGGAGCTTCAGCATCCCCCTATCTCCAGCTCAGCAAGCAGCCAGAAGCACGTCCCAGAGCTCTGGCTGACCAGGGGACTTGGCCTCATCTGGGGAAGGCCCCAAAGGGGCTGACTGTGAAAAGGCCTCATCTTCTTGAGGTTGCTGGGAAAGAGTCATTTGCACCCCAGCCTCCAGATCTCAGTTTCTCTCCTCCTCTGCTTGGGCAATACCTCAAATTCACGAAGATCCAGCGTCCCCAGTGTCACCTCTACTAGCTCCAACTCTACCTGGGGGCCATCCTCTCCCTCTGACTCTGAACCTAGGGGAAAATTTCCTATGTTAGATACATCTAAGGAATAAGCAGAGGGTAGAAGGGTGTGAGCTGCCCCAGATGCATAAGAATGTACATAGAGAGATAATCCAGATCACTTGAAATAAAATTGTCACCCCCCCCAAAAAAAATTTCTCCTTCAGCTGCATTTTGCTTCTCTTTGTCTCTCTGGCAAGCTGGCAAACTGTTTGATGATCCCACGTTCAGCACACAGAGACATTGCAGGTTCTCCAGTATCTTCATTCAACTATTCAGGGAGAAGCCGAGAACATCAAACTATTTTCAGTTATGCTAGAAATGCACCAGGAAGTTTCCTACTGTGTAGCAGAGTGGAAGTGATTTATTTTAAATGAGAAAATGAACCATTGGTCAATGGAAAGTTGACAGCTAATAAAATATCTGCAGCTGGGACTCATCTCTCCATGCAAAAGAGATCTGAAAAAGAGGCAAGGGGAATTGAGGTGATTTGGACTACTTATGACATGAACTTCTGACACTCATTCTGTAAAACTATTAATATGAAATATGGTTTTCCAACTTCAAGGCTCAGTGATGAAGGAAAGAAAAGATGTGAAATGTTAGAAACTTACTTCATGGGAGACTTATTTCAGATACTCTAAAAATATCTGTAGAACCTCTTGTAAAATTTCCTTGTGAAGCCCCCTTCCTTTAGAACTTCTCTTTGCAATCCAAACCTCCAGTTCAAGTACAGTGTGAGCTAGAGAAGAGAAAGGTAGGAAAGGAAGATTGGAAGTTGGCTCTATCAAAAACACTCTTTAATAACATACCTGTATCTAATAACTGCTTGAATTTTAGAGAACTTTTGTTATTATTTATAGAATTATTCATGCTTTGAATGGAAACATCAGCAAGATGGCAGAATAAGAAGCCTCAAACCCTCCTTTCCCCATGGAGTTATCAATTCAACAATGATACAAGACCAATTCCCTTTGTGAGAAATCCAGACACCAATTAATAGGCTGCTTCACCACAGGCAAGCCTGAAACCAGCTGCATCAAAGCTGGTAGAAAAATTTATAGCATTCACTCATCAGAATCCCTCCCACCAGCACAATGTAGCACACTGCAGCATGATCCGAAGGAAATTCCCAACTCCTGGAATCTCCAGGGAGGGGGGAAGGAGGGACAAAAGACTGGAATATACATATAACATTCTGACTTTTGGTGGGGGCTAACAGAGGAATTGGTTTCTTTCTTGCTTGAATCTAAACACTGACAGGGAAGAACGCCAGGTTGGGGGCTGCTAAGAACAAAGGTGAAAGTTTGAACTAGCATTGCCACTCCTCCTGTCTCAGAATAGAGCAAGAGGGAGAAAACCCCCAACTCCTGGCTTCTCCCTGGAGAGGGAAAGAGTTGAATCATGTGTCCAACGGCTGGCTTCTTTTGGGGGTGGGGGACATGCCAGAGGAATTGGTTTTCATCTTATTTGACTTGGAGTGCTGACAGGACCTGGGATACTCTAGATGCCTGGGGGTCTTTGAGAACAAAAAAGAGCTGGGTGGCTTATGGCAGCTCCATAGAACCTGCAGTACCACAAACAGACACCAGAGGGAAAAAGAGATTATGAACCCTTGAAGAAAAAGCCTGCAAAACCTCTCTGACTGGAAATTTATATGCACAAGCCCAGCGATGATACATCCACAGAAAAGGTTAGAGAGGCCCCCAGAATCTCTATTCAGGCGAATGAGTGAAGGTCTCTGCACGAAGCTTGTCCATAAAGACTGGGAGAAGTGGATGTTGTTTTCAATGTGCAGATTACAACACAAAGTAACCAGTCACATGAAGAAACAGAAAAACATGGCCCAACCAAGGGAACAAAATAAATCTCCAGGTACTGACCCTAAAGAATTGAAAGTATATAAATTACCTGGCAATTTAAGATATTCATCATAAAGATGCTAAAAGCTCAGGAAGATCATACTTGGACAAAATGGTAACAACCACAAAGAGATAGGAAAATAGACTTCAAGTCAGAAATTGTCACAGGAGACAAAGAAGGACATTACATAGTGATAAAAGGATCAATTCACTGGGGAGATAGCAATTACAAATATATATGCATCAAACATCACAGCACTCAGATTTAGGAAGCAAACAATGACAGAACTGAAGATAGAAACAGATAGCAACACAATAATAGTAGGAGCTTTCAATACCCCACTTTCAATAATGGATAGAGCAACCAGATGGAGATCAATATGGAAAGAGAAAACTTGAACAACAGTATAGACCAATGGACCTAACAGACATATACAAAACACCCCACCCAACAGCAGCAGAATACTTATTCTTTTCCAGGAACATTATCCAAGATAGATCACTTGTTAGGTCACAAAACAAGTCTTTACAAATTTAAGAAGTTTGAGATCATACCAAGTATGTTTTCTAACCATAAGAAAATGTAACTAGAAATCAATAGCAGAAGGAAAACTGGAAAACTCACAGATATGTGGAAATTAAACAGCACACTCCTGACAACCAATGAGTTAAGGAAGCAATCAAAAGAGAAGTTAAAAAATATCTTAAGACAAACAAAAATATAACATAATAAAACTTATGGGATGCAGCTAAAGCAGTAATAAGAGGGAAGTTTATGGTGGTAAATACCTGTATTAAAAAGGGATGACCTCAAATACACCTCAAGAAACTAGAAAAAGAAGAACAAACAAAGCCCAAAGTTAGCAGAAGGAAATAATAAAGATTAGAGAATAAATAAAACAGAGATTAGTAAAAAAAAATAGGAAAAGTCAATCAAACTAAGAGTTAGCTGTTTGTGAAGATCAATGAAATTGACAATTAATTAAGAAAAAGAGAAAAGTCTCAAATCATAAAACCAGAAATAAAAGAAAACACATTACAATTGATGAAACAGAAATTAAAAAGATTGTAAGAAACTACTATGAACAATTAAATGTCAACAAATTGGATAAGCTAGAAGAAATGCATACATTTCTAGAAACATGCAAACTACCAAGACTGAATCATGAAGAAGTAGAAAATTTGTACAGACCTATAACTTGTAAGGAGATTGAATCACAATAAAAAGTCTCCCAACAGTAAAAGTCCAGGACCAGATGGCTTCACTAGACAATTCTACAAAATAATTAGAGAAGAATTAATGTCAATCATTCTCAAATCCTTCCAAATAATTGAAGAGGAGAGAACACTTCCAAACTCATTTTTATAAGGCCAGCATTACTCTGATGCTAAAGCCAAAGACACTACAAGAAAAGAAAACTACAGACCAATATCCCTGATGATAACAGATGCAAAAATCCTTAACAAAATACTAGCAAACCAAATTCAATAGCACATTAAAAGCATCATAAACCATGATCAAGTGAGATTTTTTTCCCTTGGGATGCAAAGATAGTTCAATATACAAAAATCAATCAATGTAATATACCACATTAACAAGAGTGAAGGATAAAAATCACATGATAGTCTCAATAGATCCAGAAAAGGTGTTGGAAAAAATTCAAAAATTCAACACCTTTTCATACTAAAACACTCAACAAACTAGGAATAGAAGAATATTACCTCAACAAAATAGAGACTATATATGAAAACCCCACAGCAAACATCATAGTCAACAGTGAAAAACTGAAAGCTTTATTGCTAAGATCAGGAAAAAGGCAACTGTAAAACAACTACCATAATGTATATTTCTATCTAAAAATTTTGAGATCAGAATAAATCACTTAAAATCAATATGCATTGGAAGTTTGACTTTGATCAAGTCATAGCTATAGCTGAAAACATAGTAAACAGAGATAACTAAACATTATAAATATTTTAGATTAAGCAATAGTTTAGAGGAATAATTTTCAGAAATTCATAAAGTAATAATAATGACCACATCCCAGGCACTTTGCATACAATGCATCTGTTCTTTCAACAGTCATATAAAGAAATTATTTTATTCCCACTTTAGAGATGAGATTGAAACTTAAGGAGGTTAGGTTATTTGTCTAAAGCCAACTGTCTAGTAAATTGCAAGTCTAGAATCCAAAACTACTTCTGTCTACAGGAAGAGATTACCAGCTCAAATTTCTACAAAACTCAATGAGATAACACAAATCTGTGACTCTAGTAGATGTAATGCAATAGGAAATATAAAGTTCTGTGGATGGATATCTCTGCATGATTATTTCCATGTGACTCTTTACATTTCTTTACATTTCCAAGTAAAAGAATGAATGGTGGTTTCCAGCTAAAGGTGGCATATTAAACATATAAACATTTCTTCAGTCATTTAAAAATTTACTAAAATAACAAAATAAAGCTTACTAAATGAAATCTACAAGGTCAAAAAGAAATGGAAATGATATGTGAGTAAGAAAACTTGATAAGCTCAAAAGCAGAGTAAGTGGTAATTGACACCTTTAGACTGAGAAACAGATTTTTAAGACAATAGTAGGAAAAACAAAAAGCAACTCAATTTACACTGTCATGCCTCAAATGACTCAGTAAAGTGATATTGGGTACCTGTGAAAGTGAATTGAAGGTGAAGCTGAAAAGACTATTGTTTAAAGGTTTGTTTAGGAAACTATTAGACTTCCTAGATCCTCTCTTTCATTCCATGCAACTACGCTTCTCCCACTCGTTATTGTTCCTCTGCAAAAGATAAAGCAGAAATTCTTTGGGAGATACCAAGAAGAGCTGAGATTTAGGATCATTACAGATAGAAGAATTCAATGTAAGTTTTTAAACTGAATGTTGAGGCACCAGTTTTCTTCTGCTACATGGCTTCCAGAATACTAGGAGGCAGACTATTACCTCCCAAGCAGAAGATTGTAGAATTACTTACTTGGGAGTGTGATCAGCCTAAGAGAAAAGCCCCAATGCATATACAGCCTTCCCCCAATGAAATGGCTTAGTCAGATCACACAAAGAGTAAAGTGCACAGGGAGAACTAAGTTTAGAATCAGTATATTTGTGTCACAACCTTAACTGTTTAGTAGGAGACAGTGAATGATTGTCAACATTTGAAGAAATCTGCTAGCATAAAAGGAATAAATATTCCAAAAGAAATGGGATAAAAGCAACTTGGATATCCAGAGTCTTCACAGGGAGAAGAGAAGTTTTTTAAAAAGAGAGAATAATTACTGTTGTAAGAGATATGAGAATATGTAGCATTTATCAAATAAGAATAGGGGACTATCAAATAGCAAATGGATTAATAGAAATTTCCTACCCTAAAATTATCATAAAAATGGAATAAAAACAAAAAAAGTTTCTGAAACTAAAAGATATGATTGTAGAAATTTAAAATCCAATGGAATGAATGAAAGATAAAGATGAGAGGGGAAAAAAAACCAGGAAGTATGTAGAAAGATAAAAGAAATAGAATAAAAGGAAAAAAGAAAAGATTATTGTAATATTGATCCAGAAGTTTCAACATTTGAAAAACAACACTTAAGAAAAGAAAAAAACAAAATCAAGTGGAAGAGATCATAAATAATTCAAGATAATTTTTCAAAATTGAAAGGTCCCAAAAAGAACCCACAACAGTGCTGATAACGGGCTCCACCAAAACACACCATTGTGAAATTCAAAAACATTAAGAACAAAAAGGAGATCCTATCAGCATCCAGAAAGAAAACAAAATAGATTACAAAAAAAAAAAAAAGGAACCAGGATCACAATGGCTGAGAACTCTGCACTGCAACACTAGAAACTAGATGACAATGGAGTAAAGCCTTTGAAATTCTGGGTGACTATGATAATCAACCTGGAATTCCATATGCAAACAAATTATCAATTTATTAGATGTGAGAGCATGAAGATGTTTTCAAACTTGAAAGATATCAAAAATGTACTTCATGTATACCTTCTCAGGAAGTTTTTGAGAAGACATATGCACCAAAATGAGGGGATAAACCCATAAAGAGGAAGGGATGGAATCCAGAAAATAGCACATCCAGTCAAAAGGGAAACAAAGGGACTCCCCAAGATAATGGTGAAGAGAAAGACCACGATCACAGCCGTGGACTGGGAAACCAGGCCAGACTAGGGCAGATCAAAAATCTACAAGAGGAATGTATCCACAAAATAAATTGATAAAACACTTGATGTATTTGAACATTTAAAAAGCAGACATAGGTGACCGGGAGAGAGTTTGAGAATGAATTAGTGATAAGTACATAGAAAACTAAACAAATGAAAAATAAGAAAAAATTTACACTCTAGGGAAATAGAAAGTTATGCAAACGGTGAAAAGTAATAGCATTTTCCTATATAGTTTATTTGTAAACACCATTATACATGTATATGCTATTCATAATAATGTGAATACTACTTATTATTTAATTAACCAAAGTTATGATACAACTACATTGAAAGGCTGAGGACACAGAAAGTGAATAAGGAAAATGTAGTGACACAAGCTAAATTTTCTTTTTCCATAGTAGAAAGTCAGTATATAATGTCTAAAATTAAAAAAATGAAATTAACACTAGATGTGTTATTTAAAGAAACAGAGGTAAGTAGCAAGGGAAATAGCCATAAGACTATACAGAAGGTACTTCTGGGAAAGGAAAACTGGTTTGCGTTGAGGTAGACAGTGTACCTCCATTCAATAAAAATAATATAGAACTGTTAACCTATGTGCCTGTGTGTTTTTGTTTTTTTTTGCGGTACGCGGGCCTCTCACTATTGTGGCCTCTCCCGTTGCGGAGCACAGGCTCTGGACACGCAGGCTCAGCAACCATGGCTCACGGGCCCAGCCGCTCCGTGGCATGTGGGATCTTCCCGGACTGGGGCACGAAGCCGTGTCCCCTGCATCGGCAGGCGGACTCTCAACCACTGCGCTACCAGGGAAGCCCTGCCTGTGTTATTTTGATTTAGAAAAAATAAATAGTTAAAATAAAAATAACAGGGCACTAATTTTATTGAAAGATTAATTGGATTAATAGATATTCTCTACCCTAAGATAAAACATTGTGTACAGCAGTGTCAAGCTGTGGCCTAGTTGAAAGGAAATAAACAAGATATGAACTTCCTGAAAAAGTAAATAAAGAGAAATAAAGAAATATTTCTTTATCTTCTACTGGAGCAGTGATGCTGGTTTGTTTGAATCTTTTTTTTTTTTTTTTTAATAACAGTACTGCTTTCCTGGCCGAGTGCTTTTGCTGTGGAAGGAAAAGTTATTCCAAGCTGAGTGCTAAAGTCAAAGAGCGGCAGCCCCAAGCCTGCTGTTTTCAATTAGCATGCCAGTCCCAATGGCACGTCCGGCAGACAGTGTTTTATTAGGGGTTGGTCATCTCCTCCGATCCACGTGAACAGCCTGCGGTTCTACATGCTTCCCTTGACCTTCCGGTCCCTCTAGAGTTGTGTGACCACTGGAAGCTGAAACCACAGCTGTCTGCCACTTGACTCCCAAAGCTCAATCGTCTCTGCTCTTTCCCCTGGGGACAGAGAGGGAAAGCAAGTTGATGGAAAGAGCGTCTCTTCCCTGAGATAAAACAGTGTCTCTTCCTTGAACCAGTTTGAGAACTGCAGTGAATGAGCAGAGATGTGGAAGGGTGGTCGTGTGAATGCTCAGCAGGGGTCAAGTGAGAAATGCTGCTTCTGTCAGCACAGGGTCCTGTTCTGGGCTGGAGGAGAGTGGCCCTTTATGGGTTCAGAGGAGGGCAAGGTACTGAAAGGCTTGGCACATAAGACTCTAAAGAAGGGTGAGTGCACCTGGAATTTAGCCTAAAGAAGAGAATTTGAGGGTGATTTTAAAAGGAACTCTGGAGCAGGAAATATCATTAAATTAGGAATGGGGACCAGATGTTCTCAGTCATAAGAGCACAGAGCAGGGAGAAAGAATGACCTTATAGAATAAGGCAGAGCTTCATGATGGTTGTTAAACACTGGAATGGGGTGTCCATGGAGTCTGTGGAATTCTCCATAAAAATAAGACCTTTGTCTAATATGAGCATTTGTGTGTAGCTTTGCCTACAGCAGAAGGTATTAAGGAAACTGTCTGGGGAGTCTGTCCGTGAGCATTCTTTGTATCAGAGACTTTCAGATAAATAAGATAAAAGACCACTTGGAACCCCCATTTATATGCATCCCTGGGCCCCATAGCTATAAGGACCTGAATGAACAGTACAAAGTTGAATTTTCTTCTTTTTCTCCTCTATTCTCTTTCCATATATGTTTATAAACATATCAGCTATAGCGATAACAGGGGAACAACAATCCCTCAATTTCACCCTTTTACTCATGGATTTGTGTTAGGGATAGAAAATTATTTACCTTGATACCATGGTCATTGAGATAGGCTGAAATTCTATTTTGGCACTTTTAAGATTTTCAACGAGATGACAGCTGATAAGGAGTAATTTTTAGGCTTGAATAAAAGTGTTCCTTTTACTTTTTAATTTTTTCCAGCTTTTTGGAGGTACAATTGAAAAGTAAAATCACAAGATATGTAAAGTGTAACATCGTGGTGATTTGATATAGTATACGTAGAGGATTCCCAACATCTAGTTAATTAACATATCCACCACCTCACTTTTTTATCTTTTTTAGTGAGAACACTTAAGTTCTACTCTCTTAGCAGATTTCAATTATATAATACAGTGTTATAAGCTATAGTCCCCATGTTTTACATTAGATCCTCAGACATTATTCATCTAGCTGAACGTTTGTATTCTTTTACCAACCTCTTCCTCTATCTCCCACCCCACTGCGCCTGGCAACCACTTTTCTACTCTCTCTTTCTGCGAGCTTGACTTTTTTTAAAAAAGATTCCATATATTTAAAAAATACCATGCAGTATTTATTTTTCTCTGTCTGGGTTTTTTCGCTTAGCATAACACCCTCAAGTTTCATCCCTGTTGTTGCAAATTGTAGGATTTCTTCTTTCCCATGGCTGAATAATATTCCATTGCACATGTACACCACATCTTTATACACTCAGCTGTCGATGGACACCTGGGTTATTTCCATATTTTGGCTATTGTGAATAATGCTGCAATGAACATGGGAGTGCAGATACCTTTTTATATCTGCTTTTATTTTCTTTAGGTATATACCCTGAAGTGAGATTGCTGGATCATATTGTAGTTCTAGTTTTAATTTTTTGAGGAACTCCCATTCTGTTTTCCCTAGTGGCTGCACCAATTGATATCCCCCCTAATAGTGCACAAGGGTTTACTTTTCTCCATATCTTTGCCAACGTTTATCTCTTGTCTCTTTGATGATAGTCATTCTAACAGATGTGAGATAATATCTCATTCATCTTTATACTAGTGAAGTTAAAATATAAGAATAAAAATATTTATACTCTAAAGCAACTCTCTTTTTGTGCATCCTACTGTAGAAGATATAGCATATCAGAGAACTATGGCAAACGAAAGAAGTTAGTTATTTGATGATAAATTGAGTGAAGTGGTTATGAGGAAGGAAAGATAGAGGAAAGAAGATGACTTCAAAGTTCTTGGATTGAGAGACTGAAAACAGACACAGTGCCCCTGAATGCAGCCTGAAGTTGGAGAGGAAGTCAGCTGGAGGGAAAAGCAGAGTTTTGCTTATAATTGTTGAGTTTTAGATGATGATATAGCTTTCCCCAAAAAAATATTGTCTCAGGAAGTACAAAATAAGGATTAAACCACAGGGGTGAGGAGAACATCCAGGTTAGAAATTTATCCACTGAAGATATACAGTGTGTGAAAGTTCTAGATTAGAGTACATAGAAACTTTCTGAATTAACACACACATGGAGAGGCTGGGAAAATATTCATATGTATACTGTTGGGAAAACAAGAGGTAGAGGTGAGAGAAATGGAAAAGGTAAGGAAATGCAGGAATGAGAAGATTTATTTCTATAAAATTCCATGTATTTCTGTACTTATGTGTACTTATGTGTCTCTCCATTAAAATTTTTCCCTAAAATTATCTTGTAAAAGAAGATTGGATAAAAGTATATGATATATGATAATATACTGCAAATTGATGAGGGCATTTAAATTTTTAAGAAGTTATTATTTTAAAAAAGTTATATTCCTTCTGTGAAAGCATCGTGGAAAAAAATGCAAGGATGAGAAAGTCTAAACTATTCAGAAATATCTGTTTGTGATTGTCCTATATGAAATCAGAACTCATAGTAGTTGGACTCTGAAAGTGCTTAAATTATTTTGTATATACTTTTCATAAGAAATATAGCTAAAAATAGATACTCATGAATTTTTATCAAATCTGTGATTTTTATCAGAAGTTTCCACTGACTTAGCTTCAATTCAAGAAGAAACCATTTCTCTGACAAACTTAATTCTCTCAATGCAATACTTTGACCTGATTATTTAACTTCTTTCTCTTCCTCTTTTAAACCATTCCTATTTACTTTCTAAGTTACCCAGGTAGGCATAACTTTGTCATCCATTCATTTTATTTAATTGTATTTGACAACTTTCAATCATTTGTCACTATTTGGAACAAATTTTAGCAGTTTTTAGGTAAATAGAACCAGGAAAAATTCCATTACAAAAAGTGAAATAGGGTGAAATTTTCCTTCAGTATAGTTTAATAATTTTGCCCATGTTCTCAGTGGCCTTTCAACCATCTGACAATTCAGGGGTGAAGTTTTGGCTGATGATAGTTAAGTTCTGATGGGAAACATGTGCTGCTCAATAGTTTCTAAGACTTTTGACCCTAAAATTCAGTTAAATTTTAATTTTCTCGAGGTTCTCTTTTTCTTAGTAATGAAATACAAATCCGTATTTGCATGTTTTGAAGATCTTCCTGGGTGTATTTTATGGTATTAAAATACCATTATATACAGAATTAACTAAAGGACTTCCTATAGCTAACATATTTCACAAATCCCCAGATAGCTTCAAAACATTTTAAGTTGGCATATGGATTTTTTCCCATGATTCGCGTGTAATTCTATCAGTGACTCATTCCGTGAAGCCTCCATTGAGGACAATGATGTGCTCAGAATTTGTCTCTGAACTTAAAGAGCAGTTTGGGAAATTACATTTAATTCAATTATATAGGGATTGATTGATTAATGCTAATTTGTGGAGGCGAACACTGAGACAACACATTTGTGAACTTTTATGATTTCTACAGATTATCAAAAAGTCGACATTTGGAAGACATTTGCTGTCTGAAACTAAAAGTAACCAATGGACACTACTTTATGTACCAAGAGTGCCTCTGCCTCTCACCACTCAGCTCTGTAACAGTGCTCATTGTTGACAGGCGAGAAGATGACTCTTCGATGTTCCTAATGTTGCCTTCCACATGGAAGAATCCCACTAATGTGATACTCTTAGCTTCTCTCCATCCCTTATTTATTCCTCCTTAAGGAGACAAAAGATTCCATTTAATGGGTGAATCTAGAAGAAACTAGCTATGTACAAACTAGCCCTGTTCTACTCCCATTATCTTTTTGGAAGAAAGTGTCTGGTGGTCCAGCACTGCTTGTCCCTGTATAGATTATGTTTTTCTAATTCTGAGGGTCAGTATTAAGAAATCCATTTGCCCACACATTTAAGCCATATGCTACTTTATCAGCTTTTCATGAATTATTTTGTTCTCCATCTGTCTTGTTCTTTTGTCCTACTTTTCAGTTGGTTCATGAACCAAGCAGAGTACAGAGGTATCGTTCACTGAGCACCGCAGACCCCAATACTCCACTCCTGGCCAACAGTCAATCATTCATGTTTTTCATACAGCAAATATTTATGAAGTCTTTGCTACATGCTGGGTACTGTGCTAGGTGCTGGTGATGGTGAAAGGGTTGACTCAGTCCCTTCTGTAATGGGTTTAATGTCTAACCTCTAATTACAGGATCAGCACCAAACCCAGGCAAAGGTTACCATATTGGCTGTGCAGCTGGAGAAATTAGGTAAGGAAGGAAAGGGAGCCTGAATTCTAATTCTTCTTAACTTAGCTCCTATTCCAAAAACTGACAAAAGATAGCTCTATTAAAATATAAACGATTCAGTTCAGACTATTTAACGGTAAACCTTTTGGACATTATTTTTTTTTAACATCTTTATTGGGATATAATTGCTTTACAATTGTGTGTTAGTTTCCGCTTGATAACAAAGTGAATCAGCTATACAGATACATATATCCCCATACCTCCTCCCTCTTGCGTCTCCCTCCCACCCTCCCTATCCCACCCCTCTAGGTGGTCACAGAGCACCGAGCTGATCTGCCTGTGCTATGTGGCTGCTTCCCACTAGCTAGCTATTTTACATTTGGTAGTGTATATATGTCCATGCCACTCTCTCACTTTGTCCCAGCGTACCCTTCCCCCTCCCCACATCCTCAAGCCCATTGTAAGAATTTATTTGAAATTTAGTGTCTTTGAACTAAATTTATAATATTTTACACTTTTAAATGAGGTATACAGAATATATTATTTGCTCCCAAATGTTGGATATGCCTTATATTTTTTCATAAATCCATCTGAGTTCTTTTTCTTTCATTGTAATTTGGTTTGTCTTTAAGCTCTTTCCTTTCCCCCTTGCCCCCATAATTGCAGTGATAGGGAACTGACAGTTTTATCCTTGTTTCTTAGTCTATTCACTATGTAATTAATAAATGACCCATTATGAATCTATACCTCATTTGCAATTGCATCTTCAAAATATCTTTCCTTTGCCGCTTCACTGAATTTTCTTGAACTGCCTTACAGAATTCAGGAAAAAAAAAATGAAAGGAGAATGAATAGATCCTGGAACTTTCCTTATACTAGGCCTAGAACTGCACAAAGAGAATGTCTTTGGAGAATATACTGTTAACGCAGCTGGGGAAAAGGAGTGGAGACATTTCCAAAACCCACCCAGAGTTACTCCCACCTGGAACCCACATCATATCATCATCTCGCCTGAGAAGCAGCCTGTTCCGAATTCCTCTTTCACTCTCTTTTTTTAAAGAAATTCATTTATTTATGTTTATTTTTGGCTGCGTTGGGTCTTCGTTGCTGCACACGGGCTTTCTCTAGTTGCAGCGAGCGGGGGCTGCTCTTCATTGCGGTGCACATGCTTCTCATTGTGGTGGCTTCTCTTGTTGCAGAGCAAGGGCTCTAGGCACGCGGGCTTCAGTAGTTGTGGCATGCAGGCTCAGTAGTTGTGGCTCACGGGCTCTAGAGCGCAGGTTCAGTAGTTGTGGCTCACGGGCTTAGTTGCTCCACGGCATGTGGGATCTCCCCGGACCAGGGCTCGAACCCAGCATTGGCAGGCGGATTCTTAACCCCTGCGCCACCAGGGAAGCCCTCCTCTTTCACTCTTAATCTGCTACCAGGCCAAGGTCTACCCAGGCCAGAGTCTGTCACCCCTAATAAGCTGGATAACGTCAGTGTACTGGGATGGATTTTTGCTTTCTCAAAGATACTCTGTTCCAAGAAATATAATGCTTTTTTTTTTATTAATTTTTGAACAGTAAATTATGTACTGTTCATAGGACATGCCAACATAGTTTAAAAATGACACTATGGAAAATCATTAGCCAAGCCCTTTACAACTTTTAAAGATAGAATTTAAATGCAGTTTCAAGAACTCTCATAAAAACAATCTTTATCTGTTTCTGACTGTGACTGATTTTGACTCTGCTAGGAAAATCTCAGGGTGGAAATTTCCTGAGCCGACGGCAGGTCATGCTAAATTAGAGCCACCACTCTTGGGAGGTGGCAGGAGTTAAAGAATGTAACTAGATTTATTTCTCATTTGTTATATATCCAAAAGAGCATTGAAGAGTAACTTTCTAATTCCTCAGTTTTAAAAATAGTGGATCAGTTTTTCCATTCAGCTTCCTGTAGCAGAATGGAAGCAAAAGACACCTAAAACACAGCTTCAACTCACTTGCAGCACGTTTTGGAAACATTTTTTCCCCCAAGAGAAGAAAATTGTCTTTTTCTTTTAGTTTTTTCCAAGTCCATATTATCTTTTCCACGGCACGTGATTAGGATATCAAAAGCAGACATACTGTACTCTATAAATGGGCCTCTAACATTAAAGCCTTGTTGAGATGCACACAGGATTTCATTGGAAAGGGCGATTCCTGTAAACTGAACCGCAGACCATCTGTGCCTACCTTCCATCCCCTAATTTACCCTTTTTTTTTTTTTTTTAAGAAAAGTAAACTCTTCCTTCGCTTCTAGATATCTTTTATTCACTACTCACATTAGTTAATCCCTAAAAACTAACATTTTAGTATGGCAAGATGTCAATTCATTTAACCCATTATCTGAGAGGAAGCCAGGAATTGAAGGCAAAGGTGACTGTTGTTCTTTTTAATAAGATTTCTGTTCCTTTATCAACATTTTAAAAGGTTGTGCTCCTTTCCTGACATCACCCTTAACTTTATTTTTTCCTATCTCTTCTTTTGATATTAATTTCCCCCCCAAATTTAATGTAACTATGTAAATCAGCTATGGCTACTATAATGCTGCATAACAAACCACTCAGAAAAGTTCAGTGCCTTGTGGCCACAAGTGTTTATTTTTCTTCTTGCAGGTCTGTGTTTGGGTTGGCTCTGCTACAGAGTATAGGTTGGTTGGGTTGGTCCCAGGCTTCAGGTTGGCTGCAGGTAGGCTCTGTCTGTGTCCGCATACTAATTAGGACCAGGAGCCACCCAAGCCATGGGCTCCTCCTAGTGGCTCACAGAAGGCCAAGAAGGCAAGAAGAAATCTATGATGTCTCTGAAGACTTTGACTCAGAATCTGAGTCTCTGAGTCAGAATTCCATAGGCGTTGACCAAAAACTTCACATGGTCAACCCCAGCATGAATGAAGTGGGAAAATATACTCCACTCCTGCACATGCACTGCCAGACATATGGCAGGGGGGGAGCTGAGAAAAATCGTCAACTCTACTGTAGGGACCAATAGCAAGGGATATGATTGGGTAAAACATCCCACTGTTTCTTGACTCCACCTCAGGCTGTAAGTTAGCCTGATATAACTTGCCACTGGTGTTATATATTACAAAGGGTACCATTAAAAAAACGGATGTTTTATTTAATTTAAGAAAGTTATTTGTATACATTTTATCAACCCCATGTTATAAAGCTAATTGTACACAAACATAGGATTTCACAGCCAGTCACACAGATGGGCAAACATTTACACAAACATTTGTCATTCTCTCATATTCATTCAAATATAATTATATTTCTCAAACCTGAGTATATCCTTGGTTATTGCAATGACTTTCCTTTATTCCATTTATCTCACTGGGTTTTAGGTAAAGCATAGAATTAGACAAGTTGTTCAAAAAGACAGCTTAAAAAAAAAGGAAGGGACTTCCCTGGTGGCGCAGTGGTTGAGAGTCCGCCTGCCGATGCAGGGGACACGGGTTCCTGCCCTGGTCCGCGAGGATTCCACATGCCGCGGAGCGGCTGGGCCCGTGAGCCATGGCCGCTGAGCCTGCGGGTCCGGAGCCTGTGCTCCGCAACGGGAGAGGCCACGACAGTGAGAGGCCCGCGTACTGCAAAAAAATAAAAAAGGAAATGAGAAAAAGAAAAATGTATAAGAAAATGTGTGTGCTAGGTACATAGGGCGAATCAGCTCCGGTGATACCCATGGTGAGCCTGTTCAGACTGAATAGACTGGAATCTGAGATCAGTATCCAGTGAGCCTCATAGAACGGCACACTTAAATGGATCCCACCGTCATCCTAAACCTGACATTTTAAATGTGTAGGAAAAGCTGGCAATGACAAAGTCCCACTGACTTTATGATTTTAGTTCAATGGTTTTAGTTCCTTGGTTGTTCAATTTGCATCAACAACAGGATGAGGCTACAAAGGAAAATATAATAGTTTTTACTTATAGGTTAATTAGTAGAGATATATTTCCCAAAACAAGGGAGGCAGTTTTGCTCTTGATCAGTCAGCCAACATATGGAATACTGTGTTAAGTTCACGTTATCAAGTTTTAACATTTTAAGAAAAGTACTGAAAGATTAGGCTGTGCACAGAAGAGGACACCCAGAAGGGTAACATAACTAGAAATTAGTTTACATGCAGAAAAGCTGAAGGAACCAGTGGCTTTATCTTAAATAAGAGAAAAATGATTATATAATGTTTCTTAACAAGTGTTTAAAAGGTTTCTGTGGTAAAGATATTATCTTTGCTATTATAGAGGTTAAAATTTGGGATAAAAACAGAACTGATTGCCTTTAGTAAAGGTATAAATATAATTATCAATGTATTTAAACAAGGGAATAGATGCCTATACAGTTGATGTCTCTTTCCTGGAAATATTCAGGAAATGTAGAATGGTACTCACAATTATTTGCAAATTTAATATGTCAGGATAGAATTCTGTGCCCCCAATTTTCCAAAGGAATATGCTTATACCCTGACCCAATCATTTATTCATTTATGTACTTTTTCATTCAACAAATATTCTTTGAGAATCTACAAATGTCGTGTACTAATTTTGGCACCAGGAATACAGCAATAAACAAGACAAACAAAATCCTTGTCCTATGGACCTTACATTCTAGTAAGTGAAACAGATGACAAATTTGTAAACAAGGAAGTAATCTCAGATTGTGACAAGTTCTCTTAAGAAAACAAGTGTCTTTAAAATTACTTGTTTCGAGAATGTCAAAAATGCATGTTTTGTTTGTGCCCTTTCCCCCATTCCAGCTCTATCACTTTCAATCTCCTTTCATTTCCATGCTCATATCTAAATGTTTATGTCACGATATGGTATAGAAGAGGAAGAAATATAAATATGAACTAGACAGACTTGGATTCATCCTTGGCTTGACCATTTACTAGTTATGTGATCTTAAACAATTCACTTAGCCACATTGACCCTCACTTTTCCTGTTTATAAAATGTGGAAAACAGAGATAATATTAGTAAAAGGATAAACTGTGATGACATATGAAATATTTACCTGTGCTGTTAGTTATCCATTTGCATCCTCCTCCATACCGCCCCCGTGAACCCCTTCACAGATCTATTTTTCCTTTCCCCTGCCTAACTCTGTGGCCAGAGGCTGACCCCCAAGGACTGCATCTCCTGGTTTCTCTTGTTGATTGGCTTCTAGTTAAGTTTAGCCAGTGGAAGCACTGGCAGGAGATCGGAGAGTTCAAGGAGAGAGAGGTCAGAGTATTTCTTCCCTGATGCTTCCATGTCTTGGCAGGTATATTCAACACTAGCTGTGTCTCTCCAAGTTCAAAACTTCAGCCAGGTGGTCCCTTTTTCATAATTCTAGCTCTCTAGGGGCTTAAGGAACTTCATTTCCTCCTTGGCCTTTTGGTCCTAGGAGTGGTATGTTTTCCTGCTGACGTGCTATCATGACTAACATAACTATTGGTCCTCACTATCCCTTCACCCTACACACACATCCATAGGTAGCCCTTTGTTGAAATCTCTTCATTAGAACAATCTGGGGAGAATTCTGTTTCCTGTAGGGATTCTGACTGACCTAGCAATGGACATCAGAAGTAGCCACACAAAGTAGATCCTCAGTATGGTATTCTGGGACTGATTTGTTAACATATTTGATGAAAACATGGTCTTCCTTGAGGAAAATGAGAAACCGGTAATGGTGTGTCATGGCATCATAATTACTCAGTGCTGATGTGGGATGAAGAGCCAGATATCAAATGGCTATTGCATTTGGTTTTTATGACAATAGTGATTACAAAGGGTATGGAGTAGACTAGCTGTTTCTGACTATCCTGGGAGCTTACAAAAACAAAAAAGATAAGTACAGGACTTAAATTTCAAACTCAAAACACTAGTGGAGAACTAAAAACTTCCGTGGTAACCTAAAAAGAACCCCTTCTCTCTAGTAACTACAGGGCAGACATGCCTGAGGATTGGGCCAAAAATATGATTGTTTAGGTTGCAGAATTGCTACACTGTATAAATACACAGCATCACCACAACCATTATGTTAAGGTTAGAGCACTGGTTGAGAAGCTAGACTCTGAGACTTGGGATGAGCATATAAGGACAGACCCATTTGAAGGTGTGAACTTCGATTCTTCAAATCACCCTGAGATTCTTTGGTGTGAAGAAGTGGCCTCCCTCCCCTTGTATGAGAAAAATAATCTTTCCGTGCATAAAGACCTTTCAGTGACTTCATCCGCGCTTTTGCCTCACAAAAGGATATCAGTTCTTCTTAATACACATCCCCATCATCTCCCATTGCCTCTATATCCATAACTAGAGCTAGATCCCAGAATTGCTCAGGTGGAAAATTGATAAGCTTGTTTCAGAAGAGACAGAGTATGCATCCTAAGACTTAGAAAATCTTTTAAAATTATATCAGTAGGAATCTGATGAGCTGTGTTGGGATGGTGTCTAAGAGTGTTTTGCTGAAGCAGACAAAATATAAGAGTGAATTATCTATTCATCTATTGATGGATACTTAGGTTGCTTCCATGTCCTGGCTATTGTAAATAGAGCTGCAATGAACATTTTGGTACATGACTCTTTTTGAATTATGATTTTCTCAGAGTATATGCCCAGTAGTGGGATTGCTGGGTCGTATGGTAGTTCTATTTTTGTTTTTTTAAGGAAGCTCCATACTGTTCTCCATAGTGGCTGTATCAATTTACATTCCCACCAACAGTGCAAGAGGGTTCCCTTTTCTCCACACCCTCTCCAGCATTTATTGTTTGTAGATTTTTTGATGATGGCCATCCTGACTGGTGTGAGATGATATCTCATTGTAGTTTCGATTTGCATTTCTGTAATGATTAATGATGTTGAGCACAATGGAATATTACTCAGCCGTAAAAAGAAACAAAATTGAGTTATTTGTAGTGAGGTGGATGGACCTAGAGTCTGTCATATAGAGTGAAGTAAGAAAGAGAAAAACAAATACCATATGCTAACACATATATATGGAATCTAAAAAAAAAATGGTTTTGAAGAACCTAGGGGCAAGACAGGAATAAAGACACAGACCTACTAGAGAATGGACTTGAGGATACGGGGAGGGGGAAGGGTAAACCGTGACAAAGCGAGAAAGAGGCATGGACATATATACACTACCAAACGTAAATAGATAGCTAGTGGGAAGCAGCTGCATAGCACAGGGAGATCAGCTTGGTGCTTTGTGACCACCTAGAGGGGTGTGATAGGGAGGGTGGGAGGGAGGGAGATGCAAGAGGGAAGAGATATGGGGACATATGTATATGTATAACTGATTCACTTTGTTATAAAGCAGAAACTAACACACCATTGTAAAGCAATTATACTCCAATAAAGATGTTTAAAAAAGAAACCAGAGTGAGTTATCTATAGACATGTACTAACCTAGCATTTTGAATTTAGTGTGCCAGCCAAGCAGCTTTAACTACATTTAGTAGTTTCTTCCATTGACTACTGAAGGCTGGATTCAATGAAAATCAACAGTTCACATTGTCGAGATGCCAGAACTTCCTTGCGCTATGTGCAGGAAGGAATCTAAAGGTTTAGAGAATTGAGACACTTGAGGTAGATTTATTATATACAACCTACACACCTTCCTTCTATGTCCAACAGGAGATGTCAGAGAACAACCTTTCCATCAAGGCAATAAGAAGTTTTAAAAATTCACCAAGAAGAGAACGGTGTCCTTGAGAATTTCCATGGTAGCTGTCTTCGGCAAACTGAAAATAAAGGTGAAGGATGTGGCCTTTGTATTAGGGTATCTCATATGTTGGGATCTCTCATTTCAATGGGAATAACACAGTCCTGGAGTGGGAAAGACCATGTGGTAGTGCTTAACCCTCAGAGAAAAGGTGGTTGCTATTATCATAATCAGCCACAGAGACTGAGTGGCAACCAGTGTTTTAACCCACAGAAATGTGTGGCAGTGGCGACAATGCTCTCTAGTATAAAGTGGATGGGCAGCCAGCAATGTATTACTTGATCTCTATAACTGGAGAGAGTGTATGTCTGGTAAACAAAAATCTAATTTCAGTCACCAAAGGGGGAATTCATTCCTTCTTATAATGTCCCACTCAATTTCCAGACCTAGGAAGTTCTTGAAGAAGGACTTGGGAAATCAGCTTCTGGGAAGATGGTTAGATGGACCTTGGAGAATGACTGGATTATCAAAAACTTAATCTGATTGTAGCTGCCATTCCGGAAGTGATATCTTTGCTGGAGAAAATTAACACAGTCCCAGCTTCCTAGGATAGGAACTATTCACCTGGCAAAAATATTTTTCTCAATCCCCAGATAATGCTGCATAAAGCCTTTGGCACAGAGAGGACAGACCCATAGAATTTGGGGGCAAAGCAACCATTTCTCCATTTGAAAGCATCTCTTAGGAAAATGGCTAAAATCTCTTCTTTTTGTTTTTGGACACATTAATGTCTAGCTAGAGTTCATGTATCTCAGCCTCCCTTGTAGCTACATATGGCTAGTTGACTACATTCTAGAAACTGGAATGTGAGAATCTATGGTGTATGCAATGCTTACTGCATTTACAAAGGAAGTTGCTTGCCCCCCTCCCTTTCCCCTTTGGTAACCATAAATTTGTTTTCTTTGTGAGTCTGTTTCTGTTTTGTATATAGACTCATTTGTATTATTTTTTAGATTTTGCATATGTCATATCATATAATATCTGTCTGACTTACTTCACTAAGTATAATATTCTCTAGATCCATCCATGTTGCTGCAAATGGCAACATTTCTTTCTTATGGCTGAGTAATATTTCATTGTATATATATACACCACATCTTCTTAAGTCAATTGTCTGTTGATGGGCACTTGGGTTGTTTCCATGTCCTGACTATAGTAAACTGTGCTGCAATGAACATTGGGGTGCATGTATCTTTTTGAGTTAGAGTTTTGGGGGGTTTTTTCTGGATATATACCTAGGAATGGTATTGCAGGATCATATGGTAGCTTTATTTTTAGTTTTTTAAGAAACCTCCATACTGTTTTCCATAGTGGCTGCCCCAATTTACATTCCCAACAGTGTACAAGGGTTCCCTTTTCTCCACACCCTCTCCAGCATTTATTATTTGTACGCTTTTTGGTGATGGCCATTCTGACCAATATGAGGTGATACCTCATTGTGATTTTGATTTGCATTTCTCTCATAATTAGCTATGTTGAGTATATTTTCATGTGGCTGTTTGCCATCCGTATGTCTTCTTTGGAGAAATGTTTAAGTCTTCTGCTCATTTTTTGTTTGGGTTGTTTATTTTTTCAATATTGAGTTGTATGATTCTTTGTATATTTTGGTTATTAACTCCCGTCAGTTGCGTCATTTGCAAATATTTTTTCCCATTTCTTAGATTGTCTTTTCATTTTGTTGATGGTTTGTTTTGCTGTGTAAATGGTTTTAAGTTTGTTTAGGTCTCATTTGTTTATTTTTGCTTTTACTTATTTTGCCTTGGGAGACTGATCTAAGAAAACATTCCTATGATTTATTTACATTTTTAAAAGTAAGTTTATAATATACCTCCTGAAAACTGTTACACATTTTAGGAAAAGCTTGTCATTATGGTTTGCTAACGTGACCTCAAATTTTCAAATGTAAATGTTGTTTTCCTAAGGCGAAGTGTTGATTCATCTAAAAAAAAAAATCTAAAATTTTCAAATCTAAGGGGAAATTTTAGAAAGAGAAAATGTCTAACTGATGTGGTGAATCATTCTGAATTCATTTTTGATTCAATTAACATTAGGAATAGAAAGAATTCAAAGTCCAGAAGCTTCTTGGTGTTCACATTAAATATTCTAAAAGTCATATTAGGAACAGTGGCAACTTCCAAGCTTAGACTCCCTAAAATCCTCCCCTGGATAAACTTTGCCAGTTTTCAGTCCAGAGCATCACATGTATAGACTACAAATAAAGGAATTATTACCATACTAACAAAATTTCTATGTTTGCCTCTCCTTGGTTAGCACTTTAGCACTTTAGTCCTCCTAAAACTTGAGGAAGGTAAGAAGGTCACAGAATTCTCCTTCATCTTGTATTACTTAAAGGGTTACACTTAAACCTGGAGGGCTTCATCTCAACAGTCTCAACAAGGGACTAGTTATGAAATATTTTAATGTGGCTACAAATCAGATATTTTCCTTTCCTTTATAGTTCACAAGACTGATCCTTATCAAGTGTTACTTTTAAGAGCAATGTTTACACATCTCATAAATCAATGTTTCTCTTGCTGCAGAGGGTGATTAAGATTTTTTTCACACTTCTGTTCTCAGCTTGGATGTGGTACATTTTGCAGGGAGTGCCCTTGACTTTGAAGTTGCCTTTCCAATTCTGTCTCCTTTTTCTTACGGGAGGATTGAAAGGACCTGCTTTTCCAGTTTGACTTATTCAAATAAGAAAAATATTTCATATGCATTTATTTGAACTTTCTGGTTTTTTTCTCACTGGATATTGGCATGCGTTCATTTTGGCTGTGGTTTTCTTGCATGTAAACTATGGCATAAAACAGTGGTTTTGAAGTTTGGTGCTTGACCAGCAGCATCTGTATCATTTAGGAACTTGTTAAAAGTACAGATTTTCAACCCCATCTCAGACTTACTGAATTAGAAACTTTTGGTATTGAACCTAGCAATCTGTGTTTTAATAAGCTCTGATGCACACTTGAGAACCATGGCATAAAATAATGTGAAAGTGGCTTTGTATTTGAATATGTTGAAAGTAGAACTGAGCAAATATACCTGAAAAATGGGATATTGTGTTGAGCTGGATTCTGACACATAGTATGGAGTCACCAGAAAAAGTGCTCTAAGTTTTAATGCTATTGGCCCCTGGTGAGGAGGGGCAGGAATAGGGACCAAAGTGGTTCATTTCTTACTTTTGTTTAAGGTACTGCTTTAGCAGGAAGTACTTGAGCCTTGGTACTTCAGGTGTGATCTGAGTACTAGCATCTTCAGAATTTCATGGGAACTTGTTGGAAATTCCTCCAACAATTTACGTTTTAAGTAGGCCTCCTTGTGCTTATATTTACACAATATAAGAGGAAATGAGAGGAGCCATTGACTTAGTTGAGTACCTGGTAGTGATAATCAGGGTCAGAACAATTAAATCATGTGTCCACTAAGTCAAATGTAGGTAATCAATGACATATAAACAAATTAAAGTTCAAGTACAACTCAAATATCCATGTATTTTCTAGTTTTCACTATTTTTCTTTTCAGACAATAAGAACAAGAAAAGTGAGGAATAAAAAATATTGGATTCAAGAGGTTATAAGAGAAAATGAAGAGATAAAACTATCATGGGTAAAAATGTCTAGAAAATATTATGAGTTAAAGCACTAGCTGTGTCATGTGAGAAATAAAAATAAAGGGGACATTCAGGTTATATCTTCATGTTATCATAACTGGTTGAATATGAAGTAAACAAAAAATGAGTTGATACTTTCACTTGGACAATGTCAAAATATTTCTACAAAACTAAACTTAAAACATTTTTTCACTTAATAAAGTAAAATTTGTTGCTTTGGTGTAATAATAGTATTAACAGTAATGATATTTATCAAGTTTCTACTATATGCCAGACATGACTGAAGGTACATTAGATATACTAACTAATTTAATCCTTATATAAGTCCTATGAGAAAAGTACTATTATATCCCTATTATATGGGTGAAGAAACTGAGTCTCAGAGAGGTTAATTAATGTGCCTAAGGTCACACAACAGTCAGCTGTGGAGCTAGGATTCAAATCTAGGTAGTGTGGTTCCAGACCCAGCCCTCTTAAACACTACACTATAATGCTACCTCTGTAAAGATCATTTTAAATAAGATTCGTAAGTGGTCTTAGGAACAACAACAACAAAATAATCAAAAACGGTTAATTTGAAAAATGAGGGGAATTCCCTGGTGGTCCAGGTAGGACTCCGGGCTTCCACTGCAGAGGTCACAGGTTCCATCCCTGGTCGAGGAACTAAGATCCCGCAAACCACGCGGTGCAGCCAAAAAAAAGAAAAATGAAGGTACTTAATTTTCAAAATCTGAAATTTTATTTTCCCTGATTTGTTCAACCTGTGATAGAATTCAAGAAGAGAGAAATTGCCTTCCCTTGTCACCTCATTTCCCTTCGTTACTTCCAGACAATTATTCTTCGATAAAACACATATTTGTAATTCATACCATGCACTCTTTACTTTTACTTGCTGCTCTTATCTACCAGGGCTCTGGTAGATGAGATAGGAAAAATCTGGTCTATCCACAAGGTAGATGGAAATTTGTAACAGCTGACAGAGTATTTCCCAGTAGTGCCATGGGTCCAACTGGAGTTATAGACAATGAAATTGTGAACGTAACGAGACCAATTCAAGTTTCAATTGTTAAAACATGATTTAATTGTCACTGGAAAATCTAGTCAGATTTATACAAAGAATAAGTGTATTCAGAAAAATCCCAAATAATGTTAATAAAAATTAATTTTAAATAATAAAAATAAAATTTCCAAGAATAAGAATATTTTGATTGTAGTATTTGAGAAAATACCACATGGTGCTTGATGAATTGTAGACATTTAAAAATTCTCTTTAATAAGTGAAGTAAGCCAGACAGAGAACGGCAAATATCCCTATATCATATATAGGGAATCTAGAAAAAATGATACAAATGAACTTTTTACAAAACAGAAATAGACCTACAGACATAGAAAACAAACTTATGGTTACCAGAGGGGAAAAAGGGGGAGGGATAAATTAGGAGTTTAGGATTAAAAAATATACACACTACTGTATATAAAATAGATAACCAGCAAGGACATGCTGTATTGCACAGGGGACTATACTCAATACCTTTTAATAGCCTATAATGGAAGAGAATGTAAAAAAAGAATATATATATTTATATATATAATTTAATCATTTTGCTGTACACCTGAAGCTAACACAACATTTTAAATCAACTATATTTCAATAAAAAAAATTTAAAAATAGAAGGCAAGAAAAAGAAAAAAAACAGTAGATGGATTAATTTTCAGAATTCTCTTTAATACTCTGTTAATTCTAGAAAGTTTAACTTTATAAATGTAAAAATGAAATCATAACATACTATGAAAATATATAGGAGAATCATTTTTTTCTTTTTTCCCTGTACCACATGGCATGTGGGATCTTAGTTCCCCAACCAGGGATTGAACCCATGCCCACTGCACTGGAAGGCAGAATCTTAACCACTGGACCACCCAGGAAGTCCCCAGGAGAATCATTTTCAAATCTTAGACCAAGAAAAACTATTTAAGCCAACTTCAAAGGCTGAAATCATTTTTTAAAATGTGTACATATACGTTTAAAAATGTGGAAAAAACACTACTGTATATCATTTTTTCACATATTTATAAAATGGACAAATATTCCTAACAGAAATAACTAACAAAGTTTCTTAATATACAAATATGTCTTATTTGTCTTTCTTACTAAATTATAAAATAATTGAGAATAGAGACCTATGCTATTTGGCATTGGATAATATTGCCAAAATTTCTTGAGTATGTAAATTAATAAATAAATGTCAGAAAATCAATATGAAATCAACCCAGGCAAATACCATAACATTTTGAGATGTTTCTTTGGTTGAAGAGTTTTATTTTTACTTCAGACTGCAAACTATTGGCAAATATAGTTGTTTTTACATAAGATTGGGTATATGATTATTCAGTGACAGATACATGAAATATTTTTTTTTAATGATGCTAACAACCTTTAACAGTATCTAAAGAATGACTGTGGGCTTGGGCCTTGATGGTTCCTTGATTTATAATTGTCTAAGCTAGATTTCTTATAATTAAATAGCTGCTTTGAAGTCAGTATCATGAATGGGCATGTTGTCTTAGGAAAGCAAGTCTTTTTCATAAGTTGAATTTTCTAAATGTTTTCTTACATTTCATTATGCTGAGCTTTGGAATGAAGTATAAGTAGCCAGTCATAAAAACAGTGCCACTCATGCTAGTTTGGTGGTGAGCCATCTTCTCATCTATGTCATCAATTGTCCTCTTTTATCGGGTTTTGCTCTTAGTCTCTATCCTCACAAATGCAAATCCACCCACTGACCTGATAATAAATTGTATGTAAAATGGCACCACAGCAATTTGCCATGTAACTTTGAGCAAGAGGCTTAATTTTTTGCCATGCTATGTGTGTTGCCACCCATAAGAGTACATTTTTAGTATATTTATTTCATACTACACTGGAAGTGTTAACCTAGTCACAGGATCAATACAATATAGAAAGAGGCCAGCAGAGAATTCTTTAAATTATAGTCTTTTCTCCCCCAGAAGATTTATTTCTACTCACCAAAAGGAAATATTTACAATGGCTCAGCTATCTTTAAAATCAACCCAATGGTATAAAAACTGGCTACCCATAGGGCATTTAAGGTGATGGGATTTACCCATAGACCCTGCTCTCTGATGTTAAGCAAGTGCATGGGGAAGGAGCCATGTATGTCCTAACTTGCTACAGGCTTTACCAATCTGCTTTATTCCCACAGGCTTTTTTAAAGGTTCTTTGTAAAAAGGTTTCCTTCTGCAAGTCTGCCATTGCCCCAGTGTGCTCCAGCACCCACTCCATTTGGCAAAATGTTAATTAGCCCTTTCACTTTGGACACAGTACCTGCAATCCACCTATTCCTGCAGTCTTAAAAGTTTCACAGTTCTTGCTTCCTGAGACTAATGAGCCTAAAATACAAAATCTTATTCCCTGTGTTCCAAACCCACATTCATAGGCCAACCTCACACTCTTCTAATACATACATACACACACACACACACACACACACACACACACACACACACAGATACACACACACACACACACGCAGAGAAATCTGTAACAACTACGATGACAAAGAGTGGCATTTCTAATTACCTCCTCACTCCCCTATTGCAAAGACAGGTAATGAGTGGGTCCAGTGCATTGATTCTACTGAAGAAAGCATATTTCTTAGGTATGGTCACAAGGTGAGAGATCAGACAATGAATATCAAAAAGATGCTTGAAAGAGGAAGCCAAGTCAAGGCAGAAGCGGTTGTGGATTGATGGATTATCAAACAAAAAGCGCAGCCTGCAAACATTAAGAGCTGCAAGAGACAGGCTAGCTTCTTTCCTCTCTGTGTCTATTCTTACCCCTTCCAATGTATTCTGCACTATAGCCTGAGTTAGCTATTTAAAACACAAATCTAAACAACTAGTTCCCAAATTAAAACCTTTCTAATAATGTCTTCTTTTTAATCTTGCAAGAGTCTAAAATCATTAAAAAAACCTAACAAGAACCTGCATGATTTGACCTCCTAAATGGTCTCACTGCCTTTACTCTCTTACACTCAAGCAAATTTAGATTATGTCACAACCCTGCTAAAATAATCTATGATGGCTGCCTGTTACCTGTAGAATTTGAAGCCCAGTTTCCCTGTTTTTACCTTAACTCAAATTTATTCCCCATTACTTCCTTTTATATCCTTTCATTTGGTGACCCACACTGCCCTTGCCTGCTTGGTCTCTCATTTCCCGCGTTCTCCCACCCCTCAAACTCTGCAAATCTAAATTCTTTCTAGTAGACCTTAAACCCCATTTTACCCTTGTGTCTTCTCTTAATTCCCCCTGTTAAGAAATAATCTCTTCACTGTCTACATTGTTGTAGCATTTTACGGCTTCTTTGGATTGTAGATAGCTCTGTCCCAGTCTAATTTCCCCTTCTTGCCTGAACATTCGTTCACATGTAAACAAGGAGCTACATCTGATTCATCAGTTGTTTCAAAACATCCAGCAGTGTCAGGAACCTTAGTTGGTACTCACTCAACAAATATTTGTGCAGTGCATGACTGTCTTCAACCTTCAGAAATCAATCTCTCCGAGAATCTACACAAACCAAACTACTACTGACTTCCTTTGTCTACTGCTGCCTGAGTAGAGAGGGCCAAACAGTCCTAGAATAAACGAATTAAGGTCCAAAAGATGAAGAAGCACAAAGCAAAGAGAATAAGAAGGAGATGATCACACCATGCGCTGATTGTTTTGCCCAGAAGGCTTCAAGGCCTTTAATTAAACAGTTTAACCATGGGATGCAAAAGATGGAATGTGCTACTAATTAATGCTTTAAACTCATTATACTCCCAGGCCAGAAAATATAATAACTGCATAAAAATTTGGAAATTATTTCTGCAGAGATCATGGCAGTTTTCTTTGATAAATCTCAGTCACTGAGCTTCAAGGAAGCCTGTGCTATTAGCTGAGGTGATATCATGAACAAAAATGGGTCAGGATTTGAAGATGGAAGTTTGATTGACAAATATTTAGATGAAAGACATCACCACACTCAAATCTCTTTTTTTCTCTGTCTTAAAATTTCTAAAAATAGTGCATGGTGTGGTTGCAATATTATTCAGTGACTAGATTCTAAAGACATTTATAGGGAAAGAATTGTTTATGTCAAAATTAACTTTGAAGGTCCTTTAAATTTTACATGAGATAGAGTAAACATGGTTTGGGTATCATTCCATCTCTCAAGAAGTTCACTACAGTAAATCATTTTTCCCTAGAGTAGGGATAGATTACTGTTTCTTTGCACATCAGAGGAAGTAATTTGTTTATAGCTAAGGGCCTTGTTTTGTGAAAGCCACTTTTCTTCTTTTTTCCCTTAACTTATAAAGTTGAATTTACAAATTCAAATGTACCTAAAATGGAATATGACTACATGTCTCCAACTTAATCTAAATTCATTTGCTCTTAGGAATTTTAGTACACTTCCACAAAGATACAGTTGAACTCCATAATTACAAGTGGCAGCAATCTAAGGATTAATACAAATCATTTTCCCTAGCTAAATTATTAATTCTATAATTCTTAAAGTGATTTGAATTTTAAAAATTGTTTTAAAAGAAAATCTTTAATTTTCTGATTATTCTTCAATTAAGTTATTCAAATGAATTAGAGTGTTTTTGTCCTTTTTTCCATTCTCCTTACCTCACTCTTGGAAAATTTGTATGGGTGGAGTGTTTGAGATTTGGCCACACATTCCACAAATCTTATTCTCTCAATTTTATTCTATAATGTTCAGAAGATTTTGATGAAGCAGAAAATATTAGGCAATCAAAATCAGCTGGTTATATCCCTTATCATGGGTCTTTACAATGCTAGTTAGTATACCTCTTCTGATTCAGTGCTGAGATTTCTTCGGTTTAATAGATAACAAAAGGTACACTGATAAATATTTTTACGGACATCACATTTCATATGGAAGTCTTGTTCCCTATACCATACATAATATTTTTAGAGCAACTGCAATTCAATAAATAATATTTTTTAATAGATATTATATGAAAGACACTAGTTTGAGTTCTGCAGGGAGCACAAAGATTATCAATATATTATTTCTGAGCTCAAGTTTTTACAGTCTTTACAATTTTTAGGAGAACTGTGATAGCTAGGTATCAAAATAGCTCTTAATGTCACCTTCTGGCATTTCCCACCTTTGTATAGTCCCTTCCCACACTGAATTAGGGCTGGCCAGTAGAACACTATGGAAATGATGACGTGTAGCTTTCTCAGCTAGGTCAAAAAGTCACCTCAGCTTCTGTCTTGGTCTGTTGGATCATTCACTCTGGGGGACACCAGCTGCCTGTCAAGAACTGTGAAAGATTTGAGATTTTATCCTTCTTGCAAGCTAAGTTGCCCTGCCACAGTTCCATAGATGGTAGTAGAAGACATGAGACTCCTGGGTCATACTCAAAGGATAGTTTATCACTGAATACAATGAAAGTAGACAAAGTATCAGCATTGTGCCAGTTCCTTGAGCCCCACTTCCATAGGCCATTGCAAAATGGGCCAAGTGATAGCTATCCAGGCAATGGGTTGCTTTAAAGGAGATGAACCCCAAATTTAGGGAACCTGATTTTTTAATAATGGGCAATAAACCTTTCTGATCTTTACCTTAAGGATATATTACCTTTATTATATGGGAGAAGAAAAATAAACTTCCCTCTGCTCCGGAGGGAGACTATCTATCTTCTAAGGTTGTTTGCTATACAAACACCCTTAGAAAGATAGTTCAGAACATGGCAAGTCATTTCCTCTGCTCACAAGATGTGAGACAGCCCTAGAAAATTGTCTCCCAATATGGCCAAGCCATGAGCTACTCATGCAGCCCTAGCAAGAGACCCACATCTGAAGCCTCTCCCAGCAACAAGATCCACTCTGCCAGCTCAGCAGCTGAAGCACCTTGAAAGAGGATCCTTCACCCCAGGGAAGCCTTCAGGTGACTGCTTTCCTAGCTGAAATACAGGAAATATAATTTTATGAATGACCTCAAGCCAGAGCCATCTGGGAAGTTGCTCCCAAATTACTAATCCACGAAAATTATGAAGTTTCATAAGATTGTTTTAAGCCATTAAGATTTGAGGTGATCTCTTCCACAGTAATACATAAACAATATAAATTTTGTGCTTGGAAGTAGCATGCTATCACTACAAATATCTTAAAACAGAACAGTGGCTCGGGGATGAGGTAATAGGAGAAATCTGGGGGTACCTAAGGAGACTGTTAGGAAAAATAAGAGGCCTTAAAGAGACTTTCAGCAAAGCCTGACCATCTTTGAAGAGCAAAGCAAAGTGAGGAAATGTTGTTGAATACTGGAGATCTGTGTTGTGTAGCAGCAGAAAGTTAGCAACACTGGTGCCTGTAGTAACATGGAAGGTGAAATATACCTGAGGAACTGGCTCATCTAGTGAAGATTCCAGGCGGTATCAAAGGTCCCATCTGGCTTCTTGCTGCTTAGAGTAAAACGAGATAGGTAGCCTTTTTGGTGATCCTTGAAGAATATATAATGTGTTATATTGTAGGCAATATAAGTTTTATAATAATTCACCATTTGTGCATATTGCATGTTCAGAAAATAAATCATTATTTTCTACATAAAAAATAGTTCCCTATTTTAACATTATGAACAAACAACATCTTCCAAGAAAAATTAAACTGGTTAGAGAGAGAAAGGGAACGTAAAAACTTCTGTTTTTGTTGCCTTTTATTAAGTGGCTTTGAAGGTGAACTTTAAAAAATGTAATGAGAAATAATACTTTCAGTGTTAGTGTCCTAGAGGTTTAAATACCGTATCGTGTAGTACTGGAAGTCAACTATTATGAGCCAAAGTAAGATAAGGGAAGTTTCCAGGAAGACAAGTGTTGAGGCATAGCTGCATATTCATCAGTATATAAGAGAAATAGGAGGTATCAAAATGGAACATGATTCTTAGAGCAACAGTGTTAAAAACTTATTTTCACAAGGAAGTGTTTTTCCATCTTCAATAATTATTGTTTCTTACTTTGAAAAATTTTAAACAATAACAAAGCACTTGGTCACAAAGATTCAATAAGCTTTCAAGATGCCAGCTTCAGTTTGGCAGTGATACTAAGCCAGTCTTTGAAAGCTGAACACATTGGACTGATTCAAATGATGAATAATTGGGAGGCCCATTGCAAAATAGTTTCTAAACTCTTTCTTAATCACCTGCTGCTACAGTCAACAATTACGAACCTTTCAAAGTCTGCTGAATATGCCCTGCTTTAAATCTTATAACTTTATTTTATAACACATAAAATCAAACAAACAGTCACAGAGTGAATCCATTTTAGAACATAAAAATTACATTAGGGCTATTTGTCTTAATTTTTCTTTTTTTATTTGTGATCCAAATACTTAAAAATAGTTTCACTTAGTTTGTATGCACACACAAGCGTGCACACACACACACACACACACACACACACAGAGAAACTAAGCTGAAAAACAGGTCACTGAAAAAAAACTATAACAGCAGTTCTCTTTCTTATTTTGCTTTTGCAGGAGTATTTGCCTTCAAAACGATATTGTTAACTTCTAGCAGAAATTCATCAAAATGATAAAATTATTGGCAAAGATGTTTCTTTCCTAAGAATTGAGCTTCTGGTTCTCCTCAAAAGACAGTAAAATATTCCTTTCACCTTACTCTTATTTAGAGTGAGCAGTCATGTGATTCTAAGCTCAGGAGAGGCACTGCCAAAGGAAAGTTAGTGTGCCATCCATTCTAGTCTCCTCAGCTCCAATCCAGATACCTCTCTCTTTTTAACTCTAGAGGCCAGAGACACTGATATGAAATGCAGACAAGTATATCACCCAGAAACTACATGAAATGTGCTGTAGTGTAATGTGCATAGTGCTGGGAGTTGGGAAAACTGAGTCTTCACCATGCTTTGCTCAAAACTTGTGTAGTCACTTGCTATCATTAAACCTAAGCTCCCTCATCCGTGAAGTAACATAGTTACATTGAGTGATCTAAGTTCCCCTACAACTCAGCCAGTCTCTCATCCTAAAGTTCCTACCTTTCAGATGGGTACAACCTGATATCAAATTATGAAGTCTGGCTTTATTGAGCAGTATCATTTGTAGGGAATTTTTTCCCTTGTGATATATTTTCCCTTGAAGTTAATGTCCAGTTATTTTGAAAGTTAAACACTGTTTGAAATGCACCATTAGTCATTATAATTTAATGACATTGTCTGAGAGTAGTGAAAACCCCATGACCTTGGTATTGTTGAAAAGGTCTTGGTGGTGATTTATTTTACATACGTGATGAGTTGTTTGACATCCTTGTCACTAAAATATAAACTTGTGCAACTTTTCGTGAAGCTATTCTTCAGGAAAGTTGATCTCTGTCACTGAACATATGTTCTTTCACCAGATAACTGCTTTGATTAATTGATTCCATCACAAGTCATGATAGACTTGGCATGACAAAGGCTGTCTGTTCTGTATTCAGAGGGTCATTTCTTTAAATGAAAATATAATTGTATTTTGTGTCAGATGGTTTTCTGCCTCAAAGGAAGATAGCGAGGAACAGGACAGCGATGAGGCTTTTTACTAAGCTTTTTACTTTTTACTAAGATCAAACACATTCAGTCAGTGGATAACTTCACAACACAGGGAGGCAAATGAACAGTTCTAAATTCCCTAGAATAAAATGAGGTTTTAATTTCAAATATTTTAAGTGCATGCAGCATATTGGGCGGCAGCGGTGGGGGGGGGGAACTATTGTGCATGAAGAAAAGTATTTTGATATTGAAAAACGTTTTATATGTTTTCTTAAAAACACATACTTTCATATGAAAATATCAGATTAGCAATCTTCTCCAAAGGCCAGAACTCTACAATACTATTGTTAGTTTTCTGGCTTTTCACATAAATTTTTAAATGTCTCCCCAAAAGAAAACAAAAGTGAGGAAGTTTTTTGAAGTGGAACATTTGAACAGTTGTTCACCCATACTACTTTTATGGTCCTCTCCTTTTTTGTTCTTAACTTACAGAAAAATTATACTTTAAAAAAAAACTACCAAGTAAACAAACTTGAGTAAGAAATCTAAAAACATCTGAACAGGAGCCAGACGTGTAGGTGAAATTCATCTTAAACCATTTGATTCACACGTGTTCTTTCTCTGACAAGACAAGACAAGCCAAACAGCATTCCTCAGTTTTTCCTTTTGTTGTTTGCCAGTTAATTTTTATTCACTGGAAATGCCAATTTTCCACATGCTATTCAATGTGGTGCGCTTGTTTGAAAAGAAGCAAAGCAAAAGAACTACAGATGCTGAGGACTTAACTCATTCCTCCCTTTGCTCTCCTCCACAACAAGTCCTCTTTCTTCCCAACTTAGTGAGAAACAAAAGCAGACTCATTCAACTTCAAAACTTGAACCCATGCCAGGTGAAATATTTTAGCAAGGCTTATCCTGTGCTGGGTCACACTGTATAGGTGGGCCTCATTAAGTGGTTTTTGTTGGCTACTCGTTTATTATGACTTTGCAGTCACACCCTCGGTGCCAAAGTGCAGCTCTGCAAAGTGTGTGGGGGGGGGGGGTTGGGGGGAGTTGTGTGTGCTTTGTTTCAGAATGCAGAGCTAAAGAAAATATGTAGTTTTAGAAATTTGGGAAACTCATTATTTCAGAATACATTTAATCTAAAATGAACCCTTTCTCACATTGGCCTTTACCATGTACACCTGAGAGTCAGCAGCTTTTGCACCCCCCCTTCCGTTTTTCCTAATAGGTAAACTGGGTAGGGGCTGGGGAGAGCTTGACCACTTGCTTCAGTACAGGTTAGAAAGTCAAGAAAAAAAAAAAGAGTACAAACAAAACTTGCATCTTGAATTCTTTTGCCTACATCACCAGACAAGTTCCTGCCTGGGGAAACATGGCAAAGTAATGCAAATACTGCATCCAAAAATTCTTACAGGAGGTGCAACATCTCTCTAGAGTGACTTAACCTACAGGAAAGGATCCCTTTACCCAGACTTGGCACAGAGTAGGAGCAGCGATCAGAATGCATTAAACCAATACGATTCAGCTCATTTGTTAATGGAAAGAGCCTAAATAAAACTGTGGAATCCAAACCATCTTGTAACTTGTAGATGATTAATAGCAGATGAAATCTAAATATATTGGGATATAAACATGTTCCATAGACTTCTAGTGGCGTTATGTTGATAGGGAAGAACAATGCTTGGTTATTGCCATCATATACTCTGTAGCATTTTAGAACTGGAACATGTCTTCAGGATTAGCTGGTTCAACTCCTTCATTTTACAGATGAAGAAACTGAGGCCCAGGAGGATTAAGTGATTTATCAAAAATCAATCACGTGGCTAGTTAACAGTAAGAGTGGGTTTTACATGGTTCTCCAGACAGTCAACTCACCAAATGTTAGGGTCTCCCTTTTATATGAAAAGAACTTTTATTACCGATGTAAGAAAAGAGAAGATATATGTCCTTACCTTTAAAGATAGAAAAATGAAGGAGTTAGACAAGTATAAAGTTAACTGTAATGCAAAACAAATGAAGTATAAACTTCAGTGGGGTTCAAAGGATATAGGGAGGAGAAATTATTAACAATTTTTTGCTATTCTATGCAGTAATCATTCCTTTCTCACAATTATAATAGGACAATGACCTGAAAAGGACCTCAGAAAATCCAGAGTTCATCAGGTGGCTATCAAATAAAGGGTGAGCAACTTATGCCTTAGGATGTACAATTCTTCTGATTATGGGATATACTCCTTGAAGCAAGAGGGATAAAATTGATATTACAATAAAAGAGTACTCCATTTTAAAGTATTTTGTTAAAAATATGAAATGAGAACAATGTGAAGAAATATCACTACTTTCAAAGCAACAAATAATTTTTTCTCTTAGCAATAAAAAATACTGCATGATATAGCTCTTTGGTGATTCTACACTCTATTTTTATTTATTATATTGGTCACCTTTGGACTTAATCTTATGACTTATGACCTTAAAAATATCTTACATACATTAACATAATATAATCCCTGAGACTTTTATAACGTCACTTTTGCAAAGTATTATGACCAGTTTACATGTACCTGTTTTTTTTACCCCTGTAAATTTAGAATTCTCTACATATTTCATAAGAAAATCCCAAACTCTGTACTTGAAGTCATCAACAGAGATGGTGAATGGAAATCATCTTTACAGAAAAGTATCTTTCCTAAGAAGAACATCATTAGTGAATCCAACATAATTTAATACTGGATAGTTCATCTTTAGGTAAGATACTTGATTTAAACATTTATCCAAATAAAAGGACTATGGTTAAGAACACTTTTCCTGACTTGGTTTTAAAAACATGTCTTAATTATATATTGAATACTCATTGAAGATCTAGCCCTCCAAGCACTAGAAAGTATATAGAATAGCTGAGAAGGAAAACACTAATGTCACCCTTAAGAAATTTATTACCTAATGGAGAAGATATTACAATGAATGTATAATCAATATGAGTCATGTGCAAGAGTTGACCCAAACATTGTTAGAAGTTGAAAATACCTGGGAAGAGGTTAGTCAGTCCTGTCCAGATACAGATCAACATTAAGGACTAATAAAAACCAAGGTAACCAGTTTAAAAGGGAAGAAAATAATCTACTCTTATTAATACAAATGTGAAATGAACTTCAACAAACATCAATTTAAACATTCACAAAGTTAGTTAGTAGAGATATATCCTTAATCTTGTACATTAAGTAATGGTCAAGAATGGCTTCATCTTTTTGTGTTTAGTATTCTTTTTCTTCACATGTCAAAGTACTGTGAACAATGCAAACTCCTAACAAAAATAACTTCTCACAAAAGGGGCTTAAAATGCATCTGCCACCACTGAGGTGAGAGCAAGCAACTCACCCGAGGGAAGATACAGCCACCAAAGCAAATGCGTGGAAAGGGCACAGGCCACGTTGTGCAAAGCACATTAGAGGGAAGCAAGCTCTTCAAGAAATCAAATGGCAAAGACGCCATCCTCAAAGACCGTATGTTGAAGAAAACCTAGAAAGAAGTAGGGATTCAATAATACAAGCCAGAAGCAAAATTTGGACATCTCAGCATGGATTGGCCAATATAGAATAATGTACAGCCCACATTCAAAGGACTCATATTAGATTCTATGACACTGTTCTTGGCCATACTGATTCTGGGTAAAAGTTCTCACTAATTCCTTAGAAAAGAAGAACAAGCATTGGAATTCTGGTGCCCATCGTGCATAATTAAAATATCTAGCATAATGAAATTCCAGTTGGTTTATAACGTGTCACCTTTTTCTCCAGGACTTAGTATCATTTGACCATGTGGCTTACTAAGGTGGATAAAAGTAAAGCCTCTAAGACAGCACTAGTTGAGCTTTTTAGTAAAATGTAGTGTTAAAAAGAGGGTAGTTCCATTACTTGTGAAATAATTACTTTTTGAGAATTTGACACACATGCCTCATTGGAAATTTTCCCACTCCCAGGGTTGAACCCTGTTTGGTCTAAGGGTGGGTATGTGACTTAAAATGTTTCAATCTGGGTGAATCTCAGAACTCTTGCTTCAAATGCCAGGATAGAAGACTCTTATCTTCCTCTGGACCCTATGGTATGTACAAAGGAATCCAAGGACAGTGACATTTATTTTGCCCCCATGAGATATTTTTATAGTCCAAGGTTGGACCCAACACATAGAGGAAAGCAAACTTCAGGAAATCACGGGAGCTTCTGGATTTAGCTAACCCTGAAGCCAAACCTATCATGGATTTACAGTTAAGCCAGTCCATTTTTTTCTTTTGAAACCATTTACTATACTTGCAGCTGGCATTCTGAATAATACAGCCCTACAACTTTGTGTGAAGTGTAAACTTTGTAGCCTTGCTCCAGGCTTTGGAACCTTGTTCCTTTCTATCTCTCCTGCTTCCTGACCAGTCACCTTCTCATACTCACCCTTTTCTCCAGCTATAAAGTACCCCTGGCAGTTCCCTGAACACATCATGCTATTTCAGATCTTTGCATCTTTGTCTGTATCTGTCCCTCTCCTAGGGATGTCCTTGTCCCCTTTCTTGGCCTATCTAATTCTATTTATTCTCCAAAACATTTCTCCTATGTGATGCCTCTAAGAAGATTTTTCTGGACCATCTCCCACCTGACTTAGATGCCCCTCCTGTGTGTGTACATGGTTTACCTTTACCATGGTACTTATATTGTAATTGCTTCCTCCCAACTGGACTAGAAATTCTCCAAAGGGAGGATTCGTGTATTATTTTCTTTTTTCTTTTATTTTTTCATCATCAGTACCTAAACTGAGACTTGATGTTCAAATGTTGGCTGAATTAATAAATGTGTCAGACAACAAAAGATAAACAACAAACCTAATTCCAGCTTAGGACAATGTTATTGTCTTTTACTTTTGTTTGCTTTTTGTTTTGTTTTGCTTTAGATTTTTAGGTAAGAGCCAGCAAACCTAATGGATTTTAATTACTTGGAATGTTTTCTAGTCTTTGCTACAGTTGATTAACCCACTATTAGATAGGTAACCAGATAGCAAACCTAACTGCACATGAGTTACCTTCTCTGGTTACTCACCATTAGTCACCAGAGAGAAATAAGCAAGAGAGATCCAATGGATCAGTAAAAATCCACCATCACTACTTGAAAATTCTCATGATTTACATGATGATGTCATGCTTATTTAGACTGAGTACCCAGACATAAAATGAGAAGAGGAATTTGAAGGGTAATTATGGTAAACAGCTTTGTATTCATTGGTATGGTAAATGATTTTGTATTCGTAGACCTTTTTGAGGTTTCTAGGAAAGATTACCTTCACTAAAAGCTTCCAAAGCATCATCCTATATTGCAGACATGACCTGGAGATTTGGCAGCACTCATGGATAACATCAGTATCATTTCAGAAATGGTTGGAGCTCAAAACCTATGTTCTCTTAGAGATTCAGTGATGTCTTTTCAGAAAAGATACAGAATAGAGGAAAATTCTTAGTGAACTTTTTTTTTTTCAAACAGAGAAGCCTGCCAAATTTGCCTCTGCATATTCTTTTTTTTTTTTTTTTTTTTTTTTTTTTTTTTTTTTTTTTTTCTTTTTAAAATTTTTTATTGAAATATAGTTGATTTACAAAGTTGTGTTAGTTTCAGGTGTACAGCAGAGTGGTTCAGTTATACATATCTATCTATTCTTTTTCAGATTCTTTTCCATTATAGGTTATTACATGATATTGAATATAGTTCCCTGTGCTATACAGTAGGACCTTGTTGGTTCTTTTTCTATGTGTATTGTTTTTACACAAATTGGATTCATTACCAGTTTTTTCCAGATTATTAAGGTATGATTGACAAATAAAAATTGTATATATTTAGGTTGTACAATGTGATTTTTTTTTTTTTTGCCTCTGCATATTCTAAAGTTGGTTTTGGCATGTTTGTTATCAGACATCTAAGTGTCAGTCAGGGTCTTTCCTCACAGGAAACAGATGGCCCACTCACATCAGAGTAACTTAAGGAAGGTTCATTTACAAAGGGACTAATGACCAAGGTGTGAATGGAATTTATTAAACAACTGGATCATGCAGGGACCTGGGACCACCCACAACAGAGCTCTTGCTCCCCTCCCCTACGCCATGCATGTCCTGAGACCTAAAAGGAGGACTCACCAAGGAAGTGATGAGAACAGAAGACCACCTGGGGATGAGCAGGGATTTTTTCCACTGAGAGTATAGCCAGCCCTACGTAACTTCGCCAGAAAGAAGCCAAGGAAGTAAGTTCCCTGCCATCACTCTCTTCCCTACTTCCTACCTTTTGCTAGGCTCCCCATTGACCTGAAGTCAGAGGGTATGGGAGGCTTTTTGTTGTAGTACAAAAAGAGTCAGCCCTTTTTGCCTCTTGGCACCCAGTGTTGTCTTTGTCTGGGTGAAAAGCCTTTATCTGCAACCAGTGAGAACAAAATCTCATAAGCTATTGCATCATCATGGGGTAACATTAATTGTCATATTCCTTCCCAGAGTCTAAAATTTTAGCTATTTCTGCTATTCTTCATATAAGGAACTAATGGGGAAAAGAGTAGAAAAAAAAATAAAGGAATACCATAAGATGCAGCATCTGAATTTTCCCTCTGAAGCCGGTTGCTGGGCATAAACTGATTATCATAACAGCCTAATTTCACCATCCAATTCCATGTTCCACTGGAGGGTATGAGTGTGAAGAGAGTCAATATTTGCTGTGAGGTAATTGTTCAAGAGAATTTGGAGATTCATAGTTCTTAACTTCATCATTATCTTCCAAAATATCACATCCAATGCGGCATGGTTCTGTTGTTTCCTGATAATTGCCTTTCTCTTAGTATAATAGAGATGGAGGGTCTGATTTATAATTAGTGCTGTGACTCTACGACATTTACAATCAGGTTGTGAGCTTGGTTGTCAGCTATATCTTCTGAGTGACCATAGGAGAGCAGGGTTCCTTCAAAGCGACTCAGGAAACCTTCTGACTCTCTGTACACATTTGTAATTACATGTTCATAGTTTTAATTATCTTTTTCCCTATCGATATTGTCGGTGAAAAAAAATGTTGCCTGCCGTATCAGTAAATAAGGGATGTTGCAGCCATCAAGCTATCACACTACAGCCACTCCTAATGACACATCCTGAGGAGACTCAGCATGAGAAAGCACAGGATACTGGCCCCAGATAGCTGAGGTGCATATCAAAGGAATGATTTCAGTGAACCCAGGCTCTTGCATCTTCCCATGCATAGAAAAGTGCCAAATTCCTTAACTTGAGATATCTGGTTTTCTTTAAAAAACAGTAACCCTTTAAAAAAAATTTTTTTTAGGGACTTCCCTGGTGGTCCAGTGGGTAAGACTCCACACTCCCGATGCAGGGGGTCTGGGTTCGATCCCTGGTCAGGGAACTAGATCCTGCATGCATGCCACAACTAAGAGTTCTCATGCCACAACTAAGAAGCCTGCATGCTGCAACTAAAGATCCTACATGTTGCAACTAAGACCCAGTGCAACTATGGAGAACAGTATGGAGGTTCCTTAAAAAACTAAAACTAGAACTACCATATGACCCAGCAATCCCACCACTGGGCATATACCCTGAGAAAACCATAATTCAAAGAGTCATGTACCACAATGTTCATTGCAGCACTATTTACAATAGCCAGGACATGGAAGCAACCTAAACGTTCATCAATGGATGAATGGATAAAGAAGTTGTGACACATATGTACAATGGAATATTACTCAGCCATAAAAAGGAATGAAACTGAGTTATTTGTAGTGAGGTGGATGGACCTAGAGACTGTCATACAGAGTGAAGTAAGTCAGAAAGAGAAAAACAAATACCATATGCTAACACACATATATGGAACCTAAAAATATGGTACTGATGAACCTAGTGGCAGAGCAGGAATAAAGACGCAGATGTAGAGAACGGACTTGAGGACATGGAGAGGGGGGAAGGGGAAGTTGGGGCAAAGTGAGAGAGTAGCATTGACATATATACACTACCAAATGTAAAGTGGTTGGCTAGTGGGAAGCTGCTGCATAGCACAGGGAGATCAGCTCCATGCTTTGTGATGACCTAGAGGGGTGGAATAGGGAGGGTAGGAGGGAGGCTCAACAGAGAGGAGATATGGAGATATATGTATACATATAGCTGATTCACTTTGTTGTATAGCAGAAACTAACACAACATTGTAAAGCAATTATACTCCAATAAAGATGTAAAAAAAAAAAAAACCACACAAATATACCACACAAGTACTGCAAATCATTAAAATACAAACCAACAGAAAAAAAAAAAACCTGGTGCAGCCAAAATGAATGAATGAATGAATAAATAAATAAATAAATATTTTTAAAAATAAATAAATTTTGTTGGAGTATAGTTGATTTACAATGTTGTGTTAGGTTCAGGTGTACAGCAAAATGAATCAGTTATACATATATCCACTCTTTTTTAGATTATTTTCCCATATAGGCCATTACAGAGTATTGAGTAGAATTCCCTGTGCTATACAGTAGGTCCTTATTGGTTATCTATTTTATGTATAGTGGTGTGTATATGTCAACTCCAGTCTCCCAGTTTATCCCTCCCCCCAACCCCGGTAACCATAAGTTTGTTTTCTACATCTGTAACTCTATTTCTGTTTTGTAGATAAGTTAATTTGTACCCTTTTTTAGATAACAGTAACCTTTTGACGTTCCAACTACCTGGTCTTTGTTGTAAAAACTCCGTGTGTCCTGGCTCCTCCTTACTTCTTCAGAACAGTCCCTTAGAGGTATTTGAGAGGCTGTGTCCTGGGCTTCAGGCCTCAGTTTTGTCTGCTGAATAAAACATAACTCTCAACTTTTAGGTTGTGCATTTTTTTTTCAGTCAACAATATTCTCTAGAACTGTAGAAAGAAGCTAAATGACACTAAAATCTTAATTGTCAGAGCAGCTATGTGTTACAGCCACTTGATCTCTGCCAGCTCTTCATCTCATGCAACCGCAGTGGTTACCTGAATATTTATGAGGCTACAATATGCCAAGCGTTACCCTTACCCAATCCCTCACAGCCCCAGCAAAGAGGTTATCCCAGTATGCCTCAAATATATGATGTGCTAATCCCAGAGTCTTAGTTCAAGGAGTCTGTTTCCTGGGGCCATTTCTAGTACCAACTAATATATCAGCCAAGTTCCCAACAGAAAAGAGATCATTAGATGAGTATTTATTTACAAAGTGACAGATTAAAAAAGTTTGTCTGGAGTAGAAGTGGATCACCACAAACAGGGCAGGAATGGAGGCCAGCAGCAGTGAGATGTTACCAGTCTTAATGCCAAAGGGCTGAGGAATGAAACCTGGAAGAAATAAAGTCTCAAACTTATTCAGAAGCCAGAGTACACCAGGGTCCTTTGATGGGGTCAATGCGGTCCCATTTTTGAGGCAGAGGGGAGATGGAAATAAAGGGAAAATGGCTCTGGAGGATCACACAGAGGTATGTGACGCATGGTATTTCTTTGCTTCCTTTCTGCTAAGTCACTTTCCTACTCTCCTCCTAAACCATGCAATCTCACCTTTTCCTTGAACTATCTGGCTTAATGAATTCGTTGTCTCCAGTTTCCCATATGTTTACGTTTCTGTGACAGTATATGAAAACACACTCTTATACTTGTGTTTCCTAAAATGTGCTCTGATATTTACATATCCATCTTCATACTCTTGTACATGTACAGGCAAATATACACATTCACTTATTTCTCCCATTTGGATATAAGCAGTCACAATATCTTGTGTGTTATTAGATAATACCATAGACATGTCCACAACTGATATTGTATACGTATTAATGAATTCTTAAGTTTAAAAGATGAGAATTAGTAACTGTAGTTAGAATTAAGAATAGTTCTAAGGAACAAACGTATGGACACCAAGGGGGAAAGTGGGGGGTGGGGGGCGTGGAGGGGATGAATTGGGAGATTGGGATTGACATGTATACACTAATATGTATAAAATAGATAACTAATAAAAAAAACACGTGAAGTATGATTCCACTTTTGATTGGGGAAAGCCTATATTTGTGTTTTTAAAAACAGAAAAAAAAAAAAGAATAGTTCTAAGGACTAATATGTTTCCCTTTCCTCTTTCTCTCTAGCATAAGCATTCTTTCTTTGATTTAAAAAATTCAGTTTTCATTTTGCTTCATCATCTGGAAGTGCTGGCTTTGAAAATATAATTTACGAAAATATAGCTTTCAAAAAGTGGCAAGAGATATTAATATTTTTAGGCTTTTTTCATCTCATTTCAGTAATGAATTCTGATTTTCTTAATAGGAATGAGTTGTTCTATAAAAAAAATCCCTTTTAATTACCTCAATCTTTAATTTAAAAAGGAGTGGGCTTGTCTAAATAATTCTCCAAAAAGAGCTCGTAACAGACCACAGCCAAACTATCTGAAAAGCCAGGGACATATATTGATCATCTTGATGTCTAGTTCCAGATAATTTTACCTCTGAACATTTTAAGTGTAACAATAATAAACTAGAAAGTAAACACCCTAAAAAAACTATCTTGAAAACATCACTTTATATTTGTAAAATGTGACTGATGTACAGGGATAGGGAATAATTTCATAGTAATGGCATTCTAAGTCTGTTCTTATTCTATAACGACTTAAAACTCAGATGGCAATGGTATTATCAAGGTTTCCAGACTCATAAATCACCATCAGGCATTTCTACCATTGCTTAATGTTTGTTTTCCAAGGATCTCAAATTGATCCCTAGATAGACCATTATTATTTGGGACATAGAGTGTCTATATCATTTTACAATGTGAAAAGTAAAGTATGAACACATTCTTGAAGGTGAGACAACTTACCTCAAGTCATATCCCATGTCTATGAGAAAAAAATAAATAGAAACTTAGAAATTGTGATTCTCCTTTCTCTACTGTGGCCATTTTAGGCTCCCTATATATATATATATATATATATATTTTTTTTTTTTTTTTGTGGTACGCAGGCCTCTCATTGTTGTGGTCTCTCCCGTTGCGGAGCACAGCCTCTGGCCGCGCAGGCTCAGCGGCCATGGTTCACGGGCCCAGCCGCTCCGCGGCATGCGGGATCTTCCCGGACCGGGGCACAAACCCATGTCCCCTGCATCGGCAGGCGGACTCTCAACCACTGCGCCACCAGGGAAGCCCGGCTCCCTATATTTCTACTTCATATTTCAGTGGGATGGATACCTTATTAATAACTTTACTGACTCTCCTCAGCCCTCTTTATTGGCTTAGCTGTTATTGCAGACTTGCCTTTTATCTACCAGTTAGATTTTGTGGAGCATGTTTTAAATAATGCTCATTCCAAATTTACATTTGTCAGGTTTCTGCCACTCTCTGGAAGCTGAGATAAAAATCAAAGAATATGTGAAAACTTAAGTTCATTCCTATTTCCGGTTTTGAGAAAATGAGGACAGATGGGTAGAATGATTCTATTTTCCGTGATAAAAAAGAAAGAAAAGGAAAGAAAAATCTTACTGCTAGCGTGTCAATACCTAAATAACCAACAGAGGACCCACCAATAGCTTTAGGACCAAAGTTTTTCTTTCTCGGCAAAAATGTGATTAATGTAAGCCTCAGTAGATACAAAGATGATTTTCAAACTCTACATAAGCTTGGCTGAAGATAATTTTATGTAGTAAGAATATATCTGATGTTAAAATAGCATTAAATATGAGTTGGAATTTGTTAGTGACAAAGGGCATTTTAATGATGAATCTGGACAGGAAATGGCCATTTAAATGTTATCATGTGCTTCTAATTGTAATGTGGTAACACACTGTATTCTGAAAGGCAATGTGACCAACTAAAGAAGATTGAGCAATAAAGGAATGGAAAAAGAATTAATAGCAGACAGGATAGTTTTGAACTTTTTGAGGGCTCTCAGGAGAAAACATCTTTTAACCTGTTTTTGTACTCTTAACCTAGAGGAACTCTGATAGAAATTCAATGGAATAAAAATGTGGCAGAAGTGGTTCCAGAAGTGATGGGAAAGAGCCAGGATATAAGACAATGGCTTTGCCGGCCACACTGGCCGAAATGTAGGTCCGTCCAGAAAAGAGGCCTCACGTTCCAAAGGCCCGCCCTCGGCTCCCAGACTCACACTTTTTCCACTGCACCATGCATGTCCAGTAAGCGTTGCCTAAGAAAACATTGGCTAATAGGTCAGTTTGGACTAGGAACTGGTTAGTCTGAAGCTAGAGTTCACAGTTTTTACCACGTGATTCTCCTGCTCAAAAACCCTTTCAGTGGCTTTCCTTTTAAATGTGCTGTGGTAACAAAGCTCATCATTCTTCTGGCGTTCCATTGAGCTCATTCGGTCTTGCCAGTTTCATCTCCCACTGCTTCCTACAGGAAGGCTCCTCTGCATCCGAATCAGGCCATTGTTCAGCCTTTGTGCTCTTCTGCTTCTGTATATGTTTGCTCAAGCTGTTCCTCCATCTGTGACCCCCACTTCTGATCTCTGTTTATTTCAATCCTACCCAACATCTGATGCTGAAGTCAAAACCCCACCTCATTGTACATGTTCCCTGAAGAGCCCAGTCAGTCCCTGGTTCTCATTTCCTTCTCTGGACACCTACAGTACACTCCCAAGACCACTTACTGGGCCTTTATCAGATTCTACTTGGTGTTATGTGCTGTCTTTCTTGGAAAACCTCTGCAATGCTGCAAAACCCCAAATCACACCACAGTGCCTCCATCATGAAGGATTAATTAAATAAGCTCTCATACGATGACACGTGTAACACATGTATGTACTATACAGCTTATAGAGGGTTTTCACATATTTTATCTTATCTGTCACTGTGACACTTTAAATAAACAAACTTTCAAACCCTCAAACTATAAAGTTTACAGAAGACTTTCACATATATCTTATTTCACAATCATTCCTTTGGAGGAAGGCCTGACAGATGTTATGATCTTTATTTTACAGATGAGGAAGCTAGACTAGGGAATCACGAGTGGTTCACACAAGGGCTCACTGACTGAAGGGCAGCAGAGGGATTTAGAGCCATCTTTTCTGATTTGCTAATGCTCATTTGTCTTAATAGCTTTCTTTTTTCCATACTTGATCATGTCGATTTTATAGTTTTAAACTGGTGATTTGGAGTTTGGATACATTATTAAAATGATACAGAAGAAATGACTTAATACTAAGAGGTCACAGAGATACAAAACTAATAAACATAATAAAGGCATATGATTAATACTTTAAGTGACTTGGCAATTGATATAAAGCAAGAAAAAGCATTGATGTGGAATTAAATCATGAAGACTAAGCAAGTGTGTCATAAAGAACAGTAAGATGAAAGTCTAGGGACAATAGTTTTGAATTAAGTATGTTTTAAGTTTTTCTTATATTTTCAATCATGTACTGCAAAATGAAAAGAAATGTTATACAAAATCCATTAAAATTAGAAAAGAATATATTCACAAGTTATGGATTCCGTTGACTAACTAACTGTTCCAGTGTTGAATTGCTAATGTTTCTTAAATGCAAACTCTGAGTGGGCATAGTCACAGACGTTTCACGGATCATTTACTGTCCCTTACAACAGAACTCAGAAGCATTATTACCCCAACTTTTCAGAGAAACTGGGGCAAAGAACTACTGTTGATACAGATGAGGTCTTCAACATAAGCTGCCTAACTCCTAAGTCCAAGCTAAACTCTGTATATCACTCCTGTGATCAGGAAAATCTAAATCCACTGATTCTAGTACATTTTAAGTTAAAGTAAATATGTTTGGACTTCATTGTGTTTCTTAATAATTGTCCATTAGTTTAAAAAATATTAAAACCTCTTGTGTTCTTGCTAGAAATGTGTATAACTTCAATGACTTAGTATTTCCCCAGAGAACTTAAACGTCAAGTTTGGGACAAAATAATCTGCAACACAAGCTCCTCTGTACTTTGCAGTGTCTGCACATCTGTTTGCTGCCACATATGTAACAAATGAACACATGTGGTCCAGTTAGGATTGCCAAGTGTCTCTGATTCTGAAAGGCGACATTTATTTTAGGAGGACATCTTGGTCTCAGTGGTCTCCAGCCTTGTTAAATTTAACCATAAATGCATAGATTAACAATTTTCATGGAATGTAACAGTTCTTTCCTCACTTAAAAAAAATGGTGGTTACCATTATGGATGATCCATCTTCAAGCATGTTTGTGTTTGTGACCTCCCTTGCAGTACTGGCAGTAAATCGTAAGAGCTAACTAATGACCATTGGAATCAGACAGATCTGGGCTTGAATCTCAATCTTTCTTTTACTGTGTGGTATGGAGTTTTTACTGAGCTTCTCTGAACTTCAGTTTCCTCAAGTGTAAAATATAGTACCTAATTTGTAGGATTTGGACAAGGATAAAACAAAGTTATATGCAGACAATCTAGAGGTATCATGGCTAACACATAAATATTAACTTAACAAATAAATGCTGAGAAAACACAAAGTACGTATATAGAAAATAGATTTTTCCAGACAGACAAGTACAACTGTGCTTTGTGACCACCTAGAGGGGTGGGATAGGGAGGGTGGGAGGGAGGGAGACGCAAGAGGGAAGAGATATGGGAACATATGTATATGTATAACTGATTCACTTTGTTATAAAGCAGAAACTAACACATCATTGTAAAGCAATTATACTCCAATAAAGATGTAAAAAAAACCCCAACAATATAGTTATTGGAGAATATAAAATCATGGATGCTTTTTTTCATTTTTTATTCTAATTTTCTGTATCTTCCAGGATTTTCATTAAAAAATAAAGCAGGATTGTGCCACAGTCAGTGGCTGAGGAAATATACCATGTTACTGGCAGTAACAGGAATTTCAGCACACAGGGGTTGGCATTGGTATCAACCTCGGTTCACTTGGAAGAAATCAGACATTATCTCATGAGATTTGATATTAAGTTCAGTTTAGAAACCAATTTTATTTTCTCCAGTTAGTTCTAAGAACATATGTCCAATGGTCCAGCCTCTCACAATCTCCTAGAGGCATTTTTATGTGTAAAGATGTTGAGTGTTTCAGTGAAGAGTTAATAAGTTAAAGGACATACAAGCTTAAGCTGGTGCACTGAATACTGAACTTGGAAAAGATGCTTCTAGCACAGTCCAAGGAAACTCTGAGGCTGTAATTTTCAATAGGCAATCCAAGCCCTTTGGTTAGCAGTGGTCTTGGATGAAGATTATTTCACCTGGCAACACCTGAGTGCAAGGATTGGCATTCTTGCACCTGAGTGCAAGGATTGTCATTGTAATTGGTAGCCTTAAGGGAAACTGGTTCTTTGTCAGGAAATCCACTCACAGCACCTGCTGTAGGACCCTGTGAATCCCAGCTATTCCTGGCATGAATTTCACTGTAATATGATTAAAACAATCCTTACCTAGATGGGTCTTTTCTCAACAGAGGTACCCAGCATTAGGTAACAAGCTGGGACAAAATGAACCCAGGTACAGTTCCCTGCCAGGTGAGCCCCCTCAGGAAAAAAATTATAAAATGGGATACTCTGAACCATATTTAGGGATTCCCTTTTGTAATTAGTCCAGTGCAACTTATTGAACACTAGTAGGTGCTTAAAAATTCTTCAGTTGTGGAATCATTGATTCTGGTATAAACAAGTCTTATATGGGTTGAGCCCATGTGAGTCAGTTCTTCCCCTAAAACCTTAAAGAGCTGACAGTTGAAGTTATGGATATTTAAAACTAAGGCTGAAAGCCATAAGAGGCTTAGCAAATGTGCTAAGCCTACAGTGAATCCACAAAAAAACACATGCCAGTTTGCACTACATTGAATGATAAATCATGAGTCACCTACTTTCTTACCCTTTTACTCTTGTTTCTTCTATTCTAAGTCTTCCACTTATAACCTTTGTGACCTAGAAGAGAGCTGGGTGCTGAACTTTTTGGACTGGTGCTTTCCATGGCACTTCCAGTTAGCAAAAGGTGCAACTCAAGGTGGTTCTTCTTCCACTGCTTCTCCTACTTCTTTCTGCTCTCAGTGATTGTTGTTACTAGTGGTTTCTCTCCAGGCAGCAGGTCCTGTGATAGGTGTTTCCTGGGACAACCCTCTATACATCTAGTGCTACATCTAATGCCCTCTAAAATCCTTAGTTTGGCTTTGGGTCCCTTTGAGGCTGAAATGCTAGTATGATCAACACTATGGGGAAGTTTATAACATTGATGACCTTCATTAACATACAGTGAACACCAACAATGTTGTAAGCATTTCAGATAACAGTAGTGAATACTCCGGATGGGATTCTTTGACAGGAAGCATACTGTGGGGTAAGGAGAGGCACTTACTCTGTGAAGTTCTCTAGACAAGCATGTTCAGCACTCCCTCTAGCAGCATCAGGAAGTTAACCTGTGCATCATATTCTCTTCAGATAACACTGCCCTGGATTCCACATTCCCTTAGAGTGCTCCCATGACTAGTAATGATGCCAGAATGCTCAAGCCTCAGGTGTTCCAGTGTAAAGTCATTCACTCTCCCCTAGGCAGGTCCAAACTCAGGTCGCCAGAGGAGGTGGTGATTCTTCTTCATGTGCCTCAGGATACATGGAACATACAGAAAGGAAATGCTGATGTACCTTTGGCTTTCCTTTAGCTTCCCAAGATATGCAAAATGAACTAATTGGCTTTTCAAAAATGATGAGCACTTAACCTGTGTTTCAATCTTCTTTATGAGTCCTACCCAACGCAACCAAAAATAAAAACCTGTAAGAGATAATTCAGTAATGTTTCTCTCTGTTGCTCGACAGTTTACATCTTGAGTAGAGAGAGGCAAACAAAGTGGAGAAGGAATGTTATCCAAGCCCTTTGAGTCAATTACATTTCAGTGGGTTTACTGTAGATTCTATGGCTTAAACCTGAGTTACTTGGGTCAAAGTAACTATTGCTATTGTCAATTGTCTCCATACAAACAAAATTAACACATTGTAATTGTGTTGTCATATTCCTTGTCTTCTTCTAAAAGTCTAATAATTTATAAAATATAATGCACACATTCAGAAGCAAGCATATAAATTCAAACAGATTATATATTAAAACAATTCTTCATGGAGTACCAAAATGATTTTCTTCATATTACATTGTACATCACTGCTTATCATTCTAGGTTTGTTTGTTTGCAATATATATTGATAGCTCTAACGTTTTATATGCATTGCTTACTTCACAGAAGGTGACTGATTGGTAGATAGATAGATAGGTAGATGGAACTAGTGGCACACACATCAAACTACATTCTGCAAAACATTTTAAAGTATCATTTTATAAAGTAATAATTACAAGTAAGACATCCAGACTAAGTATGGGAGCCTACATTATGCTAATATCAAAAAGTAAAACTTTCCAAATCTTTTAGTTTTGGAACTCTTAATGTGGTCAACTAAAAATGATTTCCTGTTTCCAAGAAGTTGTTTTTCCAACAAGAAATCCTCTCTCTGGAAGTATCAGCTGTCTTCATAGTTATTTGATATTACTGCCTAGAAAAGTCTGGGGAGAAAAAGGAAAGAAAGTGGGAAAGGCCAATAGAGTGAAGGAAACACCTCTTGGAATTTCAAGGCAGAGAAATGTGGAATAAATTAGCTATGCCAACACATTTTATATAGAAAGTCTGAAGAACTGAGTAAAGAAGAGAAATATTCATATGAAGGACCATGTAACCTTTATACATGTAACTTCATATTAAATAAATTAAGCTGAAAAAAAGAGAAAAGAAAACAATTAAAACCTCTTATAAGAGACGTTTAGGAAATATTTAGTACATATAAATGGATGAATAATTAGAAGACAGGGATCAATGGAGTAGTCACTCAAGTATGCTCCTAAAATGTTATAGCTCTTGCTATTGCTGCTCTACTTATTTTTTTTATATTAAAGGTAGTTGTATTAGGGTTCTCCAGAGAAACAGAACCAATAGGAGAGATATATTTACATATATACATTAAAATATATTATACAATTTTAATAATTTAAAAATTCTGTAACTAATACTAGAATAGAAGAAAATAATGTAATATAACAGAAGATCAAGAAACAATGCTGTATATATAAAAATTTAATATATGACAGAGGAACCATATCAAATGATTAAGAAAGAAAAGTTTACTTAGTAAAAGAGCTAGCTAACTACTTGAGAATAAAAAATATCCCTACCTCATGCCACATAGCAAAATAAATTGCTAATTTACTAAAATTGAATATTAAAAATTGAGACCCTGAGATGCTAGAAGAAATATAGCGGCTATATAATTTTGAGGTGAGAGATAGTACTTTAAAACATAAGTAATATATTTATGAAAATTAGCCATACTTTCTGAAACAAACACAAATTTAATGAGAAGAGTAGCATTGTTTTACATTTTTGTAAATCCCTTTAATGTTTGGCTTAATAGAAAACATCTGGATTCTTATATCTGCTTCTGCATTCATCTGTGGTGATATCATATGTCATATAGCTTCTGGAAAGCTCCACTGTAAACTTGTGAAGGGATAAAAGTGAAAAAGGCAGATATATCTTAGTATTATTATGAAAATAGTTTTGACCTTTTAGGCCTCCAAAAAAGGTCTGTGAGACTACAAGAGGACTCTGACTCATACTTTCAGAACTCCTGTTATAGATTAATGTTAACCTTTATGTTGATAATATCTCTAAGGGACAATTTCATTTGCATTGCTCTGGAAAAGGTTTATCTGCATTACCTGTAGTTTCCTACAAGTTATCAGTTTCCTACCCATCTGGAGTTGCAAAATAGCCCAAGCAATCAAAGATGTACACTCTTAAAGAACTGGATAATCCCTTAAAAGGTACGAAAGGACACTTATAATCCAATAATCTCTTCTGTCCATTTCTCAGTGTCTCCTTCCCCCTGCCACCTTGCATCACTAGCTTCCACCACATTAAACATGCTAATATGCAAAAATTAGTTGGGGAAATTTCTGGACAGTAGTAAAATGAGAAGAAAGGAAAATTGGAACTCCTTCCAATGTAGTTAATGTAGCTGCTTCCACACTTAGATTCTCACAAAATCCCTTCCTTTCCAATCCTCTTTTTTAAAAATTACATTTTCCTAAAGAAATACTTCTTTATCTTCCTATTTCAGTCCTTTGCCCTTGTTTGGGAAATATTACCACTTTCTTCAGCATGTAGAAATTTCTTGGGGGTGGTGTCAAGATGGTGGTGTGGGAAGATGTGGAGTTCATGTCTCCCCAAAACTAGGGGGCCTGCTGTATGTGGGTGGGGGACTCTGACACCCAAGGAGATGGGAGGAACCCCCAAGTAAACCGGTAGGACGTGCAGCGGCTGAGGGGGGAGGAGAAGTGGAGGCCAGACAGGACCGATGCCCCCGAGGGGTGTCTGAGGGAGGGAGGGGATCCCACACCTGGAGAGACCCTTGGGGGCTCAGATCAGGGAGGAGCATGAGCTCTGCCCCATCAGCTGGGGAAGTCTCCTGCCTCTCAGCCTGGATCCTACTCCCACAGAGGCCCCCTCTGGGCAGTCTTGGTCCTGGGGGCATAGGAGAGAGGCTGAGGGAGAAAAGGAGAGGCAGGTGGGAGGAGCCCTCCAGGACTGGAGGAGTGGGAGAGGAGCAGAGGGTGTTGGCCCTGCCTGCTTGAGCCCAGGAAAGCTACTGAGCTCCGAGGCTGGTCCTCTGCCCTCCAAAGACCCCTTCAGGCTGCATGGGTCCTGGGCACATAAGAGGGAAGCCGGGGAGATCAGGAGAGGCAGGCTGGAAGAGCCCTCCAGCCTGTGGGATCTTCATTCATGAGCCGGGCATCAGGTGGAAGCTCCTGTGGTGGGAGCGCCAAGTACAAACCACTGGACTAACAGAGAACCTCAGACCCCAGGGAATATTCATTGGAGTGAGGTCTCCCAGAGGTCCTTATCTTGGCACCAAGACCCAGCTCTACACAACAGCCTACAAACTCCAGTGTTGGAAGCATCAGGCCAAACAACCAGTAAGACAGGAACACAATCACACTCATAAAAAAAAAAAAAAAGAGAGAGCAAAAATATGTCACAGATGAAGGAGCAAAGTAAAACTACAAAACCAAATAAACAAAGAGGAAATAGGCAATCTACCTGAAAAAGAATTCAGAGTAATGATAGCAAAGATCATCCAAAATCTCAGAAATAGAATGTAAGCACAGATTGAGAAAATACAAGAAATGTTTAACAAAGATCTAGAAGAACTAAAAAACAAGCAAACAGAAATGAACAACACAATAACTGAAATGAAAAATACACTAGAAGGAATCAATAACAGAATAACTGAAGCAGAAGAACAAATAAGTGATCTGGAAGACAAAATGGTGGAAGTAACTTCTGAGAAGCAGAATAAAGAAAAAAGAATGAAAAGAATTGAAGACAATCCCAGAGACCTCTGGGACAACACTAAATGCACCAACATTCGAACTACAGGGGTCCCAGAAGAAGAAGAGAAAAAGAAGTGGTCTGAGAAAATATTTGAAGAGATTATAGTGGAAAAATTCCCTGACATGAGAAAGGAAATAGTCACCCAATACAGGAAGTGCAGAGAGTCCCATACAGGATAAACCCTAGGAGAAATACACCAAGACACATATTAATCAAACTAACAAAAATTAAATTCAAAGAAAAAATATTAAAAGCAGCAAGGGAAAAACAAAAAATAACATACAAAAGAATCCCCATAAGGTTATCAGCTGACTTTTTTGCAGGCCAGAAGGGTGTGGCAGGATACACTTAAAGTGATTCAAGAGAAAAACCTACAACCAAGGTTACTCTACCAAGCAAAGATCTCATTCAGATTCGATGGAGAGATCAAAAGCTTTTCAGACAAGCGAAAGCTAAGAGAATTCAGCACCACCAAACCAGCTTTACAACAAATGCTAAAGAATGTTCTCTAGGTGGGAAACACAACAGGAGAAAAAGATCCACAAAAACAAACCCAAAACAATTAAGAAAATAATAATAGGAACATACATATTGATAATAACCTTGAATGTAAATGGATTAAATGCCCCAACCAAAAGATAGACTGGCTGAATGGATACAAAAACAAGACCCATATAAGCTGTCTACAAGAGAATCACTTCAGACCTAGGGACACATACAGACTGAAAGTGAAGAGATGGAAAAAGATATTTCATGCAAATGGAAATCAAAAGAAAGCTGAAGTCGCAATACTGGTATCAGGTAAAATAGACTTTAAAATAAAGACTGTTACAAGAGATAAGGAAGGACAGTACATAATGATCAAGGGATCAAATCAAGAAGAAGATATAACAATTATAAATGTTTATGCATCCAACATAGGAGCACCTCAATTCATAAGGTAAATGCTAACAACCATGAAAGGGGAAATCGACAGTAACACAATCATAGTAGGGAACATTAACACCCCACTTACACTAATGGACAGATCATCCAAACAGAAAATAAATAAGGAAACACAAGCTTTTAATGACACAAGAGACTAGATAGATTTAATTGATATTTATAGAACGTTCCACCTGAAAGTGGCAGAATACACTTTCTTCCCAAGTGCACACAGAACATTCACCAGGATAGAGCATATCTTGGGTCACAAATCAAGCCTTGAAAAATTTAAGAAAATTGAAATCGTATCAAGCATCTTTTTTGACAACAATGCTATGAGATTGGAAATCAATTACAGGAAAAAAACTGTAAAAAACACTAATACATGGAGGCTAAACAGTGCACACTAAAAAAGCAAGAGATCACTGAAGAAATCAAAGAAGAAATAAAAAAATACCTAGAAACAAGTGACAATGAAAACATGATGACCCAAAACCTACGGGACACGGCAAAAGCAGTTCTAAGAGGGAAGTTTATAGCAATTCAATCTAACCTTAGGAAACATGAAAAATCTCAAATAAACAATCTACCTTACACCTAAAGCAACTACAGAAAGAAGAACAGAGAAAACCCAAAGTCAGTAGAGGAAAGAAATCATAAGATCAGAGCAGAGATAAATGAAATAGAAGCGAAGAAAACAATAGCAAAGATAAATAAAACTAAAAACTGGTTCTTTGAGAAGATAAACAAAATTGATGAACCCTTAGCCAGACTCATCAAGAAAAAAAGGGAGAGGAAACAAATCAATAAAATTGAAATGAAAAAGGAGAAATCGCAACTGACAATTCAGAAATACAAAGGATTATAAGAGACTGCTACAAACAACTATATGCCAATAAAATGGACAGCCACAAAGAAATGGACAAATTCTGGGAAAGGTACAATTTTCTAAGACTGAACCAGGAAGAATTAGAGAATATAAACAGACCTATGACAAGTAATGGAATTGAAACTGTAATTAAAACTCTTCCAACAAACAAAAGTCCAGGACCAAATGGCTTCACAGGTGAATTCTATCAAATATTTAGAGAATAATTAACACCAGATCCTTCTCAAACTCTTCCAAAAAATTGCAGAGGGAAGAACACTCCCAAATTCATTCTACAAAGCCACCATTACCCTGATACCAAAACCAGAAAAAGATATCACAAAAAAAGAAAATTATAGACCAATATCACTGATGAATATAGATGCAAAAATAGTGAACAAAATTCTAGCAAACAGAATCCAACAACATGTTAAAAGGAGGATACATCATGATCAAGTGGAATTTATCCCAGGGATGCCAGCATTCTTCAATATACACAAATCAATCAATGTGATACACCATATTAACAAATTTAGGAATAAAAACCATAATCATCTCAATAGATGAATAAAAAGCTTTTGACAAAATTCAACACCCATTTATGATAAAAACTCTCCAGAAAATGGGCATAGAGGGAACTACCTCAACATAATAAAGGCCATATATGACAAACCCACAGCAAACATCATACTCAATGGTGAAAAACTGAAAGCATTTCCTCTAAGATCAGGAGCAAGACAAGGATGTCCACTCTCACCACCCTTATTCAACATAGTTTTGGAAGCCCTAGCCATGGCAATTAGAGAAGAAAAAGAAATAAAAGGAATTCAAATTGGAAAAGAAGAAGTAAAACTGTCACTGTTAGCAGATGACATGACACTATACATAGAAAAGCCTAAAGATGCCGCCAGAAAGCTTTGAGAACTAATCAATGAATTTGGTAAGGTTGCAGGACACAAAATTATTGCACAGAAAACTCTGGCATTCCTATACACTATCAAAAAAAAAATCAGAAAGAGAAATTAAGGAAACACTCCCATTTACCATTGCAAAATGGGAACTAGATCCCATATGCATGCCGCAACTAAGAGTTCACACGTCACAACTAAGGAGCCCGCCTGCCACAATTAAGACCTGATGCAACCAAATAAATTAATAAATAAATTAAAATAAATTAAAAAATAAAAAGTAAATATGACTGTGTCTATTCTAGTTCAGTATGTACTGCAGAAGAAAACGTGGCTTCTTTTCCCACTAGATCATCTTATAGGTAATGCTCATCATGGTGGACAATAAGATTACAAAACCAAATCTCAAATCCAAAATACATTCATGGGTACATACATACATGTATGTGTGTATACATCTGTGTGTGTGTGAAAAATAAAAGGCTATTTTTAAACCTTTTATCTTTACTTTGGCCTGTTCTTCTTAGAACAGACTCCACCATTCTTATTCTAAGAGGCATTTGACCCTTTCATGTCCCAACTGAGTGTGGTATTACAAAAGACATCATATTAAGTACAAGTGGCTTAGACTTAGTTTTCCTTCCTAAGAAGTAGTAGATTCAATTAAATTTTTTAAAGACTTCCCTTTCTAAAAGTATGTGTTTGAAAAGGGAGGAATTGCAGATAGGGAGAGCTCCAGTTTGTATATAATATATGCGCAAAAATCTTACACCAACTGTGTGAACATGAGTAAGACTGAACAGACATTTGAAAATTTACCAACATTGCACTACCTTATCTTGTGATTTATATTAAGGTAAGGAAGACAAGTCAGTGCTTATTCTCATTACCAACAATCCTAAAAAGTTATTAATCCTAAATCTGACCTTAGGACTAAAGGAGCTACTTCTTTTATGCTGTCAGTACAAAACTGGAGTCATGAGGAAGTCTAAGTGTGATTCTAGAGATAGAAAATTGGCTAACTTTGACCACAAGAAACAGACTTTAGTGAACCATGCTGTAAAATCCTTTCTCCTTTTCCTTCTCTCTCTCCTTCTCCTTCTCCCTTTCCTTCTTCTTCTTCAGGAACAGAGGCAGAAATGGCAGTGATATGAAGCTTTTAGTTTAAATAAGGATTGGCAAACTCTGATCCATGAATCAGATCTGACCCTCTGCCTATTTTCGTATAGTCTGTGAGCTAAGAATGTTTTTAAATGGTTGAGATTAATCCAAAATAATAATGACATTTCAGGACACATGAAATTCAAATTTCAGTATTTATAAATAAAGTAATATTGGAACAGCCACATTCATTTGTTTATATATCATATATCATTGCTTTCATGCTATATTGGCAAAGTTAAGTAGCTGCAACAGAGACCGTATATAATACTCTCATCACTTCACACGCCTGCTCTGTGCACTACAAATCACAGTGATGTAATTATAACTCAACAGCATTTCAAATGTCATGCATATGATTTTTACCATGAAATGATTTTTATGAATTGCCAGTGTGTATCTATCATGTCGACACAAGAAGAGAAAACTGCACTTTGAAAATTGTACTTTTAAGGCACAATGGAGTATGGATTATTTTATTATTGAATTAGATGCAGAAGAATGGTGTTTATTATGAAGTGACACTATAGCTGTACTAAAATAATTCAATATACATCAACATTACCAGACCAAGCATTCTATACACATATAGTGTATAGTTGGACAAATTTACCAAGCTTGTGAAAGTTTCTTGAACAAGAAGAACTGCCCTCAATCAGTATTATTGAATACTGAATAGCTTTGGATGGTAGCCTTTGCTGCAGCCTTGATAATGTCTCTTAATGAATTAAATCTAAAGTTATGAGGCAATACAGAGTTTATGTGTGAAACTTACACTGCAGCAAAGACATTTGGACAACTAATATTTTCTTGAGTGACAAATAATTTTAAGCTGCCTTATACACATCACGTGTTGGCAAAGTTAAAACAAGAGTCAAGATTTTTATCCCCATACAAATTTACAGCGAGTACATTTTTGAGGCTCAAACTACAGTTCCAGCAGCATTTTTCAGATGTCGATTGATGCAAGTGGAAAAGAAATTTCATCATTTCAAAACCATCTAACTGTACAATTGAGAAGTTTTCACCTAACCGTCAATTGGAAGTGATTAATCTGAAGTGTATTGACATACTAAAAGGCAAATATCAGAAGAGGAATCTCACAGAGCCTTGTTAATGTATTTCAAATTTTAAATATGATTAAAATCATATGCTGGTGGATTGATAACAGTATTTGGCAGTATTATCTCTGTGAAAAGACATTTTGAAAGATGAGATACTTTATAAAATCTCATTACAGATAACATTAACAGATGAATATTTATAATGGATTCTGATGACTGGGGACACTAACTTCAAACTCCAATGAAGCAAAAGGTTATACCCCTTCCTCAAAAAAGAGAATTCCATTTTTTAATTTATAGTCCTGTATTACAAAATATTATTTTGTAGTTCTCAAAATAATTTGACTCCTGGAGTACTCAATTACAATCATAATATACATTTCATCAATTTAAAAATATGTAGAAACTTGTTTTCTTTCTTCTTATGTAAGTACCTACACACTATCCTTCATTTTTCACTTGGCTCACAAACTTTAAAATATTTATTATCTGGGCCTTTACAGAAAAATTTGCTGACCTCTGATCTAAATGAAGTAAATCTGAATTCTGGTTCCACCAGCAGAATGTAGAAGAAACTGATGGCAGGAAGAAGGTGCTGGAGGCCACTGACCCCTGGTTGGGATGATTCTGGTCTTAAGGACTGCAGGGAAAGAGATTGGCTGCAAGGGTCATATCTGAGATTTTCTTCTCTCAAAGAGAGCAGAGGCTAGCATAAGGATTAATTCTCTTATTGTCAGAATTAGCCAGGTGTCTTTGAGAATCTTTGACCACAAGACCTTTAGGAAAGACTGAACCAATGTTAAATTTTTTAATTTGCACAAATAAAGAAATAAAACATTATTTTATTTCCCAATGTTGCTAAAACCAGACCCTGCTTATGCATACATAGAGAAAATTCTGCAGGGTGCCCACCAACATGTTAATATTGGTTCTCTCTGGGTCACAGGCTTATAGGTTATTTTACTATTTTCTTTTCTCTAATCTTTTTTCCCCCTGATCTTTCTACACTGGATATTTGTTATTTTACTCTTTCACTTGTCTTTTATATTTTTTCCTTGATGTTTCCACAGTGATTATATTTTATTTTAAAATTCATACTTTAAAAAATTACTCCAATTTAAAGTTATTTTCTTATTTATTAATGTTCCAAAATCATCGTGGGAGAGGACAAATTTTTACCATTTATTTTCAGATTACTTATGAGGAAAAAAGGTTGTAGTTGAAAGAAAGATCAGTAAGCTAACTAAGTGTTTCCTCTGTAAGCACTTTCATTTTATTTCTTCAAGAAAACAAAATTAAAAAAAATATTAAAGAAATGCCCACATACAGACTAGGAAATAATGTTCCTAAGTAACTGAATATATTCATATCATTAACGAATACAGAAGGCACCATTGTTGCTAAAAGAAATACGAGCTTTTTTTTTCTTAAAAAAATAAAGTATACGTAAGGCAGTATAGAGAAAAGGAATGAACAGGCTTCTTGTCATGACATTAAAAAAGAAAAAGAAAACTTTTTAAATAGAATTCAAAATTACTTTATTGTTCATCGGTAAAAATTGTCTTACATTTTAAAAAAATCTAATCCTTTTACATTATCTCAAGTTATTCACAGCCCCGACCATTATGAATTCCTCTCACACTATGATTTCATGATGTGCTAAATACCTTTAACATGCTAACTGTGAGCCTGAGAAAGCATCAGGTTCTGGAAGAAGTTAGTTGTCCTAGACACTCAGCAGCGGGGCCAGGTTAATCACACTGTCACACCCCAGAATACTGAGATACTATCACTGTTCCTGCCAATGACTTTCTGTTTGTTTCCATAGAGTTATGTATTTATAGGAAAACGGTATGTTTTTCTAAACAGATGTTTGTGTTTGTTTACTCTGTTGACATAGAGAACACTTAGAAATTTTGGATAATTTCAATGATAAGAGATGACATTGACCAATGTGAGTATCATTAAAGCCCACTATAGCTACCTAATAAATTGCATGTATAAAATCACAAGTCTACTTTTTCTGAAACTAGTGTCAACTCTTCATGTCTTCTTACTAGCCTCTAACATTTTCAAAAAGAAATAAGGAAGATCTAGAGAAAATCAGAACAGGGACTATTAAAATATTTATTCACTTCATTTTCCAACGTTTTAGGAAAAAATAAAAAAGAATGAAAGACTCTGTACAGACCAGTGTGAAAAAATTATGCCTTGTCTGAACATAACCAGGCCAGGAAAATAACCACTTTTCATTTAGTATTGATACTTGTTTGCAAGTTCATCATCAAAAAGATGATATTTACCATTCCTAAGTTCTTCAAAGATATAGAGGATAAAGGAAGAGTTTTTATAATAATGTCTTTAGAACAGATTTTCATGTGAAGGGAGCATAGAATCACCAGTGGTTCTTTTTGTCAGCATACCTCTGGGAGGTACGTTAGGATTAAGTCTACTCTAATCACCATTTTTTAGCTGACAAAGGTGGATTTTGAACTAATGTGTTCAAACATGAAGTTTGCTCACGTATGAAAAAAGAAAAAAGATCAAGTCAAACTAGTCTTTATCACTAGTCTGGCAATCAATCACATGCCTTCCATGGAAAGCTGTTAGTTTTCCATACAAAGTATTTGCTTTGATATACCTTATAGAAATACAAGATGTGCGTTGAAAACAGCCTGTCTTCCTTCATTTTCTTGGGTTCAGAACTTTTAAAAAGTAGCTCACTTTTTTAAAAAGTGTGATTTCTTTATCACATTTTATGTCATTATTCTACAAATTAAGTCTTTCCTTTCTGTTGTAAGATACAAAAATAAAAATCACATAATTGTCACAGAAAGGAGGTTCCCCTGAGGATAAGAAATATATACCAAATTCTATTTGCTTATTAAATATTTTGCTGTGCTTCATAAAATACCTAAAGAATTTTAGCTTACCCAATTATTATTTCTTTAAAGGGTACCTTCTGGAGTATGGAGTTTAAATAGTTATTTACACTAAATAGTAAAAAGAAGTTTACATACCTTAAGTAGGTTTAGCTTACAATTTAAAGTCATCACTCTTAAAGAACTTAAACACCAAATTTGCCATGGTGGGAGCAGCATCCCCAGGTAGCGTGAAAGACAAGGCTGTAAAAAAAAAGTGAGAGGGAAGGACATATGACAGTAGGCCCAGGACAGAGGAATCCCTTTCTTAGGGCACTTTTGTTCAGTGAAGTCAAATCTGGATCCCTGGTGGCAGAAATTTACTTGGCAAAGTTTTTATTAAAACCAGAATTGGTAAAGGCTTCCACTTTATTTCTCCCAATATCCAATCAACTACTAAATCCTGGTGGTTGTTCATTAAAAATTTCTCTTGGACACATTGACTAAATATATAAATGTATTATTTAATACATGGATAAATGAACGAACAAACGAATGAATGAGGTATAGCAGTGAAAGGTCTTTTCACTCTATCTCTCAGGTGAGATGCTGCATCCTGATTCCTGGGAGATCTCTCCAAACACAGCAAGGTCAGTGGGTGAGCCCAAAAATCATCATGCAATTCTGCAAAAGGGAGATGGAATCAAGCTCAGTATCAAGACCTTCATTTAAAGGACAGGAAGGTATTTTGAAAAGTTAGGATAGAAGAGAATGTTGAAACTCACAACCTAGTTAGTAACTCCAGCTAATCCTTGGTGCACAAAACACCATGTCTTGCTGGTGACATGACTCCATTGTAAGGGCCACCCCCAGAGGGGGAGTGGCACTGAGCTTCCTAAAAAACTTCCTAGGCAACCAGGATTACGTCTGTGGGCCTGCATGTGGCCACAGGAGGATAGAGTGGCAGGAGGGCAGAGAAGAAAAAAGCAGGAGATTCAAGGCAGAAACCAACCAAATTCATCTAACTTTAGCCACTCTTCTCGTTTTTCAAGGTAGCTTAGGCTATATTTTTAAATTATTATGCCATTATTATTACTATGTTTTATAATTTGTTAAGTGCCTACGGAATTTATGTTGGCATATAAAAGTTTTCTTTTCCTTTTGACTCACAACTAATTTGTTGACCATTTGACCACACACAAACTGCTAAGTAGCAATCTTTTCTTAAAGATCTTGAGCTATCTTCTACTCAGCTGAAAGCAAGAAGAAATAGAGAATCTTCTGAAAACTTCATAATACTTTCATATGAGTTGGAGACCTAAGGGGTTTAGATAATTCAGATATATGTACAGACGTGCGTGCTTGTCAGATTCAAGCCTTTTCAGATTTTCTTTTTAGTTTTTATGGTATCAGTTACAGAAAACTGTTTAACCTCCAGGCAGAACCTAGATATTTCATATTTCTCTCAGCTGGAAATTAGAAAAAGGAAAACATTCCATATGAAAGACATTTTTGAAAGACAAGTATACAGAAATATTTTCTCTAATAATATCTATTTTATATAGAAAATATCCTTAAGAAAGGTAAAGCAAGTTCTGTTGGGACACCTAGTATGACATGCATGATAATGTTCTTTATGGTTTATTTCACAATGCTGTGCTTTGCTAAAACAATGTTTACCTTGATTTTGGGTTTCTCATCTTGTCTTCCTCTTCCTGGCTTGGCTTTAGCTTTTAAACTAAAAATAAAAATAAATGAAGGCAGAGAAAAATTTTTACAAGCAAGTGTCTTACAAGAAATAACTGTAGTCTCATAAAGTTTTATCTTTTTTGATTTGTTGCAATTTGAGATGTAATAAAAACGTAAGGCAAGCTTTAACATCATGTCCTTTAATCTAAACACAGTACTTTCTTGCCTACCATATCAGTGGAACTTACACATTTTAAAATTTTAGTACATGAAAGTTGTTTTAAATCTTAGTACTGCCAGTCTCTGCTAGGATTCCACTTATAAGTTTTTCAGAGGGAGAGAGACACATGGGAAGCTTGGCATCACTTCTAATGTTACCAAATTAGATAGTGTGTGACAATGTCCAATTTTTCAATAAATACCATTTCAACAAACACCAAACTTGAAGATAATTGCACTGAAATCTGAAGTACAATATTCCACATCAGGTCAGAAATTGTACATAGAGTCTTGATATTAAAACAATGTAACATTTCAGTTTCAAATATATTTTAAGGCTAAGATTTAAACATACTCTGAGTACTTGATATCAAATTATGGAAAACAGCATGCTAAGTTTCAATTTTTCCAAGTAAGCATGTACTCTGGAAACACTAAACAAGAATATTTTCTTTCCTTGAAATGTATTATGTTTTTAAATCAAAGCCTCATTTTTAACAAAAATGATACTCTGCTCCTGACAGTGGAGGGAAGGGTGTTTAATAGTCACTCTTCTGTGGGAAACATTAAGACAAAAATATTAGAAATCGCTTCACATGCCAAGCTAATGTTTAGTAGTTTTCTGAAAGGTCTGTGAAGCATCTACAAATATTTCTATAAACAGACTAATTTTTAAATTGAAAAAATCTTGCTCGCATACTAGGGAGAATTTGAATGGTCTATGAAACTTGTTAGGTCTTTGGAAACTAGCTGTTTCTTGGCTAAAAAACAATAGGCCCCTCGAGGTCATTTATTCCAACTGAGTCACTAACTCAAGGGCAAAGCATGATGTTTAAATGCTAGTGGAGACATAGCCCTCTGACTGTGATCCTTATTTTCATGATGCAGTATCATGTTTTGGATACTCCTAATGATATTCAAATCATGTTTACTTATCACAATCTGGGAGCTTCTTATTTGCAAACACTACATCTAATTTCAGCCTTATATCTCCCCAAGGATCGCCATACAGCAGAGGCCAATCCAGTGTTTATCAGTTGCATTCATCTAAGATGGGTTTTCTTCTTTCCTAATAATTTCACATTGTGACTTCTACCTGTTTTCTTTGTGGTGCATCTGCATTAGACCACTGCTTACTGATTTTTGTACCACGTAAGAGGAGCAAGATAGTACTACAATTGCCTACTCGATTCTGAGCCTGAAGTGAATAAACAGTAAAATTTTGGAAAGCTCCAGGAAGGGGTAGGAGGCAGAAGGAATGTGCTGTCAGGCATTTTTCTGTCTACTGGGGGATTTGGTGCAATAGAAGAAAACACTGGTGCAGAGGTAAAATGGGCTCATTTTCAAACTGCCGCCATTCCCTAAAAGTGATAACTTTTCACTGGGCTTTGGTTTGTCACCTGTGAAGTGGGAAGAGTAAGATTTACCCATTGGGTTATTGGGAAGATAAAATGTTACATGTAAAGCATTCAAGATAATGCTATACACACAAATGGTAACTATTAAAATTTGATCTAGAAAGATTATGGTGCTACAAAATAAGAAATCTTTTTTAGGTCACATTCCTAGCTAGAAGTGGCTCAACCTGTCAAAAGAGGTTTCCAAGTGCTCCCTCTTACTTCGTCAATATGTGCAGAAGGCTGACCCCATCCAGAGAATTCAGTTGCCATTGAGAAGACAGCTGAGAGCTCAATCATTGCATATAGTACCTCCCTGCCCTTCCCAGGTTGGTGAGCCATGTCAGAAGCTGCATTTCTGGTAGACATGTTAGAAACAAGCAGCATCCCTTAGAGTCAATCAATAAAGATAAAGTCCTTAGAAATCTCTCTGACAAAAGACAGAGTCACACATTGGCTTACAAAATAAAATTCGATCATAAAAGCAGGTGTGCTTCCTTGTATACAACTCCTTGAATATAGTTCCTCTCAATTGAAGATCTATGAAGTAAGGAGACAAATTATATACCCCCTGTTTTAATCAGGGTTCTCCTGAGAAACAGAACCAATAAGATCTTATGGGTATATATGTATATGCTCAGGAGTTCCAGAGGCCTGTCTTAATTTTATACTGTCTTTATCTTGTAGTTGAAGCTGATACAACGACTTTTAAAACTTTATGGTCTTCCTTCTTATTAATTCAATTTCCACTCAGATAAAACCCAGACCAACATATTTCTTTGAGACAGTCCCTCTCAATCTTGGGCTCCCTGGGCTGTAGATGTAAGTTTGTGAATCATCAATGTAATAGATAGCAATTGAAGCTATGGGTGTGGATGAAACTGCTTGGACTGACAGAATAGAGATTAGAAGAGTGCTTATGATCAAACATATGCTGTCCAAAAAAAAACACAAAAAAATTTAACAAAAGTAAAAAGTAAAGACAAACTAGGTCATTTGTTTTTGCAATGACTATGATAGGCTAAGATTTGACAGCCTTAACACATAAAATGTTCTTATAAATAAAATTATTAACATATCAGAAGAAAAATGGTCAAATGGATAGATAGATAGATAGACAGATAGATGATAGATCTCCAGACAATGAAATGCAAAGTCCCTTAACAAGCTATCAATGACTCGCAAATAAAATTTTTAAAAAACTTTAAAAAAATATCAAATTGAAGATTGGGATTGACATATACATACTACTATATATAAAATAGATAACTAATGAGGACCCACTCAATAGCACAGGGAACTCTACTCGATACTCTGCAATGGCCTATATGGGAAAAGAATCTAAAAAAGAGTGGATAGTTGTATATGTATAACTGATTCACTTTACTGTATACCTGAAACTAATACAACATTGTAAATCAACTATATCCCAATAAAAATTTTTTAAAATTAAAAAAAATCAAGTTGGAAAAGATTCTTTTGAAGTATTGAACTCAAAGTCAGGAAGGGTGAGAATAGATTGATACTCACATATACTACTGGTGGGGTTGTATTTTGATACAAGAGGGCAATATTTGAGCAATACGTAGACATTTAGAAAGTTTATTTACTTAGGAATTTCTAGGAAATAAATTTTAAAAGGTAGTTAAATATTTATGTGTGAGAATGTTCATTGAAGCACCATTTTTGTACAAGAATGATAGATGAAGTATCAATTTTAACAACAAAAATAATCAGGAACAATCAACATTTCCAACAATAGAGGAATGATTAAGTATATTGTGAGACATACATAGGATTAAGAATTTAAAAGCTAATAACAATTATGCTTTAATGAAATAGAAGCGTGATCACAATATGATGATAATTGAGGAAAGCAAGACATAAAACTGTGTAAAATATGATTCTAATTTAATCTAAAATATATACATGTTAAAATTCAGAAGCAGATATATCAAAATGTTAACACCATTTATCTGTGTGATGCAGTTATGAATGCTTTCTATTTTCTTATTTATTCTATCTAGTTTTCTCTTTCATTTTCCCACAATAAGCATGAATTACTAAACAGAAAACAGTAAAAACAATAAAAATGAGCCCAAAACATGTGATATTTAAGAGCTTTTCTTTGCCCAGTTGCACAAGCAAAAACTAAGTGCTGAGCAGTAAAGGCCCTATAGAAAAAGTAGACATCCTAGCACAGATGGCAGGATAAAAATGCAATATGGCGAGCGCAGAAAGAGATTCAGACTGAATCAAAACAGACAGTTCCCGTAGGTGGGTGGTTTTCTAAAAATTTGGCACAGAAACCACTTATCTGTACTAAATCTTGCCCAGAAGCATTAAAAGGAAAACAAACAGAGCTGCTCTGGCTGAAGACAGAGACGGAGGGCCAAAGCTCTGCTGCCTGCACCCTTGATCCCCACTCTCTGCCTTCCCCAGCAGACTCTGCAGAGGCATGAGGTCTAAGAAACACTGAAAATCAAGAAAATCATCTTATACTAAAGTTTCTCATCAACCACTCCCTAATAAAGATGACCTGGAAACGATCAGAATGTGCTGTATAATCGTCATGATTGACTACATATTACAATATAAGAAAACTTACTCAGTTCTCATAACAGGATAGGTTTGTTCCCTATTTCTCCACAAATTCATCAGCCCTCTCTATTAAAGTGTTCTTTAAAAAATATTATTCTAGATATTAACATCTATAGGTACTTGGCCTGGAAGGATTCTACCTTCTCTTCAGTTATCCAGAGCAAGAAACAGAAAAAGAAGAAAGAAAGATAAAGAAATGTGAGCGTATCTGAAAAGGACTGTGGCATTGAGAGGCTGGGTCAGTTTTGGCTTGATCACCCTTGGCTGTGCTTAATGCCAAAGGGAAAAGAATCCTCCCCTGTGCCTTGGCCACACTGAAGCCTGAACAGGGACAGAATGACGGCTGCAGCAAAACGGCCTCAGCCCAGCAACACTGTAGCAAAGTTGCGGTTAAACTAGCAACTGCAGCTGTGGTGAGCAGCGCCTGGAGACCACTGAAGCATTTCGACAGGTTTTATTTATTGAATCTACTTAAAACTTTTCAGAAGTTTCAACAGGTTGCCTTTCCTCACTCAGATGCCGGTGGCTGCAGCAGATGAATGGGGACGTCTCTTCTGACTGTGTGAAAAACTATAGCACAAAAACACATTCTAGAACTATACTCCCCAGTGTGACCATGAGCCACATGTGGCAGTAAGCTCTTAAAAGTAAGCTCTTAAAATGTGGCTAGTCTGAACTGAGACGTACTGTAAGTGTAAAGGACACACCAGATTTCAAAGTACAGAAAAAAAAGTAAAATATTTCACTAATAATTTTTCATATCGATTACATGGTAAAATCATATATTTTTGATATGTTAAGTTAAAATATATTACTAAAGTTATTTGTATCTGTTTCTCTTACTTTATTTAGTGTGAATACTAGAAAATTTTAAATCACTTCTTTGGCTCACATTTATGACTGACATTAAATTTCCACTGGACAGCACAGTTACAGAACAAACAGAATTGGGGCTGAAGTTGTTAGTACCTCTGGTCTTATTTGGGATTTTTTTTTTTTTTCCCCGTGGGGAGAGGAGAGGATTCCTTGTTCTATGGATGAAAAGAGAGAAAACAGCCCTGTCCTTCTGAGTCCTTGATGTATCAAATGGGGTTTGAGTTTCTTTGTGGAAGCAGGAAATACCAGTTACATTCCATAATAAATGAGGGAGATGTGGACTAACCCCAAAACGCACTCAAAAGGAGCCTTCTGTTGGCTTGTGCAATGGTTAAGAACTACATCAAGTCCGTTGGTCACTCTGATTCTGTTTTGTTGCCAAAATGAAAAGGAGAAAGTTATCTAAACAGATTTTTTAAAGGAATGTGAGTATTGACCATCAAAATGAGCTCAGGAATGCTCTACATAATAAGAGCTTGCCTTAACTTTTAGTCAGGGATATGTCCTCTTATATTTAGGTCTAAACCTTTATGCAGAACACTTTTCTCTGAAATTGAACATTAATCTTCTGAAGCCCATGAATTCGAAAATAACATTAAGTTATATATTCCTCCAAGTATCTTTATTCATCATTTAAATATATTTTGAGAGTCTGAGTAACATAACAGTAGATTCTAAGATGGAGTTTACATTACACAGTCTCATACTTTCAAGGGCCTTAGTATTTTCCTTTGTTTATTCAACAGATATTTATTGAGCACTAACTATGTGCCAGGCACTCTGTCAGGCATTAGGTGCAATGGGAATAAAAAAGAGAATAAGATCACTGACCTCCTAGAAATCACAGTCCAGTGTGAGAAGTGGACCTTTATCAAATAATCATGTGTGAGTGTTCTGAGAAGCACGAAGGAGGAGCATAGCTCCTTCAAATACAATAGGAGGAGTGAGGCCCTAAATCCAAATAACTACCCCAAAGCTGATGTATTTGCTGTGAAGTATGTGAGGAGAACAAATGTAGCTGGGATACCTAATATATCCCAGCTACGTTATCTAGACATAATAATCACCTATTATCTAGACATGGCTAATTAAGCAAAACAAGATTTAATTTCAGAGAATGGCCAGGACTTAAGAATAAACTCATCCATTAGGGCCAAAATGTAGGTTGGTGGGGGGCGGACCCAGTCGATAACAGCAGAAGGAGCTACTTGGCTATATTGACAGGCTTGTCGTCACCCTCCAGGAAATCCATGATATACAAAGACTGGGCTGCCATACTGACAGAGACCCTTCTGTGGATCTAAATAACAAGGCAGGACACCACTACAAAAACTTAAACCATAGGTCTGGTGACCAAGTTCCGGTGACTGGGCATGCAGAATATAGGGGGATGGGGCGTGGAAGGGGAGAGAAATGATTAGACTTAAAAACCCAGCCACAGGAGTTTGCTATCAGAATACTGAGTAATAATTTTGACTTGGAGAACAGTGGCCAGTACTAGCCATGATCTGGATTACATTAGTAAGTGTGAGCAATGTTAGAACACCATGACCAAGGCCAGTCTGTCAAGGAACATTGCTCAGTGCCGAGTTCTCCAGTTTAGAAGACGAGGTAGGGACAGGGAGTCCCTGGTGTTTTCTGCTTTAGGTCAGCATTGCCCCCGAGTGATTTTGATACACTTCGAGAAAGATTTCTCATTAGATTCAAATATCTCCTATATTTTTGTGTGTGCAGTTGGGTGAGGGACTGGATTAGGAATATATACTTCAGAGGAAACTTCTCAGTGATTCTGATATGCACCCGTCCCTAGTTAAGTACAACTGCTCTAGGAACTAAGGGGGAGAATGTTAGTGATCTTGCCATCGTAAAATTAGAAAGGCAATGACAGGGGGCAGGCAATGACAGACAGAAGAGATACATGTCATGATCATGAGCAAGTTTGTAAGAAGAAGATGGTACTTTAAATAGGCTTTGAAAGAAAATCACGATTTAGAAAGTTGGAGGTGACAAGAATACCATGTGTGATAACTGTTTAGTCATTTAAATTCATATAAAATGTGTAATATCCAATATATGAATATATTCATATTGTATAATATACAATACAGAGTTTATAGTCTTAATGTATAAATCAAGGCTGTAAAAATATATATTCTTCTAGTCTCTAAATATATGCAGTTGACCCTTAAACACCACGGGAGTTAGGGAGGCCAACCTTCAAAAATCCACGTATAATTTATAGTCGGCCCTCTGTAACCTTGGTTCCTCTGTACCCACGTTTCCTCATAATTCAACGTTCTGCATCCCCAGATTCAGTCAACCATGGATCATGTAGTACTGTAGTATTTACTATTGAAAAAAATCCGCATTTTTTTCAATCATTTTGAATTACCCACGTAATTCAAAACTGTGTGGTTTAAGGGCCAACTGTATTCTCTATACTTTGTATATCTTGCTTACCAAGTATTCAAATTTATAGTAAAATTCATTCATCAAGTCATTCTATGATTTTAAAATCATTAGCGTAATTTTTGGTTGACAGAGCTAAATGATGCTCCTTTTTTAGATGAGATTTTACATATAAAGTTCTTCCAAAGACTTCTCCATTAAAATGAATCTCTCTCCAACCACCATCAAATAATAGCAAAGACAGTGGCCCTTTGTCATAAATTTATTGATAGAAGTTGGAAAGCCAGAGGAGGAGGAAAAAAAAGGATGAGAGGGAAAGAGTGTATTAATCATGTTTCTAGTTTCTGCAAACTTGATGATTTAAAATCTGCCCTATGTGCATGTACCAGAGATACCTTATTCCAAACAACCTGGTAATTTCTCTGAGTCACCTTGCCTTGGTCTCCTTTGCTTTCTTCCCCCTCAGGAGGAATCATCCTCCCAGGGCCAATCTTTCCAAATACAAACCAACAAGTTCAGAGTCTACACTTCTCACCACCTCCCTTATTAGGCTCTTACACTCCTGGCCACAGTCCACCAGCCCTAATCACTGCAGGGCCAGATGTGAGACACCTGGGACAGCTCCTATGCTCCAAAGTCCACTGAAATGATTCAGACTAGTCAATCCCAAACCTGTTTACCCTGCCTATGGAAAACATGATAAAGGCTCTTGCTAAAGGCAGTTTTTTTGCTCTGCCTCCTGACTGCCTGGTGCTTCCCTGTGGCCCTCAGTGGCGTGACCTGTATTCTCTCACTTGGGATCTGTGTGTATAATAATAATTTTTTCCAATGGCCATTGTCTCCTGATATGTTGGCCTTACCATCCTAAATAATAATAAATCCTATCAAAACAAAAGAAAGTTAGGAAGAGGGGACAAGGGGGGTGGTTGTTGGCCAATTCTAGTTACCTGATTAAGAATCTGCGTGTTTTGCCTGCTTTGTTCCACGCAAGAAAGGCGAGATGGTTGCTTCTCTGCAAAGTCCAGTCAGGAAACAACTGGTGCTGGGACGGGGACAGCCGGTTGAAGCCCAGTTAATAAGCAGGACAAATGCAAGATGGGAAACGAGGTAAAGAGAAAGGGCAATTGCTTCCAGACTCAGCCAGCGCCAGTGCTTGGAAGAGTTGTAGGAGCAGACAGGGGCAGGGATGGGAGGGCCAGGGTATCTTGAGGTTCCTCCATGGGGAGAACTGGCTATGAGCAGTAGGGAGGGGACAGAGAGAAGGGTCTCATGGTTACTCCTTGCATTTCACATTCTTTTGACCTTTGAAAGGGATCCCAGGAGATCCGCTTCTCATAAACCTCTGCACATGGTGCAGGGATGGTCAGTACCACCAGGGAAGAGTTTTCCAATAAAGCAAAGTGTCCCAATCATACTTGAGTGATTTAAGCCCCACTTGTGCTGCCTGTGCCCCAGGCTTCTCCCAAACTCTTCAACCGTCACCAAATTTCTCCTCAATGTGACTGTGTGATTTCCCTTCTCCCAACCAGGGACATTTGAACCCAAAAGAAATTCCTCAACACCTGAAATAAATAACAGGATCTCGTCAATGGGTCTTCCAGTTCTGTGCTCCAGTGCCCAGACCAGAAAAATTTTTAAAAATCTTGGAATCACAGTGGCATGTGCTGAAATTCGTTAATTAATTTTAGAATTTATCTCATTCACATTTACTACTATACCATTTCCCAACCGGTAGAAAAATATTTCAATATTTAATAAATAGTGTGGCTATTTTGACATGTGCCCTCTGAGTATAAGCCCTGGATTATTATATTTAAGACAAACTCCAAAGAGAGAAACCTTTCATAAACCCAACCAAAGAGATTTTAAATAAAAGATTTGTACATACTTACAGAGACAAAAAAATCATGTGTCTATACACACACATACACACACACATTAAACTGACACTACTTTAAATGTATCCTGTATTTCTGAATATAGAAATCTCTTTCTTTTCACATGTTTGCCATTTTGCAGTCCCAGTGTTAGAGGTTCTCCATGCCAACAGGAGTACTCTTCCTTGCAGTATGAAAGGCTCTTTGTTATTGTGTTCTTGTGCTACTTTCCCATTCAGCATTTTGCAGAATCCCACAGTTATTCTCCACACTATCACAAATAAAAAGAAAGCAAATGGAGCTTCAGAAAATTGGTACAATTGGTAGAAAGGGAGAGAGGAATTTGTAACAATTTTATGTTATAATATCATGAATTCTTTTACTTAGAATTCAAGGTCATGTCTTCCAAAATAATGAGGGTTTCTGTGAATGTTAACAATGCTTTTTGAGATCCTCTACCTAAAATTAAATGCAGTCCCACAACTCCTTGGGGACCTCCAGGCCGCTCTAGAAAGGCTCCAGATTGCATGAGTGCCTGAGCCTGCATCACTGTAGAAGACATCTGTTTCCCACTCCCTAACATCCTTTGTTTGGTAACAGTACCATAATGTGCCTTTAGGGAATCTCTTCACTCTAGCTCTCAGTCCATTCATTATAGGTGAGGCTAACCTTGGACCCTGGCGCTGGAAGTGAGCTCCTGACCCCAAGCCAAATGTATAATATTCAATCTCAGGACATTAACTGGAACTTTTGTAAGAGAGATTCTTCCTCTAAATCTTCCCAGCTGGTAAAACATAAGTCTGAAACTTTCGGTGAACACGTTCACCGTAAGTTTGGAAAAGATTCAGAATGAAACCAGCACATAGGAAAGAAAGCAGAGTCAAAGATGGTGAGGTGGACACAGAGATGTGCCACTTAGGTTTCTCTTCAGGGAATGACTGGATGCCCAGCTACAGGGAGTGTGGTCATCAGATGGTCCCCAGCTGTCAGCTTCTTTAGAGTCTGCCTCAGCTACGGAGACCTGCCTCACCTGAGATCATGCCCTTCATGGCTCAGCCCGCATTAGTGACTGAGCAAGGTCGCATACAAAGCCTGGCTATTTTGACCAGTCTTGGGAAAGACCTCACAGTCAATACAGAGTATTAACTCAGCTGGTTGGTCGAGGTTTTGCGGGGCCTTCATCATGGTTTCATTTCTCCCTCTGCCTTTCCCTTCACAGGTAACAGCTTGCACTCTGAGCTCCATCTCAGCATCTGCTTCTGGAGGACTCTACCTGTGGTAGGTAGAAGAAAACAGATGACTAATTATTTGGGAAACCAGGTATGACTGAAATAAGTTCTCTTTCCAGACTTCTAGTAGATTGAGTCAATGAAGTCTCTAGCAACTGAAAGGTTCTTAGCAAAACAAGCTCTATAGACCATAACACAAAGTTCTCATGGGAAATTCTGATAAATATCTGGTTGTACCTGGATATCCCATTTTTGCATTTCTAACCACCAACTCTCTCACTCTCTTCAAACTAATCTGGTAATTCATCTTAATCTTCTCAGGTTTATGAGAAATGAAATCTTGCCATCCAAATTACTGAAGACTACATAAATCATTAATGAAAGAAGGAAGACTTGAGTCCAGAAATGTCTTATTCCAAAGCCTACTGTGGGCAGCAAGGAAAAGATGTATTTAGGAAAGGAGAGTGAGTTTATTTCTAAGGTAAGGAACCACTTTGTCCAGGTATAGGGAGCCAAGAAGGGCAGAGATGGAGGAAATGAGATTATGAGCTAATATTCACCCCTAATTTATATGTCTTTATATGTACTTCCATCCATGGCTTTTGTGTCTTTCCACTCTGTCCTATAGGTCTCCCATTATATTAAAGGCAGATTTTATAGGGAGTTCCCCAAAGCATTTTCTCACCTCTTGCTCTACTAAAAACCTGCTGATATAATAATAACACAATGCTATTCTCTGCCATTTCCTATATAGTCTTCACTTCAATACCACTCTAGACCTTGGCAGGAGGAGCCCCTACTCAGAGCACTAACAGTTAGAGGACCCCACTGGGCTCTCTCTCAGCTATCCTTCTCCCAGTGGGGTGAGGAATCTATTGGGCCAAGTGATATGCTTGTGCTTACCCTTCCAGGCACACTCCAGGCTCCAGGGACCAGAGAATTTCATGTTCCCTGCATAGACCACTTCCTCTGGCTATATTCCAGAAGTGCCAACATGACTGGTGCATACAACTCTAGGTCCAAGAGGGTGGGTGGCCAGGAAGTTGTTGTTTGTTGAGAGTGCAGGCAGAGGTTACAAAAGTAGACTGAGATTGGGAAGAAATAAAAGGGTGTGCTGTGTACCAGAAGCCAGCACAGAACTATAAGGAATTCCAGAATTCTAAGTTGGAACTGAGCCGAGAGGTGAAGGATAATTTTTTTTTTTAAATCCCCTTTATTCTTTGTTGCTTCTAAATCATTGAATTGCCCTGCTCTTTTCATCTCTAATCATTTGAAGTCTCAGAATTACAGAAAATCGCATTGTAAGTTCTCCTGAGGGTAATCATAGGTCTAAGGGACCCTTACTCTGTATAAATCTGTGACATTAATTCGACTATACCCTTGCCACTGACTAGAGCACTTACTGCTCTCCTGTCTCCTAATGCAACTCAACAGAGTGACTGTTGAATACCACCTACATTACTGAGCACCTACTATGTCGGACACCAAGAATTCAAATGATTAGGACATAGTTTCTGCTCTTGAGGAGTTCATAATCTAGTGTGTGTAGTATGTGTTTGTAGTGTAGTCTTTGTATATGTGTGACTGAGCCCACAAAACAATGGTTATAATAATATGTAACTATGAATGGCATGATTAATTAACCATAATTAATTTATAATAATTTATAAATAATTTGGGAGAGGTAGGGTAGGAAGGGCTGGTAGGGGGAAGAACGGGCCTTGGATGGTTTCAGAGCAAAGGTAGCACTGTTTTTTTTGTTTTGTTTTTTTAAATATTTATTTATTTTATTTATTTTGGCTGTGCCAGGTCTTAGTTGTGGCACGTAGGATCTTAGTTGCAGCATGCATGCGGGATCTAGTTTCCAAATTAGGGATCAAACCCAGGCCTCCTGCACTGGGAGCATGGAGTTTTACCCACTGGACCACCAGGGAAATCCGGTAGCAGTGTTTAAAGCAACATGTTGTGTTCAAGGAATACCAAGTAGCTCTATTTTGTTAGGTCTTCAAATTTAAGAGGTTGAGAAAACATGATAATAACTAGTCAGAAAAGGCAGAATCAAGTCACGGAGGACCTTTGATGCCCTTGTCTAATAAGGCATTGAGACTTTACCCTATAGATTGAGAAAAGAACTTGAAGAATTTTATACAGAGGAGGGACATGATCATATTTAAATTTTAGAAAGATTATTTGAGGGCAGAGGTGGATTCAGGCCAAGATTGATTCACAATCCTGGGTGAATCAAGGGTGACCACATCATTGTTGCCAAACAGGCATGCTTTGAGACTGTAAAAGGTGCACCATGATCATCCCACGCAGAAAATAGGCATAAACTGGGACCATCTCTGGAAAACTAGATGTATGTTTACATAATTTGAGGGGATTTAAGGACACTGGGACCATTTATGAGGTTTCTGAAATGATCTAAGTTGGAGACAAAGAAACTCCATGAAAGCAATAGCAGTGGGGATAAAAAGGACAGATGAATTTAAGAGATAGTTGGAAGAGAAAACCGGGACTCTTTGATTAATGGTTGCAAGGATGAAGAAGAGGAGAGGTACTCTGCTTTCAGCTCTGACATGTTTCAAGTCTGGAAGATGTCCCATTTGTCCTTAAGACAAGAAAAAACTGAACAAACTGAAAATTAGTGACTTTTCTTGGACCCATCAGAGAACTAAAGTCACAAGGCAAACCTCCACCCCAAAATCTGGCAAGACAGAAGAATCCAGAGTCATAGCTAAGATATATTTATCGGGGGAAGAAGCCTCTGAAACCATAAACTAGTAGGAACAAAAATTGTAATTCTGATGAATTACTGGAGACTCAGTGTGGGCTAGCATGAGGGTGAGAAACTCTTTAAGGGCACAGTCTTAGGGAGACCACCCACACTTCTATGGGTTATGCTTCCAGAAATCCCACCAGGTTCTTTTTGTGAAAAGCCAAGAAAATCCCCTTATGGCTGTGGCAGGGGGAGGGGAAAAGCACAGATATGAAATAGGTGCAGAGCTCCACAGTGTTCTCTATAACAAAGGCTTATATTCAGAGGGAAAAAAAAACTTTACAGAACCTTATCCAATGAGTGGAAAGGACATTTTCCTCGACTCCTGCTCCTCTAGCCTTCCCGTCTGATATAAGGAGAGGAAAAAGGTGAAGAAACACCTGTGAAGGTAACAGCCCAGGAACTCAAGCCCACTGAAAGACTGAGATTTATTCATAGGATTAGAGAACGCTTTCCCTTCCCATATCTTACCACCACATCAACAAGGCTCCAGAGTAATAGCAGTGGATTACAGGTTAAAGGGCTGCAAGATGCAGATTCTGTCCAAGGAAGAGTTCTTAGGGAAGCTCAAAGTCAACAAGAGAGACAAAATCAAGGGCACTAGAGGAAGCTGAAGCCTCTGACATCTACAGCTAAAACAAGCAACATGGCCCAACCCAACTCCTAGCAGATGAACATAAAACTGCACACTCAAAGTTTATTTACTTCAATTCTTATTATACAATACATCATAGCTTTCAAAAATAAACTGCAAGGCATGCAAAAGGCAAAAAAAGAAAAAAGTTTCAAGAGAAAAAGCAGCCTCAGAATAAGACCCAGATATAGCATAAACTTGGAATTTTCAGGCAGAAATTTAAAATATCTGTGGTTAATATATTAAAACGCTCTAATGGAAAAAGCAGAAATTATGCAAGAACAGTTTGATGATGTGAGCAGAGAAGGAAACTCTAAGAAAGAAAACAAAAGGAAATTCTAAAAATCAAAAACAATATAACAGAAATAAGAATGAAGATGGACCCATCAATATAGTGGATATGATGGAGGAAAGAATCAATGAACTTAAAGGTAATTCTGTAGAAATTTCCCAGACTGAAATGCAAAGAGAAAAGGAATGAAGAAAGTACAAGAGAACATCGAAGGACAGTGTGACAATTTCAAAGGATGTAATATATACATAATTAGAACACTAGAGGAGAAGAAATATTTGAAGTAATAATGGCTGAGAACTTTCCAAAATTAATGACAGATACCAAACCACAGATTCAATAAGCTCAGAGAACAAAAACAAGATAAATACAAAAATATGTATACTTAAGCATATCACATTCAAATTGCAGAAAACCAAAGACAAAGAGAAAAATCTTGAGAGAGAAGGAAAAGTAAAGGATTAAGGATAATTCCCAGACATCTGGTATGGGTGGCACCTACACTGTAGGAGGAACAGGCTAGTAAACTTTCCATCTTGATTTCAGCTCTAAATTATTTCTTCTGTCACTATAACCTCCACAGCATCTGCCAGTACCCAGGCCAAGACCTCTTCACTCTAGACCTGGATTCCTACACCAGTGTTTTAGGTACCACTCTTGAATTCATTTTCTCTCTTCCCTTTCATTTTCCAGTTTGAGTTCTGCCCTGTACTATTTTCTTAAATAATATTACTCCTAAGTTCAACTTTTTTCCAATGCCACTGATTTTTTACTCTCTTGGGTACGTTAAAATGTTTAAATAATAAGGTAATGTGGTTTTATTGGAGAAAAAGTTGAAAACAGTATAAGGAAAACAAAATCATCCATAATCCTATAGTCCAGAGTTAATAACTGCTGGTAAAAACTGATGCCATTTTCCAGTATTTTTCTCTCTCTAAATAGCCATACTTCTCCTATCTCTGAGTCTTCACACATGCTGTTCTATAGGCTGGGGATACTCTTTCCTCCATTTATGTGCTTTCAGGAATAGTAGTTAAGCATGGTGATACCAACCCCAAAAAAGCTGTAACCTTGGCACATAATGCAGGGCATCCCTATGGCCTGGTGTGTATATATATCAGCAAGAGTAACCTAGCAACAGTACACAAACACTGTCTATCAAGCTGTGCAGGCTGAGTCCTTAACATCAACACTATGCGCCGGGGAGAAGCAATGGCAGAAGGGGTCTAATCAGGCAGACAGTTCTCTCTCTGCTTGGTGTTGGAACCAGGACAAAGCCTCACACTTACTTCCTTTGGACTAAGTTCTGAGGGTTTGGGGGTAATTTTATCTTGGGGGGAGAGAAGGGCTGAAAGAGAGATACTGTTTCTGTTGTCGTTGTCCGAAAAAGTGTAGGGGAAAGGTGACTGATTGGGGGAGGGTTTGGAGATGACCATATTATAACCATATTTGTATCCTGAACTTTGAAACACGTCACACTAGGCCTTAGTCTCTGCATGCTCTTCATTCTGCTGAAGCTCAGAGGAGCAGGAACCACATGTATCTCTGGAGGATGAATTCCTTAAAGCCAAGTGACTACTCCTTCAAAACTTAGGCGAAGTGCATTGTTGTCTTGTTCTACCTTAGAAACAAAACATATTTTTCACTACTTTCCAATGCAAGCTCTAGCTTATAAACAAGTAAAAATCAGGAAACTTCCTCTTTTTCTTCAAATGCATATTTCTTCATTGATCCAAGCTAAATTTTTCTGACTCTTGGAATTACAAAAGAAAATACATAGTCTTTCATTAAACAGACTCAGCAAATAGCACTTCAGTTTCAGAACAAAGCCAGTATCATGGCAGACAAGTCTTGATATACAATATTGCCCGATTAACTCCTACAGGTGCGATTATGAAAGATCTCTTTCATGATGCGGGTTGATAAATACTTAAAGATATTTACCTGCCTTGCAAATGGACACTTTCCCATTCAAAGTCTACAAAAAATAAATTAAATTTTTAAATCTCTTGTAACTGTCAATGTGGTTACTGAAGAACATTAGAACAGTTCAATGGGGCCTATTGGGTTTTTTAATTTATTTTTTAACATCTTTATTGTAGTATAATTCCTTTACAATGGGTGTTAGTTTCTGCTGTATAACAAAGTGAATCAGCTATACATATATTCCCCATATCCCCTCCCTCTTGAGTCTCCCTCCCAGCCTACTGTTTTTGATTGAATTCTCACCACCCTATTGCCTTTTCTGTAAGCTGTCACAGTATAACTTCTTTCACCCCTGAGGCTATCATAGTAAAGAGCATAGTTCTCTCTTGTGAAAAAGTTCCACACAGCTAAGATTTTCACGGTGTATCTAGTTGTCCATTAAGAAAAAGAAAAATTACGTTCTTAATTATCTACAATTCTGTACACGAAAAACAACCACTGTGATTACTCAAGGAACAGATAAACCTCCCCATGTTCCTTCTAAATAACAACATAGCATAAGATGAAAAGAAGGAAAAATTATTTTATTTTGAAGTAAGCATCAAAAAAACTTGCCTGATGGGATTTAAAAAGTCCAGTTTGGGCTGGGAGTTGCTTAAGTTGAAAGTGCCGCTGCAAGGGATGGAACAGAAAGAAGGCAGTCCTTTTACTCCTTTTTCAAGATTGCAGGGCAGTGCTGAGAGTGTCAGAGGCTACATTCAGCTCCTTGGCTGGGACAAAGGCCGGGCCAGATCCACAATCTCAAGTGGATGCAGAAGGAATAAAGAAAATGCCTGGTATTCAAGAGCCAACTCTCAACTGGGCTTCAGGATTGCCGTTTCTGGTTTTCAGAGATAGAGAAATCCATGTATGTTTGAGAAAATATGTATTTCTGTTGTGAGTGGAATGTGGCTTGGTCCCTCTTTGTTTATCTGGTCTCCAATCTCCAATTTCTCCAGTTAGAAGGGGGGGAAAGTAGGTAGAGAGAGAAAGATTACCATGAGGCAAGTTTTTTTCTCTCTCTTTTTAAAAAATTCGTATTGTAATAGAGCTCAAAACTGAGCTTGGACCTGAAAAGTATTGGGACGGCAGAAAAAGTCTCTGTTGAAGGAGTGATGATAGATGTGCTCCTGATTTCGTTTACACTGTTGCCCACAAACAATCTCTTGTTCAAAGTCCTGCCCAAGTCTAGCTGTGCCGTGAGAGTTTTCCACACTACCTCAGCCCAAAGTGATCTTCTAGATTCATAGCACTTACCACTGACAATGCTTATTTGTCATTAAATACTTATGGCTTTGAACTATCATTTGGGTATGTTGGTTTGAAGTGACTTTGAATTTTCTAGTGAAGAATTTCAGCACAAAAATGAAAACGTGAATCTGTAACTTAAAGAAAAGCTCAGACTAAAGATATAAAGGTGGAAGTCTTCAGAAAATAGGTGGTGATTAGAACCAGAAGAATGAATGGGAGTTCATAAATAAAGGAATATAGAAAAGCAAGAAAAGGAGAATTTGAAGAGAGTTCTGAAGAACACCATTACTTAAGAAGTACCTAGTAGAAAAATTAGTGAAAGATAATTTTACAAAGGTCAGAAAAGTGGGAAAAATGTTGCTTTTTGTATGCTTTTAATTCTCCCAAAGAGAGAGGAAGGAAATGTGTTATTGGTGATTTCAGTATTTTCCAGAACATTTACAATTCTTTGCATATAGTATATGCGCTAAATGTTTATTTGGTGCACAAGACATGAGGAATAAATTCATCTAAATATTGCTCTTATTTTCCTTTTGATTGTTATGTTCTTAGCAATCATCCCAGTGCCACCCTTGTACCACTGTATTTATCCTGTCTTTTCTCAGAAGACAGTGAGTGGCCCCAGTGGGTCTGTTAGTGGCAGACTCTGACCTCTAGGGGGAGCTCAAGGAGAGGAGCACTGAATAAGGTCATGTCTAAGACCATATTGGGTCATGGTAGTAGTGGGTTGAGTTTTTGGTGAATTAGGAAGGGATTAGAAGGAATTAACCTCCACCGGGCTGAATCTTTAATTCTTTTGAAATTACACCTTTTTAAAAATTTCACATGACAGGATGCAGATCCAGACTTGACCCTCACTTGGAAAAATCCCCCTGTCCCAGAAAAACTAAACGAAACAGTAGAATTCATGTGTTAAAAATAATGGCCAAAGGGCTACATATAGTCACTGATACATTTCGCTCAAGGTACGTGACTCTGAGTGTCCCTGTGTGTGTCTCCGAGAATTTGAACAACTTTGAAACAGGCACAACCTTAACCACTTCCCCACAGTTTCTACCACTCCATTCATCTGATATTTGGCCCACGTCACAGATTTTTTTACCTTTTTGAACACTGTAGGCAATTAAGTTTGCAAATATTGTTTAAGTTTGTAAAAGTACATTTTTACAGTTTACCCCCTCAAAGCCTTCATGGTTGAGATTTAAGTGTTCAATATCTCATAAATTTCTGCATTTCTCACAAAAAAAACAAAAAACCAGTTCCTCTCTTTGAAGATGTGTTTTGCTCCACGTAGGGAAGCTTAGCAGTATAGCAGATAATCCTATGCACAAGCCACGAAATTTGCCACAGTCTGTCCTAACACGGTTGCTTTTGGGTTCAATGTCTCCACTTACTGTGTCCACCTTAGCTGAATTGAAATCATGGGAGCATCCCTCTTAAGGGAAATATGCGTGGATCCTCCTCATGGATGGTGACTCATTGTTTTATTATCGTCACCAAAAAATTTAATAGAAAAGACAAATATGATCAGAAAACAAAGTATTCAGTACTACATGTTAGACAAACGTCGTTTTTTTTACACTTGAAAAGAAAAGAAAGAGTGCAGAAGTAAAAGACTTCCTCTGTAGTTCTGTGATCACAGCCTAGGCAGGAGACTTCACAACCCAACACAAATGAACATTCCAAAGCAGGAGGGATTAGGCAACCTCCACAAAGCAGGCACACTGCCATTGGTTTGGATTTCCCAGTCTAAAAAGCTCTTCTTCTGTTCTAAAAGGACAAACATTTCAGGTCTCACCATAGGTAACTGGGAAAACAGGGTAGAAAACGTTCTTCCAAATGGTAAACCACCTGTTTGACGATTATTTTACACGCTCAGTAAACAAATCTGTTTAATTCATCCCTCCAATCAAAAACACATTCGTTAAGTGTCTACCATGTGCAGGGCCCTGCACCTGCGCAGAGATATAAGACAAGTCCCCCACCCTAAAAAGCTGATAGTCTAGCACTGCTGGCAAATATGAATGGACTTCCTGTTTCCACCAAGGTCCAGCGCAATATTTTGTTTTGAATCTTGAGAGCATTGTGAACTCATTGCTGATAATCTCTATAATAAGAACAAGTACCTAATATTAGTTCCCAGGTATGAGGCATTCCAGACATATTTTTTAAATGGTGATTTTCAGAGTCCCATGGCAAAGATTTTAAATGGATTTGATCAAAAGTCAAAAGGAGCCCTTTCACATGCTCTTGCTGAGAAACTTGGCATTGGGACTGTACCTAATTGAGAGACTTTGTTGGCTGAAGTGTGTTGGCTTCAAGCCCAATCACAGGACCCCTTGGAACAATGAGTAAGGCCATTAGTTTGCATGCCTAATCCCAAGTGACCTTGTATGAATCTCCCTCTTTCTTGGGATTTGCAGGTCCCATGGTTTGGTAGCATGGGAGAGTGACACGTTAATCCGGCTTTTTTCTCTCTCATCCTTACAGATTGTTACAGGCCACGGACTGTCCTGTAAATGGAGACTGAATCTTTTTTTTTCATTTTTTTAAGAACTTGACAGGGAAGCTTACATCCGAGTATGTTAAAGTTACAGGTGCTATAAACTTTGAACATCAATCTGACTATAATTTTTTTTGTGGCCTTGGTAATAACTCCCCTCCTTTTTTAAAGACAGCTTTATTAAAATATACCCCAACTGTAACTAGTTTAAATACTATCAATCAATTTAAAAATTTCTGTAATTATTATTCATTCTTTTTAGAATCTTATTACGTATTGGGTTTGTACTTTTTGTTTTTTGTATCTACAGAGTGACTAACCAAATGCAGTAACTAACTGTCTTAAATACACCTAAAGTATTACTTAATCCCTCAGAAATTCCCTCTATAGTTTTGTCTTTAAAAAAGCAAAAGCAAAACAAAACAAAGAAACAAACAAATAGACTCCATACGACAAAATCTTTAAAAGCAATAATATTATTTTTTCCTTTAGGTAAAAGTAAAGCCTAAGCAAATATAAATTATCTGAACCCCATTCTCCGTTATCATGGATTAACTTTGACAATTCCCTCTTGCCAAATTGTTTGTTCCTGGTTGTATGGAAAATATTTCTATAAAATAACTTGGAAGAAGCAGAGGAAACAGTTCTCTAAATAAAATAAATGTATATGGTTGTCTAAGATCATTAGCAGATGGGTTATAGTATTGATAGATTTGTAGGTTCAAAATGATGGAAGCAGACTTTAAAAGCGGGTTTCCCAAGGGTTTTTTTTTTGATGAGAAAGTCCTCTCCCTGAAGCCTGACTAGGGTTAGAGAAGTTTGACTAACTCTTCCTTCTGAGGACTGCTTCCCAGTGAGCTGAATGAGGCCACTGGAGCAGTGGATACCGGCACAGAGATCCATCACCAGGAAATTTAGGATCTTGCCATGAACTGTCATGAATTACAACTGTTTAAAACTCTTGAGGAAGAGGCTCCAATTTAAGATTGAGAATCATGGGTTTGTGCAAGAAGAAAACAAAGTGAACATTATCTTGAGGTTTTTTTTCAAGTAAGAGTAACATTACTAGTTTCAATGAACAATTATATATGTCTTTAAAATATATGTTTAAACATTATTTAACCTGAAATAAATACAGAAATGCCAAGTGTTTTCTTATCCTGCAACAGATAACCAGTTTTGCCTGTGACATTCAAAAGCCACTATTTCTGCAAAAGCTATAGACTTACTTTACCCCACACCCAGTACTCCTCTCCCACAAATCACAGCCCAACTTGTTTCCCCAGTGCCTGCCCACCTTCCCCCACCAGTAGAGGGTTATACTTGGACCAAATATAGGTCATAAAGACAAGTACATCATTAGAGAGACTTTGTATAACTAGGTTCAAAAGCCTAGATCTGTAGTCAACTTTCCATGGCCTATATAAATCAGTCTTCTGCTGTTTGTGATAAAAATGAAGTTTTGTTCTTTTTTTAGTGCTAAGATTCAAAAGATGTACAAATTTGGTAAAAAAAAAAAATTGAATAAAAATCAGTGAAGAAAATTGAGTTTCTTTATTGAAAGGTACATCAAAGAAATTCATTAAATGTTTATTGAAGTTCAAAACCAAAAAGCTAAATAATAGTATAAGTGTTTTATCCTTTGGGGAAATTAGGTAAATAATCAGGAAGAACTGAATAAGGAAAGACTATATAGAAGCGGAATATTTACTGATGGTTGTTGCATGTTAAGTCATCAGATGCTTACGGACATGGTAAATACTAGGACGTTGTTCAAATAGCCAATTGACTTAATATGTGAAAGGATTTGCTGCTTTCAGTGTAATCTTCTGCATTTCTTTTTTTCTTTTCTACTTGTAAGAATTCATAAACTACCCTTCCAAGAGTTAAAATAGTCCACCAGAAAAAGGAAGACTATTACTTATTTACAAATAGAGAATCTAATTATGAGAAATTTCCTTGTAAAGATTATGTCTTGAGTTTTTTCACATCTTTAATCAGAGACGTGTTCTCTCCATGGACCAAAACCAGGCAGCCTGTTTCTGAGCACCTTTTATCAGTTCTGACACATCAGAACTGCTCTGGTTTCTTCAGAAGTGTGTAAATGAATAGTGCTCTACCTCACTATATTTAGTGTACTTATCTAATAAAGGTGCCAGGGTTCCACTTTGTGCTCTATCTGAACTCACAGCTATTTATTGGAGGGGAGAGAGAGGTACAGTCATCAAGTCCTGCTTAGTGATTGCTGCCACCCTGTACTATTTTAGAGATTTTGACTCACTCATAAATCAAGGTGGCCAAAATGGAAACTATTACTTTGGATTTTGAGTTACAACAAATGAAAAATGCTGTTAAATATATAATAAATTATAAGAATTTCTGAAATGGTCATTTTTTTTTTCCACTGAGGCCATGAAAAGTAAACCAGAAAAGAGCCTTTGGCAAAATCTAAATCCATAAGCTTTTTGATAAGCTATTCGAAGGAGCTATCTCTTGTTTTCTTGTACCACAGTAATACAACTTTTAGTTTTGGACTTCCCATTTTTTTTTTTTATAGATTTAATTTTATGTATTTTTGGCTGCATTGGGCCTTCTCTAGTTGTGGCGAGCAGGGGCTCCTCTTCCTTGTGGTACGTGGGCTTCTCCTTGCGGTGGCTTCTCTTCTTGCAGAGCACGGGCTCTAGGTGCACGGGCTTCAGTAGTTGTAGCACGCAGACTCAGTAGTTGTGGTTCATGGGCTCTATAGTGCAGGCTCAGTAGTTGTGGCGCACGGGCTTGTTGCTCCACGGCAGGTGGGATCTTCCCGGACCAGGGATTGAACCCATGTCCCCTGCATTGGCAGGCGGATTCTTATCCACTGTTCCACCAGGGAAGTCCCTGGACTTCCCATTTCTGCATCATGATTATTACTGTCACTCTTCATCCTAAAATTTCTTCCTAAATTTTACTCTCAATTTTTAACTTCTCTGATTCATTTTCAGTTCCATCCACAGGCAGTGAAATGTAGCGTTCCTAAATCCTTCAAGCTTGAACTTCTGGATGCATGTTGTCTCCCCCCAATGATAACAACACGGTGTTACACCAGATTTCCCCCTCCTTCTTCTTTGTACATGTTAGACCCATGCTGTCCACTACAGTAGCTACCCACCACCTGTGACTATTGAGCCCTTGAAACGTGACTACTCTATGTTAAAAATGTGCTCTAAGTATAAAATGCACACTGGATTCCAAGTAATTAGTATGAAGAAAGAATGTAAAGTATCTTAATCATTTTAATATCGATTATGCATTGAAATGAAAATATGGTGGCTGTATTGGCTTAAATAGATCTTAGTAAAATTATTTTTACCTGATTCTTTTTACTTTTTTAATATGGCTACTAGAAAGTTTTAACTGATCTACTTGGCTCACATTATCTTTCTGTTGGACAGCACGGGTTAGAATATGAATCCCTGGATACTATATCTCTGTGATTTCATGTATTCCTGCCTTATTCTGAAGCTTTTTGATACAGCTCCTTTTTCATTTGAATTTCTCATCTCTACACAGTCTGCTATTTCACACGTCCACACTGTAGGCTCTGGGAACCCTCTTAAACTTACTTTCTTGTATTCAGTAAGCATGCATTGACTGCTATTTGGTGTCAGGTATTCTATCAGGTATTCTACCAGGCAACCTTGGGACCGGAGCATGTTCTGAAAACCACAGGTACATCCCTGTGACTCAAGATGAGGGTGAAATAATGAGATACAAGGCACCCAAGGCAGAGGAGTGCCATCATGAAACGCCTTGTGGAGTTCAGCTTTTATACAGACAGTGGTGGGGTCACTGAGGGGCTTGAAATAATAGAGTGACCATAATCGGGTTTACTTTTTTAGAAAGATTGGGTTATAACAGGACAAGAAAAGAATTAAACAGCTGCCATAACAATAAAAAAATATTTTGAAGGCTTGAACTGAAGTCACGGCAATGAGGATAGCTAAATTCAGATTTGAGAGTCACATAAAATGTAGAATTTGTAGAGCACACTAACAATTTAGATATGGATAGCAAGGGAATGAGGTAGGTCAGGGATGAGAACTTGCCTAAAAATTTTGGTTTGGAAGGTAATGGTGCCCTTTACCAAAACTCAGAATGTGGAGACTGTAGAAACTGACAAATTTCAAGTCTAATTCCTTGAATCTGGTCTTAGAAGATCTCCAAGTGAAATCATGTGGTAGCAAGGGATGGAGGAGTATGGTACATAGGATTGAAATCTGGATTAGAGACATAAGTGGTATCAAAACATGGGAGTTGAAAAAATAATCGTAGGATAGAATGGAAATTAATAACACAAGCTGTGAATTTTTTTCTGTGAAAATCTAAAAATAAAATATTGAAGTTTCTACATCTAAATATATATACACAAGAAAAAGTCCATATCCTGAAATGTTAAATGATTGCTTCTGAGACATGGGGTTATGATTGATTTTTCTTTTATTGTTTTGGCTTGGTGTCATTTTATAAATTGTCTATAATGGACATGGATTACTTGTGATGCTTTTCAAGTATTTGTGTTTTAATTGCAAAAGAAATAAGATTAGTAAGTATATTCAAGTCAGGCATCTTCAGACAATACCGAAATGCTTGCAGTTAAAAGAAAGCCTTTTCCTTCAACTACCTCCAATACCACACCCATCACAGAATCTGTGTTACAAGTTTAGCTTGTATCCTTCAAGCACTTTTCCAGTTCATTTACAAATATATGAGAGAAAGACAGAGAAACATTTTTTATTCACTTGTTATGTTTTCATTTTGCTTCATCATAAATAGTTCCCAAGCCCTATCCTCTCCTTTATCTGTATTCTCTACTTAGACGATTGCTCCTTGTCCTCTGGTTTTAAATGCTGGTCTATATGGCTGGTGACACCTAGTTTTACATGCCCAAGCCATGACCTTTACAGAGCGCTCCAGACTCATTCACAGTGCTTGCCCATTTGATACTGAAAACTGGCGAGAACACAGTAAGCACTTTGAACTAAATATATCCATAACAGAATCCTTGACGCCTGTTCTTTCCTGGGGCCACAACCCCAAACTGCTCTTCCTGACCTCAGTAAAAGGTATTTGCTTTCATTCATCCCGGCTAGAGCCAAAATTCAAGAAATTGTCCTCAATTTCTCAACTTCACATCCAATGCATCAGCAGAAACTGTTGGCTCTACTTCTAAAACATATTCTGTATCCATCCACTTTTTTCCATCTCCACTGCCATCACCCTCATCTAAACTATCTCATGTTCACTTGTCTGTTTACCTCATTCTACTTCTCTTCCACGCATGTGTTCTTAGAGAGAAAATGGTTTCCACGCAAAGAAATGATTTGTAAAAATGTGCATCAGATCATCTTACTCCTTAATTTAAAACATCCAGTGGTTTATCATTTCTTTTCAAAACACTAAGACTCCCTACCATGACCTATAAATCCCTCCATGACACATACCTTGATCTACATCGTTCTGGCCACACTGCCTTTCCCTCCGTTCCTAAAACAATAACAATTCATTCTGGGCACAGAACCTCTGCATTGCTATTCCTTCTATCTGAAAACTCTTACTCCAAATATAAGTAACCCTGACTCCTTCTCAACTTCAAGCCTAAACCCTAGTGTTGCTTTCTCAGGGAGTTCTTCCCTGGCCCTGTGCTCCCTTATTATATATGACTTTATACATGTAAAAATCAACTAAGAAGAATGCTGGGATTTTTATTATACAATCATTACATGACTTTACCCACTTGGGGTTTTGTCACATATCATTACCACCAGAGAATGCTCATTTATTTATTTGGGGATCAGGACCAGATATCTAGCCACACTACAATTTATGAAGGAAAAAAAAGAGAATCTTTTCTTAGTCTATTAACTAATCTGGTCTTACTCATCAGCCTGTCCCCAATTCTGTCAGCTAGTAGCAAGAAAAAATGAAAAAGAAATTATATAGATTCTATTCCATTTTGAAACTTAATTTAATCCAATTGTTTAAATAGTCTCTTTAGGTTTGGTTTGTTCTAATTATTCTATCTTTTACATGTATCTCCTCAACTCTTTAATTTCCTCAAGTAGGAGAAAGGGAGGGATTTATATCTTCTCAAAACAGCATGGAAAGGGAAATCTCTGGCCTCATGCTAGTTCTTGGGTAACTCAACCATGTTTAGTGAATGACTATTATAATCTCAGCATTGTTCTTAATTGATTACGTGCATTGCTTAATATAATCCTTGCAATAACACTATAAGGTAAATACTTGCATTATCCTGGTTTTATAGTCGAAGGAACTGAGACAGAGAGAAACGATGTTATTTGTGCAATATTACTACACTGTAAATGGCAGAGCCAGGAACTGTACCCAGGCAGTCTTCTCTATAACCCATGCCTTTTGCCACCATCCTATGCTGCTTTGTTAGTGAACTGGCCGGATCCCGTGAACTATGGTTGGCTCCATCCGATTCTTGTGCTTTTTGCTGTCCTATTGCTGATATTATACTTACTGAACTTGTGGTTGAGTCTGCTTGGCTTGACTAGGTGCTGGGCTGTCAACTCAGCGTTCACATTGCACAAGACCTGAGGGAGGTTCCGGAGGAGAACCAAAACACTGTCTCAGCCTGCCTATGCCACTCCACCTACTCACCCAGTGTGGGCCAATCCACACCTTTGAAGAGCCCTTATGCCCTTCTCCATTAAAAGCCTCACTCCCTTTTTCCTGTCCCATCTTTTCTTTCTCTGTTTCTGCCCCTAAGCTACTGGGCCAAGGGGGTGGGCTGACTGCCTACTTTGCAACACAGGCTTTCGCTACTACATGTCTTCCATCTTCTTAAAGTAGCGTTTGTCATCACCCCTTTTCCATGGGCTACACCAACAGAATCACTGTGATAGAACATGTTTGATGGGGGAGAGGGATAAAAACACATTGGTTTAATACTTGTCAAATATTTTCCATACCTCTCTTGTATGGCTCCCCCAATAGAACACAGGTTAACGGCAGTAGAGGCTTCAGCTCCTTGTCTGTAGATCAGCTTGCTGATTTCTAAACCTCAGTTGTCTACTTCCTTAAAACATATGGTCTATTTGTCATGCATATGACCCTAGTAAAGGCCTGCGCAATGCTTAGAAGAATAAAATACATTGTAAATTCTTTCATCCATCAAATGTCTGTCATACTGCCAGGCCAGGTGGAGTAATAATTGTGCTTGCATGTATCAGCAAATAGCAGTGCTATTAGATGAAACTACTTCAAGTAATTAACTTACTCATAGCTTTTTTTTTTTTTTGGACAGAAAGAAGCTAAAAAGGCTGAAGTCATGAAGAGTAGGAAAGAATGAGGCAAGTACAAAAGGTCACCTTAGCATCATGCTGTCTGTTTAAATACTGAAAAGACAAAGTCAGCATGACTATACACGAACACATGCAACCAATCACTAAAAAAGAACTGCAGTTACTGGGTGAATATAGGAATGAATGAATGAGTAACTTTGGTATATACACTTATATAAAAAAAGACAAATCAATATATACTAAACAGTCAGAACTTACCCATTGTGTTAATTTCCTGTGGCTGCTACAAAAAATTACCACAACCTTTATGACTTAAAATAACACAAATTTACTCTCTCACAGTTCTAGAGTCTAGAAGTCCAAAATCAAGGTGTGGGCAGGATTATGCTCCTTCCAGAGGTTTGGGGGAAATCTGTTTCTTGAGTCTTCTAGCTCCTGGTGGCTGCCAGCATTCGTTAGCATTCTTTGGCTTTTGGCTACAACCCTCCAATCTCTGCTTCTGCCTTCACATCATCTTCTCTGTGTGTCAAATCTCCCTCTCCCTCTCTCCTATAAGGGTACATATGATGGCATTTAGAGCCCACCCAGAAAATCTAAAATAATCTCCCAGGCCAGGAAAGGAGAGGACACAGATAAGGAGAAAAGAAATATCTGATTTTCTGGCAATATATCCACCAGGCTCAAATGAAATGGTCTTTAGAACTTTTTAGATTTCTATGGGCAAGGAAATCCTGGTCTTCAATTGTCCTAGCTCTATCATAAATGTGCTTACCACTACTCTTTCCCTAGATTTCTCAAATTCACCTTTCATCATTTTTATGCTCACTTGAAATTAATCTCCTGGGGATTTTGAGCATTATAAATTAATATTTACCACACTATGCAATGATATAAGTACCTACTATCACAAAGAAAATGAGGCATAGTTAATACATAATCAAAAAAAGGAGCATGAAACTGATCATTTATTTTCATGAATCCTCCAATTGTGCCCCACTCCTACCCCACGTTCCACCCCAATCCCCAAGTAAAATGTAGATGGGTAAAGGAAAAAAATAACTATGCCTGTGTGACTTTGGTATTGCAGATTCCAAGGAAAGTTTAGAACTACTTTTGAAAAAGTAAGAAACACAAAACTCTCCTAACAAATAGACGGTTTAATAATAAAATTGAACTAATTATGTTAATCCTCTGGGTACTTTTTTAAAGTTTCTTTTCATATAACTTGTATTAGTTATCATATCTGAACAAAGCCTCCTTCTATTTCATTGTTCTAACCTTCATGACATGTGGCTTCCATCTTGTGTTCAATGGATGGCCCACCCCCTCCTTCCCATTACTGGAACAGGCAAAGGGAGTAAGGGGAGGACATCCCTTCAAGGGAAAATCCAGGGAGCATACACTATTTCTGCTCGAAAAGCCAGAAACAAATCATATAACCACAACCAGCTGCAAGAGAAGCTAAAAAATATACTCTTTATTTTGGATGGCCTTGCAAGGGTTAAAATTCCATTACCATGGATAAGGAGAACACAAATTGGGGATCAATTAGCTCTCTCTTTCACGGCCCACCCTTTTGCCTAGCCAAATATCTTTGGTACTCTTCTCATATAGAGAGCACATTCAAGCCCTCTCCAAGTCTCATTCAGCATCTGACAACCTGCTAAAATAAGAGAAAAGTTATGTGCCCCCCCATACTAAATTTACAATGATGGAATAGGCAGAATAACTGTCATCAAGCCTATAATTTTAAACAAGGAAAAATAGGAAACACTGAACAGTTATCTGTTCAGTCTCTCCATAGAGATTATCAAGGGCTATTGGTAAGAAATGCAAAGATTACCTGCGTTAGATTAAGTTCCTTATATAGCCTGTCTGACTGCCCTGATTCTTCTCTCTGTGAGGAGACTATGGCTTTGCCCACTGGGAAGTTTAGTCTAGTGTCCTCTGTGGCCACTTCTGAAGTACGTTTGAGAGCTGCCCTGCTTTTACGGTCTGATTTCTTCTGGTACAGAATGATCTGATTTAGAGCTTGACTAATAACATCCTGGTGAGCTTAGCTTGTAGATTCTTTGAAAATACAAAGTCCTCAAAAACTTAATCGTTTTCAATGTTTTTGCTCCTACTCAATTTCATTTGAAAGTAATCATGACCACAGTTTTGGACATAATTTTAAAACATGAAATCACTGTTTTTTTAAATGTACTGGTTTCTGCATTCTATTAGTGCTATCCTACCCCACCTCCTCAACATAATGGATACTGTGCAGAGGCTGCTTGGAACATTCACCTTGGATAAGAAAGCAATGTCCTTAATTTGACATTTACCCCTTGGCTTGTTCTCAATATCTAGAAGACACTGTGAGGCCCCAGATCACCAGCATAAACATTACCCATCCATGAAGCTGACAGTCTTGAAGAGGTATTGAGGAAGGCATCATATAGAGGTGATACCTTGAAAGGTGAACAGAAATTAGATGAAGATATGAGGGAAAAGTGATTCGGTTAGAGGAAACAGGAGTAAAGGCCGCAAAGGTAAGAGAAATGTGGTGAATGAAAAGAAACACTGGCAAACAGACTGAGACTGGGAATAAAACTGAACATGTGGCAGAAGCCAGATGATGGAAAATTTATAGACTATGTCAAAAGGAGCTATTTTATGGTTTGAATAGGGTGGTGGTCCATTCTACTAACTGTGCAGAATGGATATAAGAAACAAAAATTTTGAGACTGAACCACCATTTAGAAGGTTATTATAGTAATCCAGACAAGAGATGATGAGAAAATGATAAAAGGGTCAAGAAATATTTAACAAATAAATTCTGTAGGACCTGGTGGTGGTTTGGATGTAATAGTGTGAGAGAAAGGGAGAAGGCAAAGCCCAGGGATCACATGAAGAGGAGCAAAAGGAGACTGATTCTGTTGAGAGGTATTGAAATGAAAGTCTTATGAATCCCAGGTGTAAATGTTCAAAAGAGGTAAATACAAGATACTTTTTCTGAGGAGACAACTATGCTGGAGAAATCTATTAAGGAGTTTCTAGCGAACAGGCAATAGTTAAAATTTTGAACCCAGATGAATATCTCTCAGATAGGGTACATACTGTAAGAAGGAAATCTGAGGAGCCTCAAAATTTTAGAGGAAGGCAGAAAAAAAAGAAGCCCCTCAAGAAACCAGGAAGGAAAGTCCGAGAAGTAAGATGAGAATCAAGGGAGTGGTATAAAGGAATTTCTCCCAGGGGTGGGGAAAGAGGCTGGATTGCAGTAGGTTGAAGAGTAAATGGGGAAAATGATGAAAGAGTAGGAAAATGCTGTTATGACATTTGCAGTGGAAAAAAAGAAGAAAGACAGGGCAATAACTAGAGGAGGAAACAGGGTCAAGATAGAACTTCTTTTAAGGATAGGAGACGTTTGTTTATAATATAGGCCAAAGGCAAAGGTGAGGAGAAGTGTGTTGAAGGTGTTGGAGAGGAGGGAAAACAGATGAAGTGAGGTCCCATTCCAAGAAGAGAGGAAATCATGAGCATGGTGGAGAGACTGACCTTGATCACGAGGGAGGGCTGGTCCTCTAAGACTGGAAGATGTGCATGCAAATCAATGTATCAGAATTGGGAAAAAGAAAGTTGAAGGATGTTATAATTAGTGAACTTAATTTTGCAGCTGAGTGTAAAGGAGTTGTGAGTGAGTGAGGTTTGGAATCTGCTGCTCTCTGCACATTCTCTGCACTTACACAAGACTTAGATCAAGCCCAAAGAAATGGGGATTAAATGTTCTGGGAGAAGGCAGGAATACAAAAGAGTGAGCAAGATAAAACCTTAGAAGTTGATCCCAGTGGACCCCACTGTGGGGGTTAGATCGTGGTCACTTATGTCTCTAGGAGGTGCTGCCTAGTTTTCCCTTGGCGTCTGCCATTACCACCTGCTCTTACAGAAAGGAGGTCTTTGAATTCCCATTCAATCCACAATCAGTCCACAATATTCAGCAGGGGCAACCTGGACATAGTTATTTTTGAAAATTGGACTTTAAAGATAAATAGGATTTGACCAAATTTGTGCTAATTTTAAAATAATACTTCTTTGATAGTTGATCAAACATCCTGCACATTTGAACCGTCATTCCTAATAACCATTCTGTGATGGTTGTGTTCCCATTTTCTCATACTTAATTTACCTGAGCTTGGTCAAATATAAGCCAGTAGTAGTACCATCTGAAAACCAAAAATATAAGGGGAAAGAGGGAGAATGAGAAAAAAAAGAGAGAGAGAAGAGACAGAAAGGAATGTTATGAAAATAAAAATTAACATATGAGCTGAACTTGCAGAATCAAAAGTATTTCACCTTGGAAAGAAAGCTTTCTGAGTAGCTCTCCACAATTGCTGGTGTGGGCAAGAGTTTCAGAGTTTATGCCAAGGCTTTTTGGAACCCATACCTAAATGTTCTCTTCTTCCCCATTCTTCTTTTAAAACCGCTTCATAATCTGAGTCTTTTGAGATCTGTAATGAGAGGGGGAACAAATCAAATTTTAGGAGACTCTGGCACATGAGCAGTTTGTGAAAATAAATGCTACAGAATTTCATTTCTTATTAGAAACACCTGCAGCTAATTCTGTGACCTGAAGATTTTGACTAAGGCTATAGTGCTGAGTTGCTCTCATATAGATACCTAAAGAAAGTGTAGCATCTTTGTTTTAAAGCACTAGTTGTACTTTCTTAAGTTTAGTGGTTGGTCTGATTATCCATAGCCCAGTTAACTGATGTTCATTCTTGATCTTATCCCTCTCCTCAAGAAAATTCCACAAGATACTATCAATCAATGCAGAGTTCCGAAAATTTGTTAAGTATGTCACTGTTCTCTTTTATCAGTGTCTTTATTTTAACCTTTTCTTACTCTGATCAACAATATAACATCAGTTCAAACTTCAGATCAACACAAATCCAATTTCGTCATTCTTACATTTTATCTTTGTTCTCTTTGCCGAGGGATAACTTCTGCCCTATACAAGACAGGGTAGGTACATCACCACGTATACAAGTACTCCCTCCACACCTACACACTCCCCTACACACACACACACACACACACACACTCATGCACACACAAACGCAAACACCAGACTCCTACAGAAGGAAGAGAAAGCCTGAAACAAACAAACTTCTGTGACAAATGTCCCAAACCGGACCAAAAATAGCCCTTCTGCACAAAAACCATCAATTCAATGCAAAAAAACTTACCATCTGGTTACTGTCAGGTCTGCAAGTGCATAAAAGAAGACTCTGTTTTTATACTTGGATTTATTTTTCTTTCACCAAACATGTTGGGTTTATTCCACTGTGTGTATTGTGTCTAGAAAAGACATATTTGGTCCTCCTTGTTCAGATAGTATTAGATCTCTATCGAAGCACTAACATTAGTTTGTACTTGTCACTCCCAAATGTAATTAGCTACCTTCACTCTTTTTTATGATTGAGTCTCAGATTCTGATGAAGTCCTGTTCTGAAATAGCCTTTCTTACTGTTTCACGCAAACTAAGGCCATAATAATTTTACCTCACTTTACCACAGCTTCCCACACAGAACTCCAGTACCAGAAAAACGGCAATAACAACTCCAGAAAGGAGTGAGGCCCTGAGCAGTGCCCAAGAATCATCCTCAGTGGCCTTGTTTGAAGATGTTCATGATGTAAATCCTGGTCTACACTGCCAGGTTTCCCAACTCCTGGAGTGTGAAGCTCTGACTGAGAGCTTCACTCACACACAAGCCCAGCACAGCTGCTTTTATTTCCCTAATAATGAAAAGAGCAGAAACACATCTGTTTTCATGCTTCGCTGTTGACAGCTCACCAAAAAAATGTGCATTCAACAGTTTTTAACCAAATAGACAGAGACATGTTGGGTCCAAAACACAGAGAGGTTATACGATGTTTTGGTTTTAAATTTGTGCAAGAAATTCAATTTTTACATTTTATGTCACGCCTCTAACAAATCTCTCTTCATATTCTGACAATATTCTTAGTGAGGTTCCAGACTGTTTCCTGCAGTGTCACTGCTGTGTGTTGAAACTCGTTTCTACTTTTCATAAAGTATATTTTGAGGTAGTTATTTGACAGAAATGAATTATGCAAAGCAGTTCAGTCTTCAAAGCAGGGAATGGTAAAAGGTACAAACACACTATAATGCTCATATGATGTAACAGAGACATGTGAGCAAAGAGTTAATTCTTTATTGTTATTTGATCGTTCTTTAGATTCTCTCCCCCTAAAAAACCCAGCCTGAAAGGAAAATGTTATTTCTCTTTGATAAAATTTGTGTATAAAAAATGTTCAGTTTAACAGATTCATATTTTTCATCGTCTTGGGATGACAAAACGTGCAGTGTGATTTTACCACTCATGAAGCAGAGAGGGGGCGAGGGGAAATAAGATGCACAGCATGTGAAATTGTATATCCCTCAGAGGAAAAACATTTTCAGACATGTCTTTTGAGGATGCCCCGTGTAGATGAGTAGCCACAGTCTATGATCAACGTGAATTTCCAAACCCACGTGTACTGACTTGAACACGTTGAGATCAACTTCAGTTATGAAGCCTATATTCTTTGGACAGGCATTTATCAGCTAATGAACCAACAATAAGTAGTCACTGTCCTTTTATAATTGCTTGTTTTTTTTTTTAAAAAAAAAAAACTATACTAAATCATTGTGAAACTATTTGCCATGTATTCACACAATGTACTGTACTCTGTACAGAATGCACAGATGATACCCTGTTCTCCAGGTGTTTAAAATCTAAATTAAAAAAAAAGAAATGCAGTCAATCCACAGGCTTAAAATGGAAAGAGTATAGAAAGAAAGAAGTAATATAAGGGCCAACTTCCCCAGTTGTAAAGTAGGTGTGAGTGAGAGACCAGCAGTTAGATTTTTTCTTGTTCTTGATCTTAGAAAAATAGGCATTTTCCAGGAAACGGAAAAACTAGAAACGGGAGAAGAAAGTGGTAAGCAATAGTACCTTTTCAGTTTTTTTATTTCCCAGCTTGCTTCTTTCTTGCCTATTTACCTTCAAGTATTCTTTACTGTGCAGAACACTGTTCTCTGCAGCTTCTTTCTGTAGTTTTGCTCAGACCAAGACTCCAAAATTGCATTCTGCTAAACATTGTTCTCTGTGATGATTCATCATTTACAGAGAAGAAGGGGTCTGTTAGACAGGATTCTGTGCTAAGAAACAAGGGACCTGAATTCTAACGCTAACTCTTCCGTCAGTTGGGAATTCATTTTGGCCAAGTCCACTAAACTGCTCCATGACTCAATTTAACTCATTGATAAAATGAGCATAATAATATTTGCATTGTCTTACAAAAATGTTGCAAGTAAAGAGCATTTGCACATTACATGTGTTCTATATTATTATTCTTAGTAAACCTGCCAAAAATTAATTCTAAATTTAAAACTAAAAGCCACAAATGAATTTTTCATTTACTCGGTCATATGGAATTTTGAAGCACGATGAAAAGATCTCAAAGTGGCCCTAGGAAATAAGTGGTAAAACAAACCAGCTTTGCCAAGTACTGGGAGTTATAACAACTTCACCCTGCCTCCAGGCATACTGGTCTTCTTCCAGTTCTCATGCATAGCTTTTTATCTAATCAATGAATTTGCTGATTTAAATACAGGTCTAGGAAAAACAGTTGTGAGTAGCTATTTTATGGTTCTTGCTTCCCTCTCCAACCATATCTCACAGTATTTCCCCTCCCTCACTGTGCTCCAGCCATAACGGGCTCCTGTTGATATCAAGCCTTTGTCGTGGTGTCAGTAGTCCAAAGCACTACTGACACCCTCACCCCGCATCTTCATCTGGCCAACTCATTCTCATGCCTCAGATCTCTGCTCACACATTACCTTCACGAGGAGCCTTTCACAACCATACTCTCTCCATATAAAGATGCTCACCCGTTATTCCCTATTACATCATTCTCACAGCACTTAACACTTTTATCTCATTCGTCTAGTATATGATCAAATGAAAAAGGAATTATCCTTTATTCCTCTCTTTCCCTCATGCCTGTGCCTAATCTATCAGCTAGTCACTTCCATCTCCAAAATGCACTCAGTAAATGTTCATTAGTTTCCATCTCGGCTGTCATTACGCTGTCTAGTTATCAACATCACTGCTTTAGACTACCACAACACCCTCTAATTGGAGGACCTGTTTCCACATCTATCCCCACATATACAATTTTTTTATAATAGTCATAATAATGTTTTTTAAAAAATTGAAGTCATATTCTTCATGTGCCTATTTAAAAGCCTCCAGTGTTTTCCCCATCACTTAGAAGAAGATCAAAACTCCTTACCATGGCCTGCAAGACCGGCCCACTGCTCTAACTTCACCATCTACCTTCCCTCCTCACGCTGCACAGCCATACTTCTGTTGGCTTTCTTCCTGTTTCATCAGAGCATTCACTTGTTGCCTGTGCTTGAGCATGTGTCTCTCTGACCTTGACATGACTGGTTTGCTCTCACCATTCAAGTTTTATCTCAAATACCACCTGCTAGACATGCCCTTCTTGACCGTCCTCCACTCTGTCACTTTCCATCACATTACTGTGTGTTATTTTCTCCATAGCACCTGTCACTATCTGAAATAATACTATTTGTTGACTTATAAATGTTCCATCTCTCCCACTGATATGTTAGATAATTGACAGCAGGGACATTCTTTGTCTTACTGTGATTTCCTTAGTCTTAAAATAGGATTTAACAAAATAGTAGATGCTTAATTCAAATATTAGTTAAATTAATAAATGGTTTATTGCCTGTCTTACTCACAAAAATGTAACTTCCACGAGGGAAGGAACTTGCCTATCACATATGTTGCTGTAATCTTATTACCCAGCCCAGTGCTTGATAAGTACTCATTAGTTATGTTTTAGATATTTTTTGAATGAGAGAGAAATAAATGACTGAATCTGAAGAAAATAATAAATGTAAGCATTTCTAGGCTCTAATTCAAAATTTATTTGTAATGGATAGTGTGGTAGCAGAAGTTAGAAATGCTAATATATTTTGGCAGCCTGTACGAAGGGCAGGTAGACAAGAATTTCCTTCAAAAGATGTGATTGGGCCAGTAAGTGTAGATTCTCATTTCAGACCAAAGTACTCTCTTAGCTGTTAGAATCTTAGCTGCTAGGATCATTGCCTACTGATGGCTCACAGGTAAGTCCCTCCCCAGGGTTTGCCCCCCCACACCTGAGAGCTGCCTCACCCAGAGTGATGGTGCTCACATCCAGTGACTGTTAGATACTGGGGTATAAAGGCACAAACACCTTTGCCTCATCTAGAGATTGTCTGAGAGCCTCTGTATAAACTGCATCACATATTAAGTACCCCTCTTCCCAGTCTTGCTTCCCTCTTTCCTCTGGAGGTATTGTTCCTGTACTTAAATTTCTATCAGAGCCTATTCCCTAGGACATCCATCTAAGAGAGTTGGCTTTAGGAATAAGTTCTAAAATGGGATTTTGGAGTTGAATCAACCTTTATCCAGCAGCCATGAGGCTCTATCACTGATAATAGGTGGAGTTCAGAGAGACTCTGGCATGCTGCCTCCATGCAATTGGGATGGGATATAAGTGCAAGGAAATACGCTGATAATGGAAATATCTCAGGTGTTCGAGAGGTTCAGGAGAAGTCATAAGTATAAGGAATATGGAATCAGATAGTTGTTGCCAGAAGCTACTGAGACCTTAAAGAAAGTAATTAAAATGTCATGAGCAATTAATTACCAATTTAAGTGAAATGTGAAAGCCAGAGATCTTGACGGCATATACAGAGACTCACTTCTGTAACCAAAACACAAAAAGCTGAGGATCAGACCCAGGCCTTACACAAGGGTGTTGTAGAGAAGGAGGAGTTTTCAACCCTCTTCTGCAGGGACCTGACTGGGAAGGAGTAGGACCCTGAAACTTACAATGGGGACGTCAGGGTCAATGTACTTGAAGAAATCCACTATTCCCTGTTAAAGGTAAGCACTTAAAAGTGATGTTGAGGACTCTGCCTTACAACACAGCAAGAAAGATCTGTTCCAAGATGCAGGAAGCTTATTTACAAAGCAAAACAGATCTAAGCACTGCAGGAGGGTACTGCAGTGGATGCCTTGGTGCGCTACCTATGCCCCATTAAGGGTCAATGCTCTCATCCCCACAGTTGCTGATGGTGTAGTCTGCTGCTGCTCTCAGCAGAGTCCTCTCAGGGATTGCTCTCTGCTGAAAGGAGTTGCATCTGTGAGATTATACCTCTTTCCAAGGAAAGCCTGCATCCAGTGACTAGTTGATATAGGGGTGCAAAGACCTAGCCCTCCTGCCTCAATTTGGAACATCTGTGAAGTGCAGTCCCACTTCCAGAGCTCTTTGAGGGTTGGCTGAGGCCTCTGCTGCAATTGCACTGCAGTTCTTCAGCTTCTCTTTGTGCCCAGTCCTACATCTCTTACTTTTCAAAGTGCTGTTAAGAAGAGAACTCACCAATGGACCATCTCAGACTAACTTTCATTAAGAATCTGTTTTTAAGAGAACCTCGCCTGTGCAGTTATTAAACTAAGGTTAATTTATGACATATGGTTTGACTTTGAGTTATTAATGGTTTTGACTACAATTCCAATGTGTGTTTGTTTGTTTTTTCACTACACCACCAAACAATTCTCTGACACCAGTTTGTGTCCTAGAATTCAACTCAATTCTGACACTATATGTGTGGAACACTACCTGTGGAATCTGATGGAGACTGTCAGATTCCACAGGTTAAGGACTCAATCCCACAAGACCACCACTCCCCTCCTTCAAAGGGCAATCAAAACCAGATTATCACCTGTGCTTCTGACTGACCTGCTGTAGATCTGAGGTTCAAACAACCCCTCCTTCAGTTAGATTAATTTGCTAGAGTGACTCACAGAACTCAGAGAAACATTGTACTTAACTAGATCACCGGTTTATTATAAAAGAATATAACATAGGGACTGCCAGATGGAAGAGATGCATAGGGCAAGGTATGGGAAAATAGAAGAAGAAAATGGAGCTTCCATGTTCTCTTTGGGCACTCTACTCTCCCTACATCTACATGTGTTCACCAATCCAGAAGCTCTGTGAGCCCCACCCTTTTGGAGGCCTCATTACATAGGCATGATTGATTACCCATTGGCCTTTGGCTCTCAATTCAACCTCCAGCCCTTATCTGCTCCCTGGAGATCAGGGGGATGGGACTAAAAGTTCCAGTCCTCCAATCACATGGTTGTTTCCCCTACCAACTAGACCCTATCCTTATGTGTGGTCCAAGTCATGTCATTTACATAACAAAATATGCCTTTGTTTCTCTCATCACTTAAGAAATTCCAAGAGTTTTAGTAGCTCTGAAACATAAATGGGGTCAACCAAATATATATTTCTTATTATAAATCGCATTACAGCTATTGTGATTGTCATTACTTTTTATATGAGAATACCATAATTAAAGCACTGATGTACAGGAATAAGCAAAACATGGTACCTACCATTTTGAGAAGGTCACCCTTTTTCACTTTAGGGAAGAAATAGCATGGTACAATATAGCTAGATAATACAGCTAGATAAGTGGAAGATGCATACAACAATAGACCATCAAATAGGTAATGTAGGCACTAAATTTATATCGTGTACACCATATCACTCAGTGTTTCACAGAAAGTGTGTTCTCATATGGATGAGAATCTGAATATAAGCAAAAATGTCTCCAAGAAGACACACAAAATTTCATAAAATCCGAGCATTCAAATCATAAACTATATTTGGAGAAAAAACTTTAAGGATCTACTCAAAGCTTTTTCTTATTTGAACCCTAATTGTAACAGCCTTGATTTTCTGGTTTGGGTCCAGCTATGCATTAAAAATTATAAGTTAGGTGTATGTGTGTCATTACGGCTTGTTAGAGTAATAGGAGAATGGATGAGAAAAGATTATTTTGGGAAGAGACAGAGGTATAGAAGTTGGGGGCAGACCAGTAGTAAGCAAGAGGGTCTCTGAATAGGAAAATATGGGTTCAAAGTGTGGCTCTTCTATTTCTTTTTTGTGGAAATTATTTCACTAGGTCTCCTTATTTTTAAAAAATCTGGATAAATGTGGTTGGCAGAATAATTGTAAGCAGATAGGTTAGGGGTTCCCTAGAGAAAGAGAATGAGGAATGGCTTTCTTGACTTAAGAGAAGTTATTCTGGCCAAAGTCATTTTGTGATCTAAGCCTGGCCACAATGCTTGCCTTTGAACAGGTCTCAATAATAATGATCTTATGGGGAACAAAAGAACAAATTGTTATCAGGCAAGAGAAGGAAAAATAACAAAGACAATAAGTCAGTTGTAAAGACTCCCAGTTCTGTTTCAGTGGTAAAGATAAACCTGAATCATTTTCTTGAGCTGTTTTGCAGAATCAAACCCACCTTGGGCAATCAACCACTAGATCAACTGGAACCTAAGTGTTGATGATGTTGACCTTTTCTGACCCTCAGTGACTTCAATCAACTAAAGCTTAGACTTTGTTGACCTGTGCCCCAATTCTATGCTGAATTCCCCTCTGCTCAAGCCCCTTCATGAATATGCATGTGCCCTTAGCTTAAAACTTCCCCAGTTTTGCTCTTTGGGGAGACACTGCTTTGGGAAAGATCCTCAGTGTCTTCCTTATTCAAAGAAGTAATAAGCTCTTCCTTTTCCCAATCTTTGGCAAGAGGCGAACCCAGTTTTCAGGTAACATTTTCACTAGTGATTCCAAAACTGTTGGAGGGCAGGTTCTGGGCTTCTGTGAATTTTTCACAAATCTATGGATAAATGAGTAGATGAGGACTGCGTAATTATTTTTTCTTTAATCTAGGTTTATTCCATTTAAAAAACTGATATTATTCTGGGATTGTATTGTTCCCATTTCTATTCAAAGCCTTCTTGAATAATGTGATGAAGATGGTAGATGGTAGAAGTTTGTATTTTAAAATGCTCTTATCTAGCAAAAAGAAGAAAAAAGTCAGCAGTCCAATGTCATTGTACTTAACTAGATCACTGGTTTTAACAAAACTTCTTTTGTTACTGAACACAAGTTTGTGTGCCCTATGGACAGTGAGGCCAAATAAACTGAACCGTAGGAGTCTGAAGGAGAGAAAAGTTTATTGCAGGGCCAAGCAAGGAGAATGGGTGGCTTGTGCTCAAAAGCTCCAAACTCCCTGATGGCTTTTAGGGAGAAGTTTTTATAAGCAAAATTTGGGGTGAGGGCTGCAGGGTGCATGACTTTCTTCTGACTGATTGGTGGTGAGGTAACAGGGCAGTGCTCCAAGAATCTTGTGCTCAGCCAGAAGTTACCATCCTCAACCTGGGTGGGGGCCTTAGTTCTGCAGAAGAACTCAACAGTATTGTTGTGTATATTCCTTGAGGAGGAACCAGGACCCTGCCTCAAGCCTGCACTCTTGTTTCTTGATTACTCCTCCCTTCTTTCTGCATTCTCTCCCTTCCTGGATTAGCAACTGTTTGAATCTACTTTTTGAAACTCAGGGAGGGTCATGGAAGCTGAGTGAAGCCTACTTTCTACAAACAAGAAACAAAGGACACAAAAAGGATTTGTACCAGGGAGCCCCACGGGGTCCTGCTCAGTTTCACTTTGTTTTTAATTTTAGTGACCCATGAATCACACAAGTCTGGGAGCTGTTATTATAGTCCTATTTTGTTGGGTGGCAACTTCCTTGGGAGCTTCCCAGGTGTCATCTGAAACTGACCCTGTATGTGGAGAGCAGGGAGAGACCAAAGAAAGAGGTAGACCACTCTAGGTTGGTAGGTGGCAAGTTTAATAAGCAAGGGAGCTTAATTTACAAAGCTCATATTGAGCAGCCCAAGATAAATAGATCTAGCCCCCACTCACCAAATTTTAAAAGTTTAAACAGAGGCTTTAACTGGGTTAAGTCACATACACAATCCAGATGTTCTCACTGCCACATTACTATATCCTTGTGTAGCTTCTAGTACAAAGAAGCCAAGCAAGGACAGTGGAGGGAGGGAGCAGCTTCCAAATAACTGGCCCAGCTCACAGGTCAAACTGGCAGTCACATCTTCTTAATGACCTTCCCTAACACACTTCTCTATTTTGCAGGGGAAGACATTGAGGCCCCAGGAGGTGAAATATCTTCCTTATGATCTTCCAATTAGTCAGTGGCAGCACCAAACCTAAAACCCAGGCATTTTCATTCTTTTATCAATGGTCGTTAACGTAAATTTTTGAAGAATAAAAAGTCTCATTTCCATCCAGAATTTTTGCTTTGCTTTTTCTTCCATCCAGAGTTTTTGAATATTTTTTAAAAAAATAGAGTATTAAAGAAGTTCCAATGTTTTTTAGCTTATCAAAACTATCATGCATATCTAAATTTATTCACATTTGAGCAGAGAATCTAATACAAAAATATTGCCTTTCCACTTGTGTTTACTTTAGAATTGATTCACCCTTTCAGAAATACCTAACCCATCATGCAATTCTGTTCTAATATATGATAGAAGCAAGTGACAACATATCAGCCCAGCAGGTGACAAGCGTTCACATCCCAGGAGAGTAAGTACTTAGAATTCTCAGTTGAATTTAAGTGGCTTTGGAAATGTTTGCAGAAGTTAGAAACTCTTTCTAGTATCTTTTGGCAGCCTATTGGAAGAGCAGGTAGCCAAGAATTTTACTTTGAAAGATATAATTGGGTCAGTAACTATGGGTGATTTTTGTTGTTAACGTTGTTTACAGTAAAGATAGGCAACATTTGTTTGGAGGTAGTGAAAAACACCTCTGCCCTGAGATAAACAGTTTGCATATCTGGAGAGACGACAAAAGGCAGCCTCCCCAGGGAACTGACACTGGCTTTTCTAGGTCTTGAGAAGTGACAGAGTTGTTTCCTTAGCTGCTAGGAAGCATATACTAGGTAGATTCTTGAATAAAACACAAGGATGTAATTTGAATCCCTAGGCATGCTACACTTAGATTGGTTTACTCCTGTTGTCTGAAAATGAAAGTTTTTATAATTGTGTTCATAATGTCTTTGAACTCTGAGCATCTGTCTGAAACAGCTCTTTCTGATTAAAATTAAACCAAAATTTTTCACCAGTGGAGAATCTGCAGCAGATAAAAAGGAAAAATTGTGGGTATAATGGGGACAGTGCAAAAGCTTCAGCTTTGTTCTTCTCCCTCCAGATTATGTGCCAGAAGCCCTTGCTCATTTTATTTGGAGAAATAGAAGGAGTTTAATGTTAAAAGTGGGAAATTTGGGCTTCCCTGGTGGCGCAGTGGTTGAGAGTCCGCCTGCCGATGCAGGGGACACGGGTTCGTGCCCCAGTCCGGGAAGATCCCACATGCCGCGGAGCGGCTGGGCCCGTGAGCCATGGCCGCTGAGCCTGCGCGTCCGGAGCCTGTGCTCCGCAATGGGAGAGGCCACAACAAAAAAAAAGTGGGAAATCTTTGAAGATACAGGACCTCTTTACAGCCACAGTGCTAAGACTTCAACCAGTTCCCTAATAGAAAAAAGTATTTCAGTCTTCCACAACAACAAAAATCAATATGTAGTTGACTTTAAATGTTCTTAGAAGCATTTTTAAAATTATAATAACTGTGTTTGGGGAATTTATAATTCCTACTATTAATGGGAACTGTATGGTTAATTCTAAATTCGTACTTTCTAGGCTAGGTGATAGTACCCAGTTACTCAATCAATACACTAATCTAGGTATTCCTATGAAGGTATTTTGTAGATATGGTTAACATTTACAGTCAACTGCCTTTAAGTAAAGGAGATTATTCTCCTTAATATGGGTGGGCCCATCCAATCAGCTGAAAGGCTTTAAAAGCAAATACTGAGGTTTCTGTGAAGAAGAAATTCTACCTAAAGACTTCAGAATCAATTCCTGATGTTTCCAGCCTGCAGGCCTGTCTTACAAATTTTGAACTTGCTAGCCTCCACAATAGCAAAAGCCAATTCCTTGAAATAAATCTCTTTATATATATATATATATATATATGTTGTCTACTTGTTCTGTTTCTTTGGAGAACACTGACTGCTACATCTTCTGAATAATAAAAACTTTTTATATGGATGAAAACAGCCCTAATATTTGCAAAATGGTTATCACTGTTCACCATAAACCAGCAATTACTATAAATTAAAACCCTCTCACCTATTTTCCCATCAGCATGATTTTTATTTCTACACCTCAATTCCTCATTGGTTTCCCCACCTTCAGATATATTATTGCTTGATTAGTTATAATGGGAAGTCAAATATAAAAAATGGAGGCAATTCTCTTAAATTTTCTTTCAAAAAAAGTGATTATGCCTACTTTAAATAAGTGGAAAGAGGAGTCATGTATTAAACTCTTAAAACTATTACTTATCAATATTAAAGATATTTTAAAAACCTTCCTCTGCTCCATCCTCAGCTAGTTATTTGATAAAGGAAGGAGAGGAGAGAAGGGAAAAAGGGAGAGAGAGATTGAAAATAATTTGACGCTGTTTACTAGAACTGCAACAGACTATTACCTAATTTGGGAACTTGAGACAAAGAAAAAAGTGGACATTTTACTAGCTACCAGGGAATTATTCTACCATCAAGAACTTATAGGAAAAAAGATTAGATTATGGTACCTGCTCATCTAGTTCATATTACTGGAGATAAGATGAGTAAACTATGATCCCTATCATCAATTTTTTTTTTTTGGCCGCATAACGTGGCTTGCAGGATGTTAGTTCCCCTGCCGGGGATTGAAGCCGCACCCTCGGCAGTGTAAACACAAGAGTCCTAACCACTGGACCACCAGGGAATTCCCTATCATCAATTTATTTACAGAGAAAAATGCTAGACACCAACTCACAGTGGCAAGGTCACCATTTCTCTATGACATTCATCTTTAACCTTGTATATGAATTCTGCTACTTCTATGTCTAAAGGATTGTGCAAAAAAAAAAAGAGGAAATAAATAGCAAATTTTATGACCTTAAGTAGCTTATTTTTTTTTCTGTTTTAGTTTATCCAAAATTTTAATTCATTTAAAACACTAGTTCAGAGTCTGTTTCCTTCTTGAAATTCAGCTACTGTCAAGTAGAATTGCTAGTTTTTGTTTCTATTGTTTTTTGCCTTCAGAAAATAATGAGGTTTATTTCTGATAGCTTTTACAATTTTCTTGTGAAGATTATTTTTAATGTATGGTATTTTCAAGGGATAATAATATATGAATATCTTTGTGTCATACATTGCATGTAGAAGCCATTACTTCATAATCTAGAAAGTAAGCTAAAAAAGAATGCAAAGAGAAAGAAAATTTTTAAAATTTTACATGTTTTTATGTTACTAATTAGCATCCTTTCATTTCAGCTTGAAGAATTCCTTTCAGGCTTTCTCATGAAGCAGGTCTAGTGGTGATGAACTCCTTCAGCTTTTGTTTGTTAGGGAAAGTCTTTATCTCACGTTCATTGCTGAAGAATAACTTTGCTGGGGAAAGTATTCTTGGTTGGCAGTTGCCCTATGGGGGTTCCCTTGTATGAGAGAAATTTTTTCTCTTGCTGCTTTTAGAATCCTTTTAAGTAGCTTAAATGTTAGAACACAAATGATCATTATATTAGAGTTATTATTATGCATGGCACAATACTGCCAAACTTAGTAGCTTAAAATAATATAAATGTATTATCTTACAGTTGCTGCAGGAAAATGGGAGCAGCTTAAGTGGGTGGTTCCAGCTCAAGATCTCTCATGAGTTGTAGGCAAGTTGTCATCCTGGGCTACAGTCAACTGAAAGTTTGACTGGGGCTAGAAGATCCTCTTCCAAGATGGCTTTCTCTCACATGGATGTTGGCAGAAAGCCTTAGTTCCTCACTGCAGGAACCTCTCCATAGGGCTTCTTGAGTGTCCTCACAACATCAGCTGGTTTCTCCCACAGAGCATGATTCAAGAGAGCAAGAGGAAAGTTTCTTTCTTTTTTTTTTGGCCGTGTCACATGGCATGAGGGATCTTGGCTCCCAGACCAGTGATCAAACCCATGCCCCCTGCAGTGGAAGCATGGAGTTTTAACCACTGGACCAACAGGGAAGTACCAAGGGGAAAGTTTAAATATCTTTTGTGACCTAGCTTCAGAAGTCACTGTCTGTCACTTCCACAATATACAATTAGTTATCTGATTTAGCCCTATTCACTGCGGAAGGGTACAACTAAGATTATGAATAACAGGATGGGAGAATACTTGGGTCCATCTTTGATGCTGGCTACCACAGTCATTAAATAACAGGAACAAAAAGCACATTTTAAATCAACAAATACATATTCATAGAGTTAAAATGAACATATTAGTTCTGAAATGATAACAGCATAATCAGAATCAGACAGAATACATCATGTAGGGTTATCTGAAAGAGGTAAAGACTTTTCAGGTGGAGTTTGAAAGACTGATTTTTGATGGACAGAGAACATTTAAAGTGAGTGCATATTCCAGTTAAATGTACATGGCTATTTTAGTAGCCATTTACCCTCTTACTAAAGGGTAAGTATTACTCCCTAAGAGAGCCTGATCACCTAGCATTAAATCAAAGTTTACAGCACCATTGTAAGAGTGGGTAAAACACATCTCAAAGTAATCTTCTATTAGGAATCTGAGGCATTGCTACCACAAATATCCAAATGTTTCTTTAAAATAGATGTTTTCTTTACATAGATGTAAAGAATAAAAAGCCACTGTAATGAGTAACAAATTTAAGGAGATGTGCTTAGTTAAATGCACGTTTTCCTTTTGTACATGTAAAAGGGTATGCTAACTATTAATATCAAACATACATGCAAAATACATTTTTTAAAAGTTTCTCATTATATCATGTAAACTAAAATTAGTGAGTAGGCTTGAGTTAAAAATCAAGTTATCAGTAAACTGTCAATCTTATCAATCTAAATTGTCTAATTTGCCGGATGCTGGTTAAATCATCTGAGCAACCTCTGCATTATAATTTGGCATCTCTTTTATTTGCTGTTCAGTAAACATAAATATTCTGTCTGCTTGGTAGTTTTAGTTTTCATTACAAGTTAGTCACTTAACTTTACAAATCAGTTTCCAGTAAGTTTGTTGTGAGTCAGTTTACAAGACTTGATTCATCACCTCAAAGTATACTGGCAAAAAATTCTTAGGATCTGGAAAACTGAAGAACCAATCTTTGGAATGCAATCTCCACTTTAAATCTTCTTCTTTGGCTAAAGCTCTACCTGATTGACCAGTGACCCTCTCAAGACAAAGTGATAACAGATTGGGACAAAATTTTCCCAATTAGCTTTTACTTATACTTTGAATAAATCAAAACTATGTCTAGTAAGAATGAAAATTTCAGAAGGAAGAAAACAGAAACTTCTATTAGAGAAGTGAGAGAATATAAAATCCTTTACTCTTCCACAGAAGAGACTTGATGTTATATTTTCTTTTAAAGATAATTAACATATCTGAATGTTTCTATTTTGCATGGCATATCAGAGAGAATAAGATGAAGAATTATCAGACGTGAGTTCAAGTCCTTGCTCTGACTCTATTTATCATGTGGTATTAGAACATCACCTCAATTTTTACACTTCAGTTTCTTCAACTCTAGGAACTGGTGCTTTGGTTAGATTATGTCTAAAATTCATTTTGGTGGAAAACTCCTTTTATTTTTCTACCAGCTACCAATTGCAAATCCTTCAGGAAAATAGGATAGTGTACATAGTTCGGGTAGAAGAAAAATGGTCAAAACAACAATAAGGGATTATTTCCAAAAGAAAAAAATCCAAACTTCTGCTATTGCAGATTTAATTAGTGTGCTTAAAAACATTCCATAATTATTATTAACTCCCCTAATTTATTCCATCCACATGGGGATTACAGAGAAGAACAGAACAAAATTGAGGTCAGAATTCCAGTAGCTGAGATATTATAGGTCAAGAGTCTGAAATGTTGCTAGACTGTGAGAGACACATAGAGGGACATCAACCAGTTAGCCTTAACTTTTAAAGTACACCTTGCTCATTTCTATTAACAGATGCAAAACTCCAAAGTGAGTCCCAGACGTTCATACAGAAAAAAAAAAAAAAGACTCCTACAAAATTAGGGTCACCCTAACCCTTTTAAAAAAGGCACTATGTGCTTCTTCCTTATCTGAAAAATCTTAGCTATGCTTTTAAGTTCACCCTCATAGGTTTTATGAGAAAATACCTCCCTTCATCCCAGTGCCTACTGCATGAGCCTATGTATGTGATAAGCATCAAGAATTTTGAAGTGCCCTGATGTCTTTGTAAACAAACTTGTCTGGCCTCAGACACAGATAACACTGTGTTTTTCACTTGGGAACAATCAGTAAAGGACTGTTAGAAATTGGGAAATTTGCAGAGAAATCTACAGGAAAAATTCCCTCAGTTTTAAAATATTCCTCTTTTAGGAAAAACCATCATTCTGTTGTGTAATTCTTTTGATTTTTGTAATTACATTTTTCTTTCACAAATATTTCTACCCTCTTGGAATAGAGCTTAAACTGCTGTGTTTTATGGAAAACACATGATGCCTGATTTTTCCTTGAATCAGAGTATTTCTCAAGTTATCCCAAATATATTTTATTTCCTTAAAAGGCAGTTTGGGGGACAGATGGGAAGTATAAAGCCCTTTATAATCATTAAAAGTATTGACTTCCTATACACATTTTTCCTGTCAGGTTCCTATCTGCATTTTCATCAAAGAACTGAGCTATTTTCCAAATATGTTGTTTTGCATAGTATGGTAACAGAAGTAGGTATAATAATGTGTAGAGTAAAAACCAAAATGAGAAATTTTCTACAAGAGGTAATATAATGACATAATGCAAAATTACTTTTTTAATGGCAGCCAGTGGGGGGGAAAATAGGAAAAGAAAATATATTGTAAACTTTAGTGGAAAGAGCATTGGGCTCAGATTTGAGCTGCCATAGTTTTCACTGCTGGCTTGCCTTGGAAAGACCTTTGCTCCCTTAGCTATACAAAGAACAAAGGGACTCTGATTTCCCTTCAGGCTTAAAAAGCTAAGGCTATATTTTTAATTTATCCTGTATGTTATGGGCTGAATGATATAACCCTGCCAATTCAAATGTTGAAGCACTAAACCCCAGTGCCTCAGAATGTAACTATATTCAGAGCCTTTAAAGAGGTGATTAAATTAAAATGAGACCATTAGGATGGGTCCTAATTCAATCTGACTGGTGTCCTTATAGGAAGAGGAAATTTGAACACACAGAGAGCCACCAGGGTTGCATGTGCACAGAGGAAATAGTATAATAAAAATAAAGTAAGCCAGCTTCTATTTCTTCCTCTTTACATCACTGTGATCACTGTTTATTTTAAATATATGTCTAGATGCAAAAATATGTAGTCACATAGGGGTTTGAAACTGGAACTAAGCAGAAGCAAGCTCAAATGATTCCTTGCTGTTAAGAATTTACTCTAGAAATTAAGTCATGTGCTTGAGTCTGCATGTGTCAGCACCCCTATATAACTGGAAGTTCTCTGAATTAAGTGACATTGAACCAATGTTTACTAAAAGATGAGTAATAAAAATATGCTAATTTTAAGCTTACATATATTATTAAAACTCATCAGTAAGCACAACAATTATTTAGAATTTAGATCACAAACTATAGCCTGAGCCAATCTTGCCTGCTGCCTATAAATAAAGTTTTATTGGAACACAGCCCCTTCCAGTCATTTGGGTTTTGTCTATGTCTTCTTTCTCTCTACAGTGTCAAGGTTGAGTAATTGTGACAGATACCTTTTGTCCCCCAAAGCCCCAAATGGTTACTATCTGGCCCTTTACAGAAAAAGCTTGCTGACTCTCAACTTAGACCAATAAAAGATTTTTTCTGGGAAGAGTATTTTAACAGATACTGTTTTAGAATTGCTGGTGTTTGGTGATAATAAAGAGCGAAACATCCTAGACATTGTGCACACTTATTGCCTGCACCCAGGTAGACCATTCTCACTGCCCTGACCTTGGTGCCACTGGTGTACAATAAGCTTTTGACTGAGCAGGGACCTAGGCTCAGACTCCATAGATATTTGGGTTTGTGCAACTCCTCACACTACATATTGATTGGGCCTTAGATTCTACCTGGCTGATCCCACAGAGCTATTTGAATACATAAATAGAGGTGAGGTAGAAGAACCCTCTAGGAGAAAAGGGTTTGGATGGTACCATACCTTCTCTTTGAGGCTTAAATGATTAAAACAAATGGTAGCCTATTTCTATTTTATCTACCATTGCTTGAACTGTGCCTTGGATATAGAGAACATGTGTACATACATACTGTGAAATAAGGGAAGCTCCAACCAAGGAGAGATGTCAGGAAAGGATGATGGAGATGAAAACGTGGAATGGATAATGTTGGTTCTGGCCAACTTAGGGTTGGGTAGTAACTCCCCAACCAACTCAGCCTGCCTGAAATCTTGAGTGTACTAGGGGGAAAATGGGCTGTGTGGATGAATTTGAGGACTCAAATTCACCACTAGATTTGTAAATCTTGGGGCCCAACTTGTGTGTGTGTGTGTGTGTGTGTGTGTGTGTGCACTCCTGACTGAAGGAAGTAGTATCCTACCTTTTGTCTTTTTTGAATGACTTCAGTTAGTGGTTGCTGGTGACTGAATCATGGCTTTATTATAGCAGATTAAAAGACCAAGATTTGACGGTGGTGAGCTTGAAGACAGACATGGAGACAATAAGAACTAAGTCTATGAGGTTGTCTGGATTTGGCCCTTAGGCTGTCACCCCAGGGAGACAGTAGCCATGGAAACCTCAGGAGCCCTTGGTGGCTCTGGAAGACAGTGGAGTGGAGACCTCCAGAATACAGCACTGAGTGTCTGCCTCTGGGAGGAATTGAAAGAGTGGGTATTATGAATTCCTGCTCAGCAGGAAATAGAGAGAGAGAGAGAGAGAGAGAGAGAGAGAAGAACTGTTTCCTGAGCACTGAGAAATATCAAGATATTTGGGCAAGAGAGCCCTGAGAAAGATTGGAAGTCCTACAAGGGAAGTGGGCACATGCTCCAAAGTATAGCAATTGGGATTCTAATGTAATGTGACAAAAATTTTTAGTCTCTGAATATTAAGATCAAAATATTTAGATTATCGAGTTAAGGATATATTCAGCCAAAACACTCTCTGGTGAGAGTCCACTTTTTGGTTCAAAAACAGCTGTATTTTTTCTGTAACCTCACACAGTAGAAGGGTCAAGGAAGGAAGGAAGGAAGGGAGGGAGGAAGAAAGGGAAGGAAAGAGGAAAGTCAGGCCAATTGGGATTCAAATTCTGTTGTCCACATTTCCAAAGCTCTCCTGAGCCATGATTTCCATACTTGCTATAACCTTACACAGTGCAAGGGGCAGGGGAGTTTTCTGGGATCTCTTTTATAAGGGCACTAATCCCATTCCTGGAAGATCTGCCCTCCTGAACTAACAGTCTCCTGAATGCCCCACCTCCAAATATGCTCACTTTGGGGATTAGGTTTCAACATATAAATTTGGGGGGACACAAATATTCAACCTATAGCTGTTTGGTTGGTTGAAATGAACTTTCTGATCAGCTCACCAAAGTATCATGTTATTGGTTTCAGAGCTGCAAGAAACAAAAGGAACAATTTAGTTTCATGTTATTGGTTTCAGAGCTGCAAGAAACAAAAGGAACAATTTAGTTCAACCTCCTCATTTTTGGATGGGAGAACTAATACCCAAAGATGACTTGTCCAAATCACAGACTCAGTCAAGGCCAGATTGGGAAATCAAGGTCTTCCATTTCCAGGGCTCCTGGATCACACCTCATGAGAACCTCTACCATCTCTGGATAGCCAAAGAAATCCTGTGCTCATAGACTCTGCACCACATTGTACCCTAACACAGCCAGTGAAGCCGTGGGATTATTACTCTGTTACCTAGACAATAGAAGAAATGGACCTCATGGATAGAAATTTGCTCCAGCATGGTTGCCTGTCTTTCCCATTACAGCCAAGCCTGGGGGAAGTTAATTCATAAAAACACCTTGCATTTTCAAAAGTAATTAATCTCTCTGCCTCCAATAAGTCCCCCTTCCAAAAAAAGAAAAAAGAAAGAAAGAAAGAAAGAACTTTCTGAAATCTGCAAAATAAAAAAGCAGGAGGACAAGGAAGAAGAGAAGGAGTATTGGAGAAATTTAGGGATCTTTTAGAACAGGAAGGAAGTACAAGCCACCTCAAAAGGCACTGGAATAAGAATAAGCCAACCACCTAGAAACAGGGCAACCTGTCACTTCACTCTGACTTTTCTCTCTGAGGCTCGCGATGCTCTCTTGCCTGTCTGAGTCCACCTCATTTCCCCCTTGTTCTGCAGCCTGGCTGCTTTCCCAGCTTCTCCTTGCACACTGCCTACACACACTTGCCCCTTAGGGCCTTCCATTTAAAGTGTCCATGGGGGACATTGGGGGCTAGGCCCTGACATTAAATGCCTGCAGGAGAAAACAGAGGTAAGAGGAGGAGGAAGGCCAGGGGAAAAGATTAGAGAAGGAAGGGTTAGAGCAATTAGAAAAAAGACTGGGGAATAAAATGGAAAGCAAAGAAAAGATTTTCAACAGTGATAATGTTACAAGGGCATCTCTCATTAAAAATCAAAGAAAAAAGTTATTGAATTTTTAATTAAGGCATAATTGAACTTAGAGCTACATGTTGCTTATTTGCTTTGCATTTCTATAAAAATAGCTGGAATTCTCCTTAAACATATTGATACAGGAAGCCATGTTCACAATCCCTTTCCTCCTCCCTTTGTTCCTCCTTCTTTTTAACAATTCTTGCCCAGCAGAGTTGGGAAATTCTAACCAGGTACCTCTTTTAACAAGAATAAATGTTTCCAAGCCAACTTGTAAATTATGATGTAAAATTATGTAGAGTTTTATGTTCTATCATCTTTATTGGCTTTACCTTTCTAGTTCTGAGATAAAAGGTACAAGCTGGACAACTCCTACTTTTCGTAGTAAAAGTGTGCTGAATCTACGTCCATATTATTACTAAACTTCACATTAAACTACGGGAGATCTTCTACCATATAGTAGCTTCAACTGTGCTGCTATATTTTAGTTCTTCTCTGTCCCAGGAACTCATGTTTGTTTTTGCTGTTTTTGTGATGTTATTAGTTTTGTTTTGTTCTTCAGAACAAATCTATGTCAAAGAAAAAACAAAACTTTATGTGTTCATGATATTCATCCTTTTTTTTTTTCCACCTAATGTTTCAATGGCTTAAGAAAATCAGTCTTCTATGAGCACAAATCAAGTGGGTGGTGCAATGAAAATAGCCTTGGGTTATGTGGTAGGAAACTGATTTTTAAAAAATGAGGATGAAGTCAAGCCCTCAATAGCTTGGATTTAATTTCCTGTAGAGTAAATCCATTCTCAGGCACCCGTGGATAAGTTTGTTATTTAGCACTTCACTGAGTCTTTTTTGAACTTTACAAAGAAACAGACTTAGGGTCACAGGATCCAAGAGCTTTGCCTTGTTCTCAGTGGGAGTGTGAACCATCCCCTGACACACAGCTCTGACCCCTTACTACATGGTCATTGCTTTTCACCCTTGATCACTGGCTAGGAATTATCCATGCGCGGAGAAGTGCTTTTGTTAACTTTGGTCATACCGTACATTCCTGGTAAAAACTAAAGAAGGATTACTGGAGAGAGAAGATGGAAGAGGAACTGAATTTGCCAGTTTTATTTTTTTTTAATGCATTTTCTATGTGGGGCATATATTTTGTCTCACGAATAACAATAAATCATTTTTTTCAGAATTTTGTTTTCTAACCATTAGTGGTTAGTGCTTTTTAAATTTTTTTTCCTTTTATAAACATATACATTCATGATAGTTAAAAAAAAAAACTTTTCCTTAAATAATTACAACTGGAACATAATAAGTTTGCCAGAAGAAATTTCCTGGGTCATCTTGTCCAATCTCTTTATCTCCTGGGTGAGGCATGCGAGAAAACCCAGGGAGGCAGGCGTCTTCCCCAGAGTCATGCAGTGAGTTAATAGCCTCGCTGAGACTTGAACTGAAATCCTTGGACTCATGACAAACGTTCTTCTCACAGGACAGCCTGTTGTCTCTGTGAGACAGAGGTAGAACGGATGATTGGTGCTTTTCTGTCTGGACTTTTCTGATGTTTTACATAATATATCTCAAGCTTTTACAGTTAAGGATATTATTGACGAAAACATGGAAATGATTTCATAGTCAGTGCGTCCTTTCTGGTATGTTCTTGACTGCTGAGGATTGATTCACAACAGAACTCTGGAAAGCTCCTTTCATGTTGTCACGGCAAGTTTGCTGAGTGGCCTCCAAGAGCTGCATGACAGAGAATTATCACATTGGCTAAATGTACTTTCCTAAATTCAGAGGCTTTTGATTTTTTCTCTTATGAAGTGAATCCTTACTTCAGAAATAGTCTTCTTTTCAGAAAAAATTGCTATAGAATAGTAGTGAAGAATAAGTTACTGTGAGATTTCACCCTCTAGAGAATCTTTCATTTTTATATAGTATGAGAGTGTCTAAAACAATTAGATGTTCTCTTTCTGACTCACTAAAAAAAAGCACATAATAGATGTACCCTCCAATAGTAGACTACTTTCATATTCTAGAATTTTAATATTAAAAATTCTGGGAAATTTAGTAAATCTTGAAATTTGCCAAATATTGATAATTTTCCTAAATTTTCTATATCTTTCAAATTATGGAGGAAATTTTTAATCTCAAATTTTATTTTTTATATTGAGTCATGTTCAGAAAAGAAACTTTCTATAAATTTAGATATAATATGATTTTATTTCACTTCAGTTCTCAAATTAAGCTTAGTGATATCTAAGAAAAGAAAACAAATAATTTAAAATATCCTACTGTATTTAATTGCCTCTTGGGAATGTTATGAGAATAATTAAATTCCCAAAAGACAAAATTATTTACAATTTTTAGTGGAATGATGGCATATAATTCCAAAGGTATTATTTCTAAAATATCTTTTATTTCTATCAATACTACAAAAGGGCATTTAATATTTCAATGTAGGAAAACTTAAGTGAAGATTTACTTCAATTTTATATCAGTCAGTAAATTTATAGCCCAATTTACAGTGAGTTATTGTAAATTGGTTGCATTATATAAACCAATCAAAAATATTTCAGGGTTAATAGTTAAATACCTTGACTTTAAAAATATTCAGTAATGGTATTTTTTGTTTTCCTCAACTCTGAGTTCTCTGTAACAATACAGGATGTAGTTAGTAAAATTCTCCTTAGTAGTCTTCAGAATGCATTACATTGCCAAAGTGTAACAAATATACCTGCTTCCAAAAGTCTGTGTCTGTAGTGTTTTTCATTTGATGGTAACAAAAAATATATATATTTCTTCACAGAAAGTTAGAAGTATATTGGGAACAGGAGACTCATGAGAGAACTTTTATCTACTGGCCTTTCCCTTTGTTTTTATACTTATTACTATTAAAAATACATTGTTCCAGTGACAGGTATTAGAGGTTCAAGTAATAGGGGAGAGCACGTCTCCTTAGTAAGTTTCAGCACCGCCATTTGTTACCTCTTGGCCAGGACACCTATGCCAGCACATACATAGCCTGAAAGAGCCTGTTTCCAGCAGCAGGGCAGGGACTAATGGGCCATAAAACACACTTGACTCCTGGCATCTATGGAACTTCCTGATTTCCTGAGTCAGTGAATGGAGTCAAAGACCAACATACTGAAACCAAGGATAGGTGGTAGGCAGAACTGCAGAGAAGACAACAGGACTCTTTCAATGTCGCAGTCAGCTTCCATGTACTTCCTTCCTTTCTTCCTGTACAATGCCCTCTTTGTGATAACCATGCTGTGATCTTACTTTTTAGTAGGTTAACTAATTCCAGCTAAGGCATTAGCTGGTGTCAATGTAAAGGGTTAAATCAATGCCTCATGTTATTTGCTTCCTGATGTACAACTCACTTAAATGTCACTTTTGGGTTCCCTCCATCCAACACACACACACAAACACACACACATACAGATGCCCAGGCATACAGGAGAGATATTTTAAGATTGGAAGGCTGCTCTCTGCTCTACAAATTGCACTATATGTGTTGTGACCTTTCATCCGGTTGTGTGGCCTGCATAGGAAGCCCTTTCTTTTCTATTGCCAGATAACTCCTGCCTGATTCATCTGGTTCTTTCCTTCTCCTGAATGAAATCATAGAAAAGTTGTAGGTACAAATGGAAATACAACTTCGTTTTCCTGAGGTTGAAATTTTAACAGATGAATTTTGCATTATAAACCATGCTTTGTGATTTTAAAAATAAAGGTCAGTCCAGATTTTCTTATTTTTGTAGGCATCAACCTATTTTGAAAGCTATGTCAAAGGCAAAAGAACAATGACAGCAATCAACGAACAAGTGAGGAGGAACTTGACTTTATTTAGCTATTATTATAATAGGAAAAATACTCTAGGTCCAAAGATCAGAGTGTCTTGGCAGGTTGTTTTGCCCTAAACCTTTATGGAAAGGAATAGACAAGTTATAGGAGGGAAGATTTTACAGTGGGATTGGTTTTGTCATCAGAGGGATCTCAGTCAGTCAGTTGATAAGAAATGTTTATCTGCATCTAACTAGTTTGGAGTTTTTTGGGAGTGAAGAGGAAGCTCAGTTAATTAGGTAGGAGACAAAGAATGGGAATTTAGAGGGTCTGTATTTGACATGGTTACAGGGAAACAAGGGAGTCATCTCAAGTCTTATAGGAATCAGGAGAAACAGTTGCAATGAGTCTTACTAAGTCATATGGGAAAGATGGGTCTTTATAGTAAAAACTAGAAGTTTTAAAAGTATTTACTCATTAATACATTGAAAGTAACAATAAACCTGTCACCTGGGTGATTTTACAGCTAATATGTAATTTGCAGCTAATATAAATAACTTTTTAATGAAAAATAACAGTACTTTTCAAAGAAAAATTAGTGGAAAGATTGCCATTGAAATTTTTTATTTTAAAACATTTTCTAAAGTCTGGCTTAATATAAGGGAGCTGGTATATCATGTTACTTTCTGCATTCATTCTGTTACAATATACTGCTTTGGTTGAAGTAAACAAAGAATGTCCAACTTCACACAGATGTAGCTGGAAACAGAAGAGTAGACTTTTTGGATAATTGTAAATATTCTTCTTTGATACTACATCAAAACTCAATAAGCTGCAGTTTCTTAAGATTATTACAATAGGGATTCTGAAACCATATCTTGAATTTTCCACACTCTGTCACTTTATAATCTATTCGTCTATCTTGCAATTTTTAAAACTCTCTTAACTTTCCAATACAACATACAGCGGTGTTAATTTATCATGTTGTACATTACATTCCTAGCACTTAATTTATCCTATAACTGGGAGTTTGCACCTTTTTACGACCTCCATCCAATTCTTCCCCCCCCACTCCACCCCCTACCTCTGGTAACAAAAATTCTGATCTCTCTTTCTATGAATTTGTTTGTTTTTTTCTGAATTATAACTGACCTACAGCACCATGTTAATTTCTGTTATGCAACATAATAATTTGGTATTTCTATACATTTCAAAAGGATCATGACAATAAATCTAGTTACAATACGTTGCCAAAGGTATTATGTACTTGTACACTACATTCCCCATGCTGTACATACCAATCTATATATATGTGTGATTATCTTGTTACTTATCTCTTAAGTTCAAACACATTTTAAAAATCCTGCATTTTTCTCCCCCCACCACATTCACTGTTTCTGAAATCGTATTTTACATCTTTTTTGTTTTGTGTATCCTTTAACTGCTTATTGCAGATATAATGATTTGATCTTAACTACTTTTGTCTTTCAACCTTCCTACTAGCTTTATACATGGCTGATTTACAAGTTTTACTATATATTTACCTTTACCAATGAAATTTTTCTTTTGTAATTTATTTTATTTTATTGAAGTATAGTTGATTGACAATATTATATTAGTTTTTTAAAATTTTATTTATTTTTGGCTGCGTTGGGTCTTCGTTGTTGTGCGTGGGCTTTCTCTAGTTGCGGCGAGCAGGAGTTACTCTTCGTTGTGGTGCGTGGGCTCTAGGCACGCGGGCTTCAGCAGTTGTGGCTCATGGGCTCTAGAGCACAGGCTCAGTAGTTGTGGCACACGGGCTTAGTTGCTCCGCGACATGTGGGATCTTCCTGGACCAGGGACCAAACCTGTGTTCCCTATATTGGCAGGCAGATTCTTATCCACTGCACCACCAGGGAAGCCCAATATTATGTTAGTTTTAGGTGTATAACATAGTGATTCAATATTTTTATAGATTATACTCCATTTAAAGTATTATAAAATATTGACTATATTCCCTGTGCTGTACAATGTATCCTTGTAGCTTATTTATTTTATATATAGTAGTTTGTGAGTCTTAATTCCCTACCTCTTTCTTGCCCCTCCCCTCTTCCCTCTTCTTACCAGTAACCACTAGTTTGTTCTCTATATCTGTGAGTCTGTTTCTATTTTGTTATATTCATTTGTTTTAGTTTTTAGATCCCACATATAAGTGATATCATACTGTATTTGTCTTTTCTCTGTCTGACTTATTTCAGTAAGCATAATATCCTCTAGGTCCATCCATGTTGTTGCAAATGGAAGAAAAATCATTCTTTTTTATGGCTAATATTCCATTGTCTATATATATGACACATCTTCTTTGTCCATTCATCTGTTGATGGACACTTAGGTTGCTTCCAAATCTTGGCCATTGTAAATAATGCTGCTATGAACATTGGGGTGCATCTTTTCATAATTTTCATGTTTCTAGTTGTAGTCTTTTCTTGTTTGTTTAGAGAAATCTCTTCAACATTTCTTGTAAAACCAGTTTGGTGATACTGAACTTTTTTAGCTTTTGCTTGTCTATAAAACTTTTGACCTCTTCATCAAATCTGGATGAAAGCCTTGCCAGGTATCTTGGTTGTAGGTTTTTCCCTCTCATCACTTTGAATATATTGTACCACTCCTTTATGGCCTATAGAGTTTCTGTTAAAAAGTCAGCCAATAGCCTTATGGGAGCCTGTCTTGCATTTTGAATGGACATTTAACCCATGCATGGTTTTGTAAACTTGCTCATTAGTCTTATGGAAAATATTGAGTCACTGAGTAATACAGATCTTCTAAATGTTGACACATTTTATAACATAATATCAAAAAATAACTGATTAATATCACTGCTGATAACATCAGAAAAGTCTGTTAGTATTGGGAAACTCCTAGCATTGGTTAGGAGTTTTCCAAAATTCTAATTTTTGTTTAGAAGCCTGAATTTTATCATTGATAGCAAATACTGTCAGTTGCTCTCCTTGAACATTTTTAAGAACATTTTTTCAAATACCCAAGTCCCGCAAACCAGTTTGTCTATTAATTAACCCTATTTCAAGTAAAATGGTGTTCCATGAAAAAATAAGCTAGTTCATTCAGCTCAGAAATCAACTGCATAAGTGCTTTTCCTCAAGACCACCATTGTTCTTCTTCAATAGGCAACAGAAATGCTTTGTGCATATTTCTATTTCTTCACAAAAAATATTAAGAGGTGTACTCAAGTATTTAGATTTACTAAAGTCTAGAATTCATCAAGAATATTCTTAAGTAAAACTGGCTTTTTGTTTGTTTGTTTGTTTTTTTCCCCACTGTGAGCACGTAGCAATGAAAAATGCAATGACTCCTAGGACAGTTTCAAGACACTGCCTTGATTTGTACTAGCTAAAGAGCCAACAGTTTTACTCACCAGTGCTTTTGCACCATCAGTGTAAATGTCAACACAGTAAAATAGCAAATAATGTCTTAGTATTATTATAAAAATACTTCGACCTTGAAAGGGTGTTGAGAACTCCCAAAAGCACCAGACCACACTTTGAGAGCTGCTAATATAGTGTGATCACCAGGTGAATAAGGAGCCAAAAAATAGCATTCCTCGGACCAAACATATTGGACCCTTCACTGTATTTTTAATGCCTTTAGACAGGGAATGCATTCCCCAGTTTACTACACTTCCCACCAATTTCTCCTTTTGACTCAGTTCCTACTTCCTCATTTATGTTAATTGGCCTCGATAGACATTTGAGTCTGTGACCACTGCCAAAATTTAGCCTTGCTAATTCAATGAGACAAGTAAAATCTGAAGCATAAGTCTTAAGAAGTCAGTATTTGCAGGCAGTATAATTGTTTTCTTTGAAAAATCTAAGAAAATTATCTGGAAAACTTTCAACAGTAACACAAGTTAACATTCCCAGTTATAATATCAATAAGCAAAATCAATAATGTATACAACCACAATATCAATTAGAAAATATAAAATATAAAATATAAAACCTACATTTAAATCCAACAAGTAATGTATAAGATTTAAATGAAGAAAATTACAAAATTTAACTGAAAAACATGGAGTACATAACAATTACAATAGTGATAGTAATATTATTTACTAGCACTTATTAAATATTAGGTAGTATTCTGCAAACTTTCTTTGTATTCTCTCATTTCAACCTCATCATAACTCTTTGAGATCAGTACTCTTAAAATCCCCATTTTGTAAATGAGGAAACTAAAGCATAGAGAAGTGAAGTGACTTGCCTCAATCACATAATTAGAGCCATCCATTATGTAGTGTTTCTGGATGGGAAAACTCAGTTTCATCAATAACTCAATTCTCCTCAAGTTAATTTCTAATTCCTGGATTCTATCCCACTTTGATATTTTAAAATAAAACTTGACAAGATAATTCTAAACTTTACATGGAAAAGAAAAATCTTTAATAGCAAAAACATTTTTTAAATGAATTAAAGAGGACTTGCGTTACCATATTCCAAAGGATTCTATGATGTTAATTTTCTTTATTTTATTTGGTGCAAATCTAGAGAAAGAGATGAATAGAATGGAATAGAGTACAGAAATTTGCCTATATATGCACATACTTATGATAATGGTTGTATTTCAAATCAGTAGGAGAAAGATGTGGTCTATGTGATAAATAGTTTGTGACAATGGTTTATTCATTTAGAAAACCATTAAATTGGACCTCTACATATCACATAGTAAGCAAAAATAAACTCCAAATGAAATTAAAAAGCTAAACATAAAAAAGTAAGCCATAAAATAAATAAAATATAGAAGAATTTTTTTATAATTTGAGGTATTGAAAGGCTTCCTAACCAAGATTTTAAACATTCCAGAAAACATAAGGAATAAACTAACACATCTGCGCACATTTAAAAAAATATATTTAAGCAAAGTACTTCAAGAAGACAAAAACACGATACAAATGTTAAAACTCAAGTAACAGTTGGGAAAAAATATGTATGACTTATTTAACAACTAAACATTAGTGTCAAACTATATAAGGAGTTTTCATAAATAAATATGAAATCGGCAAGCAACCCGAGTTTTTTAAATGGGCAAAAAAGATAAAAAGATAATTCCAAATGCTTCGTAGACATTTGAAATTAGAGCCATTCTCACTAGTTATCAGGAAAATAAAAGTTTTTAATGGCATAATATTTTCTATCAGAATAGCACAACTCAAGTATTAAAAACGTGAATTATTGCTTAGAATTTGTTGAAAAGAACATTCTGAAACTGTCGAAGACAGTCTAAACTGGGTGAAACCTCTTTGGAAAGCAAATTGTCAGTATCTACTTATATTTTAAGTGTCAATCTCCTTTATTGAAGCAATTCCATTTCTGGTAAGCTGTTTTTAAAAGAAACAGGTACATGTGCTCAAAGATGTAGGTACAAAAATGATCATTGTTTCTTCAGCTGTGATAGCAAAACCAACCAAGCAAATAAATAAACAAAAAAGAGGTAAGAACTTAAATGGCCATGAATAGGTACTTGGTTATTTAAATTAGGCAAATCCAAGTTATGGAATACTGTGCAGCTGTTTACCAGGAAACATGAGCTACTGTCATGAAAATATCTACTTGTAAACTCCCAAGTAGAAAAAGAATATTATATCTTCAGTAGGCTTACAGAATAATGAGCTCCCCATTTGCTCACTATTGTTCTGCGTAATTTGAATTTTTCCAGTGAGAATATATTGATGTTTATGTAACAAATATGTATATTTGTTATATTTGAAATCTATATTTCTAATGTATTTTTAAAAATTCTTTTTTCAAACTTTGAGTGTATATAGTATGGCAGGCACAGAGGAAGGCACTGAGTTCTTACCTTCCAAGTATCTCTGATCTGTTGGCGGTGGGGGGATAGATGCATTAACACATACAATCATGACACATCATGCTAAGGATCATAAGCAAGGTGTGTGCAGTGTCGTGCTAACAAAAAGGGATAGAGGATAAGGTTTGGAGAATGACCAAACTGTCTGGGAGAGTTAGAAAACAATGTGACAGTGATCTGGCTCTTGAAATGAGAAATTTCCTAGGAAGCAAAGACAAGGAGGACATTCCCGGTAGAGGAGACAGCATGTGCAAATGGGGACCAAGATGATGAGGCAGTAGTAATTGATGGGGGGAGGGCTATCTTTAAATTCTCTAAATTATAGTTATGGTTTGAGTACATATTATTAGGTCCGCTAAATATTAGGCAAAAAAAGTAATAATTAAGAATTTCTACAGTACCCTCAATGTCTTTTCTAATAACATTGTGTGTGTGTGTGTTTTCCTGCTGCTACTTTAGAGACTTTTCCACTGGCCGCCTTTCCACATTCTAAACAATCCTAGTTTTCATAATCTAAAAGTGTCCCGACCACATGTTTTTTCCACCACTAGTCTTTGTTTTAAAGTTGGCTGCCCGGTTTGGTATTGCATCTTGTGAAAGCTCAAGTGCCTAAGATCTTTTATTAAAATGTCCAGTTTTTTAAAGTATATAATGATTGACAATTTCTAATGTCAGTAGAAGTTAGAATACATTTCTTCTTAAAAGTTAATAAAATATAAACTTTTTCAACAAAGCCTTAATATAGGGCCACATACAGTGTCATATGAAAGATACTCTGTGCTGCATGGAGGGATGTGTACCTCTCACATTCCTTGCATTCCCACCCATTTGTTCATCAGTAATAATATTTATCCATTCTTCCTTGGTAACACATTCTATGCTCGGTTTCACTTGTATATTTTCTAAACCACTGGCATCTGCAAAAATGGATCACACAGATGTTCACTTTAACAATACCATCTTCTGGGCAAAAGAAAAACAAGCCTCAGAGTTCTTGCATGAAGTTTAGACAGTGAATGCCTGAAACCCTATGCCCCAGACACTATACTGGTGGCATAGCTGAGTCAGCTACAGGGACTGCCTGGAAAGCTGGCACCTCACCTCCTTTTTAAAGGGGTGCCACATAAGCACCTGGTAGGTAGGGAAACCCCTTGCATTAGTTTCCTAGGGTTGCTATAACAAATAGCACAGACTGGATGGCTTGAGCAACAGAAATGTGTTTTCTCAGGGTTTTGGAGGCTAGAAGTCTAAAACCAAAGTCCAAATGCAAAGGTGGCTTCCAGTTGTCCACCTTCTCTCTGCATCCTCACATGGTCTTTGCTCTATGGGCATGCACTCCCCATGTCCCTCTTTGTGTGTCCAATTTCCTGTTCTTATGAAAGACACCAGTGTGAGTGAATTAGGACCCACTCATGTGACCTCATTTTAATTTAATCATCATCTCCAAATACAGTCACATTCTGAGGTCCTGGGGGTTAGGATTTCAACATAGGAATTTGGGGGGGACGCAATTCAGCCCATAACACCCCTGTCCTTTTTATTTTGGAGGACTGAGTGATTCTCCCCACACTTGAAGAAAACCAAGTCAGTGTTAAGCTTAATGATTTCCCTTCATTGAGGGAGAAGTAGTTACATGTGTTCAAGTGTCTTATTAAGGAGGCAGGAAGAGTCCCCATATATGCCAGGCACTGAGGAGGGTAATGTCACATACATTTTTTTTACTTGATCCTCACAACAATTTTAAGAATAAGGTATGATTATTAGTCCCATTTTATAGGTAAAAAATCTGAGAGTCAGAGACATAAAGTAACTCACCCAAGGGCATATAGTATTCCCAGAGTCACTTCTCGGACCTTGCTCCCTCCAGCATCCTCAAAGCTCATGTTCTTTCCATTGCCCCAGACTCCACACAGCATGTAGAGCACCTACACATCTACTCCTAACCCTAGTCTACCATAGGACAAGCACGAAATAAATGTTAGATATCCTCAGCACCATCAACAATTATCATCCTCATCACCACCAACATCATCATCATTGATGGCAGTTAGCATCAGGATCTCCTCTAAGGGCTCAACATTATTATTCCTACCTCGTGATGAGAAAACTAAAATCTAAAGAGGAAAAATACGTGGGCTTGGGATTTTTTTTTTTTTTTTTTTTTTTTTTTTGCGGTACACGGGCCTCTCACTGTTGTGGCCTCTCCCGTTGCGGAGCACAGGCTCCGGACGCGCAGGCTCAGCGGCCATGGCTCACGGGCCCAGCCGCTCCGCGGCATGTGGGATCTTCCCAGACCGGGGCACGAACCCGTGTTCCCTGCATCGGCAGGCGGACTCTCAACCACTGTGCCACCAGGGAAGCCCTGGCCTTGAGATTTTTAACAATGTTTTTTTCCTAACTGCAAAGCTCTCCCCATGTTGCCTCTTACAGAACTGTTTTCTTGCAATTTGAGGACTTCATTCCTCCCAGTTTTTATTCCTGTGTTATTTCCTCACAATAGGAGTCCGGGAAATGTAAGGTGGTGGTTAAAAGCTAGGAACTGAGTCAGGGCTTCTGGGCTCTGTTCTCTCCACATATGTGGAAACCCACATACAATATCTTTATACAGTATCCATTAGTCACAGAAATTTTGCTTTCCTTGGAATCCCAAATGGGGTATTTCAACACATCGTATTCCATTTGGGGATATTTAGCCTTTAAAAAAAAAATCCCATAAGCATATTAGTGAGGAAAATATGGCGCCCTTTCTAAATCAATTTCAAATCTTGAATTGTAATTTAACATGAAAATATACGCATATTTCCTCAATCGTAGAAGGATTACAATTCTCTAATTATCAGGCTTCCACTTGGAAGTTATGAATATTTTTAAATTGTACTTAAAGTCACTTGGACATGATCATGAGTAAATTAGATTCTGAATATCTATTACAGCATTTAACTGTGTACTAGGGCCATTGTGAAAATAATCATCTGAATATTTCAGTCCAGATCAGTTCTGTTATGGCAGTATACACAGTCTGATTTTCAAAAGATGTGTAATATCCACATCCTTATGAATGTATCATAACTTATCATTTCTGACCAGTAACAAACCACATATTTTATTACCCACAATAATAGCTCTTTTTCAGTGTGTATAGCAAGCAGTTCATATGTTTTTAAATAATTTCTGCTTCTTTTTAAATTTAGCACTAACAAATATCTGCACATATTGTATATTTTATAGAAAAAGTTTTAGTAATATTAGTATTATTTTTCAGTAAATAGTTTAATGGAAAAAAAATAAAATAGGTCTAGTCTTTTAAGCTCATCTCAGGGGCAAGCATGGTTTAATCTATTTATGAAAATAGAAGATAAGCTCCGTGAGAGCAAGGATTGTGTCTGCCACCTAACATGATGCCTAATACACTAAATAAATGTGTATTGAATGAATAACCAGCTGAATGAACAAATACAACTGACCTTGTTATACAAAAGTACCAGCCATTTCAATAATTAACTCACTTTATTTATAATTGAAAGTATTTATAACATAGTAGAAAAATGTTGATGTCCCTTGGGTTCTTAGCTTTGAGAAACGGAGAATTTTGTTCTTGGCAAAATTTGGGGTTATGCCAGCTGTTTTAGAGGGCTTTGGGGTTTTTATACAGTCTTTATAATGTAAATAAAAACTTTCAAGATTATTTCTCTTTCTACTGTTTTAGTACACTTCAAATGACTTATTTATAATCTTTTCTTTTAAGAAAAATAGAACTACCACAGGACACATGTCAATATCTATAGAATTCCATCTGCCATGATTGAAGACAGTTGTGATTTCTTTGAACCAGTGGCTGACCTCAGACTGACTTGAGGAGCATGGCAGTTGAGGACCGTGGCTGAGCGCTCACCACCTAGAATGCAGTGAGTCAGCTCTCTGGGTTTTCATTCCGATCAAAGTCACTGACTCATGGTGTGACCTTAAACAATCTTTTTGTTATTCAGTTTTTCCAAGGAAAATAGTTCTAACATGACGAAGCTCAGCTGCTGTTAATAGATATTTTAAAATCTTAAAGGGCAAAACATAATTTATTTTTAAATTTTGATTTCTCTTTCCTTTACAAGTGACTCATTTAAAGTCATATCATATTTGTATTCATTTTTACCTTTGTCCTAAAGAGTATGTATGTATATATGTTAATATGTACATTATATATATGTTAAAATATATGTATAATATATATGTGTATGTGTATACATATTCTCTTTTTGTAAAAAAATGTGTGGTGTGTATGGGACATACCAAGAACTGAAAATACTAGATCTACAACACTTATGTAGCTGTAATTATATAATAACAACGATACAGATATTCTGAATATTATACAGATATTGAACAACAATCCATATATTTTTAATAATTGAATAAAATATGGTACTCTATTTATGTAAACTGTTTTCTAAGCCTTGTGGATGAGATCTTTTTTTAATGTAGCAAGGCAGAAATGATTTTGCAAAAATTCCCTCATACCTGTTTATCCCTTTCAAAAATATCATTTAATTTTGATTTTAAAAGAAGAGTATCCTAAGTTCAGGGACCTTGTGAAATTCTGTGCCTAAAGTTCATTCATTCCTTCACTCACCCTACAAATGTTGTTATGCTCACTACATGCTAGAGGTTGCAGACATAGCAATGAAAGGAACAGATACCACATTCCTTAATGTAATTCACCCACTAGCAGGGAATAAATGGTATGTGAACACGCAAATAAAACAAGTGCAAATTGTTGTAAGTGTGGACAAATATCAAACTCAGGTCTGTGATACAGAATAAGAGAGGAGGGCCTTTTAGGAAGTATGAACAAGGATCACATCACTAAGAAGTAACAATTAAGCAAGCTCAGAAGGAGGAGAAGTGGTCTTCCAAGGAGAGGAAACTTAATGAACAACGTGTCTGAGGTATAAAAGCATGTGGTGTGTCCCAGGCACTAAACTAGGGTCAATATAACTAAAATGTAATGAAATAGTTAGATAAGCACCAGGTCATGCAGGGGTCATACAGGCCTAGGAAAGCTACTGGGAAATTTATTTTAAATGCAATAAAAGTTTTCATAAAAGTTTACAATAAAATTTTTCATTTATTAATAACATTTTTCTTCTTTTGGTGGAATTCAATGGTCATTTTCTTCATTTCACAGCAAATCAGTCTGGGCAAAGCCTCTTCTCATTTTATTTTTTCCTTTTTTTCTCAACCCCCGCTCCCACTCAGCACTGGTTTTTCACCTTGCAAGCAGCCCTTCTCATGTACCTGATTTACATACTTGAATATTTAACATTAGTTCATGTGCTCATGTGGTTTTGCATAAATTGAGCTAAAATCTCATTTTGTATTCTTCTCTTCTCACTCAACACTGTGCTTATCCATGTTGTTGTTTTTACACCTGGTCCACTACTTGTAGCTCTGCACAGAATTCCACACCATGCATCCACATTTCATGTAACTATTCCCTGAGCTAGTGAAGGACTCCAACTCCCTAATAACACAAAAAATGCTGTGCTGAACCTTCCTCTGCATGGTTTCTTGTGTTTCTGAGTTAGAAATGACTTGGAAAGTACACTCAGGGGGGGCATTGCTCATAGACACACACATACCTAACTTTCTATGCCTTCATGTTGCGTTTTAGATTGGCTGTCTTACTTGGTACTCCCATCAATAGCCCACCAAAAAGTTCCTGTCTCCTCTATCTTCACCGACACTTTGTTTTACAAACCTTTATAATTTTGATATTATGATAAACAGTGATGTCTGATATTTTAAGTTTTCTGGCTTTTTTTTTTCTCCTTATTAGTGAATTTGAGCATCTCTTTATATATTTGTTAGCCATTTGGGCTTTCCCTTTTGGGGGTTGTTTGTTCATCATCTTGTTCCCATTTTTCCATCAGCTATTTTTCTTTCCCTCTCCATCTTGTAGAAAACCACTCCGTTTTCTAGATAGCAATCCCTTATTGTTATTTAATAGTCCAATTATCTTTGTCTGTTCTATTCTGTTTGTTGGCTTTTTTATTGTTTGGGGATATAAATCTTTACTTTTAATATGGCAGTCTATCAGCTTTTTACTTTTGGATTTGAGCTTTTAGAGACTGTGAAGAAATCCTTTTTCACTCCTAGGATACAAAAAGATACTCTTAAATGTTTTCTATTAACTTAGAGTTTTACCTTTCACATTTAGGCATATAATCCATCTGGACTCCTTTTATATGTGGTATAAGGTAGGGACACAATTTTAATTTTTTCCAATGAGCCAATTTTTTCAATGTCATCTACCAAAAGTAAGTTACCCTTTTCATGTTACCTTTTGTTGCAATTTTGTCATAAGTTATGTCCTATATGTCTTCTTCTGAGCTTTATTACTAGTGATTAGTTAAATTTTCTGTTCCTACCAAAACCATACCTTTTTTTTTTTTAATTAATATGCCTTTGTACTATCTCCCAATACCTGGTAAAGTAGATTTTCCCTTTGGTTCTTCTTTAATAGCATTAAGAGAGTATTTAAATCCATTAGACTTACTCATCTCTCCTAGGGAGAGAAAAAAATAAGAAAATAAGAAGAGGCAGGAAAACTTCAATAATTGTCAAACAGAAAAAGGAGATTGTAATTGGCTTAACCATTTATTAGTTACTGGACAATCTTTGTGATAATTCAAATGAGGTACATATGTATAGAATGTTGATACATATATATATATATATATATATATATATATACTCATATACATATGCATTCACATACAGGTATGCATATAATCAGGTCTATAAGATGTGAAGGGATTTGAATTAAAAACCCAAGAATGTCTTACCACCATTCTTTTCGTGATGTCTAAAATTCAACTTTTAAAAATTTATTCTTCTAGATAAAGCTGTTTAGACAAATACCTTATGTGAGGGGTGATATCAATAACAAAGGTGATAGCCAAATGAATCCATTATTTTCAAATGGTTAATTATAGGCATCTCAACTTGACTGCTATCTAAAAGTATTTTTAAGAGTATAGAGAAGAGGAAAGAGTCAGAATAGAGGATGAAAGAGGGGCCCCCTTCCATTCCTCTGACCCTTACTCTTCCAGACTATGTCTCTAAATGATTGTCATTGTTGCCACCACAAGATTCGTATCCTCAAGCATGGTGTTGTATTCCTTTAGAAGGAAACAGCAGTTTTTGCTATTTGGGATGCTGGAAGTATTGCTTTTTATTTTTATATTTGTGGTCAGAATTTAAATATTGCTATTTGATACTATCTTTTTTACTACATTGCTTGCCCTATCACCTTTGTTAAAAAAACAAAAACAAAAAACAACTAATTCCCGGTTTTCCTGACATGATGGTTGCCCGAGAATGTCCCAACTGGGATTCAGTCTAGATATTCGATGGTCCCTGTGGAAAAGTCTGATTTAATTAAATGCTCACGATATCAACCCTGTGGTATATATGCAACTACTGTCATTCCTTCTGGGCAACTGCTCTTCTCATCTTTCAGGGTAATGGGATTCCATAAAGCAATGATTATTTTCTTTATGTAAAAATAACAAGTGGAAGTAGAGAAAAAAATTGGCACATAGAGAGGGAGAGGGAAGGAAGAAAGTATGCAAAGAATATAGAAGAGAATTGGGATACATTGCTACTATTATTCTTTAATAGAAGTACATTTCATAAAGCTATTCGTCCTGCATCTATTTGATGTGGTGAAGGAAAGTTGGCTGAAGATAACTTGACCTTTGTTATTTATGTTTTGTCTCCTAATTTCTTCATTTGTAAAACAAATAGAATTTATTATCCATACCCACATGGAGGGCATGTGGAGAATAAACACACTAACTAGGAGAATACTTTACACTCTATGAGGAAAATATATTCTCTAATTCAGGGTTTCATTTTTATTACTCTTACTACGAGCTACAATTTCTATTTTTTTAAAATAGAGCACAGATAAATCAAGTATTAGGTTTTTATGGGCCTTAATAACCACTTGCTTTTTTTTTTTCTTTCTAAACTCCAGATTACTGTATCCTAGAGATACCAGTTATTTGAAGTTCCTGTTATATTTTTGAGATGATTCCATTCTAAGCTATTTGGGATACTCATGTGCTAAATTTTCTTCTATTTTTTGTTTGTTTTGATTTGGTTTTCTTAATTATTATAATATTTTGCAATCATGGAAAGACTAGAAAATAAACCACCCTTCTGTTTTTGGAGAAAATTTTACATACAGCAGAGTACATGTCAATATCTAGCTTGCCTGTTCTCTTTAGGGTCTTGCTTCAAGCAAAATCCATGAGTCAGCAATGACTTTTGATTTAAAGTTGCTGGATTAGTCTCCACACAATCTACCTGGCAATGAAAGGTTTGTTCCTTCCACCACTTTCAAAAGTTTAAAATGTTACAATACATACAGAGATATCTTTGGGTATTTTCATTATGCTTAAAGTCTTTTAATGCCTCACCTCATCTCATCGTTTAGCTGTAATTCATTTCTTTTTGCTTTGCACACTGAGAGATTCCCAGTGCAAAAATGGAGAATACTACTGGCACTTTGTGAAGATTATGGATTCTTCACAACTACTCTTTTCTTCCTTGTGCTCCACCTAGTTTATTCCTAAGAGGATCTAGGTATTCATATTCTTGAGTGAGGTTAGTCCTGTTCTGGCTTCACTGATGGTGAATGGTATCCTTATATCTGCTGAAGGATGGTGGATGATATGATAATTGCAAAAACTAATATCTATGTGAGGCTCTAGCATTTCCACGTAATATAGTGCTAATATAGTTTGCTAATGGATGCAAACTCTATAGGATTAAGAACCACAGAATTTTACACTCAGATGAGACTTTTGGCCTCCTTGGTATCCCACATACGACAAACACTCCCAAAACATTGTTGATTGAATGACCTGTTAAAAGTTCCTGAAGTGGTAATATCAATAAGACTGGTAATATCTGTCCCTGTGACAGGATTTTAATAGATTTGATTTAAATAAATGCCCTCTTCAAACTATGTCATGGAAGCAATTACATATTCTGCTTAATTCTGAAGTCAGGTCTAATGTGTTCTGCAATTTCTTTAACAGAGAGTAACGCCTTTTACAACATTATCCTAGTGTAATTATCTATTGATGCATAAACATACTGGTGAAAGAATATTTTTTGGTGAGATTCATTCTTGGTGAACCTATTTTGGATCCATGATATTTTCATTTTCAGTATTTCTAATTTATGGCTCAAATGTACAACCCCCTTTTTCTTTTGACAAATTGTTATAATATCTGTCCATTCCTTATACCTATCTCTCTATGAATTTTCACAATCTGAATCATTACCAAGAATGTTAATAGAATTCAGTCTGTGATTTATTTCATTATCTTGGAATGAAATTCTGCAGGAGACTCAATTCATATAAAGTGATTACAAGTTTTCTTTCTCTGAAGCACAAAAACATGATGGTCAATTCATTAAGCTCTAGAGCCAAGCTGCGTGGGATTAAATCTACTAACTGTGATCTTAAGAGAGATATTTAACTTGTCTGAGCCTCTGATTCCGTCTGGAAAATTTAAAGATAAAACAAATATAAAACAAAAACATCACTACCTTGTATAATGTGACAATTATGTAAAACACTTACAGCAGCCCACATTCAGTGATTAAGTCAGGGACTGACCTAGGACACTCAGGCTGACAATACCCATCCCAGAGACCCCACAGGATAGCCAAGGTCTCAGTGGACCTGCATCACAGTTCGACTTCTTCCTCTGCCCAGTTCTTTTCCTCCTTCCTTTTATAAATGTTGATCCCTAACAAAGAGTTTGAAGCCCAAACTACCTCAGCATCGGAATATAATCAGATGTTTCCAGAGAACCCAATGTGCAACATCAGCTCATCAGAAAACTCCCAGAAGTTTCGTATGTACGTTTCCCTTCATATTCCTTATTGGGGTAGTTCATACTCTCCCAACATAATTTTAAGTCAAATTCATACTTTTGGTCTAAATTCATGTAATTATACCATCTCTTATTTCAAATTTTTGCTTATACACGTCCTCAATTTTTTAAGAAGCAATATCTAATGTCCCATTATAAACTAATATAGGTAGGGAAATTAGAACACTTTTTTAAAAGAGTACAAGAAAAATTAAAATAACCAATAATCACTGTCACGACATTAGAATCAAGCTATAGGCCTTATTTTTAAGTCATTGTTCTTCTGTTTCATGTAAAGGAAATGTAGTCCTGTGCTGTACATTCATGTAAGTAGTATATCAATATGCTTTTTTGACTAGTGATAATTGTTAACCTATACCAAAAGCTTATGTGCCAGGTATTATTCTAATCTCTTTTTGGGTATGTCTCATTCTGAATATTGAATAAGTATATGAGGTAATAAGTATTATTTCTCCATTTTAGGCATGAGGAAAGTGATGCCCTGAGAACTTAAGCCATTTGCCAGAAGTCACACAGTGTGTAAGTGGCAGAGCTGGGATTGAAACCCAGCCACGTGACTCAGTCCACGTTCTTCCAAGCCTAAAAACTACAACCTTTTTTTTGCTTAAAGTACTTGATATTTGACACTGTTGGGTGAGGAAACCGTCCAAAATCTAGGGCCCCTTAAACATCTCTACTTTCATATTTTCTGCCATACTTAAAGTTCTACATCTCAGCACCATAGATTATAGAGTCATAAGACAGAGCCTCCATCTTACAAGTGATCTAGTGGGAAAGGAAGATGAGAAAAACTGACCTGAATGTACAAGAGTAAAATAAGTGCTATCATGGTGTAAAGTAAATTGCAGTTATAAAAAAGGGGGAAAAAATTCCAAATGGATCTCCTGAGAGGAAGATTAAGTCTCAGGAATTGTTAAACTGTGAAGGAAAAGCTTTCCACACTGAGGTAAGCTTGACAAGCAAAAATATGTGAACATAACAGAGCCAGTGTAAAGGATCATGGAGAAACCTACTAAGATACTGTAGATTTATTTTATTTTACCAAACTGATTCTTCCTGAACAACCGCATGAAATTTGAATTTTTATAACCTAAACCACATTTTAAACTACTGAGGCACTATCTAAATGAAATAATTTAACCTTAAGTAAAGCTAAGGAATCCTTTGTAGAGTCTAAAATCACACCTTTTCTTTTTAGAAAATGTACTTAGTGATTCTATCTTTTCTTATGTTTGGATTTTAACACAATGGAATCAGTCCTTTATTGCTTTATGTAGTATTCTTTGTAATTCATGGTTTTGCTTTTCTTTTCTTTTTGCAGTGTTTTCTTGTTTATATTTTCTTTTGTTTTGTTGTCATGGCTGTATTTTTCATATATCCTTTTCTAAGTCTTTAAATACTGCATACCAATAAGATACACAAAAAAGGAACAGTCCCAAAATGATTTCAAAATCAAATTTATTTTTCTGTAATTTGATTTATAGGTAATGCAGTAGAAAGGCTCAGGGAACATTTTAAAATAACTCCCTAATTACTAATAGATGAAAATGTATTGGCTAAATTTAGGCATGGAATTCAGGCAGCTGATTATGTTGGAAATGCAATTGCATGTCTACATAGGTGGATACATCCCCTTTCTAAACTGGCCCACCCAACACTTCGGTGTTCATATTTGTCATGTTTCCATGTACGTACATAATATTGGCTACAAGTATTAAAGGAAATAAAATTATCTAGTTAAAAATACCTAAGAACTTTCAACCTTTAAAACCTTATGCTTTGGGGACTTCCCTGGTGGCGCAGTGGTTAAGACTCCGAGCTCCCAATGTAGGGGGCCCGGGTTCAATTCCTGGTCAGGGAACTAGATCCACATGCATGTCACAACTAAGAGTTCACATGCCACAACCAAGGAGCCCGAGAGCCGCAACTAAGACTTGGCACAACCAAAGAAAGAAAGAAAGAAAAGAAAAGAAAAATTTTTTTAAAAACTGATGCTTTAAAAGATATTATTGACAGATTATCTTTGACAGCTATTATTCTACTTTGTAAAAATCTTGTCTTTGCTTTCTTCATTATTTTCAAAGATAAAAGGTGATTCTGGTCCTGAAGAGCAGCATCCAAAGAAGATAGGTCTTCTCTCTCTAAAAGGTACTGATCTTTAATTTTGAGTTTGCTTCACCCTTGATTGTCTTGAACACTTTCCACGCACCCAAGATCCATCATCAATCAGGTGACTGTCCATATGGGTGACCATCCAGCCTCTTAGTTCCTATATACCTTAACCTCCTCACACCAGTAACCTTCAATTCTTCCCTACATTTATGACCACATTTTGAACCTTCTTATCATCTATGGATTTTCCATCTCTGAAATCCATATTTTAAATATCCAAGACTCTAAACACAACCTTATTTATTCACTATGTCAACAAATATTGATTTCACATCTACTATATGCCAGGCAGTGTTATATATATTATATACGTATATGTATAATATATATAAAGGAAATGTGATGAATAAGAAACATGCTATATGGGAAAACAGACAATAAAAAAGTAAATCAAGAGTTAACAAGATAATTTCTGATAGTTATAAATGCTAGAAAGGAAGTGGAGAAGGGTGAGGTGGCAGACAATAATGACATTGGTGGAGGGAGGCTACTTTACCTAGGTTGGTTTGGGCATAGCCCCTCTGAGAGGTCACATCAGCTAAGATATAAGGAGTAGAAAAAACCATATAAAAGGAAAAGCAAAATGCAAAGAGCAGAGTGAACAGCATGTGCAGAGGCCCTGAATTGGAGAAATTTTGACTGTTTTAAGAACAAAAATAGAAAAATGTTAGCTTAGAATAGTGAAAGAAAGTAAGATAATTGTACAAGATGAGGGTAGAGAATTAAGTGGAGACTTGTATGGGACGGTGATTTTTTAAATTTTATTCTAAATACAATGAAAAGCTTTTGTAGGATGTTCAGCTGGAGAACATGATCTGGTTTTTATTTTTGAATGATTACTCTGTCTACTGTGTAAAAGTTTCATGAAAGAGGGCTAAAAGTAGAATCAGGAAACAAATGTAAAGGTCTTTACAAGTGCGCAGGCAGATACAAAATTGTCTGGAACTGTGGTGCAGGTGGTAAAGATGGAGGGAGATAAATGGATGGATTTGAGAGATATTTTGAAGTGTAACTAAAGATATGCCAAGAGGGACTTCCCTGGTGGGGCAGTGGTTAAGACTCCATGCTCCCAATGCAGGGGGCCCTGGTTTGATCCTTGGTCAGGAAACTAGATCCCACATGCATGCTGCAGCTAAGAGTTTGCATGCCACAACTAAGGAGCCTGTCTGCCACAACTAAGACCCAGCACAACCAAATAAATAAATATTTTAAAAAAATGATATGCCAAGATTTGCTCTTGGTTTGCATATTTTCTATAAAAGAGGAGATGCAATGATAAATGGCTCTTAAATTTTTCCTGAACAGCTGGATGGAGACTTTTTTTTTTTTTAATTTTGAGTTAGAAAAGATTAGAAGTGGGAAGACTGGGGAGTAAATCAAGGGTACCATTTTTGGATATGCTAAAGTTGAGCTGCTCCTTTAAAATGGAAATAAATATCAAGTAGCCAGTTGGCTATATGAGACTGGAGCTCAGTTAATTAATGTTGAGCAATAACTATGTGTCCAATACTGAGGAAAAATGACTGAGGAAACAAGAATTTTTGACCTGGGAGAGGAGGGCATGATATTTGAATGATCACCAATAGTAGAAATGGTAGACTTAATAGGTGTCTCTGGAAGACAGATTCTAGAACAGTGATGGAACATTATAGATAGGCAGATTATGGTTTAATGTAGAATTTTCCAATAATTAAAACTTTTCATCTGTGGAAAGGATTTGCATTGGTCTTAAATTTAATCACAGAGTAGTACATTTTCTTTCACTGGACTTCTTCAAACTCAGAACTCTGGGACAGGATCACTGCATTAGTAGAGAAGCTGAAGAGGATTGATACCTCTTTGGAAAGCTCTGCTCTAAAATTCTGAGTGATTTTTAGAGCAGAAACACAGAGAAGAACTAACTTCTATGCTTCACCAAGTATGTGCCAAGCATAGTGAGGCAGCATTAATGCTTAAAGCCAAGTCATTTTTGTATCAGCTCTTTGAGGTAAGATTGTTCCTGTCTTTTACATAGTGAATATATATGAAACAATTGACAAATAAATACAGAAAACAGGTAGAATTCAAAATGTCTAAAAGCTTTTATGCTGCTAGCTCTGGATTGGAGAATGTGAATTGGTTCTGGGGCCAGATGCATTTCCCATTATTTCCATCAGGGTCTCGTCTTTCTTCAGCATAACCCATTCAAAGGAGATTCTAATTCTGCAAGCTTGAGTCCTACCCAGACATCTGTAAAAAGAAGTTTTATTCTTTGTGCCCACTGGGCTCCAGCACTGGGGAAAATGAGTGAGGAATTTCCCAGTCTGCCTCTAGAACTTGTGCTTGCTTCATAGAAGCAGGAACAGAGCCGAACATATCCTGCCCAACGATGTAAACTCTACCAAATATTCTATCTGCTCATGACCAGATAAAACAACTCTCCTGTTACAGGAAAGAGTGAGCAAGGAGGGAGAGAGGCCAAAAGTGCTATTTTTGTGGCGATCCCCTAATGGAAACAGACGAGTGACTGTCTCTGAATATCAGGATTTTTAGATTACTTTCTTATATAGATATTGCTTGACTATATTAAAATGAACATGTGTTTTCACTAAACTTGTAATTTACATTATCTTCTATTTTGCCTTTAAAAACTTCTCATGTGTTCTTCCAACAGAATGTGTGTTCTGTGCCTATCCCACTTAGGTGTTACAAAACAACAATATTTATCATTTGAAGCCTAATCAACCTGTCACTCTTAAATTATCCCCTGCCGCCATCAAACAATAACTGTACCTACCATATATTTAAATTACCTGTTTACTTGTATTTCTACCAGCCAGAGAAACTGTCAGCTCCTTAGGGGACTTGGCCTCCATCTGGCATCCCCAGGACCACAAATAGCACCAGAACCTAACAGCTGCTCAATATATTTTTATCAGATTGAATTAACTATTATTCCCTAGCTGGATGCCAATGGTCTGATAAGCAAGGAAACCAGGTACACCTGGGTCTCAGGGCTCTCATCCTAATCCCACAGGGTTTTGGCCCCAGGGGCATAATCGGTATCGCCTACTCAGATGGCTTTCCTTTAACTTGAATTTGGAGAAAGGCAGAATCCTAAACATTTCTGAGAACTAGCATAAGGCTGCTGGCCCAGAGAACAAGGCTTGCCTCCTGATGAAACTTTACCAATACTTTTCCTTCCTAGTATTTGTCTTTCAAACAAAGCTGCTTTTAAGATAGAACTCTGTGCTCTCTGAAAGTACAGAGGCAATTGGCAGTCCCTCTGTGTTGGTGTATTTTTAATTAGAGCAGTGCAATATGCTTTTATTCCCCTACACTTAAAAAAAAAATCACCCATGGGGCTGAGAGTTTCACATTCTCTTCTTAAATGAGAGGTGTACTTTTTAAAATACGTCAATAAAATTTTATTTGGCCACTTTAAAAAAAAAAGAAAAAAAAAAAACAACTTGTTGAAAAGCAGTTGCAGTTTGCTTGCCTTTTCTGGTAAGAGAACATGTTTTTGAGCAGGCAGGATGCTTAGTAATTAGGAGCCCAGACTCTGAGCCAAATTGCTCAGCCTGGTTCCACCACCTCCTTGTTTGACTCTAAGCAAGTCATTTGTTCCCTCTGAGCCTCAGTTACTTCCTTTGTAGGATAAACCCATCTCACAGCATTATGGTGGGATTAAATATTGGGTAAGTTTTAAAGTGATTGGAAATAGATCAGTGATCTCTAGTACTGTGGTTTAGCTATGATTAACATTCTTACCTAGAAAATGTGATTGACCTAATTTCATATAGTTTTAAAGGATAGGTTTAAAACTTAGAGTTAAATATGTCCATAAGACCCATTATGAACAGCTGATTCCTCCTCTGCTTAAAATGGAAAAGAAATTTAACAGAAATCAACAACTGAAAATGTACTCACATGCAATAGGTTCTTGTCTCTGCTCTCGATTGGGAATGTGCCCTGTAGTTAATGATATCCTGCCTAGTTTTCAGTCTATTTGCTGAAATTCCTGCTGTCATGGCGTAAGAAGTGTCTCCTACTATCAGTGTCGGGACATAAGAACTACTTTACAAGTCAGTCTTCGTTATCAATGTATGTCATACCTTTGTGTTAAAACAGGAGAGAGTTTGACCATCGAATGTGCAGTGAGGGGGAAAAAAGTACAGCGAATATGCCCTGAAGGATTATTTTCAACCACAGCCAAAAGTCAACACTCCACCTGAGTGATTTCCCATACACTCTCCCACAGCCCGTCCCCTGCCACCTCATCATCTTCTGTATCCTGACCCCATGGGGCCTTCTAAACAGGTAAAAGAAGACTGAAAAAGAGCCTTTGCTTTCTCGCCTCTCAATTTTCTCTTTGAATCACTCTAATCAGGTTTGTGTCGTCACCATACAATTGAAACTGCTCTTGTAAAAGTCCTCAAAAACCTCCGTTAGTTTCCTATCCTCACCTTACTCTACCTATTTGAGCCATCAGCAGTATTGACACAGTTTTACCACTTCCGTGAAACACTTTTCATCTCTTGGCTTTCAGCACCCAAGGTTCTCCTGGTTTTTCCTCCAACCTCAATGGTTTCTCCTTCTCGGTCTCCTTTTCTGGCTCCTCTTCCTCTGAGAGACTCTAAATAATGGTGTTCTCCAGGGCTTAGTCTTTGGCCTTCTTTGTCTTCTAATCTTAATCTCTCCCTAAGTTATGTCATCCCCTCTAATGGGTATAAATGTCATCAATATGCTAATGACTCACAAATTTATTTCTTTGGCTGTGATGGTTTTAAAACACACCCACAAATATTTTGCTGCACCTCCTACAAAAGATGGAATATACTTCTCCTCCCTTTGAATATGAGCCAACCTTAGTGACTCACTTCTAATGAACAGAGGCAAATGTGAAGCTGTGGGATTTCCGAGAGTTGGTTAGGAAAGGTGATAAAGCTTCACACTGGTTCTACCTCTCTCTTGAGATGTGCACCCTTGAAACCTAGCCCCCAGGCTGTGAAGAAATCCAGCAGCCAGATGACTAGGCCACGTGTAGGTGCTCTGATCCAGTCCCAGGAGATGGCTGATGGCCATTATCATCCCCAACCACACATGTGAGTGAGACTTTAGACGATTCCAGCCTGCAGCCTCCCGGTTCCCCAGTTAATGCCAAATGAAGCAGAAACAAATCCCCACTGGGGCTTCCCTGATGGTGCAGTGGTTAAGAATTCACCTGCCAATGCAGGGGACACAGGTTCAAGACCTGGTCCGGTAAGATCTCACATGCCACGGAGCAACAAAGCCCGTGTGCCACAACTACTGAGCCTGCACTTTAGAGCCTGTGAGCCACAACTACTGAGCCCACGTGCCACAATTACTGAAGCCCATGTGCCTAGAGCCCATGCTCCACAACAAAAGAAGCCGCTGCAATGAGAAGCCTGTGCACCACAAGTAGGAGTAGCCCCCTCCCGCTGCATCTAGAGAAAGCCTGCACGCAGCAATGAAGACCCAAAACGCAGCCAATAAATAAATAAATTAAAAAAAAGAATTATTATAAGTCCCCATCAATCCCTACTCAAGTTGAAGGTTTGAAACAAAATACTTGTTGCTATTGTTTTAAGTCATTAAGCTTTGGGGATTTTGTTACTCAGCAATAACCAGAGCACTATCTAGACCCTTCCTCTGTATTCCAGAGCCTGCCCACTCAATAGCCTCATTTCAATGTATGATAGAAAGTTCAACTTCTTATGGCAAAAAAGAACTCGATTTCCTCCACCAAACTGACTCCTCACCTGTTCTTCCCTGTCTTAGTCTAAGGCACCACCACTCAGGCAAAAACCTGCAAATCATCCTTGAATAAGGCCTCCTCCTCATTCCACTCATCCAGTCTATCAGCAAATCTTGTAGTAACTACCTTCAAAATATACCACTAATGTGGCCATTTCTAACTGCCTGCCCCAGCGCCTCTTGTAATCAGCACTACCGTCTTCTCTTATAATGTCTGGAGCAGTACAATAGCCTTCTAAAGTACTTCCCAAGTTTACCCTGATACACCCTATTCACTGGACAAGCATCTTCTGTCAACATACTTGCATGGCGTCCCATCACACTTACCATAATAATATCTGGGGCCTTACTGTGGCCTACAAGGTCACACATGAATGGGCTCCTGCCTTTGGCTCCAATTTCATTTCCTACCACTTGCTCACTTGGTTCATTTGCTTTTGTCACAGTGCCTTTTTGCTTTTCCTGGAACAGGCTACACTCATTCCTGTTCCTGGCTGCCTGGTTTTTTCTGTCTCGAAGTCTCTTCTCCACAGATCACATGACTAATTATTTCAGGACATTCAGGTCTCTGCTCATATATCATCTTTTCAAAAAGGCTTTTCTCTAGATGTTAAGTCCTTCATTGGCCCCTATTACTCTCTATTCCCTTGTGGTCTTTTTCTCTTTAATGCACATTTCCCTGTCTAAATCACATTTATTTGTTTACTGTTGATGCTCTCCCAGATGTGAATTTAGGTTTCCTGAGCTCAGGGACTTTCTTTATGTTAATATAATCCTCAGTGCCAGGGGGAATGCCTTCCACAGCTGTGCACAGTCTATACATATCTGATAAATAAGCTTTATTCAATAAAAATAATAGTTTAATCAATTAATACATAATGCTTGATTAGATTAGTTTGGATTAAAAATCTTTGATGTGTTTTATTAATATCCAAGCTATTTCCGTCAAGGAAAATTTGTTTTCTCTATGTTGAGGCCTTCTTGGTTGAACTGGTTTGACTCTGGATTATTTTGAGTTAATTTACAGTGATAATGTTACACAAGACCCTTGGATGTAAAACAATTATTGGAACATGAAAATATGTAATGCAGCATCAATACTGAACTTCACTTTGGGGTTTTTTTGTTTGTTTTGGTTTATGTTTTCTAATTTTTTTGGCTGTGCTGCACGGCTTGTGTAATCTTAGTGCAAACAGGGATCAAAAGTGCACCCTCGGCAGTGAAAGCCCAGAGTCCTAACAACTGGACCACCAGGGAATTCCCCTGAACTTCACTTTAGCCTGGAGTTATTTACATATTCATATGTAAATTTTTCTTGCCTTATCACTGTGTTGTTTTCTTGTTTAGATATTGTAAAGAATTGGGAGGGATCTTAGGTTTTACCCTACTTGCAAGCTACAAGTTAGCCTGCCACAGATCTACAGATGTAGGCAAAAAACATACCACCTGGGTGAGATGAAAGACAGTTTATTGCTCTCAGAAATATTAGTAACCAGGATATCAGCATTTTCTTGCACTGGTTCCCTGAGCCCCAATTCCCAGAGGGCATCATGACAAAGGTCAAGTGACACCTGCACATGTAGTGGGTTGTATTGTAGGAGAGAAACTCTGATCTTTTATAATGGACTGCAAGCAAATCTGCCCAGTCTTGCCTCAGAGAGAGACATTTTCCTTATTAAACTGCACAATAAATGAAATTGCCTTCTCTTCCAGAGATAAAACATTATCTCTGTCCTCCAAAGCAGTTTGCTTTGCAATAACTTTGAAAGGACAGTCCAAAATGCTGTCATTGCCTCTGCTCATAAGACATGCAGAAATATAAGACTCATGCAAAATTGTCTCCTGTTATGGATTGAATATTTGTATCTACCCAAAGTTCATAAGTTGAACCCTAACCCCCAATATGTTGGCATCTGTGGGGCCTTTGAAAGGTAATTAGGATTAAATGAGGCATGAGGGTGGAGCCCTCATGATGAGATTAGTGCCCTTAGAAGAAACAGCAGAGAGCTTGCTCTCTCTAAGTGAGCACAAAGAAGAGGTCATGTGAACACACTGGAAGGGGGTGACCACCTACAAGCCAAGAGAAGAAGCCTTAGAATGAAACCTCCCTTGCCCGCTACCTTGATCTTGGACTTCCCAGCATCCACAGCTGTGAAAAATAAATGTCAGTTGTTTAAGCTGAAGTGTATGGTATTTGGTTATGTTGGCTCAAACTAAGATATCTCCCAACAGATATTTCATTTGTACAGTCTTTTTTTTTTTTAATTTATTTTTTTTGGCTGCGTTGGGTCTTCATTGTTGTACACGGGCTTCCTCTAATTGCAGCGAGCAGGGGTACTCTTCATTGCAGTGCCTGGGCTTCTCATTTATGGTGGCTTCTCTTGTTGTGGAGCATGGGCTCCAGGGCATGCGGGCCTCAGTAGTTGTGGTGCACGGGCTCAGTTGCTCCACAGCATGTGGGATCTTCCAGGACCAGGGATCGAACCCCTGTCTCCTGCATTAACAGGAGTATTCTTAACCACTGCACCACCAGGGAAGTCTCATGTACTGTCTTTCTTTTGTTTTTAATTGAAGGATTTTTCTTAACACAATTAGCTATTCAAAATATTTTGGCAGAGAACTATCAGAAAAAAGTACCATTACTGTAGAAATATTATACTGTTACATCAAATGAAGTGAGATCTCAGTTTTAATTGACTATTGACTATTTAATATTTTGTTCAGTCATTTTTAAAGAAATAGGTTTTCATCACATAGCAAGGAATTTAGAAATAGTATAGAAATGATTCAGTAGCTCATTGATGCATCAGAGACCCACACTCATGTTATTTTTCTGCTCTTCCCACTTTAGTGTGTTGGTAAGATATGGTGCATAGCATTGGTCCAACCACAGAGTGGGTATCAGGGAAAGGAACCAGATCAGGAGTTGATGTGTTGGTGCTGCCATTCATTGCATATGTCAATTTCACGAAGCCATCTTATCTCCCTGAGCCTCTCTGTGCTGAACTGTAAAATGGCAATAATGGTAACATTCATCCGCTATACTTCAAAGTTTTCATAAGGACCACAAACGCAAATATGAATGTTGCCAAAGAGCTGATTTGAGCCTTGAGAAGAATTGATTTTTTTTCACAGCATATTTATCATCTAAATTATATAGAAACACTAGTTTTAAAATATTGAAAAGTGATGATTGCCAAGAGACCAAGGAGAAACCACAAATCTACTGAGTATATAGCTATCACTTATCTATTTTCATCCTCTCTGTTCTTGTACCGAAGCCACATGAATGTGTTTGCTACTCCTGAGAAGTACCATGAAATTTTAAACCTCTGAGACTTTACACAAACTGCTCCTTCTATTGACAATGCCCTGTCCCTTCAATCTATACTTGTTAGTCAGTCTTTGAGGTCAGGTTAAATATTGTCTCTGAAATCTCTTTTTCAGAATCCTTAGAGCCTTCTGGGCTCATCCATTGTGCTCCATTTGTTGGTTATTAGGATGTCTCACCTTTACTTGTATCTGTTTATCTCCCTGAGCCATGAATACCTTGATGATTAGGGATCCCATTTGATTGACCTTAGAATTCTCAGTACCTAGGAGTATATGATACTTACTAGGTTTTAAATTTATATTTGATGAAAATAAATTAAAAATGGATTAAAGACCTAAATGTAAGGCCAGACATTATAAAACTGTTAGAGGAAAACATAGGTAAAACACTCTATGACATAAATCACAGTGAGATCCTTTTTGACCCACCTCCTAGAGAAATGGAAATAAAAACAAAAATAAGCAAATGGTACCTAATGAAACTTAAAAGCTTTTGCACAGCAAAGGAAACCATAAACAAGAAAAATATACAACCCTCAGAATGGGAGAAAATATTTACAAACAAAGCAACAGACAAAGGATTAATCTCCAAAGTATACAAGCAGCTCATGCAGCTCAATATCAAAAAAACAAACAACCCAATCCAAAAATGAGCAGAAGACCTAAATAGACATTTCTCCAAAGAAGATATACAGATTGCCAACAAACACATGAAAGGATGCTCAACATCACTAATCACTAGAGAAATGCGAATCCAAACTACAATGAGGTATCACCTCACAGCAGTCGGAATGCCCATCATTAAAAACTCTACAAACAATAAATGCTGGAGAGGGTGTGGAGAAAAGGGAACTCTCTTGTACTGTTGGTGGGAATGTAAATTGATACAGCCACTATGGAGAACATTATGGAGGTTCCCTAAAAAACTAAAAATAGAACTACCATATGACCCAACAATCCCACTACTGGGCATATACCCTGAGAAAACCATAATTCAAAAAGAGCCATGTACCACAATGTTCATTGCAGCACTATGCCAGGACATGGAAGCAACCTAAGATGAATGGATAAAGAAGATGTGGCACATATATACAATGGAATATTACTCAGCCATAAAAAGAAATGATGTCAAGTTATTTGTAGTGAGATGGATGGACCTAGAGTCTATCATACAGAGTGAAGTAAGTCAGAAAGAGAAAAACAAATACCGTGTGCTCACACATATATATGGAATCTAAAAAAAAAAATGGTTTTGAAGAACCTAGGGGAAGGACAGGAATAAAGACGCAGACATAGAAAATGGACTTGAGGAGATGAGGAAGGGGAAGGGTAAGCTGAGATGAAGTGAGAGAGTGGCATGGACACATATACACTACGAAATGTAAAATAGATAGATAGTGGGAAGCAGCCGCATTGCACAGGGAGATCAGCGTGGTGCTTTGTGACCACCTAGAGGGGTGAGATAGGGAGGGTGGGAGGGAGACTCAAGAGGGAAGGGATACGGGGATATATTTATACATATAGCTGATTCACTTTGTTGTACAGAAGCAACTAACACAACAATGTAAAGCAATTATACTACAATAAAGATGTTTAAAAAATTTATATTTAATGAAAAAAAGAGAGAGAGGGAAAAAGAATGGGTGGGAAGGGCTTCCCTGGTGGCGCAGTGGTTGAGAGTCCGCCTGCCGATGTAGGGGACACGGGTTCGTGCCCCGGTCTGGGAAGATCCCACATGCCGCAGAGCGGCTGGGCCTGTGAGCCATGGCTGCTGAGCCTGTGCGTCCGGAGCCTGTGCTCTGCAACGGGAGAGGCCACAACAGGGAGAGGCCCGCGAACCCAAAAAAAAAAAAAAAAAAAAAAGAATGGGTGGGAAGAAGGGAGAAAGAGAGGAAGGGAAATTCCTCAAAATTTAATACCATTTTTAAAAAATTTAATACCATTTTTGATATGCATTTCCCATAGTATTATGGATAAGAGCATGGACTCTGGAGCTAAGTGCCTGAATTGAATTCCAGCTCAGTTGCCTATTAGTTGTAAACCTTGAACATATTATTTATCTTTGCTATGCCTCAAATTCTTCAGCTATAAAATATAACATTAGCAGCCACTTTATATGGTTTCTGTGAAGATTAAATGAATCGGCCCAGAAAAACAACTTAGAACTGTCTATTCACTCAATACGAGTTAGCCATTGATATTAACATTGATGCATCTCCTTCTGATATCACTACCAAATAATATGTAATGACTAGTTATAACCTCAGAAATTCATGATTTATCAAAGAGCATCTCTGAGATTTTCTTGTTAATGGATATTTTGATCAGGTAACAAGCCAGTCTCATTAAGAAAAGGTCATAGAGAATTTGATGCCAGTTGACCCTTGAACAACATGGGTTTGAGCTACATTGGGTCCACTTCTTATACACAGATTTTTTTTCAATAGTAAATACTACATTACCACAAGATCTGCAGTTGGTTGAATCTGAGGATGTAGAACTGTAGATATGGAGGAACCACATACATTGAGAGCAAACTGTAAGTTATATGCGAATTTTTTGACTGAGCAGAGAGTTGGCACTCCTAGCCCCCTGTCCCCCTATTATTCAAGAGTCGACTGTATATACTTTGAGAAAGCTATCCTTTGTTTGTAATGTTAATTGTGCCCATTGTTACATAGGACTCTCCAAGCTTATTTTCATTTTTGCTCTGTGTTATAAACTCTTCTTGGAAAATATACCCTGTTGGGTTTGATGGGAAAATGAAAACTCTGCATCCTTTACTGAACTTTCCTGGAGATCACTGTAATTTAAAAGCTAATGCAAAACTCTTGATCAAATATTTAGTTTGACCCAATCCCTCTCATAGGCAACAAATAAGATATGATAAAATTTCCAGGGCTTTACGAAATCCACAAAATAGATTTTAGCATTGTCCAGTGTGTCCTCTGTGTTACAGATGCAGAAGCCCTGTGCAGAGGCACAAAGTCTAAGACCACCCATCACTCGGCAATGCCAATTCTGGAGCACAGGGTCCCAGATTCTCAGGTGCTCTCAGGATCATTGCACCAAAAAAAATGTTCAGGTGCTGATGCTACATTTTCCCTCCTCATGTCAAACTAGTATCACTTTATTATTAAACATTTTTCTCTTTTTGCTTCAGAGAAAAAAAACATAGTTTGCACATTAAATGTAAAGTAAAAATTTCACTGTTATAAGAGATATAAACATGGTAAGATATTTTAAAATTCGATATTACAACAGATAATAGATTTTATTATTTTGCATTTGTCTAATTTTTTCTAGGCTTAGATAATTGGAAAATACACATATGTTGGGACTGGATTGTTTTAGGGCACACACCAAAGCTTGGGAGTACTTGAATTTTGTCTTAAGCAATAATGCTACGCACTACCGCAGCCTTGATTTCACACCAGGAAACTGTATCATTTTATTTTAAATGAACACACCAGTGTCCATCTTCCAATTCATCTGGCATTGACCCTGATATTGCCATAAGTCTGTCATCCCCTAATGACTATCCCAGGCCGCACACATTCCACAAGGGGACCCTATGCGAAAGGTAAAACGTGCTCCATGACACTGTGACATTGTCTGGAGAAGGATGTTAATTCTTTACGCATATTCCCACGGAGAATCTGACCTCTGTTCATCACAAACAGGAACTTTTTTTTTTAACCGGAAGGTAGAGTGAGAGAGGAAACAATGTTGATTTCTGGGAGAAGTGGTTTTCGAAGTCCCGTTTGCTGGCTCTTGGAACAATTATGGGAAGCCCCACAGAGCATGTCTTTTTTTTTTACTCAAAATAATAGAAAGCACTTCCACTCCTCTGCGGAAACAGCAGTTCAAAGACAGGACACAGAGTCCCTAAGTTCTGGCAACCTTTAAACAGTGTGTGGTTTTTTGGTTTTTTTTTTTTCCTTCACTGGTAAACTGAAAGAGGACTCTTCATGTAGGTCAATTGATATATATGGGTCTCATTTATGTCTCACCACGCTATTTACCTTTGGGACTGAAACAGACTGGCCTATGTCGGCCCATTCATTTATTCAATGAATATGCACTAATCACTTCCTCTACATTGAGCTAGGCAGTGTGGAAACAAAAATGAGTAAGACACTCTCTGTGCCCTCAAGAAACATATAATCTGGGCAGACACGTGAATTGAAAAGCATACCATTCTGGAGAGCAATTAGGCAATCTGTAATCAAACTGTCACAAGTGAGCAAGTTTTCTCCTGTTACCTATGTCAGAGAAAGGCTCATCTAACCTCGTAAAAGCTTAGCAATGAGTTGGAGGCAATATAGGTTCCATCATAATGGAAGCACACTATGGAATATTTTGCCACAGTTCGAAGCAAGGAATTAGATTTAACAAAATAACCTGAACACACCTTAAAAACACACAATGCTGAGTAAATGAAAAAGGAAGAAACAAAAAAACTGTAACACCATACATGTAAATTAAGATACACACGCACAAAGCACCAATGCCCATTCAGAATACAGAGAAAATGCATATGTGGAAACACATTTAAATGATGGCCTTTGTGGAAGGGCATGGGTATGGAGACTGTCAATGAAAAGGAATTAGATAAATACATAAATAAGACAAGATTGGCCTTTGTAGATTACTGATGATTATGTGACACAAACTGAGGGGTGTGAATAACTCAATCCACAACCAGACTCCTAAAATGGAGATGAAAAGAAAAAAGCTAATTACACTGTACAAAGCAGTAAGAGTGCCTGGAATGCAATGTTACCGCAGAGAGGATTAATAAAATCAGCCTTGTGGATCCAGGAAAATGTGTGAGAGGAGGTGACGTCTAAACTGAGCCTTAGACACCTAATCTCACAGCTGTAACCATTTCCTCCATCACATACTGGCTCATCTTTGCCCTGGAATCTGAATTTAACTTTATAATTGAAGAAGCCCTTCTCTCCCAATAACACTGAGGATATTTCTTCTTTTTCATTCCAAAGTAATTGGGGAGTTCAAAGATCAGCTGGCCTTAGCTTCTCACCCGGGTTTATGTTTCTGAGATAGACCACCCCATGTCCAGAGCCCATGCTCCTTGCCTTGTAGCTGCCTCCGTCTCAGGCAAGGGCTCTGAGATATAAATCCATACTGGTCTTCCTGTTCCAGTTTTGTGCCCTGGGCTCTTATACTGTTTTCTTTGTTTGTTTTTGTGTTTTTCTTATTATAAGGCATAAGCTTGCAATTCCCTTCCTAGGTCCCTGGTTTACTCTACCATGGACTAGCCAGGTGAGACCCACCATTTGATTCCTTTGTCTCTCTGAGACTGTGTACTACCTAGTTCTGTCCAGAGCCCTCAGGAACAAGAATCCTGTCATGTGCTAGCCACACAACTAAGCCCACTGCTTGAGGCTAACCATCCATCATAGAGCAATCCAACTATTCTTCCTTGTTAGACCTCCCCTCTTGCCTTTCAACATTGTGCCCTCTTGTCTTTCAAGACTGATCAGTGTATACCTTCTTTTTTACTTTAGGCTCTGTTCAACTGATCAGTCTGAACTTTCCCCTGTACTGTGATGCTGGGGATGCCCCTGAGTGTATCTGACACAGGCTGGTAGGAGTTGCAGAGTGTTAAGTGTTATGCAATGGGGCCCGAAGCCAGGCTTCCAAGGTGCAAATTCACATGTTCAATTAATTCACTGTACAAGCATAAACAGATTATTTAATCTCAGTGTGTGTGGATGGGGAGAGGAATGTTATATCTTAGGACTCAGGGTTTTTATATCCACTGAAAGAATTTATAGGTGCAAAGTCCTTATAGCAACATCTGGCATGAAGCAAGTACTCTGGAAATGTTAGCCATGGTGTTACTATCTCCAGGTTTTGTCCTCCCTGGAAGCTTGTCTCATTCCTAACAGCTTCAGTTCTGGCTCTGGGAATCATCAGGGAAAAATAAAATTAGATGATTTTTTTTTTTTTAACTAAAAAGAATTGTTTTGGGGAGAATGAAATGCAATATAGTGGGAACAGACCAGAATCTGATTTCAGATGACCTAGGTCAAAGTAACAGCTGTCTCTTCCTCACTGTGTGGTGCTGGGGAAGTTTATCTCTTTTGGCCCATTTCCCTGTTTATGGAATGGAAATAATAATGACCTCTACCTCTCAGGACAGTTATGAGGATTCAGCAAGGTAAAGCTTGTGAAAGCTCTTTTGTAAATGATATTATGCTAATATTTGTTACTTTTGTCATTGTTATCCATCATTTGTTTCATGCCACTAGAAACTATGTCATAATACTTCCTGTAGAGTCAATAGGTGATAACTGGCCCAATTCATTGTGACCCTGGAGGAAAAATATCAGTGTGTGAAGCTAAGTTCTTTACTAATATATTATCTTTTAAATGTGAAGAACAAGCACCACACATACACATCCACACACACACACACACAAATTTAATTTTCCCTTCTGTTTCTCACTTACACTGTAATCTTTATCAGTTAGTAGAATCAAGAAAACAAAGCACCTCAGAAAAAACAAGACTTTCCTAGAATACACACTGGCTATGTCATTTAATGATTACAACAAACTTAGGAAGAAAGCATAGTTCTCTACTTTTGTGCAGATGAGACCCAGGGGAGGTGGGAATCTTCATCAATACTGTCTGGCTATTTAGTGTTGAATCAAGGGCTAGACGTCAGGTGGCTAGACTTTTATCCCACACCAGGAAGAAACTCAAGAGTTCTTTTTTCCATATAAATCAAGAAGAATTTATATTTATTAGCTCCAGCTCTTTGCAAATCAATAAACAGAACATAGTAAGGGGATGTGTGTGTACTATTTTGGGAGGAGATGAGGATATAAAAGAGTTGGCATTTTATATAAATACCTGATCAGATATAGTCTTATAGTCTTCCTCCACTGGAATACATAGCAATACATTTAAGCATTAGCCCAGCCTCACTAAAATATATTCTCCACAAGATCTATGCTGGAACCAATCTTTTTGTCCTCCCACACCCTGAGCCATTTTATCAGATGATCTTCCAAAACCTAACCAACATGGGTTAACACTGGCAGCTCTTTAACATGAATCATTCATAAGTGTGAGCCATGGGCACTAGGCCATTAATGTGTTCAATACACTTTTAGTATGAGTTCCATGTATTTCCTTGGGTGCCTCAGTTGGGTCTAATGGGAAGGAGGCTTTCAACCAGGAAGACTGTTTACAACAGTCAAAGAAAGCAATCTGGATAAAATGACCTGGGTAGGAATTCTAAATGATAAATGGTTAACTCAAGAATGGCCACGACAGCTAAAGGGAAACAGAATAGTCAGCATTATGGCTCTTTCCATTTCTTAATACAACTCACTGAAGCTATACTCGCTTAACTTTCCTCCTACCATTAACTCCTCAAAGGTTATGTGGATTCTTTTCTGGAAAAAAAAATTTAATTTCATAATTATTTATACATACTTTGATTTTTTATTTTAGGATCAAAATGTTACTAATGCTATACCACTCAAATATGTTTATGCACATGGTAAACTTTCATTTCCAATTGCTGAATAACACCTTTAAGCTTTGTGTCTGCTCTTATTTTTTTTTTTTATAGAAATGAAATAAAAATGATGCATGCAGACAGATATTCATTTGTCAGAGTCTATGGAGTATTGAGTCAAAGTTCCATAATTTCATTATAGACTCAATGAACAGGCCACACTTATTTTATCTATTTCCTTAATATTCACCCAACACACTCCTGTTCAGAATTTTGTCTAACCATTACATTACTTTTTCTTTAATACAGAGTTTTCAAACAATTAAAGTGTTAAAGTCTGAACTGTGCTTTACCTGAAAATTAACATATAGGAACAATGGCAAATGATTATTTCTTACACTCTTAAAAAAAAATGCAACAAGGACTCTGGAGTCAGACCATTTGGATTAAAGTCAGGCTATGCCACCCACTAGCTTTGTGGTCTTCATTAAGCTTCTTAAAAAATCTGGGCCTCAGGTTCCATAATTATAAACCAGGAATAATAATAGTATCTACCTTATAGGATTATTATGTAGAACGAATGAGTTGACATTTATAAATCATTTAAAACAACTCTTAAGATATAAGCCTAATAAGTTCCTAAATAGTTTGTGTGTGTGTGTGTGTACTCATATATATGTGTATATATTATGTAGGTGCATAAAGAGACTATGACATTAAATTTATCAATATGTCTACTGAAGTTCAAGTATTCACCAACCTATACATTTATTATTGCTTAGTCTCTTTTGAAATTTACTCTTTCAAAAACTAATTAAATAGTGCATATGAAAATTCCTGACTTTTTGTTATATTTATTGTTAAACACTGAAGCTTAAATTTATTTTTTTATTACTAAAACATAGAAAGGAGTTTAGATATTAAGAATATTTGAACTGGACAAAGTCTATATCCAAAATACAAGCTTTAGCCTGTTAAAAAAAAAATTAGTGAGATAACCATTGTCAGCGTGGTTTAGTGTGAAGAACATTGGAATGAGTTCCTGTATATTTCACGTCCTTTTTATGGCACCTAGTAATCCATAGTAAATATCAACAAGTCCTCCTTCACCTTCTAAATCTCTTCAGTCACCAACACTTGTCCTACATCCAGAATATTTTTAATCAATTTCTTCCTCCAATTTCAACAACTTCTTCCCTGTTATTCCTGCTATCATATAGACACAATTTATCTTGCTGACACACTGATTTAACCACATGACTTTGTCACTTTAAAAATTCCAGTGTCTCCCTATTGTCTCTAAAATGCAAAATCTAAAGCTTGTAACATGGTACCCAAGGTCTACCAAAAATTAGCTCTAATTTACATTTTCTTTGATGTCTCATGCCACTTATCTCCCCTTCATGCCCCTCCCCAACCTATCACTACATGAAATTAGTCACCATTCTTTGAACACGTATGTACTCTCAATACCTCTGTATATTTTACTCATGTTTGCTCTTCTTCTAATGCTTGCTTTCTTACACTCAATTTAATGAGAATCTTAGTTGAACTTTAAAACTCATTTTAAAATAACCGGTTCTCTAAAGACCTCCCCTAAATCCCCTCTGAACTTCCAAATCACTTTGCACATGTATTTTTTATAACAAGTTGTACTGTAATTCATTGCTTCATCTATTTGCCTTCCCCATTCCTTGTAAATGCAAAGGGCCAGGCATGTCATAGACATCTTTTAAGCCCAGAGTCCATACTGACATAAGACATAGCAGAAATGTAATTGGGGGGGCACCTTCAAGATGGTGGAGGAGTAGATGTGGAGATCACCTTCATCCCCACAAATACATCAAAACTACATCTACATGTGGAACAACTCCTACAGAACACCTACTGAATGCTGGCAGAAGACCTCAGACTTCCCAAAAGGCAAGAAACTCCCCACGTACCTGGATAAGGCAAAAGAAAAAAGAAAAAACAGAGACAAAAGAATAGGGATGGGACCTGCACCAGTGGGAGGGAGCTGTGAAGGAGGAAAAGTTTCCACACACTAGGAAGCCCCTTCACTGGTGGAGATGGGTGTTGGGCAGGGGAGAAGCTTTGGAGCCACAGAGGAGAGCACAGCAACAGGGGCATAGAGGGTAAAGTGGAGGGATTCCCACACAGAGGACTGGCGCCGACCAGCACTCACCAGCCTGAGAGGCTTGTCTGCTCACCCGCCGGGGTGGGTGGGGGCTGGGAGCTGAGGCTCGGGCTTCAGAGGTCAGATTCCAGGGAGAGGACTGGGGTTGGCTGCGTGAACACAGCCTGAAAGGGACTAGTGCACCACAGCTAGCCAGGAGGGAGTCCGGGGAAAACTCTGGACCTGCCTAAGAGGCAAGAGATCATTGTTTCAGGGTGCGTGAAGAGAGGGGATTCAGAGCACCGCCTAAACGAGCTCCAGAGATGGGTGCAAGCCGCGGCTATCAGCGCGGACCCCAGAGACGGGCATGAATGCTACAGCTGCTGCTACAGCCACTAAGAAGCCTGTGTGCAAGCACAGGTCACTATCCACACCTCCCCTCCTGGGAGCCTGTACAGCCCACCACTGCCAAGGTCACGTGATCTAGGGACAACTTCACTAGGAGAACACACAGCATGCCTCAGGCTGTTGCAACGTCACGCCAGCCTCTGATGCTGCAGGCTCATCCCCCATTCCGTACCCCTCCCTCCCCCTGGCCTTGGTGAGCCAGGGCCCCTAATCAGCTGCTACATTAACCCTGTCCTGTCTGGGTGGAGAACAGACGCCCTCAGGTGACCAGAGGCAGAGCCAAATCCATGGCTGAACCCCAGGAGCTGTGCAAACAAAGAAAAAAAAGAGGAATTTCTCCCAGCAGCCTCAGGAGGAGCAGATTAAATCCCCACAATCAACTTGATGTACCCTGTATCTGTGGAACACATGAATACACAAAAATCATTCCAAAATTGAGTTGGTGGATATTGGAAGCAACTGTAGACTTGTGGTTTGCTTTCTACATCTAATTTGTTTCTGTTTTTTATGTTTATCTTAGTTTAGTATTTAGAGCTTATTATCATTGGTAGATTTGTTTAATGGTTTGGTTGCTCTCTTCCTTTTCTAAATTTTATACATATATATAATTCTACTTTCTCTCTTTTTGTAAGTGTGTATGTGTATACTTCTTTGTGTGATTTTGTCTGTATAGCTTTGCTTTTGCCATTTGTGCTAGCTTTCTGACAGTCTGTTTTTTTGTTGTTGTTAGTATAGTTTTTAGCGCTTGTTATCATTGGAAGATTTGTTTTTGTTGCTTTCTTCTTTCTTTCTCTTTTTTATTACTTTTTTATTTTTAATAATTCTTTTCGATTTTAATAACATTTATTTTATTTATTTATTTATTTTCTTTCTTTGTTTCTTGTTTTCTCCTTTTTCTTCTGAACCATGTGGCTGACAGGGTCTTGGTGCTCTGGCCGGGTGTCAGTCCTGAGCCTCTGAGGTGGGAAAGCCAAATACAGGACATTGGTCCACCAGAGACCTCCCAGCCCCACATAATATCAAATGGCAAAAGCATTCCTAGAGATCTCCATCTCAACGCTAAGACCAGCTCCGCTCAATGACCAGCAAGCTACAGTGCTAGACACCCTACACCAAACAACTAGCAAGAGAGGAACACAAACCCACCCATAGCAGAGAGGCTGCCTAAAATCACAAAAAGGTCACAGACACCCCAAAACACACTACCAGATGTGGTCCTGCCCACCAGAAAGACAAGATCCAGCCTCATCTCCCAGAACACAGGCACTAGTCCCCTCCATCAGGAAGCCTACATACTCACTGAGCCAACCTTACCCACTGGGAGCAGACACCAAAAACAACGGGAACTACGAACCTGCAGCCTGTGAAAAGGAGACACCAAACACAGTAAGTTAAGCATAATGAGAAGACAGAGAAACACCCAGCAGATGAAGGAGCAAGGTAAAAACCCACCAGACATAAAAAATGAAGAGGAAAGAGGCAGTCTACCTGAAAAAGAATTCAGAGTAATGATAGTAACAATGATCCAAAATCTTGGAAATAGAATGGAGAAAATACAAGAAACGTATAACAAGGAACTACAAGAACTAAAGAGCAAACAAACAATGTTGAACAACAAAATAAATGAAATTTAAAATTCTCTGGAAGGAATCAATAGCAGAATAACTGAGTCAGAAGAACAGATAAGTGACCTGGAAGATAAAATAGTGGAAATAACTACCACAGAGCAGAATAAAGAAAAAAGAATGAAATGAATTGAGGACAGTTTCAGAGACCTCTAGGACAACATTGAATGCACCAACATTCGAATTATAGGGGTTCCAGAAGAAGAAGAGAAAAGAAACGGGACTGGGAATATTTGAAGGGAATATAGTTGAAAACTATCCTAATACGGGTAAGGAAATAGTCAATCAAGTCCAGGAAGTGCAGAGAGTGCCAAACAAGATAAATCCAAGGAGAAACACACAAAGACACATATTAATCAAACTATCAAAATTAAATACAAAGAAAAAATATTAAAAGCAGCAGTGGAAAAGCAACATTTAACAGTTGAGGTTAACAGTTGATCTTTCAGAAGAAACTCTGCAAGCCAGAAGGGAGTAGCAGGACATATTTAAAGTGGTGAGATGGAAAAAACTACAACCAAGATTACTCTACCCAGCAAGGATATCATTCAGATTCGATGAAGAAATCAAAACCTTTACAGATAAGCAAAAGCTAAGAGAATTCAGCACCACTAAACCAGCTCTACAACAAATGCTAAAGGAAATTCTCTAAGCAGGAAAAACAAGAGAAGGAAAAGACTTACAATAACAAACCCAAAACAATTAAGAAAATGGTAAGAAGAGCATACATACCAATAAGTACCTTAAATGTAAATGGATTAAATGCTCCAACCAAAAGACATAGACTGGCTGAATGATTGCAAAAGCAAGACCCGTATATATGCTGTCTACAAGAGACCCACTTCAGACCTAGGGAAATATACAGACTGAAAGTGAAGGTATGGAAAAATATATTCCATGCAAATGGAAATCAAAAGCAAGCTGGAGTAGCAATTCTCATATCAGGAAAAAATAGACTTTAGAATAAAGAGTCTTACAAGAGACAAAGAAGGACACTAATAATGATCAAGGGATCAGTCCAAGAAGAAGATATAACACTTGTAAATACTTATGCACCCAACATAGGAGCACTACATTACATAAGGCAAATGCTAACAGCCATAAAAGGGGAAATCGACAGTAACAAAATCATAATAGGGGACTTTAACACCCCACTTTCACCAATGAACAGATCATCCAAAATGTAAATAAATAAGGAAACACAAGCTTTAAATGATACATTAAAAATGATGGACTTAATTGATATTTATAGGATATTCCATCCAAAAACATCAGAATACACTTTATTCTCAAGTGCTCATGGAACAATCTCCAGGATAGATCATATCTTGGGTCACAAATCAAGCCTTGGTAAATTAGAGAAAGTTGAAATCATATCAAGTATCTTTTCTGAGCACAATGCTATGAGACTAGATATCAATTACAGGCAAAAAATATGTAAAAAATACAAACACATGGAGGCTAAAAAATATACTACTATATAACAAAGAGATCACTGAAGAAATCAAAGAGGAAATCAAAAAATACCTAGAAACAAATGACAGTGAAAACACAACGACCCAAAACCTATGGGATGCAACAAAAGCAATGCTAAGAGGGAAGTTTATAGCAATGCAATCCTACCTCAGGAAACAAGAAACATCTCAAATAAACAACCTAACCTTACACCTAAAGCAATTAGAGAAACAAGAACAAAAAAAAACCCCAAAGTTAGCGGAAGGAGAGACATCATGAAGGTCAGATCAGAAATAAATGAAAAAGAAATGAATGAAATGATAGCAAGGTCAATAAAACTAAAAGCTGGTTCTTTGAGAAGATAAACAAAATTGATAAACCATTAGACAGACTATCAAGAAAAAAAGGAAGACTCAAATCAATAGAATTAGAAATGAAAAAGTAGGAACAACTGACACTGCAGAACTACAAAGGATCATAAGAGATTACTACAAGCAACTATATGCCAATAAAATGGGCAACCTGGAAGAAATGGACAAATTCTTAGAAAAGCACAACCTTCTGAGACCAAACCTGGAAGAAATAGAAAATAAAAACAGCCCAATCACAAGTACTGAAATTGAGACTGTGATTAAAAAGCTCCCAACAATCAACAGCCCAGGACCAGATGGCTTCACAGGCGAATTCTATCAAACATTTAGAGAAGAGTTAACACCTATCCTTCTCAAACTCTTCCAAAATATAACAGAGGAAGGAACACTCCCAAACTCATTCTACGAGACCACCATCACCCTGATACCAAAACCAGAAAAAGATGTCACAAAAAAAGGAAATTACAGACCAATATCCCTGATGAACATAGATGCAAAAATTGTCAACAAAATACTAGCAAACAGAATCCAACAGCATATTAAAAGGATCACACACCATGATCAATTGGGGTTTATCCCACGAATGCAATGATTCTTCAATATACACAAATCAATCAACGTGATAAACCATATTAACAAACTGAAGGAGAAAAAACATATGATCATCTCAGTAGATGCAGAAAAATCTCTTGACAAAATTCAACACCCATTTATGATAAAAACCCTCTGGAAAGTAGGCATAGAGGGAACTTATCTCAACATAATAAAGGCCATATGTGGCAAAAACACAGCAAACATTGTTCTCAAAGGTGAAAAAATGAAACGATTTCCAGTAAGGTCAGTAAGAAGACAAAGTTGCCCACTCTCACCACTATTATTCAACATAGCTTTAAAAGTTTTAGCCACCACAATCAGAGAAGAAAAAGAAAAAAAGAAATCCAAATTGGAAATGAAGAAGTCAAATTGTTACTGTTTGCAGATGACATGATACTATACATAGAGTATCCTAAAGATGCTACCAGAAAACTACTAGAGCTAATCAATGAATTTGGTAAAGTAGCAGGATACAAAATTAATGTCCAGAAATCTCTTGCATTCCTACACACTAATGATGAAAAATCTGAAAGAGAAATTAAGGAAAAGCTCCCATTTACCACTGCAACAAAAAGAATAAAATACCTAGGAATAAACCTACCTAAGGAGACAAAAGACCTGTATGCAGAAAACTATAAGACACTGATGAAAGAAATTAAAGATGATACAAACAGATGGAGAGATATACCACGTTCTTGGATGGAAGAATCAACATTGTGAAAATGACTCTACTACCCAAAGCAATCTTCAGATTCAATGCAATCGCTATCAAACTACCAATGTCATTTTTCACAGAACTAGAACAAAATATTTCACAATTTGTATGGAAACACAAAAGACCCCAAATAGCCAAAGCAATCTTGAGAAAGAAAAATTGAGCTGGAGGAATCAGGCTCCCTGACTTCAAACTATACTACAAAGCTACAGTAATCAAGACACTCTGGTACTGGCACAAAAACAGAAATAAACCCACACACATGTGGTCACCTTATCTTTGATAAAGGAGGCAAGAATATACAATGGGGAAAAGACAGCCTCTTCAATAAGTGGTGCTGGGAAAACTTGACAGCTACATATAAAAGAATGAAATTAGAACACTCCCTAACACCATACACAAAAATAAACTCAAAATGGATTAAAGACCTAAATGTAAGGCCAGACACTATAAAACTCTTAGAGGAAAACATAGGCAGAACACTCTGTGACATAAATCACAGCAAGATCTTTTTTGACCCACCTCCTAGAGAAATGGAAATAAAAACAAAAATAAACAAATGGGACCTAATGAAACTTTAAAGCTTTTGCACAACAAGGGAAACCATAAACAAGACAAAAAGACAACCCTCAGAATGGGAAAAAAATATTTGCTAATGAAGCAACTGACAAAGGATTAATCTCCAAAGTATACAAGCAACTCATGCAGCTCAATAACAAAAAACAAACAACCCAATCCAAAAATGGGCAGAAGAGCTAAATAGACAAATTTTCAAAGAAGGTATACAGATTGCCAACAAACACTTGAAAGAATGCTCAACATCACTAATCACTAGAGAAATGCAAATCCAAACTACAATGAGATATCACCTCACAGCAGTCAGAATGGCCATCATCAAAAAATCTACCAACAATAAATGCTGGAGAGGGTGTGGAGAAAAGGTGTGAATGTAAATTGATACAGCCACTATGGAGAACATTATGGAGGTTCCTTAAAAAACTAAAACTAGAACTACTATATGACCCAACAATCCCACTACTGGACATATACCCTGAGAAAACCATAATTCAAAAAGAGTCATGTACCACAATTTTCATTTCAGCACTATTTACATTAGCAGGATATGGAAGCAACCTAAGTTTCCATCAACAGATGAATGGATAAAGAAAATGTGGCACATATATACAATGCAATATTATTCAGCCATAAAAAGAAACAAAATTGAGTATTTGTAGCGAGGTTGATGTACCTAGAGACTGTCATACAGAGTGAAGTAAGTCAGAAAGAGAAAAACAAATACCATATGCTAACACATATATTTGGAATCTCAAAAAACAAAGAAGTGGTTCTGAAGAACCTAGGCTCAGGACAGGAATAAATACGCAGACTTAGAGAATGGACTTGAGAACACGGGGAGGGGAAGGGTAAGCTGAGACGAAGTGAGAGAGTGGCACTGACATATATACAGTACCAAATGTAAAATAGATAGCTAGTGGGAAGAAGACGCATAGCACAGGGAGACCAGCTTGGTGCTTTGTGACCACCTAGACGGGTGGGATAGGGAGGGTGGGAGGGAGACACAAGAGGGAGGAGATATGGTGATGTATGTATATGTATAGTGGATTCACTTTGTTATACAGCAGAAACTAACACACCATTGTAAATCAATTATACTCCAATAAAGATGTTACAAAAAAAGAAATGTAATTGGGATATATGTGTGAATGCCTGTGTGTCTTTGAGTGTTTTTGTAAAGAAAGTGCCAATTTCAACGCTGAAGCTAACTGGCTGCATCTCTTTAGATGAGTCTCTTAGTTTCTCTTGGTTCTTTAAAATGAGGTTACATAATAGTCCCTTTCTGACTCTAAAATGTTGATTTATAAAAGTAAAATAGAAAATACTTACAAACATACTGAGAATAAAAATACTCCATCAGATTAATAAGTACGAATATCTTCATGTATAGATAAACCATTATTAACATGTTTCAAGTAATGACCTAATCAAGCTGATTCTAAATGGAGATTTCTTCTTTATTATACTTTAAAAAACTTGAAACCCTTCCATGAACCTATTAATAAATGTGGTAAAGGGAAAGAAGTGAGGAAGGAAAAGGGGAGCTATATGAGGTAGTGGAGAGACTGAAAACACAGAGATCAAATAGAGTGCTATTTTAAATATTGATTTGTAGGGTGTTTGGAGTTTTATTCGGCTGAAAACTGCATTTGAAAGGGGAATTCTGGGGACAGTGGGCTTCTACATTCTACAGGATGCTTTCCTTAATTGAGTTATCAGGGAAGGTGATCCTTAAAACATGTAATTGACAAGTATCTTCTTTCCAAAGAGGCTACAAATATAAAAGAAAAAATGTATAATATTTTGTTTGACTTGAACTGGAAGATAGAAAATAAATTGTAAGGAGTTAGGTCTCCAGATAAGACTCAGTGAAGTTTCTATTATATTTTCCAATTAAGATAGGGTTCATAACAAGAACAAAAAAAAAGATTTTGCCAAACCACAATGAAATTTTAGATGTGGAAACTTTTTAAAATCTTATTTTATGATTAGATCTAAAATATTATAAATGATGGCTCAATTTGATATACTATTGTTAATTATTATTGTGACCTTCAAACCAAAGATAATCTAGTCCAGAGAAACAAAGCTGAGTTCAAGGGCATTTCTTTGCATTCTTCTCCCGTTTTCAAAGCAGTATGCTAATTGCATTGAAGAATACTAAAAAAATGGAGACGAGATGAGGTCACTGACCCCCAGGGAAGACAAAGGTAACACACAGACAACAAATAGACAACATAGGCAAAGCCAAAATAACATACCTACAAACACGCCACAAGTGCCAAGGAATACAAAGCCGGGAGCTAATCTAGAAGGAGGGATGTTAGTCTGGGAAGGCATCTAGGAGAATAGAGGCCTCAAGCAAGGTCTTGGAGGAAGCAAAACCTGCGTCATGCAGCTGAGGAATGAGGGCCTTTTAGGCAGAGCAGCAACATTAGCAAAGCACATCCAGAGGTAGTATTGGACCAGATGAATGCGCAAGTTGAGAATAGCTTGTTTAAAGTGAAGAGATTCTGAGATGTGACTTGGAAGACATAGGAATGGCAGGGCTTCATTTGAAAGATCCTTGGGTAATATTAGTACTTAGTTTGAAGCAGTGAAGGTAAGCCAGAGTTTATACAATAAAAGTTTCATCCCTGTACTCCCATAATCAAGAATGTATTCTAAGTTCCTTAGTGGATATTATTGCAGATTTCAACTCCTCAGCTTAGCCTTCAAAGTTTTCCTGTAAAGTCTAAACTCCTATCCTAACATTCAGGGCTTTTCACGACATGGTCCCAACTTACTGTTCTAGCCCAATGCCCTGTTTTTGTCACATATATACCTCCCACACAGCCAAAATGAAACTGAGTATAGCTGAGGACATTTCTTTGTATTCTTTTGCACAAAAATAAGCTTTTTAGCATTTCTGCCATTGTTTCCTATTTTCAGTTCTGTCTGAAATGCCTTCCTCACTCCTATCATTCTGCGTCCTCTCCATCCTTCACACTCTGGCAGCATTCTGTGTCTGCCATAAAGCCTTCTCAGCCTCTCCATCCCACGGTGATTTCTACCCTATACACTTTTGTTTTGTGCCTATTTGGCACTGAAAATTTGACTTATTACATAGTTACCTTCGTGTATACAATTTATATGTATAGTTGTATATATACTTATAAATGGAGCAACTGGAGGGCAGAGCTTTCTCTTAAATTTTTCATTTCCCACAGTGCCTTGTACATTTTAAGTGTTCAGTGAAAATTAATACATTGACTTTTTAGACCATATGACAACAGGATTATTACTGTCTTTTATTGTTTTAGCTCAGCACCTCGTTCAGCTCCTAATATATTGTATATTATATATTTCTTCTACATAAATAGATTGAATGTACAAATGATAATATGGTGAAGTGGAAGAAGTACAGGCTCTGTAATCAGACAGATCTATGTTCAAATTTGGCCCTTTCTACTCCAAGCCTTGTGACTACCTTGGGCAGATTCTCAAACTCCCTAAGCTATATTTTCCTCCATTACCAAAGAGGATAATAAATATATAACTTACAATATCTTTGTAAGATAACACAGATATTCTAGGCATTTAATAAATGTTATTATTAAAGTTTTCCATCTGAATTTTTCCCATTAATCATTGAATGTTTATACTTTGTGATATATAAATCATTACATTGTACACCTGATACAATATAACATGTAACATGACATATGACTTATGTCAATTGTACCTCAATTGAAAAAAATTAGTCTTTATATCTAAATTCATTTTACCATTTTCAAAGTGATTTTTCTTGCATTATTAAACTCAGTTGAACATTCCATCTGCCAACACAAAAATCTTTAGAGGCTCTCTGCAGCCTAAAAGTGTTTCACATGACATTCAAAACTTTATATAATGTATTCCCAACCAACATTTGAGCTTAGTTTAGATGCTATCTACCCTAGATCAACAGTGATATCCCTCTCTGTTCTGAGCTTTGAAGTGCATTGTGTTCACACAGTCCTATGTCCCTTTCACATATTAAATTACATTGTTTATATATTTCCCTCTGCTGCTAAATTGAAATTTCCTAGAGGAAATTTTTATACATAGTTGCATCCTTTATGGTAGCTAACAAAATTTGTACAAGTGATCAGTATACATCTGACCCATGTTTTATTTCTTTACATTTTTATTATCAAATTTAAAATATTTGTGTTAGAAGCCATGACTTAAAATTTTGTAAAATATATCTATTTTGGTTATGTGAAAGGAATATTGATCTTATCTTCTAACTTAATGGTTTGGATTACTATTAGGATGACATCTAGTCTTTGGGACTGTGTATCACATGATCAAGAGGGCAAGCTCTGAAACAAACTCCCTAGGTTCGAAATGTCAACTCCTCTACTTACTAGCTTTGTGACCTTGGGCAGGATGATTAACATCTTTTTTTTGGTATATCTCTTTCATATTTAACAAGGGGAGGATAATTAATAACTACTTCATAGGTTGTGAGAGGATTACTTGAGTGAAGATATGTAAAGCTCTTCAAACAGTGGCTGGCATATGGAAAGGACTCAATAAATGTGAGTTATAATTAGTCTTCCAATTTCTATACACAAATATTACCACCTCCTACAAAGCTGCCTAGGGGAAAAACCACTGCTTGGTGTTTCTATTGGGATGATAGAATTCATGTTTAGGGGACAGATAAATGTTCTCTATCATGCATAAACCTACAGAATCCTTCATTCATAACAGAGATTTTCATCCCAAGTTCTTACTTTAGGGTCAAAGGCTGGGGCTCAGTGTTACTACATGAATGGTACTAAATATTAAAAAGATATGCACAAAAGATTAGCCAGCACCTGATCCTCACTTTAAGGCCTACAGTTTTGAAAGCACACAATTATATATTCACAGTAGCCATAGTTCAAATTAAACTCCTTAAAATGAAATTTACTCTCTTGAGAATGCTCAACTCTAACCAAATAGTATCAGGGTTTTTTTTAATGTTAGCACTTGTTAATGTAAATACAGACTTGACACAAACATTATCTTCTTCCCCAGGGAACAGGTTAATGGATAAATCTCTAAAAACTAAAAGCAATTAACACCAAAAGGCAAATGGCTAGAATATGTTCATACTAATCTGTTAGGATTATAAGTGTTTTTAGAAACTCTTGTCAAGATTCTCATGGCAAAGACCAGTCCTTCAGGGTTTGTCATTAGAAAATCATATCTCCTTTTTTTTTTTTTTTGTAACCATTATGGAAGAGAAGTATTAAAATTTTGTTTTTGTTTTACATATCAAATAAATAAAACTCACATGATTAAATGCTTTACAATAATCGCTCCCAGGTTAGATTTTTAGTTTGCTTTTATGGAATGAATACCAATAAGCTATATGGGTGTGTTTCTTTCATAGAACTGTTGCTTGGAAAACTGAGAAAATTCACTTTGTTTTTCCTTTTGAGACCGGAGTACTACTAAATGATCTGTTTTGATTAACGTTTCCCTCAGCCAACCAGAAGGGACACTATTTCAGCTGCCTACTCTGATGTTACACAGCCTCTAACTAAGGGGTATGGTTAGACTGACCTCAAACTAAATAAAGCTATAACCAGGTTTTAGGAGAAAAAGGAAGTGAAATATGTTATGTACCATTTCAGTCTAGAAAAAAATAAATAAGGAAATGGGATGGCCCAGCAAAGAGATTACCAAACATTTTTGGCAATGCAGCACCTTTTGTCATTTGTTTGATTATGTGATAATCTTTCTGCTGTCTCCATCAGTTCCTTTCTTATATCTTAGAAAAAAGAAAAAAAATATGTTAAATTATATGTTGATTTTGACAATTAGATTTAACCAAAACAATTTTGCTTTAAGAAATTGTATGAATTTCTGATAGTTCATATGCCAATTGAAAACTTCTTTGGATATTGTAAAGCCACAGCCAGTAATCAATATTCAATAATCAGAGACATATTGTGTAAATATGTTGTAGAGCTGAGGGTTTGACTTCACTGAGAAGTGAAATTGTACCTCCCTGTCTTTCTATCCCTTCTCTCCTCCCTTCCCAATTCTAAATGTAAATATCAACTCTTTCCTTAATTGAAAAATAAGGTCACAGTCATTGGAAACTACCCATGCAGGCACATGCCTCCAGTGAGGTCTGGTTGAGGCCATAGCATTTGCAGGAGCTCAGGGAGACAGTAATGCAGCTTAGAGAATATACTTAGTGGCTCAATGTCTGTATTATCCTTTAAAAATTAGAAATACATTTATGACACATCCATACTCTTTTTTAAAGATTAACTAAAGCACACCATCCAATGCCTTCACACTATTGCCAAAAAGGGGATAACATTTATCTGTTTTGATCTGTACTGATATATTTTTTTTTGTCTACAAATATATATGATGCCTAAAATTTCACATTTGTGTGTAAGATTATGTCCTTGAAGACTTTCATAGCTAATATACTTGGGAAGAGATAATATATACATATGAAAAGAAGTAGAACACAAGGTGAGGTAAGATAAATGCTGACTCTTTACTAGCAGTATGTGATGCAAGGGTTGAGGTGAGAAGCAACAGCTGGGTTGTAATATATACACAGATGTTAATGTACCTATGCGCGTGTACATGTGTGTGCATACAGTCGGCCCTTTGTATCCTCAGGTTCTGCAACCGCGTATTCAACCAACTGTGGCTAGAAAACATTAAATAAATCAATTCCAGAAAGTTCCAAAAAGCAAAACTTGAATTTGCTATGTGCCAGCAAGTATTTACATAGCATTTACATTGTATTTACAACTATTTGCAAAGCATTACATTGTATTAGGTTTATAAGTAATTTAGAGATGATTTAAAGTATATGGGGAATTCCCTGGCGGTCCAGTGGTTAGGACTCTGCGCTTTCACTGCAGGGGGCACGGGTTCAATCCCTGGTCAGGGAACTAAGATTCTGCCAGCCGCGCAGTGTAGCCAAAAAACAGTATATGGGAGAATGTGCATAGATGATATGCAAATACTGCACCAGTTCATATGAAGGACATGAGCACCCATCCATGGATTTTGGTATCAGCGTCAGGAGGTGATGTACTGGAACCAATCTTCCTCAGACACTTAGGGATGACTATATGTAGTATAATGCATATATTTTACATATAATGTATAAAATATACAATGCATTTTATGTCAATTCCAATTAGCACGGGTTTATTAAATGGCTAAGCTGCGTGCTGCTTGTAGGCACCAATAGAAAGTGTGGTGGGGCAGTGCTGCCGCTGACTTCCACCTGCTGGATTCACTCCAAATCAACACACCACCAAAGTAAAAACAAGGGTGCTTTGCTGTGCTGTCATAACTTGAATATAAGGTCTCATACCTAAGTCCTTTGTTTAAAAATTCTGTAGCTATGCCTGGGTATTTTACCCATTTTAACCCAAAGTGCATGAAGATGAAGAAGATACAATCTTTCTTCAAGGAATTTGTTTCAAATCCGCCTGTCTGTACCTACGTGAAAATTTAATTAATTGCTTAAAAAGAAAACACACACACAAAAAAGAAAACACCATATCAGGGATCAATTTCTAAGGCAGACACTACTGTGGAAATACAGCTTCTGAGATGACAAGACGTTTGGGGAAAAAAAACAGCACAAAAGTTCTCTTGAACATGTGCATATTATCTCAGGATTTCAGTTGTGCATAAGGTCCATGAAGATGTTGAGCCTCATCTTTATCATATTTTGGTTCTCAGAACCAACATGACCTAGAATTTAAGGTTATTTTAGAATAATTGCACTTTAGAATCATCTATAATTAGATGAGAATATCCCAGCCTCTTGCACAATAAGGTACTGAAGTTGTCTGAATCACTCAGTCTTTGACACTTAAGCGTTCTCATATAAATCCACTCAGTAAAATGCTGTTTGCTTATTCCATGTAATCAAATTGCCTATGTCATTTCAGGAGATCAACAATTATTAATAGTAATGAATCCTCAGGCCTTGTGAACTCTTAACTGTGTGCATGTATCCTATTCTCTAGTAAATATGCTTTCAAAAATAGCACTGCAAGTCTGCCAAGAGTCAACTCAAAAACAACTCTGGGCATTCATTCTGACGTTCCTCAAAACCCATTTTAACTTATCCCAGACCAGGCAGAGCTGCCCCTCATTACCCTTGCTCACCCCACCCCTAGAAAAATTGCTTAATTTGTATATTTAAGATAAATCCTTGCAGTAATGAGCAAACCAGATGGACTCTGTTATCTGGCTCCAAAGAAAGATGATTACGTTTTTATTAATCCAAAATGCTTTGTACACCTGCTTAGCCTTCTACCTTAAAATAAACCTCTTTTGAAGGCAAATGGGCTGAATTCTTCCCTCAGATCTAACTACAGGCAGCATAAACTACAGTTCCCACTGAGGAGGATTGAAATGGAGATGGCTCTTTACTCAGTCTTTTTTGGGGATTATACCACAGAGATCTTCCAGGGACAAATTTAAAACACATTTGTTTTACAGTTTGCCAAGTCTGGTATTATTTTGCAATTTTAGTGCTATTTGATTTCTATATAAAAGTGTTTTTCTGTCTTCACTCTGCCCCTCAAAGCCCATTTACTTTTTCTGTCTCTGATATCTCTTTTCAGCAAAGACAGTGGAAAAGGATGGGGAAATCAAAATGGCTCCGCTTTTGTTTGAATAAAGTTATGGTTCTTTCAGGAAAAACTGATCAAAAGCTTCCTGTATCACTACCCATCTTACCCCATTGTAATAGGCATAGCATATATTGTTTATGGAGCTACTGGAAGCATCCTGAGAAATGACTCAAAAAATACTTGGCGGTTGGAAGGATATTTCACTATACATCTATACGGATTGAGTACGATAGCTGAGCTTGCTGACCAAATTACACTCCTTGAGTTAGATCACATCTTATCCTCAAAGGATTAATAACGCCTTCTTATTTTTTGTTTCATTTGGTTTATAGTGTCTTTCTCTTAGGAGATCAGCAAATGTAAATTGCTCTTAAGTGTAAAGAACACTCCCTATAACTTGCCCTGGCCTATACTGAGGTAGAACTATGTGCTTTATGCTCCTAAACACACTTTGACCATAGATGGGAGGTGCCAGTATACCAGCAGTCTGAAAGTCCAAACTATCAACATGGTATGTTTTGTTTCATATCAAACCTCAGGAATCCTCAGTCTTGGTCCAAGAGAATTTTCCCAATGCAAGTCTAGGAGAAAGCACTGTGAAAAAGATGACTAATGGCTTGGAATAAAGGCCCACCCAATGGCTTTATTTATTTGTAAAGTTCCTTAGGAACTCACTTATTGGACACCTGAAAGCTATCATCAGAGTATGCTAAAAATTCTCTGAAGAACACCTTTCCTTATCCATATTTTAAATTAAAAACTTTAAGAAAATGAGAGTAATTTTTTTCATGATCATGATCACATATTGAGTGCTTGCAGTGGTCCTGCACTACAATGGGAAAAATGTCATAGACACTGTTTCATTTGACCATCTCCATCGCTCTGTGAGGTGACTGTTATTGACCCTACCTCAATAGATTTTAGAAACCTTACAGGAAAGTTTAGTAACTTGTTTATTTTCATATGTTCCATCCAATTCACAAATGTTCACACAGAGTTTGAAAATTCTTAAGACTTTTCTTACCTATAAGATAGAGACAATAATAGTTACCTCATAAAGTTTAAAATCTTGTTCTTGTCAATCAGGAAACAATAACCTAAAAATTGGTATACCAAGAACTAGAGGCAAATATGAAGAGAAATAGTTTTCTCCAATGGGTTTATGGAAATTGACTTCAGCATACCAGCCTCCAAATTAAGCCACAGATTTTATAAAGGATATTATTGTCCAAAATACTGTTTTAGAACAAGCCTCAAAACTGCCTTCCAGATTATCTAGATGATAAAGTTGAGTGAACATGAGATTCCTATTTAAAATACCTTATCTCGGGCTTCCCTGGTGGTGCAGTGGTTAAGAATCCGCCTGCCAATGCAGGGGACACGGGTTTGAGCCCTGGCCTGGGAGGATTCCACATGCCATGGAGCAACTAAGCCCGTGCGTACTGAGCCTGAGCTCTAGATCCCATGAGCCACAACTACCGAGCCCACGTGACACAACTACTGAAGCCCGCATGCCTAGAGCCCGTGTTCTGCAACAAAAGAAGCCACTGCAATGAAGAGTAGCCCCCGCTCCCCGCAACTAGAGAAAGCCTGTGCACTGCAATGAAGACCCAATGCAGCCAAAAATTAATTAATTAATTATTTTAATATATATATATATAATATATATATCTTATCTCTGTTTGATTTGAACCCTCATAGCTTATTATTAAAATCACCATGCTATAACAGCTTATGTTGGAGCAACCAACAGCATGATAGGCAGAACAAAATTCTGCAAGAAATCACTGACAAATAAGAATGGGACATCATGAGCATTGGACTCTATACCCAACCTCATCATGGCCTAGTTTGTAGACAAAAGTAAGTTCCTCAGCCCACATGGGTCTCAATTCTATGAGAAAGTGATTGACTAGGGAATAGGACTCAAAGTTTCTTCAGGGACTTCCCTGGCTATCCAGTGATTAAGACTTTGCCTTCCAATGCAGGGGGTGTAGGTTCAATTCCTGATCAAGGAGTGAAGATCTCACATGCCTCTCGGCCAAAAAAACAAAACATTGGGTTTCCCTGGTGGCGCAGTGGTTGAGAGTCTGCCTGCTGATGCGGGGGACATGGGTTCGTGCCCCGGTCCAGGAAGATCCCACGTGCCGCGGAGCGGCTAGGCCCGTGAGCCATGGCCGCTGAGCCTGCGCGTCCGGAGCCTGTGCTCCGCAACGGGAGAAGCCACAACAGTGAGAGTCCCGTGTACCGAAAAAAACAAAACAAAACATAAAACAGAAGCAATATTGTAACAAATTCAATAAAGACTTTAAAAATGGTCGACATAAAAAAAATCTTTAAACAAAGTTTCTTTAAGTTCTCTAATTCTAAGTAATTTTTTTGGTGATTGAAAAGAGACAATAGCCAGACTATAATGGTGGGCAGCAGTCAGCATCAGGGGTGAATCTGTTCAGCAGAGAAGTAAAGCACACGTACTGAAACGGAAGTCCACATGGGTCTGAAGACGTGGTGTGGCACTTCTAAATGATGGGGAAGAATGTACTTCAGTTTTTCCATTTTATTTATACACTTAAGCGCAACATCTTTAAGAGAACACTTCAGCATTCTTACAAAGAACAAGTAGAGGACTATTTGTGATCTTGAAGGCAATATTCAAGGGAAAATGTATATTTTCAGATTTTAAGCAAAATCAGTGTTTAACTGTATCTTTGGCAAAGAGAAAATTGTGAACAACATGGTATGCAGCTGTGTATGGAAAAACTAAAAATGGAATTGTAATTTGGTCTTAAATTAGAAACATATCTGAGTTTGTTAACAATTTGAGTGATATTAATTTGTTTCTTTCATTCCTTAATTGTGTGTATATGTGTCAGAGAGAAGAGAGAAGAAAGAGAGAGGGAGGGTGAAGGAGAGGGGGAAAGAAGAAAGAAGAAAGGAGGAAAGGGATTAAAGACAGGAGAGGGAGAGAGAAAATACATGACAACTAAACATGGATGTCACAGTTCATATGTGAACTTCATCCTGCTTACAGTTAGTCTAAGATGGCAGGAGCCCTTTATCTAGAAAGAGCAAATCACTGAAGTCCTTTCCAAATCGACTAAAGGCAGCACGTTTAAGAAAAACCTGACTTCTTAGCTGTACAATCTAATAGTGCTCCAGCCTTACCACTGCTTCCAATAACAGATGCACAAATACAAAACCAAACCATTAGAAAGTCCTGTGAGATATACAACTGTGAAAACTGTATTTGACTAAATTATAGAATCTAAGGACATAGAAGGGATTTACTCTTATTACCTGAGCTCAGTAATGGTTATTGAATGGCCATAAGATTCTCTCATTTAGGCCATACCCAACTGCAAACAGGCCAGCTTCCCGTGAAGATTCAAGGACATCATATCCACAGCTCAAGAACAAGTCAATTTCATAGTACTGATCTAAGCAATCTAACACATTCTCTGGGAAGTTTATTTAATGTTAGAAATATGAACATGATTGGTACTCACATGTGCCCTTTAAGTCACACAAAATCAGAAAGGAAGAAATTTTTTAAAGTTTTAACCATTGTCACAAACTCAGATGCTACCAATTTAGTCCCTAAATGAGTTCTTAATTCCCAAGAATTCCAAGTTGACTCTTTTTTGTTCTATTTCTAAATTTCTAATCCCCTCAAGGGATTGTGCTACAGTAAACCTGGACCATTAATTTGCATAAGAATAACCCAAGAGCTTGTTGACAAGGATAGTTCCTTAACTCCATCCCAGTGATTCTGATTCAGTAGATCTGGGTTGGCATACAGAAATACACATTTTTAATGAAAAATATCTAGAGTCTAGAAAACTAACTAGACTGCTCCTTGAGAAATGGTGGATGCCTCATTTCTAAGGGTCTTTCCAGTTATAGAATGTTTAGACCCTGTAGAACAGGAATGGGTAAAAAAAGGGCAGAGCAGTATAAGCGAGTGATGATCTAGAAGAGGGACACATTATAAAGGTAAATGAAAAACCAATTCACTTATCAACACATATTGCCAATGTGTCAAGCACAGTACATGTAACTGGTGATAAACAGATGAAAGGGAGCTCCCAATTTGCTGGAGGTGACAGATTATAAACAAATATTTATGAAGCAGTAATGTAGTGCAATAATGGAGATGTTTCCTCTTTGAGGGGAGGAAGTGAAAAGTGATCAGCTTTGTCAGAAGTAATACTTGGGTTAAAAAAGGACGAAGATGGGCTTCCCTGGTGGGGCAGTGGTTGAGAGTTCGCCTGCCGATGCAGGGGACACGGGTTCGTGCCCCAGTCCGGGAAGATCCCACATGTTGCGGAGTGGCTGGGCCCGTGAGCCATGGCCATTGAGCCTGTGCGTCTGGAGCCTGTGCTCCGCAACGGGAGAGGCCACAACAGTGAGAGGCCCGCGTACCGCAGAAAAAAAAAAGGACGAAGATAAGAAGAGATCTAGAATGCATTAAGAAAGAGAAGGAAGTAGAGAAAAGAATCAAAGCAGCTGATGCCACAGAAAGAGGAATAGAAAGGAAAAGTAGGAAGGTGGCTTGTAAAGTGAATAGAGCATATGAGAAATTGGCAAAGATTGAATTTTTCTCTATGTCCTTCAATTCAATATACCTCTTAGGCTTTAATATCTCTTGCCTTTTGCTCTCAATTTTTTTCTACCAAAATTTCTACTGCTTTCCAGTTGAGTTCTTTGAAACAATGAGTCTATATTTTATCTGTTAAAGAAGCCAGATTATCAGTGTGTCTAGATAAGTAAATCATAGTATTATTACCATCCTTTTCTGTAGTTACTGGCTTCCAAATATTGAGATTTATCAGTCATTATTTTGGACAGTTTTTAAACACTTGATAATCGCTTAATGAAAATCCATTCACTGGTACTGCAAACAAAGCAAAACCAGGCCCTAATGTGTGTGTGTGTGTGTGTGTGTGTGTGTGTATGTGTGTGTGTGTGTGTGATTGAAAAGGCAAGTTGACTGTTATATCCATCCATGGAAACAGTTTACCATCCTGAAGTCTTTAGCAAATTATGTGTAAAAATGCTATTCAGTTGCTAAACTTTTTGCTTCCACTGCTTTTGTTTTTATCTTTTTCTCCAAAAGAAAAATAACACTTCCACTCTCTTAACCAAATTTAGAAGAAGCATCTTATAGGAAAAGCAAGAGGATAACTCTTACTCATTTTTTTCTTCTTTATAAGAGTTTTTATTTATTTATATATAATTTATATACATGTATATATAGTTCACATATATGCATTTTATATAAATGTATAAATGTGATCATATGCATGCTTATTTTTAAATGAATTTAATTTTTCTTTTTCTATCTTTCTGTTTTTCTCTCTCCTTCTCTCCCTTATTATACTAACACATTCTTTTATCACTTTCTAAGATGACCCATATTAAAACCTAGTGTCTTTTTCCACATTATCTCCACAGATATCGCTATACTCACAGACACACACAAATATCTGACTTTTTTCGTTGTTTATATATTTTGGCAGACAGATTGTTAACGTGGCCTGTCTCCTGATATTCCCACCATTTTATAATTCTCTCACCTTGAAGGGGTGGAATCTATGGCTTGCTTCTAATAAATTGAGTACAGTAAAGGTGATTGGGTGTACATGATTACATGTATGTGATTATCTTACATAAAATTGTATTGCCTGTCCTGATGAAATACTGGCTTTTCCTTGCTGACTTTGAGGAAGCAAATGGCCATATTGGAAAAGCCCACATGACAAGGAATTGAGGGCAGGCCCCAGCTGACAACCAGCAAGAAATTTAGGCCTTCCATCCAACAACTCCCAAGGAACTAAATGCTGCCAATAACCGCATGAGCTTGGTAGTGGATCCTTCCCTAGTTAAGCCTCAGATGAGACCCCAGCTCCAGGTGACACCTGGATTGCAGCCTTGTGAGATCCTGGAGAGAGGACTCAGTTAAGCCATACCCAGACTCCTGACTCATAGAAACTGTGAAATAATAAATCTGTGATGTTTTAAGCAACTAAATGTGTGGTAATATTGTTATGCAGCAGTAGATACCTAATCTACATGTAAGTGGGATTATAGCAAACACATTAAAAGGTAACTGTCTCATGGTGGTCCAGTGGTTAGGACTCTGTGCTTCCACTGCAGGGGGCACAGGTTTGATCCCTGGTCAGGGAACTAAGAGCCTGCACATGGTGTAGTGCGGCCAAAAAAAAAAAAAAAAAAAAAAATGGTTACCATCTCAGTTTTGCCTGAGACCTGACTACTTGATCATCTAGACAGGATATGCAAAGTAGAGGGCTGAAAACTAAATTTTAGACCATTTCCCAAACTTTTGTTTGGGATATAAAAGGATTGCAGTTGAAGAGGGCAGACTTGGAGATTGAAGAGAGGATTTCACTGGAGAGAGCTATCATCTGCTGAGAGTGCCAATTCCTGCTCCCCTGGGAGACTGGGTGTAAGGGCTTACCCCTCACCTCAAGCCTACTGACAGGAACTTCAAAGAAGCCATTTGGAGAACTTGATACATGACCCCAGTGCTGACAGAGCGAACAGGTGGGAGAATTGCTGAAGGGAACTGGGTGAACAGAAGACCAAAAGTGTATCTTTCCTGTGGATAAGCGTGGGCCAAACAGGAAAAAGTTGGCGTGGAGCTGTTATAAATCCTACCTAAAAGGACTCTCTGGAGTGGTAAAGAGGCCTCAGCAGAAGGAGGCTGAAGTGCACCAGCAGGTGCCTGGGGACTAGGAAACTACCAGACAAAGATTTGCATCAGGCTAAGTCAAGTGAATTGCAGGAAGACAGGTCCAATAATGGGAACTTCTCCAAAGAACCCAAAAACTATCCATTAGCAGTGGTCAACTTTAAACATTTGCCAAGCCCAGAGAGCACCATCTCAGGACAACTTAGTCATGTAGAATTTCTCCTGATCCTTTACTCATTTTCTTTCTTCTTTCTTCCTCTCCCTCCACCCCTTTGATGCTGGAGGAATCAGAAACCATGGTTAGCCAATTGTAGGCTCCAGGATAGAAACAGGCAGGCAGATAGCCTTCCCTTCAGCATCAAACCAGAGCTGGGGAGAGGAGGAGCTCTAACTTTGAAGTCTTTAATTATTACACTGACTGGACAGATTACTGAACTGAGTCTTTTTTAAGCCAAAATGATTGAAAGATGTTTTAATATCTAACAGTGGTAAACTACAAGTTTGCCCTAAATTTTATCCAAAAGCAGAAATTCTAACACTATACTGAAGAGTTTTGTAACAGCAGCTATGGGTGAGAAATGCTGTTGATGAGTGCATGCTATAATGCTACTCCTTCGATGTTTTTCTGCACTTTTCTCAGTCAACTAAGCTTCATGGAAGTACGCACAAGTCATCTCATATAACTCTAATGCATTCATTCATGATGGTTTGTATGAATCATAAATCGATTTGACCTGTTAATGGGCACACTCTTTTCCTTCCTCAGGTCTTACTGCTTGTTTTGGTCCTTTGAGCAGAAATTTTGTTATTAAACATGCAAAAATTAACATACATAAATTTTTTAAAAATAATTTTTGATGGGAAAGAATTTATATTAAATGACTATATAAATAACACAGGAGGGTTTAGCATTTCCTGGTATAACAAAAAATGCACAAATAGGGCTTCATTGGTGGCGCAGTGGTTGAGAGTCTGCCAGCCGATGCAGGGGACACGGGTTCGTGTCCCGGTCCGGGAAGATCCCACATGCCACGGAGCGGCTGGGCCCGTGAGCCATAGCCCCTGAGCCTGCATGTCCGGAGCCTGTGCTCCACAACGGGACAGGCCACAACAGTGAGAGGCCCAAGTACCGCAAAAAAAAAAAAAAAAAAAAAAAAAAGTAGAAATAAGGGGCAAATTGTCTTTAAAATGTCTTTAGAAGAACTACATTCACTCAGTACATAAGCCACTCCTTGCAAAGATGTTAGATATTAGATAAACTCAAGGAATCAATGAGGTTATAATCCCTTAGTGAATTACTGTTTTGTGATAGCAAGCAATATGCCAATTGCCTAAAAGAATTATTAACACAGCAAAATCTGACTTGTCCCTTTGTGTGGGGACAAATTATATAAGAAAATTCCATACCTATACTTTTGGAGAATTATAAGAATAATATAAAATGCTATACATATTAAAATGAATAAGATATGATATTGAACAGAATACAGATAATTTTCTATTACTCCGGTTTGAAATCTCCTTAAATATTGTATGGAATTCAGAAAAATGCTTCAAAACAGTGGACAAAAAATAAAAAGCAATACATGAAAAGTAAAAATTGAGAAGTCTGTAAGATTGTGAAAGGAAGCATGGAGTGAGCCTGCAGTTGAATGGAGCATTATGAAATACATATAAAAAGAAACTCTGTTTCCATGGAGGATGGTCAACATAAGGAATTTTCATCCCTTAGAGATAGTCTTGGAAATAATCTCAGAAACTTGTTTGAATTCACACATAAGAAATATAGAATTTAATTTTAAATACAGAGATGTTATTATGCACAAAGTATGTGCCAAAGATTTTGATATATTTTAATAATCAAGTTTATGAAACATGGTCTTTACTTTCATGTGACAAAATTTTTAAGATAAATAAATGATTGGGTACATTACTTATTAACAATTGCATTTGCTGTTAAAACAACACTTTTGTCACTGTCAGAGGTAATATACTGAGATAGATGTGAGTCTCCCTGTATGATAGTTTTCCTGTTGTTTTATTAGATTAAGCAATGTCATTGTTAATCTCATCATGATCGTTTTAGATGCAGCTTAAGTTATTTTTTCAGGAAAGGCATGCTATTTTTCTTCTTCCTGTAAACTTAAAGAGCAGTTTTTAATCTATACTGCTTACTTAGCCCTTATGATTTGTTGCCTTTCTTTCATTCATTCATTCGACAAATATTTGGACCACTATGCTGAACACTTTTAATATTGCTAGTTATATTTTATGGCTATGAATTTATGGCAGTATCCAGCCCTTAACTAAATTGTGGGCTCTATCAGCTCAAATAAATATACATATATATTTATTATGCACATATATTACAATTTAATATATCTAATATCTACCTATGTAGGCTCTCTTTAACTATAGCATAACATCTGGAATCAGACTTCTGTTGTTCAAATTCTGGGTCCACGATTGACTAGCTGCGTGATTTTGGTTAAGTTATTTGACCTGAGCCTAATTTTCAAGTCCTCCAAATTAGGATAATAAAATACATAGTTCAGAGGTTATAATGAATAGTAACAGAAATGATGTGTGTCATGCTGTTTGGTACATAATTGATGTATAACACACATGCCAGTTACTCATATTAAAGTAGGAAGGTAGCAAAAACATTTCTAATGTAACATAATGCCTTAAATTCGGAATATAGAAATCAGGGCAGACCCAAAAAGACCAGCAATAGATAGAAATTTTAGGAAAACATAGGCGTTTGAGGACTTACTGTCTCATTTGTAAAACCTTTAAAAATAGATAACATTTTCTTTATTTTTTTGTTTGTCTTTTGTTGCTGTTGTTTTTCTGGCCATGCAATGGGGCATGTGGGATCTAGTTCCCTGACCAGGGATCGAACCATGCCCCCTGTATTGGAAGGGCAAAGTCTTAATCTCTAGACTGCCGGGGAAGTCCCAAAAATAGATAACATTTTCTTTGAAGTCCATTCAAATCCTACCATTCTTTGATTCTTTCACTAAAAGAGTACTCCAGCTTCTAATCATGAGGGGTAGCATCAGTCTGATATACAAAGTGTGCAAATTGTGTGATGATAAATTCATAATCCTTTAAGCACCTATCTCCTTTGTGCACTCATTGCCTGCTTCTCTAAGGTGACAAGACAGAGTTAAATAAAGCTTAGAATGAAAGAATGAAGTAGTGCCAAAAAATAAGGCATTTTTTATTACTAAAGGCAGAATATTGAATTACTGGAAAAGAAGTAGGTAACCATGTCACAAACAAGCCAATGTTATTCATTTGGAATACATTTACTAGGCAATACTTTTACCATAGTGATTCAGGAAAACATAACTGCCAAACATTTTCTCAAACACTTGAAAAGGAAAAAAAAGCTCTGTAAGACAGATGTTGGCTAATGGCTATTCTCCTTTCTCCCCTCACCTCCAGCCATAAATCACTTATATCACCTTTAACTTTACAGTGTTTAAACCTTTTAACATTTTCACTATGGAGAAAGGATTATAATTTCTTAAATCCCTGTAGCCTGTAGGAAGTTTTTTTTTCCTAATAAAATGCATTTGAATTATTTGTGTAAAATTAATCCCAATCTCCACACAGAGAGTAAAGGATAGTGACAGCGTTATCTGGATTTCATTTCAACTGCTTTGCTCAGCTTAATTGCAATGAATTCCATCATCCTTTCCAATTTGATTGTGTTTCCATCAAATATTTTTGAATCCTAATCTGTGCCTTGGAGGAAAACCTTGCTTATTGGCCTCAATGTAATTATCAGCAGCTATCCATGAAGTATAGCATGTATTGTACAGATATTTGGACTGATCATCTATTGTACCAGAAACTTTAAAATGTGTCTTGTTTCACACATGATTTGTCCTCTAAAAATATCGGTAGACACTGTTAACTTGACAAGAGAGGGAAAGAAAAAAAGTAATAATTAGTTGCGGGTGGGTGAAAGGGAGTGGTACTCAGTGTTTGAAAGGCAATTTTGGACCATCACTATTTATAGGAAAAGAGAAAGGGTCAGAAGCAATGGGAATGTCATAATTTGACATTCAAAGAAATTAACAGGAATAAATAAGCAGAAAGGCCCTATAATGATTCCTCTCATCTGGACATTTTTTAGTTCCCTTTCTTCAAAGCTTATTAAAGGTAAAAGAAATAATTTCAATGAGAATCAAAGAAATGCAGCTTGTTAGTTTATCCTTTCTATTGGCAACCCATGAAAGAGACCCAAATTAGGAGTGTGACCTTAAAGGAGTTATTTCACCTTCTACACTTCAGTTTTCTCAACTAGTGTTTTGACTAGAAGGTTGCCACTGTCTATTCCAGCTCTAATTTCTAGGATTTTTACATGCATGGGTGATTTGGCTGTCAAGAGAATTTTGTCATCCAAACAACAGATTAAATTAGCTATAGCAATTTCTAAATCCGCAAAGCAACTATTTGGGTTTTGTTTTGTTTTAATTTTTAACTAACTAGGCTTTCCTATTAGTTGAAGAGAATATACATATAAAGAAGTGGAAACTGACGCAGCCTCAGAGACTTGGATTTAAAAAAATTCCCAAGAGAACCAAGCAAAAATAAATAATAGAGACACATGATGATGGAGTGCTGTTCAGAATTTGAAATACAACTTTGAAGATATTAGTGTTTACAAGAAAGAGAATCTATTAAAAAAAAGCAAGAGGATATAAATGACCACAAAAACCTAATTTTTCTTTTTAACAAAATAAATTTCAAATGGAGTCAACCAAAACTATATCTCTGAGAGTAAGAGGGAAGAAACTAGGGAAATTCAGAACAGGAAATTAGAACATAGTATAAGCCCAAGAAGTATTTGTTGAATGAATAAATAATAGGTTTACCTGCTATTAAGATGACAAAATAGAGCTTTTGTTCAGAATGTCCCCATCAGAAGTCAGAATCTTTGAGGTTATCATGAATGTTTCCTTATTCTGAAACATTGGCACTCTCATGACCTATCAGCAAACAACTAGTCTATTAATTAAAAATTGCATTCACCGACAGCTCCCTCTCTTACAGTGGAGAACTCTGATGAGGTTCTACTCCCTTGCTCTCAGCCTCAGACTGCCTATCTTCTACCCCATGAGGATGTGTTTATGCATTGTCAATCCCAAAATCCATCTAGAAAAATTGAACAAGTAGAAGTGGTTGACTTAATGTTGTTTTTATTGATTTTTCTATAATTCAATAATAGAATGGGGTTGTGAGTGAGACAAGTGTGAAAATTTGATTTGGTTAGATACAATCATGGGTTATCAATCAACACACGTTTATCCCCCACCTAACATATGAAAAGCACTAGGCTTAATACACAGGCCATGACCAAGGAGCTCACAATCCATACTATTTATGGAGATAACTATAAATATATAACAAGGTAAGAAAAAATTTTGTAATTCAAGAGTACTAAATGAGTAATTGGTCAATAATTACATGACACACACACACACACACACACACACAGTTATTCTCTGAGTTGAGAGGAGGATAAGATCCCGTGGGCTATAAAGAGCTGCTAATGTTTCTTGGAGAATGGTCTTGATTTAGACTTTGAAGAATTAGTGGTCTAGTTATCAGGGAAAAATGAATTTATATAAACAGATTTTATATAAATTTGAACTTATATAAACAGATTGACATTATCAAATATTTTAGAGTAGATAACATTAACTATATGATCAAAGCTACTTAAAACAATGGCACACTGTAGAGGAAGCAAGTAGAATTTGAGAGGATCATTGTGAAAAACCAACTGGAATTAGAATCAGATGTAGTGATTCCATCCTTAACAATCCTATTATTAAATTTTCAATCTGATTTATTTTTAAAACACATGCTAACTCAGCAATGAACAAAGGAAAAACAGGAATGGAAAAACTGGCAGATAAATAATATAGAATTATTAGAAAGGTGAACTCTAGAAGGAAAAAAGTGTTTCAAAAGTGATCATGTTTAAGATACACAGATCATATTTGGTCTTTATGAAATGCTCTTAAAGTAAAACTTGACTTAAATTTAGACTCCAGAACTATCTGTGACACATCCCAAACCCGGATGGGTGTAACATGTGACTTCCTGACTCTTAATTTATTCTAAACTATACTTCACAAAGTTGCAACTTTACTAGTAAATGAAAAAGTGATTATGTCCAGGCCTTAAAATTAACTTAAATACTAACTTAGTGAAAATCCACTATTTCTCAATAATGAGAGTTAATTGTTTTAAGATTAAATTGTTCTCTGGATTTTACATCATGATTACAAAACTTCTTCTTAGAGCTCCTTTAATAGATATATATTTTAAGTAATCTCTTTGTTTTTTTCAGTCTTAAAAAGCTGTTTTAACCTTTGTCTCTGCTTTGCTTTTTGCCTTTTCCTTCCTGAAATATTGGTCTTTTTAATCTTTTTTAAACTACACCATAGCAACTAATGGGTGGGGCCACTTGGAAACATTTTTGTCTTCAGTCTTAGTGTAATTGAAAGACTGGTGATAAATATTTAAATTCATTTCTCCATACCAAAGGAACAACAAAAGAATGAATGGGAGGAAAGAAAGAAAGAAAAAAAGAAAAGAAACAAAAAAGAAAAACATGGAGAATTTAATGAAATATAGAAGATGACCATATGTGCTTCATTTGGGTATATTGGCCTGTTTTACAAACAATCACAACTAAGCCCATGCACCACAACTACTGAGCCCATGTGCTGAAACCACTAGAGAAAGCCCGCACACAGCAATGAAGACCCAACATAGCCAAAAATAAATTTTAAAAAATAATAATAAAAACAATCAAAGATACATCACTTCTGGTTATGAAGTGATGGAAATGGTCCCTGACTTCTCCTCCCAACAAGAACAACTAGAAACTGGGCAAAATATATGTCAGGCACTGTTTTCAGGCACTGAACAACAGGAAGTTCAGTACTCTGATCCCTCAGGGAAAAGAAACATAAACCTGAGTCCCATGTTCATTTTGATTCTCTGCCTGACTTTCTTGGGATGGTGCAGAGAAGTGGAATCAAAGCTGAACAGCCTTATTGCTAAACTGAGGAAGTAGGGAGTGGAGTTTTAAGCTGCTAAAGTAGCTGGAAATTTCAGTGTACTAAACAAGAGGTAACTGCACTAGTGGCCAGAACTATAACTTATCATCAAAAACAGTGGGACAGTGGAAACCAGACAACAATGAAAAACATCTTTTAGAGTGATGAAAAAATATGTGTGTGTGTGTGTATATGTATATATTCAACTTAAATGTCTATATCCAGCAAAAATTACCTTAAAAAAATGAGGGTGAAATGAAAACTTGTTGTACAAAGAAAAGTTGAAAGAATTTATCAAAAAAGAGATGTGCCTGGGCTTCCCTGGTAGCGCAGTGGTTGAGAGTCTGCCTGCCGATGCAGGGGACATGGGTTCGTGCCCCGGTCCAGGAAGATCCCACATGCCGCAGAGCGGCTGGGCCCGTGAGCCATGGCCGCTGAGCCTGCGCTTCCAGAGCCTGTGCTCCGCAACGGGAGAGGCCACAACAGTGAGAGGCTCGCGTACCTAAAAGAAAAGTTATCAGCCAAGAAAAATTTAAAAACCAGTGAACATCTCCTATATGTCATAGAATAAATATTGCAATATCTGTCGCTAAAAAAAAAAAAAAAAGTGATTTTTGTTTTTTATGTCTATCTGGAAAGGAACTGATCATAGTAAATACCTGGAGAAAGAATACAAACAACATATTAGAACATACTAGAGTGTATTGGGTGAATGAAAGTTGTAGGCTTTTATTATCTGATGGATTAGTAATTTTTAAAGCAGCTCATAGGCTACTATGAAAGATCTAACTCTAGCACCTTGCAAGCTCCAAATTCATCCAAATTAGGGGGGAAAGTTTGAAATGTTTGCTGTCAAATACTGACTCCATAACTTTCAATATCAGAAATATTGCATTTATATTCTCATGAACTTGGGATAAGTACATGATCAAAATTGATTTCTGGGCAAACTGTAATCATAATACAGTTTTAGCTTTTAAAACTAAAGAATTAAAATGGGAATGTTCCTTTCACAATTATTACCAGGAGCTTTTAGCCCTAGACATCTTTCTAATACTTACAAATAGTGATAACCAAACTTGAGAGAGAGCTGAGTTTCTGCAATGGAGTTTGACCGAAGTAGGCACTCAATGAGGTATGTGTTGACTAATAAGTGTTTAAGTAAATGAATTTAATAAACCAACACTAGAGTAAGAGCCAGAAGACTCAGTTCTACTCAAAATCACATCATCTCTTTGAGATTTTATTTTTTCACATATAAAATAAGAATGATAACACTTACCTTACCTATCTCACAAGGCTTCTGTGAATATCAGAAGAAATATTAGATGGGAAAGCAATTTAAAACAGATGGAAATATAAATGAATCCTTTTAAAGGTAATAGGAAAAAGCCACATTTTTGACTACTTACAAACAACGAGTCAATAGTAACTTCATTTAGTTGAAACATTAAGAAGTTCAGAGGAAATTGGTGCTTGTAAAAAAGTGCTCACTGTAGAACAGAATGAATACACCTCTGGAATGTGAGCTTCACACAGACTTTTGTTATCAACCAAACAAAGAGGTGACAATAGTTCCTTTATTTCTTAGATTTATTGCACTAACTTAAGCAGGGTTGTTTTCTGCATCTGGGGAAGGAAAGGATTCTGCAAGAAATGGGTTTTAATCAAATGATGGAATGCTCCTTAGTGTTTTCAACCAAACAAAAAACCCAAAGCAATTATGAAAGAAAATTGCTCCTTTATTATCTTTATTTTGGGTCAGGCTCTTTGGAAGCAAGTCCCCACATTTTGGCTCAAGCCTGATAATGTCACCCACTGAGCTTACCAGAAGGGGAAATGCTAAGGTTTGCATTCTAAATGTCCACATTTGCTTTTCTTTATATGACCAATGATCCCTCACCTAGACCATAATCAGGTAGTAAAAGGTTTAGAAATGAGCCTGGTTCATAAAATAGGTTGATACTACTGTAGTGACTACTACAAGTATATTTTGTTCAACTTTTCTGAATATTAGAGCATCTTAAAGAAAACCTTTTTAATATCTGTTACCTTAATCTACGAAATTGTTCTAGAACAAACAAAATGGTAGTGTTACTAAACTATCTAGACAGAAGCGTTTACAAGTAAAAGGGACCAGATTTTTCCACAGAGTTGTGTGTATCTGTCGATTTTGGTAGGGGAAACACTGAATGAAACCGCCCTGCCCTGGCCCAGCAAAGACAGTAACAATTTGCATGAGTTATTTTATGACAGGAGATGCTGTTAAGGAACATGGAACTAACAAGCCACCACCAACCAGAAGAATATGGGAAAGGTCAAAAGGAGTGAGGAGACGCCAGTCCACATGTCCTACCAACCTCCCAGAATCCTCCTTGCAGGAATCCATCTTGGCTGAGCGGTTGCATGTGCCACCAGACATGATTGGCCAGAGACAACCCAGAAACTGATCCCATCATCATAAAACCTGAGACTGTAAGCCACATGGCAGAGCAGTTCTCCTGGGTTCACTTACCCTGCTGATCTCCACCCAGGCACCCCTTCCCAATAAAGTCTCTTGCCTTGTCAGCACGTGTGTCTCCTTGGACAATTCATTTCCGAGAGTTAGACAAGAGCCCTCTCTCGGGTCCTGGAAGGGGTCCCCCTTCCTGCAACAATTTGGTAGAAGAAATTTATCCAAAGGCTGCCTTGCCAGTTCTGTATTAACCAGGATTACTATAAAACTGTGTTTGCCACTAATTCAACACTAGGCAGATTGGTGTGTACTATACATATGAATTACAACTGTGCCTAATAGGCATGTGCATGATAGGGACTCAATAATTATTTATTAAATGAATGGTTGAATGAGTAATTTTTAAATCTTACAACAAATATTTTTAAAGTATTATTCCCCCCTCAGGTTGCATTTATTCTGGAGTAAGCCTAACACAAATTGTTAATTTTGTTGACAAAATTCAAGACCCATTCATGGAAAACTCTCAGAAAAATAGGAATAGAGGGGGAATTCTTCAACTTGATAAAGGACTTCTACAAAAACCTAGAGCCAATGGTGAGAGATTGAATGCTTTCATCCAAAGATTGGGGAAAAAGCAAGGATTTCTTCTCTTATCACCCTTAATCAACATAGGATACCAGAAGTTGTAACAAGTGCAATGCAAAAAGAAGAAATAAAAGGCACAAAGATCAGTAAGGAAGAAACAAAACTTCCCTATTTGAGAATGATGTAATTGTCTGTGTAGAAAAATCCCAAAGAATCTATAAAAAAAAAAAAAAAATCCCTTGAACTAATAAATAATGTCACAAGATAACAAGATAATCACAAAAAATCTATTGTATTTCTATATACCTCCAATGAACAAAATTTAAAATACAGTATTATTGCAGTGAAATACTTAGGTGCAAATCAAAACATATACAAAATCTGTATGCTGAAAACTACAAAACACTGATAAAAGAAATCAGAGTTCTAAATAATCAGAGGAAGATACTATGTTCATGGATTAGAAGACTCAACATAGTAAAAATGCCAATTATTCTTAAATTGATATTTAAGTTCAATACAATTTCTATAAAATTCCCAGCAGGATTTTTTGCAGCTATATTATTTAGAATAGGCAAGATTATTCTAAAATTTATATGGAAAAGCAAAGGAACATACTTGTTATTGGATAAATTTCCAGAGAATTATACTGAGATTGATTTTGAAAATTCAATCAAAAAATAAAAGTAACTGAAATATAATTGAAAAAAAACTGAAACCTCCACTGTGAAATATAAAAGATATATTTAAATGGAGAAATATGTTTTGTTCCTTGAATGCAAAACTTAATGTAGTTAATATGCATTTCTGCAATAAATTGATCTAAATATACTAAATGATTCCAGTAAGAATCTAAATATTTTTTAGAAATTTGATCAAATATTTCTAAAAGAATCTTCCTCTGCTTGCTATTAGAACTCAATTATTCATTAACTCTTTAACTAAAATATTTATTAAGCCTCTATTATATGCCAAGCATTAAGCTAGGCAAAGAGATTACCGATGAAGACTACAAAATGTGATCACAACTAACTGCTGAACAATCATCGACAGGAAGTCACAGGAACTCACTAAAAAAGATACCCCACATCCAAAGACAAAGGAGAAACTACAATGAGATGGTAGGAGGGGCGCAATCACAGTAAAATCAAATCCCATAACTGCTGGGCTGGTGACAAACAAACTGGAGAACACTTATACCACAGAAGTCCACCCACTGGAATGAAGGTTCTGAGCCGCACATGAGGCTTCCTAACCTGGGGGTCTGGCAACGGGAGAAGGACTTCCTACAGAATCACACTTTGAAGGCTAGTGATCAATAAAGGAATCAATCCAAGAAAAAGATATAACAATTATAAATATATATGTACCCAACATAGGAGCACCTCAATACATAAGGCAAGTGCTAACAGCTATAAAAGAGGAAAACGAAAGTAACACAATAATAAGGGGGACTTTAACTCCACACTTACACCAATGGACAGATCATCCAAACAGAAAATGAATAAGGAAACACAAGCTTTAAATGACACAATAGACCAGATAGATTTAATTGATATTTATAGGACATTCCATTCAAAAACAGCAGATTACACTTTCTTCTCAAGTGTGCATGGAACATTCTCCAGGATAGATTGCATCTTGGGTCACAAATCAAGCCTCAGTAAATTTAAGAAGATTGAAATCATATGAAGCATCTTTTCTGACCAAAACATTATGAGATTAGAAATCAATTACAGGGAAAAAGCATAAAAAGCACAAACACATGGAGGTTACTAAATAACCAAGAGATCACTGAAGAAATCAAAGAGGAAATCAGAAAATACCTACAGACAAATGACAATGAAGCCACGACAATCGAAAACTTATGGGATGCAGGAAAAGCAGCTCTAAGAGGGAAGTTTATAGCAATATAATCTACCTCAAGAAATAACAGACATCGCAAATAAACAGTCTAATCTTACACCTAAAAGAACGAGAGAAAGAAGAACAAACAAAACCCAAACTTAGTAGAAGGAAAAAAATCATAAAGATCAAGCAGAAATAAATGAAATAGAAACAAAGAAAACAATAGCAAAGACCAATAAAACTAAAAGCTGGTTCTTTGAGAAGATGAACAAAATTGATAAACCATTAGCCAGACTCATCAAGAAAAAGATGGAGAGGACGCAAATCATTAAAATTGGTAATGAAAAAGGAGAAGTTACAACAGACACCGCAGAAATACAAAGCATCCTAAGAGACTACTACAAGCAACTCTATGCCAATAAAATGGACAATCAGGAAGAAATGGACAAGTTCTTAGAAAGGTATAACCTTCCAAGACTGAACCAGGATGAAATAGAAAATATGAACAGACCAATCACAAGTAATGAAAATGAAACGGTGATTAAAAATCTTCCAACAAACAAATGTCCAGGACCAGATGCCTTCATAGGTGAATTCTATCAAACATTTAGAGAAGAGCTAACACCCATCCTTCTCAAACTCTTCCAAAAAATTGCAGAGGAAGGAACACTCCCAAACTTGTTCTATGAAGCCACCATCACCCTGATACCAAAACTAGACAAAGATATTACAAAAAAGGAAAATTACAGACCAATATCATTCATGTATATAGAAGCAAAATCCTCAAGAAAGTGCTAGCAAACAGAATCCAAAAACCCATTAAAAGGATCATACATCAGGATAAAATGGAATTTATCCCAGGGATGCAAGGATTCTTCAATATGTGCAAATCAGTCAATGTGATACACCATATTAATAAATTGAAGAATAAAAACCATATGATCATTGCAATCGATGCAGAAAAAGCTTTTGACAAAATTCAACACACATTTATTATAAAAACTCTCCAGAAAGTGGGCATAGAGGGAACCTACCTCAACATAATAAAGGCCATATACGACCAAGCCACAGCAAACATCATTCTCAATAGTGAAAAACTGAAAGCATTTCCTCTAAGATCAGGAATGAGACAAGGATGTCCACTCTCACCACTAATATTCAACATAGTTTTGAAAGTCCTAGCCACAGCAATCAGAGAAGAAAAAGAAATAAAAGGAATACAAATTGGAAAAGAAGAAGTAAAATTGTCACTGTTTGCAGATGACATGATATTATGCATAGAGAATCCTAAAAATGCTACCAGAAAACTACTAGAGCTAATCACTGAATTTGGTAAACTTGCAGGATACAAAATTAATGCACAGAAATCTCTTGCATTCCTATACACTAATGATGAAAAACTAAGGAAACACTCCCATTTACCATTGCAACAAAAAGATAAAACACCTAGGAATAAACCTACCTAGGGAGACAAAAGACCTGTATGCAGAAAACTATAAGACACTGATGAAAGAAATTAAATATGATACACACAGATGGAGAGATATACCATGTACTTGGATTGGAAGAATCAATATTGTGAAAATGACTATACTACCCAAAGCAATCTACAGATTCAATGCAATCCCTATCAAATTACCAATGGCATTTTTTTACAGAACTAGAACTAAAAATCTTAAAATTTATATGGAGACACAAAAGACCCCGAACAGCCAAAGTGGTCTCGAGGGAAAAAAATGGAGCTGGAGGAATCAGGCTCCCAGACTTCAGACTATACTACAAAGCTACAGTAATCAAGACAATATGGTACTGGCACAAAAACAGAAATACAGATCAATGGAACAGGATAGAAAGCCCAGAGATAAACCCACACACCTATGGTCAACTAATCTATGACAAAGGAGGCAAGGATATACAATGGAGAAAAGATAGTCTCTTCAATAACTGGGAAACCTGGACAGCTGCATGTAAAAGAGTGAAATTAGAACACTCCCTAACACCATACACAAAAATAAACTCAAAATGGATTAGAGACCTAAATGTAAGACTGGACACTATAAAACTCTTAGAGGAAAACATAGGAAGAACACTCTTTGATATAAATCACAGCAAGATCTTTTATGATCTACCTCCTAGAGTAATGGAAATAAAAATAAACAAATGGGATCTAATGAAACTTAAAAGCTTTTGCACAGAAAAGGAAACCATAAACAAGACGAAAAGACAGCCCTCAGAATGGGAGAAAATATTTGCAAACGAATCAATGGACAAAGCATTAATCTCCAAAATATATAAACAGCTCATGCGACTCAATATTAAAAAAATAAACAACCCAATCCAAAAATGGGCAGAAGTCCTAAATAGACATTTCTCCAAGAAGACATACAGATGGCAAAGAAGCATATGATATGCTGCTCAACATCACTAATCATTAGAGAAATGCAAATCAAAACTGCAATGAGGTATCACTTCACCAGAATGATAGAATGGTCATCATCAAAAGATCTACAAACAATAAATGCTGGAGAGGGTGTGGAGAAAGGGAACCCTCTTCCACTGCTGGTGGGAATGTAAATTGATACAGCCACTATGGAGAACAGTATGGAGGTTTCTTAAAAAACTAAAAATAGAATTACTATATGACCCAGCAATCCCAGTACTGGGCATATACCCAGAGAAAACCATAATTCAAAAAGACACATGCACCCCAATGTTCATTGCAGCACTATTTACAATAGCCAAGACATGGAAGCAACCTAAATGCCCATTGACAGATGAATGGATAAAGAAGTTGAGGTACATATATACAATGGAATATTACTCAACCATAAAAATGAATGAAATTGGGTCATTTGTAGAGATGTGGATGGATCTAGAGACTGTCATACAGAGTGAAGTAAGTCAGAAAGAGAAAAACAAATATCGTATATCAACGCATATATGTGGACACTAGAAAAATGGGACAGACAAACCGGTTTGCAGGGCAGAAATTGGGACACAGATGCAGAGAACAAACATATGGACACCAAGGGGGGCAAGTGGGGCGGGTGTTGGTGGTGTGATGAATTGGGAGATTGGGATTGACATATATACACTAATATGTATAAAAATTGATAGCTAATAAGAACCTGCTGTATAAAAAATAAATAAAATAAAATTCAAAAAAGACTTCAAAATGTATATTTGGATCCCATTTTTATAAAACATATAATCATATACAAATGGAAGTATATGTATTTCATTTTTAGGAGTAATTATCTTAGGTTGCTAGGAATTTTGGTGGTAATTTCCTCAGTTTTGCTTATCTTTATTTTCATTTTTTAAAATTGAAAAAATTACCTGTGTAATTTTTCTTAGAGAAAATAATCACTTAAAAATAAAGGTATTCACTGTTTTTTATATGACTGGGATAATTTATTTTAGGAATGCTAGAGATAAGAAAGATACAGAAAACAAATTGCTAAAATCCATTTACATATTTGCATTGTTCATGAGTTTTAATACAAAACATTTGTATATTAATTTTTTAAATTTTTTGTATCATCTTCTTGCTACAAAGATATTCTTTAAAAAGGAAACACAGTTAATCATGCTTACAAATATAATAGAAATATTTGGGTCATACATTAAGTTTTTTCATTTTCAGGTTTGTAATACACATACATTATAAGTTTAATACACTTTAAAATAATTTAACTGTACTACTTTGTTTTCAAATGTAATTAATACTTCCCTATCACAATAATATACTTTTCTGTCTTAGCTTTTCTTTCTGATACTTAATTTCCTTTAGGCTAAATGTTCGTATTGTTTCCTTTTACCAGATAAGAAAATAAAAGCTTGGACGGATCATCCAACTTTCCTAAGACCATATACCTAGTAAGTATTATAGCTGAGATTTGAACCCAAGCATTCTGATTCCAGAATCCATTTGTCTAACCACCACCTAATATTTGTAAGTCTCTGATTATTAAGCACCATGATAGATATGTATTATGTTATCTGCTAACTGATTATGTTAGTCACTTTACACAAAAGGGAAAGCTATTTCCCGTATGGTCTATAGTCATATTCAGGATGACCCAGAGACTCAAAATAAATATTTTAAGTAATTGAAGTCAGAATAAAAAGGGAAGGAAGAAAGGCATAAAGTGAGAAGGTCAATCAGATTTATGCTGGAAAGTTTATTCATAAGAGGGGAAAGAACATAGTTTGGAGATATAATGACTCATAATGTCCATGATGTGGATAGGAAATAAACTAGGAAACAAACCACAGTTCTGAAATGAGAAGGCTTTGAGAGTACTGTAAAGTTTTTTCAACTTAAGTTCCATGTTTTCTATAAAGTACTTGTATTTATAAATTGAAACTTCATATTTTGTGGATTAAAGCCATTCTTTTGAAAATGAAGTCATTGACTGTCCAGTAATAAAAGTAAACTTACTGGTGGACTTGAAACCCTTCAAGGATAATTTCCATTTCTCTTTCCCATTTTGATTCAGTTGTGTTGCTGCTTGTGTTATTAACAGTTCATGTTGTTCTTATTACTTTGCTTAATTTAATAAGATCCTTCCCTCTAATTGTACATGTTTACTTTGTACAGTTTTTTAAAAGTCAATTTTGGCCACTTAGCTGTCTGAATATTAAACTCAACTCCATTTAAATATAGTTAAATATAATCTGGGGTATTTTTGCTAATTGGTTAGCTATTTAAATGGTTTAGGTGGATAAACTACAAACTAATTGTATTCTGCAATAGAAAAGACTATGAAAATGTTTTGGTGCTTCGTTAAAAATTAAGACTTAATTGTTCTACTTTGAAAGGGAGAAGTAACATATAAAACTGCATTTGGGGGTAATAGAACTGAAAACATTTTACTTGGTCTAGTGTTCACCTCTACAAATCCTACAAGTATCATTGATTAATCCTAACAGGTTTTTTTTTTTTTTTTTTTGAAGTTGGCCAGTGATCATAAAGATGAAAAGCCTAGTTACAAAAAAACTTGTAAATTTTTTTAAAGATATTTTATTGACCATAAGTCAATATTAGAGACTAATAATAATACTATAGTTTCCCTATTAAGTGTAAATGGTTTTTGTCTATGGATCCCCTTAGAAGAAAGTGCATTCTATCTGCTCATATTCATGAAAGAGAGAAAGAAGTATAGTGTCACTAGGATCTCAAAATATTTTTTTCATTTAATATTAGAGCAGAAGATGGTTTCTTAATCCCTTGAAGCACAATACAGAAATGTTTGGTTCTCAGTGAGAGGTAACTCTGTCTGGCTCTTATCACTAAAGAAAATTGAGTTAGAAATGGAGTATATCTGTGTTAGTCACTAACAGTTATAAAGTTTATATAAGAGTGACAGTTTGCCCTACAAAATACTTAGTAATTGTGTCACATCATGTGTTTCCAGGTGCCAAGCAACTGTTCCTGGTTTTATTATAGATTCACTCCCTGCCAGTTTATTGTGTTTCAAACAATAGCTAATGCAGACCATGGGAACCTCGGCTAAAAAGTATTCCCTGACAGTATCCGGATGTCATACATATGTTTCTAGTGGGAAAACAAGGTGGATAACACTGTGCCATTGAATAATAAACAAATAATATATAAAGTTACTTCATTAGTATGAGGAAATTTATGCTAAATTAGGAAGCATGTTTGTTTAGGATAGGAAATGCTATATAAGTTGAACATGCAAAGAAAAAAACAATTTCTTCTGTCTGGAAATTTAATAAACAAAATGTTTAGGTTTTCCAGGTGTTTGTCAGAGTTAAATTGGTTTTCCACTCAGTTTCCATCCTTCTATTCTAATAGTGTTCATTTACTTTGTCTCATTCTAAGGGATGACTATAAAACATTTTTTTTAAATGTTAGTGTTCTTTTTGTGTTGTAAGAGGAGCTAATTAAACTTACTTGTATTTTTCCCCAGAATATTTTTCAAAGAAACACCAAAATAAATTTTATTTCAGTCTTATTAAATGCAAAAAATGATTTAAAAGGGGTACTGTCAAATTTATCAAGAGTAAATGCATCTACTTTTTCAGTTTTTTATTTATTGTTACAGAAAGAGCACTGAGCAGGTGTACTTGGCTAACATAATGCAATGAATTAAAATTCTCATTTAGATCTGAGGGAAAAAAATAAACAATTTCATGTCAGATTAAATTAAGGTTTCTACATAAAAGGTAATTAACAAGTATTTTCAGAATTTATTCATACAAGGTAAACCTTCATAAGGTAACACTTAGCTTCAAGGGTAATTAGTGCTTCTTAATTCTAAATTAATTACTTATATATTAATATTATATTATCATATAATATCAATTACTTATATTAATAACAATACTAAAGTGATTTTTATTGTTTATATTGCTTGTTGCCTCAATTCCTTATGAAAAAGATAAAACCGTATCCATTTTACATCAGTATGCTCTGTGTACTCAAAATAAACACAGGCCAGTTGTGCTCATTCACATGGTCACATCATTGAATGTCAGGAAAGCAGCTACCTAAGCCACTTTGGGCAACCCAAATGAAAAAGTTCTCTCAGTCATCATTAGGTCACATGATTTTTTTTTTTTTACATTCGCCATTAGTTTAGCCTGGGCTTGATTATATGCTGGAGGCAGAGGTCCCTAGAAACAATGTGAAGCTGTATAAGGCAAGTGGCATCTCTGCTGCATTCTATTTCTAAAAGCAAGTCACAGGGCCAGCTGAGGAGATGCTATAAAGTCACATTGCAAAGAGCATGAATATAGGGAGGGGTGGAGAATTATGGCCATTTTTGCAATCAAATACACCATGTGTTTAATATTGAAGTGGGGGAGGGACAATACTACCACCAATATAACAAGCATGCATTGAATATTTATCATGTACCAGGTGTATATGATTATGCTTCACAAAACTTTTATAAGATTTTATTGTTCCCATTTTACTAATGGGAAAACTGAGGCAATACAGGATGATGTTTGTGTTATAACAAAAGTATTGATGACAATATTTTTATGTTCAAAATTAAATAACCTTGAATTATTCTGAGATGTAAAAATCACTTATTAGAAGAAAAAAATCTGTTGTTAGGAGGAAAAAAATAAAAGAACAGAATCACCTTTACAAGTGGGAGAGTCTAATACCTAAAATAGAAATGCTATCACCTATTTCTGTTAATCAGATAATGTTGTCTTCCTGGACAAAGAACACTGTCTTTCATGGACTATGGTAATACTGAGCAGTGATAATAATATTTAAATGTCTTCCTATCTATGTAATTAGTATAGGGAATTCCTATCAATGTTCTTGCTATATTCCATAGATGTCACCAGTGTTTTTTGAATGAGGGTAAACAGTGGTACCTTTTATCAGCACCTGTTGTATTTTGTGTGTGTGTGTGAAAAGTACATATACATCAAATATATATATGTATATATATTTTAATTCCCTTATTTACTGACTCACTTAGCTGCAACCAGTTTACATGTCAAAGAAATGAGAGAAGGAAAGAGAAGGCACAAAGTTTCTGAAAGTCAGAAGGGTTTTATATCAAGATAGGAATGCTGTGAACTCATACTTAACCATAAAATATGGACAATAACATGAAAAGAATTCCTCACTGTATTACTTAGCAAGAACAAGATTCCTAAATGTTTAGAAGGATACCTAATTTGTCTTAAAATTCTGCTGTCTAGCAAGCATGGTTAATTTTACCGTATGGTTCATGGACATTACAAATTAGGGAGATTATGAAAATGTCCTTGATTAGAAGTCAGGAGACTATTCTGAATGCTGCTCTCCATTATAAACCATGTGACTTCATGCAAATTAATGTTTGCAAGCCTCAGTTTTCCCATTTATAATGCAGTATTGAAATGATGATACCTGCCCTGCCTTCCTAACTGAATTTTGCAAAACTCAAAGTTGATGATGTGGTGATGGTGTTGTGTAAACTCTACAGCACTAGACAGATATCAGGAATGACTGATAATGGCAATGGGACATATGTATTGGTACCTCTGCTGCACCGACCATGGGTTATAGAAGTTTATGAAGATTTCTTCTTCAAAGTGTGCACTCAACCTGTTTCTAATTTAGACAACACTCTACCATTTATATGGTAATAAGATAGAAGAATAGATCAAAACATTTATATTATTAGAAGCTAGTAAAATATAAAGCCCCCATCTGTGGGACTGTGATATACAAATGGAACAGTTTTGAATCACAATAAGTAAAAAACTACTGTCAACTTTTCTATTCTTTTGCAACAATTTAATAAGGAGATGTCATGACAGATTTTATGATCTTCTAAGCAAGGTAGAATATCAGCAATTTGAGAAAAGAGGGGAATGCAATGCATGATAAAACTGGGAGGAGCAACCGTGCGCAAGGAGTCATCTAATGTTTCAGAGATCCCACTTAATAGATGGGGATGTAAGTTTTAGTTAAGAGAAAGCAGTCCATAATGGATGATAATGTCAGTAGTAGCCACTGTGTATTTAGCTTGGTCTCTGTATCACTTCTTTACATGTATTGTCGTGTTTATTCTTAACAACATCAGTACAGACTATTAGTCTCCCTTTACAAATAAGAATACAGGTTTAAAAGATTATGTAAACTGGCCACAAAATGTCACCCAAACGGCTCAGTAGCAGGCTCAGTCTTGAATCCAGCTCTAGCTATTACAAAAAGGTAAAGGATAGTAAGAAAATATTTGAGGCTTCAGTCATGTTTTTTATTTGGAACCATCTTACTTTTTTTTTTCACTAATCCAGTCTGATTTTACACAGAGTTTTATTATAGATAGTTCAGTGAGAAGAAAATTATTTCTCCCACTTAGAGAAGTTAATTGCTTGTAAAAATATTAAAAGTTTAAAGTGTTGAGAGCTATTTCAACACCTCATTAAGTTTGCACAGAATTGGTAATAAATTCAAAAATTTACTTGAGTATTTATTTAGCTCCTTTACTAGGCACTATGTAGAATAGAAAAAAATGAAAAATATGAATTATCACTTCTTGGGGGAACTTATGGCTTCTTTGGCAATAAGGCACCGTAAATAATAACAATCTAAAATTTAAATAATAAGTTTTTAAAATAGCAATCTTAAATTAAAAGTAATAGTTTTAAAAATAATGAAAATACAACTTCTTAAAGCAATCTTGAGAAAGAAAAATGGAGCTGGAGGAATCAGGCTCCTGGACTTCAGACTATACTACAAAGCTACAAAAATCAAGACAGTATGGTACAGGCACAAAAACAGAAATATAGATCAATGGAACAGGATAGAAAGCCCAGAGATAAACCCACACACCTATGGTCAACTAATCTATGACAAAGGAGGCAAGGATATACAATGGAGAAAAGATAGTCTCTTCAATAACTGGGAAACCTGGACAGCTGCATGTAAAAGAGTGAAATTAGAACACTCCCTAACACCATATACAAAAATAAACTCAAAATGGATTAGAGACCTAAATGTAAGACTGGACACTATAAAACTCTTAGAGGAAAACATAGGAAGAACACTCTTTGACATAAATCACAGCAAGATCTTTTTTGATCCACCTCCTAGAGAAATGGAAATAAAACCAAAAATAAACAAATGGGACCTAACGAAACTTCAAAACTTTTGCACAGCAAAGGAAACGATAAACAAGATGAAAAGACAATCCTCAGAATGGGAGAAAATATTTGCAAACAAAGCAACTGACAAAGGATTAATCTCCAAAATTTACAAGCAGCTCAATATGAAAACAAAAACAACCCAATCCAAAAATGGGCAGAAGACCTAAATAGACATTTCTCCAAAGAATGTACAGATTGCCAATAAACACATGAAAGGATGCTCAACATCACTAATCACCAGAGAAATGCAAATCAAAACTGCAATGAGGTATCACCTCACACCAGTCAGAATGGCCATCATCAAAAAATCTACTAACAATAAATGCTGGAGAGGGTGTGGAGAAAGGGAACCCTCTTGCATTGTTGGTGGGAATGTAAATTGATACAGCCACTATGGAGAACAGTATGGAGGTTCCTTAAAAAACTACAAATAGAACTACCATACAACCCAGCAATCCCACTACTGGGCATATACCCTGAGAAAACCATAATTCAAAAAGAGTCATGTACCACAATGTTCATTGCAGCTCTATTTACAATAGCCAGGTTGTGGAAGCAACCTAAGTGTCCATCAATAGATGAATGGATAAAGAAGATGTGGCACATATATACAATGGAATATTACTCAGCCATAAAAAGAAACGAAATTGAGTTATTTGTAGTGAGGTGGATGGACCTAGAGACTGTCATACAGAGTGAAGTAAGTCAGAAAGAGAAAAACAAATACCATATGCTAACACATATATATGGAATCTAAAAAAAAAAAGTTCTGAAGAACCTGTGGGCAAGACAGGAATAAAGATGCAGACATAGAGAATGGACTTGAGGATACGGGGACGGGGAAAGGTAAGCTGGGACGAAGTGAGAGAGTGGCATGGACTTATATACACTACCAAATGTAAAATAGATAGCTAGTGGGAAGCAGCCACATAGCACAGGGAGATCAGCTCGGTGCTTTGTGACCACCTAGAGGAGTGGGATAGGGAAAGTGGGAGGGAAACACAAGAGGGAGGAGATATGGGGATATATGTATATGTATAGCTGATTCACTTTGTTATAAAGCAGAAACTAATACACCATTGTAAAGCAATTATACTCCAATAAAGATGTTTAAAAGAAAACAGAAAGCAGGGCTTCCCTGGTAGCACAGTGGTTGAGAATCCGCCTGCCGATGCAGGGGACACGGGTTTGTGCCCCGGTCCGGGAAGATCCCACATGCTGCGGAGTGGCTGGGCCCGTGAGCCATGGCCGCTGAGCCTGCGCGTCCGGAGCCTGTGCTCCGCAACGGGAGAGGCCACAACACTGAGAGGCCAGCGTACCGCAAAAAAATAAAATAAACAAAAAACAGTAGAGGGAACCAGAAAACCTCAATTTTTGCATTAGGACTTAGATGGGAGGCTGTTGTTACTTAGTGATTATACATATTTCCAAATAATTTTATTGATATGCATAAATTAATTTGGAAAACACATTAATAAATTAATAAAAATTTTAAAAAATAATGAAAAAATTTTTGACTTAGAAAAGTCAAAAAGAAAAAGAACAATTCCAGTGAGAGGTCAGAGAAATATGGCAAGTAGGGAAAGAAGAGATTCTGAAGGCTTGGATGTTCCATAGCATTATAGTTGAACGGTCATGGATAGAGATGGCGCAAAATTATTCTAGGTATAAGGATTTGCAAGGACTTAGGAGGCAATGAAAGGTGAAGCATCCTCACTCTTTAGGTGGAGGAATAGCAAGCAGTAAATTTGAAAAAGTAGTAGAGGTGATTAAAGGTCATGTTAGGAAATTGTGATTGTATTAGTTTATAAGGATAGAGTTTGAATGAAGATCTGAAAAGGACAGAGCTACGCTTTAAAGAGCGTAGAGCGTAGAGCGTAGAGTGCTTTTGGTGTACACAAAAAAGGAGAGACTGGATATGAGGGGCCTAGGGAGGAAACTCTTGCAAGGGATCAGTCAAGAGGTAATTAAGATCTGTTCCAGAATTGTAGGAGGGAAATAGAAAGAAAAGGCTGAATATGTAATATGGAGAATTTGCTGATTGAATAGATGTTAACTTTAAAAAAAAATGGGAAGTCTAAGTAAGTACTAACTCTTAGTTGTTCAGTCTGAGGAGGAAGTTCTTATTTAGGGTGAAATATAATGGGATCAGTTGAATTTGAAATAATTTAGAGGCCTCAAATGGGGATGTTAAGCAGACAATGAATATTTGGAATTTCAGCATAGTAATTGGATCTGACGAACATAGGTTTTGAAGTTACACACAGAGTTGACTTTTGAAGTCTTGGAAGTGGATAATGAGCAAAAGAAAAGGAAATAGAGAGATAAAGATTAAAGAGGGAACTATTTGAAACACCTGCATTTAGGATTTGAGAAGAAAAAACAAAGCCTAGGATTCTGCATTCTAAAGGTTTTATTGAAAAATAAAGGCAGTTGTAAAGTGCAGTAGAGGTGCCATGAAAAATAAGATTAGAGACTGGATTCCGTGTTTAAGATTGCTAACATTTGAGGGAATATTTACTGTGGAACCTCAGAGCCAAATCCATATTTTTAGATACTAAAGAATGAGGAGAGAGAAGAAAAGAGGGACTTAATATTAAGAGAGAGCCGATCCAGGTAATTCGATCCACTAACTGTACATATCTGGAAGTCTTGAACTTCTAGGCCAGACTTTCACTTTGATAAAATCAAATGAATATTTTCAAGACTTTTTCTCTTTAAACTGTGTATATATAGCCCAAGACTTAAAACCTGGTTCAGGCAATCAGATTTGAAATGACAAAAATACTTATTCTTTGAAAAATTAGATGCAAACTTGCAGTCTTTTAAAATAGGAACAAAAGGAAAAATATTCAACTAAAAGAGTTCCTAAAATTGACCTTTTTAAATGGTGTACCACAGGGAAGGAACAAAACAAAGAGCCAGTCTTCCAAAATGGAGATAAAGGTGGAACAGAACTTGCCTGGTAAGGGTAGATGTCACAGGAAGTCCAACATAGGTAATGGTAGAATTTATTGGGGAAACGATAGATTATAACTCAGTGTTTATTACGGAACATAAGTATAGCATTTGTCTAAAAAAAATTTTTTTAAAGAATTCCTCCTTGCTCATTTGAAGTGCAAAGGCTAGAGGAAATTATAGTAATTTGGGGAAATTTTACACAGCTGCCATTGTTGACCCTCTATTAAGGAGTGTCCAAATGCGAACAAAGAGAAGCAGTATGCCAATATTTCTTGTCCTTTTAAGGACACAGAGGGAGTTTGTGAGCACCATAACTTAAGCCTCTAAAATAGGCTCACACAGTATCCAAGAAATTCATAGTGTAAAACAAACAGTTAAGTGCAGCGTCAAGAAACACTGGACTCCAAAGCAGTATTTTCTCTGTGGTCTAATGATTGGAACCAAGCATCTGTTTGTTACAAGGATCACCCCCCAACTCACGTGAGACTCTTCACCTGTTTGTGCTTCCCAATCACAAGAATCATACCACTGATTGAAAACACACACACCTAACTTTGTAAGTGATAAGTTTTCCTGATGGTCAAATATTCTTTCTTTCTTTCTTTATTTTGCGGTATGCGGGCCTCTCACTGTTGTGGCCTCTCCCGTTGCGGAGCACAGGCTCTGGACGCGCAGGCTCAGCGGCCATGGCTCACGGGCCCAGCCGCTCCGCGGCACGTGGGATCTTCCCGGACCGGGGCACAAACCCGCGTCCCCTGCATCGGCAGGCGGACTCCCAAGCACTGCGCCACCAGGGGAGCCCGATGGTCAAATATTACATTATGTGTATTAATAAAGAAAAATAATTTTTGATGAATGAGCTTTCATTTATCAGTTGAGTAACATTTCTTCAGCTGTGTCATCAGCAAGTGACAGAGAATCTAAATTAAACATACTTACATATAAATTAAATCTATTCATTAATAATTTAACAGTCCAGATATAGATACTATATTTGATTTCAGATGAGGCTTGATCCAATGACTCAAATGGTATGAACAAAGGCCGTTTCTTCTCCATCTCTCTGTTCTGTACTCTACAATAATAACATTATCCCAAAGCTTCAAAATTGGTCTCTTTGGCAGTTTTAGGTTCTCCCCTTAAGGTACGGAGCATGGCTTCAGCAGGTGTTGGCTTCAATTCTTCATACCATGCTCTACCAGGGGAAGAAAAAGCCATCTTCCTCCCACCAATCTCAGCAAATGTTCTCTGGCATCTCATAACCTCTAGCTGGACAATAATCCAATCACTCTGTCAATCACTGTGGCTGAAGGTAAGGATAAATCAGTGGCTTAACCAAATTCTACTCCCAAAATAGAGAATGGAGTTAAGAGTGGAGTCAATCTCACCACCATCACCTATCAAGTGACTAGAAAATAATAATTCCCCAGAGGAAAGTTGTAGTCTATTTTACTCATCTCTCCTTCAAATAAAAACAAAAACAAAAGAGGGGGCATGAAATAATGCTGAGTGACAAAAACATCAGGTGTTTACAACAGTCTCTCCTAGGCTCCTTAGTTGAGGAAAAGTCTAAGTAAAACATTACCCCTAACAGAGACTATTAACAACTTCATCATATTAATACAAAGTAACGATTAGAGTAAACTGCAGGCTCATTTAATATACCAACCAAATACAAATATTGAATCAGAAGAAAAGGAGATAGTTTGCAAAATAGAGTACTGCTTTGTACTCACCTAAGGAGAAAGTTCCTACCAGCCAAGATAAGGCTCTAGCAGATTTGCTTCTTTAGGCAGGTGTGCCTTTTCCAATTCTCTGTACTTTTCAGTACAGCCCCATTAGTATATTTAATACATTAGTATAAGTTTTAGCTTCAGTTAAATCTCCATTTCTGAGGTAGATATCCCTAGTAGAAAAATAATTTTTTTTTCAGTGTAGCTTATTAAATTCATTCCCTGGAATAAGTCAATCACTGGAAAGGCTGACTGACATAGGTGTTCACAGGGCCTAATCAACCCTTGACAATCAATAAAAAAAAAAACCAAGGTATTACTGAATAACTGCTATGGCATAAGCTGCCTATCAGATTTTGAGATGTGTATGGCTAAGAGACCAGACTCTGTGGGAATCATGGAAACAAAACGTAAGGCCTTTTCTGATTTTTAATCTGCATGCAGCACTACAACAAGAAATACTCCACCTCTACAACAAAAAGTATGCTGGGAATTTCAGGAAACTGTAGGGCTTGTATTTCTACGCCAACTTTTCTCATCCACTTGTGAATTTAGAAAATACTTATGAGGAGAAGGAAAGGATATTTGATAAGTGGCGGAGCACCATTCTGAGGGAAAATGAATCCTTAAATATTGATTTTAATTTTAAATATTGCTGGATGAGAATCACGGCGTGGGGAAAAACTTTGTACCATTATAACTTGAGCAGAACACTTCATTTTGAAAACTTGGTCATGTAAATATTGATTCTCATTAAATTCTGGGTTCTAGATTCCATGGAGGAATACCCTTAATTCTATTAATATCATGTATCATATTGATTGATTTCTGTATGTTAAACCAACCTTGCATTCTTCTGCTTTATTGTTTTATCTATCATAGAAAGTGAGGTATGGAGGTCTCCAACTATTATTTTTGAATTGTCTATTTCTTCCTTCAGTTTTATCGGGTTTTCTTCATGTATTTTTGAGACTCTGGTTTTAGTTGCATACATGTTTATAATTGCTACATCTTCCTTATGCACTTAACCTTTTATCATTATGAAATATCACTCTTCCTCCTTTTTATGTTTTAAAGTTTATTTTGTCTGATATTAGTATAGCCACTCCAGCTCCCTTATGGTTGCTGTTTGTATGGTATATATTTTTCTATTCTTTTCTTTTCAATATCTGTACCTTTGAATCTAAACTATGTCTCCTGTAGACAGCATATGTTTGGATCATGTCTTGTCATCCAATCTCTAATTTCTGCCTTTTGATTGGGTTTTTAATTCATTCACATTTTTTTCAACTCTTTATTTTTTTTTAGAGCAGACTTAGGCTTTCAGCAAAATTGAGGCAATGGTACAGAGACTTGCCATATATATCCTGTCCCCACAGATGCACAGCCACTCCCCACTATCAGCATCCCACACTACAGGGGTACATTTTTTTATAATTGTGAACCTACATTGACACATAATAATCACCCAAAGTCCATAGTTTACATTAGTGTTCACTCTTGGTGTTGTACATTCCATGGGTTTGAATAAATGTGTAATGTCACGTTTCCATCATTTTCACTGCGCTAAAAATCTTCTGTGCTCCACGAATTCATCCCCTCCCTGACCCCATCACAAACTCCTGACAGCCCCTATCTTTCATTGTCTTCATAGTTTTACCTTTTCCAGAATGTCATACAGCTGTTATCATACAGTATGTAGCCTTTTCTAATTGGCTTTTCTCACTAAGCAATATGCAAAAAGTTCTTCCATGTCTTTTCATGGCTTGATAGCTCCTTTTTTTTTATCAGTGAATAATATTCCACTGTATGGATGTACCACAGTTTATCCACTCACACACTGAAGAATCTTGGTTGCTTCCAAGTTTGGGCAATTATGAATAAAGCTGCTGTAGTCATTCATGTGCTGGTTTTTGTGTGGATGTAAGTTTGTAACCCTTTTGAATGAATATAAAGGAGCGGGATTCCTGGATAGTATGGTAAGAATACATTTCGTTTTGTGAGAAATTACCAAACTGTCTTCCAAAATAGGCACACTATTTTGCATCCCTACCAGCAATGTATTAGAGTTCTTGTTGCTCCACATCCTTGTCAGCATTTGGTATTGTCATTGTCCCAGATTTTGGCCATTCTAAATGGTATGTGGTGGTATCTAATTATTGTTTTAATCAGCATTTCCTTGATGACATATGACTTGGAGCATCTTTTCATATTCTTATTTGTCATCTGTATATTTTCTCTGGTGAGATGTCTGTTAAGGTCTTTGACCCATTTTTAATCAGTTTGTTTTCTGACTGTTGAGTTTTAAGAGTTCTTTATATATGTTTTAGATAACAGTCCTTTATCAGATGTGTCTTGCAAATATTTTCACCTAGTCTGTGGTTTGTCTTCTCATTCTCTTGACATTATTTTTCACAGAGCAAAAAAATTTTTTTTCTTTTTAAAACTTTATTTCAACATAACTATACTTACAGAAATACACTCATATTAGTTAATAGAATGCAATTTAACTTACCCTACATTATTCAGACCAAAAAACTTGGTACATGGTTTGCTTTAAAAAAGAAAGAAAAAGCATTTGCAATCTGGTTTATTTTTCATCTATTACAAATGTATATAAAAGATCCACCATCAAATGTTGCTAAAGCAAACAGCATGAACCTTGAAAAATTAAACTTTGGTTTGTCTCTGAAAAATAACATGTATTGCACTGTAAAAGTTTATAAAATTTGTGCAACAAAACATTGTTGTAACGTTTCAATGCCAGTTCACAAAGTTCGATAACTAATGGATGTTGATGAGGGTGGGGAGAGCCTATGTGTACGTATGAAAATATAAAAGCTATCCAATCTAGTTAATATTGCATGTAGATAACAAGTTTGCTCAAACCAAGATTCAGATAATTTCTTGAATCTGAATTAACACTACCAGTCCAGTACATCGCTGAGGTCAACAAGGAAACTGCACAGTAGCTGTTTTTCTGATTTGTGCAGAAAAGAAAATGAAGTTTCTTCCCCCAGGCTTTCAGCCTAGAACTGAAACTACAGGAAAGGTATTCCTTCCATTGTCAACATTCATGGAGTGATATGGGAAGACTCAAACTTAAATCTGAATTAGCACTCAGATGCAAAATAGTCTGCAAAGTTAAAGACCACATGACTTTAGAAGTGACTCTAGAGGAACTCTAAAGTCATGATAAAGATAAAATGGCCCATTTGGGGAGACCAGAGTACAACATCCAGCCATAGTTGTAAGAAATCTTAACAAAAAATGCAGCCTTTTGTGAATGACACCTCAATTTATCTTAAAAAAAAAAAAAAAAGGCAGCCCCATAGAAGCAGCTCTGAAAAGAGGAAAAACATATAAATACCTTGAAAAACAATGTGATTATAGGTTCAAAAGATAGGTAAAATAGATATATTTTTATAAGACTACCAAGGATTAGGCTTAAAACATATTCTAATATTTCAACTTTTGCTCTAGTACTAAACATCAATCTACAAATAACATGTTCACTTTTCATTCCTTTATCGGAAGGGAAAATTCTAGCTTCAATCCTATCCAGTGGAGGGTAAACTGAGAAAACAAAAAGATTCAAACAGTTCCATGCAAATATCACATTTTTCAAATGGAAGAACTCCCAACTAGACCAGAAGTTCTTACTACTAATGTACTTTTCATTGAAACAATTTTTCGTAAGTGCAAATACATGGCATTAAGGTTCAGAACCTAATATAGACCTGACAATCAAGTCCTTGTTTTCTAGAAGAAAGGCCTCCAGTCCACTCAATTTCCAGTAACAATGTTTTCACAGGTCACTTTAATAATAACAAGTTTTAATTTCCTTCATACTCACAGAGCAAAATTTTTTAATTTTAAGGAAGTTCAGCTTATCAGTTATTACTTTCAGAGATTGTGCTATTGGTGGTATATATCTAAAAAGTCATTGCTCTACCCAAGGTCGTCTAAGTTTTTTTTCCTATGTTATCTCTTTATGTAGGAGTTTTATAATTTTGTGTTTTACATTTAGGTCTGAGATTCATTTTGAGTTAATTTTGCGAAGGGTGTTAGGTCTATGTCTATGCCTAGATTTTTTCTTTCTTTTTTCTTTTTTTTGCATGTGAATCTCCAGTTGTTCCAGCACAAACCCTCACATTTTAACATTATTATTGATATGGTTGAAATTACAACCTGCCATTTTGGTTTTTGTTCTCTCAATGTCTCATGTCTTTCTTATTCCTCTATTACTCCTTTACTGTCTTCTTTTGTATTAAGTGAATATTTTCTAGTGTAACATTTGTATTCCTTTAAGAATTTTTAATTGTGTATTTTTAAGTGTTTATTTTCTGTTTGATTTAAAGTTTTCAATATACATATTAACTTGTAAAATCTCCCTCAGATTTATACTAAGTCAATTCTAGCAAAATAAAGAAACTTTACTCGTATATAACTCCATTCCCTACCCCTTTTATTGTGCTTTTATTGTTATACATATTAGGTCATTATATGTTACAAACTCAACAATACATTGTTATAATTATTATTTTATGTAATCTTATGCCTTAAAGAAGCTGAAAGAAGAAAGTCAAATAAGTACACATTTATAGAGTTTGTTATATTAACCTTCTTATTTACCATTTATGATTCGTGTCATTTCTTTTTGTGGATTTTACTTACCATTTGGTGTCGTTTTCTTGCTCCAGTGCAACTTTTTGCCACCTGCCTGCTTTGTGCTGATATTGTCAAATATATTACATTTCTGTATGTACAAAAATATAATGAAATAATATGTTTTCCAAAATTTCTCCTTAAATCAGATAAAAGAAGAAAAAGGGAAATCTATAATTATATGTTCTTTTACACAACCTGCTTAATTGCCTTTACTGGAACTCTTTTTTGTATTTATGGCTTAGATTTAATGTCCATTGTTACTCGTTTTCAGCCTAAAAAACGTCCTTTAGTATTTCTTGTATGGCAGGTCCACTAGCTGTACAAGAGTGAATTTTTTCAGCTTTTGTTATCTGGGAATGTTTTAATTTCACTTTCATTTTAGAAAGATAGTTTTGCTATTTATAAGATTCTTTGTTGGCTGTTTTTAACTTACAGCATTTCTAACCCGTCATCCCACTGAATTCTCATCCATTGTTTCCGATGTGTAGTCAACTATTAATCTTATCAGGGTTTTCTTACACTTGAGGAGCTGTTTTTTCTCTTGCTGCTTTCAAGATTCTCTTTGTCTTTCAGCATTTTGTGTGTGATTTGTATACATATGGATATTTTGCATTTATTCTGTTTGAAGTTCTTGGATGTGTAGACTAATGTTTTCCATCAAATTCGAGAAGTTCTCAGCCATTATTGCTTTATTTCATTACAGCATCTATTATTTCTGCCCCTTTCTTTTTCCTCCCTCTGGTACTCCCATTATTCATATGTTGGTACACTTAATGGTATTCAACATTTCTCTAAGGATCTGTTCATTTTCCTTCATTATTTTTCTCTTCACATTCATATTCCATAATCTCTACTGATTTATCTTCAAATTTGCCAATTCTTTCTTTTGTCAGCTCAAATCTATTGTTGAGCCCCTCTAGAAAATATTTATTTTGGCCATTTTATTTTTCAACTCCAGAATTTGCATTTGGCCTTTTAAAATACTTTACAGGGTGTACTCTCATGCTTTTGCAAAAATGTTCCTATAAAAGGGTTTCATCTTCAAAGAATTCATGGAAAACACTGACAAGTACAGGTTTCTGGTAACTGACTATACCGCTGAACTAAATGAATAAGCATTTTCAGAACTCTAATGGAAACCTGATGAATTCATAAAAGTGCTAACAAAAGATCAAGATGAAAAAAAAATTAATTACATGGGACTGAGTGAACTGATGAGGATGACTATAATTTTTGTGACTTTCTGTTTGAATAAAAAAAAAAATCTCACAAGGACTCAGAGGCAAAAAATATACAAATCAATTTTCACTGCATAGTGAAGGAGCTGTTACAGTGGAGGATTATTGGACTGAATGTCAATATTATGCCATAGTGTGAGTGTGTTTCATGTTTGGTAATTGCAATCATTGTTGCTTTTGTTGTGGTCATCCATTTACAATGCTTGGTGTCAGTTTATTTATCTCTTGTAAAAATAAAATACAGTGTGTGTGTGTGTGTGTGTGTGTGTGTGTGTGTGTGTGTGTGAGAAAAACAAAACAATACAAGCAAATCAGTCATAGCATCTTAAAAAAATAAATAAAATCAAATACTTTACATTTCTCTACTGATATTTTCTATTTGATGAAACATTGTCCTCACACCTTCCTTTAATTATTTATGTGTACATAGTTTCCTTTTGTTCTTTGCATACACTTATTATGGAGGCTTTGAAGTCTTTGCCTGCTAAGTTCCGCATTTGGACTCCTTAAAAACCAGTTTCAGTTGCCTGATTTTTTTTTCTTGCGTATGGATCATCTTTTCCTATCTCTCTGCATATCTCATGAATTTTGGCTGAAAATTAGAAACTTTAAATGTGCTGTAGCAATTTCTGGATACTAATACCCTCCTTCATGGGTTAATGTAGCCGCTGTTTGTTTAGTCATTTATTTATTTATTTATTTATTTGACTGATCTGACTCTGTGACACCTACTTTGCCTCCTGTGCGGCCTCTGATGTCCCTGTCAGATATTCTTGTTTTTATCTTGTAGCCTGTCTACCTAAGGGTTGCCTTAGGGACTGCATAAGCCTCTTATTGTTTGAAGATTGCACTTAAGCCTTCTTTGGCCAGTTAGATTTTTGCACTTCACCCTTGCATGTACATGTGGCTTGGAGGCTGTTATGACAATTCAAGGAGTTCGTGGTTTTGCCCCATGCTCAACCAGGATTTAGTACCTTCTATTTTGCCTTTCTGATAACTTCTGAAAAGGTACAGTCTTGGGCATGCACACAGTCTTCCACCCTACTAAGGGTGTGTATGATTTTATTTTTAAGGCTGGCATCCCAGGAGTTGCCTTAGTCAGTAAGTGTAGCTTAATATACAATTAGTGGTTGGTCAGAGGTTGTGCTTAAGGTCCTAGAGCCAGTGAGACTTCTGTTCTTTGTTGACTGATCTCTATGCTGCTTGGGGAACGTTTTCAAGTTTGCCCCACTCCCTGCTCTGATTGCTCCTGAGTGAGTGATGCACAGAGCTTGCACACAGCACTCGTTACCAGCAGGGTTGACTGTGATCCCAGGAGAGCTCTTCTTGGGGGTCTCTTTTCTTGGTTCTCCCTATGAAACTTCTGCTTACTTTATCATTTTGCTTATTTCTATTTGTATCAAGGAGTTTTGAGAATCCTTTTAATTACTTTCACCAAAATCTCTGCTCTTTTCAACAATGTCCTTTGACATGAAATTCTCCACGCTCTGTTCCACACAGTCTTTTTCCTCAGGGAGAGCTATAAAGCTCTTTGTCTTTAAGGCCTGCCTCTCCCTAGGGCAGAACCTCTATGGCACTGCACAGGAGCTGAAGACAGAGGCAGTGGCCTGATTCTCACAGAGCGACACCTCTGCTGACAGGTATGTTCTGGGCAATCCCTGGGAGCATGGAGCAGTGTTCCTTAGTCTCCCAGGGTGAAATCTCTGACCTATAAAATGAGCTGGGCAGAAACGTGTGGGTCACTGCCTTTTGATCAGCCTGCCATACCTGGGTAGTTTCTATTTTATGAGTGGGGTTTATGAAGGAAGAGAGAACTGGTCCTCTCAGCTACTCTTTCTTGCCTGGAATAAAGCTTCTGCAGCATGGGACAGAGGGAGATGAGAAAAGCTGGCAGCCTGTTCCTCTCAAGTTGAAAATGTAGCCCTAGACTGGAACTTTGGGGAAGAGGGACCCCCTCCTTCTTTACAGCACTCACCAGAATTAGAACTCTTGGAATAGTTTTCATGAGAAGGAGACTGTGGGAAAGGGAGAGGAAGGAAGTGGGTTGTGGCCCAAATGCCACAGACTCTCACTGTTCTTTCCGAGATTTCATAGATTTTCTTGAATGAGTGTTTCTCCATTTTCTGTATGCCCTTACAGCAAGTTCCAGATTCATTAAATAATTGTCTCAATATTTTTTTCCCATTTAAATCGTTTTTTGTTGGGAAGAGAGTCTGCTGTGCTACTCACTCCTCTATTCCTAACAGGGCTCACAAAACACCGTGAACGTTGAAAGTCAAGATCATAAATACTCAAGTAAAAATTTTTTAAAAGAACACGTTCATGAGCTTGTTTGGAATAAAGATTTATGACAGGTTGTAAACCAGGGTTTTCTCTAGCTGTTTAGTCAGAGTTGTGCCCTGTTTTGAGCAGCATATGGAATGCTTCTAAAGTGTGCTTTTGGTCACTGAGAGTCAGAGGGAAGGGAAATTGAGTAAACCTCATTTTCTCTAACATAACTGCTCTGTTTAGCACGGTGAAGTTAGAGACAAGGGAGCAATTGTAGAACTCCATTTCATCTTTAAGGAAGGCTGTCATCTAGGCTTGGTAAGGCTAAACATAGACTGCCACATAACGGGCTACCCTGTGGGAAACCACTCAAGCATCCTGAATCAGCTCTGCCCAAGTTCTGTGCACTTCCATTCCAAAAACTAGTAACCAATGGGATCCAATCATCTAGGAATGACTGCTCTTTCAATGGTTTCAGAAATCAAACTATTCAGGTGATAGTCTTTGGCTGAGGACTGGTTGGAAAGAATAATCAGTATCATATACATTTAGTGGTTCAGAGAAAAGTAGAATTTCTGTGGGACACTAAGAGGATGCCATGAGTACTGACAAACTTCAGGTCCACTTACCTCCCTGAGAATTGTCTCATTCCTTTGTAACAAGTCAGGCTTAAGATGACATTATCTCCTAGATCTGTGGGCAGTAAAACTGACTTTAAAGGATGTGGTAGACAGAAAAATGACCCCCCAGAAAATGTCCATGTCTTAATCCCCAGAATTCATAAATATGTTATGTTACTGGCAAAGAGGATAAAAGGTTGCAGATGTAATTAATGTGATAATCACCTGACCTTAAAACAACTAAATTGTAAAGATTATCCAGGTATGTCCAATGTAACCACAATAGTCCTTAAATGGGAAAAAAAGGCAGAAAAGTGAGTGTCAGAGTGATGCAATGTGAAAAAGATTTGACTCAACATTACTGGCCTTGAAGACGGTACGGAGTCATGAGTCAAGGAATGTGGGTGGCCTCTAAAAACTGGAAAAGGCAAGAAAAGAGATTCTTCCTTAGAGCCTCCAGAAGGAATCCAGCCCTGCTGACACCTTGATTTTAGTCCACTGAGGCTCATTTCAGACTTCTGACCCCCAGAACTGTGACATAATAAATGTATGTTGTTTTAAGCCACTAAGTACGTGGTGATGTGTTATAGCAACAATAGAAAACAAAAACAAGGTGGCTGAGCTCTACACTCTCACTTTACAGATGAGACACTGATGTTCCCAGGTGTGAGGTGACTAGCTACACATCCCACAGGCAGTAGAGGCAAAGGTCACTAATTCCAATTCTCCACACAACTCAGACACCAACCAACACGTTCATCTGTAGCACAGATAAAATGGGAATGATAACACATGGCTTCCGGGGTAAACTGTGGGTTAAAATATCTATCCCACGACTGGCAAAGACCTCATCATTGTCCAGTGTTAGCATGGGTGTCCACTGCCTGAGCTGCCCTTTTTCTACACTACTGGTCTAACAAAACACTTCTTTATATCAAACTGTAGTTTGCCTCCCATGGTCTATGCCCATTGTTCTAATTCTACTCTTCATGTCATGAACAAAATCTCTATACCTGCAAGTATTTGATGTTGATAGTAATCCTCCTGAACCACTTCTTCAGGCCAAACATCATGGATTTTATTCTTCATCTGGTGCAGATCAGAATCTTTGCCTCCCTGCTCCAGTTCCACAGAATGAGCACTACTTTGCTCAAAGGCATCCTTCCTGAAAGTGACATCTAGATTCCTACACAACATCCATATATATGCTAAAAAAGGCAGAACTGAACAGGACAATTTTCTAGCAGTCCTATTAATGGTTCCTAGATCTCACACTGGGCTGGCTCGACCCCCATTGCATAACCATGTAGTTGACTTAGGGTCCTCAATTACTCAATAAATTATGCAGCATTTGTTCATGTGAAAAATTCATCCTGTAAAGTGTAGCCCACTTTCCAAACTGTCTAGACGTTTGTAGATTCTCATTCTGTCATCCCATATAATTTGAATCTTTATCCATCTACCAGCCTGGTGTCATCTTAACTGTAACACAATCTCGATAAGCATGTGGAATAAAAATGAGCATTAGGAGCCCTAGTGAGCTCCCAGTACTGTGGCTCCCAGAGTTTTGGATTTCTTGGATCAAGAAAAATTTAAATAAAATTTTGGGAACTGACTAGAGTTAATGGTCTTTTATTTTGACAAAAGAGATAGTCAAGCAAATAGACAAACATTAACATGTACTATTACCATAATATCATAATTTTAATATTCAAAATGTAGAAAGGACAGAAATCTCAAAAAAATTAGTCCTTTAAAAAAATAGTTGACATTTATGTGTACGTATACACCCAGACACAAATAAATATATAAATTCCATACACTGTAATTGTCTATATTTTTTCATCTATCCACAAATCAATAAAAACTCCTTCAAGCTGGCCCACGTCCTTGGAACCATTTAGTAACCACTTTTGTAGCTTGTCTAACTATATCCAGCATCCTTGATATATTTCTTTCATTTACTTATTAAAATATTTGCTAAGTAGTTTGATGATTTTTTAATGTTTACTCCATACTCTGGGATGCAATGAATCCAGGTGGGAAAATTTGAAACTGTGGGATCAAATGTTTTTGTAAATTTCTCATCCATATTATACTTCAGTTTTCTCTTTCCAATACCTATTTTATCCTATTTAATACAAAAGTCCTTCACTGACAGGAAACATACAAGCAAAGTATTACCATGTGGCCACCTATTTTATATATCACATGCATGTCTATAAAATACACAGGTCTTAGTTCACTTTAATTTACTAAAATAATATGAAAGGGGGGAAACATATTGATCTACTATGTAAGGGCACTACTTGGAATTGAAAGATAAAACATACAGTTTCTGCCCTTGAATAGCATACACACTGCACTGACACATACACTTAAGAAGTAAGTTATTTCATGTACAGCTTCTCTTAAGAATGTGGAAGATTTGTTACCTCCAGGACCCAGATCCTGTGTGACAACACTCAAGTAGAGCAGAGTGACTGCCATGCCCTTGGGTGGGACAAGCTCCCTCCTTTTTTTCCCAGTCCCTTCCATTCCCGAGGGTTGTCTACACAGTGAGGCCAAGTGTTAGTCGCATCACTCATGCAAATGCACCATGTTTTTACCAAAAGTGGGGACAAATAGTATTGACTAACTTTTCTTAAACCTGGCCACACTTCACTCACTTATAGAGGGTAAACAGACAGGCCAAGAGGAGATTGCAATATTAGGACAACATGTGCAGTAATCGAAGTAAGTATAATACCAGGTACATGAGATGCACCAATCAAACAGAGCCACATCTTATAATCCAGTCCAGTGTAGCTGTGTTTAAGAATCAAAGCAATGCTGTGAATTCCAAGTGCCCAATAAACTGCTTTCTGGCCATGGCTGCAGTGCCAGCTCAACTGTGGCCTTTTCCTGGCACAACCTCAATGAACAAGGGTTGTTTCTTTTTTTTTTTTTTTTGTCCCACCCAGGGGCTGAATATTTTAATGGTCATGGATTTGCTTCTCACAGGTGCTAGTTTCAGTCTCAGTGGAGTATGTCATATTCTGGCAGGAGGCACTGCATGAAAGTTTTCAAGGCTGAAAATATAGCTTAGAAAAACATGCAAACAATGTGCTGCTGTGGATTTGGATTCCTTCTTATTCTGGAAAGAATTCCAATATTTCTACCATACTCCCAGCAGGAAAGACTTTTTTTCCTTCTTTCTACTTATTAATGTGGAATGTCAAGCATTCAGGGGAAGAAATTGCATCAGTCTCCCAGTTTCAGAACCATGATAATTTGTAGTTCCCCTGGTTGGTAAGGTGGGGTTGACTAATACGGAAAAGAGAAAATAATTCTCTTTGGAGTCTTCATTTTTCCAATATGCTTTAAGGAAGCATAGGTGCAAAGCTTTTGTAGTCAAGAAAAACAACATACCACATGCCGCGGAGCAGCTGGGCCCGTGAGCCATGGCCGCTGAGCCTGCGCGTCCGGAGCCTGTGCTCCGCATCGGGAGAGGCCACAACAGTGAGGTCCGCGTACCGCAAAAAAAAAAAAAAGAAAGAAAAAAGAAAAACAACATAAGTTCTAGTTACTTGAGGCCAAGACCACCTTCTCAGGAAGTACAATTATCTTACTCAAAGATGAACTAACTTATATGTTGATAGAACCAAGCTGAGATCCTTGTAATTTTTGTGAATAATAAATAACTAATAATACCCCTCAGTCCCGACCCTCTCCTAAGCAGTGTGTAGATACCTAAAATATTAGCTACCTAGAGTATGTCTATTAAATATATGCCCACCAAGTAAGCAGGGGAGAGGGTCTTTACTCCCTCTGAAGCTTCTTGCTTGGGAAGTTTAGATCTTTTAATCAAATGAAACTGACAATTTGATAAGATAAATCAAGCATGTGGAAAGACTGAGTTTGATCAGTCCTAGACTTTATTCCTAATCTCCACTTCAGTACAGTGTACTCTCTGTCTTCTCAGGCTCTAGTTCTTAAAATGGTCACATGCCATTTCTGATCTGCTCATCTAGATGGAAGAATGACCAAGTGTGTCCTAGCCTAGAGCCAGAGGTTGTTATATTCCTTTCTGGCCAGCCTAACTTAACAGAGATTGTAGGTTTTCAAGATCATCTAATTTTCATCACAGTGTCTGTTGCATTCATTGTTTTCTTAGGATACCTGGACCTGTTTTTCCAGCATACCTACCCTCTAACTGTTATACCTCTAGTCAGAAAGTAACACACACTGTACCGTCTTCAATTTCTCTTTTTTTCTTTCTTCCTTCCTTCCTTTCCCAAAATAGATTGCAAATTTGTAAAATCTTCCAAGTTTTAATATTTAGCAATTCCTCATCCAATTCCAATTAACTCACACATCTTGAATAACAAGTTTAGTGAAACTAAGAACACCTTTGGTGAAAATTCACCAGCCTCACTTTGAATAGAGCTTTGCATAAGGAGAACTGCATAAAAATTACACAAAAGATTTAACCATTTCATACTAAGTTTCTGAAAAGTGATATGTTACTTTGTGATGTACCTTTTTTTTGGCCACGCCACCATGCAGCTTGTGGGATCTTAGTTCCCCAGCCAGGGATTGAACCCAGGCCACAGCAGTGAAAGCACCGAGGCCTAACCACTGGACTGTCAGCAAATTCCCGTGATGTATTTTTAAGCCCAGTATTTTTAACTATTTTAAAGCGTACAAGATATATGTATGACTGTTAGATCAAGTACCTGGAAAGACAAAATAAATAAATAAAAAAGGAGATGACATCAGCAAGACAGTTAAATAGAAAGTTCTGTACCCTCTTTCTGTCCACAGACACACACATTTAACAGTAATACATGAATTAATTCCATTTGTGAGAAATCCAGAAACGAGTTGAGAAGCACCTGTACCCAGGGTACATGCAAAGCCAACCACATTGAAACCAGTAGGAAAATCTGTGATACTCTCTCACCATAATCCCTCCCCCAAAACAGCACCAATGATTGGGACAAAACCTCCAGTTCTCATCTTCTCTATGGGGAGGAAGAAAAAGACTGGAGCACATAGCCAACATCCTGATTTTCCTGGGGGCTGCCTGAGGGACTTGTTTCTGTCTTGCCTGAATCTGAGCACTAACAAAAAGACTCCAGGTTGGGAGCCACTGAGAGCAAAAACAGCAGTTTAGACTAGCATGCAAGCTCTCAAAATAGCTGCTCCCACTGTCTCAGTGCAGTGCGAGCAGGTGAGAAAAACCCAAATCCCAAGCTTCTCCTGAAAAAGAAAGGATTTGGACCATGTGTTCAATGTTCCAACTTTTCCAGGGGCTGCCAAAGGATTGGTTTCTGTCTCTCATTTCTTGGAGAGCTGATGGTCCCAGGAATACTCTAGATCTAGTAGGTGCCAGAGGAAGGTTTGGATTAGTACACACTCACCCTTCAGAGCCCCTTCCTCCAGCTAGGTGCAACACAACTGGCAAGATTCCCAGTCCCTGGTGTATCTCTGGAAGGGGAAAGAGAAGACTGAAACATATGCCCAAGGGTTTCCTCTAACATCAGGAACAAGGAAGGGATACTCACTTACTTCTATTGAAAGTAGTACTAGAAGTTCTAGCCAGAGAAATTGGACAAGAAAAAGAAACAAAAGGCTCCCAAATCAGACAGGAAGAAGTAAAATGATCTCTGTTTGCAGATGATATGATTTTAATATGTAGAAACTCCTAAATGTTCCACAAAAACAAAAACAAAAACTGTTAAAGCAAAAAGACAAATTCAGTAAAGGTGTAGGATACAAAATTGGCTTACAAAAATCAGTTATGTTTCTATATACTAAAAATGAATTATCTGAAAGAAAATTAATAAAACAATTCCAATCATAATAGCATGAAAGAGAATAAAATATCTAGGAATAAACTTAATCAAGGAGGTGAAATACTTGTACACTGAAAACTACAAAACCTGATGAAAGAATTAAAGATGAACAAATAAATGGAAAGACATCCTGTGTTCATGGATTGGAAGACAATATTATTAACATGTCCATACTACTCAAAGCAACCTACCCATTCAATGCAATCCCTATCAAAATTCCAATGGCATTTTAAAAAACAATCATAAAATTCTTATGGAATCACAAAGGACTTAAATAGCAAAAACAATCTTGTGATGGAAGAACAAAACTAGAGGCATCACACATCCTAATTTTAAAATATAACACAAAGCTGAAGTAATTAAAACAGTATTGTACTGGCATCAAGACAGGGTCCAATTGAACAGAATAGGGAGACTGGAAATAAACCCATCCATATACAATAAACTAGTCTTCAACTAGATTACCAAGAATGTACAATGGGGAAATCCATATGCAAAATCATGAAATTGGACCCTTATTTTACACCATACAGAAAAATCAACTCAAAAAGGGTTAAAGACATAAACATAAAACCTGAAACTTAAAACTCCTAGAAGAAAACATAGGGTAAAATCTTCTTGATATTTTTCTTGGTGATAACATCAAAAGCACAGGCAACAAAACTAAAAGGAGACAAGTAGGACTACATCAAACTAAAAACCTTTCAAACAGCAAAGGAAACAATCAATAGAGTGAAGAGACAGTCTAAGGCATGGGAGAAAATATATTCAAACCATATATCTGATAAGAGGTTTATAGTCAAAATAGATAAGAAACTAATATATAGCAAAAAAAAAAAAAAGCAACCCACATACCAACACCAACAACAAAAAATGACCCCAATTTAAAAATGGGCAAAGGATCTGAATACATATCTCTCCAAAGAAGATGTGCAAATAACCAACAGGTTTGTGAAAAGATGCTCAATATCACGAATTGTTAAGGAAATGTAAAGTCAAAACCACAATGAGATATAGCTTCACAACTGTTAGGATGGCTATTATCAAAAAAAAATTTTAAATAACAAAGTGTTGCTAGGATACGGAGAAATTGGAACCACTGTTACACTCTTGGTGAGAATGTAAAATAGTGCACCTGTTATGGAAAACAGTATGGAGCTTCCTAAAAATATTTAAACTACAACTGCTATATGATTCAGCAATCTCACTTCTGGGTATTTATCCAAAAGAATTGAAATCAGTCTTCCAAAGAGATATTTGCACTCCCATATTCATTGCAGCATTATTCACAATAGCCAAGAGGTGGAAACAGCCTAAATGTCCACTGACAGATGAACGGGTAAAGAAAATGTGGTATACTGACATTTCCACTATTAGAGAACAGAGAACACCAATAAATACAAGACATGGTCACCATGGAAACTTAAGACCTAGTTTGGTAGAAAAAGCACATAAGGATTTTTGTGTCTATATTATACAGGGTACTAATATATTAATGATAATGTTACATGCCAAAGATTGGCATTAAAGTAGAGCTCACAAAATTCAGAGAATAGAAGGAAGGAGTAAAGGAAAAGAAGACAAAAGCTGGGATGCACCAGTGACACTTAATGGGAGAAGTGGGACTCATGCATGGCTGTGAAAAACAGGTTGGGCTGAGAAATGTAGGGTGGAAGGTAAGGTGTTGTGGGCACACACCTTAAATAGAACAATGTAAGTTAAATAGGCCTGTGGAAAAGTAGACTCATATTTTCAGTATGTTTTTCAGTCTGGTATGGAATATGATGATAACTATAGGCAAAACATACGTACATGTGTATTAAATGGTACATTAAGGACACACTGTGAACAAAATAGTGCACTAAATGCTGAAAAAGAAAAAAAATACACGATGTATTTACTCAAGACACTTATATTTGTGTGAAATTTCAGCCCAGCAGTGTTCAAAAAAAAAAAAGAAAAATGGGTAAACCAATAATGTTATCCTGGAGAAAACAAAAATTTTAAACTATATTGGATTATATGAGGTATCTTTAGAACTTCTGTTGTCAGAGAAAATAAAAAATACAGAGAGAGTAAAAGCAAAGGAAAACTCACTTCCCCGTTCTTCAGCCAGCCTTCTGAGCGTGTGCACAGAAATGGAAGAAGGGAGGTGGGGGAAGGGAAAGTGGAGAAGTAAGGAAAGAACGGGACTAAAGGCCCCTGGCGGCCATAGTGTTACAGCACCAGTAAATTTCACACCAAGCTGGAGATAAATTGGGTCTGCCGCTATTTGAATTTTCTTTACACATTAGACCCAGTGTTGGTGGATTTCCAATGAATCTCTATATAATTTTAGTCCAGTTTTTAAAAAGTGCTTCTTAGACATATTGAACCAAAAGGAAAATATAATTACCAATATCCAGGTTTGGGAATTGTTAAACAATTTGCCCAAAAAGAGAATAAATCAATGATATAACAGGAATATATTTTTTAGGAATAAATAAAATGTTATGGGACTTAAGTATTTTTTTTCACCATCTTTTAGGTAAAAACAAGAAGTGTTTCCAGAAAGAAAATGAGTCCAGTAGGAATGTGTCAAATGTTTTAATCAATAGTCTAACTCTATGGAGTAATAGTACACTTTTCTTAGAGAAATTAAATTTTGAACTCCCACACAGATTTTTCTAAACATAAATAATTTCATTTTTCCTAATACATTGCAAATAATGTAAATGTTCATTGGCTAAACTAAAACACAAACCAAAACCGAAAAAAAAAAAAAGCAAAGTGTGCTTTGAAATAGCAGCATCAAAGAGTGAAGGGAAAAAATCCTTCCCTTCCTGTTAGCTCTCCTCCCCCAAACGTTTTCATCTGTCATACTGAAATAAATAAGAGGGCCAAGGGTTTCTTTCTCTCTCAGTGCAGTTTGTGGTTAAGGAAACAATAAAGGATATTGTTATAAATAGGTAGGCAAAATAATGAGAAAAAGAAGTGGCCTGTGGTCATAGTTGCAGCTGGTCAGGCAAGACATAGAGTTTTCAAGCTAGACATACCCATTAAAGAATAAAGAGGTTTTTGACTGCTGTGTACAATAAGATTATTTGGAAAATGTTAGCTACCTCTAAGCTTAAATTTCTGGCCATAGACTTTACAGTTTCTGAGTGATTTTTTTATTTACATTTTCTTGAGTGCTTTTGCTTTTTAGTATGTTTTCCTTCTCTGAATGTTATTTCAGTTCTTTGCAGCAACTATGTATTTTATATTAATAGTTTGACAGAGGAAGCATGAAAGTATGATCCTTGTACAGACTTGACCTACATGGAAGGTGGTGGAATATGTACCAGTACAGGGAACTAAGACAGTGGCCCTCCTCATAAGACCACAGAACGCAACATCTCAGCCTGAGATTCATGAATTTCAGGCATGACCATGAGAACCAATTGAAATGCACCCAGTTAAAAAAAAATTTTTTTTATTGAAGTTTAGTTGATTTACAATGTTGTGCCCATCTCTGCTGTACAGAAGTGACTCAGTTATACACATATAGACATTCCTTTTTTTAATATTCTTTTCCATTATGTTTTATCACAGGACATTGAACATAGTTTCCTGTGCTCTACAGTAGGACCTTGTTGTTTATCCATTCCATATATAATAGTTTACATCTGCTAATCCCAAACTCCCAGTCTTTCCCTTTCCCTCCCCCCTCCTCCTTGGCAACCGCAAGTCTGCTCTCTATGTCTGTGAGTCTGTTTCTGGTTTGTAGATAGTTGATCACAGAATCAACTGAACTGTGGTTATATCTGCTACATGACTTCCTGATTATTTGAATCAAGAGATAAAGGAACATGTACTGGCTAAGAGCATACGACCTAGAGTGAGATGCCTCTATATAATGCCAGTGCCTTGGCACTGATACCAGCTGTTGACCCTGGAGAAATAACCTATACTTCAGATTCTTGCTTGTAAAATGGGGTTAACAATGATACTTGTATCATAGGCTTGCTTGGGTTAAACAAATGAATACCTATTTTTAATAAACTTTTTATTTTTGAATAATTTTAGATATACAAGAAAAGTTGCAAAGAGTGTGCAGAAAGTTCCTGTATAACCCTCATCCAGTTTCCTCTAATGTTATCCTCTTACATTCCTGTAGTATATTTGTCAAAACCTAAGAAACCAACACTGGTACATTGCAATTAACCAAATTCCAGACATTATTCATATTTCACCAGTTTTTCCACTAATGTCTTTTTTCCATTCCGAGATTCAATCCAGGATATCACGTTACGCTTAAGAAAATGCATATTTTATTTTTCAAAACATTTAGAACAGTGTCTGGCACATAATAAGCACCTGCTAAATGTTATTTAATCTTATTAGATGATTTTCATGTAGGTGAGACAGAATGTTTCTAACACTGTTATATATTAACAAGATTTTACACCCAATTTCTTATATTAAGGGTTCACATATAAGAAAAATAAATAGAATTGTTTCACTAGGATATTGCAAAGAAGCTATTAATACAGAATAAGAGGTAATTTATGTTGGTAATAAAAACTGTAGGTTAATTGCTCTCAAGAGAAAAAGTTCATCTATAGGATATCTTATAAAGGTCAAAAAAAACAAAAGAAAGCAAAACAAAACATGTTTTAGTCATTTAACTCCATTCAAGAAATGTTTTTTGAGTGCCTACAATACACAGGCAGCGTGCCATGGCTCAGGTACAGTGATAAATCAGACTCAGTTCCTTTTTCACACGAAGCTTACATTTTATGAAACTAACATAGTATAGTCTTAAACAAGCAATTGACATGGGAATGTGATTCACCCCACCATGAAACAGAAAGGTATGAGAATTCCCCATCTAAACATCACCGGTAACGTTTACTCAGAAGTGTTGATTGATATATTAGGTGAAAGAGGGAAACAGGTGCAGTTCACTTTAGTTCCAATTACCCAGATATGCAGGATCCAAGGAGGACTTAGACAAAGACATACGTGCAGGAAAAATCTGTGCCGGCCTCCAGATGCGTCCATTCCAGCCGCTCTGGGGTTGCTTCCTGAAAGAAGCAGGCTTGCTTGTGACTGATAATAATATTAGCTAAATGCTATCAGGTGCTTACTCTATGCCAGACACTGTTCTAAGTGGTTTACATGCTTTAATTCGGGTAACGCTCACAAACGCCACGTGAAGTTGGTAATATTATTCCCTAATTTATACATGAGAAAATGAGGCAAAGTGAGCTAATGCAAGACAAATGTAAAGAAAGACCCCAAAAATCTTTTTGTATTTTCACAATTGTCTGCATACAGAGGCATAAATTGCCCCTGGACATAAATAGTAAGACCGGCTTATTCCCACTTCACTGAAAAAAAATGGAAATGAAGCATCTTGACTTCTAGATTCTGAAAGACAACATTCCTCAGGACTAAAATCTTGGAATATTTTCTAAGATGTCTCAAATAACTGCTGAGCAAACGTGTGTATAAATGTGCATGTACTAAATAATACTGGTGTCTTTTTTTCACCACTCAGTAAAACCTGCATTAATTAAGACATCTACTACTGCCTAGGCACCTGCCATATGCTACTTCAAAGACAAATATGAATAAGGCAGTCTCTTCCCTCAGAGACCTTCCACTGTAATAGATGTATTTCATTTTATTTCACATATGAGTAACCAAAAATGTGTTAAAATGAAATAAACACATCTTCAAATAGCTAAAGTGCAAAGTGGAATAAGGTAGGATCCACTAGAAACGGACAAACAGTGCTATGTGAGGAAAAAGATAAAAGAAACAGAAGGACTGGCACTAGTTAGGGTGCATGACTGTAGCATTTGAAGACTAAGTGACATCTTAACAAGTTGAGCCAGGGTTGGATGTTCTTCATGAAAGGAACAGAATTGATGAAGGCAAAAACAGGAAATCACAGTTTGTCCCAGAAATACCAACCACCCCTGTCTGGCTGAGGTGCAGATTACAGAGGAGACAGGTGTGGTAGGACCATATCTGAACAGACTTGAGTGGCAGGATGAGAATATTGTACTTAATAGGCAGAAAATGGTAAGTTCTTAAGGATTGGGGTAGAGAATTAATTAAAACTTCACTTTAGAAAGATTAATTTGTGAGTGTGTAGGATGGATTTCAGAGTAGGGACAGAAAGGAAGCAGAGGCTCCAGTTAAATTTTGTTACATATCTAGGGGAGAAATAATGACTGCCTAAAACAAAGGGAGGGCAGAAGAAATGGAAGAAGGAGGGTAGATGTGGCAATTGGGTGACTGATTTAGGAACTAGAGGAAAATAAGAGACATCTGAGGTGCCTGAGAAGCCTGGATGACTGAAGAAATGGTACTATTATTAGTAGAATCTGCAAAGTCATGAGGAAAAGTCCAGTATGCTTTTTTAAAAAAAATGACATGAGTTTGTACTGAACATGTTAGGTTTATGGTACTGGTGGAAGAGTTAAAAGAAGAGTTTAAGCAGACAGGAAGAAATGCAGAAGAGAGGAGACTAGACACGTAGGTTCCAATATCATCTCAGCAGAGGTGGTAATTGAAGCTGTTGGGGTGAAGAGGGAGAGATTGAAAACAGAGAAGACAGAACGCTGTGGGAACAAAAGAGGTGAGAACAAAAGAGACCAAACAAAAACAAACAAAAGTGAAGACCAGAGAAGTAGCAGGAGAACCACAGAAATGCGGTACTGTGTTGCACTAGGAAAATCAAGGAAGCCAGAATTTCAACAAAGCTAAAATAATCCATAGTATAAGTAGCTTCATGAATATAAAAGCAAGTTTCTTTATTTAAAATATCAATTGGCTTTATTCTGCTATGCTTCATTGAATATTATTTCATTTAAACAATTCTCAAGCAAAAATTTTAGGAAAAATTCACCTTTAAAAATCTAAAAATAAATTCATTAAAAGACTTTTAGCAAATCTGTAAGGTTCTATTAAGCAGCAATTAGATAAATTCACATAGATCACATATGTATTTGAAAGCTTATCCTTATGACCAAGTTTTTTTTGGAAAAACTATTTTAGCCTCTTATGGTTTTAGAGAAAATATGTTTGCAATTATTCCATTGCAATGCCTAACTGCAATTTGTCTTCATCCTGGGGGCTGGAAAGAATAATTTTTGCATTAGAACTTACTTCAATTTCAGAATGGTTCTTTGTTTGCTAGCTTTCTATCCATTTCCCCCATTCTAAACTTTCAAAATGGAAGAGGTTGCCAAATTCACCTTAGACCTTCCTGTAACCAAAACCGTAAGAGTTGGGAGAAAGTTGAAATCACTCTGAGAGATGAAGTTTTTTCATACATTGAACAATTGGCATTTCTTTGAAAGATTCACAATCTAAGCACAAACAATATAAAGTTCAAAAAATGAAAATTATATGAATAAATGGTGGATGGATGGCAAGAAGTTGGAACTGATCAACTTAAAATTTCCTATGTTGTGGTACAGTTTGCTTCCAAATGCCAGCCCATTCCAATATAGAAAACTAAGGAGGAACTTGTCTAGCAATTTGCTTTTTGTGATGCAAATAGAAAGATGGCAAACAGACACACAGGAACTTCTTCATCTTCAGAGTTTGTCCACTTCCACTCCACCCAAACTTTTGAGCTGTCGATACCACCAGGAGTAAGAGAATACACAAACACAGGTTCCTGAATCTTAAGTTGTAACTAGGAATGCATTTTTGATAAGCAGCTGTAGGTCACAGGGCCTTATTAATATTCCTTTTCACAGGCACTTTGGATTAAATAAGATTTGATGTTCTAATTTTTGAGAGTTAAACAGCATCAAAATTTTATCTGTGAAAAAAATACATCCTAAACTCAAAAAGATAAAACTACAAGGAACATTCTAAAATACAGTATGTTCATTCATAAACTATAAAGTGAACATTTATAGACTTATGTAAGTATGCATATAAATATATATTAAATTGATCATTTTATAATATTAAAAACTAGCATATTGGGCTTCCCTGGTGGCACAGTGGTTAAGAATTTACCTGCCAATGCAGGGGACACGGGTTCGAGCCCTGGTCCAGGAAGATCTCACATGCCACAGAGCAACTAAGCCTGTGCACCACAACTACTGAGCCCACACGCCACAACTACTGAAGCCCACATGCCTAGAGCCCATGCTCTGCAACAAGAGAAGCCACTGCAATGAGAAGTCTGCACACCGCAAGGAAGAGTAGCCCCCACTCACCGCAACTAGAGAAAGCCTGCATGCAGCAACAAAGACCCAACACAGCCAAAAATAAATAAATAAAATTAAAAACTAGCATATTTGTATCTTTCTTATAAAGTATTGAAACTAGTGCTTATTAAAGAAATGTGTTTTATGGAACTGACATAGTACAATAATTTTCTGGAGACTAATCTATAGTGTCCAATACTCTGGAAAAATTATGAATACTGTGTTTTAGAAGACTCTACATCTTGAAAAACAATGTAGCAAACAAGGCAAATCCAGTAAATGCCCTTTTGTTTTATTGTTATTGAAACCAAGGAACAGAGGACTAATTTAGTTTTATTTTGTATATACGGTTACTTTAAAAAGACAAAAAGAAACTTTCAACAGCCTGAAGCTTGCTATTTTCTGATACTTATAACTCAGTGTCCTTCAATTCTATTTGACCCATGCTTTTGAGTAATAACCACTGATTTTGAGGGAGCTTTATGTCTACTCCTTTTCACTAAGACATTTCCCTGAATGTGTATAGCATTGATAAGTTTCATAAGAGAAAGTTCAGAAGAATGAGAAATGAAGAAACAGGTTCTTTCAGTAACTTTTCTTGACACACCAGACTGTTCTGTGAGGTGAGACATTTCCTCTCAGAACAAAAGGCTACATTCAGCACAGCAGGTCTTATAAAGGCTCCGATCATATTGAAAGTGTATTATAGAAACAATTATTTCCATACAGCAGAACCAAAAGCTGTCTTGGGTGACCAATAAAGATTTAACTATAAACACTTATGTTAATGGATTCTTGTTATTATTTACTACTCTAGCCTGTCAGACAAGTAATACAGAGATACTGATCGGAGGCTAGTAATAGAATACAGCTTAAGCAAGTAGCTGCCACAATCAGGATATTTCCTTGATAAGGAGGGATGGAATTCATTTGTAAGGATGTTCCCAGATCACATAAGTCATACTTCCTCAAACCATATGCCCCTTAGATACACACACACACACACACACACACACACACACACACACACGGGATTTTACTAAATAACAGTGGTCTGTTTAAAAAGACCACAATTTAAAGCTGCATTATGTAATCTCTGCATTTATTTCACATGTTTAAACCATGCCCCCCTGGACTGCGACCCAAAGCAGGAGGGTGGTTGATGACTATGGACTCCATTAGCCTCTCTGATTTCATGTGCTTACATTGCCGATTAGCTACGGTTCTAACTTCCAGTTTTAATGGAAACCACTGGATTGTTCGGTTGTGCAGTGCATATGTGTGTGTATGTATGGTACTTGAGAAAATTTTACCAATTCTTATAAATTGGTTAAAAACAACAGTACTTCTTCATTTTGCTCTTTGTCCTTTATTTTTCCCACATCACAGCTCCTCACCACTATGGACCGTCGCTGTTTGCCATGATCCCTTTTACCAAGACTTCCAAATTTAGTTACCCTTGGAAATTCAAGAAAATTCTTCCTTTTACTCAGTTCCTCATATAACTTGGATGAAAAAATAAAAGGAGATCCAATTAGGGCAATTAATCTCTCCTATGGAGTGGCTTTTCTTTTTATTACAAGCTAATTTTAATAAAAAAGGAAGTTTGTGACCAATGACCATTAAACAGAGCTTCTAAAATTCACTTTTATTTCCCTAAATTATGTGTGTTCCCTAATTAAAAAGAGAACATGTTGGCCCATGGTACATCTTTTCCTAGGCACTGATCCAAAAAAGTTCTAAAGTTGATTCAAGGTACTTTGAAGGTAAAAGTGTAGTAAATTTATAAGCAATTTATTACAATTTGTCTTATCTTCCTTGAAGCTCTCATCTTCACAGTGATTTTTGAGAAGGCTTGATATTACACATTTCAGAACAGATTTCTCCTGAGATGATGTTCTGATCAACAAAGATATAAGCTCCATTTTATACTAAGTGGTCTGTCACCTTTTGTAGTGAACCTATAGTAAGTGTAATAAATCTGTTTTGAAACCTATCCATGCTCCTTTCCCAAAATGAAACATAGTCACCTTCACTTTAAAAAATAATAATCAAGAAATATCTTATTCCTTAACATCCATTGGTCCTCCTCAAATGTAAGCTTCTGTCTATCACTTCTGCATTTCACCGGGGCACTCATCTTCCACGTGAAGAATAATAAGTCCTACCCGCCCTCTCGATCACAGCCAAAAGGGTTGGTCAGACATAAAATGGGGTTAGATTACAAGAATGGGAGGACAGATTGGACATGAACGTAACTGGTAAAATGCTAGTACTCTTACTTTAAAGGGAACAGTAAACTACAGAGAAAAGCTAATGAAAAATCAGAAAATAGTTTTAAAAATACAAGCAATGACATTTCATACATTTGCCACATAATCTATAAAGTAGAGGTGGGGTTTTGTTATTTATTTATTGAAGAGGAAACTAGAACAGGTGAGACATGGGGCTGTGGGTAGGGGAAAAGGAACTGAATTTTCCTGGAAGGGAAAGACTGTCAATAATATTCTAAAACTGAAATATAAACATGTGAAATCAAGGAGGTAAATTGAGAAACATGGTTTTATTTGTTCTGCAGTAGTGTAAACCTCACACATTTTTCAAGTGGGTTTTCAAACAATTTAAACTCTGAAATTTTTTTCTCAGGAAAAGAAAAAATTACCCAGAAATAAAAACTAGAACCACGCACAAACAGGATTGCCTTAGCACACCCAAATCTGTCCCTGTCTTGTGTCAGGCCCCCAGAGTCTTCCTCAGACTTTTTCTAGGGACATGGTATACATTCTGTTGAGATTCAAAATAAAATCAGAACAAACCTTAGCTCTAGAATACTGCTTCATATCAATTGCACCATTTCTGAAGAACCCAATGGTACCCCGCAATTAACCCCCATTTTAGCCACACTGAGACAGCGGAACAAATACTTAGGGATGCAGGGTGGTCATCAAATTTGCACAATACTAACTGAATATCTTAAAACATTTTATTTAGAGGAGAGGCTGTGAGCCACATGGGGGCAGGGTGGGGAAAGTTAGAGTCAGGGATAGGGCATGGCTCAGTTCTGCACAACCTACAGAACAAATTAAAGCTCCCTTTTAAATTGAACCCACCCTCCCAGGGACTTGGTTTAATGACCATCTGTTTTTACTCAAAATACTCCTTGGGGATAGGAGGCATCTCACCTCACACTCCACGCAGCTCATCAAAGTATTTCCTCCCAACCACAGGCAAGATGTTCTCTGAGAAAAGAGCTGGTAAATATTTTTTTTTCTTTATCTAGTTAAAAGTCCTGGGATGGTTTAGCAACCTAATAATGTTTAATCATTCCTTATGGACACTTCCCTCAGATTCTGGCCTTGATCAGGATCTAGGGGAAGTCCTGCTTTGTACAGAGCACTCTGATTAATGTTTCCTCAAAATCTACATTATATAATCTTGATGCTATTCTGCAAAATAGAAGTCGTTAACCCTCTTCATAGCTGAAAAAACTGGGCTCTGGAGGTTAAGATATGAAAGCTGAGGCCATATAATTCATAAATTGTAAATCCTGGATTCAAAGCCATGGTTTCAAAAAGCATGACTTGCCCATGGCGTTTCCCCAGTATTCTGTGGGAAATCCTATACTAGACAATACAAGTCCCCAATTCTAATACATAAGAAACAAAGCCAGTGACAGCATGCAAGGCAAAAGTGTGTAGACTGTATGAACAGAAAGACTTATTTTGCTTTACTTTGCTTGTTTTTCCCTAAGGGGTGGAATATGTGTATTATGATGAGAATAAAGAAAGAGGAGAACAGGGAGAGAGAAATTAAAATGAGAGAATTTAAGTTGGTTTTTGGAGAGTTGAACTAATAAACACTTATTTTGTTATTACTGTTATCTAACATATACTGAGCATCTACCACACAACCTGTGAGCTTGTACCATTTTAATCACCATTTCTAAGGCAACTGGAACTTTACAACAAGTGTTCTTCCCTTGAATCCCTGGGCATGCCAGCAGGAGCTTCCAGAAGCCCATGAACCCCGACTTTATATGCAAAATTTTACCTGTGAATGCAGTTCTCTGAGAAGAGAATCAACAGTTTCACCAGATTATGAAGAGGTTAATATTAATGGTTAAGGAAAACAAAACTTCTATAGCTTCATATTGTACCCCTGAGGAATTTTATCCATTCTCATGGCCTTAACAGCCATATATACTGCTCAACCTTAAGCCTGGTCTCTCTTTAGGACTTCAGACATAAATATTTTACCTCCTACTGAATATCCACTTCCTCTAGGTTGTCCCGTAGCAACTCAAAGGCAACCTGTCTAAACGCACGCACACGTTCTCCTCCTACGGATCATAACTCATTTGGTGAGAGCACTGCCCTCCTCTCGCCCATTCTAGAAAGCTGGTAGTCATACTATTATTCTCTCTCTGCTTCTTTCAACCAAGCGCCAAAGGGTAGTTATACCTCGTAAGGAACTATTGAGCTTATTGTCTCTTTTATAGTTCTACCAGGTCTCACCTGGACTTTTACAACTACCTCCTCTTTGGGCTCTTTAAAATATCCACTCCACACTACTTAAAGTGGCTCATCAAAGATGTGAAGACTTCGCGTTAGGTACACAAGGTCCGCAACTAGTTGACCTTCAACTTTCCCTCTTTCCCACTATGTTTCCTCCACGTTCACGCTTCATATGTCATTTTCAGAACATCTTTTATGGAACAAATCCCACGATACTTCTTAAACTGCTTGCTTTTCTAAAACACCCATTCCAAATTTCTCCCCCCGACATATTTCTATCCAAATTAATGACTGTCCATTCCAGAAGCTGTCCCTGACTGCCCACAATGAATTAAATGTCCCCCTCTGTGCTTCAGAGTTCAGAACAACGGTTCTCAAACTTTACCATGCGTCAGAACCACCGGGAGGCTCGGTAAGACGCAGATTGCCGATTTGGTCTGCGATTCAGCAGGGCGGGGCTGGGGGCTGAAAGGTCGACCGGGTCAGACAGTCACCATCTAAGATACAGCCCCACATTTACTGAGCCAGCTCCACTTCTGGGTCACGTCCGGCTCAGATAAATTCCCTGCCAAGATGGTGGGCGAGCACGTCACCAAGTAGCCATCTGCTCATAGGATTCATTGGCACTTTTCTGAGAAGGGGCTCCAGGGCTGGCAGACACACTGCCTCTCAAGCACACAGGCCCCAGAGGTGTTGGTCTATCCTGCTCTTTTTATTGAGAGGTCAGCGTTTCATTTCCTGCACCTAAAGTCACTGGTCATATAAATAGTATTACTCACTTTATCTCCAAAATTTTCAACTGATCCCCACAATTTTCAACTTATTTCAATGTTAGAAAAGAATTAACAGGCCCATTAGAGTGGTAATATCTTAGAACTAGAATGACTTTGAAACTTTTGTTTCCTAGATCTAAGAAGCAGTATCCACCTGGCTATTTATTTGACTCTGCAAATAATTAGAGTGACAGCAATGAAAACGTAGTTTTATAGATATTTAGGAAACTGACATATTTGCAAAGAAAAAGCAGTCCTTTCAAAATGCAGAGAAATATGTCTGTATAAAAAAAAAGGTTCAAGATTTTCTTCTTCTATCATGGAATAAATGTATCCAAGAACAGTCAGACAATTAATCTATTTGAAAAATAAGTATGCAAGCAGGTGTCTTGACAAGGGAATCTTCTATAGTGCTGTCTTCACTAGGGTCATAATGTAAGTGGCATTACATAGTTGAGCACAAACAACAATAGAAACTCAATTTATCTTAGTACTTGAGTCTCTACTTTGAGACTCCTTGGAGGTAATTGTACCATCTTAGTTTAAGAAGTCACAGAAAAAAAGCTATGATGCATCCCTTTAAGAGATAACTCTTCTGTGACCCTGGAGAAACATAGGAACACAAAGAAAAAGATATCTTTTTGCTCTACCTCTCCCCCATTTAAAGATACTCCTTTTTTTGGTTAGAATTTATCAAATCAAACATTCTTTCAAAAACTGTCTTCAACATGTTTCAAATTATGTAGCATCTTTAAGACATTACCTAGTTTGTTCACATGGATATGATATGCATAAATATGCATCTCTTACATGATCTGTTCAGTATCTGGTGCCTAATGAATGTTAAACATCCTGGACTCTGCTCTCCCCGTAGAGGAGAAGGAGATACTTGTCATTTGCCCTCTCAAACATTGATTAGCAAAGAGCCTCAGCAGCCCCTTTCCCAGCAGTTGTTTCTGCCAGATTTCTTTTGATTTGCACCAGCGTCCCTAACTGGCCATCTCTCTGGATGCCTGGAGGTCCTTCTAAAGGTAGGAGGTTCTCCTACGTTTACAGGGTATCGTCACTTACTTCCTGAGTCACCTCATACGCTAGACACACCTGAACAAGCAGACCTCTGTGGGCTTACTGGACTTACAAACGCCTTCATAAAAATAGCCTAGAATTATACATGTGTAGCTAGACATATCTGTTTAGTGTTCTTTGTATAGTGTCATACACAGATGTGCACTCAATGTTTACTAGTGATCAGAACCAACTTGGTAATTTGCACCTTTTCAAATGATATTAATGACAGCATAGACAGTTTTAATGCTTTTCTACCTTATTTGGATACTGACCCAAGATTCCCAACAGGACTCTTATTGTGTGTGTGTGAGAGAAACTACTTGAAAGGATTATTGCAGGGGAAGGGAATGATTATGACAGGGGAGGGGCCTATTGCAAGTGGAGATGCTCCATGCATGACACCTGCAAGCATCTCAAAGGTCAGGCAGAAGAATTAATAAGACCAGAAAGAACTGGGTGTGGGGAAGTGGGCTGATGGTGTGATCAGATAGCTGATCAGGAAATGGTTTGTTTTTGTTTGTTAATTGAGGTATGATTGATATATAACATTATATTAGTTTCAGGTGTACAACACAATGATTCAAAATTTGTAAACATTGTGAAATTTTCACCACAGTAAGTCTAGTTAACACCTGGCACCTTACATAGCTACAAAATCTTTTTTCTTTGTGATGAGAACTTTAAGATCTACTCTCTTAACAACGTTCAAATATGCAATACAGTATTATTAACTATAGTCACCATGCTGTACATTACATCTCCAAGGCTTATTTATTTTATAACTGGGAGTTTGTACCTTTTGACCCCCTTCACCCATTTCACCCACCTCCCACCCCGGCAACCACCGATCTATTCACTATGAGTTTGATTTTCATTTAGTTTAGTTTTGTTTTTTTAAGGTTCCACTTATAAGTGAGATCATATAGCACTTGTCTTTCTCTGTCTGGATTACTTCATTTAGCTTAATGCCCTCAAAGTCCATTCATATGGTTGCAAATAGCTCGTCTTTTTTTTTTTTTTTTTGCGGTACGCGGGCCTCTCACTGCCGTGGCCTCTCCCATTGCGGAGCACAGGCTCCGGACGCGCAGGCCCAGCGGCCATGGCTCACGGGCCCAGCCCCTCCGCGGCATGTGGGCTCCTCCCGGACCGGGGCACGAACCCGTGTCCCCTGCATCGGCAGGTGGACTCTCAACCACTGCGCCACCAGGGAAGCCCTATCTCGTCTTTTTAAATAAATTCTTTCTCCTTTCCCCCACCTCCCAACCTCCTTTACATGGTAAGCTGGAACTCAGCACCTCATTGCAACAATCAGGGAAAGGAAGGATAAAGATAAAGTCTAATTCCCAGGGTAGGATGTGTCTTTGGTTTCAGTCCAGGTTTGTACTATGATTCTAGTCATCAGAAGACTGTTGCAAGAACCTTGATATTTCTTAAGTGATGGAAAAGAAACTCCTCTCTCCTTTATACACTGTCGAAGTGTTTCTTGCTTACAAACACTCATCCTATCTCTATAACAGGTCTAAAATTATCCATATTTACTCCTAAATTTACTTTATAAATAAAATCCCTTATTTTCTTTTTCCTGTTAATTTTTCTTTAATTGTGATATCCCCACAAAATTATTTTGCTATTTTAGATTGTAAGGACCCCTAGATTAAAAGCAGGATCTAGGTTATTTCCCAGAAAAAGTAAGGAAAGACACCTTATGGAAAGTTATTAGAGACATTTGATTATTTGATTTTATTTTCATGGAGATAAAATATTAAATGTCTGTTAAATTATATATATGTATATATATATATATTCTATGTATGGCTACATTGGGTCTTCGTTGCTGTGTGTGGGCTTTCTCTAGTTACGGTGAACAGGGGCTACTCTTTGTTGCGGTGCGTGGGATTCTCATTGCAGTGGCTTCTTTTATTGCAGAGCACGGGCTCTAGAGCTCAGGCTCAGTAGTTGTGGCGCACGGGCTTAGTTGCTCTGCGGCATGTGGGATCCTCCCAGACCAGGGCTCGAACCCGTGTCCCCTGCATTGGCAGGCAGATTCTTAACCACTGCACCACCAGGGAAGTTCGTTAAATTATATGTTTGACAATCTACTGAATTAGAAGCAAGACAAGCCAACAGTACATTAGGCTTCTAAGTCTCATTTTCTAACACTATGGACATTGCCTACTACATCTCAAACAATATGCATAATATTTTAACAATTATCTTATTTAATATCCACAATAACACTGTAAGATAGATATTATTATTCCCAAGTTTCAGATACAAAACTAAAGCTCAGAGATGTTAAGTGATTATCCAATATTTCACAATAACATTCAAATAGGACTGATAGATCACATAGGAATAAATTCCATAAAAGTGATATTGTTAACATGATATATTCTAGAAAGTAACTTATGTGTATTATGCTAAGGCATGTAGAACCTGAGAATACATTATTTCTATACTTACATTTCTCAATTATCTTCCTCTGCCTGTGGTGAATTTAAGGTCATTCTCCAAGCACTGATTTATTGGAGTCAAAAGTTTGACTCTTGGTCTCACAAAGGAGACAGTTTTTCTAAATATGTATTTCCCATTGATATCTGTGCATAAGAAAAGAAGAACACTGTTAGCATTTAAGGGATGTTTCTGAAAGAAAAAACAAATATTCTTCACAGACCAGAGCATAGTGTTTGAGGCCATCTATCAAGGAAGCACTTGCTCCTTGTTCTTTCTGTGCTTATTTATTTATTTTCTAAGTAAAAAAGTAAATTCAAGGCCTGCTGAGTCATTTCATAGTGTTCTCTCATATCCTGGTATTGATCACCTTAAAAATAATAATTACTCCCAGGTACCTTTGTTGACTACATTCTGTGAGCCAGGTTTTTGTTTGTTTGTTTTAAGCTGCTCTGCTCCTCACACAAGTCTTATGCAGTGGGTAGTATTATCCACCTACTCTCACCTTGGCAATAACTAATAACGTAGCTGAAACGTGGAGAGATCTCCAGTAGCGGAGAAAGCCAGGATTTGAGCCCAGGATTCAAAAGTTTATGATTTCCTATCTGCATTGAGAAATCTCCTATAACTGACAGAATAGAAGACTTCTTTAGTATCACTATTTCACATGCTGAGAATTTAAAAAACAAACAAACCAAAACAAACAAACCAGAAAAACAAACCTTGAAAGTTGTATCAAGGGTAGATTGGTTGGAAGTCTTCCCTGAAGCAGTGACTGGATATAGATTGTGCAGCTTACACCAACCCAGTTTTCATGCATCCAGCCTTATTACCCAGCACACTTTTTCTCCCACCCTATTTTCCTCATACCCTCATTGGCCTATATTTTCATGTATTGTCTACTCATTTTCCTCCAAGTGTTGATTCCCCTTTATCTTTTTTTCTCCTGTCATAAAATGGACTTCTGTATGCACATATGTTTATATTCACGTATATTCATGAATGAGTGAACGTGAGTGTAGATTGCGTTTGAGAGGGTGTGACAAAAGTTATTTTTATTTTGTTTGTTTTCAAAGATAAAACTCCAGGACATGGTCCCAGGCTGTCGAAGGCACGGCCAGGCTAGGGCTGTGGCCCTGTGAGCCCCGCATCTCCAGTGGACCTGTCGGGGGCCGCCCTCTACCCCAGGAACAGGTGCACAGGAAGGTGGCCAGGGAGAGGTGCGGTCCCCGTGGAGAAGGGCCACCCCAAAGATATGTCTGAGGGCCTGAGGTCGACTGCGGCGTCCCAAGTAAAATAGTTTTTAAATAAATAAATAAACTCCAAAGTTGGTTGCCTCTCCTGCTCTAGATGATGGGAGAGGGTCTTAAGAGGAATGCAAGCAGTGACTGAATGACAATGAGGGAGAGAAACTGCGCAGTAGGCAGGGGTAAAGGTTTGAAGAGGGGAGACTTGAAAAGTTCAGAGTGGAAAAGGATGAAAGTGGAATCAGATTTTCTGTGAGCACCAATTTGTGTTTGATGTCACCACTCGTTTTCAGTATGACTTGACTCCTCTTTTAAAATTCCCTTCAGTGTTTGCTGCTGCTATTTCACTTAAGAAGCAGTCTTCTAACCAGTTGTTGATGTTCACACATGCATTTTCTAGGGGAGAATCCTGCTGCTTCCATTGCCACTCCTTACTACCTTTAATCTTACCTTGAAGGAATCTGCCATGATACCTCTGATAATATTAGAGCAGGAATCACTGTCTCCCCCAACAGAGCTGATACTTGATCAGATTGTCCCTTATACTTTCAGACTTCAGAACACTTTCTATTAACATAGTATTTTTCAAACTCAATCGAAATGGAAAAGTAGAATCATAATGATATTGTACCATGTTGAAATAAGGGTAAACTTACAAATCTTATAGTAAACACCCTCGAATGAAAGGCTGTGTGGCATAGTGAAAAGAGCATCAACTCTCGAATTTGAATCCCACTAGGAAAACTAGGAAAGCCATTTAAACTTCCTGATCTCATTTTGTTCAATGATACAATAACAACACTCTTACCAGGTTGTGAGGATTCAGGATGAACTGCCTAGCACTCTACCAAGCACAGAGTAGTGCCTTAATAAATACAAACTATTATTATTAAGTTATTTGATCCACATAGCAGTCATGTAAAGTGAAAAAAAACAAATTTTTATTTTTCAACATTTTTCCACCAGGTACCTAACTCTTCTCCTTGAAGCTCAGTAGAGTTAATCACTCTTACACTTACTTGTACATTACTGGATTTATCACCTTGCATTGAAATTTTGTATTTACCTGCTTGGCTGCCTTTTCTAGACTATGAGCTTTTCAAGAAGAGGGCACATATTGTTAGCATCGCATTTTCAGTGATCAAAGCTGTTCTAGAACTTATTTATGGTGATTAATTTTATGTCTCAACTTGACTGGGCCATTTTGACAAACATTATTCCATATGTGTTTGTGGGAGTCTTTCCAGATGACCTTAATATTTGAATCCACTGACTGAGTAAAGCAGTTTGCCCTCCCTAATGTAGGTAGGCCCCACCCCATCAGTGAAAGAGCTGACAAGAAAAAAGGTTGAGTAAGAGGAAATTCACCTTGCCTGACCATTTAAGCTGGACCACTGGTCTTTCTCAGCCTTCAGAAGTGGACTGAAACATCAGCCCATCTTGGATCCCTGGCCTGCAGGCTTTCAGCCCGGAACTTTCACCATCGGCTCACATAGTTCTCAGGCTGTCGAACTCATACCGAAGCTATAATCTGGGTCTCCACCTTGCAGACTGCACACCTTGGGACTTAGCTTCTACAGTCACGTGAGCCAGTTCCTTACAATAAATCTCTTTATATATAAACACACGTATCCTATTGGTTTTGTTTCTCTGGAAAACCCTGACTAATGCAATATTAAACTGCTTAACTAATATTTGGTGAACTGATCTGATCTCTCAGAATGGAGAAGCATAACAACACTTTGGTTTTGCCTTTGCCTTATTGCTTTTTGAAAAACAAAAGATTTTTGACATTTCAAATATCCCTAAATAAAAATTGCCCCAAATCCTATTGTCAAACAGACTTAAGAGAGAAAAATCTCTCCCCAGTTTATGAGTTCTCTAAGAGGGACAACTCTTTTGATGGATTTTAAACATTCACCTCAGAAGAATAGGTTTAGAGTTTCAAATTGAATCTCAGCCTTCGATCCACAAATCGATTTCTGATGGAGAAGCGCAGCTCTGGTTTTGACTGGAGGAAGCTAAAATACAGAAATGACTTTTTTTTTTTTACATTAAACAGCTGTTTTTAAAGATTCCATGATTTCATTGTAAGTGAATAAAACACATGTGGATTACATTTCCTTAAAATGCATAGGTTTGAAAAATTAAGGAACCTGGTTTGGGTTTGACTGAAAAGCTTTTGCAACTCAATGCCTATCTCCTTCTTCCATGTCTCTGCCTGAAAGTTTTCTTCTTGCAAACTGCCTTGCCCTCATGAACTCAACATATACAAGAGTGATCACAGGAATGTGAAAAATGTTGAAAATCAACCCTGGGAGTAGATTTTTTCTGAAATTAAATGAACCCCAAACCAATCACTAGGCACGACTCCTGAATGTCTCCTTCTGAGCACCCCACACCACCAAAAAATACCAGGCTATTTCCAAATTTCTTTAAAATTGCCATTTTAAACACTACATCATTGAAGTTTGTATCTTTAATCCTAAATCTAATATTTTCTAGACTGATGAATTGTTTGATCTTTTATATTTGAGGGTAGATATTTCACTTTGTTGAAAAGAAACTCAGCAGTTTTCTTTCAAGCATAAGATACTTTCTAGGAGAGAAAGAAATACAATCGTTAAGTTCCAGAAAAAGTAGTGAATATGTGCATTCAAATGGCCTTCTCTGAAATAGTTACATTACTGCAAGAATTGTGAACTCTGATTTTGGAAAATAGAAGGTTCACTTGGTCTTGAGTTCAGAGGCAAGATTCATACTGCAAACATTTAGTACCCACTTTTCTTGTTGTTGTTTCCATTTTAAATTGAAGGTCTCTCTTTATGAAACAGTAATTGTTAAATATGAGGGATTTGGGGAGGGGGGCTCTACTGCATTTCTCTTAAGGGCTCAAAAATTAGTAAAAAGGAAGATTCTTTGTTACCACTGAGTTGGTGAAAGGTCACATGGAGTAACTGGAAGATCCGGAGGGTCCCAGGGTATATATGTCCATGCAAGCTCACCACAACACCACTATGGTCTGCTGTCTGCACAGACATCCTGTGGTTTGCTGAGTCAATAACTGAAGCTCCCAAAGCTTCTTCCCCAACAAAAATAATATGAGCCTTAATAAAACTGTAATGACTCTGTGTGTAAAGAGTGAGACAGAGAAGGAGAATCAGTGAAAGAGGAATTATTAGACTTATCACAGCACTGCCATCAACAACAAGTATTAAGCACCTATATGTGCAAGACAACATACTATACCTGTTGGACAGAGTATAAGATGTAACCCATACCTGTATTCTCTCTCTCTCTCTCAACTGTGTTCCCAGTACTTTGACTGAGTACCTTTTAAGTACATGAGGGAATAAATGAATATTTATGGAATGAATTAATTATGAATTAGTTTAAAGGCACAGACTCAGTCACCAAAGGATGGCGATGGTGTGGAAGAAAGAGTAAAGGAAGAAAACTAACATTTCTTGAGCCTTTATTGTGTTCCAAGCCTTATGCTAGGTACTTGACTTTATGTTATTTCACCATTATATTAAACCTGTGAAGCAGATGTTATTATTTTAAAGAGGAGGGAATTGAGGTTCAGAGAGGTTAAGATACTTCCACAAGGTCACATAGCTAGTAAATGATAGAGTTGGGATTTGAAGAATTTGGCTTCAACTCTGACAGGATTTGTTGAGTGATTATAGGTGTGTAAGAGTCTGGAAAAGGGGGTCACTGATCATGCACTACTACAAAGGAGTGGGAAACATGAATAAGGAACATTTGGGGATTGGAGAAGGAGTAAATATGAGTTCAGTTTGGGCAGGTTAAGTTTTCATTGTAATCATTTGCATATGAGCCTGGAATTGGGGTTAAGGTTCAGAAATGAAGACAAATACCTGAGATTAGAGTTGCTATGGAGTTGCTTTGGTGTTTATAATTGACTTTAAAACACTTCCACATATACAATGTGATATTCTACATAGGACACTTAGGTTATGAGCCAGGTTCTGCTCATCTCTAATCAAGCATGCATAATCCAAGAGGAGTAGCTGACCACCTACCCAAGAACGCCATTATGCCAAGTGAAATAAGCCAGACAGAGAAAGACAAATACTGTATGATCTCACTTATATGTGAAATCTAAAAAAGTCAAATTCCTAGAAACAGAGAGTAGAATGGTGGTTGCCAGGGTCTGGGGGATGGGGGAAATGGAAAGAATTGGTCAAAAGAGTACAAACTTTCATATAAAATAGATAACCAACAAGGACCTACCATATAGCACAGAGAACTCTACTCAATATTTTGTAATAAATTATAAGGAAGAAGATGGCAGAGTAGAAGGACGTGCTCTCACTCCCTCTTGCGAGAGCACCAGATTCACAGCTAACTGCTGAACAATCATTGACAGGAAGACATTGGAACTCACCAAAAAAGATACCCCACATCCAAAGACAAAGGAGAAGCCACAATGAGACAGTAGAAGGGGCGCAATCACAATAAAATCAAATCCCATAACTGCTAGGTGAGTGACTCACAAACTGGAGAACACTTATACCACAGAAGTCCACCCAAAGGAGTGAAGGTTCTGAGTCCCACATCAGGCTTCCAAACCTGGGGGTCCAGCAACAGGAGGAGGAATTCCTAGATAATCAGACTTTGAAAGCTAAAAGGATTAGATTGCAGGACTTTGACAGGACTGGGGGGAAAAGAGACTATAATCCTGTAGGGTACACACAAAGTAGTGTGAGCATTAGGACCCAGGGGAAGGAGCAGTGACCCTGTAGGAGACTGAATCAGACCTAGCTGCTAGTTGGAGGGTCTCCTGCAGAGGTGGGGGTGGCTGGGTCTCACAGTGAGGACAAGGATACTGGCAGCAGAAGTTCTGGGAAGTACTCCTAGGCGTGACCCCTCCCAGAGTCCACCAAAGAGCGCAGTAGGATCTGGTGTTGGGTCACCTCAGGCCAAACAACCAACAGGGAGGGAACCCAGCTCCACCCATTAGCAGACAAGTGGATTAAAGTTTTCCTGAGCTCTGCCCACCAGAGCAACAGCCAGCTTTACCCACCACCAGTCCCTCCCACCAGGAAACTTGCACAAGCCTCTTAGATAGCCTCATCCACCAGAGGGCAGACAGCAAAAGCAAGAAAAATGACAATCCTGCAACCTGTGGACATAAAACAACATTCAAAGAAAGATAGACAAGATAAAGGCAGAGGGCTATGTACCAGATGAACAAAACAAGATATAACCCCAGAAAAAAAATTAAATGAAATGGAGATTTGCAACCTCCCAGAAAAAGAATTCAGAATAATGATAGTGAAGATGATCCAGGACCTCGGAAAAAGAATGGAGGCAAAGATCGAGAAGATGCAAGAAATGTTTAACAAACACTTAGAAGAATTAATGAACAAAAAAACAGAGATGAAAAATAAAATAACTGAAATGAAAAAAACACTAGACAGAATCAATAGCAGAATAACTGAGGCAGAAGAACGGCTAAGTGACCTGAAAGATAGACAGAAAGGTGGAATTCACTGCTGTGGAACAGAATGAAGAAAAAAGAATGAAAAGAAAAGAAGACAGCCTAAGAGACCTCTGGGACAATATTAAATGCAACAACATTTGAATTATAGGGGTCCCAGAAGAAGAACAGAGAGAGAAAGGATCAGAGAAAACATTTGAGAGATTATATCAAAAACTTCCCTAACATGGGCAAAGAAATAGCCACCCAAGTCCAGGAAGCACAGAGAGTACCATACAGGATAAACCCAAGGAGAAACATGCCGAGACACATAGTAATCATACTGGTAAAAATTAAAGACAAAGAAAAATTACTGAAATCAGCAAGGGAAAAATGACAAATAACATACAAGGGAACTCCCATAAGGTTAACAGCTGATTTCTCAGCCGAAGCTCTAAAAGCCAGAAGGGAGTGGCATGATACACTTAAAGTGATGAAAGGGAAGAACCTACAACCAATGTTGCTCTATCCTGCAAGGATCTCATTCAGATTCAATGGAGAAATCAAAAGGTTTACTGACAAGCACAAGCTAAGAGAATTCAGCACCACCTAACCAGCTCTACAACAAATGCTAAAGGAACTTCTCTAAGTGGGAAACACAGGAGAAGAAAGGACCTACAAAAACAAATGCAAAACAAGTAAGAAAGTGGTCATAGGAACATACATATCGATAATTACCTTAAACATGAATGGATTAAACGCTCCAACCAAAAGACACAGGCTTGTTGAATGGATACAAAAAGAAGACCCATATATATGCTGTCTACAAGAGACCTACTTCAGACCTAGGGACACATACAGACTGAAAGTAAGCGGATGGAAAAAGATATTCCATGCAAATGGAAACCAAAAGAAAGCTGGAGTAGCAATATTCATATCAGATAAAATAGTCTTGAAATAAAGAATGTTACAAGAGACAAGGAAGGACACTACATAATGATCAAGGGACCAATAAAGGAAGAAGATATAACAATTATAAATATATATGCACCCAACATAGGAGCACAAAACATAAGGCAATGACTAACAGCTATAAAAGAAGAAACTGACAGTAACACAATAATAGTGGGGGACTTTAAACCTCACTTACACCAATGGACAGATTATCCAAACAGAAAATTAATAAGGGAACAGAAGCTTTAAATGACACAGTAGACCAGAGAGATTTAATTGATATTTATAGGACATTCCATCCAAACACAGTAGATTACACTTTCTTCTCAAGTGCACATGGAACATTCTCCAGGATAGATCACATCATGGATCACAAATCAAGCCTCAGTAAATTTAAGAAAACTGAAATCATATCGAGCATCTTTTCTGACAACAACACTATGAGATTAGAAGTCAGTTACAGGGGGAAAAGCATAAAAAACACACAGAGGCTAAACACTATGTTACTAAATAACCAAGAGATCACTGAAGAAATGAAAGAGGAAATCAAAAAACACTTAGAGACAAGTGACAATGAAAACACAATGATCCAAAGCATATGGGATGCAGCAAAAGCAGTTCTAAGAGGGTGCTGTAGAGAGTGTAGGGTAAAGGGAACCCTGTTGCACTGTTGGTGGGAATGTAAATTGATACAGCCACTATGGAGAACAGTATGGAGGTTTCTTAAAAAACTAAAAATAGAATTACCATATGACCCAGCAATCCCACTACTGGGCATATACCCAGAGAAAACCATAATTTAAAAAGACACATGCACCCCAATATTCATTGCAGCACTATTTACAATAGCCAGGACATGGAAGCAACCTAAATGCCCATCAACAGACGAATGGATAAAGAAGATGTGGTACATATATACAATGGAATATTACTCAGCCAGAAAAAGGAACGAAACTGAGTCATTTGTAGAGACGTGGATGGATCTAGAGACTGTCATACAGAGTGAAGTAAGTCAGAAAGAGAAAAACAAATACCCTATATTAACACATATATGTGGAACCTAGAAAAATGGGAAAGATGAACCGGTTTTCAGGGCAGAAATAGAGACACACATGTAGAGAACAAACGTTAAGGACACCAAGGGGGGAAAGTGGCGGGAGTTGGGGGTGGGATGAACTGGGCAATTGGGATTGACATGTATACATTAATATGTATAAAATGGATAACTTATAAGGACCTGCTGTATAAAAAAATAGATAAAATTTTTTTTAAAACTTATAAGCAAAAGAATCTGAGAAAGAATATATATATATATATATATATATATATATATATATATATATATATAAAAAACTGAATCACTTAGCCGTACACCTAAAACTAACACAATGTTGTAAATCAACTATACTTCAATAAATAAATAAATAGATAAATAAAGTACAAACTTTCAGTTATAAGAGGAATACGTTCTGAGGAGCTAATGTTCAGCAAGGGAACTACAGTTTATAATGCCGTATTGTATACTTGAAAGTTGCTAACAGAGTAGATCTTAAGTGTTCTCACCACACACACAGACAAAAAGTGATAACTAAGATAATGGATGCGTTAATTAACTTGATTATGGTAATCATTTTACAATGTACATGTATATCAAATCATCTTATGCAACTTAAATATATGAAATTTTATTTGTCAATTATGCCTCAATAAAGCTGGAAAAAAAAATGAACCCCTCACTGCAGAGTCATCTCAAGTGAGATGCATTTGAATGAGAAGCTAATGCATGAAGCAAGAACTGAGAGCAGAAAGAAGATGGGTCAAGAGGACAGGAGGGAGAAGCAATCAAATATAGAGGTAAAAATGGGCTGGGGTGAAGTTTTGGGTTCTTTCTGACTTCAGTTTCACTGCAAGGAGGCAAGGAGCGGTGGGTGTGTGTAAGGTGGCAAGGCTGAGGGAAAAATGTGGAGAAGGGAAAGAGAAAGCCTAAAAATAGTAATAATGATTTGGGGAATTGGATATGACAAAGCACTTCTTTGGAAAGTTGGATTCCTTTCTACCGTCTTTTGATTCATCACACTGATTCTGCCCTTTAAAAGAACTGAAATTGGGACTTCCCTGGTGGCACAGTGGTTAAGAATCACCTGCCAATGCACGGGACACAGGTTCAAGCCCTGGTCCGGGAAGATCCCACAAGCCGCAGAGCAACTAAGCCCGTGTGCCACAACTATTGAGCCTGTGCTCTAGAGTCCGAGAGCCACAACTACTGAAGCCCGTGCCCCTAGAGCCCGTGCTCCTCAACAAGAGAAGCCACCACTATGAGAAGCCCACGCAATACAATGAAGACCCAATGCAACCAAAAATAAATAAATAAATTTATTTTTAAAAAATTTTAAAAATAAAAGAACTGAAACTGACCACAACTGATTATTGATTATTAATAAGGATATCATAGAGACAGCTCATAGAAAATAAATGTACTGCCTAAAAGGTCTTCCATTGGCTTTCCCGAGCAGCTAGCCCCAACCAAAGACAATTATTAATATGTTGCTTAGCTTGTATCTTTCCAAAAGTGATAGCAAGGCCAACAGTTATAAGCTCAATATTTACAGCAATATAAACCCTACTAAATAAGTTCTATACCTTAACATAATGATATAGTTTAACTCCTGTAAAATTAACGTACAGAAAAATTTACTTTTAAGTCAATCAAAAAGCCATTTCTATATACTGCATAGAATTACAAACTCTTATTATCTTTGATCTGAAGAGAACTCAGAAATAACCAGATCAAATCTCTCTTTGTGCTTTATTTTTTATATATTATAAAATGAAGTGCTTCTTTAAAAAAAAAGAACGTATATATGTACTGTGGTTGGAATATTTGAGGAATATTCTATACTTTTATTAACATCTATAGCTTAAAATAGGATTTTGTATTTGGGACATAATAAAGAATAAATAAAGAATAAATAAAAGTTCTTTGGAAGAGGATTTGAATGTGTTTTTCATATTTACTCCGGTAGAATGTTTCCATTAATAACCTTCAAACCTCTTCTCTCTCCAAGGAGAGAGGCACTGTGTCCGTAGCTGTTACTGAGCATCCTGTTTACAGCTGATCTCCTTATAAACCTGGAGGTATTGTACTTGCCACATCACAGCGGCAGACACGTGTGCAGGCACTAACATCCTGTGTAGATTTGAGTTTCCAACATTACCACACTGTGTTCTATGAATAAGTGGGAGAATTCTCTCACAGGAGTTCAAACAATTGGCCATCACACCTTTTTGAAGTTCATCAAAATCTTTTTGTTTTTCAAAGACTTTCCCAATAAAGGAACAATAGAGACTAGAGTTTTCACACAATCATTTTGGCTGTTAGAAGTGAACAAACACAATAGCTGTTTTGTCATAAATTAACATTTATGTCATTTAAGAGCCTTTGGTGGAGATTTGAAGAAAATGAAAAAAAAAAGGGCAATGATCTAATTTTATTGTTCTTCATTTTCTTCAAGCCAAATTGCAGAAATCCCTCTGTTCATTTAGGGGGAGAACAAGAGAAAAGGAGATGAATATCTCTTTGAAAATGTTTTTCTAATACAAATTTCAGAAATATTTCCAAACGCTAGCTTACAGAGGCACAGACTTTCTCAGATTCCCTACACTGACTTAAATGTTAGGATCGGTTATTCCCAAAGCATGCTTTTGGCATACAAAAAAAGCAATTAACTCCTTCAGTAAATTACAACCTAATTATTATAGAAAAAAGTTTTTGGGCTTCATAAGTCCGGACACTAAGTGAGGCTGTGACACAACTCCTATTAGAAGTGTTACGGAACATATTCCCCTAGTCTGAACAAAGCCTGGTTGCAATGCCTTCCCGCTCAACACTGGTCCTAGATAAAAGAAGCCACCAACCTGCAATGAGAGGAAATAAGTCATCATTACTCTGTCTAAAATTAAAGTACCTATTCCTGCTTTACAGTTTATCAGATGTTTGGTCCGGAAGCTGATTGTTTTACAAGTCTGTCTAAACATAGTATATTTCCTAAAGGAATGTTAACAAACTAAACACTTGCTTCAAGTTACAACTTCATAATTTTATTAACATAGCTAAGATAAGTGAGTGAACAGACATGATGCTAGTCAGTATACGTATACCCCAGGAAAGCAAAACTTATGCCAGAATACAATTTATGCTTTTTATTGTAAATTATTAATTATCAGCTACAACAAAGATTTACCTAGTGCTAAATTCTTGGAATTGAAAAACATTAACCTTCCAATCGTGCGCATAAAGTTACTAACTGCCCTTTTTTCTAGTTCCTGATGAAATTATTTATATAGCAGTGAACAAGAACGAGTGAATTTGATCAAACAAATAAATATCAGAGCCCTGTCCCCTATCACTTCTTACACATACTTGTGGTTTGGTTTTCTACTGAAGAACAACTTTTAGTGATGGAAACTTGTGTAAGCCATGGTATTTATTTTTTCAGGATTGTTTTTATGCTGTAAATTGAAAAGAAATGCATTTTTCTGGGTTGAAGTTTTTGCCATTGCTCTAATTTTATTTTAAGTTCCCCATACTTTCTGCCTCTTCCTGAATAAAGAATAATTATTCTGCTGAAGTTTATATTCAGCACATGAGTAAAACATCTTTTGAAGAAGCTCAAAATAACAAAGGGAATACTGAAGGGGTAATGGCTCTGACTCCTACAGTTATTTAGACTTATAAAGCAAATTAAATAGATCGATGTGTGTGGTAAGGGATCTTAAGATATTTTTAATGAAATAGAGATTAGCCGATCCAGCGGGTAAACACCATTCTAGAGTGTGTTTTGGTAAACTGGAGAAGGATTTTAATAATGTAGGTCAGTAAAGCACCATTTAGTTCTTTGGAGTTACTTTAAGTAACTGATTTTTTCAAAACATCAATTGTGCAATGCCACTGAGTCATTTAGGAAATTATGAGCCTGAATCCTATAACATGCCACCAGGTCCAATAAATATTATGCTTTTCTTCCTCATCTCTTTCAACACATCTGCACGTCTTCGTGGTTTGAAGGTCATCCAGCTGACATATGGGTAAGCATTGCTAATCCTATAATAATTGATTGATTTGTTATGATTTTAGTTTTCTTATAATTGATTTTAGTTTTCTTCTTTTCACTTAATAATTCATGCAGAATTTTGGTCTTTTGTTTATTCTGGTTTACTGTATGATCTGATGAGACAATGCTCATACAACTTACAATTTGAGTGTTGCCTTTCATTCAATTAGCCTAACTGTTAAAATAAGCTACAAGTAGCTGCAAGAGTCACTGTAGTCAGAAGACTATCTTTTTCTTAGAAAGGTATTAAATAGTTCATGGTATGACTTTTGAAGTGTCGTTAATAGTTGGCAAGAGCAATATAAATGATATCATATACATTTTTAAATGTTTAAAATTTATTAGGACTAATGTTTTACTGTGAGAAAAAGAACCCAAAATGTTAGACAAAAAAGAATAAAATATCTATAGAAATGTTAACGTATAATTTTTAATCTATTTTTTATTGAAGTAGAGTTGATCTACACATAATTCTTAAACCACTTGGAAAATTCATGTGAGTAGTCTATGTCTGAACTCTTTTTTTTTTTTAGTTAACTAGATTTAAATTGAGTTATAAACAACTAACTAACTGTTTTTTGGGCTAAAAAAACAGCTCAGGAAGCTCAGTTTTAATATGCTCTGTTTTCTTTGATTCATTAATCATAATGTTGGCATTTGATACTAGGCTCTAAGGCCTTCATCTAGACTTCAGAAATATTACTAATAGGCAAAAAGCACATTCTTACACATACCAGTAGGTCATCAATGCAGAAAGCAATTATTAAATACCTGTTGTATGTGCTGCACGAATGCCTTGGAAATTGGGTACAAAGGAAGTAAAAGACACTGCTCTGTCTTGGAAGAATTTCTAAACTCTTTGGCATAAAAGAATGAGTAGTTTTCATTGCCTCTTCTTCCTCTGACGATTTCTTAAATGCAGCTCACATTTTCTTCTCTTTTGCTCTGTATCTTCCACAGGTATCAGTAACTTTTCCCAGCAAGTCTAAGACCCAGGGCTCCAACATACCACACATAAGGTAATGTGTCCAAAATCTTTATTTCTTGTACCCCAAATTTATTCAACCTTCAGGGTTGTGTTTCCCTTTGCCTTCTGAATAAATCCATGTTTGTGTCCCCCAAGCTCTTGAAGAGATGAAAGTTGATGTATCCTCTCTACACATGCCAACCTGTTTCTTCTACTTGCCTTAAGTTTGTTAGTGGCTCACAAAACCAGGAAATCTGGAGTCCTTCTCACTCATATCACATGACTAAGATCTATCTAGTCTCCCTCCCTTCTTATTTCAAGGTCCAGGGACCTATGGCAGATTTCATCAACTTGCATTTAGATTACTGGGGTAGCGTAGCTGGTCTCCCTGCCTCTAGTATCTCCCTTCTTCCTCTTACCTAAACACAGCATCTGAGTTATTTTTCTAAAATTCAGATATGATCACTCATGTAACTCCCACGATTAAAAGCCTTTTATGGCTCCCATGTGCCTGCAGGACAAATTTCAAAATCTTTATCTTGTTATAAAGCCTCTTACTTAGCAACAGTTTGTACTTCCAACCACTTCCCCGTTTTCTCTTTTCCCACAAACTATACCTGTTTCTGCTACAGTATCTCAATTTTTGGAGCACATTAGAATTATCTGTGGAGCTTTATAACATGCAAATTGCAGAACTCCTGAACCAAAATCTTTTTAGCAGAGCTTGGGAATCATTCATTCTCACTATTAATCTGTCCTGGAATACCCTCTTGGGGGTTAGCCCCTACCCTTCTTGTTCTTTTAGCAAAATTTCCACTTATCCTTTAAGATCTTGCTCCAGTAATTTTTACTCAATATCTTTCCTGTCCACCACACAGAAAAGAAGTCACTCCTTAGTCATTGTGCCCATAAGACTTTAAATATTATTCAAGTACATAGATTTATAAATTATTTGTGTTAAAACTATATCCCTCATCTCCCTTCCTGTCTTATGATTCCCCACAGTATTTATCATCATCTAACATATTATGTATTTTACTTATTTATTTCTTTATGCCTGTTTCCACCCTCTAGTGTGTATGCTCCATTGCACAGATATTTTTCCAACTCTCTAATAAAAGAAAAATATCAAACAAAAAAATTGGTTTTTTTTAAATTGAGGTATAGTTGATTTATAATATTATATTAGTTTCAGGTGTACAGCATGGTGGTTTAAAATTCCCTGTGCTGTACACTATATCCTTGTAGCTTATTTATTTTATACATAGTAGTTTGTACCTCTTATACAAAAAAAAGTCTAAAGAATTATACAATGAACCCTCTTCTACTCATCACTTAGAGTTGATGATTGTTAACATACTTTAATTATTTGCTTTACCTATCTGGAAAAAGATGCAAATAAGTACTTAAAATTTTTATAAAATAAATACAGATAGTACCCTCTAATTATAGGCAATTATCTCACAAATATACCACTTGATCACAAAGGAGAACTCTTGAAAGATTTTAATAGGATCAATTTGAAAATATTCCTGAATTGTGTGATAGCAAGTTGTATACATCCTGACACTTCTCTTCTAAATATGTCAGCAAACATATCTTAAGATAAAGTATTTTATATAACCATAGTAATTATCACACCTAGAAAATTAATAATAATCCCCTCATATTGGCTAATATCTAATCCATTATAAAATTTCCTTGATTTTTAGTAGTTAGGATTTGTGTATTTTTTTAACTTTTTATTTTATATCGGAGTATAGTTGATTAACAATGTTGTGTTAGTTTCAGGTGTACAGCAAAGTGATTCAGTTATACATATATATGTATCTATTCTTTTCCCAATTAGGTTATTACAGAATATTGAGCAGGAGAATTTCTGTATGTTTTCTTCACTGCTGTATCTCCAACAGCTCAAATAATGACTGGCATATAGTAAACCCTTAATTAATAATTTTTAAATGGATATATTTGTATCCCTGATTAAACTGAGGTGTGTGAAGCCAGAAGCTTTGTATTATTCACCTTTTTTAATCCTAAGTCCCTAACATGGTACCTGGAGCATGGTTGGAGCTTCATTAAGTGTTTGTACAATTTAATTGAAAAGAAGGGCACATTGCATAAATTTTAGCTTTGAGACTTGAAGTGACATAGAATTAAGGCACAATCAAGAGAGAAAATAATTCAGGAAAAACAAACAAAGCTAATGTGTTTGAAGAAGAGAGTTTGGATCCAAGTCTTAAAGGAAATGGTGTCTCTCAGCATGGCACAGAAGAAATCTCTTTTCCTCACATACAGATAATTTTTTCTGACCTTAGGGAGTTATCTCACAAACATAAGATCTTGATCACAAAGGAAAACCTGTGAGAGATAAAGAAGGCTCAATTTCTGTCACCACTGTTGAAGAAATCTACTCAAGACCATGCCATAAGATGAAGAAATAACTATCACCTTCAGTAGATGAGAGATGGCAACACTTTTGGAATATTTTGTATCAGACCATAAAAGCATAACATGAAATTAAAATATACTGTCAATTTTGGTTTTGTTTCCTTAATGGATTTCTTCATAATATTCAGTTACATGTTTGGTTTTCTGTCTGCTATTATAGACTTTGCCCTGAACTCGGAGGCAAGAAATCTAGACTCTAGCTCTGGTCCTGTCTGCAGAAAGCTGAGTAACCTTCTGTCACCACTGTCTGGGTCTTGTTTTCTTCTTCTTTAAAATAAAGAAGGCTGGACTCCCCTTGCAGTCCATTGGTTAGGACTCTGCGCTTCCACTGCAGGAGGTGCAGGTTCGATCTCTGGTTGGGGAAATAAGATCCCGCATGCTACACGGCATGGCCAAAAAACTTACATAAATAAAATAAAATAAAATAAAATAGGGACTTCCCTGGTGGCACAGTGGTTAAGAATCCTCCTGCCAATGCAAGAGACACGGGTTCGAGCCCTGGTCTGGGAAGATCCCACATGCCGCAGGGCAACTAAGCCCTTGTGCCACAACTACTGAAGCCCTCGCACCTAGATCCTGTGCTCCACAACAAGAGAAGCCACCGCAATGAGAAGCCTGCGCACTGCAACGAAGAGTAGCCCCCGCTAGCTGCAACTAGAGAAAGCCTGCGTGCAGCAATGAAGACCCAAGGCAGCCATAAATAAATAATTTATTTTTAAAAAAATTAATAAATTAAATTAAATTAAGAAGCTAAATTAGAATGAGTAGTTTATAAACTGTTGGAAGTAGAACTCTTTTCATACTTTGTTTTGTGATTCATACTGTCAAAATTCAAAACATAAAGATATAAGTGAAACGTCTCACCCCATCCTGACCCTCAACAATTTATTCCCTACCCTGACAACACTAAGGTTCCCAGTTTCCTGTATGTCTTTTTCGAAATATTCTCAGTATAAATACGAAGTGTATTTATGAAACAAGTATAGGGATATATATTATATGAAATAAATATAAAATATATGTGCATATTTTTTAATGAAAATGGTGCATATATTGTTCACACTATTCTGAGCCCTGCATAGCCCCCTGGCTTTGCTTGTTCACCTCCAGGGCTGGGGAACTCGGTCCAGGCTGGGACAGATTGAATTCGCACTGGCACCCTGTCACTTCCACCCCCTGGTCCTGGTTCTGATCCCAAGCAGGACGAGAGCAAGCTCACTCTCCATGGCGGCCTGCAGAGGTCTTCCCATCCCTAGAGCTTCTTTCCCCACACCCTCCCCATCTTGGCCAGAGCCCATCTCAACATTCAGGGCCGGGGTGGCTCTCAGGACTCCAGTGCTGCATGGTCAGTGCAGGGGGGTCAGTCCTGCACCACCGGCTTAGGGACCCTGTGCCTTTGCAGGTCCAGTCCAAGGTCCTGCCACACTAAGCAGATGGCTAGCCACTGTCAATCTGTCCGCTCGGCTCACACCATGCCAGCCCTGGCCCATCACTGTGCCTTGGGATCTTGGGCACCAAGGACAAGACCTCAGTCATCTTGCTGAACCCCCATCTGAGAGGGGGCTCCCTCGGGACCCACATGCAGCTTGCTCGGCCCCTCCTGCCCTAAGCATTTGTCTCCACGATGCACTTGAGGAACGTGGTGTCGTCCTTCACGTAGGCATGCTTGGGTGACTGCAGCTTGTTGAGGGGAAAGAAGAGTGGGCAGCTGCTGGCCACATTGGTTTCACTCTGGGGCGGTACTTGGCAGTGTAGACAGCCAGGGAGAAGAGGCTGGCGGTCCTGACGCAGGCTGACTCATGGCGCTGCCTGGTGGCACTGGTGACCTTCCGTAGGAAGGTGCCATTGTAGGAGGCCTCTTCCGTGAGGCGGGAGCTCTGCCCCAGCTTGCCCAGGGTCTGATCTTTCTGGGCCAGTGTCTGCTGCAGCTCCACCACCCTCCGTTCCAAGCTCAGCATGTAGTCACGGTCCAGCCGGCTCTGGTGGACGGAGGCGGCCAGGGCCAGGTGGGAGGCCTCCACCTCCTTGTTGAGGACGGTGACAATGTTCTCAAACATGCACAGCTTCCCCTCCAGCTCAGTCAGGAGCTTCTCCTTCGTGAAGTGCTGCAGGGCCAGCTCCTCCTGGCTCTGGAAGCAGGGAACCCGGTAGCAGTCCACCTCTAGGTCCCCAGCCGCCTCCACAGGCCCCTGCAGCTGCAGGTCTGACAGATTCCGCTCCAGGGCCATGAGCCCAGAGCCCAGGCCAGAGCCCAGCTGGGTTTCACGAGCCCCAACAGGAGGTTCAGGTGTGTGGCCTGGGCGGTGACCTCACGCTCCTGCATGAACTTTGGGCTCCCCTTGAATGAGCAGCCAACTCCGGCAAAGGGGCACCCACTCCAGCCTCGGCCACCTCGGGCTGATCCTGCTTCTGAGACAGAAGGCTTCCTGGCCTCTTGGATGGGGAGTCGCCCCCTTTGCATTTGAGACAGATCCGATCCTCGCCATTCCTCACGTTCTCGGAGAGACAGACGGCACAGCAGAGGGGCCTGGGCTCTGGTGGGTCTTGGCAGACGGTGGGGGGCACCCAAAGGGGAACTCGTTCTCATCGGGGGCCCCTGTTCAAGCTCCTCTGGGGAGGGGACCAGCCGCACGGAGTCTGTGCTGGGAGAAGAGGTGAGTTCTGGCCGGGCCACCCTCCCTGATGAGCAGGAATCTGATGATTTTACCTTCTAGCTGGCTTGTGTGGTTCAACGTCACAGCAGGGATGAGACAGGAATTACCCTCTGTGGTGAAAAAAATCCCATGGATGGTGACTGCCGGCTCTAGGAGTGGCCAGTCATTCTTTTGAGCAAGAGGGAGGAGGAGAGCAAGTCAGAGAGAAAAAGGAACCGTGTCACGGACTTTCAGGAGCCACAGTTAGAGTTTCCCCTGTCGGAGGACCTCAGGCTGACGCTGGCTTCCTCCACCTCCTGCCCGGGGTACAGGGGCAGAAAGACCCCCAGTGGGTGACTTGTCTATGTTCCCTGCAACCTCGGAGCAGCCTAGGATTCTCGGTGTGGGTGTTCACCGCCCCAGTGGAAATCCCCAGGGTTCTGGTCAGGTCCAAAAATGCAAGTCCCATGCATATTAGTTCTGCCCAGAGTATCTTAGGTAAAAGTCACTTTCGCACGGCAGGTCTCGGTTACCCCATCTTGGCGTTGCCGCCGCCTCCCAGCAGCCCCGCGGGAGCTTCCGGTGGCACAAGGACCCTTGGTGGCATCTTTACATTTTATCTTAATTTTCTCTATGTCTACCTGAGGCCCGGGGCTGTATATTACTTCTCTAATACACTACTTATAATATAATAGAACTCAAGGAATGTTCAATAATGAATCAATAATATAGTGATCTCAATGGGCATATACAATGCTTATCTTTTGTATCCATCATTTTAAGCTGCGTTTAAAATCTTTATTTATATACTGTAAAGTTAAGTAAAATGAATTAGAGCCAGTGAAGATAATTATTAGAGCCAGTGAAGACAGTGAATATAATTATTCACAGGGGAGAAATTCTTTGAAAATTGATCCGTTACTTCCAAATATATTGTCTTACTTTTGAAAAAATGAAACTGAATTTGTTCTGTATTGTAAGGAAAGATGTCAAACCATCAACCCGCTTAATCAAAGTGGACTGAATTTCATCAAACTATTTTCCGGGGCTTCCCTGGTGGCGCAGTGGTTGAGAGTCCGCCTGCCGATGCAAGGGACATGGGTTCGTGCCCCGGTCCGGGAGGATCCCACATGCAGCGGAGCGGCTGGGCCCGTGAGCCATAGCTGCTGAGCCTGCGCGTCCGGAGCCTGTGCTCCGCAGCGGGTGAGGCCACAGCAGTGAGGCCCGCGTACCGAAAAAACAAACAAACAAACAAAAAAACAAAAACTATTTTCCGACAAATGAAGTATTTATAATCATGGGCTTTTTTTGGACTAATTTTCTTTAAAGATTTTTTAATATATTATAGGTCACCCTTAACCTTTAATGAAACAACCGCCCCACTATGTAATATGATTTAGATGTGTCATAAAAATTTCCCTATCCCTAGAATACCTTTTTCATTCAGTTCACTGAAGGCCCCAAATCCAATCTGAGATGTATTCCTTTGACTAAAGATTACTTTCATCTTTCAAAATGGAAATCTTTTGGAACATGACATAAGTTATCAAATAATCAACAAATTTACAGATCTACTCTATACAAATGCTTTGAAGATTAAATTTGCTGGGCTCTTTCAATGGATTTTCTGGTTATTAGGGTCTTAAGAAAGAAAAATTAAAGACCATATTGAGTGAAAGGGATTGGGAAAGGGAAGACTGAAGACAGAAGAATTTTCTTATCCTACATATTTGCTCATAGCTGTCATTCTTTGTAGCCCTACTGGCCAAGTACTGTATTGATGTAAGGTCCAGAGCATGTTGTTTAACCCTCAAAACCCTCTAAAACCAATAGATAGTTTTATTTAAGTTAACAAATATTTATTAAATCCCTACTGTGTGTCAGTAGGTGCACCTTTCCCAGGTGCTTGGGATACAGCAGTGAAGCAAACAGGTAAAACCCCCTGCCCTATTTAAGCTTATCTTCTACCAGGAGAAGTTAAGTAATAAAAAATAATCATAATAAGTAAGCAAATTATATAGTTTTTTTTAGAGTGATGGTTACTATGGGAAAATAGAGCAGCTTAAGGGGAGGATTAAGAGTGCCAGAGGTGAGGCAGGTTGCAATTTTAAATGAGATGATCAGGGTAAGCCACACTGAGTCTGTAATACAACAATCCTCAAAGGTTTGAGGGTAAAGGTTGTTGGCCATGAGAATATCTGAAGAAAAGACTATTCCTAGTGAAGTGAACAACCAGTTCCAAGGCACTAAGATGGGGACATGTTTGGCATGTTCAAGTAGAACAGAGAGGTTAGTGTGCTTGGAAATGAGAGAGCAAGAAGGAAAGGAGAGAAAGCAGTGAGGTCCGAGAGATACTGGGGTGAGGGACGAAAGAGGTGGCCTTATAGGAGATGGCTTTTACTCTGAGTGAGATGTGAAGCCGTTGGAAGGCATTAAGCAGAGGACGACATGATCTGACTCATAGACAATTCTAACTCTGTATTAAGAAAAAACTGTAGGGAGGCAAAGTTAGTAGCAGGGAGTCCAGTTAGAAAACTATGGCAATAATCTAGGTGAAGATGTTGCGTTTGGGACTGCGGGAAGACCACAGGAAATAGGAAGAAATGATCAAATATATTTTGAAAGTAGAGCCAACAGGGTTGGCTGATGGATCAGATGTGGGATATGAGAGAAAGAGCAAGAAAAATGTTGACTCCAAAAATGTAGGCCTGGGATCATCATCAAGTGATAGGGGGAAGACTGCAAGTGAAGGAGCTGAAGGAGAAAAGACCAGAAGTTCCTTTTTGGACCTGTGACGTTTGAGATCCCCATTAGCCACCCAAATGGAGGTTTTCAGTAGGCAATTTGGTGCGCAACTCTAAAGTTAAGAAGAGAGGTCTGGGCTAAAGACATAAACTTGGGAGACTTATGGCATATACATAGAGTTTAAATCCACAAGACTGGTTGAGATCACTAAGGGAGGGAATGCATATGGAGAAGAAGAAAAAGAACTAAACTCTGTGGCACTTCAACATTGAAAGTTCAGGCAGAAAAGGGCAAACCAGCAAGAGGAGACCAAGAAGCAGCAACCAGTGGCATGGGAGGAAAACCAGGAGAGCGTGGTGTCCTCCAAGCCAAGAGAAAAAAGTGTATCGAGAAGGAAGGAGGTCTTAACTCTGCCAAATGCAGCTGACATGTTAAGAAAAATGTGTCCTGAGAACTGACCATACATGCATTTAGCAGCATGAATGTTACTGGTGACCAGAGCAAGGATGGATGGCATGATGGGGGCAAAATCTTGATGGGAAGGAGTTTAGGAGGTAGAAACAGACAGTGAGCAACAACTATTCCAAAGAAGCAGATACAAGTATTACATCTGTTTTACAAAGGCTCCAAGAGGGTTTGTACTTGCCCAAGTGCACATACCAGTATCCAGTACAGCTGGGACCTAAAAGCAGATTTGCCTGAATTCAGAATCTATCCTATACAGTCTGGGATCTGCCCTGTTCACAGATACAATAATTTAGTGAACGGAGAAACATGAACTAAAAATAACCATTGATTTCTCGTCTTCTACCAAAAATTCAGACTAGTGTTCTTACGGTCTTCCACAGCATAAAATCCCCTCTCATTTTCTAGTTCCTTCCTCTGTGTGGTCTTGTTGTTACCTCACTTGTGTAAGCATTATCCTCACTCATCTGACACTCTTCTCTTAAAAAAACAAAAAAACACTTCTCTTGTTCACCTTTATGTCCAATTATCACATTCAACTCTTTCCAGATCTCTGAATCTATATGTTATTTCCCATTTACCTAGGAATCAATGTCCTTCAGTCCATTTCATCTCCCAGTAGATTCTGTCTGTAAGATCTATAATAAATCCACTACTGATTCTGACTGAGAGGTTAACATGCCTCATAGAGTCAGAAAATAGAGTGAAGAATCTTTGTGTTCATGTATTGGTATATGGTTGAGGGTGGAGGAAGTGGCAGACAAGGAACAAACAAAACTGGAGATAAAACTCCAGAGTAACCTAAATTTCTAGTAACATCCCTAGCAGTGTTGGCAGAAAACGAATCCAAGGGTGGAAAAAAGCAATATGGTCCATAGCATGACAAAGAGAGGAATTGGAAAATAGAGTTTCATACCAAAAAGCTGGCAGAACACACGAAGTGGGCGAGGGAGGGAGTCATAACCATAGGCTTGGGCCAGTCAGATGGCAGGGAAGATAGTGAGAATGAGCCCAGGAGCACAGATGACTTGGCATGAAGTGCCCTGCTTTTACTTCTCTCCTCATGGCCCGTCTTCAAGTGCCTTATTTGTTCTACTAAGTATTACCAAAACTCCTCCTTACACTGGAAATATTCATAGTCATAGTGACAAGCTCAGTATAAACAGAACCTCTATTCTACGATGCACTCTGTTCTGGGTCACTGGAGACACTGATTTCTTCACAGGTGCTACTAACCTTTATTAATATGACAGTCCTAGTCATGATATACATCTTTGCAACAAGCTGGTCTGTTCATGATGGATTTATATGTTTTTTTCAGCCTGTTTTTGTGTACACTGATCTTTTCTATGTGTATTGCCAGGCTTATCTCAATGAAAGCCCATGACTCATGATCTGTGTCTCTGAGTCATGCTCTGAAGTTAGGTGAGTTAGCCTTAATTTGGTTCTTTCCACTTATCAGTGTAAGCCTTGTGTCCCGGAGGACTTTGTTTTGTTTTCCTTCCTAGCACTTGGAACTCCCTCAATTGGTAGTTGATAACTTCCACAAGTATGCATTTTACATGAAGGAGTGAAAGTTGGCTCAATGACAGGCAAGAAGAATAAAGCAAATTGGCAGTGAATAGAAACTGTGTTGTGAAAGACATTAATACTGAGGAAAGCAGAGATTTTGTAGATAAAGTTTCTTGTTTGCTTCATTGTAAACCAATTGACTTCACTCTCTAACTGTAGGTCACAAAGGAAGATGACAACCCTGGAGAATTTGATAGATATGGGAGGGGGAGATGAGAGGGAGACGTCTTGTCCATTCATGTATCCGAGATTAAATTATTGTACCAGAAAGGGAAGAGTGGATTAAATAAGAGAGTAACATGCAAGCACCAAGTATTTCTATCATAGCCTGATGCCCCAGAAGAAAAATAGTCTGAACTTGTGACTTCATTTTATATCCTGACATTGTCTGTTATTTAAAAAGCCTTATGAACTAATAGCATCTGAGAACCTGAGAAATGTGCCTGCGACTGAACTATCTGGTCAGGAAACACATAGACAATGGTCTGAGTAATTCATTTATATGTTAGAACAGATAGGAGAACTTATTTAGCTGTCAAAGTGTTTAGAAGGAGAATCTTGAAAGTGTACCTAACATTTTTCTTCTCTTTTTTGCTCTACTATTTAAACTTCACGAATTTACTGTGGTCATTTTTTCAGCAAAGAAAGCTTAATTTTTTGCTAATTTTTCACATGGATTTTCAGACTTTTAAGTAAAGAATTCTTTACATCCTAGGAATTTTGCAGACTCATTCATAATAGTTTTAAACATGTTTAACACTTTATTACTCATTCTCAATGGGTAATACAAAATTAATTTTTATTTGATGTTGTAACATATTATGTTTCTTTTCAAAAAAAACTCATCTACTTTTGGTCTATAACAAGATATTAATAAAATGAGAAGGCCAAGTGTTATTTAGCATCCAGGATAAAGCCAGTCTGTGGTTCCACACTTTTTATATATTACAGACATGACTAATTCAGAAGTAGATTGTTCTTGAATAGGCATATATTATGTTCCATTTTAACAAAAATAGATCTTTGTTCCTTCTTCCCTTTACTTTTCCTCTGAAAAATATTCATGGAGTCTCAGCTCTTGTCCAGGCGCTGTGATAGATGTCATAGATAGAGCTGTAAACAAGCAAAACAGACATATTTCTTGCTCTCACGGACCTTACATCTAGGGAGATGGCCAGTTACTGAAGAAATCCTTATACAGTCCCAGTGGTCAGCACTATATAGACAAGTGTAAGGAAATATATATTAATCTGTGCATCATGCTTCCCTGGGGAAAGGAACTAAAGTACAAGAAGCATTAAGCTAGATGTAAGGGAGGAGATTTGGGAGGCAGGTACATTCCAGGCTGGAGCTTGGTACAGTGGTCAGGATCGGATCATGAGTTTTCAATCATGAGTTTTCAATCTTTCCCCTGAACCCAAACCTGGAGATGCCACAAAGGTAAAAAAGAATTTTGAGGGATCCCAGCATCTACATCAAAGACTGTGAAAAGTCCTTGGAGACCAGAAGGTGGGTCAGGTCCCACAGAACCTAGAGGAAATCTTTCTAGTTCTACACTTTCCTCTCTTCACCTTTTACTGGCCGGCTCAGTGCCGCCTCTGCCCTACTGGGTTCATGGGAGTGGACAGAAAACCTAAGTTCCAGTCAAGCACCTGCAACAGGTGGTAGTTCATCTGGACACCACTGGCCCCAAGTTAGGGAGGAAGAATAGACTAACTGCCTAGTGCAGAAGGAGTGAGTGGCTTTCCATCACCAAGCCCCTACTGGGTAAGTACAAGGAGAGACAGCCCCCAGAAAAAAGCAGTGTTTGGCACAGGTTGAGGGTGGGCAGGTTACAAAATGCAATACCAGACCCTCTTCTCCTTTTGTGGTCACCCTCCAGCACACATTATCTTTACCAAGAGGTGTATCAGCTCGGATCTGAGTTGTCATCTCTCCCTTCAGGTACACATGACCAGCCAGAAAGATGGCAGTTCCACTAATATGAGCACAAAGGAAAAAATAAACAGACATCTGAGGGGTACAAGTGCAAGCTCTATGAAGGAGTCCACCTATCTACGAGAAAGCAAAATTACTGGACCAGATTAAAATACACAAAATATCCCTATCAAGAATAAAGAGAATATTTTAAACGTCAAACAGTTTAAAAGATTTCACTAGAGCTATTAAGCAGGAAAAAATTAATATTGAAATAAAGGACTTAATTTCTTAGGGAGATTGAGAAAAAATACCAAAAATTATTTCTGAAAAGTTTGCAAGTGACTCTTTTTATTAATGAGACTCTTAAACAAAAAGAAAGAGATTTTTTCCGATTTGATCATTGACTACATATTAAAAAGTTCCTCAAGCCTTTCTTTAGGACTCATTCTTTAGCAGAAAGAAAACAAACAGATGATTCTCAGCAAAAGAAAATTGTTTTTTCATAAATAACACAAATAATGTATAAATATATACTTACTAAATTAAGTTCAACACAGAAGTATGTAGAGGAAAAAGTGAAAGTCTCTCTTCAACATCACTCTCAACAGTTTGCTTTTCTTTTTCTAACATAAGTAGGATAATACCGTTTTATTCTGTAACTTGCTTTTATCGTGTAAAATATATTTTTAATGTATATAATATATATGTATTTCCATGTCAGTACTTATAACTCATCTCTTCTTTTTTAAATTATTTGCCTTGATTTTCTACTTTATTTTAAAAGTGATTATATATGTTCACTATAAAAAATCAAACAACACACAAATGTATATAAAGCAAAGTCAAAATCCCCTTTCATCTATCAACCCCTTATCCTTTTATCCATTTACATACACACATGAAAAATAATATGAATTTATATATATTATATTATTATTTGTTTGTTTGTTTCCAGTGCTGTGAATTCAAACACTGAAAAGAGAAAAATATGCTTCTACTCAGATGCGTAATGAGAAAAGAATACATTCGTTTCCATTCCACACCAGTACATACATGTAAGCTCTTCTGTTACAGTTTGGCTATGAATGGAACCAGGCTATATATATGACTGCCACAGTTTATTTGCTCACTTGATAATATTTCTTGGCAACCATCTCTGGTTAGCATATGGAACTAAATTATTGTATTGATGAATGAGAATTCTAGGTTTTACCATTCCAGCCCAGATAGCATCTAGGTCTTTTAACAGAACTATTTGGAATGCTATTAGATTGAACCTAATTCTAAAGATAAAACCACATGTTTGCTATAACGATGTTTCTGTATAAAAAGGGATAATACACAAACATCTGTCTGGAACAAACAGTAGCAAACTATATACAGTATTTGAATTCTCCTTTCATTAAGCTTATGGAGTTTAGTAATATCACAGATGCATTCCATCCTCCAGGCAGCTCTTGGCCTTTCCAAAATTGTACTTGAAAAACTGGAATGAATTATGATGAAATATCAAGTAATTATTAGTCTAAATAATTTTCTACAAAAAATTGGAAAGGCATATTTAGGGGGATTTTACAAACACGAAGGAAACAGATAGGGTAAGTTTTTAATTTTAGTAATCACTGCAGTTCAGAAGTAGTCTTCTCCTTTCTTCTTATTGTTTCCAGTGAAATAGTCCTGCTTTTTTTTTATAGGCTATATCTCTGGTTTAGCTTAACTAGGTTAATAATAACTTACTGGTTGGTAGTAAAAGAAAATTACTATTTTTCTAAAATTTTTACTATTAAACTCATGAAATTTTATAGAGTCACTGGAAAAATCTAGAGATATAAAATTATTTCCATTTGGTTCTTCAAACACAGGTCTGTATTCTTCTTTTTAATATTGGGCATTAGATAAATTAACATTTTTATTAGACTTATTAAACTCATTTTAAAAAATCAAAAATTTTACAGAGAATCTCTTTCAATTACTGTTTTTCTTCAGTTACTTTATATTTGAAGCTATGAGAACAAAGAGAAAAAAATGAAATGAAATATAAAATATGAAGACAGAGAAATAAAGAGTTTCATATGCAGTTCAGTGTGAATAGTAACCAGTAAAAGACAAGAAATCTTGCTTCCCACTTACAAATGATTAAATAAACAATAGTTAAGTTAATCAAAGCTTCATGTTGCCATTATTCAAAACAAAATAATTATCCCTCCCTCTTGGTTCCAACTGGTTATTTTTGTGTAGTTTCTGCTGCTAAATCTGGATTCTTGTGGAGAAGGAATATCTTACTCCCTTTAGTCTCCCCACAGTAAGACACACTAACACCTTGTTAGTGCTCAACACAGTACTTGAATTAATAAAGCAGGACATTTGTAGTTTTTTCTGAACATTATCTTCAAGTTGGGGCAACAAAATGAACACAATTTTATTTTGCAATGTTTCTCCTTGGGATAGTAAAAACATGTGTGATTCCTCTAATCTTTTCTGCATATCATGTCCATGTTGACATAAATTCATTCTCATCCTGCCATTGGAGACACCAATGATGTCTCTGTTTTAGGATCTAAAAAAAAAAAACCAAAAAACCAAAAAAACCCTGACAGTCGAACTCTAACTTGACTCCTTTATGTCAAGTGTCAAGCTTGCCTTTGGAATATTGTATAGCTATAGTAATAACCTACAAAAAACTCACTTTACATTTTATAAGACTCTATGGTATAAAGCATTTTCATGTATATTATTTTATTTAATCTTCATAACAACATTGTAGCATCATTGCTGTTAAACTATATGAAAATCTTGGAAATAAGGTAGAAGGATGATTACATGTGCTTTCATCTTGGAAATAAGGTAGAAGGATGATTACATGTGCTTTCAATGTCACACTGGAGCATTGTTTAATAGAGTCACCTAAGACTTATTGAAATCTCTAGAGCAATGAACTTTTCTTTCACATACTCTTTATTATCAATCAGAGTCCAAACTCTATAATGTTACATTTTACCTTGGATTTTGTCTGCGAGATGCAAATAATTTATGTCTGGTTGAAATTATAACCAAAGGATATGGTTTTATTGCTCTTTAAGATGTTATCCAAGTTTGTATTTAACCAAGAAATCCAACATTTTTTATTCAGTGCATAGCAATGCTCAGTTTCTCAAATGCCTTTTGTAGCAGTTGACCATCCTGCTTTCTTAATTGAGGAAATAAATAAATCTTTGACACATATTTACTCTTTATTTGTATAATACCCATGTTCTTGAAAAAGTATTCTTTGATATCATCACACTCATTCTCAATTAGCTTCCTTTATATCAATCATGAAGAAAGAAACACAGTGAAGCTATTTTATGCAAAAGTGAAATAGGGACACATTAGAATGGCCCAGCTATAATGATCACTTGAATCAATTTGTCCAAATTATTAATTCTTAGAAGACAGCTATTCATAGGTCACAACGTTCTATAAAAACCAAAAATGAAACTATCCAGCATTTGCCTATGGGAAACACACAACCAGTACCAGACTCTACTAAAATGAAGGTTGAGGGTGGAGTCAGGGAGACATGAATAATGCCAACCATACAGAGCTGTCATTTCATTTTTCTCATACGAATTTAAAATGAAACACATGTGATGTGTGGGTACTTCAAGATAAAGGCGAAGGAATGACTAACCATTTATGAAACAGAGCCATAAACAAATTGTCATCAAATTAAAAGCAAAAGCCAGCTCTGGTGTGAACAAGGTCACTTCAAGAAGTACCTTTATTCTGTTTTTAGCTGTTGTCTTTTATGCTAACTAGAGAAGTTTGTGTGTGTGTGTGTTTTATTTTTAAGACCCCATAAATTTCTTTTTATCAGTGAGGAAAACCAATCTAAGAAACCCTTCAGCAGAGTCCCCTTGCATCTCTTTGGCCAGAACTGGATTATATGTTCATTCCTAAAACAATATCTGCAATGGATTATCTTCTATCAATCGTGATTCAACATTTGGAGCTGGAGCTTGGAGTCACCACTCCTCAAGGACAGGACTATGCAAAGGAAAGTAGATATCTAAACAAAATTAGAGTTTGACTTGAAAGGAGAAAAAAAGAGAATGGCTGTTGAGCAGGCATCCAATGGCCTCACCTTAAGATAGCCTTTTTTCTTTTTATTTCAGCTGTCCAGCCACTGCTAAGTCACTCAAGGCTGGATCCTTCATCGAAGCTTAGATAATATGAGCTCCTCTCTAGGATCTTTGAACTCAGAACCAGAGAATGAAATTGCTTGATATTATAGTGTCCATAAAAAAAAAATCCAACTGGGAAGGTGAAGAGGGGGAGTCTTGGCAACAACTCATCGGTGGTTGTCCCTCAAGTCCTCATGCAACTCTCCCCTTCCCATGGTTCAACAATATGACACAATAAATGCTTCTTTGTCAAAGCTAGTTTGCCTGAGGCTAATGCCACTTGAACTCAAAGAGGTCTTGAGTAACAAAGCAGTGCCTCTGGTGATCTTCTCTGCTCCTTTGTAGTACCCATTTCCCCTCTTCACTTAAAACAGTACCCTGTGATGAGAGTTGATTTTCTCACTCCACTCTCAGCTCTGGGGGTGGGCCCTGATTGTTCCTAGCTAATCAGTACTTCTCATTCCTTTGGCCATATTTAAGATTGGCTCAGAGAGAAGCCTATGACTCTTAGCAGATGTGAGTCAGACTCAGGACTTCTGTTCAACTTTGGGAGCAGAAAGATTTCCAGGGTCATGACTTGACCTCTGATCAAGCCAGCCCTAAGCCAGCTCCACCGTCTTGGTTTGAATCTCAGTCCTTCACTGTGCTTCAGTTTCTGCATCTCTAAAATGGAGATATGCTACTATCTTCAAAGAGTCTTTGTGAGTATTAATGAACTAATTCATGCAAAACAATTAGACCAGTGCCTGACACATACTCAGTGTTCAATAAATGCTACCTATGACTATCATTAATCCCTAGATCGTCAGTGATTGAGTGAATAAATATTCTTTTTCACTTGAGCCAGTTTGTGTTGGAATTTCTGTCTCATGTAACAAAAAATCCTTAACTGTATAGATCACATAGAGAAGATGGAGGGCTATTCTCTTTTCTCCCATCTAAGGCTGTATGCATATGTCCTCCACATATGCTACCCAGAGGAAGAGCATGGCTCACTAAGAAAGAGGCAGAATACATCCACATGTAATTAATCCATCATGTCTTTCTACATGGAGCTGTAATCTCTCTGTTAGTAACTGTGCCAGAGCTGTGTGCAGCATACTGGACAGAAGTGCCTGGAAGCCCTGTTAAAATACAAGTTATGGGGACCTACCCTTCAGGGTTTTGAATCAGCAAATCTGGGAGGGTACCCATGAATTTGCACTTTTAACAAGTTCCCAGGTGATGCTGATGCTGCTGGTCCCCATCTACACTTTAAGAACCACTGTTCTAAACCGTGGAATCATACCTGGAGAGTATGAGAGGGGCGTAAAGGTGCCTATCTCTTCTGGCATTCTGAGTAAACCATAGAGTAGCTTCCTGAAGATGAATGATTGTCTAAACTAGTAGCCCTACTTCTATCATGTATTAGATTTGCTCTGTTAGCATTTGGTTAAACCATCTTTATTGGTTCTTCCTATTCCTTTATGTCTCCCCTAAAGCAAATATAAAATCAGTAAGACAAGTGTAACTGCTCTTATAGTCTACTGAGTGAGTAGAGGTCATGAAAGCTATTAAGATAGAGTAAGAAAATGATTGGTTAGAATAAATTATATGCTTGGATGCAGATGTCCCATAACAAAGCCAAAATCGATCTCTGTATATATACTAAAAGAAGAAAGCTATTAACTGTGTTGAATTAAGATTTATTTTCTGGCCCTTGCAAGTGATATTTATTTCCTGGCCAATTACTACAGAAGTATTATTTGCTAAAGTTATACAAACTATTGGGATATTTTAAGGGAGTGCTAGTGAGAGAAAGTTCTTAAAAACTCATAAAAATAAGTAGCAGCTCACAAATCATAAAAAATGTACATAGAGTGTCTCAAACAGATTAATTTGAGATACTTTTGTCACTGAAATATCCTTATATTTTCTAATACTCCCTTTAAGACATGTGAATTGAAACTCTTTTGACCCATCGCAAAACTTTCAAAATAGCCAAAGGTGTCAGTTCATACAGATCACACTAAATTAATAAACATCTTCTAATAGTCTTCTTCCAGAACTTTTAAGTAGGAATTATTTTCAGTTTTACTTACTTATTTTTGAATTGCTAGAATACAAGTAACCACTGAAATCAAACCAATGTCTCTATTATCTTCTTTATTTGTTTTTGGTAATCTTAAGACTTTAAAATGTCCAGACAAATTATTTTTAACTGAGTTTAAAGAAAAAGAAAGAAAGGAAAGGAAAAAATTTTTTCCATGCTAAAACCTCAGGAGCCATGCTTTATCCCCACAGAAAATGTTAATGGCTTAGTAAAGTTACCCCAAATTTATGGGTTCATTTAAATATGGAGTAAGGTTAAATATAGTGGTACAAAAAGCACCACTAGACAAATAACAGAAAATGTATCTTGATGTTATGACCAATATTTATTCACTCAGGTTGAGAGCTGCATAAAAGCAAAGTAGAACCTTAAGGAGAAATTTGAATGATTAGGAAAATGGAAAACTAGATGTTGGCATTTTCCCATAATTCTCATTGCCCTGTATTGGTTTCTTCTATTCCTATGTAGAAGGGAGAATATTGCACTCTATAAAGTTTCTTTTTCTTACTGAAACCAAAATAAAATTTCAAGCTATATGACAAAGGAATTCAGGGTTTGAGGCAGAGTTGGTTTGTTTTGGTTCATTCCTTCTATATGCGTATTGCAAAAAAATTTTTAACCTAAGTGATGTTTTGAAATATTACTTATTTGTAGACTGTCTAAAATAAAAATCAATAGCTTTTTCATATTCCTGTAAAAAACCTGTTAGAAAACTTAAATGAAATGAAAATAGATCTATTGACAGTAATTTCAAATCAATGTCACACACAACAAAGGAAAAGGTGAGGTTGAAGGTGGGGAAGGATCTAGAAAATGCAGGACTTTTCTTTAGGCACGTAGAAGCCATGCTAGGTCCTAAGTGGGGCATGACATGGTTTGTATTTTGAAAAGCCCCATCTTGGCTGTTGTATAGAGAATAATTTATAGGAGCAAAAGTGGATGGCAAGCCAGCTGTAGTCTAGGAGTAGCGATGGAAATTGGATGTATGTTGGTAAAGTGCTTAGCACAGATTCTTGTGCAGAGTACGCACTAATTAAAATTATTAATCAAAATAACCTCATATTTCTATGTTTTATCATTTTCCTCTGAATTGCGTCTCTCCTACAATGTGAAATCCAGATATAAAAATATATTTAAGATCTTCTGTTATTCAAGTTCTCTTTATTTTTCTCAATTCCCCCCAAAAGTCCTCTATTCCATGACTTGGCTATTAAGCAGAGAAAGTAGAAGCAATCATGCAATAAATCCTTCAGCTTTCAAATGCCAAACCTTCAAATTTGCCCTAAATCTGCATTGAGTCTTTCCTCCTGGTACTTGCTTAAGAGGCATTTCTTCTCCCCAAGGCTAATCATTACCTCAACTCTAGATTTTAGCCCATTCAGCCGTCTTTCTTTAGATGATCACTTCTCTCTCTGGTATCTTTTATTTACTGACTCCTTAAATGTCTTCTGCTTCTCCCATTTGCAAAGAATTCCCAGCTCTTTCCTCTCTTCACTTCAAGATTTCTGAAGTTTCAAATTTTGTGGTCTCCATTTCCTTACACTTGGGGTCTCCATTTCCTTACCCCTCCTCTTTCTTCAACCTCATAGAATTAGATTTTTCCCTCCATTTCTTCACAGGAACATTTTTGCTACTAGAGAAAATGGGTACTTTTCAGTGCTTCTTTCGTTTACCTTCCTGGAAGCCTCTAGCACTGTGGAGCAATCTTCTGTTCTTGAAATGCTCTTTTATTGAATTCTATGAAATTGCTGTTTTCATTTCCTCAGGAGGATTCTGCCTGGTCCCACAGACTATGTTAGGTCCCCTGTTATATGCTTCTGGAAGAGGATTTAACATGGAAGTTTTAGCCGAATCCCTAAAAATATACCAAAGTGAGGTTCCAAGCCAAGATGGAAACTTTTAGAAAAAAAAATATCAATATCTGTTTTGTGACTCTTCAGGCTCTCACTCATATTAAGAGAAAGAATTTTTGAAGATGACTTCTTGGGAATAGCTGGGCAGTGAGACCAGTGTCCATCAATGGGGAAGGTCTCTTCATAAATCTCAAACCTAGTGTGAGAGGCTTCAAGGAGACCTTTTAAATGACTCACTATTTGTTGCCTACAGTTAAGGAGGCATAGAAGACTGGTGTCTTACATGCTGTCTAGAAAGTACAAAGGGGATAAGAGATGGTCTATATGCTAAGAGATGAGATGAAGGAGAAGAGGCTGCTTTGGTGGCAGCCTGCACTCCCAGAATCTATAAAGGCAAAGCCTGTGTAAAGGTCCTCAATATCAGCTGTGAGACATTCACAACAGAAAATAGATGTGGAGTTGACTTAGGTCTTGCCTCACAAGGTCATCTAGAGGCAGGGGTCGGATAGAAGGCCTCAGCGGAGAGAAGCTAAAGGAATCCTGACATACTTAGGGTATGAGGAAGGTGTATGCAACTTGCAAGAGGAGAATATATCATCTCATGCAAGGAAAGCACCAGTGAGAGACCCTACTAAGAGCACACAAAAACATCCTCTATGGAATCAGCTTTAGAGATGGGCCAGACCCAGAAACCAAGAAGTCAGGTTAGGATAGTCTCAGTCAAATAAGGATTTTTCTGTTCCGCTGCCCTCTCCTTCCTTCCTCAGAAGAGTCAGAAGCAAGAACGAGTAAAAGGATAAGGAGTTGAATGACAAAGAGAAAAGAAAACAAAGAGGCTGCTCCCCCTGCAGAGATTCTAAATGGGGGAGGGGAATAGCTTGTACATTGAATGGACTTGGAAACTTTGATTATTACAAGGGACAAACTCTCTGATTTGGAAAGTATTTGCAATTTAAAGTGACCATAAGGGCTTCTCTGGTGGCACAGTGGTTAAGAGTCCGCCTGCCAATGCAGGAGTCATGGGTTCGATCCCTGGTCTGGGAAGATCCCACATGCCGCAGAGCAATTGAGCCCGTGCGCCACAACTGCTGAGCCTGCTCTTTAGAGACCACGGGCTGCAATTACTGAGCCCGCATGCCACACCTGCTGAGGCCCACGCTCCTAGAACCCATGCTCTACAACAAAAGAAGCCACTGCAATGAGAAGCCTGCGCACCACAGCGAAGAGTGGCCCCCGCTCACCGCAGCTAGAGAGGGCCTGCACACAGCAGCAAAGACCCAATGCAGCCAAAAATAAATAAATTAATTAATTAAACGAAAAATAAATAAATAAATAAAGTGACCATAAGAGAAAAATGACACTACCAGTGTTTTCATATGAACAGGAGAAGATCACTTTCCACCACATTAAAGGGGTAATAGGAGACAACCTAAAGGTACATTGTCTGTACATGCATTTGTCCTGTGTGCTCAATGTGCCAATTGCACTCCTAGAAACCTGGCACACAAGTTCAGCTTTGTAAATTTCATCACCATTATAAGTATTTATTTGATGTCTGCTTATCTCATGAGAGCTGTCTTGTAGCTTTATCCCTTGACCTAAGCATTCAGCGCATCATTTCTACATTAGTCTTCTAATTTCATACTATTTTCTGGACACGTCATGTCCCATATCTTCTCTCAAATTTTGCTCCTGCTATTGTTCCCATACTGATATCTCTACCTCTTCAAGTCAGGAAGCTAAAAAATATAAATGTTACTTAGCTTTAAGTCTCTCTTAATCCTTCTTAACCCTTCTTTCTCCATAACTTGTTTCTTACAGCTCCATGCCTTGGTGGCCATTACCTTCTCTGAACTACTCTATATTCTCATTTTCACATTTTCATGTGTTGATTTATCTTCCCAACAATATTATAAGGTCTTTTTGAATACAGATCAACTATTATATTATTTTCACAATCTATTGCAGTTAAAAATATTATTTATTTCCTCAAAAAAATATTTTTAGAGTCTACTTTGGGCCAGGTTGTGTGGATTAATAAATATTTATGGACTTTGAAATGATGTCTGTATGACATCTTGTACATAAGGTAGAATCAGTCAATTGTTTTTCAAATGTGTATTTTATTTTAAGAGGCACATTTAATTTAATTTAATTTTGTTTTATTTTATTTTATTCCTGTGGAAAAGAAGCCCAAATAACATTGTGCTGCATTTAAATTGTGCAGACTTTATTGTTCAGTAGTTTCGCAGCTTCTGTATATTGATTGTACATTTTTCAGACTGTTGTTAGAAAACAATGTTCATTATTTGGAAAGTACCTGAAGCAAATTTTTTCTCTTCCCTTTCTAGACCCATTTCTTCATGATTTCTTCCTCTATTTTTTCTTCTCTTGTTTTTCTTTATCTTACTTAAAAGATTGTTATTTATAACCAACAACAGAAGTTTAAAATAAATAACATCAACAATAAATGTATACAAAAGAATGATTTGAAGAAAATCTGCTAAAATGTTAACAGTAGTTGTGCGGATATAAATGGCAACTCTGAGCATTTTGGGGTTTTTTCCTTCTTGTTTGTTTTATTTATTTATTTATTTATTTTTATTTTGGCTGTGTTGGGTCTTCGTTGCTGTGCGCGGGATTTCTCTAATTGTGGTGAGCAGGCGTTACTCTTCGTCGCAGTGCACAGGCTTCTTATTGCGGTGAGTTCTCTTGTTGCAGAGCGTGGGCTCTAGGTGAGCTGGCTTCAGTAGTTGTGGCGCATGTGCTTAGTTGCTCCGTAGCATGTGGGATCTTCCTGGACCAGGGATTGAACCTGTGTCCCCTGCACTGGCAGGCTGATTCTTAACCACTGTGCCACCAGGGAAGACCTGTTTGTTTATTTTTGATAAACGTTCCTTAATGAGCATGTATTCATGTAAAATAAAGATAATCTTTAGGGGTTAATTTTGTAAAATGTATCCTGTCCCCTTTCCTTTTATTGTATTCTAAATCTAAATATATCCCAGGCTTCCTTTTATTTTACTGTTATTGTATATGCACATAAGTATAAAGGGAACTGGGAAACATTACTTTAGGGACATAGCTAACTGTATTCTTGGTATTTAAAAAGATTTTTCATGAAACTCTCCAGTAATGTTTTATCCCTTTGAAGAGCAAAACACTGAGCTAAGCCAAACTGTTTTTTAATCAAGTATGTTTAAGAGACAACCTGCTCACAGTGCTAACATCAAAAATGAATATTTCAGTTGCTTAAATTAATGCATTTAAAAATCCTTTTGGACATCTCAAAAGGTATTTCTACCAGTGACAATACAAAACTACTTTATCTGGGCCATGTTTATAGTTGTTTATTAAGTGTGGTGCACTGTATTATGCTTTCATCTCCATTTCAGAATCCAAGTAAACATTAAATTCTACATACTGTTAAATTAAAAGAACATAAAGCTAGCTGTGTTTCTTGAGAAAATCACAAAGTATTAACATAACATGAGTGATTATTATCTGATGCTCCTTTCCAATGTATTATTAAGTTACATTATTTTAATTGACTTTCAAAGTTTTCTTAGTAAAACTTGTAAAAGCTAGTTTTAGGATAACCACAATTTTTGTTATTTCTCTTACCTCTGAACCATATTTCTTCCTCTCTTTTTGTTTTGCTTTTTTTTTTCTCTTTTTTTTTTTTTTTTTGTCTGTGCTAAATTTCTATGTCTTTGAAGTCACTACCTGCTTTGAAGTTTAGCCTGGGAAAGCATTTTGTTTTGTAAGCCAAGAAATAATCTGAGAGAGATAATCATAATTATATGTGATAGTGTGAAGGATTTTTCATTCTACCATAAATACTTCATGCATGTAAATCTTACCACTCACAGTTTTTTTTTGTTCTTTTTATCCCAGTATGAAGTATATACTACAATGCCTGCCTCCTTTCTCTCATGAAATTCTTCCCAGTGAGGAGAAAAGCATGCAATATATCGAAATTCTAAACACACACTAGAATTAAGAGCTGAAAAGCAAAGTTATAGAAGTTAAAACAAGTTGGGCTAACAAAACTACAATGAAAACTATAAAGAAGTATTAATGAAATTGTTTAAAAGCATTCCTTGAAATATTCAAGAAGTTTCATTTTCACTAATTACAGTAAAAGAGTAAAAAGATTATTAGTACAAGAGATGATCTTTAAAATTTTTAGTTTTCACCGTTTCCTATAATGATCTAAATAATAATAATAGTAAGTCTAATGTACTAAAATGTTTAACTGCCTTACACTAATACAAGTTATCTATGCATTTTAACATTCATTAATTCAACAAAATCTCCCAAATGCCTACTATATTTGAGGTAAGTGAGCTAAGCATTGGGGATACAGTAATGAACAAGATGCAGTCCCTACACTTAGTGAAGATTCAGAAAGACAAGGAAACAGGTAATTTCAATATAATATAGTAAATGTTATGATGGTATTAAAGTTACATAAAAATAGAATCTATCCTAGTTTTAAAGTTTTGAGCAAAGGTTCCAGGAGAAAGTGAAAATCAAGTTAAGACCACCTCTCTGTGAAAAAAGCATTTACTTAGCAGTGAGCAATAACCATATATGGAGACAATAATTATTTAGTCAACAAACCGGTGAAATACTTAAAAGTAATGTATCCTTTATGGTAAGAAAAAAGAGAAGACTAAGAAAAAGATGACATAAAGAGAGAATTAAAAAACAAAGATGAAGAAGAAAGTAAGTATTTAAAATTGGGTGGTTAGGACTTCCCTGGTGGTGCAGTGGTTAAGAATCTACATTCCAATGCAGGGGACATGGGTACGATCCCTGGTCCGGGAAGATCCCACATGCCACGGAGCAACTAAGCCCGTGCACCACAACTACTGATCCTGCACTCTAGAGACCACAAGCCACAATTACTGAGCCCACATGACACAACTACTGAAACCCACGTGCCTAGAGCCCATGCTTAGCAACAAGAGAAGCCATAGCAATGAGAAGCCCGAGCAGACACCCCTTCCTCACAAAGACGCCCACACTCTTCTTCTCCGAGTGAGTAACTTTCACTTCCACCCTAAATAAACTGCTTCTTTGTGTGCTCTCCCACACATACTGTCTTCTAGTAAACTCTGTGCCTGCCATACAAAAAAAAAAAAAAAGCCTGAGCACCAAAACAGAGTAGCCCTGCTCGTCACAACTAGAGAAAGACCATGAACAGCAATGAAAACTAAAAAAATACATTTATAAAAAATACATAAATAAATAAAATTGGGTGGTTAAGTAAACTCCTCTTATTTCTTGTCTTAAAAATACCCTCCAAAACGCAAAAAATGAAAAGAAACAGAAGCACAAATTCTCTCTTTCATATAAGTAGGAGACAGGAGACATCTGTAATCCCATCCACAATAGGTTATAAACTTAGAACACAGATAAAGAAATGGAATATGCCTTAGCAGCAGGGAGAGAGTTCAAAGCCAAGTGCTTAGGACAAAGAATCCTGATGGAATCCTGATGCAGTTTTTATTCAGATACCCCCAAAGTCTCAATAATTAGAGGTATCAGGTATTTCTAAAGGTAGGCATGTCAGGGATTTGAAGATGACAGAAATATCTATGAAACTTTAAAAAGACCAATAAGACTCCATTTACCTCCTCTCTGTGCTATTAGGTAATTACCCCTTAGGCACACTGCAGGAAATGAATTTTTTTTTTTCCCTAAGGAAAATTGAATCTGAATTGTTTCAAAGTTGGAAAACAAAACCCAAAGCAATTTTGGAGTAAGAAATTAGTAAGGTAAGATGGAATTTAGTAAAACTCTACATACTTTACTGTGAGCTAAACAGCTCTGGGACCTACCCTGCCCCAAATGCTGGCTGTCAGATTTACAACCTCAGAGAAGGATTCTGGAGAATGTTTCCCTGGAAACACTAAACACAGCCTAAAAAAATCCCATAGGTCTATCAGTCCAAACGACAAATCTGTCCCAACACAAAGAGCTTATAAGCCCTCAATTGGTGCTTCACTCTTGAATATTTATTGATTATCAGAGAATGTTAAAAGACAATCTGAAACACAAAAGACAATACCAAAACTAACTGTGAAGTTTACTACAGAGAAAGTTAAAATGATTTAGGAAATGAAAGGAGAAAATTTTGAAGAAACTATATTAATATTCTCAAAAGATGAGTTATTGTACTTTTGTGAAAGAAGATTAGGATTCCATGAAAATAGGAATAATAATAAAACAACAAAAAAAGTGGTCTTGGACATTAAAAATTATACCCAAATAAATAGTCAATAAATGAGTTAGAGCAAAAAGTCAAGAAAATCTCCTAGAAAAAATAGAATTACAAACCAAAAACGAGAGGACAGACAGCACAAGCAAGAAGCACTACAATCCTGCAGCCTGTGGAACAAAAACACATTCACAGAAAGATACACAAGATGAAAAGGCAGAGGACTATGTACCAGATGAAGGAACAAGATAAAACCACAGAAAAACAACTAAATGAAGTGGAGATGGGCAACTTTTCAGAAAGAGAATTCAGATTAATGATAGTGAAGATGATCCAGGACCTTGGAAAAAGAATGGAGGCAAAGACTGAGAAGATACAAGAAATGTTTAACAAAGACATAGAAGAATTAAAGAACAAACAAACAGAGATGAACAATACAATAACTGAAAAGAAAATTACACTAGAAGGAATCAATAACAGAATAACTGAGGCAGAAGAACGGACAAGTAACCTGGAGGACAGAATGGTGGAATTCACTGCTGTGGAACAGAATAAAGAAAAAAGAATGAAAAGAAATGAAGACAGTCTAAGAGACGTCTGGGACAACATTAAACACAACAACATTCACATTATAGGGGTCCCAGAAGGAGAAGAGAGAGAGAAAAGACCAGAGAAAATATTTGAGGAGATTATAGTCAAAAACTTCCCTAACATGGGAAAGGATATAGCCATCCAAGTCCAGGAAGCACAGAGAGTACCATACAGGATAAACCCAGGGAGAAACATGCAGAGACACATACTAATCAAATTGGCAAAAATTAGAGACAAAGAAAAATTACTGAAAGCAGCAAGGGAAAAATGACAAATAACATACAAGGAACTCCCATAAGGTTAACAGCTGATTTCTCAGTAGAAACTCTACAAGCCAGAAGGGAGTGGCATGATATACTTAAAGTGACAAAAGGGAAGAACCTACAACCAAGATTACTCTACCCTGTAAGGATCTCATTCAGATTCAATGGAGAAATCAAAAGGTTTACTGACAAGCACAAGCTAAAAGAATTCAGCACCACCTAACCAGCTCTACAACAAATGCTAAAGGAAGTTTTCTAAGTGAGAAACACAAGAGAAGAAAAGGATCTACAAAAACAAACCCAAAACAATTGATAAAATCGTCAGAGGAACATACATATCAATAATTACCTTAAATGTGAATGGGTTAAATGCTCCAACTAAAAGACACAGGCTTGCTGAATGGATACAAAATCAAGACCCATATATATGCTCTCTACAAGAGACCCACTTCAGACCTAGGGACACATAGGACTGAAAGTGAGGGGATGGAAAAAGATATTCCATGCAAATGGTAATCAAAAGAAAGCTGGAGCAGCAATACTCATATCAGATAAAATAGACTTTAAAATAAAGAATGTCACAAAAGATAAGGAAGGACACTACATAATGATCAAGGGATCAATCCAAGAAAAAGATATAACAATTATAAATATATATGCACCCAACATAGGAGCACCTCAATACCAAAGGCAAATGCTAACAGCTATAAAAGAGGAAATTGACAATAACACAATAATAATGGAGGACTTTAACACCTCACTTACACCAATGGACAGATCATCCAAACAGAAAACTAATAAGGAAACAGAAGCTTTAAATGACACAATAGACCAGATAGATTTAGTTGATATTTATAGGACATTCCATCCAAAAACAGCAGATTACACTTTCTTCTCAAGTGCACATGGAATATTCTCCAGGATAGGTCACATCTTGGGTTACAAATCAAGCCTCAGTAAATTTAATAAAATTGAAATAATATCAAGCATCTTCTCTGACCACAATGCTATGAGATTAGAAATCAATTACAGGGAAAAAAATGTAAAAAAAACGAACACCTGGAGGCTAAACAATACATTACTAAATAACCAAGAGATCACTGGAGAAATCAAAAAATACCTAGAGACAAATGACAATGGAAAAACGATGATCCAAAACCTATGGGATGCAGCAAAAGCTGTTCTAAGAGGGACGTTTATAGCTATACAAGCGTACCTCAAGAAACAACAAAAATCTCAAATAAATAATCTAACCTTACAGAAACCTATGCAGAAACCTATCTAACCTTACAGAAACCTTGCAGAAAACTATAAAACACTGATGAAAGAAATTAAAGATGATACCAACAGATGGAAAGATATACCATGTTCTTGGATTGGAAGAAACAATATTGTGAAAATGACTATACTACCCAAAGCAATCTACATTATCAATGCAATCCCTATCAAATTACCAATGACATTTTTTTATGGAACTAGAACAAAATATCTTAAAAGTTGTATGGAGACAGAAAAGACCCTGAATAGCCAAAACAGTCTTGAGGGAAATAAACGGAGCTGGAGGAATCAGACTCCCTGACTTCAGACTATACTACAAAGCTACAGTAATCAAGACAATATGCTATTGGCACAAAAACAGAAACATAGATCAATGGAACAAGATAGAAAGCCCAGAGGTAAACCCATGCATCTATGGTCAGCTAATCTATGACAAAGGAGGCAAGGATATACAATGGAGAAAAGACAGTCTCTTCAATAAGTGGTGCTGGGAAAACTGGACAGCTACATGTAAAAGAATGAAATTAGAACACTCCCTAACACCATACACAAAAATAAACTCAAAATGGATTCGACACCTAAATGTAGGACCAAACACTATAAAACTCTTAGAGGAAAACATAGGAAGAACACTCTTTGAAATCACAGCAAGATCTTTTTTGATCCACCTCTTAGGGCTATGGAAATAAAAACAAAAATAAACAAATGGGACCTAATGAAACCTAAGAGCTTTTGCACAGCATAGGAAACCATAAACAAGATGAAAAGACAACCCTCAGAATAGGAGAAAATATTTGCAAATGAATCAACTGACAAAGGATTAATCTCCGAAATATATAAACAGCTCATGCAGCTCAATATTAAAAGAAACAAACAACCCAATCCAAAAATGGGCAGAAGACCTAAATAGACATTTCTCCAAAGAAGACATACAGGTGGTCAAGAAGCACATGGAAAGCTGCTCACCATCACTAATTATTAGAGAAATGCAAATCAAAACTACAATGAGGTATCACCTCACACCAGTTAGAATAGGCATCATCAGAAAATTTACAAACAATAAATGCTGAAGACGGTGTGGAGAAAAGGGAACCCTCTTGCACTGTTGGTGGGAATGTAAATTGATACAGCCACTAAGGAGAACAGTATGGAAGTTTCTTAAAAAACTAAAAATAGAATTAACATATGATTCAGCAATCCCACTACTGGGCATATACCCAGAGAAAACCATAATTCAAAAAGACACATACACCCCAATGGCCATTGCAGCACTATTTACAATAGCCAGGCCATGGAAGCAACCTAAATGCCCATCTACAGATGAATGGATAAAGAAGATGTGGTACATATATACAATGGAATATTACTCAGCCATAAAAAGGAACGACATTGGGTCATTTGTTAGACGTGGATGGATTTTGAGACTGTCATACAAAGTGAAGTAAGTCAGAAAAAGAAAAACAAATATCGTATGTTAATGCATATATGTGGAACCTAGAAAAATGGTACAGATGAACTGGTTTGCAGGGCATAAATTGAGACACAGATGTAGAGAAAAATGTATGGACACCAAAGGGGGAAAGCCGTGGGGCGGTGGGGGTGGGGGTGTGATGAATTGGGCAATTGGGATTGACATGTACACACTGATGTGTGTAAAATCGATGACTAATAAGAACCTGTTTTATAAAAAATAATAATAATAATTTAAAAATCCTTATAAAAATAACAAAAAACAAACATAATAGTAAATAGAAAAGCAAAAGAAGAAAACTGGACAATTGATCCAAGATGCCCACATTCAACAAGTACCTATCCCGAAAATAACTAAAAAAAAGAGAGTGTGGAGAAAATTATTCCCCCCCAAAATCAAAGAGAGAACTATTTCCCAGAATGAAATAAAATAATCTCTATATAAAAAGGACAAACTGTTCAATAAAATTAAAGATTAGCAGGGGGACTTATAACAGTGCATTTTATTATAATATCTAAAGAAAAAAAGAAGAAGAAGTTGAAAAGAAGATCTTAACAGCTTCTAAATTTTTTAAAAAATAAAATTACATGAAAGGACTGGGAATGGGTTTCTCTTCTATAACAGTAGATGCTAAAAGACAAAGCTATGCCTTCAGAATTCTTTGAAAATGATATTTAATCCTAAATTCTATAGCCAACCAAAATATTAATCAAATGTAAGGTAAAAATAAAGACTTTTTCAAATACTCAAAAATTCAAAAAATGTATTTCTCTTTTATGTTTTTTCAGGAAGCTATTAGAAAAATTTCTGTTCTAAAATGTATGATCGAATTCCCTGGCAGTTAGGACTCCATGCTCCCACTGCAGGGGGCATGGGTTCAATCCCTGGTTGGGGAGCTAAGAAAGTAAGATCCTGCATGCCACACAGCATGTCCAAGAAAAAACAAAAACAAAAATCTAAAATGTGTGATTAAACAAAGAAGAAGAAAACATGAGTCCTGGGAAATTGAAGTCAAACATTAGATATATATGAAGGAAATTCCAAAGGGAATTCAAAGGGAAGCCTATATAACTATTGGTCCAGACTAGAGTGAAAGGATGGATGGTTTCAAGAGAAAAGTCTTTCACTATAAAAAGTAAATGGGGGCTTCCCTGGTGGTGCAGTGGTTGAGAGTCCGCCTGCTGATGCAGGGGACACAGGTCCGTGCCCCAGTCCGGGAAGATCCCACATGCCGCGGAGCGGCTGGGCCCGTGAGCCATGGCCACTGAGCCTGCGTGTCCGGAGCCTGTGCTCTGCAATGGGAGAGGCCACAACAGTGAGAGGCCCGCGTACCGCAAAAAAAAAAAAAAAAAAAAAGTAAATGAAAGATTATTTGACAAGTTTTATTGCCGAAAATCTACTTAGAAACGTTTTGGAGAACTGTTGGAAGGGGTAGAAAACTTAACTCCTGGTTCAAAGAAACCAAATAAATGAAAAAATATGAAGCAATGATTAACTCCAGGAAAAATTTTTAAATGTAATAAAAGAACTCATACCATTTAGCTAAGCAATGAAAAAAATTGCATAGTCATAACAATAATTGTAACTATGGATTTTACAAATTGAGTTATAAATATATTGAGCAGATGTGGAAATAATAAAGAGAATGTAAAAGAACTAAAATCCCTACCTACCTTGAGAAAGTAAGTATGAAATCTCTAAACTGAATGAACCAAGAACTATCAATACTTTAACATTGTTTAGGAATATGTAAGTAAAAACTACAAAATTGTTTAAAAGTTGAAAATGGTTGCCTTAATGAGTAGTAAAAGTCAAGGAATCTATGAAAAGAAGGAACCTTTGGTTTTATTTGTTTGTTAAGCCTTTTTAAAATTATGTGTATGTGTTACTTTGATAAAGGTAAAAAAAATCAAAATAATTAGAATTTAAAAGGATATTTAATGTAGTTTGACCATTTAGCTATACACAGAAAGTAGAGAACAGCACTGCTAAATCTTCTATTTTCTATCAGTTTTTTGACTGTGCTAGCCTTTTAACCAGCACATCATCTGTTAGTGAATCACCAAAAATTTTGTAAACACATTTTCTCTTCAAGTCCCCAAACCCAACACAGGCACAAGTCCAAATTGTTTAGGAAGTTCAATCTGGTAAATGTTGACAGAAGTCTTAGAATATTTCTATAAGATATTTATAAGTAAAATTAGGAAGAATTTAATATACATTTCTTTTGAGGGTTTTACATAACATTTGCCTTTCTGAGTATATTTATAAATGATGAACAGTCTATAAGAACGTTCAGTTTTCTATTTGAGATATTCCCACACTTCCTAAACTGTCAAGGGATCTCTTGATCCATCTGCTGGACAAAATACTCCTAATATTTTACATTTCTTTCCATTAAGCTTTCTTTTAAAAGTTAGTATATGCCAAAACCTCCAGCAAATCAATTACACATATTATTTCCTTTAATCTCTGTAATCTTGTGAAATAAGCACTACTTTGAGAGCAGAGGCTCGAAGAGGTTATAGGACCATCTGTGGTCACACAATTAACATGGAACACAGACTGGACCTTATGCTCAGAAAACGGTAGAATTTTTTTCCTAATCAGTATTTAATGTTATAAGGTTTCAAAATATTTGTTGAATAATCTAGATCTGTACTTTAATGTCAACAGAGATTAAATGTTCCTTCTAGTCAGAAGATTTAGTAAATCCAATTTGATACATTTAGTCTGTTTATGTCTCTGAACATTAACACAATCAAATCTAAAGAAGCAGAAACATGACTCAAGGGATTATTAATTTTTAATAGAGTCCAAAACTAAAACTTCTACATGCTGAAGAAACTGGAGGAACATATAGCGATGTCTACAACATACTTTGAAATACATCAAAAAGTGACATGGGAGAGTTCCCTGGCAGTCCAGTGGTTAAGACTCAGTCTTTCACTGTCATGACCTGGGTTCAATCCCTAGTCTAGGACCCTGCAAGCCATGCTGCAAGGCAAAAAAAAAAAAAAAAAAAAAAGTGACATGGATGGGTGGATGAATAGAAAAAATGGATAGATGGTTAGACACATGACAAAACCAATATAGTAAGATGTTGATGGTACAGGATATGGATGTTCACTGTATAATTGTTTCAACTTTCTATTTGTTTGAAAACTTTCACAATAAAATAGGAAAGAAAAAAATTAAAGCATCTAGATCACGCTGTTTAATAGAAATGTAATGAGAAACATAACTTTGAGTCACATGTATAATTTAAAAATTTTTAGTAGCCACATTAAAAAGAATAAAAGAAACAGGTAAAATTAATGTTAATAGTATATTTATTTAACCCAATGTATTCAAATATTATTTTCAACATGTAAGCAATAAAAAATTATTAATGAGATTTTTTTTTCATAGTAAGACTTTAAAATCTAGTATTTCCCACTTACAATACATTTCAATCCAGATTAACAACATTTCACACGATAAATAGCTACATGTCACTATTGGCTACTCTACTAGCACTACTAGTGAATACACTTTGCTACCATGTTTGTAAACTCATTTTAAGCAGCTGCATAAAGCAAATATAGAGATAAAAGTAATTTCATAGGAGAATTATGATGTAATAAATTATGACCACTTAATAGTAGGTCTTGGCCAAAAAGATGTTTACTTAAAAGTTGTATATAGGGACTTCCCTGGTGGTCCAGTGGTTAAGAATCCGCCTTCCAATTCAGGGGACATGGGTTCAATCCCTGGTCGGGGAACTAAGATCCCACATGCAGCGGGGCAACTAAGCCCTCACGCCACAACGAAAGATCCCACGTACCACAGCTAAGACCCAACGCAGACAAAAAATTTAAAATAAATTTAAAATAAAAAAATTGTTTAATAAAATAAAATAAAATTGGGTATTTGTCTTATTTTTAAAGTTGTATATATTTCAATATATATATTGAAAAAATATATATTATATTCTAATAAGTTTCTTCTGCTTATTCTTGGAGGTAGGAAATAATCCATTTGATAGGTAACTATAGAATAAGAACCTATAAATAACATTTTTTTAAAACTACAATTCTTGCCTCTCCATACTCTTCTTTACTTTTCCATAGTTATATACAAAATAGTGCATATAAAGAGAAACCTTTCTTCCAAACTTTAAGAAATATTTTACCAGGTTGTGGCATTTTTCCAGCATTTTCATCATTTTTCTCTTTAAAACCTCTGGTGTGATAATATACTTCTCATTACTAATATCACTGCACACCCTAGAAATAAAAATAGAAATACAAATACTGACACTGCAGGCAGATGACAGAATTTCTCTGTTGTTTTGAGACTAGTGGTTTTCTGGCAAAGATGGAATTTCTAAGATTAGAAATAAACCATCAATCTTTCCCTACAGGATGAGACTATTAACTGAAAGCTTAATAATCACAAAAATAAAAAGTCTCTTCTGCAACATACATAATAGTAAAATTTTAATGAAAAAATTTTTGTCCTGTAAGTCCTTAGTGACTTAAAGCAACTATGATTAGAGTCCCCAAATTTCTCACTAAATGAGAAAACAAATATCAATCTTGAAATAGATTAGATTAGTATGATATATTAAGATTAATATGATTTAACCTATTTGATGGGTTTTACAGATAGTAATCCATCAGGGAACAAAACACATCCCTGTTAAACTTGAAGCTAAAGGCAGTTTGCATCCAATGACTGGATGCTAGGGTACCAAGGCCCAATCACCTTGTCTTAATTCAGACAACTCTGAAGGGCCAACTCAACTCCAGAGCTCCCCCAAAAACATCACCTCTGGTCTCTGCTGCAAGGTAGCACAGTTCACACTTTCCCTCTGTCCAAACTCGCTTCCTTCACTCTCTTATAGATGTTTCTAAGAACACTTCCCAATAAACTTCATGCATAAAAATCTCCACCTCAGAGTTTGTTTTCAGGGAAACTGATCCCAGAAGATCCTACGCAGTTGTTTTGGCCTTTCCGGTCCAAGTATGAGAGAATTACATTTCTTATCTCCCTTATAGTTAGATGGAGCTATTTGACTAATTCTGGCCAGTGGGCTGTGAGCTGAAGAGATATGTGTAATTTCCAATTCTGGACATGCAATTGTGTGTGTGAGTTCTTCACAGTCTCTCTTCTCCTTCTGCTGACTCCTGACATGTCACCTGTTTCAGATGATGTAGCTACAAGTGGTGAGATCTGGTTTAAGAAAAAGGAAAATTAACACAAGGTCCTCTGAGCTATCTTTCATTTTCTTACTTTGATAGAGAATTGCTCCCAACACTCAGATTATGTTCTTGAAATACCAATTCCCACTCAAAGGAGTCAAGATTCCTGAAATGGCTGGCTCCATATCTGGACTGAAAACATACAATATGACCTTAGAACATTTTGTCCAGCAGATAACAAAGACATTTTCAAAGTTTGCTAGGGTTATGTCAAAAATACTCAAGAGCCAAACTAAGCAAAAATCAAAAACTATGAGCATCAATATGGATAATAACTGCAACGGACTGAAACATCATAAATATGTTTGAACACATGAGTTGTAATACAAAAAAAAAATAGTCTCAGATGGAGGATGTTAATTATTTTGAGAAACTTGTAAACAGAGGGAGAGAATCAAGCATTTATTAGACTATTTATTAGACTGTCAACATTTTGCAACATTTAATGAATTGATGGATCTAGGCATTGAGCACTAACAACTGCTAGTGAGAGAAAGACAGAGACCCTAACATTATGTGCCTCCTGATAGACAGAATATACCATCACCTATGAAATACTATTTCCAAAAACTTCAAGCCAATTTAAAGGAAATACAGATGATAGAGGGGCATGCTAGATTTTACCCTGGACAGGCAATCAGCAAATTTTGGACTGTGAGAAATTCTACAAAACAATCAACCAGGTTTTTTTAAACAAATAAATAGCCAGAAGAAAGAGATGAGTAGGGTGGGGGAGAGTGAAGGGAGAGAGAGAAAAGAAGAGAAGGAGAGGGAGAGACAGAGACAGAGACGAAGAGACTAAGAGATGCTATAAATGAGAAGAGATTTAAAAGATATATCAATCAATTACCTTGTGTAGACCTTATTTTAATCCAGATTTAAACTGTATTTATGAGACAATTGGAAATTTGGTATTGGATGATATTAAATACTTATTGCTAATGCTTAGGTGTGATTGTGTTATTATAGCTATATGATTTATAAAAGGGTCCCCATCTTTTATTGTTACATGCTAAAATATTTACAGATAAAATGATAGGATGCCAGGGATTTTCTTTTAAATAATATAATGGAAGGAAGTGGGTGTGGGTATAGATGAAACAAGATTACACTTGAGTAATGACAGTTAAACCATGAAATAGGGTCATGGGGAATTATTTAACTATTCTATCTACTTTTCTATATGTTTGAAATGTTTCATAATAAAAGTCTTTTTTTTAAAAAATGGATTTAAGAAATATCTCAGTTTTGCCTTAATTCTATCACAAGCAAAACAACAAAATGTGTATGATGGTAAAAGGCAGCTGTCTCCTGTCCATGGAGTCAGGGATGGTGGGGATTGGCGGGGACTGTGGCAGACAAGAGAGTGCATGCCCATTGCAAGAGGCCAGAGTGTGACAGCCTAAAACTATCAGTACCAAGTATGACAGCAAGGTCAGTGATAACAGATCTTCTGGTGTTTTCAGAAAAGCTGTAAATTGAGAGGTAAAATATCTTTAGTGCTTTTATCTTTAAATGCTGGCAACTAATACAATTTATCTTTAAATGCTGGAAACCAATGCAAATTTCTTTTAAGTCACTCTGTGAGTAGGTATTATATCCATCAAACAAAACATGATATTTCACATCCTCTGGTTTATAATGAGCCATCACAGCACCTTAACAACTGGCTTCCTCATCACCTATAGAGGAGTCACAGGTTATAAAACACCAGCACTTAAGTCTCATGGAATATTGCCAGGAACCCCTTGTTTGGTCTACATGCCTTTGAGTCACTCCATTTGCCTCACGTCCAGTTTCTCTGTCTGTGCCCAGTTTCTCCAGATTGATCCTTTAGCTGGAATAATTGCTTGACTTTCAACTCCAGATTCCCTCCTAAATACTATATTAATCAGATCTTCAGAGTCTCAGGGTCCACTCTAGCTCCACTTTCAGCAAAAACTTTGTAAATCCCCGTCTCTGTCCAGAACCACAAGCACCCTGCTAGTCCACGAGCCCTGTTTGGTAAGAAGTTAATTCATAGTCATACTAAATATTAATTAATATGACTTTACTAGGACTTCCCTGACGGTGCCGTGAAGAATCTGCCTGCCAATGCAGGGGACACAGGTTCAAGCCCTAGTCTGGGAAGATCCCACATGCCGTGGAGCAACTACTGAGCCCACGTGCCACAACTACTGAAGCCCACGCGCCTAGAGCCCGTGCTCTGCAACAAGAGAAGCCACCACAATGAGAAGTCCACGCACCGCAACGAAGCATAGGCCCTGCTCGCCGCAACTAGAGAAAGTCTGCGCATAGCAACGAAGACCCAACACAGCCAAGAATAAATAAATAAATAAAATATTTTAAAAAATATATGACTTTACTAAAAACAAAACACATATGTTTCCCTCATTCTCATTCAAGACTAGCTTCTCCTTGCCTTCACTAAATGCTGAACCCCTTTAGATAATTATATGCTGTTTTTTTATAATCTGTACCCCATTGGAAAATCACTATCTAGCTGAGTATAAACACATCTAACATTTGACCATCAAAATGACTCAGCCACTTCCTCTACATCCACATGTATGAATAGTGATGTAATAAGATCTCGAATATCATCTCACTAGTACTTCCAACTTGTTTGCTATTTTTGAGACTGGATATAGTCATATAAATGTCGATTTTAGTTAGGTTTAATTTGTCTAAACGTTACTCTTTGTAATAAAACTCAGTGTACAGATGTTAGACACTTAAAATGTCACTAAGAAAAATAGAGACATAAATTTACAGTGGTAAAGATATTTACTATCAGGATTTTTTGAAATATTGCCCGGTTCATTAAAGCAAAATTTAATAGAATTACTTCCCTATAGCTGTTTCTCCACCATTCCCCGTCTTTCACCCTTGCCATGTGTAGATCAAACACAAACCCACATTTTTATGTATTAGAGTAGTTGGGACAAAACAAAATGAGATAATGAGTTTGATCAGCATCTACAGCATTTTAAATATTTTACTATCTAAATATATATAAATAAAATGAGTTGGAACCTTCTGTAAAATATCCTTTGCTTATGATAAAAGGGCATTTAAATTATCTATACTGATAATTGCCTCAATAATAAAAAGAAAATATTTAAAATTTACTTAAATTATAAATCATATATTCATTGGTGGTCATTCCTCTAATCTCCAGAGCCCAGCCACAAGGCTTTGGTACTCTCCCATTGCCTGATGTTGGAGCAGGTATGGCAGCTTCTAGCAAACCCTAATCAAAAGTCTTAGTTCATATCTCATTTAGAATTAGTTTTCATAGGCTATTTTTCTCTCCACTTAATTCTTTTTTAAAAACATTGTTTAAAAAAAGATGTTTTTGTATAAGAGAGTCTCAAAACATAACTGTAGGACAAGGTCAGTGGAAGACCCATTAACAAAATTTTGGATGTGCAGTGGTATGTGTGTGTGTGTGTTCTGGTATAATTAGTTTATAAATTGTGTTGTTTCTTTTCCTATTTTCCTGAAAGAATTCAATTTCTCCTTGTTTTGTTAGATAAAGCTAAAAATGTCTCTACTCAACTAAATCCTAGAATGGTAGCAATTTAACTGTCCTTACATTTAAACTAAACCATTTATCGGATCATGTACTTAAAATTAGGGAAAAGAAAAAGAAACTATAATACAAAATAGAATGTGTTAGAAAAGAGACATTTTTAGACTTCATTAGGGGATCTAAGGGGTTTAGTTATTTTCTATATATTAAGACTCAGAAAATATATATTTACACACTAATATGTATAAAATAGATAACTAATAAGAACTTGCTGTATAAAAAATAAATAAAATAAAATTCAAAAATTCAAAAAAAAGAAAATATATATTTAGTTGTAATATATTTAGTTGTAAAATATATTAAGTAGCTTAGGCAAAAAAAAATGCATCCTTTGGCAAGAATAATATTTATTATGAAAGCACAATTTATCTTATGCTGATTGAAAGTTATACATGCATTTCATTACTTTAAAAAAGGAAAATACGGGACTTCCCTGGTGGTCCAGTGGTTAAGATTCTGCTCTTCCACTGCAGGGGGTGCAGGTTCGATGCCTTGTTGGGGAACTGAGATCCCACGTGCTGCACAGTGCAGCCAAAATAATTAAATAATTAAATAAAAAGGGAAAATACATCATTAATACCTAGAATGCGCAACTAAATCAGCTGACAAAGCTTTCAGAAACTTTGGGTATAGTAGTCAAAATGTTAAGCATCGTGGATATAATCTAAGATGGAATACCATTCCCCTGGAGACCAGAAAACTGAAATTACTAACAGGAGTGCATTGACTCTGAGCCAGTACTTCTCTTCTATTGACATAAGGAAGAAGTTTCTTTTTTCAATGATGATTCTTCCTGGGTTAAAAATTAGTCCTTTTAGATTTCTGTGACATAATTCACATTTTTAATAAGTATTACGATTGACTCCCTAACATCCATTTCTCAATTCCCCACTGAGTAGCAGTCATTCACTTGGGGAATTGTTGTTAATTCAAGAGATGGGTCAAGGGGCTTCACTGATGGTGCAGTGGTTAAGAATCTGCCTGTCAATGCAGGGGACACTGGTTCAAACCCTGGTGCAGGAAGATCCCACATGCCGAGGAACAACTAAGCCTGTGTGCCACAACTATTGAAGCCCATGTGCCTAGAGCCTGTGCTCCGCAACAAGAGAAGCCAGTGCAATGAGAAGCCCGCGCACTGCAATGAAGGGTAGCTCCCACTCGCCCCAACTAGAGAAAGCCTGCAAGTAGTAACGAAGACCCAACACAGCCAAAAATAAATAAATAAATTTATTTTTTAAAAAAAGAGAGAGAGAGAGAGATGGGTTTACTCCAGCTAAGGATAATCCCATTTCTCTTGCAGGTGACTGGTTCAGAATGGTCTGATTCTAATCATTTGGATATGTGGAGGTTGATGGACACTTCTGGAAAATAACCCTCTTTACTCTTAAAGGCAGTAATGGAAAACTGTTCTCTCTTCCTCCTACAGAATGTGAATTTGAAGCACATGGCTCCACTGGCAATTGGCAGCCATCTTGAGAGGATGAGGCATGAGAGCCTGCAGACAAATATGATGTTGACCATGCAAAGCTGAGAGAAAAGCAGAGAAATATTGTTAGAATCCTAATTAAACTGTGCTTAAATCCTACTTCTGGATTTATAGTTATGTGAGCCAATAAAATCCTTTACTGTTTAGTCAGATTGATACTCAGATACTTCCAACCAAAACCAGCCTACCTGAGAAAGCATTGGTCCTTCTCTCCTTTATCCTCCCCACGCCACACCAAGAACCAAAGCTACAAGATGTGTTTGTTCTCTGAGAGCTACAAGCAAACATCTTCTCTCCTCTTGAGTTCTACAACAAAAACTGTTCTCCTTTTTATTTTGTTAAAATACATATCAGTATACCTAAGTATACCAAGGCAGAAGCAGCTTTTATATATAGTTACCGGAGTGAGAATTTTAAGCAAATGGTAACATGTATTCCACTAAAAGAGAAGGACAAATAAAGATGACCAAGTCCACTCCTTAAAGAATGCACTAAAAAACGATCTCATCCTCAGTGGATTACCCACGGCCTATTATCTTAGCAGTAAACATTTCCCCAAAATAGAATAGATATTTAGACGAGTCAAGAAGTTGTTGAATAAACAGAAGCATCAGTTTTCAACATGATGCTAAAATAACTTGGGTGGTATTTAAATCACTATACAAGTCTCTATTTCTCTTAATTTAACTTCTATCCTTCTTCCATTTACATAAATATGCCAAAACAGCAAGACAATATTGTTCCTAAAATATTATTCCTACAATAAATGTCACTCTTGACCCTTTCTTATTTGCATCTCTCCTATAACAAGTGCGTGGCAAGGGTTAATGCCAATAAATTCCTGCTACAAATTTAATCTGACATTCAGAACTTCTCCCCAACCAACATCAATTTCTTGTTCCTAGCTTGTAGCTTTAAACTGTGTATCTGCAAGTATCTCAGGGGACAGAGCTGAGAGAACACAGTAATGGAGAAATTCAAGTCTTGACAAGTTGCAAATTTTCATGGAGGTTCTAAGCCAGCAAAATAAGATTTCAATATCAAAGGCTTGTCAGAATGTATCACCTATGCTAAAGACCAAAAAAAAAAAAAATTAGAAAAGTCATAAGCTAAGGTTTCCAAAGTTTTTTGGCTATCAGAAATACTCCAAAAAGTAATCTAATAACATTCATGCATTAAGAACAAATATAAGATGAAGTTTCTGCAAAAATATCAAATGTCGAAATTTAAGAGGAAAAAAACTCAGAAAAAAAATGCAGGGGTGTGTTTGGCACCTCAGAGACACAAACACTTCGTGTGTTGGCCTGGGCTGCAAGGAAGCTGTTCTGGGAAAGCATGCAGCACGAAAGAGTCAGGATTTCCAGAGGAAGTGGTGATGGCAGCAGATGGCACTCAGACACACAGCAACTAGAAGGGAGTGTGAGGTAGAGAATGACATTATGAAATGTGCTACAAATGAAGGGCGGCAACCTCCTCCAAAGACAGTGTGGAGATTGTGCCACTAAACAGTTGACTCTTCAATTCAGGAAGGTTAGGCACACAGGGTTCAAAAGAAAAACTGGAAATGATTTTTGAATAAGCAAAATGAGGAAGAAGGAAACTCAGATAATCATCTGGTAGATCACAGTAGCACCCAGTTTCCTAACTGAGTCTAACTTTTCTTACATGCCATTCTAAAAAAAAAGGAGGCAGTGGATCAGGGATTGTTTCCCCAAGATAAATATAATGCCATAGTTAACATCTTCATGGGAGATGTTTCCCCATCAAATTTCAAGTTACAGTTGAAGATTTTGGACAATAGGCAGAAACCAACCAGGATGCTGCTGAGAATGAAACTGAGAAGATTTTCAGTTTCTGATAGACTTGCTTCCACTTAGAAACTAGTACTTGTGTCCCTGGGGTCCTTGGGTGGTGATAATAACATGAATCTTTATTTTTACCATTTGTTGGATATTAGAGAGTTGCTGATGTCTATGGGTGTGGGTCTGGGACTGTGATAGACTTATGGATTCTACTAACTCTTAGATTCTGTACAAAGAGGGCACATGTGAAGTGTGAGCTGGATTGATGTGATTAATTTCAGCTAATGTACTGAAAGAACTATGTACCTAGTGAAGGATGCTTGAGGCTTCACTTGCGAAAGTTTCCGTTGCTTGAGGGTCAGCATCCCTAAGCCACACACCGTTCAAGGGTAAACTGTATACAGGGAAAGTGGTACTTTTCAAGGAGTAGCCTCATGAAGATGGGAGCAGGATTGCCCTGAAATTTTCTAGTCTCCTCTCTCAAGGAAAACAATCATATGTGTAGTTAACACAGGGTGAGTAATAAGCCCAAAAAGTCATGGGAACAAAATCAAGAACCATTTTCTATTCTCCTTCCCCACACATACACACACAAATTTCTGCCCAGACCTATAGAATAGAAACCAAGGAAGAATGAGTGCCTTATCTCACTGGTGAAATTGGGACTAAGTAGTACCACTTCCTCCATCACCAAATTACATAAATCCAGGAACCAGCAGGTAGGGGTGGAAAGGATCCCTCTCACTATTATATCATCCACTGAACTTTAAGTGTCTGTCTCCACAGGCTCAGGCTTGGTGATTTGAAAGTCCTAGATACTAAAGGAGGAAATGCTTCCAATGAGGAACACAGCCATGTTCCATTTAGCTGGAAGCTGAGACTGCCCTCTGACAATTCAGACTTCTCCTACCCCTGGACCAAGAGACAGAGATGGAGTTTACTCCATTCATCAGGAGACTGATTCCTATTTCCATGGGAATTGAGGTGATCATTCTCTTACTCCCTCCTGAGTTTGGAGCAAAGTTCTTGGCCATAGTTTCATTCTTGACTCTGACAACAGCTCCTACCAGGCAGCTCCTCTTCTATGGGGCTCCAGTAATAATATTTTACCCCCTTTGCCTTTTCAATTTTAGCTTCCCACAACTGATAGTCCCTCCTGCTCTAAAGTCCTTACTTGGAGTAAAAGCCAAAGCTGTTGCAACAAGCCGCGAAGACCTACACAGTGTGTCTGTTACGCCTATTTGCCCTGTGACCTCTCGGATCTCATCCCCTGCCAACCTCCCCCTCATTCTCTCCATTCCACCTCCATAGACCTCTTCACTAGATGCGCTCTGTCCTGGGGGGTGTGTGCTTACTTTTCTCTCCGCATGAAATGCTTTTTCAGTGATGATTTGGCTGTGCTTCTGTATAGCCCAGTGGAGAAGGAAAGATGAGAGGGAGGCATGAAGCAGGTGGAATAGATGAATGAAGACCGGCTATGAGGTGATCGTTATTGAGTCTGGGATGGGTGTGTGGGAGTTCAGTATGTCATGCTCTCTACTTTCGTATGTTTGGAATTTTCCATAAGAAAAAGTTAAAAGGAACATCTGGTGTAGGAACTGAGGAAAGCACATTCTAGCAGGCTCCTCATGTGATCCTCGGGTACTATTGTTTGAGGACCCTCATCCTGGTGCCTGTGAATCTTCCTTACTGTTCTGTAGAGTGGGAGGTTTCCATGTAGCCTCGGCTGCGCAGTCTCTCCTCATTCCTCTTTATAATCTTTTGCTCACCAGCTCTCCTCCCAAGTCCCTGCCACATTCTTAGAATCCATTCCTCTCTGATTTTCACCTTGGATTTTTGTTACATCCAACGTGGGAGCTCTTTATCCTCTTTAATAAACCCGGTAGTTTTCCTCAAACCCTTTGGCCAGTGCCACCCACAAAGAGATGAGCTGACATTCTGCTCTCCCATAATTACAGAGTGCCTCGGGCAACAAGATAAACATAGAACATATCCTTCAGGTCATCGGAAACACTCCCTCCTGTGTTTACAGCTCTGAGTTTACAGATGATCTACAGCTTCTGAGGCTCTTCCTGGAAATTACCCTACGAAATTGTCACAACAAAAGGCTCTTTTGCCCTGAAATTTCTCTCTTGAACTTGCTGACACCTAGGAAGTTAGAAACCCCTGGGAACCAAGAGGGCCCTCAGCCTGCTGCGCATAGCAAACAGCTGTTAGTTTACTGAAGTGTGGGTAATTAACAGTTGGTGTCAGCTCAGTGTCAGCCAGCACACCTCGCAGGCACCATAAACACACAGAGGCTCTGGAGCCAAATGTTCCAAACATTGGCACCTTTCCTTGCCTGCTATTCTCTAATGGACTCCTTTTTTTTTCTTGTCTTGTCTTTTCTTTTTTTAGTAGTAGTGCAATGTACAGTGAGAAAAGCAGGGAGTCAAAGACAGCTCTGCCTGTATCCGTAAGTCCTTTACCTATAATGTAAGGAGATTTGCATGCATGGTCTCTCCAGCCTTGCTACTCAAAGTGTGGTACCCAGTTCAGCAGCACTGGCATCACCTGGGATCCGGTTAGAAATGCAGACTTTTAGGCTCCACCCCACACCTACTGAACCAGAATCAGGATTTTAAATAGATCTCTAGGTGATTCCTATGCATACCACGTTACTTCTTTATTTCTGCTGTAATGGATTAGCACAAATTAGTGACTTAAATTTATTGTGTTACAGTTGTGCAGGTCAGAAGTGTAACACAGTTCTCACTGAGCTAAAAGCAAGATGTTGACAAGGGTGAGTTCCGAGGCTCTAGGCGAGAATCTATTTCCTTACCTCTTCTTGCTTCTAGAAGCTGCCTGCTTTCCTTACCTCCTGGTTCCCTTCCTCCAGTGTTATATTAGCAGTGTTACATCCCCCTGGCCATTCTTCCAAATCACATCTCCCTCTAACCCTGAACTCATAGGGAAAACTTCCCCACTTTTAAGGACCAATGCGATTAGACTGGATTCACTCAGATTATCTAGGATAATTTTGCCATTTCAAACTCCTTAACTAAATCACATTTGAAGGTCCTTTTTGCCATATAAAGTAGCATAGCATCAGTTTCGGGGGTTAGGATGTGGACATCTTTGGGGGCCATTATTCTGCTTGCCACACTCACTAAATGTTGAGCTCTACTCTCTACAACATACTCATCTGCAAAAAAAGAAAGAAGTGGAATTCTTTTATTTGTCCGTTGTTGACTGAATTCTTCCTGTGTTGGGGAGGGTCCTAATCCAATAAGACTGGTGTCCTTACAAGAAAAGTAGACCAGGATACAGACATGCATAGAGAGGAAAAATACAAACCATGTGAAGACAGAGAGAGAAGACAGCCATTTACAAGGCAAGGAGAGAGACGTCAGAAGAAACCAACCCTGGTAACTCCTTGATCTGACTTCCAGGCTATGAGAAAATAAATTTTGTTGTTTAGGCCATCTAGTCTGTGGTATTTGGTTATGGCCGCCCTAGCAAACTAATACACTCCCCCGTGCAATTTCAATATATCTTGAGACAACCATGACTACTTTCTCATCGTTGTTGCTTCATTATTGAGCTACTGAAGTCCTCCTGACCAGAGCTGAGTTATTTTTGTTCCTTTCCACCTGTTAAGCACCTAGTCTTCATCTTGGTTACACAGAATCATAACCCAGCTTGCCTGCCTTCCTGGGGACTCATTCTTCGGAAAACATGTTCATCCTTCACCACAAAACTCACAAATTCAGCTCAGCTCTTCATCCAATCCTGGAGGCTTTTTCCCAAGATGGTATACCTTTCACTATCCCCTCTCTCTCTAGCATCATCAATCTCTCTGTCAAGGCATCTTCCCTAACTCCAAAAATACTTGGTTCTACCTGCTCAGTAGAGCCACCAGCCTGTAGTTCTCTAAAAGCACTAAACTTCTGGGAAAAGTTTCAACCTCTGCATCCTCATCACCAATCCACTCCTTCACACCTCACAATCTGACTTCTATCCCATACATTTGGCTGGAACTGCACTTCTGCTATCTCCGGTAACCATTTTTACAACTGCCAAATCTAGAAGTCTCTTCTCACTTATTCTCTTTGATTTGTCTGCAGTTTTGACAGTGTCAAATGCACTCTTTCTCAAGGCTGTACTATTTCTTTCTTTCTTTTTTTGCCTTTTCCTTGCTCTCTTGCCTATCTTTCTTTGCCTCTTGCACTGGTTCTACTAAAAATGTTTATTTCACCCCTATCATGTTTCAGAACAAGGCTGATTCCTAATCTCAAACATTTTCAAGAATTTGTTCTTTTCCTTCCCTACTTGAAGTGGGCTTTCCCACGTTTAAAGGTTAAATTGCTTCCCAAAGATCAATCTTTGATAATCTCATTCTTTATAATCTTTCTCATAGCAATATATTCACTCCTAATATTTTATATTCAATATGTCTAAAACTAAACTCTTTATTCAAGTTAGCCAAAATTGTCAATTGAAAAAGATAGAATATACAATATTAAATACCTTTGTAGACTTGACCATTAGGTTGAAACTAATAATATGAATTTTAATGTGGAAAATTCGAAGTCCTGCAAAAATTGACCACACAGATACAAAGATGAGAGACCAGTTCTTATAAAGGAATCTGTAAAAAGAGACATGAAACTACATTAGAGAGCTAGTAAATCTTACACCTGAAACTAACACAATATCATAAATCACTATACTTAAATTGTTTTATAAAAAAGCTGGTAAATCTTAGACTGCATTAAGATAGCATAGAATCTAAAACAAGAGGGAAAAACATTCCATTGTTCTTTGAGTAGATAATACTAGAGTCCAACTTTTGAAATAGTTGCTGGAGCCTACCAAGGGAGAGCTAGCCAAAGAACATCAGTAAAAACAATCACGAGGGAGGGAATCTGGAAATTGTTTCCTATGACAAACACTTTCTAAAATTTTAGAGACTTCCCTGGTGGCACAGTGGTTAAGAATCCGCCTGCCAAGGCAGGGGACACGGGTTCGAGCCCTGGTCTGGGAAGATCCCACATGCCGCGGAGCGACTAAGCCCATGTGCCACAACTACTGAGCCTGCGCTCTAGAGCTCGCGAGTCACAACTACTGAAGCCTGCGTGCCTAGAGCCCATGCTCCACAACAAGAGAAGCCACTGCAATGAGAAGCCTGCGCACCGCAACGAAGAGTAGCCCCTCTCGCCCCAACTAGAGAAAGCCCGCGTGCAGCGAAGACCCAACACAGCCAAAAATAAATAAATAAGTAAATTATTTTTTAAAAAAGAGTTTGTTTAAAAAAAAAATTTTTTTTAAAGGAGGGGCTTCCCTGGTGGCGCAGTGGTTAAGAATCCGCCTGCCAATGCAGGGGACACGGGTTCGAGCCATGGTCCCGGAAGATCCTACATGCAGCGGAGCAACTAAGCCTTTGCTCCACAACTACTGAGCCTGCGCTCTAGAGTCCACAAGCCAGAACTACTGAGCCTGCGCTCCACAACTACTGAAGCCCATGTGCTTAGAACCCGTGCTCCACAACAAGAGAAGCCACTGCAATGAGAAGCCCGTGCACCTCAATGAAGAGTAGCCCCCGCTTGTGGCAACTAGAGAAAAACCCCGCACAACAATGAAGACCCAACACAGCCAAAAATTAAATTAAATTAAATTAAAGTTTTAAAAAAATGTAAAAAGGAAATACTTTGGATCAAATGGCTAGCTTCAAGTATTTGAAAAGCTGACATGTGGAAATGTAGTCATAGAGGGCAAAACGCATAGCAAGATCTGACTCAAAATATGAAAGACGTTTCTAAGAAAGATGTTAAAAAATATATACAGTTGCCATATAATGGGCTTTGCATCACCGAAATTCTATACATCACCAAAAATGTCCGAGCATTTAGGAGCCACATTGAAGAAAAGCCACCAAACCTAACAGAAAGACAACGGACTTTGGATTCAAATAGTATTGAATTCAAATACCGGCTTAGTCACTGCCACCCAGGTCATCTTGGAGAAGTTTCTTACTTCTCTGAGCCTCATCTTCTCATGTATAAAACTGGATATTGGGACTTCCCTGGTGGCATGGTGGTTAAGAATCTGCTTGCCAATGCAGGGGACATGGGTTCGAGCCCTGGTCTGGGAAGATCCCACATGCCGCAGAGCAACTAAGCCCGTGAGCAACAACTACTGAGCCTGCAAGCCACAACCGCTGAAGCCCATGCGCCTAGAGCCTGTGCTCTGCAACAAGAGAAGCCAGCGCAATGAAGAGTAGCCCCTGCTCACCGCAACTAGAGAAAGCCCATGTGCAGCAATGAAGACCCAACGCAGCCAAAAATTAATTAATTAATTTTTTAAAAAACCAAAAAGCAAAAAATAAAATGATATTAACTTGGAATGCTGTGAAGAGTATACATAATACATGTGAATCATTTGGCCTTTATTATTATAATTTTAACAATATATAGGTGAAATTTTTGAATAAATTAGCTCTGAGAGTTCTTTTCCAATTCTAAGATCTTACGATTTCAGATTTGCTGAGAGCCAGTTGAAATATATAACATAGTTTAAATACAGTTGTTTCTCTACATCACAAAAGAGTTCTTTTATCTCTATGTTAGAGTTGTCCAGAGAAACAAAATGTGTATGTGTGTGTGTGTGTGTGTGTGTGTGTGTGTGTGTGTATAGATACAGATGATAGAGATAGAGAAAGAGATAAAGTTATTTCAAGGAATTGATGCACATTGGCCAGCAAGTCCCCAATCTGCAGGCCAGGCTGGCAGGCAGGAGATCCAGGAGGGTGGTGATGTTGCAGTACTGAATCTGAAGGCAATATAGGGGCAGAATCGCTTCTTTCTCAGGCAATCTCAGTCTTTTTTTCTCTTAAGGGCTTCAACCGATTGGATCAGACCTATTCACATTATGGAGGATAACTGTGTTTACTCAAATTCTAGTGATTTAAATATTAGTCACATCGAAAACTGGTGTTTGATCAAACTTCTGGATACTGAAGCCAGGCCATGCTGACAGTTAAAATTAGCCACTAAAATCCTCATTGTCCCCTAAAGTGAGGGACACTAGTATCAGATGATGGTATCTTCCCATTGGTGTTAGATCACCTCCCGGCTTGCACTCAGCAACTTTAAAGATGTCCTTTCTAGGAATGTCATCATTTTCACTGATCAAATAGACATACAAAGTTTCTCACTATAGAAATATATTCCATATTCTGTTCTATTTTCCTAAAATGATCATTGGAATTTGTAATACGATTTGAAATGGTCAAGGCTTTGGTAGAGTTTGCTGCTAAAGGTGACTTCCTTTCACCGTTCACCACAATCCCCTTAGTTTCACTTTCCGGAGCTGTGTGCCAACATTCACCCCTCCAGAAAAGTGTGAAGGATCAACATGCTTGATCTGAGAAAAATCCAAATAATGAATAAACTCTAGCATTTTGACTCTTCAACTTCTGCACTCATATACCTGCAGCCCTATAAAAAAACAGAAAACAAAATGACTGTTTAGCTGGGATGACCAGGTTTGCTTCTCTGTGCAATTGAGCTGAACCTCTGGAAAGAACTGAGAGAACAGGTTCATGTTTTTCTCTAAATTATAGATATAATTTCTCCATGCCAAATGAAGTACCTAAAGTTAAGACACTTCATGTATTTCCATTTCAATTATTTTTAAAGTTTTCAGTGCGACAAGGGTTATTTTTTAAAGAGTCATATTTTGGAGCTGCAGATTGAAATATTTACTGAGAAAATGGTAAAATGTCTGAGGTAGTGGTTGAAGCTGGAGGATGATTACATGGGTACTCCTTATACTACTGTGTGTGTGTGTGTGTGTGTGTGTGTGTGTGGTATGCGGGCCTCTCACTGTTGCAGAGCACAGGCTCCGGACGCGCAGGCTCAGCGGCCATGGCTCATGGGCCCAGCATCTCCGCGGCACGTGGGATCTTCCCGGACCGGGGCACGAACCCGTGTCCCCTGCATCGGCAGGCGGACTCTCAACCACTGCGCCACCAGGGAAGCCCCTCCTTATACTATTTTTGGTGTTTGTATGGGTTTGAAAATTTCATAATAAAAAGTTATAAAAAGATTCTATGTGGCATGCTGACGTTTTGTTAGTATTTTTAAAATGAAATAGGCAAAGTTTTGCTGGCTATCTGTTCCTTAAAGCTACCATCAGTGTATGTCAGTTTATATTTTAAATTATGTGACCATAATCTTTACTCTTATATTTGTCTCTATGCTTGTGCCTACCTCTATTAGTCCCCAAGCTGCTCCCTTTGGGGGAGAAGGAGACATTTTCAGTAGAAACACAAATTCTTAATCTTTGGGACTCAACATGTAGCTGAAAAGAAAAATTCAATGAACCATTCCATACAAATAATTTTCAACAATACTTCAAGTTTTACTATGAGGATTACTGAAATGTTGTCATTTATTGGGAGATATTCTAGGATTTGGGAAGGATTGCTGGTTACTACAGCTACGGTTTTTTTTGTTGTGTTTTGTTTTTTTCAGCTTGTGGGATCTTAGTTCCCCTACCAGGAATTGAACCCACGCCCTCAGCAATGGAAGAGCAGAGTCCTTACCACTGGACCGCCAGGGAATTCCCTACCACTATTTTATTTTATTTAGTTTTTTAAACTGTCATTTATTTATTTGATTGTGCCAGGTCTCAGTTGCCGTCAGAGGGCTCCTTAGTTGCGGGATGCATGTGGGATCTAGTTCTCTGACCAGGGATCGAACCCAGGCCCTCTGCATTGGGAGCACGGAGCCTTAATAACTGCACCACCAGAGAAGTCCCTCCTTACCATTATTTTAATACTTGCCATGGCCCTACTCATCACTGACCTCAACCCTGTTCTCCACTGTGGGCTCAAGGAACCTTACAAAATATGCAGAAGAAATAAATGTCCTTATCCCTTATTAAGGTTAAGGAAGAATGAACATCCTTTAGTGACTTCCTGTGTGAACAATGACTTGAGGCAAAAAAGTCATATGTCACTTTGTGTAGACTACTATGTAAAGACCCTGATTTATCAGAAAGAGTTTTATCAACATAAAAGTTAATTTAATGGGCAGCTTTCTCAGAGGTTGAACTAAGGTCTTCTCATTGCAGGGCACTCAAATTGCCTTGTTCTATTTGATGTACGTGATGGGTAATATACCTAATGGATCATTGCAAAAAAATGTCCCATGTATACCATAAAAATTTTCAAATAACATTTTTTCAGTAACAGTTTTCTTCTTAAATAAGCTAGATTTTTAATGACATCTGTTGTGTTTATGCAGCTTCAAATCTTCTCTCTTCTCTCCCAAATATACAGGTCCTGCTGAGCTAATGGTTTTCTATTTCCATCTTGCTATTTATAATACACTGATGTTTCTTACCAAGAATCTCTGGTTTAATCCACAAAATTCAAGTCAACCATCTGAGCCCATTGCCAGTGCTATAATATCACTGTTTTAATGTCATTATTCAATCACAGAAATATTTTCTGTGCACACATTCATTTCAAAATTACGTAAAATAAAATCCTTCAAAGCTTTCAGATTGTAGCTCACAATTGTTTTTGTACCTTAAAATACTTTGGACATATTGCTGAAGGAGTGCATGTACTATTAATGAAAATTATTCTTTGCTTCATTTTTCAATGAGTTTAAATAGCATAATTTGGAAATTTATTACATTTGTTTTTCTTCCTTTACTGTGTCATCAACACTGGCTGCACATTCTTTGAATTGCAGCAAAGAATTTGACTGTCTAGACACAACAAAATAAGAACACAAGGCTTACTTCAAGTAAATCACCATCTCATGTTAGCCAACAGTGAGCAGAAAGATTTTCCTAATAATTTTGCTCTGTGTCACTGAAGGAATCTAGGATATAAGGACCATATGCATTTTATATTTTCTCTTCTATCTTTCCATTCTATGAATAAATATTTTTTAAAAGAGAAACTACCAAAAAAGTGCAGAGCTTGGCCCAAATTGTCTTACACTGATATGTTCTCATCAGACAGGTTTACGTAAAATATATACTATAAACTTTGCCTAACAAATCTAGAAGCAAGAGATGTTACCTGTTTCCCTGACCTGCATTTGGAGAGCTTCAGGCCAGACTCTTGTTTATTACAATAATATCACAGCCTATTCAAGGAAGAAAGGGCTTGGAGATTTGTACATAGCCTCCTTCTTTTATGGACACAGAAACCACAGATAGATCAAAGGTGTTTTCCAAAATCACTCAGCGAATCAGTGTTCTCTGGACTCTACTGACTCCTCACAGACCTCTTCCTTAAAAAAACCTGAATAGACCTAAAAGACTTTTCTGTCCCAGAATTGAAAGAGCAGCTTAATTCATGGTAAGTTAGTTTTACATGGAAGAAAAATTATTACTTTTAATACATGTGTATCTAAATCATTTGCCTAGTAGAGACTCCTTAAAAAGCAAAGCCTTCAAAGTCCAGATCTCCATCTGCTCCTTTTGGTAAAAATTAAGAAACACATGCCATCTTTGCTGTGGTTAGCCATGACAGAAAACACAGAAGCATGTCTTTTAGCGACTCTAAGGGGATTTTTAAACCCTCATGAAAATTCCTTAAGCCAAATTACTAATGCTAATTTTGTGATGCTCTAATGGTTTTACTTGTTTGTTAATACAATAACATTCAAATCCTATTGTTAAATCTAGACATACCAAGAGAAATTTCTAGCTCCATGTGTGACAGATTACTCTCATATTCCCGTTACAAGCAATTCAATAAGTAAAGCAGTGAGGCATTTGACTGCACACTGGCTGCGGGGAAGAACAATTTAAGGAACTTCATCTTCCTTTATTAAAAAACTGCTAGATCTTGGTATTAGAAAGCTTGGAATTCAAATGTAAACTAGGCTGTTCCATGCTAGCCCTGGTATACTAAACTTTGAAGAGATTTCAAGTTTTGTTTAATATGACTTTTTTTTTTTTGCATCAAAAATTCTTTCTGTAGAATCTTCATGGACAAAGCTTCTTCCCCCCCCCCGCCCCCCCAAACACACACATTTACACACCACATGCTTACAATGCTTCTAACTTAACTTTTTTTTTTTTTCTTGCGGTACGCGGGCCTCTCACTGCTGTGACCTCTCCCGTTGCGGAGCACAGGCTCCAGACGCGCAGGCTCAGTGGCCATGGCTCACGGGCCCAGCCGCTCCGCGGCATGTGGGATCTTCCCGGACAGGGGCACGAACCCGTGTCCCCTGCATCGGCAGGCGGACTCTCAACCACTGCGCCACCAGGGAAGCCCCTAACTTAACTTTTGAAGTTCAGTATCCTAAAAGAGAAGAAAAAAAGGCATATCCCCAGGATATGAGAGTTTAAGAGACACTGGTCCACCCTATCACAAAATTTCTTTGAAGTTTCATGTCTTGAAATCTTATATTTTATTTTTTAAGTTACTGTAAATTTTGCATCTGGCTGCATAATATGTTCCTATTTTAATATAAATATTATGTCTCAAAGAACTAAGTGACCAAAACTGATATTCCAAGAAGATATATGCCCTGTAGCTTCCCATACACAGTGACATAGGTTATGGGCACCCAGTTTGAAAGTTCGGAAGTACAAAAGGTACCTGTTGAAAAACTTGAGATGAGATTTAATATAATCTGTATAACTGTCAATCCCAGTTTCCTAGTTTGCATCCAGATAACCTAGAACAAGTCCACCTGGGGCCTAGAGATGAGGAGAACAGGAAGTCCAAGGTCTTCCAAATGACAAGCAGGAGGTTCAGTTCAGGGCAGGCAGGTGGCTACCTATTAGAGGAGTCATTTACTTGTTTGTTTATTCACTCCCTTCTGAGCTTCAGGCACTGAAATAGACAACTAGCTAGAAATACAAAAAATATATAAATTGCACTTTCTAACCAAAGGAGCTCACAGACTAGTGGAATAAAACAGACACCTACATTGGAAATTATAAATCAAAGCAAAAAGGTAGAGAGACGTACTACCTTTGGAACTGAGGAAGTGGCAGGAATGAAGGCGGTGGCAATGGCACAGAAAGAAACTTCTGGCAATTTTGCCTCTTCCATTGTCTTAAGAGGTTTAAGAATTGTTTTAAGTTTAATTGTACAGCACAGGGAATATACCCAATGTTTTATAATAACTTTAAGTGAAGTATAATCTATAAAAATATTGAATCACTATGTTGTACACCTGAAACTAATATAATATTTTAAAGCACCTATACTTCAATCTTTTAAAAAAAGAAGAATTGTTTTAAATTTCTGAAGCAGGGCTTGGAGCTCAGAGAGAAATGTGAAAAATGCAGGTTTGTTACTTTCTTTGAACTAAGACCTCAGTGTGAAGAGGGAATGTCTGGCTTGTTTCAACAAGACCAATTCTAAAGCCATGCTCATAAATAACTGATTATTCCAACAGGATGCAAACAGTTTTCTTGCTTTTTTTTTTTTTTTTTTTTTTTTGCGGTACGTGGGCCTCTCACTGTTGTGGCCTCTCCCGCTGCGGAGTACAGGCTCGGGATGCGCAGGCTCAGCGGCCATGGCTCACGGGTCCAACCGCTCCGCGGCATGTGGGATCTTCCCGGGCCAGGGCACGAACCCGTGTCCCTTGCATCGGCAGGCGGACTCTCAACCACTGCGCCACCAGGCAAGCCCAGTTTTATTGCTTTTAAAGACTTATCTGGATTTAATCACATTACTTCTCCTGGAAGGCAGGTCACAGAAGTTCTGCTCCAAGGAATAAGGTCTCAACTACCAAAATGGGGGAAGGGACAAGACTTGATTGGTCAAGTTAGATATCTCCTTAAGATTAACATGATGGAGGCTGGGGATACGTAGAAGTAGTCAAGAAAGATATTTTATGTCATCGTTTTGAGCAAGTCAGTGTGTAAGGTGATAGGAAACATAGGAAGAGAATTTTTTTGTGGAGGTTGGGAACAGAACTTGATAAATTCAGATTTGGACAAGTTGGATTTGTAGTGCCTTGCAAACCAGCAAAATGGATGTGTAAAGTCTTCTGTTAGGTTTATAGGTCCAGAGGTCAGGAGAGAGATTGGAACTAGAGATTTGGTGAGGTGGGGGTTCGGGGGGAGGGGAGGAGGGGTTAGTTTTAGAATAGCAATAATGATAGCAGCTAGGGATGATTTAGGGACAATGGATAGACTCTGAAGTCTCCATTGAAGGAGACCAAAGCCATAGCTGTGAGGGAAACCACCCTTTCTGTGTGAATAGATAGAGGAGAGCCAACAAAGAGGACTGAAAAAAAGTGCCCCCGGAAATTAGAGAAGATCACAAGAGTGTGTTTTCTTAAAAACCAGTAAGAGAGGGTATTTTTTGAAAGGAGGAAGTGATCAAAGGTGTCAAATTCTTTAGAGGGATCAAGACAAGGGGCAGATCTAAGGATGTAAATGTCATTTGTGATCTTAATGAAAGCAATTTCAGGCTGTGGTAGAGCAAGAAGCAGATTATGCCTCTTGAGAAACCAGCAGGAGGTTAGGAAGCAGAGACAAAACTATGGGTAAGTTGTTCAAGCATTTGGGCTGTAAAAAGCATGAGAGAGGTCAGTAGCTAAAGAGATGTGAGATCCAGGGAGAGTTTGATGTACTTGTCTTTTTCCTGTTCACCTTTTCGTTTTTTTGGTTAATATCATGCACTTGAATCCAGTGAGCAAAACAGAGCAAGAAAAATGGAAGAAGTTGGAGACAGAAAAGAAGGGAGGATAATTTTCAGGCCCCGTGCAGGGGAGAAAGAGGCAGATCTTTCCCATTAAAACTGTAGGAAGGAGGAAAGAAAGGTGGGGGGAGCGTAGTGCTGTGTAGATGTAATGCTGGAACATTGAGAGAGTCTCTGTCTAATGGCATCTATTTTCTCTATTAGGATCCACTGCAGAAAATGAAGTGAGAAGTGGAGGAAAAAAGTGGCTAGAGTCAGATGTTTGAGGGGAATTAATTAGGTTTGAAATTACCATAATGAAGAGTGGAAGGACAAATTTGCTCAGGAAATAGGGAAAATTTGCCCATCAGTGTTCATGGGCCAGTAGAAGTGGTTACTTTGAGTTTAATGAGTATTAGTCATCCTGGTGTTTTTGTTTTGTTTTGTTTTGTTCTGTTTTAATTTTCTGTAGCAGTACTTAGAAGCTCAGAAGTAATGTGAAGAATACAGTTTCATTACTTTCTCCGATGTAAGACCTAGATGTGAAGAGGTAATGTCTGGCTTATTTCAACAAGACCAATTCTAAAGCCTTCCTTGAGAGTTACTGATTGATTCCAACAGGATAAATACATTTTGCTACTTTGAAAGACCCCTCTCAATTAATCAAGTTGCTCTTCCCTGAAGGCAAGGTCAGGTCACAGAGGTCAAAAAGATCATCTTAGCTACCAAACTGAGTGAATGGGCAAGACCTGAATGACCAAGTTAGATACCCCTCCCAAATTTAGGGGAACGAAGATACAACAGAGTACAAACAGAGTTCAACACCAGTTGTCATAAAATAAGAGGAACTAGTTCTTAGAACTAACCTGGTCACAAGAATGATTATCTATTTAATTTGTTGTACAAAGTCAGAGAACAAAGAGCTATGCTAACTTGATAGGTTATTATTGGCCAAATTTTTCTAAATCCCTACTACTTCAGGGAAATCGGTCTGAGAGGTTGAGTTGAATTTACAGATAGGAATTAAATGGCCTCAACTGTGTGGATTGAAGGTTTGCAGAGTCAGGCAGATTACAAAATAAAACTGTAATCTTAGAAGAGCTCACTCCCCACCCTCAATTCCCTAATCATATGCTCAGAGCATTTGTGTGGTATCACCAAAATGATGGGTGCTGTAGTAACTTCATGGGAATTAGGAGAATATGCTCTGATCATGAGCAAATACATTATAATGAAAAAAGAGGAACACAGAAAAATGACAATAGAACCAAAGTGAAAGAGAGGTCAGAAGTTCAAAAATTCCAAAGCAAAATTTCACATGTGAATAAAAACAGAGTGAAAGGATGTAGAAATGCTAGTAGCCCTTCTTAGTTTTCCTCGGATATAGCACAGGTATGTATGGTGTAATGTAGGAATGTGGGAAAAAACAACAAATATTTGGGATAGGTGAAGAAAAGAAAATAAGCTTAGACGATGGGAGTCAAGCATAGCATTCAACAAGAAACAAAGAACTTAGGGAGGATACACTGAAAATGAGCATCACGAGCATCTGGGAAACCCATAGGAATATTCCAGAGGGGTAGGAACACAACAGTAAGAGACTGGAATCTAGAGCATTGTTCTTAAATACTATATGGTCCGCTATTTCTCTCAAAAAACCTTTTCAGAAATTGCTTAAACTAAGATTTATCTTAATTATCCAAAACAGAAGAATGAACCACATGTAATTTAAGAATAAGAATAATTACGCACTTTTCAACGTTGTTGGCACAATGACTGTTTTACTGTAGCTTTTATTGAGAAATGTTGAGAAACTCAAATCTTTGAATGTATATGACATCATGTACATTTATATGCCTTTTGAGCTTCTGATGATAAAAGTGGTGAAAACATTATCATACACATAAATATGATTTCATCCCCCACATTGTCTTAAACAGCTTTGGAAAGCATGCTGCTTGAGCAGTCCAAAAATTTTCAAATTTCGTTGCCTCAAATTATATTTGGATTAATCACCAGGGTCAGCAAATATTTTCTGGAAAGGCCCAGACAGTAAATATCTTAGGCTTTGTGGTCCCAGGGTATTTTTGTAACTACTCAACTCTGCTGTCACAGCTCAGAAACATTAGTAGATGATAGGTAAACAAAGAGCTGTGGCTGTGTTTCAATAAAACTTTATTTACCAAAACAGGTAGAGGGCCAGATTTGCCCATGGGCTGTAATTTGCAGACCCCTGGATTAGTCTGTGAATTTATAAATTAATTAAATTCTTTCATCTAAATACTATTATTTACATAATCTAGGTTTATTATTTAACTAAAAGCTTATAGAACATGACTCAATCTGTAATTATTTTATTTATATATTTATCTACTGTTAAAAATGACTGAAGAAGACAATTTATGTGATATAAACAAACTTTATTTAATACTTCATGAAACGGACATCCTTATTTTGGAGAACTGCAAAATGGGGAGGAAGAAAGAAAGCTTTTCTAGGATAACACAATAAACAACAAGAAAGAGAAAATAGGAAATACCTGACTGGCTGGGGCCACACAGTCAACCTTGTTTGGGGTGCGAAGCAACAAGGAAATAAGTATAGAGCCCAGAGCTGGCTTGGCGTTCAGTTATTGGCTCACTAGATATACGTACTGTGTTTGTGGTCAAGTGAACCATTTACAGGGACATGAAAGTTACCTAAACTTCAGTTTGCTTACATGGCACTCCAGGAAGGAGCCGCTTCTTCTGTAAGCAGATAGGGTAGGGAGTCCCCAGAGAAAGAGAAGGGAGCCATTTTGGCCTAAGTCATTTTGTGATCTCAGCCTGGCCACAATGCTTGCCCTTGAACAAGTCTCAGTAATTAACGAATGACCTTAAGGGAAATGAGGGAATACAGGAACAAAGGAAAAGCATTCAAGAAACAATAGTTCAGCAATATAACAAAGTCCTAGTTCTGAGACAGGAGGGAATCACGCAGGACACAATCCTTAAAGAATGACACAGCCATTGAGAAAAACTGGATATGACAAAGACTGGTTGGAACCGACTAGGCCCAAGAAGGCAGAAGATTCAACTTTCCGTAGACTTTGAGCCTCATTAAACTCATCATAATGCATTAGCCTATGCTAAATGACACATCCACAGGCTCGATGACAGTTCCAAGGCTGACCATAAAATGCCAAAAAGTGGGTGGTGGCCCAGTTCCTGGAAATCTCCGCCCCTTCCCCAAAATAGTTGGAATAATCTTCCCACTCATTAGCCTATGAAATTACCCAGCCCATAAAAACTAACTACCCCATATTTTGGAGCCACTCTCACCTTTTGAGACGGACCACATTCTCCCTATGGAATGTGTATCTCTGCTTTCACTTGACTATGGCTCACTCCTGAATTCTTCCCTGAGAGAAACCAAGGACCTTCACTTGGTGGCTCATCCCAGGAACTCGCCCAAAATCTGGAAGATGACCATCCTCTCATGCCCCATTTTCCTGCAATCTCTTTACAAAGGATATTAATAAATCTACTTCTTAACTATCACTTTGCCTCTTGCTGAATTCCTTCTGCACCGAGACATAAAGAACCGGAGCTTCATTAAGACCTGAGACAAGGGACTTCCCTGGTGGTCCAGTGGTTAAGAGTCAGTGCTCCCAATGCAGGGGGTCCAGGTTCAATCCCTGGTCAGGGAACTAGATCCCACATGCCACAATTAAAGATCCCGCATTCCACGAAGAAGATCCCGTATGCCACAACTGAGACCCAGTGCAGCCAAATAAATGGAAGGTTGTGGATCCGAGTCCCATCTGGGTGCAGTTTCAGCTCCTCTTCAAGGGATATGCATAACAATCTGATACAGTCTTTGAGTTCTGCAGGAACAAAGGTCCCCACCCAGGTAGAAAGACAGAACGATGATATTAACCTTCCTGACTTCAATCAGCTGAAGTTTGGACTCTGTCGATTTTTGCCCCAATTCTGTGCTGATCTCCTCTGCTCAAGCCCCTTCATGAATATGCATGTACGCTTAGCTTAAAACTTCCCCAATTTTGCTGTTCGGGAGACACTGCTTTGGGAAAGATACCCAGTGTCCTCCTTACTTGCTGCAAGTAATAAATCCTTCCTTCTTCTGATCTTTGGCTTGGTTGTGTCCTTTGGCTCCACACCCACCAAGAGGCAAACCCAGTTTGGGGGTAACACTTCTTGGGCCTAGAAATTTATTTCAACACTACTAACTTATTGAAATGTAAGCTTTATGCGGACAAAGACTTCTTGGTTTACTGTTAGTGCTCTAACACCTAGGAAAGTCCCTGGCACATAGTAGGTACTATACACATATGTTTAATAATGAATGAATAAACTAATTTATTTTCTGCACTGAAAGCTAATAAAATTTCTCTTCCAGGGAGTCTATATCTGAAGTGAAATTTTCCTAATAGTTTCTAGAAGGTACCATGTTTGTTCTACCTATATATTTAAATAAATGCACTGTCCAAATATAATTTTCATATATACTAGCCAAAGGATAATTGTTTGTCACTAATTAAATTATTAATTTTGTTACTCAACAAAAGGGATATATCTTTCTCTTTGCATTTCTTCTTTATTACTAGTTGGAAACACTGCCCCCTGACACACACACACACACACACACACACACACACACACACACACACACACACACACACACAGAATACTGTTTCCTTCTCCTTGCCTTCCTACTATAACACTCCTAATTCTTTGTGAGGCTACATAGATGATGCTGCCTATCGAAGAAAAGGTCAAAATGAAAAGGAAAATGTTAAGATTTTCATATTCATAAGATAGAATGAACATCTGGACATCAGTAAACCAGCCACTAACCAGGCTGTCTGCCCTACAGTTCAGCCTCTCCTGAGCAACAAGCCTGGACCCTTTCTCTCCAGATAGTCAATGCCCCAACTTGACCCCATCTCTTTGTTTGCAGGATTATGAGAGAGTCCAGGGCATAAAGAGGAGCTATCTTACAGGTCCCTGCAGAGAAATACTCATAGCAGTAGGGAGCAGGGGGTACTCAGCAAAGTCTCAGGGCACACAAGAGTGTCCTTCTGCTGGACAATCCCCCAGGGACTAGGCAGCTTGGATATAAGTTTCGTCATCCAACAGTTCCACAGACACTGGCTGTCATGTGTTCCTGGCAATGGCCACCAAAGATACTCAGCCTCTCTGCCCACTGCCTCTACTGCAAACTCCCACTTCTCCACCAGCACAAGCTTCCACCCCACTCCCTCCTCCCCCTGCCACACACCCTTCAAGGTCACACCAAACCACTCTTTCTTCCTTCCTAGGTCACCTTATCCTCCTGTGGTGGGGCAGGGACAGAGATCTTCAGTCTCTTCCTCTATTCTCTCTCTACTCCATTATCAGCATAAACAGTGTTGTACAAACCTCAGGGACTTTTCTTTTGATATTCAAAAGCCTCTTTGAAAGTAAAAAAAAAATTAACATTGACTTTCTTCCTCTTTTCATTCCTGCTACATTGTTAGCTTGGGAACATTACCCCTTCTCCAGAAAAAACAAAAAACAAACAAAAAAAGCAAACTACTGTCTTCTTCTGGCATTCCTACTGTGACAATCTGAATTCTTTCTGCTGCTACACGTATGATTCTGCTATCAGAGAAAAGGTCCAAAAGAAAAGGAAAAATTTAATAGTTCATATGCATAATAAAAAACCAAAGTCCCTTCTATGGCCTTAGATCGATCGTTCCATGATCTGTCTTTTCTTTAGTCTTTGACCTCATAGCCTATTACTCTGCCCTTCTGCTCTACCCTAGAGCCACACTGCCTTCTTCCTTTATCTCAAAATTCTCAGAGCATTCTCATATCAGGACTTTTGCATTTGCTGTGACCTCGCTTAGAATGGTTTCTTTTTCCAGACATAAGCCAGCTCTTTCACTCCATCACATCTTTACTCAAAAGTCATTTTCTCAGTGAAAGCTCACTTGCCACTTTATCCAAAATTGCAAATACCATTGCCCAACACTATATATCCTTCTTCCTCCATTTTTTTCGAGCTAGCTAACTCGTTATTTATTTTATATTGTTTACTGTTAATCTCCTCTTTCGAGAATTTAGTTTCCATGAGGGCCAGATTTTCTCTGTTATTGTTGCATCTCCAGCGCCTAGCATGCTGTAACACTCAATAAATATTTATTGAATTAAAGGAATACTTGATTTATCTTAAAGTGAAAGATGGACAATATGCTCAGATTACTATTCACTAAAAGCAAGGGGCTTCCCTGGTGGCGCAGTGGTTAAGAATCCGCCTGCCAATGCAGGGGACACGGGTTCGAGCCCTGGTCTGGGTAGATCCCACATGCCACGGAGCAACTTAGCCTGTGTGTCACAACTACTGAGCCTGCACTCTAGAGTCCACAAGCCACAACTACCGAGCCTGCGTGCCACAACTACTGAAGCCCGCGTGCCTAGAGCCCGTGCTCCACAGCAAGAGAAGCCACCACAATGAGAAGCCCGCGCACCGCGACGAAGAGTAGACCCCACTTGCCGCAACCAGAGAAAAGCCCGCGCGCAAAGCCCGCGTGCGCAGCAACAAAGACCCAATGCAGCCAAAAAATAAATAAATAAATAAAAATTTAAAAAAAAAAAAAGCAAGGAAGAGGCAATGGTTTAAAGCACAGTCTCTGATAAAGTTTACTGTACTCACTGCAATAAACAGCCTTCTGTTTCCTAGGCAGTTTCACAGTGGCAGTGAAACAGGAGGGAAGGGGTCAGGGCACAACCTTTGAAAGAATAGCATAGCCCAAGGACATGACATAAATGGATTAGAACCAAATGGGTCCAAAATGATGGACAAGTCAACTTCCACCAGAGATTGAGCCTCAGTATACGCTCACTGTAACACATCAGCAAGCTAAATGACACACCCACAGGCGCCAGGACTGTTCTAAGGCGACCATAAGGGTCAAAAAGTGGGTGGTGGCCCAATTTCTGGAAATCCCCACCTCTTCCTAAATTGGCTGGAATACTCCTCCCACTCATTAGCCTATGAAATTACCCACCGCTATAAAAACTAACAACCCCATACCCTGGTGCCTTTCTCACATTTTGAGATGGTCCACACTCTGTCTGTGGAGTGTGTTTCTCTCTAAATAAACCCACTTCTTACCTATCACTTTGTCTCTCACTGAATTCTTTCTGCGCTGAGACATCAAGAACCTGAGCTTCATTAAGTCCTGAAACCAGGTGTGTGATCTCAGTTGGAAGACTATGGGTTTTGGCCTGGTTTGAGTCTCAGCACATGGGTTCAATTCCCAATCTGAAGTGCAAGGTTTCAACAAGTACATAATGTTGCAGCAAAAGTAGTCATGAAAATATGAGATGTTTCTTTGTTTTATAGCCACAAAAATCCCAATTTTTCTTTTCCCTAGCACAATAACGGTGCAATCAGTACAAATGAGTTCACACCACATACGACAGGCATTATCTTACATTTTGAAATGAAACTGACAAGGTTGAACACACCGTGAACTATACAATGATTCACTGAACAAGAATTCTGCCATAATTAGATTCTTTTTTACCTGCTGCACATATACTAAAATCTGCCTACAGGCATCAGTGCAAATTGATGTGCTTAAGCAAAACCCACGTTAAAAGACTAACACTGTATCTTCCATAATTTGTCATGAGATATGCTGACTCATCACATGACTTCTAGAATGGACCAAATCATTGAGCGAAGAGATCTCATAAAGCTTCTATTGTGCATGATTTTTGACATTCCAATGCATAAAATCTCACTAATTAACTAGCAACTGGGTTAAGCTTTTAACACAGACATATGGAATGTGGTAGAACGTTTTGTAATAACTTTTCAAGAGACAAAAACCCAAATGTCCTCGGGTTTGCTGTGATCAAATTGTGCTCAGGTTATCAAGGACATGTCCGTCTGCAGCACAGCTTCAAGGGCTTGAGATTAGCATTTGGAAATAGCGTAAGCAGATAGGTTAGGGGATCCCCAGAGAAGGAGAACTAGGAATGGCCTCTTGACATAAGAGAACCCATTTTGGCCTAAGCCATTTTGTGATTTATGCCTGGCCGCAATGCTTGCCCTTGAACAGGTCTCAGTAATTAATGATCTTATGGGAAGGAATGCAGAAACAAGGGAGGATCAGTCAGAAAACAATAGTGCAGTCTTTGGGCAGGGTCCTGGTTCCTCAAGGGATATACTAATATATCTTTGAGTTCTGCGGGACCTAAGGCCCCACCCAGGTGGAAGATGGAATGATGATGTTGACCCTCATGACTTCAGTCAACTAAAGCTTGGCTTCTGTCGATCTTTGCCCCAATTCTATGCTGAATTCCCCTCTGCTCAAGCCCCCTCACGAATATGCATGTACCCTTAGCTTAAAATGTCCCCGATTTTGCTGTCTGGGGAGACACTGCTTTGGGAAAGATCCCCAGTGTTCTTCTTACTTGATGCAAGTAATAAGGAATTTTTCATTCTCCTAATATTTGGCTTGGTTGTGTCTACTGGCTTGACACCTAATTTTCAGGTAGCAATAATTGCACAGTATACATTGTGATGCTTGATTTCCACTATCTCTGCCTTTTCGTGATAGAAACTAACACACGTGTCCTTCGATTTGAGTTTCAACTTGGCGTCAAAAAAAAAAGAAAAGGAAAGGAAATTCTGTTGTGGAAGTGAGCTGGAATCAATACACTTATTCTTGGAGACAGAGCCATGAAGTTGTCACATTATCAAGTGTGTATGCATCAACAAATATAACAATCTCCCCCACCCCAGTTACAGATTGATGTAGACCACACCCCATTGCTCACATTGCTGCCATATATAAGTTTTCAGGTATACACAATTCACCAAAGTACGTAACCTTCCCAATGGTCAGAATTCTCTAATAACTAGTAAGCACATATTGTGCCATGTGAGTTGACCAAGGGTGACTGGGGTACTGTGGTGAGTTGGCCCTGATGAATTTACTAGATCTATATATAATTTACATAAAAAACATTTTATTTTAAATGTTATTTTAAAATAGCTTTATTATTGCTGTATTTTGAGTTAGGCATTGTGTACATATCTCTAATCCCCTTAACAACCCTGCAAAATAGGATTCTTATCCCCTTTCTTCTTTTTTTTTAAATTAATTAATTAATTAATTTATTTATTTTTGGCTGTGTTGGGTCTTTGTTGCTGTATGCAGGCTTTCTCTAGTTGTGGTCAGCGGGGGCTACTCTTCGTTGCGGTGCACGGGCTTCTCGTTGTGATGGCTTCTCTTGTTGTGGAGCACGGGCTCTAGGCATGCAGGCTTCAGTAGTTGTGGCACACGGGCTCAGTAGTTGTGGCACACAGGCTTAGTTGCTCTGCAGCAGGTGGGATCTTCCCAGACCAGGGCTTGAACCCATGTGCCCTGCATTGGCAGGCAGATTCTTAACCACTGTGCCACCAGGGAAGTTCCCCTTTTTCTTAAATGAATAAATTCAAGCTCAGAGATAGCAAGTGATAGCTCCAAGGCCACACAGCTGGTAACTGCTAGAGAAGATTTATTACAAATCTACCTGACTGTGGCTCGATGGGCAAGATCATTTCTATTAAAAATCTAGGGACCATAACCCCTATTCCCAAATACTATGAAAGGGGTACACAGTTTATTTTAAAATAATTCATGTTATGCTCTTTTCTGTTCCATTCACCCCCTTGCAGTTCCTTCAGTAGCCTGTTTTCCACAGTCGTGTGAAAAAACTCCCACTGGTCCTAAATCTTCACTATATTTTTTTTCTGCCCTTCCTCCTGCATCTGGATTACAAATACAGTTCCGTCACACTTTGATAACAACAAAACCTTCTTCAGTTTGGAGCAGTATTTCTCAATTTTTTCCCACAAATTTTCCCCTAAGAAATTTTTCAGTCATTTTTTCCCCCCAATTATCCCTTCCATGAAATTTTAATACCACAGATATACATATCTGTTTTTGTAGTTCAGCCCTTTGAAGGGCCATGTATCATTTTAATTGCTGAGGCACTCTGTCTTCCCCCTACCCCCAATCCTCAAAAACCAATTTTCACCTCCTTGGAGGCAATATCACCCTTGTTGAGGATGTATGGTTTAGAGCAATTTCTCAACCTCAGCGCTATTGACAGATAATTCTTTGTTGTAGGGTGTTATCTTGTGCACTTTAGAATATTTAGCAGCATCTGTGGTCTAACCAATAGATGCCAGTAGCAATCCCAGTTGTGACAACCCAAAGTGTACCAGAAGTATCTTCGGACATTACCAAATGTCCCCTAGGGAGTAAAACTGCCTTGGTTAGAACCACCAGTTTAGAGGGGAGAAGACATGAAGGTCCAAATGGCCAAGGGTAGAGAGAAAAACTTTGAATATTTACATAATAAAAAATGAAACCTGGAAAAGGAACCTTACTTGAACCGGACCATGCTGGCACCTGATCTTGGACTTCCAGACTCCAGAACTGTGAACAATAAATTTCTACTGTTTTCTAAGCCACCCAGTCTGTGGTATTTTATTGCAACTCAAATGGACTAAGACATATAGCAACCAATGCCAACTGGAGAAGCCCAGAGAACTCCAGGTTAGAGGTCTCCAAAATAAGATAGATAAACTACCTGATGAATCTGAACTCATTAGACAACTTGACAGAGTCTTGGCTCCAATTCTTGACAAAGACATAGAAAACCAAGTAAACAAACAAATAATAAGACAATTATTAACTCTTGGGAGGAAGTTGTGAATAGCATGTAAATTGTCATAATAATGTAGACAGTATCTAACAAAGCATATTTTCATTGAAGCAAAAGTATCATATAATTAAATAAGGAGGTAGAGGGAACAGGAAGGGTGCAAGTATCAGAGTTGGGGTAAAGAAGACGATGGGGAGGTAAATCTTTATCTTATACGGTAAGAAGTCAAGTGTAGTGCCCCAAAATGAAATAATCTGGAAGAAGTCATATAATAATTTCATTTAGAGACATGGAGGTCAATAAGCAAAAAGTAAGCTAAAAGAGCTAATAAAACAATTTTTTTTTTCTGAAGTGGAGAAAATAAGGAAGAAGGAGAGAAGCAGACACTGATATTTAAATAGCTTTATAAAACATGAGTTTTCAAATAATCTTCATGTATAAGAAGAAAGAAAAGTATTTTTAATTGAAGTATAAAGTATAATGATTTGCAATGTTGTTAGTTTCATTTGTATAACATAGTGATTCAATGCTTTTATAGATTATACTCCATTTACAGTTATTATAAAACATGGGCTATATTACCTGTGCTGTACAATATATCCTTGTAGCTTATTTATTTTATATATAGTAGTTTGTACCTCTTGAAAAAATGTATTTTTTAAAAATAAGAGAAGGAAGAAAGAGAGAGAATACCAGTAGGGGATTACATGAGCCATTTAAAAATCCAAAGTCAACATTTAAGTATACTTTGGTTTTAATATTTAAAGTTGTCAACTATTCTTAAGCCAATGACTTAAAAAAAAATCTAAACAAAGTGACTTCAATTCAGGAAAGTATCCAGGGACAAGAGTGTTATTATTTAATAATTAAATGATACATGGAGATATGGAGATATATCTTAGTTTTATAGAAAGCACTGTAATGCAAACTGATTTTTTTTTTTTTACAGTTAAATTAGGCAGAAAGGATTCTTGGAAGTTGATGGAGATGGTTAATGGTATAGTTTTTTAACGTTCCTGGATCCCCTCCCACAGAATCATACAATAGAGCAAAACCAAAAACCCACAGACAACATTTGATATAAAACTATGTGACAAGGTACCCTCATAAAGTCCAGAACAAGACGGTAGGTACAAAAAGCTAACAGCCACAAGACCGGCATGGTACTGGCATCTGTAAAGGAGAAAGAAAGTTGCCAAAATAGCCAGTAGGTATTCATTGGAAAATGTTTCGTGCCCATTAAAACGAAGCAGCTAGGGCTTCGCTGGTGGCACAGTGGTTGAGAGTCCGCCTGCCGATGCAGGGGACACGGGTTCGTGCCCCGGTCCGGGAAGATCCCACATGCCGCTGAGCGGCTGGGCCCGTGAGCCATGGCCGCTGAGCCTGCGCGTCCAGAGCCTGTGCTCCGTAACGGGAGAGGTCACAGCAGTGAGAGGCCCAAGTACCGCACACACACACAAAAAATGTAGCAGCTAAAACAGGGAATTTTGCCCAATCTAAAAGTGAGTGCAAGAGATCCACAGGGAAGATTGAAAAGCAGGCCAGCTCCATGAACTCTCGAAACCGAGCAGCCAGGCCTCAGTCAAAATGGAACAGAGGATGAAGGGAAGGAAAGATCAAAGTAAAAGCCAAGAAATCTCAGAAATCAAGCTGTCATATTTTTTAACACTTACACACACACACACACACACACACACACCCCAGAAGCAGGAGCTCCGTGAAGATAGGAAAGCCACTCTAAACCATGGTTACTTCTAAAATTTCAGGAAAGTGGATTTCACACTAAAGGAGTTAGTTCCTTAGTTCCGTGACCAGGAATTGAACCCTCGCCGCCTGGGTGTAAACAAGGAGTTCTAATCACGAGACCACGAAGACCAGCGGCTAGAGCCTAAATGCCCAGTCCTTGCCTGCCTTGACAAGAAAATTCTGACGAGGAGGCAGAAGGTAAAGTGAAAAGTAAAACGTTTACTGGAAAAGCAGAGTACGTGGGAAAGACTCACGGACGAACCCTGCGAGAGAGCGGCAAGAGTCGCGCCTTTGGGAAGTTTAAATAATTTATAAAGGGACAGTTTTCCAGGTCTTTGTCTTCCCTCTGGCCAATTGTGTTGTTTTGCCCCCCTGGCTAATTTGTCTTAGGACGCTCCCCGAGGTGCTCTTGCACCCCTCAGCCAAGATAGATTTCAGCACAAGAGCATCTGAGAGGGAAAATAGCAAGATCTATTATGGCCTGGCGTCCCCTGCCTTTTGACCTCCAAGGAGCCTTTCTGCGCATGTGCAGTGTCTCCCTTGCCCCAAGGAGGGGAAATATGTGACCTCTACTCAAACAGGGTCTAGCCCCTCTCTGTTCCTGCTGTGACTGGTATCTTAAGGTGTCCACAGGAGACAAAGCCTAGCTGTTTACCCAGTTTCTGTTGTTATTTCTATTTTGCAGAGCAAACAGGAGGCTGATTGTAAATGCCTAACCTGGAGCCCACCTATCTCCTGTCTCAGGAAATGCAAACAGGAGGCTAGTTGTAAGTGTCCGGCCTGAAGCCCACCTTTTTCCTGCCCCATGAAGTGTAAACAGGAGGCCAGTTGTAAATGCCTAACCTGGAGCCCGCCTATCTCATGCCTCAGTAGCTGTTGTCAACGTACAAAATCTTAGAAAACTGTGGTCCCTTCCGTCTCTCCAGATGAATCTATTAGAAAATAAGTTTCAGGCAACCAAATGACTAGACACTTAAAGACTAAATAAGGGAGAGAATACACTCAGTGATGGCTTACATGTGCTGTAAGTGAAGATGTACCACATATACATGGTGGAGGTAGGAGAATGGGGAAGAAAATTCAAAAAGAATTCAACTGTTTCAGTAATAATTAGAGGTGATAGGAATTCTAACAAATCTCTGATTTGGATTTTTCCAGACTGCTATTTGTTTAGGATGTCAAAAATACATAAATATTTTAACTCTTCACGGATGTAAACAGAGATTATCAGACATGTGACATGTTGTTATTCTTCTACACATGAAGTTTCTCAAACATGTCAGATCTGGTTCCTGGGCAGCCTCACATAAAAAAAAGGTCTGCACTAAAAATCATGGAATCATTGATTTTGAATGAAATTATTGAAAAGAATGTTTTTCATTAAAATGCAGGCCTCTAAGATGACTTAAATTAAGTTTTAATAAGCATCAAAGGTTGTTATATATTAAAACAGTATCCAATAAAATTGCTGAAGCACATTTTCATAAGACAGAACTTTGGTTCTGTCTGCAATATTGACAAATAAGGAACTGCTTAAATTGTTGGCATACTGACGATTTATTTCTTTGTTTTACTACAGCTGTTAATTTCCTTACTAATACATTGTAATGGTCCCTAGTGCATGTAAAACAAATGAGTTAGAATCTATCCCCACACTGCTCCATATGCTTCTCTGAGCCAGCTTAGTCTGAAGCACGCTGATCCACTAGGACTTGAGGTGACGTGTGCATCGGGACACGTTCACAGCCTAGTTGGAGTTACTCAGAGCAAATGATTCACACAATATTGAAATCTTTGGCTCTTTAAATCTTGTTGAGCTTGTTTTTTTTTGAGTCCAAATTTCCCCTCCCACATACACATTAAATAGGTAAGATGTGGACTTTTGCCCAGTACAACATCTGATTGAAATTCTGAGCCAAATATGTGTGTCGTTCTAACTTCCAGAATCAACTGTTTTAGTCACTTTATTTCCTCACAGCCCGATTCGTCATTTACAGCTATTTTTAAATGAACTCAAGGGACAAACACGTATTTCTCCAAAGCTGTTTCATTTTAGAGGATCTCTGCCTCCGGCATAAGGGAAGGGCCCTGCAAGGAATTTTCTCTTCACTGCACTACTCATTATGCTAATGATTTGAAAAACTACAACAGGTTGGCAGTCTGAAGATTACCTCCTAAGGATTCTTATGGGGCTGTGAAAAGTGGCACCCATTAAAGACAGAATTTATAGGTGTGCATTACTCCTAAGACTATTGAATATCTGTCTTGACAACTTGCAAGCAGTTATTCTTGCAAATAGAGGAACTCATCCTAAGGGGCTAGAAATGAAGAGGGGAGAGAAATATGCCAAGAGCTGTGATAGGCAAATTTCTCGTCACATTCTTGTATGATCAAAATATAGGAAATAAAAAAGTATAGAAAAAGAAAGCATGGTAAGAAATTAACTATACATCAAAAACTCAAGAACATGTGAATAACGAAAAAGACTCCCTCTTGAGAAAGCTGAGAACAGCAACAGATGATGCATCGTAATTGTCACAGGAAATATCTTTCTTGAATAATGTAAGAAAGGAATATTTAATGCCAAATGATGCAAAGAATTAGAAAAAAGAGCACTTTCTTTTTAATTCTTTTAAAGAAAGATAAAAACAGATCCTTATAGGTTAAATATAACAGATTTATAGAGGCAAGGTAGGACTTTAGTTAACATAGCAATTTAACTCACTCTTCTCTCTTTAAATGTTATAATTTTCAGTGGTTATAAGCCAAAAAAAAAACATTTCTATTTTTAGTGTTAGTGTTCCACATGAAAATATTTTCTGTGTTTTGGAGAAGAATTTGAACCTAATGTTGCAGTCACCTGCAAATTGACAGTTTTGAGAAACAAGGGAAAATGGTATTTTCTCTAAGCTAAAGGAAAAGAGGACTCTGTGAGTACCCACAATATGTTACTCCAAAATTCGTGAGAGTGATGGAATTTTTAGTATTTACTACAAATGTTTCATCTAATTGAGAAGAATTTTGTGTAAATTTTACAATATGCTGTTACTTTTCCAATTTACAATATGCTGTTACAAAATCAGACTTCGTTTGAACATATTTTAAGTGTTTTGGCATTTTGTGTGGGCCAGATTTTAAAGGGAAACAGTGAAGTTATTATCTCCTCCATGACACATTTGAATGGTCACTCCCAAGTAATTCCAGCTTTCAAAAACCATAGATTTTTCCAGCCACAAACAGCAAATGGATTTCAATCACTGATGTTATTCACAGCTATGACTGTTTAAAAACTGACAGTAGTAACTATAACTAATATAGTTGTATTTTGCCTGGATTTTTTAAAAAAGAGATTGCATATTTCTTTTAAAGTGCACATTAGTAAAGAAAATCAGTATATATCATTTAAAGAATCTCTCATGATGGTCTTATAATGGGTATTCTAAGAAAAAGTTTCACAGAAGTTGAATTTGCTGGTTCAATTTAGACGGAAACTGAAATTTGTCTGCATATAAGTTTGAAACAAGGGCATCAGAAATTCCATAATTTCAAAATAACATTTATTTCAAAATAGCTGTTATTTGTTACGATTATTAGCTGTTATTTGCAATTGTATCTCATCTATATCTCTCCAATATTGACCTTCAGCCTCAAATATCTTCCCATTTTATCCATATTCTCCATAACTATAAGAGTTTTCCTTCATAAAACAGAATTTCCTAAAGTGTGTTACAGAAGACAAATGGGAAAAGGGCAGAAAAGAGAGTTCCATGATCACATATGCATTTAGGAAACAGTAGGCTAAATATATTAACAGGCTTATTTTCTGCAGAATTTTTCCAAGCCTTCAATCTGTTGATGAACACAGTGAATCTCCAAGAAGGAAATGGAGACTGCTGCATACCCCTTATTTGTTTTATCACAAGTCCTAATTTGTGGAATTAGTGTTCCTTTAGACTAGAAGCAATTTTCAAATTGCTATTCCAAAATAAAGAAGCAAACCTTCTCAAGGACTTTTGGGTCCAATTTTCTACCTAATGAAGTCTGGATTCTTTAGCATGACTCTGTATTATTTATAATGTGCCCCAATCCATTTTTCATGAATCTTTGGCCGAATCACCCTATTTTCCCTATGCCTTCACCATCGTGAACTATTGAAATTCCCTTCAGACGTCCCCGCCCTCCACCACAGTGTCCCTTCCAGCCTGAAATGATCTTTTCGATACTTTTGTTCAGCCCTTAGAATCTCAGAGCAGTTTTATTCTCTTCGTAAATCCCTGCTACCATCCTCCTCACTTCCCATCTGTGTTCCTATAACACCTTATTCTCACCTCTCCTGTAGAATTTAATAAAGGCTGTTACCATGAAGTTGTATCTTTGTTTTCCCCTCCTCCAGATTGTGAGGGTTCCCTGAGGGCAGACCTAGCTCTTATTTATATTTATACTACCAATACCAAATAAAATGCTTGGACTATGGTATGTACTTATGAAATCATGGCTAAGGACAAAAATAGAAAAATATCTATACATACATATATATGCATATATATATATATATATATATAGTTTCTTCTTTTAGTGAAAACTCTAGTACTGTTTTACACTGTAAAAATAAAGAGGTGAATTCAGCCAAGCTTCTAGTCAATTTAAGTCTAAATATGAATATCCTAATTATCAGATAATTTAGATTTGATGGTATAAATTCATTCTGAAATGGATAGTACAATTAATCCATTACTGAGTTTTACTGTGTTAGAAAAATTCATGCCCAAACACCAATTAAGATTCTTTAGTTGCTAAAATTATCATAAGTACCATCAAAAACAAGTTTAAATTATAGAGGAAAATATTTCCAATTAAGCTTTAATCCATAACCCAAAAGATTCATAGCTTAGTTAATTCTTCAAACATTATGGCTTAAACGATTAAGTGGTATGCCATGATCCAGGTGACAAAATCTCGAATCCTTTTAAAAAACTTCTTAGGAAAAGAACTTTCTAAAACGAGGTTGTTATATACCTCAGGAGCATTGCAGTTCCTTAACTGAGAAGTTTCATCATCTACTGAACGCCCACCCGAGATACCACTGGAGGATAGCGTAATAACATACCAGGTTAATGAGAATATTCTACTAATGAGGACAGTCACAAGTATGAAAACGTAGGCTAATAAAAATAACCAGCGCCCTCATGACTTAACCACAAATTTTGCCTATGTGTTTTTTTTTCCCCTTTCAGACATTAATAATCATTTTTTAATAAACTACAGATGTGTCAAATAGCTATTTTCTCAAAATTCACTTTTTTTTGAATTGACAAAGTCAGTTGAAAGTGCCACAATGTTAAAACTCTGGGTGCTAAAATGATTTAACTTTATGTATCTAAATTCTGCTAGAATTTAAGGCCCTATTATCTTATTCTTACAAAGGGAATTTTCACAAGGTTATTTTAGTAGATAAAGTAATATAACAGTCTGCTAAATATGCTATAATCTGAGCTATCCTAAGAAAAAAGTCAAAGAATCAGATGTGAGCTGGGCTGAATCAAAACCTACTCTTTAGAAATGGTGGGCAAAATACAAAGTTGTTCATTTCTCCTGAAATCTCTTTTTCTCTAAATTTCTAAACTCAATCAACTTGAGTTGCATAGAAAATGGTTTTAGAAAAGTTGAGGATTGTTTTAAAGATATCCTTGTTAAAACTGGCAGAGTGTACCCTAGTAAGAAAGGAGAAAAAGGAACCAGATTGAAAGTTCAGCCAGGGCATGAGTCAACTCAGGATGTGACATAACATAGTAACAGAAAACACTGGGCAAAGATGAATTTTCTTCAACATAGAAGAGTGATATGTGATTTAAAAAGCACGGAACTACTGGGGGACAAAAGCTGCCACTGCTCATCTGCATGAGTCTACAAATGTGATAATCATAGTACACGTCCCTTTTTCTTTTCCATGTCAGTGAATCAGCCTATTCATTGGAACCTATCAGTGACGTTCTTGCTTATGGTGTTATTCCTATTACAATGGTAGCACTCATTCATTAAAGATGACCACAGGGGAAAATGGCCAGAAAACCTATCAAAAAGGGAAATATTTTCAACCTGTAGAAACAAGGTTGTATATATTTTACTCCCTACAGTTGATGCCTTTAAATTTCATGCCAAAGAAGTTTACCACGGATTTTTTTTTTTTAATGACTAGAAAATACCTAAACTTGGTAAAATGGATAGATTGGATTATTACCTGAGTGAATCATTTCCACTTGCTGATTCTTTGACTCTAAACACCTTTGAAAAATAATGAAGATTCAACTGGCATTGCTAGATCATACATTGGGCTAGCATGAATATCACTGTCCATTGTCAGTTGATTATGATGATGGTACTACTTCCTGTGGCTGCAATATGTGAAACAATAAACTTTTAAAATACACACACGTACACACATTTAACTGGATGGTAATAATAATCACATAAGAAATAACTGTTGCTACTAAATAATATTGTCTCCCAAAATGTTATGACAGTTACACAGAGCACTCCCAGAGTCAGAAACTTCAGAAAAAAAAAGCAAATTATTTTTTTGATGCAAATACTCCTTCACTTAAATGTCTTTCATAAGGATGTGGCCAAGAGAAGATGTCTGATCTTCAGAGTATATTATTAATAATCATTTTTTAGGTACCTTTTTTCCTATCAATTAACCATGGCAATCTTTCCCATAAGGCAAATTAGAGACCATGTTGAATTTATAGTCCAAAGACATGTTTTGGTTTTTTTTTCCCTGCTTTGCCGTTAACAACTAGAAGTTTCTTCATAAATAAAGACATTGGACTAAATGATCTATAATATACCTTCTTATTCAAAAATTTTGTGCTGCAGTTATGTTGCATGTGTCTTCTTTTGTTATTTAAGCTCCAAATACCAAGAACATTTAGATTATCTGGCACATTCTGAAATCAGTGAATCCATGAAAAAAGTAATATAGCCACGATTTAAAATATTTCACGTCTGTTTTGGATTTTCAAAAATGTAAGCAGTGTCTCATGGTCTTTAGCAGCCATACCCCAAATGTCCACAATAAAGAGATATTTTTAAATTTTCAACTGGTAGAATATATACACAGTACAATATTCAAAAGGAACAAAATTATACAAAGAAACAAAGTTCTCTTTCTCACACTGCCACTCAGCTCCCCTCCCAAAATACAATCATTTAAACCAGTTTTTTGTGTATACTCTTTTAAAGATAATCTATGTATTTATAAATAAAGGCACACACATAAATACTAGGGAAATGTATAAGTAGAAGAGCAGAATATGGCACTGCAAGTGCAACATTCTCCTTCCTAGAGCAACAAAAACAAAGAACAATGCACACTCACAAATATGAGCCAAAAATAGTTTAAAAGGTTATGTGAAAAACTTAGTAACTGATGATGCTGTCATAACAGAAAACAAAAAGGTAAAGATTGTTAAGGTTGATTTTATGCAAACATAGCAAAAAGCTTAGGAGAAAGCTGCTTTGCCTTTGCAGTGATGTGGTACAGTGGACATAATACTGACTTCATAGAACTGGATTTAGCTATAGGACCTTGGCAAAATAATTAGTTCTCCAGGCCTACTTCCAACTTCAAAAATGTGATGATCAGCTGCAGCTCATGTAGTCCTGAAGGTCATATAAGATAATGTTTATATGATATTTGCATATAGAATTCTGTTTTTCACTGCTTTGGAGACCACAGATTTAAATATCTTCCATGTTCCTTTTTTTTAAAAGATAAATGAAAAACACAACAACAAAAATCAAGTAGATAGAATAAACTGCATGATGACACTCCCCAACAGTCATGTAAAATCCCATGTAAAATGCAATTGGGAATCTCCTCCCAGGTTCCCAGAACTCCCAGCCAGTCAGCTGCACAGGCCCACCACTATCATTCCATCAGCCTTGCAGTAAGTTGAGTCTTTCTTTTTCCAATTGATTTTTTTTTAACCACACTTATTAGCAATCAGGTGGGGTTCTCCTACATTAGAAAATTAAGATAATTTTTCTCCTACACAGAGAATAATTGTCCCATATCTTCAATAAAAAAATTAATTACCTTCAATATACTGTTTAACAAAGCAGATGCAATTAAAATATATTTTAGAATTATGACCTTTTGAAACAAAAACTTTCTAATGGCGAACTCAGAGATACCTAAGAAAAACAGCTATCCAGAATAAGAGAATACCCCATTTTACCAAATGACTGCAGGTTTGTTGTACATGTAAAGCAGTCCAACTGAAAACTGGACCGTTTGTGGACTTAATGTATCTAAGCTTTGAATTAATCAGGGTTTTTTGGGGTTTTCTGGTATTTTTGTTTGTTTGTTTTTGACCTAGAGGCGTTCTGGGCTTGTTCAACGGCCACACCCTCATTCATAATCTATTCCAAAAATCTTATCTCATTGAAATGCATTGCATCATTCCCTTGATACTGATTTTTCATGGATATTTAATTCTTTCAACATAAAGTTATTAAATCAAAAAGAAATGAGCAAAAAATTAAATAAATACAGAAAAATCTCTACTGTCATGGGTAACAAGAATTTATCAAAAGTTTTCTTCTTTCTCTCACTTGTACAACCAGAAGAAATGCAGGGAGGGATCAGTGACAAGTCCGGCTCTCGGATTAAGCTGTGCAAACTCTCCCAGATACTCTTGAAATAAGTATAAATGTGAGTGATTCTGGCAGGGGCCCCAAGAATACATCAGATAGATAACTTTTTCATAAATCCACAGATCTGTGACAGTAACAACATTAATGTAGAAACAAGGGCAAAGAAAGTATCATTTTTATGAAACTATTCATGGTGTTATAAACAAGGTCATGATAAACTGTGCTTAATCAGAATTAAACATGTAGGCCTGGTTCAGGGTCAAAAAGCATAAGCATTCTGCAGAACACAATCAGTCATTTTTGTGAATTTCTTCATGCTAGAAATACACCCTTGAACCACCTCTGATAGGTACCTACTCAGAAATTAGAAATAAACTTGAGTTAAGGGAATACAACAGAGATAAGATTTTTTTTAAATATTTTTAAATGTTGAATAATTATTGCCTTTTGAAAACAGTATGAATTTTCATTAGACTACACATAACTGAGCCTCTGTAGTGATTAATAAATTTCAGAATAATTTATATGAGCACAGCGCTCTATGAAGGACTAATAACAAAGACAGCATTAATAAGATTACTCATCAATGACATAAAAAATAAATATAACTGCTCATATCTAGCTCTCTCTCCACCCTCAACCTTTTTTCATTCTCCCCTAAATCTTCTTCTAGTTTCAAACAGTATTGTTTGAGTTTCCTTATAAGTTTAGCTAAGAAGAACAGCAATTTCTACAAGCTATCAAATAACTCACTTAAAATAATTAGGACGTTTTTTCCCCTTTAAATTATGTTTACACTCTCTTCTGCCTTAAAGTAATGGCAAATCACATTTCTGTTTATTAACAAAATGGAGGAAATAAAATTCTAATCCATGTAAAACTAAACAACAGGGCTCCAATTAAAATAATGTTTTAAAATCATTAGATAGCCTAAGAGAAAAAATAACTTCAAATATTTCCGCTAATTTGAGTATTATACACTGGAATAAAAATTATTATCAACATTAATTCAATATGATTTATAAATTTTGTCAATTATCTCTTGCAAATAATAATGGCATCTAACATTTTTTGCATATCTATGGGCCAGATATATACTTAATTTAATCCTCGTAACAACTCTGTAAGTATTAGGATCCTTTATTTAGCAGAAAAAGAAAATAAGGTTAAGAGAAGTTAAGAAATTTGCCAAAAGTCCTACACCTCCTAGGTGCCTGAGATCAGAACTCTGGTATAGGTTATCCATGCTTCTTCAGTTAAGAATCATTCTTTTCTCTTAGAATCAAGGTTCTAAGAAAAATATAGTGATACGTTTCTATAAAGGAATTTATGACGTTGCTGGTTGTTTCTGCAGGATTTTTCTTTGAATGAATCACACTTTATAATCATCTTTAAATTATCCTATACCTAATAAAGCAAAGTTAGTAGGAACTATTACCCATATATCATGTAATTTTTTTTCCCTTAAGTTTCGTGAGTTCCTTGGACTCTTTCAAGGATATACACTAAGTTTGTTGCATTATGTGCAAATCTACTTAAGTTTCTGAGACAGTTTGGCTTAAATGGGACCAAAATATTGAGTAAAAGCTATTTTAACCAGCACTTTAAATATCATTTATAGGAGGGGAGCTTCAAGATGGCGGAAGAGTAAGACGTGGAGATCACCTTCCTCCCCACAAACACATGAGAAATACATGTGGAACAACTCCTACAGAACACCTACTGAATGCTGGCAGAAGACCTCAGACCTCCCAAAAGTCAAGAAAATCCCAACACACCTGGGTAGGGCAAAAGAAAAAAGAAAAAACAGAGACAAAAGAATAGGGATGGGACCTGCACCACTGGGAGGGAGCTGTGAAGGAGGAAATGTTTCCACACTCTAGGAAGCCCCTTCCTGGGCGGAGAGTGCAGGTGGTGGAGGGGGAAAGCTTTGGAGCTGTGGAGGAGAGCACAGCCACAGGGGTGCAGATGGCAAAGTGGAGAGATTCCCGCACAGAGGACCGGTGCCAACCAGCACTCACCAGCCCGAGAGGCTTGTCTGCTCACCTGCCGGGGCGGGCGGGGGCTGGGAGCTGAGGCTCGGGCTTCGGAGGTCGGATCCCAGGGAGAGGACTGGGGTTGGCTGTGTGAACACAGCCTGAAGGGGGCTAGTGCGCCACAGCTAGCCGGGAGGGAGTCTGGAAAAAAGTCTGGACCTGCCGAAGAGGCAAGAGACCTTTTCTTGCCTCTTTGTTTCCTGGTGCGCACGGAGAGGGGAATAAGAGCGCCACTTAAAGGAGCTTCAGAGATGGGCGCGAGCCGCGGCTATCAGCGTGGACCGCAGAGATGGGCATGAGATACTAAGGCTGCTGCTGGAGGCATCAGGAAGCCTGTGTGCAAGCACAGGTCACTATCCCCACCTCCCCTCCCAGGAGCCTATGCAGCCAGCCACTGTCAGGGTCCCGTCATCCAGGGACAACTTCCCCGGGAGAACACATGGCACGCCTCGGGCTGGTGCAACGTCACGCTGGCCTCTGCCACTGCAGGCTCGCCCCGCATCAGTACTGCTCCTTCCCCCTGGCCTGAGTGAGCCAGAGCCCCCGAATCAGCTGCTCCTTAAACCCCTTCCTGTCTGAGCAAAGAACAGACGCCCTCAGGCAACTTACACGCAGAGGCGGGGCCAAATCCAAAACTGAACCCCAGGAGCTGTGCGAACAAAGAGGAGAAAGGGAAATCTCTCCCAGCAGCCTCAGGAGCAACGGATTAAATCTCCACAATCAGCTTGATGTACCCTGCATCTGTGAAATACCTGAATAGACAACGAATCATCGCAAAACTGAGGCAGTAGACGTTGGGAGCAACAATATATATATATTTTTCTCTCTTTCTCTTTTTGTGAGTGTGTATGTGTATGCTTCTATGTGTGATTTTGTCTGTATAGTTTTGCTTTTACCATTTGTCCTAGGGTTCTGTCTATCCAGTTTTTTTTAGTATAGTTTTTAGCGCTTGTTATCATTGGTGGATTTGCCTTTTGGTTTCGTTGATCTCTTCTTTCTTTCTTTTTTTATTACTTAAAAAAATTTTAATAATTATTTTTAAAATTTTAATAACTTTTATATTTTATTTTATCTTCTTCTTTCTTTCTTTTTTTTCTCCCTTTTATTCTGAGCTGTGTGGATGACAGGTTCTTAGTGCTCCAGCCAGGCATCAGTGCTGTGCCTCAGAGGTGGGAGAGCCAAGTTCAGGACATTAGTCCACAAGGGATCTCCCAGCTCCATATAATATCAAACAGTGAAAATCTCCAAGAGATCTCCATCTCAACGTCAAGACCCAGCTCCACTCGACGAACAGCAAGCTACAGTGCTGGATACCCTATGCCAAACAACTAGCAAGACATGAACACAACCCCACCCATTAGCAAAGAGGCTGTCTAAAATCATAATAAGGCCACAGACACCCCAAAACACACTACCAGACATGGACATGTCCACCAGAAAAATCCAGCCTCATACACCAGACACAGGCATTAGTCCCCTCCACCAGGAAGCCTACACAACCCACTGAACCAACCTTAGCCACTGGGGGCAGGCACCAAAAACGATGGGAACTATGAACCTGCAGTCTGTGAAAAGGAGACCCCAAACACAGTAAGTTAAGCAAAATGAGAAGACAGAGAAACACACAGCAGATTAAGGAGCAAGGTAAAAACCCACCAGACATAACAAATGAAGAGGAAATAGGCAGTAGACCTGAAAAAGAATTCAGAATAATGATAGCAAAGATGATCCAAAATCTTGGAAATTGAATGGAGAAAATACAAGAAACGTTTAACAAGGACCTAGAAGAACTAAAGAGCAAACAAGCAGTGATGAACAACACAATAAATGAAATTAAAAATTCTCTAGAAGGGATCAATAGCAGAATAACAGAGACAGAAGAACAGATAAGTGACCTGGAAGATAAAATAGTGGTAATAACTACTGCAGAGCAGAATAAAGAAAAAAGAATGAAAAGAATTGAGGACAGTCTCAGAGACTTCTGTGACAACATTAAATGCACCAACATTCGAATTATAGGGGTCTCAGAAGAAGAAGAGAAAAACAAAGGGACTGGGAAAATATTTGAAGAGATTATAGTTGAAAACTTCCCTAATATGGGAAAGGAAATAGTTAATCAAGTCCAGGAAGCACAGAGAGTTCCATACAGGATAATCCCAAGGAGAAGCATGTCAAGACATATATTAATCAAACTATCAAAAATTAAATACAAAGAAAAATATTAAAAGCAGCAAGGGGAAAACAACAAATAAGACACAAGGGAATCCCCATAAAGTTAACATCTTTCAGCAGAAACTCTGCTGATCTTTCAGCAGAAACTCTGCAAGCCAGAAGGGACTGGCAGGACATATTTAAAGTGATGAAGGAGAAAAACCTGCAACCAATATTACTCTACCAAGGAAGGATCTCATTCAGATTTGGTGGAGAAATTAAAAACATTACAGACAAGCAAAAGCTAAGAGAATTCAGTACCACTGAACCAGCTTTACCACAAATGCTAAAGAACTTCTCTAGGCAGGAAACACTAGAGAAGAAAAAGACCTACAATAATAAACCCAAAACATTTAAGAAAATGGTAATAGGAACACACGTATCTATAATTACCTTAAATGTAAATGGATTAAATGCTCCAACCAAAAGACAAACTGGCTGAATGGATACAAAAACAAGACCCATATATGTGCTCTCTACAAGAGACCCACTTCAGACCTAGGGACACCTCAGAGTAAAAGTGAGGGGATGGAAAAAGATATTCCATGCAAATGGAAATCAAAAGAAAACTAGAGTAGCAATTCTCATATCAGACAAAATAGACTTTAAAGCAAAGACTATTACAAGAGACAAAGAAGGACACTACATAATGATCAAGGGATCAATCCAAGAAGAAGATATAACAATTGTAAATATTTATGCACCCAACATAGGAGCACCTCAGTGCACTAGGCAAATACTAACATCCATAAAAGGGATAATCGACAGTAACACAATCATAATAGGGGACTTTAACATCCCACTTTCACCAATGGACAGACCATCCAAAATGAAAATAAATAAGGAAATACAAGCTTTAAATGATACATTAAACTTAATTGATACTTATAGGACATTCCATCCAAAAACAACAGAATACACATTCTTCTCAAGTGCTCATTGAACATTCTCCAGGATAGATCATATCTTGGGTCACAAATCAAGCCTTGGTAAATTTAAGGAAATTGAAATCATATCAAGTATCTTTTCTGACCACAACACTATGAGACTAGATATCAATTACAGGGAAAAATATCTGTAAAATATACAAACATATGGAGGCTAAACAATACACTACTAAATAACCAAGAGCTCACTGAAGAAATCAAGGAGGAAATCAAAAAATACCTAGAAACAAATGACAATGAAAACACAACAACCAAAAACCTGTGGGATGCAGCAAAAGCAGTTCTAAGAGGGAAGTTAATAGTAATAAAATCCTACCTCAAGAAACAAGAAAAATCTCAAATAAACAACCTAACCTTACACCTAAAGCAATTAGAGAAAGAAGAACAAAAACACCCCAAAGTTAGCAGAAGGAAAGAAATCATAAAGATCAGATCAGAAATAAATGAAAAAAAAAAATGAAGGACATGATAGCAAAGATCAGTAAAACTAAAAGCTGGTTCTTTGAGAAGATAAACAAAGTTGATAAACCATTAGCCAGACTCATCCAGAGAAGAAGGGAGAAGACGCAGATCAATAGAATTAGAAATGAAAAAGGAGAAGTAACAACTGACACTGCAGAAGTACAAAGGATCATGAGAGATTACTACAAGCAACTATATGCCAATAAAATGGACAACCTGGAAGAAATGGACAAATTCTTAGAAAAGCACAACCTTCCAAGTCTGAATCAGAAATAGAAAATCTGAACAGACCAATCACAAGCAGAGAAATTGAGGTGGTGATTAAAAATCTTCCAACAAACAAAGACCCAAGACCAGATGGCTTCACAGGTGAATCCTATCAAACATTTAGAGAAGAGCTAACATCTATGCTTCTCAAACTCTTCCAAAATACAGCAGAGGGAGGAACACTCCCAAATTCATTCTACGATGCCACCATCACTCTGATACCAAAAGCAGATAAAAATGTCACAAAGAAAGAAAACTACAGGCCAATATCACAGATGAACATAGATGCAAAAATCCTCAACAAAATACTAGCAAACAGAATCCAACAGCACATTAAAAGGATCATACACCATGATCAAGTGGGGTTTATCCCAGGAATACAAGGATTCTTCACTATATGCAAATCAATCAACGTGATACACCATATTAACAAATTGAAGGAGAAAAACCATATGATCATCTCAATAGATGCAGAAAAAGCTTTCAACAAAATTCAACATACATTTATGATAAAAACCCGCCAGAAAGTAGGCATAGAGGGAACTTACCTCAACATAATAAAGGCCATATATGACAAAACCACAGCCAACATCATCCTCAATGGTGAAAAAATGAAACCATTTCCACTAAGATCAGGAACAAGACAAGGTTGCCCACTCTCACCACTATTATTCAACATAGTTTAGGAAGTTTTAGCCACAGCAATCAGAGAAGAAAAAGAAATAAAAGGAATCCAAATTGGAAAAGAAGAAGCAAAGCTGTCACTATTTGCAGATGACATGATACTATACATAGAGTATCCGAAAGATACTACCAGAAAACTACTAGAGCTAATCAATGAATTTGGTAAGGTAGCAGGATACAAAATTAATGCACAGAAATCTCTTGCATTCCTATACACTAATGATGAAAAATCTGAAAGTGAAATTAAGAAAACACTCCCATTTACCATTGCAAAAAAAAAGAATAAAATATCTAGGAATAAACCTACCTAAGGAGACAAAAGACGTGTATTCAGAAAATTATAAGACACTGATGAAAGAAATTAAAGATGATATAAACAGATGGAGAGATATACCATGTTCTTGGGTTGGAAGAATCAACACTGTGAAAATGAATATACAACCCAAAGCAATCTACAGATTCAATGCAATCCCTATCAAACTACCACTGGCATTTTTCACAGAATTAGTACAAAAAAATTTCACAATTTGTATGGAAACACAAAAGACCCCAAATAGCACAAGCAATCTTGAGAAAGAAAAACAGAGCTGGAGAAATCAGGCTCCCTGACCTCAGACTATACTACAAAGCTACAGTAATCAAGACAGTGTGGTACTGGCACAAAATCAGAAATGTAGATCAATGGAACAGGATAGAAAGCCCAGAGATAAACCCACGCACATATGGACATCTTATCTTTGATAAAGGAGGCAAGAATGTACAGTGGAGAAAAGACAGCCTTTTCAATAAGTGGTGCTGAGAAAACTGGACAGCTACATGTAAAAGATTGAAATTAGAGCACTCCCTAACACCGTACAGAAAAATAAACTAAAAATGGATTAAAGACCTAAATATAAGTTCAGACATTATCAAAATCTTATAGGAAAACATAGGCAGAACACTCTATGACATAAATCACAGCAAAAGCCTTTTTGACCCACCTCCTGGAGAAATGGAAATAAAAACAAAAATAAACAGGGCTTCCCTGGTGGCGCAGTGGTTGAGAGTCCGCCTGCTGATGCAGGGGACACGGGTTCGTGCCCCGGTCCGGGAAGATCCCACATACGGCGAAGCGGCTAGGTCTCTGAGCCGTGGCCGCTGAGCCTGCGAGTCCGGAGCCTGTGCTCCGCAACAGGAGAGGCCACAACAGTGAGAGGCCCGCGTACCGCAAAAAATAAAATAAATAAATAAATAAACAAATGGGACCTAATGAAACTTAAAATCTTTTGCAACGCAAAGGAAACCATAAAGAAGATGAAAAGACAACCCTCAGAATGGGGGAAATTATTTGTAAATGAAGCAACTGACAAAGGATTATTCTTCAAAATTTATAAGCAGCACATGCAGCTCAATATCAAAAAAACGAACAACCCAATCCATAAATGGGCAGAAGACCTAAATAGGCATTTCTCCAAAGAAGATATACAGATTGCCAGCAAACACATGAAAGAATGCTCAACATCATTTATCATTAGAGAAATGCAAATCAAAACTACAATGAGATATCATCTCATACCAGTCAGAATGGCCATCATCAAAAAATCTACAAACAATAAATGCTGGAGAGGGTGTGGAGAAAAGGGAACCCTGTTGCTCTGTTAGTGGGAATGTAAATTGATACAGCCACTATGGAGAACAATATGGAGCTTCCTTAAAAAACTAAAAATAGAACTACCATACGACCCAGCAATCCCACTACTGGGCATATACCCTGAGAAAACCATAATTCAAAAAGAGTCATGTACCACAATGTTCATTGCAGCCCTATTTACAATAGCCAGGACATGGAAGCAACCTAAGTGTCCATCAACAGATGAATGGATAAAGAAGATGTGGCACATATATACAATGGAATATTTCTCAGCCATAAGAAGAAACGAAATTGAGTCATTTGTAGTGAGGTGTACGGACCTAGAGTCTGTCATACCGAGTGAAGTAAGTCAGAAAGAGAAAAACAAATACCGTATGCTAACACATATGTATGGGATCTAAAAAACAAACCACAAAAGCTGGTCATGAAGAACCTAAGGGCAAGACGGGAATAAAGACGCAGACCTACTAGAGAATGGACTTGAGGATATGGCGAGGGGGAAGGGTATGCTGGGACAAAGTGAGAGCATGGCATGGACATGCATACACTACCAAATGTAAAATAGATAGCTAGTGGGAAGCAGCCACATAGCACAGGGAGATCAGCTCGGTGCCTTATGACCACCTAGAGGGGTGGGATGGGGAGGGTGGGAGGGAGGGAGATGCAAGAGGGAAGAGATATGGGGATATATGTATATGTATAACTGATTCACTTTGTTATAAAGCAGAAACTAACACACCTTGTAAAGCAATTATACTCCAATAAAGATGTTAAATATATATATATATCATTTATAATTATACATATATAATTATGTCCTAATTTTTGCCAATAATGAAAAACTAATGGTAGCTATTATTATAAATAGCAAATGTGAAAAAAACAGATTGAAATTAGACAAAATTTAATAAATACATTTAAACTGAAATTATTGAGGAAGGAACTGTTTTATACATGTAAATTTTACAGGAAGTTTAGATTAGCCATTTTAACTGATGCCATGTGTTTTCCAAAGATCCTGGATAGTCTTCCTTGGGAGCCATTTGCCACCTGAGCTCTCTGTCGGTTATAATTATAAGAATGGATCTTCCACATGCCTGTTCCTTCAGGAGTAGCTAAATGAGGCCCGGATAGACATTTTCTCACCCAGAGAGAGAAAATGGTCTTCTTTCCAATTTTTAGTCGCTGCTGCTTTTCTCTGTTGACAGGTGTTGCTTGTTGTTTACCGTCCCTCCACTTGCCCTCTGCTCAGCCCTTCCCCCTCCTTCTCATCACCATCACCTACTTTCTCTGCTTTGCCTTTTCCCTTTGTTCTTCTGTCTTCAATTGTTTCTCCTGCTCTTCCTGGCTTTCACCCCACAAACGTAATATTTTACATTTGTGAACTTCACCAGCTTGCCATAGCAAATCTTTCTTTTTTATTGATGAAGCAGATGAGAAGAAATCCTTGTTTGAGCTTTCATTCTTTGCAGACACCTTCATTGTTTTCAGGATTTAAGGGAATTTCCTGCTCTCAAAGGTTTCTGTTGTATCTTCATTTGAGATCAAAGCTATTCTGATGTGATGAGTTTGAGTTGTACCCACTTGGCTAAACTAGAACTACATTTCCCAGAATTTTCTTTCCTGCAGATTCTCAGTTAGCATAGTCCACAGGAAGCACTTGCACAGGAAGCCAGAAGTGAAAGATGGACCTTAGTCCTTTACATTCAGGAGGTCAGTGCAGGGCCTCCGGCACTGTTGTCTTATCTGCTGGTTTGTGCGTTGGCAGAAAGCAGCAACTGGGCTGACAGCATCTGCAGCTTCTGCTAAAGCTTCTCTGAATCCTAGGCCAGGTGCAGTGAAGGGAACTAGTTTCTCCTGCAGGATGCCCCACTCATGGAAGCTGGGAGCTTGGAGGTAGTGGCAGAATGAACTATGTACCTTCACTGTCCTAACTCAGGGCTCTATCAGCTTCTCAGCCATATGTCAGGGACCTTGATCACCACCCATTTCCCTCTGTCCATTACACTGATGGTATCATACCGATTGGATTAACTGAGCAAGAAATAGTGATAACCCCAGACACATGAGTGTGACAACTGTGTGCCAGCTGGTGAGAAATAAATCCTACAGAAATTCAGTGAAATTTCTGGAAGTTAGTCTTCCAAAATGAATTGCAAGTTGCTGTGTCTGGCTCTCCTTACCATTAAGAAAGAGACATAATGCCACTAGACATCTCTGGATTTTGAAGGCAACATACTTGGCATTTGAAGGTGCCACTCCAACCCATTTACAGAGCAACCCAAAAGCTGCCAGTTTTAGGGTGGCGCAGAACAGAAGAAGGCTTTGCAGCAGTCCCAGGATACCATGTAAGCCGCAATGCCATTTGGACTGTATGGCCCTAGAGATCTGAAAGTGGTAGGACGGGATGTAGTATGTGGCCTTTGACAGTCCCCTACAGGTGAATTACAGCACAAAGTATTCAGATTTTGTAAAAAAAGAAAAAGAAAAAGAAAGAAAGAAAGAAAAAATAGCTATACCTTCTTCAGTGGAAAGTTACTACCACTGTCCTTTTGATAATCAGATTCTCATTTGCCACTGAACCTTAATAGAGGCTGAACCCTTGAACATGGGTCACCAGATTACTATGCGACGTGAGTGTTTATCCTGGTTTTTATCCTACTAAGCCCTAAAGATAGGCACACACAGCAGTACTCCATCATTATATGAAAGTGGTATACAAGATCCAACTTGATCAGGTCCTGAAAATGCAAAGAAGGCGCATGAGTAAGTGGCACAGTTGCTCATGACCAATATTTCTGTCACAAAGCCTTCTCCTTCTCCACCTTAAGGGGAGTTTCCTATGATTAGCTAATTGGGGAAGTAAGAGTTGGGGCTTGGGTTGAAGGTGGTTCTGCATGATAGGCTGGCTGTACCTGACAAGCAGGCAACTACAGCAGCTCCCATCTGAGGTACCTTGTAAGACAGTGGTGAAGAAAATCCTCTCAGTGCACAGAACTTTGAGTAATACAGCTGGCTGTTCATTCTACCTGGAAAGGAAGATTGCCAGAAATGTGCATCTATACTACCTCATCAAGAGCAGCTTAGGATTTGGCTGAATTGTCAGGCAGTTGGAAAGAACATAACTGAAAATTTGGTAATACAGAGACCTCTGCGAATGTGTACAAGATGTGAAGATATGTATCTACATGGTCACCAAAGAGAAACCTCAGTGGAGGAGGATATTAATAAGTGGTGTGTAAGATGACCCATCATATGTACAGTAGTCAGCCTCTTTCCTCAATCATCCCTACACTTGACCAATAGGCTCCTGAAAAAGTACTGATGGAAGCAAGGATGGAAGTTATGCATAGCCACAGCAGCATGGATTTCCCTCACTTATGGTGATCTGATTACAGCCACTGAATGCCCAATCTGACAGCAGCACAGACCAACATGGAGTCTCCAACATGGCACCATTCATTTGGGGGTGGGAGGGGAGGGAACAGAATCAGCCAGGCTTGCATGATCTTAGTTCCCCGACCAGGGATCAAACCGGGCCCCAGCAGTGGAATCGCAGAGTCCTAACCACTGGACGGCCAGGCAATTCCCTAGTGATAGATTAACTGCATAAAACCACCTCTGTCATGGAAGGTATAGTGCTTTGTTCTCACTGGAGCAAACACTTGTACTGTATATAAATTTGTTTCCTTCCCCACAATTCTTATGCCAAAACTATCATCTTCTAACATACAAAATATCTTATTCTCAGCATTGTTCTAACCAAGAAACTAATTTTACAGCCTATGAAATCTGTGGATGGGTTTATGACGGTTGAATTCACTGGTTTTTCCATCTTCCCTGTCATCGTGAAATGGAAGGCTGAACAAATAGTGGAATAGACTTTTGAAGACTTAATTATGGTACCAGCTAGGCGGCCACACCTTGCAGAACTGCCGTGACCTCTGGAATGGGGTACATAGCCTCATTCAGAGACAAGTATATGATACTGTTTCTCCTCTAGGCAGGATTTAGGGCTCTGGGACTCAAGCAGTATACAAGGAAGTGGCTGCTCTAATGATTACTACTAGTGATCACTAACAAAATGTTTGCTTCCTGTTCTTGTACTCTGAGCTCTGTTGGTCTAGGGGAAGTTACCAAGGGGGGGAAGGCTTCTACCAGTGGGACACAGCAGTAGTTCCATTAAACTGGAAATGAGACTGTCACCACACCTCTTTCATACTTCTTAAATCAAAGAATCAACAGGTAACAGATAACATGACTGATCCTAAAATCAAGGGGAAATTGAGTTACTACTATGCAGTGCGGGGAGACAATAGTATGTCTGGGGTGTAGATTTCCTGAGATGACTCCTTTTACCTCCAAGGAGATTAAAAAAAAAAAAATAGTCCAATACAAGCAGGACTGCATAGAGCATAGAACCTTTGGGAATGAATACTGGTTAACATTATAGCTCAATATTTAAGTTACTTTATATCAAAGAGGAAATGTGATTCAGTTAGGACAGAAATGAAAATCATTGCGAGATAAAGGATTTTATATCTTTATAGGGGGGATGTTAGTGTGTTTCCAGTTATATAAAGGATAGTTGTTTTATGTTAGGTGGAAGTAAGTTTCTCCTATTGTCATTACTTGGAAGTTAAGTGTGGTTTAAAAAGGTGTATTTGGATGGCAAGTTAACCAAGGTTAAACTGGTGGATTCGTATTACGCTAATTTAATAAAGCTGAAACTTCAGTACTTAGAACTCCCTTCCCTGCATAGTTCATAGTTAACATGGGCCAAAAGGAACATCTTGCACAAGATTTGGAAGGTGGAAATGAAAGAGCAAACATATTCCTCAAGCAGTTGGTGCAGGGAACAAGGCAGTGCTGCATCTCACACACATCACTGCTTATCTACTGATTTGCACCATTGGCAGGAGGCTGCATGGGCGGGCCCTCAGCATTTCCAGCTCCTGCTGGATCTTCTGATTCAGCTTCTCTCACTTCTGAGCCAAGTGCATGTTTAGCTCCCAGGAGAAGGGCTTTGGTTTCTCTTGCAAAATGGTCCCCTCCTAGAAGCTGGAAGTTTGGAGGCCAAGAGACGCTGACAGGAGTTCCCGTCCTTGTGGTTTCTGGCTTAGCTTCACAAGCTCTGGCTTTTCCTTGCTTTTCCCACTTCACGTTCATACACCCCTCTCGACTGCTTGCCATATGAACTTCAGACTCCAGTGCCAGACACAGAAACAACAGCTCCCACAATTATATTATGAGATCAAATCCCTACAATAAATCTTTTATTTTATATGTTTAATTTCCTAGTGTCCCAGCTTCTCTGATTGATACTCCTGAATGCCAAAAGCCTGGTTGCCAGATAATCAGAGTGTTTCCTTATACGTACAGCACTCTGAAAGGCTTTAGAAAAGATGGGAGAGATTTTTTTCTTTTTTTTGGCCGCCCTGCACAGCTTGTGGGATCTCAGTTCCCCAACCAGGGATTGAACCCCGGGCCATGGCAGTGATACCAGGGGGCAAAGTGGGGGAGGGATAAATTGGGAGATTGGGATTGACATATACACACTACTATATATAAAATAGATAACTAATAAGGTCCTACTGTACAGCACAGGCAACTTTGCTCAATATTCTGTAATGGCCTATATGGGAAAAGAATCTAAAAAAGAGTGGATATATGTATATGTGTAATGGATTCACTTTGCTGCACAGCAGAAAGTAACACAACATTGTAAATCAACTACCATATACTCTAATAAAAAAAAAGTTCATCATTCCTAAAAAATATGGATTATTAGTTCATCTATATACTTTTATTCTGGTATTATCCTTTGGTTATTTTACTAATATGCTTTAAATATCCACCTAAAATCTACATTTCTTAAAGGCCAGAAGTGTATTTTATTCTTTCAAAAAATCCACTAAGATAAATAAATATTTGGGTACATAATAAAAAAAGAAAAAAAAAGATGGGGTAAATGGGAGACAAGGTCCTTGGTTTCAAAGATTCGAGAAATTAAAGACAAACTTTTCACAATGATTCCTGATTTTGAACTATGTCAAATAACAGTAGTCTTTTGCAGTAATTTTAATGCCATTTTCTTAGTTGAAGGAGGTGGGCTGGATCTGCAAGTGACCCAAGAATATGCCCAGGAAATTACTTCTTAAAAAATATTCACCACCTGGGACTTCCCTGGTGGTTCAGTAGTTAAGACTCTATGCTTCCACTGCAAGAGGCATGGGGCACAGGTTCAATCCCTGGTCAGAGAACTAAGATCCTGCATGCCACGTGAGCAAAAAAAAGAATAATATTCACCATCTGAGATTGCATTGTCACTATATGCCTTTTCTCTTTAAAAATTAAGTGCAGAAAAATAAAATCAAGCAGTTTTAGGAAGCTAGTAGTTTGATTTACAATGATGGAGCACTTTCACCCCATAATATACCTTTAAGCCTATTCCAGAAAAGGAACACTGAAGAGTAATCAAAGATTGGTTGAAAATTAAACCTCAAGCTCTGTTCAGGCTAATAAAGACAAGATGGCAAGAATTAGGCAACATTTCTAGAGGAAGGAGAGTATTTCTCCACTGAAAGATGGATCTCCGTGTCTGGGATGCCAGGCTTATTTTCACATGTGGTTGGACAACATTTCCCAAACTGTCTCAGCATACACTATTGACCGTCATGGTGGTTACGTTTCATCCAAAGAAAACTGCATCAAAGACCATCTGTCTTATTCGATAATTCTGCATGTCTTTTAGCAAATTGTCATTTTTATTTCTTAAAAGAAAAGTCCAAGTGAATTTTGTGTACAAGCTCATCATCTGGTGTACAGATCTGCTAAACCTGAATTTAACTAAAATTTAGCATGTATTTCCTTTAATATAATGTGAATCTGCACCAAAAATAAATTAAGGTAGATCAACAACCCAATTCAAATTTTTCACTAAAAGCAAAGTCTTAAACGTTTTAGATGACTGTAAAATCATCATAATGGTGCAAAGTACCACAAATTTTAGTTCTTGAAGGCAAAAGCAAAATTGATAAAGATTTACCCCTCATATTTTTATTTTTCTTCTTTCTAGGAATGAAATTTTATACTCAGTAGGTTTTATATTTCTGGTTATTACAATCAATTTCTCTCTACTTTCAAGGCTTATTTGAATAACTTGAAGTTATCCAAAGATGCTGTTTCCATGTGTACGCAATGACGGTCATGGTTACTAATACTTCTGCCACAGGTTCTATATGCCAAAATTATGGTATGGCTGGCAGCTCACAGTGAAATACGAATTCCCTGCTGTTCCAAAGTCCATTCTCCTAAGGAACGTGCATTACTATCAAGGAGGTTGTCTTAGTCTGTTCTGACTGCTGTAACAGAATACCACAGACTACCCTTTCCTCAGCTTCCGCTAAGGCTCCCTGTTCCTCCGAGGAAGGTAAGGCCACGTTGGGGTGAGGCCCTCACTTCATCTGGCGACTAGCACCGCGCCCAGCAGCCCTTGCCCAGCCCTCACCCACACCATGGCCTCCGTCTCCAAGCTCGCCTGCATCTACTCGGCCCTCATCCTGCATGACGATGAGGTGATGGTCACAGAGGATAAGATCAATGCCCTCATTAAAGCAGCTGGTATAAATGCTGAACCTTTCTGGGCAGGCTTGTTTGCAAAGGATCTGGCCAATGTCAACATCGGGAGCCTCATCTGTAATGTCGGGACTGGTGGACCTGCCCCAGCAGCTGGTGCTGCACCAGCAAGAGGTCCTGCCCTCTTCACCACTGCTGCCCCAGCTAAAAACGATAAGGAGACATCCACAGGTGAAAGGTGAAGTTTTAAAACCACCTTTTGGAAAAGATAAAAACAAACTGAAAGAAGTCAAAATATTTATGCAGCAAAACAACTTGATATATTGCTACAAATTCAAATAAAATGTGTCAAATCCTTAAAAAAGAAAAGAAAAGAAAAAAGAATACCATAGACTGGGTGGCTTATAAACAACAGAAATTTATTTCTCATAGTTCTGGAGGCTGAGAAGGCCATGACCAAGTCACCAATAGATTCAGTGTCTGGCCAGGACTCACCTCCTTGTTCATAGACAGCTGCATTATTGCTGTGTTCTCACATGACAGAAGTAGGGGAAGGGAGCTCTCTAGGGTATCATTTCTACGGGCCCTTATCCCATTCATGAGGGCGCCACCTTCACTACCTAATCACCTCCCAGTAGCCCCACCTCCTAATACCATCAAACTCAGGGTTAGGCTTCAACATGTGAATTTGGGGGGCATGCAAACTAACCTGTGCTATAGAGCACAGGTAGATTAAAAGAAGAAGAAGCTAGAGTTACATTGTGCCTGAGGCCCCGGAAAGAGAAAGGAAAGTTTAATGTCACAGACTTCAACTTACCTCTTGTTTTTCCCAGCTGAAGGTCACGATCACATATCACAGTCCAGCTTCCCAATAACACTCTCCCACTAAGTATATAAACATTACGTGAGTCTATTCCTGGAAATACTTGGAGGAATACACTTCTCAATCTCCCACACATTCAATTACTTTCTGATTGTTTATGAGAAGCTTTTTCCAAACCAAGAGTTCCCACATGTTCCCTGTAAGACTTCTCTCTGTTCAGCAAGACCTTAAAAAGTATAGACTCCCTAAATAAAGCCTTAAATAAGGTGATTCTTCCTGTGTTCGGTATTCTTGTGTCATTATTGTAACTAAATAGCAAATTTAAGCTTATAAATTACTTGTATGTATGTATTTTCAAGGATCCTTTAGTCAAAGTAGATACTGTCTGTGAGCTACCTGTATCAGAAATACCCGGGATGTGTGCGAAGATAACCAGCTCCTGGGCCCCAACACAGATCTATTGAATCAGCGTAGGGGCCTTGGAATCTGCATGTTGACACACTTCTCAGGCTATTCGTACGTACACTGTTTGAGAATCACTTCACCAACAAAGTTTTGCTCCCATGAGACAAAAAAGAAGCTCTAAAGTAAGACTATGAGAGATTCAGAGATCTGTCCAGAAATCCACTCACTATTAGGATGCAATGTGAACTATACATACCTAAAGTGAGGTCAATTAGAAACAAAGGAGTTAGTTTATGTCACTGAATAAGTGTGTTCCCATGATACCATCTGATTTAGTAGTATCTTGCTTTATTCATCTATGCAAATAATACTTGAGTGTTCATGAAATGTGATGATTAACTCAATGACAGTAATAAATGTGTTGATATAAGCAACTAGAGGGTAATGAAAGAAAGGATTATAAGAGAAAACTCATCAATATCATTTCCCGTCCTTGAGAATGATGTTGTCTGCATTTCAATTAACAGCAGTTACTCAAGCAGCGAAATAATAGTACTGGCTCTCAAAACTGGCAGCAGTTTGAATAACTCAGCATATTTTATGATAAATAGGTCATACTGTCTACAAAGCTCTTACTTTGATTGGGAATCCGGCAGCAGGAGCCGTCTCAACCTGCCTGGTTCTGTACATCTTTGTCCTGATGATTAGATAATTAGCAAGAATATTGCAACCATGTGAGAACTACAGTTTCATCAGCTGATCTTAGCAGAGAAAAACATATATTATTACCTCTCTTTTAATAGTGGCTGTGATTAACCTTAATAAAATATATGGCTAGTAATTTCAACAGCACATGAATCCCTGAAATTATTTCTTGCTAGGAATAAAAGGATTTTAGATTAAGAGTTCTTAATTTAAACTTGTAATTTGGGTTTAAACTTTTCATTATAAAAATCAAGCCAAAGCTGAGAGAAATTATCAAGGGTCTGGGGAAAACAGATCCCTCTTTCATGATCGAACTCTTTTTTTTTTTTTCCCCTCAAGTGAAAAACCAAGTGAGTTCCTACTCTTTCCCTTTTTACTTTCTACCTCTAGATCTAGGAAAACCAACACCTCTGTCTTGCCCCTGACAGTAATTTTGAAAAGCAGCTGTGTTTTGTGAGATATATTTGGAGCAGTCAGAAAGTACTTTTGGAAGTTGAATAATTCCTTTTGAAAAACTCAAAATTATTTTCCTTTTTTTTCCCCACTCTATGCCACTACATTAAATTGTGAAGAGTCAGGTTACTCTTTTTAAAGTGTCTGTGTTACCTGAACTGTATATACATTTCTTTTTACTGAACACCAAGGATCGAAGCTAGTAAACCCTTTCTCTATGGAACAAGTCCTCTGGTTTATTGTCCCCTCTAGAAGCTCAGCTGCTGCCACAGAAAGGAGAGGACACTGGATTTCGCTTTGGTTTTTGACTCCTACTAATCTGATGAGTTGGCTTGCTACCCAAGGAACAGACATCCGTTATTCTAGCTGTTTATGTGAGGAGAAACTGGCACATGCTATAAGAAGATCACCTCCTCTGCAGCAAGTCACTCTACATATCTGTCCTCTTCTGAAGCGTGAGAGAACCTGTTAGGATACGATACAAATCCATGGGGGACAGCAATCTTAGATCCCATAACCTGAATTCTTCTACAGTGTTGCGTTGTGAAATACACAGTAATGAATGTGTTTCCTGTTAAACCAACCTTATCTTTTTCTTTTTATTACTTACATTTTATGGTAACATCATAAGCATCTCTAGAGAAAAAAAAAAAGTTGCAGTGGATATAAATGGAAGCTGGCATCAGCTCAGGTTTTTACAAAAGCACATGAACTACCTGCATAAGCTGATAAATCAAGAAAACCCTGTTTGTTGGGTATTTCAAACAGGGCTTTCACAAAAAAGGCTCTGATATGCAGCTGCTTTTTGACAACAGCCATGAATCACTGATAGAAAAGCATGAGACATAGTCGGCAGGCTTAATTATATGTCATTACCCCAAATAATGGCAACATTTTAGGTATGAATCAAACCTTTAGTGGTGGAGACTTGCATTATTCTGGAATGTTAGTCAATCCAATGATTTTAAAACTCCATAGACAAAACATGCTGGGCTTGTCCATTTAGGAGGAGTTGCAAGTTTCTTTGTATTCACTTTTAGAGGCTTTTGGGGGGAAGAAAAGAGTAATTCTTTTTTAAACGCAGAATAAAAGCTTTTCTAAAGGCAGGAGACAATATTTATAATGAGAGAGAATAAAGATATCACCAGAAATGGCTCAGAGCCATGTAATCAAAGCCTGGAATGAGAACTAAGGAGCCATTTAATCCAATCACCTGACTGCAGTCAGGACTTTCTCCAGGTATTTTTCTAAGGTAGGACTCAGTTCACTCCCCGGTGTTAGGACCCCAGTTGCTCACCTTCCCCCCAGGATTTCTGCTTTGATGCCATGGCATAATGTACCTGTGAAGGACAACTGGTCCAGCTCCGAGAAAGCTGGTACCAAACTTCTCTTCCCTTTCTTCCCCAGCATAGTTCAATCACAAGAGGAAAAAAAACCCTAGTGCTAATGACTTGTAAAGATATTGACAACTTTAGAGAGTTGTTGATTGTGGAAACATATCTGGCTGCAAAACTTATGAGGGACCAGGTACTACTCAGTCTTCACCAGAAATCACAAATGGGTAGCTTCACAAACTAGACTTGACCCCAGCAAACACCTTTAGTTTGACCCACTTCGGGTTTTTATTTTAATTTTATTTTTTAATCCGAATTTCAAATAAAAATTCAGATTTACAGGCTTCACATTTCAGGTTTCAGTTTCCTGAGCCAGCATTCCTTCAGGGCCCCAAACCCAGATGCTGAGTGATCTCCATCCAACTCTGTAAGATGGGGCAGGGGGGTCTCCAGTTTGCCACCATCTTGGACCCAGCCCCACTTAGAGCATTGACATTACTCAGAGCTTCAGTAATTTGTAAGTAATTTGTATGAGGACCGATTTATAGCATCTTAAGTAGATTTTTCTTTTATTTTAATCATTCATGTTTCTTGAAAAATAGATTTTACAATATCTCATAAATTTATTCCTGTTTTCTCACAGTCCTCAGACATAGAAAGTTCTCATCTGACATTACATAACTTTCTTCAGTAGACTTAGTGTGTTCTGTCTCTTGAGATGTGGAAAATGACTACCCATTACCAAAATATTTCATTTTTCATAAATCCAAAAAACTTTTATTGAGTCCGTTTTAAGTAAGGACACATCCTCTTCCGAGACCTGCTATTTTCTCAACATAAACCAGGCTAATCCCTTGCTGTGGGAAAAGAGCCAATGAGGAATTGAAAGAATTTAGGAACATCAAGAGTAACCCACTTTCCTGCTCAACCACCACCAGGCCTCCCTAGTCTGCCCCATCCCTCCCAGGTCTGGTATAAAAAGAGAAAACATATGGACAGAACTATAACTTCATCATCACCGAGACACATTGAATGTCTCCCTAAAGCTCAAATGAAACTGCTTTCCTCAGCCCCAGCTCCCACTTTTCTGTCATTGGGGAAAATACAGAACATGGAATCCTTAAGTCATTCTGTCTAAATGGGATACATCTGGACTCAGCACAGAATTGTTTCATTATATTTATATTATGGTAACACTGGAATTGGCAGGGAGGAAGGGACAGGGCAATAGATGAGCTGTCCTCAGGTCTCTTTAGTCATGTGAACCAAAATGTAGCTTTCTCTCCTCCAGCTGAAACAGTGTTGTTATTTTAGCCTTTTCTCCCTGGACTATTTCTTTCTTTCTTTTTTTTTTTTTTTGGTTTAACATCTTTATTGGAGTATAACTGCTTTACAATGTTGCGCTAGTTTCTGCTTATAACAAAGTGAATCAGCTATACATATACATATATCCCCATATCCCCTCCCTCTTGTGTCTCCCTCCCACCCTCCCTATCCCACCCCTCTATGTGGTCACAAAGCACCGAGTTGATCTCCCTGTGCTATGCAGCTGCTTCCCACTAGTTATCTATTTTACATTTGGTAGTGTATATATGTCAATGCCACTCTCTCACTTTGTCCCAGCTTTACCCTTCCCCCTCCCCATGTCCTCAAGTTCATTCTCTATGTCTGCGTCCTTATTCCTCTCCTGCCCTTGGGTTCATCAGAACCATTTTTGTTTAGATTCCATATATATGTGTTAGCATATTGTATTTGTTTTTCTCTTTCTGATTTACTTCACTCTGTATGACAGACTCTAGGTCCATCCGACTCTCTACAAATAACTCAATTTCATTTCTTTTTATGGTCGAGTAATATTCCATTGTATATATGTGTCACATCTTTTTTTTTTTTTTTTTTTTTTTGCGGTACACGGGCCTCTCCCTGTTGTGGCCTCTCCCGTTGCAGAACACAGGCTCCATACGCGCAGGCTCAGAGGCCATGGCTCACGGGCCCAGCCGCTCCACTGTATGTGGGATCCTCCCGGACCGGGGCATGAACTTGTGTCCCCTGCATCAGCAGGCGGACTCTCAACAACTGTGCCACCAGGGAAGCCCCCACATCTTCTTTATCCATTCATCTATCAATGGACACATGTTGCTTCCATGTCCAGGTTATTGTAAATAGTGCTGCCATGAACACTGTGGTACATGACTCTTTTTGAATTGTGGTTTTCTCAGGGTATATGCCCAGTAGTGGGTTTGCTGGGTCACATGGTATTTCTATTTGTAGTTTTTTAACTACAACTCCATACTGTATGGCTGTATCAATTTACATTCCCACCGACAGTGCAAGAGGGTTCCCTTTTCTCCACACCCTCTCCAGCATTTATTGTTTGCAGATTTTTTGATGATGGCCATTCTGACCGGTGTGAGGTGATACGTCACTGTGGTTTTGATTTGCAGCTCATGCAGCTCAATATCAAAAAAAAAACAACCCAATCCAAAAATGGGTGGAAGACCTAAATAGACATTTCTCCAAAGAAGATATACCGATTGCCAACAAACACATGAAATGATGTTCAACATCACTAATCATTAGAGGAATGCAAATCCCTGGACTATTTCTTGCCTTTGATTATTCTTATTGGGTTTCTCCAGTCACTCGCAACTCTCACACTGTACCAGTTTTCCTAATGACTAGCATAAACTTCCTCTGCACCCTTCTAAAAAGGTTTCTTTTCTCTGTTGCAATTATATTAAAGAGAACTGTTTTTTATAATATACATGTTCATATATTTTATAATTACACATATTCATTCATTTCCATATATTTTTAAATAACATATATTCATTCATGTACTAGTCCTTTCTCCAGTACAAATAACTGCAATTTAGATAAGTATTTCTGACAAAACAGATTTTCTCATATTTGAATGTACCTATATTTGTTTTCTCTTTACATCTCATTCGAGTCTCTAAATCTCACTTAAGCTGTTACACCCAAAACTGGGCTATAATAAATGTATAATAAAGGCCTTACCTACACTGAATACAGCTACCCCTCAGTATCCACAGGGGGTTGGTTCCCGGACTCCTGCGGATACCGAAACCCAAAATGGTTTTTGGATTTTCATAATATAAAATTCCCGGGCTTCCCTGGTGGCGCAGTGGTTGAGAGTCTGCCTGCCGATGCAAGGGACACGGGTTCATGCCCCGGTCCGGGAAGATCCCACATGCCGCGGAGCGGCTAGGCCCGTGAGCCATGGCCGCTGAGCCTGCGCGTCCGGAGCCTGTGCTCCGCAACGGGAGAGGTCACAACAGTTAGAGGCCCGCGTACCGCAAAAAAAATAAATAAAATTCCCTTCCTTCTGCCTTGAACATGTAATATTGATTGATATGTCTTAATTACTTGTGCATCTATAAGCTGTCAGTTTGCCTTATATCCCCACCAACTCCTTTTATTGTTTGCATGTGTGATTGCTATATTGTGATATAGTTATCTATTTATAGTTTTTGTCCTCACCTCCACTTCCACCTCCCATTAGATTGAGCTCCCACAAAGTGTGAAGTATATGTCATATTGATTTGGTATCTCTATTCACAAGTACAATGCTTGGCAAGAGAAAATGCAGTATACATAATACAATAAATGGTTAACTGATCTTGTTTGGCTAGGACCTTAGAATTTGACAGAATTGCATCAGATCTAAAGTTGTTTGTGCAAAACAAACAACAAAAAAAGCACTTATAAAGCAATTTTTTTTTTCCCACACTGCGTGGCATGTGAGATCTTAGTTCCCCGACCAGGGATTGAACCCGTGCCCACTGCACTGGAAGGCAGAATCTTAACCACTGGACCTCTGGGGAAGTACCAAGACAATTCTTCTAAAATAGCAGATATAGATAAATAGATAGGTAGATAGATAGATAGATAAATTATGATATAAATAGGGTAAATTTTGAAAGGACACAAAAATCAAGACACTAGATTTTGTTCCATCTACCATTAGGTTAGTCTAACTCAGTTCTTGAGAATTGTTTTCATTCTAAGATACTACCTATGTTTGCCTTTTATTTACCTACAAGAAGAAAAACACTAATGTAATAAGAAGAAAAATTGAGAGTGAAGAGGGACAATAAAGAGAAAAAAAGGAAATCAGGCTGAGAATAAGGTTTACAATTCCACTAAGTGTTGGAAAGTGTTTTCATGAGACACCACACATGTGAAAGGCATTTATAATTTTTTTTTTTTTTTGCGGTACGCGGGCCTCTCACTGTTGTGGCCTCTCCCGTTGCGGAGCACAGGCTCCGGATGCGCAGGCTCAGTGGCCGTGGCTCACGGGCCCAGCCACTCCGTGGCATGTGGGATCTTCCCGGACCGGGGCACAAACCCGTGTCCCCTGCATTGGCAGGCAGACTCTCAACCACTGCGCCACCAGGGAAGCCCAGCATTTATAATTTTATTTGGGGAGACAGCTGTGCAAACAAGACTGTGAGCATGCCAAGTCTACAGTATTAGTAGACTAAAGCAATCTCTTGAACCAGGATTTTGCTTACACCGCCTAAAACAATCCTCTACCCTTCTTGGCTTATTGATAACTGTGCCTTGAAGAGTCAACTGCAAATATTCACCAGTCTTTTTTTCTTTTTCTTTCATAAAGGAAAACAATTACTTTGTAGAGATACGTTGTGTTGTTGCAAACTCATATCATTTATTGTTTATTGCTTTGTTTTAAGTGATTGCAAATTAATAAACCTTTGTACTACAAGTTTAATCTACTCTGCTAAAATATAATCTTACAAGATAGATACCTCAAAAGGTGATTCTTTACAAGAGTGTTGACCACATTATTTCTCCAAAGAGGGGAGCTTTTTGGAAATATTTAAATTGTGATTTTACTTATAAAATGGAAGATTTATTGCACAGTTTTCAAAAACACACATGTGTATAGTAAATTTGGCTTTTTGTCCCTTTATTTTATCACAGATTAAAGGGCTTGGCAATTTCTAATAAATTCTGACAGACTGACCTCTATTTTATGACAAGCTTGCAGAGAGCACCAAGAAATTGATTGGACTTCTAAAACTTACTTATTTTCATATGCTACAATCCCTTTAAATGGAAATATTTACTTTCCTAGACTGGAACTGAAGAGCACTGCTTTTTTTTTTTTTTTTTTGGTAAGATGTTTAATCAGGTGGAGACAATCTAAATCAGATGTATGTTAAACTACAAAATACACTAGGTGGCACTGGAAATAGACCATAGAAGCTGTCTGCTCATAAAATGGTTCTTATATACTCAGGGATGTTAAATCAACTTTAGAACAAAGACATGTAAAGTGATAGCTCTTTTGTGTTGAGGTTCTCTTTTATTAATTTCCAGATTTATGTAGCGACGGTTGGATATAAATGTCCAATGAAGCTAACAACAAAATAATAACGTTTGAATAAAAAACTAATTCTTAGTAGACCCTTGACACCTCACCGCATCTCCCCAAAGATACCTTTATGAAATCTCCCATTCATAAGCATCAGGGTGTTAAGGACAAACCGTTGAAAATGATATTGTGGGATTCAGGTTGAGCGATGCAGAGAGGACTTTTAAAGAGGAAGTGCTGCTCTGACTCCAACGTTTTAGAAATACTTGCGAAAGATGAGATAAACATAGATATTCTTCAGGTTTCAAGGGGCCACTGAACGTACTTCGATTTTTTTAAACTTAGGAATGACAATGTAATAATAGTACCCTGTCCTAAAGAGTTTATTTCTCATCTCAATCGGATGAATATGACCAACAGAGGGGGGGTGGGGTAGGGAGAGAGGCATTAAATCACCTTAGAATGAATCATCTAAATGTACTTTAGATATACTCCAGAAATTTCATTTGAGGTCTTGCCCACTACAAGCCGTGCTTTATAAAATATTCCTTCGTATCTGCCAAACCTTAGAATAACCCTTGCAGAAACCATAAATATGGTGCAGATAAACAGTGGCCGTCTTACATAATGAGGTGTCCTTGCCAAATGGGAGCAGAAGACAAGATGCTTGCCTCCCACTAAGCAACATATTCCAGGCCTCGCAAGCCTGAAATACCATCATTCAGGGAGTGGCTGGCTCCCGGCAGAAGCGAAGGTTCCCGCTGGTCTACCTCAGGGGAGAGCGTTGCAGCCCTTCACGGCAAAGGGATAGCCATCTATCTTGCTGCCTTGTGCTCGTATCATCTATTAGCATGTGCTAGCACGAAGGGCAAGGAGTCTGCCGTCATTTCCATGCTTATGGTAGTGCTTCACATCTAACACTTGCTTGATAAGTGTTTGTTGAATTCGTTTTTAATCTCCAGATGAGTTTACGAAGTTATCTTTTTCATGAACAGGATGGACACGACATAGTGAAAGTTACGCAGAAATAGCACTTTCTTCTAGGAAGTGTCAGTCTGATTCATTTGATATATATCAACAAAGGACAAAGAGCAAGCAGTCAGACTGAAAGTTAAAAGTATTAATAACACTTTTTTTGGCTACTGAGAAGGGTAAGTGTTTAAGCGGAGAGACAGCACAACGAGGTAGAGGAATTATCAGCCTCTGTTAAGCACACTTCTTGAAGGAGGTGAGAGTTCATAGGACAAAACTTAGTTACTAATGATGCCTCATTTCGCAGCTTCATTCTTCTTGAGGTGGATAACCTTGGGTAAATTATGTAATCTCTTCATGCCTCAATTCTTTCTGAAACTGAGATAAAATACCATCTATCTTTGGGGTTGTTAATAGATACTGAATTAATTTTGTAAAGTGTTTAGAACAGTGCCTGACACTCATAGGCAGCACTATACTCTTTGTTAAATAACTAAGTAAAATACATAAAGCCCTAACCCCAGGAATAAAGCAACAGTATATGATACCAGAAGAAGGTGGGGAATGGAGTTGACCCCACAAAAATAAGCAGTCCTTAGACCTTTTATAAAGTTTATTTTTTCCAAAAAACTTAAGCTGTTTCGCATTGGCATGGACGGTATCTAAATTCTGTTTAATAGTCATGTTCAGTGTGTTGCATTTTATATTACCCTTTTTCATCTACTTTTCAAAAGTAAGAATTATTAAGGAAGCCAATAACAGTTTTTCAGAAAAAAAAAATTAGAAGAAAACATATAAGGAAAGAAAGTTGTCCATAATCATGCTCCTCTTGGCCATCTTTTCTTCCTACTTAATTTAGCCCAAAGTTCTGAGTAGCTCTCTGAGCCTTAGCCCTTGAGATCTAATGGCTGTAGCTATAGCTCTTCTGAAGAGTGAGAGGTGAGTGGCACTTGTATACTTTCTTATACGACTATATGTGTTGAACATCAATTATCAATGAGCTATTACTCAAGTAGCATATTTGCTACTTAGTAATTTAGAGAATGTGAGACCTGAGACGTTTAAAGGCATCTAGGTAAACCTCGACTCGGGCTTTTGTATACACCATTGAGAAGGACTTCAGGATGCTGTTTCTTTTTCTGTTTGTTTGTTTGTTTGTTTTTGCGGTACGCGGGCCTCTCACCATTGTGACCTCTCCCGCCGCGGAGCACAGGCTCCGGATGCGCAGTCCCAGCGGCCATGGCCCATGGACCCAGCCGCTCCGCGGCATGCGGGATCCTCCCAGACCGGGGCACGAACTCGTGTCCCCTGCATCAGCAGGCGGACTCTCAACCACTGCGCCACCAGGGAAGCCCCAGGATGCTGTTTCTGACATATACTTGACCCTTCTGTCACTAATCTTCTTTGAAACATTTGGTTTTCACTGCTGTGTTTTAGTTTCTATAGCTAAGCTTGAGAAGAACAAAGTCTATTTTTTATTATGGCGACCCAAAGAAATTAGTTGAGATAATCCAAGTTTGGTATTAGAGAAGACATACTGCATAAACCCAAGGGATTGTAATTTAAAAATTTTTTAGATGATCTAGATGCTATCTACTTTAAGTGAGGAAAGTCAATATATAAATTCAATCTGACAACTATTTACTGAGCACTTATTTGTTGTAAAGCACCGCATTAAAAACAATGAGACGAAAGAGAGAGGAGTTGAATAAGTCCTCTGCCCTCAAAGAACTTGTAGGCTGATGGGGGAAGGCAACATACAAGCACCTGACTATAATACAAACTGAACAAGTGCTATAACAAAGGCACAGCTGATCGTCAAGAAGTGCAGAGGTAGCAGTTACTCAATCAAGTTGAGAACATATGGGAAAGAGTAAAGGATGAAGTATCACTGAATCCGGCCTTGAAATATAAGATTGAAATTCCTATTTGTATTATTTTCATATTATAATTCACATAGAAATTGAAGGAGGGGTCAAGTACCTACTATATAGGATTAAATATTTATATGTGTACTTGGTTTTAGAGTAGATCAGCATGCTTCCTCCTATCAGCAGGTGCTATTAAGAGCAATCTGAATATATCAGCTCTCTTAGGATTGGTATTTAGATCTACCATGTTGATTATTTTGATAGACAGCTCTGTTGAAATGTTTTTCAGAGCTTTTCTATTTCTAGACTATATAAAGACATTATTAGCCTCCATCTTTCCAAATTAATGAAAATGTGAAAAATTATACCCTCTCTCACTGTAGGATTTTTTCTTTCATCCAGTTTCAGTGCCATGTTTCTTCTATGAAATTGTTCAGGCTTTCATTTAAGCGAGTGAAAGCCTGGTCTAGATGATGGATAGCTCAATCTCTTGTCATCTGTTGAAAGCTTGCCACTTGTTCCGGACATAGCTTTCCTGGGCAAAAGCAGATATGGTATCTTAGGGGTTCTACCACTTCTTTCTACCCCCTCTCTGTCATTCTGGGAGCCTCATTTTTGTTTCCTTCTTACAGGAGGCCATTTTCCATTGTCATGTAAATTCCTCCTAAGAGGCGCACCCCCTCGCCTTCCCACAGCTGTTTGTATTTTAGTTTGTGACTAGCACACGCCAAAAGGCCTTCAAGAAACACTAAATGAAATCTCTGATTTGGGGTCAGTATGGAAAACATTGGTCAGCGAGTACTTCCTGGCATCCTTCAACGAACACTGCCGACATCTGATGAGCCCAGGTATCAGTGGATGCAGGTATTACACTCCTGTGGGTTTTTCCCTTCCCTTTCTTTCTTGCAGCTTCTCTATTCACCAACACAGGGTATTAACGCAGTATGATTTGCACCCACAGCCTGCGCCCCAGGCAAAGCAGCTGACTCTAGAGTCCACAGCCCTTCACTCTGCTTGCTGCCTGTGCAAAGTGGCCTTCCTCCAGGGGAGATCCTACTCTGACTAGAGTCAGCGTCTCTAAATGGAAAGACAGGAACACAAGCCTCAAAGTCTCATGTTGGCTAACAAAGAATGGCAGTGAGAAACAAGTCTTACCAGCAGGACTATTTCTTGGTTGTTTCATAAATATTTTCCCACCTTCCTTTATCTACTTCTCTAAATAAGAACTAAAATGGGTGCTTAATACGCCCTCTGAGAGAAGGCAGATTGACACTGGGTGTGTAGCTGGGGAGGGAAAATCATGATGTGACAGGTCACGTATTTCATAAGCCTGTAGCAGGACCACAGTGGCTCAGGCCCGCTTGCTTCTGATATCCTTATGGTTGTTAATTTAGGAAAATATTAGATTACAAGGGAACACTCTCCTTGTCTTCTATAGTAACCTCAGCCATCTTTCTTCTGGAGACCAGAAATTCTTAAAAAATCATCGTTAAATAGTAACAAGGGAAATATTAATAGTGTCTGTGATTTGCCTAATGGATAATTTTACTCTCTGCAGTCCGGGTAAATGACAGTTATGTGAGATCTGGTATGTGTTGCTTTGAAAATACCTTATTCAGACGGAAGCCAAGCAAAATGTTCAACTTTTTCGGACTCTAAGGGAAATGGAACCAACTGAAATGTAATTCATGTCCCATCCATGTATGGAGTTGGGGGCTGCAGAGAAAGTGAGGGCAAGAGATGTGTATTTGGCCAAGACCACGTGGCCCTGTGCCCTTTGTGTGTCTGTGTTAGCAGAAATTTTCACAGCCACAAAAAATATCTCTGTGGTCAAACAGCTACAAACTGTCTGGTCTATTTAAGAAAAATCCATGACTTTGTAAGACAAAGTTTTTCTTAAACAAGAATGTGTATGAAGCTCCCAAGACCATTTAATTTCCATGTTGCAAATTAACAGCAAAATGCCTAAAGGTAAAGCCAACTGCTCAAATAACTCAAGTCAGAAAGTTGGCTCGGAAAGCAGTCTTCCTAAAACAGGGTGCATTTTTTAGGATTGACAGCTTTCCTCAGGGAGATTTCAGCACTGAAAGCCTGTAATTCCTGAGCAGTGCTGCAAACAGATCAACTTTCCTTTCATTACTTTGTTTTGAATTTTTCTGAGGTGGCACTGAAGATATTTTGAACATCTCTTTGTGCCCATCAGGGTTTTATTCATCTGCTGGGTTAACCTGAGACAGTGCTGCTGAATTTATGCTGTGCATTACCCAGACTGAACCACCAACTGCCTGACGGCTCGCTTATTTCCATGTGGCAGCCAGATTGCTAACGTTCTTGATGATTCATTTGTGCTGGTTTGCAGGATCCAGAGAGAAGTGCCTGTGAAGACAGGGCAGGGAGCTGTTTCTTTAATCCCAGCTTTGTCAAAGCTCAACTGTAGCCTTAGAAAGGCCATTAGTGTTTCTCATCAGTTTCTTCATCAGCAAAATAGAAATCACCCTAATATTATGATAATTAATTTTATTTTCTTTTATGACATGCCTTGACCATAAGGGTTGCATTTATTTTGCTTAGCAATTTAAATTAACAGGGTCAGAAGTGTGACACATCCTGTGCTTGCTGACATGTCCTTCATTTTCTTGCTCCGCCTACTCCTACTCCTTTGCTTACACGTTCAAGTTCATTCCACCTCCTCATTGCTGACTACCTCCAGTCGAATATACTTTTGTTTTTTGTTTTTTGTTTTGCGGTACGCGGGTCTCTCACTGTTGTGGCCTCTCCTGTTGCGGAGCACAGGCTCCGGACGCGCAGGCTCAGCGGCCATGGTTCACGGGCCTAGCCGCTCCGCGGCATGTGGGATCTTCCCAGACCGGGGCACGAACCCGTGTCCCCTGCATCGGCAGGCAGACTCTCAACCACTGCGCCACCATGGAAGCCCTACTTTTGGTATTTTAACTCAAGATTTTTATTATTGAAATAAACAAGATAGATTTTTAAAAGTTTGTTCTAGTCATCTGCCACTAGGTAGATTCTTATTTCAATCATTTGGGAAAGCTGGTTGCATCTTTGATAATTCCATCCAACTATTAGAAAGCAAATAAGAGAGCTTAATAAGTAAACAATTTTGAAAATCCAGGAATCAAAACAGCAAACCAAGCTTTTTCGATATTATTTAGACAAGTCATTAGGATTCAGCTAACTCCTGGGATGTCTCCCCTTTTCTTAGGGATTGAGATAATAACATGCCCAGGAAATAAAGTTAAAAGTGCTTACTTTTATTCCCAAAGCTCATTTAAATTCTGCTTTAGACATAATTGTATATCGTTTATATTGAAATATGTATGTGCTATATTTAGCTCAAAAAATGTTTTTTGAATGTAATATGTGGAATATGTGAAATGAAAGTTGTATGTTTTATCCTTACATATTTTTGTTATGTTCATGAGTCAAAACAACGACTTTTAGCCATAAAATTCATTAGAAGAAAATATGAAACAAATTATCACGAGTGGCCTCAAAGATGACTCTAAGAGATGATCCAAAATAGAATTCAAAAGCAAGATAGGAGACTTTGATTTATATTAATTTTTTGGCCTGAGTCCTGCAATATTCTCAGAGCGTTGGCTGATATCATACTCATTTTTTACTGACTTAAAAACTTTTGCAATTATATTTTCATTTTTTAGTAAAATGTATTTTGTTTACTAAAATTTAGAGCCTGAATGTTCTTTCAGTTATTGTAAGTGAATATCCCACTATGATGGTTAATTTTATATGTCACCTTGGCTAGGCTATGGTACCCAGATGTTTGGTCTAACATCGGTCTAGATGTTGCTGTGTAGGTCCTTTTTGGATGTGATTAACATTTAAATTAGTATACTTTAAGTAAAGCAGATTACTTTTCCTAAGATGGTGTTTCTCATCCAATCAGTTGAAGGCCTTAAGAGAAAAAGACTCAGGTCCCCGAGGAAAGAAGGAAGTGATGTCTTCAGACTGCCATTGGATTCATGACTGCCATATCAGTTCTCTCCTGGGTCCCTAGCCTGCCAGTTTGCCCTGCAGATTTCAGATTTGCCAGCCTACACAATGACATAAGCCAATTTCTTAAAATAAATCTCTCTCTTTATATATATAGCTTATTGTTTCTGTTTTTCTGGAGAACCCAGACTAATTCCCCTACTTTTTTATCATTACTATTTTAGCTTGAATTTATTTATTGGCCTTTATAAATTCCTCTATATACCTTCTTGCGTGATGCTGACTGAATCCACCAATTGTCAAGGAATGCAGACACAGGAGAATGAGGGAAGAGCAAAACAAAGAGTTGAGGAAATGAAGTGGAACTGTGCTCATGCCCTAGCTGTGTTTATACAAGGGCATTCCATGCGCTGCCATCCAAAAAGGAAAGGAAAAAGTGAATTTGACATACTCAGGCAGTGAGGTCTGTGCAATTAAGAACAAAGTTGAATTGAATGCTGAGAAAAAAATATTGACACTCTTGGAATCATGTTTCTTAATTTTGTTACTCATAGACTTTTTAAGGTTACAATATGATCCTGAATCACAAATGTTATTTATTTCTTTATCAGACAAAGCCAAATGAATATTGGGCTTCCTTGCAAGAAGACTTATACACCAGTAGTCCCCCTCACCTGGCAGTGTAACTCTGTCAGCTTGACATGGGCCAATTCCTGTTGCACTGACAATGCTTCTCTCTGGATAATTGATGCCAAAATTGTCACACTAAGAAGTTTGCAAGTATCAGGATGCCAGAGACTCACCGCTGACCTCAGTGAAAAATTGTCCAGAGAAACTGTTCCTACTGCATAAACATTCTTTTGTGGTTACTCTGGACAGCCACACTGAGAGACTTAATTTTACAGAAAGCCAAATGGGACCAGGGATGAACTGGAGGCTAGAGATCAAAGATCTAAAAATTTACAGCTTTTACAATGCCCGGAGCAGTCCAGAGAATATTGAATGAGCATTGTGTTTTGACATTGCAAAAAGGCCCTCCATTACCCAGTTGATTTGTACCTCATGTAGCAGGTCAACTAAGGGTCAGCCATGCCTTCCAAATTGAGTAGCAAAGTTTATCTAAGGGAACACCCTTACATACATACACACATTTGTGCAAGCGTTAATAAACCCAACTGCTTCTTGGCGTTAAGAAGAGTGTGGTATTTAGCTTAGGCTTCACAAAGGGTCAGTGATCCTGCTTCCAAGCATCCTCAATGTTCATGATGAAAACATATTTTCAATATGTAGAAAAGAGTATTTCATTCATGCTACCAAATTTTCACCGAGAGTTGCCATATGTGAATCTCCAGGAGTCTCAAAATGAAGGACTTGGCCCTTTGAAGAATCCAGAATGAAAGCGTAATAAAGCCTACATCATTTTAAGAGGAGGAGATAGCAACTAGTATATTTGAGCATTTATTACTTACCAGACACTTTTATATTGTCTATTGATTCTCACAACTTTTTGTTGAGTTCCTGTTATCTGCATAATCCATATCTGTGGGTGACTTATTTGAAGCCCAGAGAGTTTTAGTAATTTACCGACCCCATGTGGTATGCAAGTTGACAGAGTCAAGATGCTGCTCCTTTCTATAAATTTGAAAAGAAAAAGAGGATGAAATATATATTTTTTGCATCCTGGACTTATTGGTAAATGATTTACATATCATTTATATATTACGTTATGGCTCACAGTAGACAAAATATGTTGAATTCAATTGAATATTTTTTCTTCCAGCAAAAATAGAATATATTCTTACATATTGTGAATAAAATTGAAATGAGCATGACAGTGTTTGGTTTGGATAAAATATAACATATTTTTAAAAGAGTGCACATTTGTTCCAAATATTTTCTGAGAACTGTTGTACTGTTAACTGATGCACATGATGACAGGAGCACCATTTGGAGGAAATGATTTATTAGCGCACTGTAGTCATATGTATGTATGAACATTTCATCCAACAGATTCTGACCCACTGTCAGCAGCATGAGAGCTCTGAGCTGTTTCTCCAGAAATGGAGATGTGGTTGCCTTGAATCAAGTAAATTTTCACTCAGTTCTTTTGTGATCAATAGAAAATTTTTCAGATATTCTTGGATAGGATTAATTTTCTCTACCCAACACTATGAGTCACTATAAGGATTGCCACTTGTTTCATATCATAAAGAATGTTCATAACAGTAATAATTATGATGATGATAACAGTAATAGTTACTTAGCAAGGATCATGTAGCTGATTAAATGGCAGAAAAGTAAATTCTAACTCAGTCTGTGACGCCAGAACCTAGGTTCTTGACCACCAGTATACTACTCTTCAATTCATACCTTTTAAATTGAATATGGAAATTGAAGAATTAAAAACCATGCTACTTTGACAATAGTTAAGTCTGAAATGACACATATATAAGTTAAATGAGGGGACAGTGTAATTTACCACATTCCATCTATTAAAATAAGATGCACTTTTTTTGCAGATGTTAATATCTCTGAAATTAAGATGCCTCTTAACTTTGTGTCCTAGTTTAATTGACAATGTCTTTTTCTTTTATAGTGGTACGTAAAATAATGTGTGACTTACAGCTTATGACATCTTAGATTTAATTAAATATCATATATGAAAACCCAGTTATATTTATTTCACAGACTATAAGACAAATATGTTTAACATATTTTGTCACTCAAAATTTTTATGATATATATGATAATATATATTCTCAGGTATATTAATATATATTGCCAGATATATTATCATATACATATATATATATATCCTCATTAAAATATCCTATGATTTAAACAATGTTAACATTATTATTATTCCTATTTCACAAATGAGGAAACGGAGACTCAGGCTAAATCATGGCCCAAGGTTTTACCGTTAGTAATTGTCATGCCAGGTGAGGATCAAAACCAGTCTTTGACTCTAAGCTCAGAGGTACCTTTCACAAGTGACCCATTGCGTATTTATAATCTCGTAGATTATTTTGACCTTACAAATTTATAAAAAGTTTTTAAAGGAATTGACAGGGTCTCTGTATTAAGCTCAAAGCTCCACCATGCCATTGTTACACTCTCAAAGAGAAGTACAATGGCCTTGGCCCAGTTAGGAGCTATGCTGATAGTTGTTACCAGGAAGCAGGGAGATTTATAATTTTTGAAATACAAACCAAAGGAAAAGAACCTTGAGTAAAGAAAGTATTTTAAAAGTCTTCTTGTCATTTCTCAAGATCAATGATATTGGTCATTAACTAATAGTTCAGGACACCACCAACACACCTTCCCATCTCAAGTCATGCCATTCTAACCCTGCTTGAACACTTATTCTTTTGACATGAGAGATTACTCCATTTTTTTCCTTCTTTTAAATACAGCTTAGTTATAAAAACACCACACATTTTCTAGCAATCCAACATTTCCTCTTCTTATGGGACTATACTTGAAGGACAAAACTGGGTCATGCAACCTAGCTTATTTCATTGAAGAAAGGTAAGCGCCACTGGGCAGGGGTTATCATCCATTTGGTTCCTGATGTATCCCCACGTGTCCAGAACAGTGCTAGGCACTTAGAAGGTGCTCAGGTTAGTTGCTTTACATCTTTTATTGCCTTTGCCTTCACATCAAAATCAAGATCTTTTGAGGACACAAGCTTTACATAGACACCTATAGGTTTGCTATATTTCCGCAAAGAGCATGATGGGAACGGTACCAGAGTATCTTTCTGAACGGTTTTCTGTCTGCATAGGAATAAAGAAGGGTTATTAAGTTACTTTAAATTAAACATTATTCTTCTCTTAAAACACTACAAACAACTTATATTCAGTACCTCAATTCTGGAAAAATGCTTGTGGAGGAGAAAGTAGGTGGTCATGTTTTTCTCTACTTAAAAATTAGGAAATGTTGAATAGAATTAAAGCTTTACATGAGTTAATCATAAAATCAAAATTGTACCCCAGATTATACCTATACTTAATCTCCTTTCCAATAATCTTTCTGTGATGATTTTTTATATATTTATAAACAGTCCATATCTCATATATGATTGAGCTGTGAATTTATAATTTTGTTAAATCAAAACCTCTAGAAAAAAATTTTGGGGGTGTAATTGTTGTGCTTCTTACAAAGTAATTCTACCTGTGACCCCATTTCACTGAAGGAAGAACATTCCTAAGACAGCCTTGTATATCCCCTTATTCAATTTGACTCCTTCACTAAATATGTATTAAGCACCTGTTACTAAGGGTGCCAGTTTTTAATCAGTTTGGCATTTACTGGTTTTAACTCAATCTGGAGGGTTTTTTTTTTAACTATTAGATATATCCTCAGTGTTCTTAAAAGGTTGCAATTGTTATTTTAGGAAAGACTTATGTACAAGCAAAGCAACTTAATATAAAATGTAAACTGTAACATATATTGTTGTCAATAATATTTCCATGGCCCATATCTTTATCAAATTAGGCCTTTTGCTGTTCCCAAGTGAGCTTTTAATTGTTTTCGGTTGGTGGTATTAAACAAACACACTTTTGACTAGAGCCTGGATGTTCAGACAAGACACTCTTCAGTTTCAGGTTTTCCTAATTCCTTTAGTTCAGTCTGTCTTAATTCAGCCATTTTGCCATTTGACCATGAAGTTAGTAAGACTGAATCTCATTTTAATCCTTTATTTCACTTTACTTATTTTCCGCATAACTGACTTTATTTTTTTAGTATAATTTTAGATTTACAGAAAAATAGAGCAGATAGTACAAAGAGTTACATATACCAAGCCCAGACACAGAGCTTTCCCTATTATTAACGTCATGCATTAGTGTGGTACATTTGTTACAATTAATGAAACAATATTGATACATAATTATTAACCAAAATCTTATTCTTTCTTGTTGTTATTCCAACAAATTTTATCAGTTACTTTTGGTTTGATGAACCCATTTTTAGCAGTCCTATATATTGTGTACCATTATAGTACATGCTGAGAATAAAATAACAATAAAGACAGCTTTCTGCCTCTTAGATTCCAGCAGGGAGATGCACCTTATATAAATAAAAATATTCCTAATATTTATTAAGAGCCAGACCCAGTTCCAAGCACTGTATGTTAACTCATTTAATTCTCATATTAATCCTACTTCATAGGTGCTTTTGTTATCCAATTTTTTGATTAGGAAAGCTGAGGCACAGAAAGGTTAAGCAACTTGCCTGAGGTCACACAGCTAGGAAAAGCCTGAGACATAATTTGAGCCCAGGCCTCTAGAATACATGCTCTCAGTCATTCCTCAGTGCTTCCTTATGGAGTAATAAGTCCTACAGATGAGAAATACCACATGTTTGAAAGTGTAAACCACAATCATGGTGCTTTCTATTTAACTCATATTTTATAATGATTTTATTTGTAGCAACATAATAAGAAATTACTATTATAGCAAAGCACTTAGACCCTCAAAAACATCTACATGCATAGCACTATTTTGGAAAACTGGACATTTGAATTTGTTAATTTTTATTTCCAGTTTTGTTCTTGTTTGAGCACCTCAGGGATTTCAGTTGTTTGACCATCACATTTAACCTCCACCTAGAGGGGCCAATGTTCAGACAATGGCCAACCCTGAATGTGTACTCATGACTCAAGATGCATGTCAAGAGACATTCAGAGACTCAAATGAAGTGTGGATCTAACCATTTCCACCAGTCACACTGCATTTAAACACATCCTCCCTTAAGAGGATGCCTAAAACCATACCTGCTGCCTGCAGTCCATTTCCCTAGAGATATATATTGCTAGCATTCCTCTACTCAGTGTGTAGCTGAAGTAGTCCTTTCATAGGTGTTACCTTAGTGTTACCCCCAAAGAATATTTCTTTATCAAAGTAACCATGCAAAGGTAAGTACAATTGAATGATTTTATCTATACCTCCAAAGATGATAAAAATTCTGTGTTGTGGAAGCTTTCATGTTATTCTACTGAATATTTTCCCCAAGGGAAGTGATAGAAGCCCCTTTATTTAAGCCATTAAAATCTTGACTAGACAAAACAATTTAAACCACATTGTGAGAAATATTTAGCAAGATGTTTTAACAGTTCATGTCTCGACTTTCTCCAAAGAGCTAAGTTAAGAAAATCGTTTGGGAGAAAACAATGAAATAGTCTTCACCCTGACCAATTCTGGAATAAGGTATGGTATATTCTTAGATAGATCAGCCCACAAAAGTACTTTCCTATATTGGTTAAGTTAATTTACATATTGATTTTCTCACCACAGTGACAACTCAAAAGAAAACTTGTAAGCGTATGAAAACTGGGTACCTATCACAGAGTTGCAGTGCTGAGATATCAGTAGTATGTTTCCGTATTAGACTTTTTAAAGAAGAGCTTTAAAACAACTTTACCGCATTTCTTTCTCATTCTTTACAGATGCCAATTGTTGTTGAGCAATTTTCAGATACTTTAAACTCTGAATAAATAAATATTTTATTGATCACTTAGTTGATGTCAGGTACCAAACAGATACTTTCTCTTTAATCTCATGGGGTAGGGGGATGGGGAAGCCTCATGTTTTAGAGAAGGAAGCTGATCTTTAGAAAAGTAAAACACCTTATCCCAGAAAAGATATGAACAGAATTTGAACTCAGATCTCCTAACATTCCATCTTCTCCTAACATTTCTGCTCTCCCTCATGCCTCAATTAATTTAGTATTAAATGATCTAGAACAAAAAGAGGAGTAAAATTGTAGAAAACAAAAAAGAGAGAATTCCCTGGCGGTCCAGAGGTTAGGGCTCGGTGCTTTCACTGCCGTGGGCCCAGGTTCTATCCCTGGTTGGGGAACTAAGACCCTGAAAGCTGCATTGTACAGCCAAAATGAAACAAAACAGACTTTCTGTGGAAATCTGGGAATTCCACATAGAAACACCCCAGTCCCAACTCCTTAGCTCCAGGTCAGCAACTCTAGTCTCACCTCTTCCTTTCCTTTGCTCTTATTGTCACCTGCAATGTCCTTCAGGTTTCCTCTCTCTCTGGCCAGAGCTCTGGAGAAGAAGCATACTACTGATCCCCACCTCAGGTCCAGGTAGGGATGGCTACTTTGAAGACAAGCAAAACAGCCCTTTTCATCTAAAAGTACCCTTGTGAATCACTGTAGGAAAAGTGAAACAAGATTTGAACGTTGGCAAATTATACAAAGTTTATAAACTTCTATCAGGTGTGGCTCCTGGCTTTGCCAGACTTACTTGAAATGGAAATTGGTTTTACTGAAGGTGGCCTTCCTTACCACTTCCCTGCCTATCAGAACTGTACATGTTTTCCCTGTGGAATGAATGAACAAATCATGATTGAGCATGTCATTAAGGCAAATCTGTAGGTAACTTCTAGTTCCAGGTAGACAATTCATATCTTTAAGAACCTTCGGCTGAATTATTTTTGGAAGACTTATGCCCTGCCCGGTAATTATCCTCTGTACATACTTCCTCACAATTCAACAAAGAAGAAAGTTCAACAACAAACTGTAGAAAGTAACTTCACTTCTACTCTCTAGCGAACAAATATCCCTTGCGTGCAGAGAAATGAATTTTCCTTGTATCCATTAAAAAAGAATCTCTAATTCTTCCTGGGAAGGCTGACTCTTTTTGAGATAACAGGTTCATTTTTTTGCCTAAAACAATAAAATCAAGTTCAGTTGGTTTATATTTACAAATTATGACTAGTTTAACTAGCAGAAAATTCAAGACCACATTGTTTTATCTATCATTATCTTTACAAAATGTCAACCACAGATTATATCCTGACTTTCCTGGTAGTGATTTTTGGCCACTTCATGGTACGATACCCAGTATATCTATGAGAATGAACTGTATGAGCAATAAGTAACTACAGTTCCTTTCTATGGCTTAGCCCTCAGAGGGCTCCCACATTGTTCATTTAATTATACAGTTGCACTACATCTTATATCAAGTTTCAAAGTCCTCTAGTATATAATAAAAGGAAATGCTAAGAAGAGTGTAGAAAAGTATAGTAGGGTATGTGGCAGTACAAAACTGTTCAATATATCTCTTAAAAGTTGAAGTACATAATACTTGAAACAATAGACTTAGAGGTCATTTTTAAGGTATAAACTAGTTCTCAATTTTATTCACTATAAAAGCACAGGGTTTGCCCAGATGATCAATAATGTCTTACATGTTATAATTCTTTGGTTTGATGGTGATTTGATTCAATTCTTTGATTTGAGGCTGGGTGTGAATAAAAAAAGTGCTGCTTTGCTAGATCAGATTTAATGTCTGTTCAAACACGATGTTGAAGCAGTCATAATATTTTGGCTTTGAAAGGAAAAATATTCAATAACTTGATTTATCTGAGTTGGTTCTCTGTATTCTTTGCACTATTCTCCTTTTGGTCATGTAGTCATAGGCTATAGGGGAGACCTTTACTACCAATTATGTCATTAAAATATCTATTAGAGTTTCGTTAAATTATCTATTAACTCCTTTCCAGTCTAGATATTGTTCTCATATTTTAAATCCTGCTTCAGATTAAGGTTACTAACAATATATTAAGAAATTTTATTTTGTTGATGTAATAAGACATCAACAAACAAAACAATACATTTTGTTTAATAATAATTGGGCAAAGATAATCAAAAAATTAATGTCTCTAATACTCATCACATACACAAAACAAACCTAAAGATTAGCCTGGTCAGCATATTGTGTGTAAATTGCTTTATTCTGGAGAGATTATTTTTTTTAAATCAATCATCCTCATTAGAATAGTCAATTTAAATACAAGGCCAATGATATCAAATAAGGAATAATAACGATTTTGGCCTGTCTTCTATTCAGTTTCTCCGTACATATATGATTTTAACTCTAGGGAAAGCAAGTAACCATGTGCAGTTCATCAACCTGTGCTAGCCATTGGGCTTGCTGCTTTCACACAGTTTTTTTTTTCATTATGTACAATTAACTTTTCCCAGGTTTGATGAAAAATATTTATTTTGTGGTACGCGGGCCTCTCACTGTTGTGGCCTCTCCCGTTGCGGAGCACAGGCTCTGGACGCACAGGCTTAGCGGCCATGGCCCACGGGCCCAGCCACTCCGCGGCATGTGGGATCTTCCCGGACCGGGGCATGAACCCGTGTCCCCTGCATCGGCAGGCGGACTCTCAACCACTGCGCCACCAGGGAAACCCTGATGAAAAATATTAATCATTGTCTTTAGAGGGATCAATACTAATATTTTTTATCTCTTTAAACCACTTCATTGTTATAAATCTGGTTGATTTTTTGTTTTTTTTTGGCTGCTCTAGGGCTTCATTGCAGTGTGTAGGCTTCTCTAGTTGTGGCACGCAGGCTCAGTAGTTGCAGTACATGGGCTCAGTAGTTGTGGCTCACTGGCTTAGCTATTCTGCAACATGTGAGATCTTAGTTCCCTGATCAGGGATTGAAACCACGTCTCCTGCATTGGAAGGCAGATTCTTAACCACTGGACCACCAGGGAAGTCCCTAAATCTGGCTGATTTTAATAGAAGTAAAAATAAGAGGAAGAAGGAATAAAAGATAAATCAGCAAGGTGAGTCTTAAGTGCTAGGGCTCTTAGAGTCATGGGATAAAGAAGGTAGAGACAAGGTGCCGCCAAGTCCTGGGTCCAGCAGACTGTGGCCAAGATGAAGAAGGCCACAGAAAGGCACAAAGTCAGTGGATGACTAATTCATTAAGCCACCCTCTATAAAGATCTCTAGAGTAGGTCAAAAATGTGCCCATCAATGCTGGCATCATTGCATCAACACTGAGACGCTGATTACTTAACATGACTCAGAGCTTTCCAGATCTCTTCCTGAAAATTATAGCTGCTGAGGTATGTTACCCTTCCTGAAAGTCACGCCTCTTCAAGATTTCTGCAATTAAATAAGAACACACTACTAAGATGTACTCAAAAAGAATCACTTTTAGATATGAAGTCAACTGCTATTATTTGTCCTTTCCGTCTTATGTGTAAGGTCAGTTTCTCTTTAAGCAATTGATGCGATGATTTCTCCCTGTTTTTATGGCACACCTGTAAAAAGTCTAGCTCACAAAGGAGAGAGAAGACGAGAATCTTTAATGTTGTCTGTAAACCACTTGGTCTCAATTTTTATAATTCATTTAAAAACACTGTTATACATCTTATAATTACTTCCTCTTACGATGTCATTATTTTGCTACCAATACAAATTAATCTTAAAGGGCTTTTAGCTTGGACAGTTATTCCCAGCATCCAAAGTTATCATTTTTGTGAAATATTTTACATTTACCTTAAACTGTAAAGAGTTTACTTGTGGTATCTAACAACATATATGATTGTATCACTTTTCAGCATACTTAACTTCCAAATGGCAAGGTATTAAAGGGTTAGTGATTTTATACTTCTGGTTCAATCCAATGTCTTACCTATGCTTCTGTGACCCAGTACCTCCTATCTAGATTTGAACAAGTGAGAAACTGCTCTCCACTTCCCATCCTAACTCTGCACCACAGAGTGACTCCTGCCACCTTCTCTTCTCTCTTTATTATTTGTTCTTCCGATTCTGAAAGTCTTGGCCTCCAGAGATCAAAAGGCTGAATCTTTGAGATTATTTCTTTGTCAGTCTCCTTCACCTTTTTTATTTCTGTCTGCATGGTAATAACCATGCGTCATTTCAGAAACATTTATTTTCTTAATTAAATATTTGGTTTTTTTCCTACTGTGGAGGTGGGCAGGGTCAATTTTATTGTTCACTGGCTCCAAGCAGCTGCTTCGAGGTCAAATCACTGAAGAATAGCTGCTGTGCAGTGGGAGAGGCTATACCTGAGATTGTAAGGTTAACAGCTCTTGTTCCTGCCAACTATCACAACATTTAATAGATAATTATTTTGGTGTTTCTAGCCCTTTTATCACTGAAGTGAAAGTGGTTTGAGAGTTCAGTCAAAAAAAAAAAGGGTGGGTCATTTATCAATAGACTACTCAGCAACAATTGAAGGCATTTATGAAAAAATTGAAAAATATGGGAACATTCTTATGATTATGTTAAGCAAAAAATAAGACATACTAAGTATGACCTTAACTAGGTAAAGAAAAAGATTCATACCAAAAAATGACAGGATATGAATCTATCATTGTTATCATCTCAGTATGGTGACTAATTTGTTTTCCTGCTTCTTTAGACATCTATGAATATTACCAGCCTTCTATAATAAGCATGTATTCCTTTGATTATGAGGAAAAAACTTTATTAAAGGAAAATGAGCTATAAACAATCATCATCATCGTATCTACCATATTTTAAATGCCTGTCAAGCATCATTCAACTTACCTGTATCATCATGAACCTTTATAACAAATATTGCAAGGGTTGAATCACCTCCATTTTACAGAAGGTAAAACTGAGATTCAGAGAGATTAATTTTTTCAAGACAGCACAGGAAGAAATCAGCAAAACTAAGATTCAAATACAAGTTTGTCGCTTTCCAAAGACTATTCTCTTTCTATTATATTATTGAAGGAAGGAATAATCCATGAAGTTTCCACCTCCATGTGTTGAAAAAAATACAGAGGAAGAAAAATGGGAATCAGTCAGTTTGAAGATGAAACAGGGTAGCATGGATATACAGTTTGAAACAGAGCCAAAGTCTCATGGGGCCAACGTGCAATGAGAAACTTGATTCTGGCAAATAGTAGTAATAATAATCATAATTCCTATAAGACTTACCTTAGGTGAGCCATCATAATTTATTATTAGATTACTTTTTTAACTTTAAAGAAACAAAAATGAACCTTACTTTTAAAAAAACTCATTCTGCATAAACTGATTTAGCATATCATTACAGATAGATGCATTCATTTCAGAAGAAGTTTCCTCTGACAGCTCCAGAATCAGATCATTTCTGGAAAAAATCAAGTCTTTTCCTTCAATTAAAGAAAAATACTTTGTCAAGCATGGAGCAGAGAAACTTATTTGTCATTGATTTGTGATGTGCTGAGTAAATTTCACCTTCAAGCTATTATTCTTTCTGAAGTAGTCTGGTCTTTATCAGTGGTTTGAGACTTCCCAGATATAGGGCACACTAGTTTTGCAAGTAACTACACTTTCTTGTACCCTGTTATTTTAGTATTACTAAGGCAGTGTGTGTATAATAATGTTTTTAAAATATTAACGTATTTCTTTGTATATTAATTAGGATGTTTCGGGGTTCAAGCTTGACGTTATTCAAAGCAACTGGAAGATGGTGGCTGAAAAAGAGAGAGTTGCCAAAATTATTGAGCTTGTGCATGAAGAAGAACAAAATAAAGAAAGCACAAAAATTAATCTATTTTGGGGGAATTCACTGGCTGTCCAGTGGGTAGGACTTGGTGCTTCCACTACCCGGGGGCCCGCACAAAAACAAACAAACAAAATTAATCTATTTTCTTAATGCTGACCAGATTTTATATTCTGAACCATTGGGTAAAAAGTAGGACTAATAGTAGGAAACATTGAGATTGATTTATTGGAGAAGCAATTCATACTCTAGACCCAATCTCACCTATAAGTATTTCATTTCTAGTCTTCAGAATAAAAGATATATTCATTCAGAGCACTTATTCACTAAGTCATCCAGGCAGCATAGACTTATTGAAATCCTATTATGTCCTAGCAGAAGCAGTTTCAGATGTGTATAACTTATAGAGTTGCACAGAACTCCATCATTGGAAGGGTCCTGCACTTGTTTTAATGCTCTGCTGTTGTTGCCTTGAAATTCTTAAAATTTTTTGAACAAAGGATTCCATGTTTTAAATTGGCCCTGGGCCCTACACATTTTCTGCTAGGTACTGGGGAGAATAAAAGCATCATACAATTAATTAACAAAATGCTATTAGTTGTATGATAAGAAAAGTACAGAGCAAATACTGTAAAGATTGATAGTGTTCAGAAGATCTATTTTGTTGTTAGGAAAAAAGTGAAACACAAAATCTACTATCAAAATGGTAAGGGACATATACTTCTATTTTTTTCCTATTGCTTAAATCTTGCCATGATGAGAGTTGAAATCCAGTAATTTTGCGGTTTATCTCTTCAATTCTGCTGAACTTTGTCTTGCAATGGTTAATATACTTAAGGGAAATCTAGGACACCTCAAGCCAGAACCACATCTGTGGCTTTTTCTGTCCTTGCCTCTGCAATTCCTATTCACAATACTGGATCTTGTGGTAAAATAAGGTTGTAATCTGGGGTTGCAGTTTTGGTAATGTTCAAAACATGAGTCAAGAAAAAGCACTATCATTAGCCCTTGTCATGTGAAGTTAAAAAATACCTCGTCCTACCATAGCTCAGGGGAAAGTCTGAGCATATCTGCATTCAGCATTTTAAGGAGTTAGATTTTTAATAGCGTGTTGGGTCTTTTCAGGTTGTTAAGGGAAAAGAGATACTCTCAACTTGACAGAGGCCATGATCATTTTTCACAGGAATAAACAAGAAAGGAAGCACAGGAAATCTCAGAACACTTGCCTCCTGGGGCCCTGGAACAGTACTGAAGACACAGTATCCCATGTAGAGAACGCTGGTCTCATGACTCAACTTTCTGTGTCTCTTTCTAAAGCTACTTAACTGCATATATGGTTCCAACCTATTGCTAGCAACCTATTCTAACCTGATGACATTCTCTGTGTTTCAGTACCATGCTGCTCTCTCTCAGGATTTTTGAGTGTCTTAATTCAAATTCACCAGGAGAGAATGAATCTCACTAGAAAAGACTCAGCAGAAAAGAAAACCTCTAATTCTTTTTTCACTATCTGGTGTGAGCACAGCTTCTAGAAGAAATCTCACACCAGATCATCTCATAGGCTGCTGGCCATCACACAGATAGCTGCCCTTCATTCAAATTCCAATCTGTGGTTCAAGCTAGGGCTTTAGGATCAATTGGCCAAATGTGACAATGTTTACACTTTGCTCAGAAGAAGCTTGGGAACGACAGCTCTCAAAATATCACTGAGGCCTTAAAAAAAAAAAAGAGGTTAGCTTGATTATCCTATATGAGTCTGGGGAGGGCAAGAACATTTTCATGTTTTTAAAGCTCTGTAGTAGAGGAAAAAGCCATCTCTCTCACTACCGTTCCATGTGTGAACGTATGTGCACATACATGCGTGTATAAAGGGGGTGCGGGCAGCTGGAGCACATGAACTCCAGGAGAAGGAAAACTCAAAGTATTATTTCAAATCTACAAACTGCCATAACATTTTTCATTTTACCTCCATACATTTAAGTCTTCGGATTTGCTGACTTGAGAATCAAATTGTTAACATGACAACAAGCACTTCCACGTTTGAAAAGAAAGTGATTGGTAATAGAGAAGAAATCATGTGGACAAATCCCCCAAATCAACGATGAGCTGTTGTAACTACGCAGAGCAGGGTTCCAGGTCACCTGAAGGAATGTGATGGTCCAACTGAGGCAATGCCATCTGTGCCTATGGTACTTGATAAAGATGTACTGAATAAAGGGAGCTTTCTAAGTGTTTCTCATTATTGACAGTTTAAAGGGCAGGATATAACTGGAATCTCCAGTCAGCTGTAGATTCTTGAGGTCAAAAGGAGTCATACGTGAGACAGTTAACTCCTGACGACCATTTCTTCATAGATATTCCACAGCTTCTGACTTCTGTGCCTCCCACAGCTCCAGCTCCTGCTCAGTATGCTTTGCTCTCCACTGACCTAACACTGCCTTACATGCCTATCTTTCACTCCCTATGATTCAGAAACCAGATGTGACCCGAGAAAGAAACGCCTGTCCATTAGGGTGACACATTTGGCTCCGTTTCCAAACCAGCTTTTGAAGCACGTATCTGCAGCCCAGGTGCTGCAATGTCAGCTTAGGGAGCACGATAGGGAAGCAGGATTAGGAGGAAGGGCTCTTGATTTTGAAGGTTAGAAAAGCCTTAAGATAAAGGCAAGTTTCTGGATCTATGCTTTGTTGAAAACAGTAAATCCACTGAGGATCAAAGACATTTTAAAAGGAATGGGAATCTAGAGGTTATCTATGGGGATTATCAGAAATTTGCTGTCTTGAAAGACAGATCTAAATTTCATTCATTGTACTTGACAGAACAAAGGATTTAAGCTAAATCTTTAAATTTCTGTAATGACCCAATTGCTTTCAGCTTTGTTTTCTTCATATAAAATATTTTATCTGGATTTCAAAAGCTCCTTTCAGCTCATAATTCTGTCTCTCTCTATATACAAAAACATAGCAATGTCTTCATTCTAGTACAGGATTTACTTCCAAACAGGATTCATTGACAAAGTTTCTGGGAGCCAATGGCAACTCCCTAATGATCTTTGTGAACTTTTGTAGTTTCCGGCTGAAAATCCCAATTTCACTCCCAGAAACAGAATCAGTAAATGCCTCATATTCCTCAGAGATACTAGGAAGGGTAAGTAAAGCAGATACTGGCAATTGGTCATACGAACTCCACAGGCTTTCTGCTAAGACATGACCTAAACCACTGTATCCGCACGTCCGGAAGCAGTACGGACACCACTTCCTCCTCCTTCAACACTGCATTCTGTGAATCATTCCCAAGAGAATTGTATGTAGCAGTCAAAGAGTCTCAGTTTCTAGAGGTAGAATTTTCACCAGAGAAAACATAGAAATGTAAAATGGTTCATCCCCACAGCCTTCATAAAATCTGAAGAATGTAAATAAAGAACATTTTTAATTCAGTAGACGGAAAATGAAATATCACTTACATACTTCTAAGCAAAAGTTAAGGATATAGTATATAAATAGGTCCATAATAATAAAATAGAAAGCTCAGGCAACATCTGAGTCATTCAGGTTACCAAGAACCTTTTGTTTTTCCTCAAAGCACATTGCCTGTAGAAAGCAGATTTTGTTATTTTTGAACTGTCCCTATCCTTAGTTGTCTCCCCTCTTCACTTGGTGTTTTTTTTTTTTTTTTTTTTTTTTGTGGTACGCGGGCCTCTCACTGTTGTGGCCTCTCCCATTGCGGAGCACAGGCTCCGGACGCGCAGGCTCAGTGGCCATGGTTAACGGGCCCAGCCGCTCCGCGGTATGTGGGATCTTCCCGGACCGAAACACGAACCCGTGTCCCTTGCATCGGCAGGCAGACTCTCAACCACTGCGCCACCAGGGAAGACTTTCACTTGGTGTTTTTAACCTTCACTCTTAGGTCTCTCAGAGTCTGTCTTATTTCTTCCAAACAAGATCATCATCAAAGTTTAAAAGACAAACTTCCTGGCAAACAGCCTGAAGTTTTAGCCACACAAACAGCATTTCCACCCAAACCATAACATTATCAGTTAAACTAAAATATGGTGACAATTCTATTTAAATAAAAGTTCCTGTCTCAAATGTCAACAGATCCAACATCGGGTTAGAGTGATATCCTGTTGTCAGATTTTGTCTCTGTTAGATAAACTATGACTCTTCAGCTTGTTATGGGACAGTGGATTCCAACAGAGAGTTGGCGCAGAAGAAATGCAACATAAGTGGAAGAACATATTTTTCATTCAGCTTGATCTTCCAGGCTTTGAGGAAAACCAAGTACCAACCATCAGTTTTCTCTACTGCCTACTCATTCCTCCACTACCAGACTCATTCCCATGATATTAACTCCTTTGCTTCTCTCTAAAGTATGCATGCAACCCTAATCTGGGGGTATAGCATTGTGCAGGCATAGAAAGTTGGTCTCCTATCTTAGTGTAGGGTCATGATTAACAGGAGGCAAAATACCTGACTTCTGCACACATCCAGACACAGCTGAGATTTGGATGTCCTTAGTTGACAGTTGCCTAGGTGGAACTGAATATACTTAAGAGCCATTGTTAACTCATGGCAAGAGAGGTTACTGAATCAGAAATTTTCTACTTGAGCTGGGAATAATCTTGGTAAGAGCCAAATTCTAAAACTTATTTGGAATACGGAGTGTTTCTTACATTTATAGTTATACAAATTCCATTGTTTTGCATCAAGTCCTAAAGGAGAGGCAGGTGAACAGCTCTAAGGTCAAGTACACAGGATGAGAGGCACTTTTTGAGAATCTGAGGAAATATCAAAGTCAAGATTAATATATTAGTGGTTCTGTCACCTACTATAAAATTATGTTTTAAGGTCTGTGTTTTAAATATCAGTTTGTGTACAATAAATTGTAAGTATACACTAACAATTTACTTTATAGCTATTAAAATTGACTTTGTTTTCATAATCTATATATTTTTTAAAGCTAATATATTCCTATGATTCAAAATTCAATAGGCAAAGAAGATAAAAGTAAGGTTTTCCTCCCTCACTTATATCCTATCCACCTAGTTCTCCACCCACCACCCCCTTCTCCCAACAACAACCCGTGCTGTCCCATTCTTGCCTGTCTTTTCCTAGGTCTTTGACACAAATTCACTCATATATCGTTTTCTTCCTTCTCTTTGAACAAATGGTGGCACCTTATATAAACTATTCTGTCCCTTGCTTTTTTCCCCTTAATATATTAGATGAGAGATATTTTAATATAAATTCATAGAGATCTTCTTCATTATTTTTTATGGCTGCATAACATTGCATTGCAGGAAAATACAATATATTTAATCAATTCTCTGTTTTGAATATTTAGATTTTTTTCCGATCTTTTGCTACTATGTTGAATCATATGAAATGCTACAATTGCTAACCTTGTACTCTTATCATTTTGCAGATGTACAAGTATAGCTGTAGGATGAACTCCTAGAATTTTAACTGTTAGAACAAGAAATATGTGTATTTGTAAAGACTTTCCTGGTGGTCCAGTAGTTAGGACTTCGCCTTCCAATGCAGGGGCTGCAGGTTCGATCCCTGGTTGGGGAGCTAAGATTCCACGTGCCTCGTGGCCAAAAAACCAAAACATAAAACAGAAGCAATATTGTAACAAATTCAATAAAGACTTTAAAAATGGTCCACATCAAAAAAAAATTCTTTAAAGAAACAGAAAAGAAATATGTGTATTTGTAACTTTAATAGATCTAAGCAATTTATTCATCAACCAACCCGGCCAACTATGTCCTCTAATTTGTTGTCTCTAAATCTGGTAGGTAAAAAAATATATCTCAGTATAATTTTATCTACATTTATCTTATTGTGACTGAGTTTGAGCATCTTTTCTTAGCAGAAGAAGCATTTTTATTTCTTTTTCTGTTTGTTCATAGTATGACTGTTTTTACAGTGTCCATATTTTAGAATAACTTTATCAAGATATACAGTGTTTACCATTATGATTTACCTTTTATTAGTTGAAGAAATCTCAGGAAATGGTCATTTTCTCTGTCATGGCATTATTTCTATCATACATGATAAAAATTAAGTTGATAAATTCATAGAAATCTACCTGATTAATTTTCTAATCAGAGAATCTATAATACTGAAAATATTCTTTAAAATGACTCTCCCTAATTTTCTTTCTTCTACCAAATAATAATGCTTCAGTATGTTTTCTTTATTTGCTAGAAATATTGCTTACAATTGTCTACTTTCTCTCAAAACTATCAGGAATTGTATTTTCTTTGTTTTTGAGTATTCTTTTGCCTCAAATCATAATAAATTTAGGGGATGCCCATGAACTTTGGGGCCTGAAACAAGGTTGTTATTCTATGGGTTAGATGAAGATAGGGAATTTGCAAAGTTCTAAGGAGATCATTCTGCCACTGTTGAGTGTCGAAGGACATTTTCAACTTTTCTGACTGGCAGTGAATTTGCAAGGCTACTGAAAAAAAAGCATAAGACAGTGTGGAGCTAGGGAGAATAGGCAAAGGGTAGCTGAAAGAAAGAGGCCAAAGAGGAAGATTAAGGAGAAGAATTGAGGTTGTTTTCCTCACTAATCCATGGCATGTTCATGATAATTCATTTCTGTGGTTGAATCAATGCTCCTATAAATTTAAACTTGCTGAAAGTTACTGAGTGTGTTTAACATTGCCATCCTTACTTCTACTTTAGTTCCAAAAGAAATCAATTAGTGTGCCTTGTTAGAAAACTGACTGATAAAGTTAATCGAATTATAAGCAAATATTTGTTGAGGGCTTACCATGGCAGACTTTGTTTTCTAGGCTATGGAGAGACAGCATTGAATAGGAAAGAGAAATGTCCTGCTCTCAGGAAGTTTACGTTCTTGTGGCACCAGACAGATTAAAAAATATGAAAACAAAAATTAAAGACTATAAAAGAAATAGAGACAAGAAAGATGGGCCTTATAGTTAATAATTAACAAAGCAAAGCATTCTATATTTACTCTTGTGTTCCTAAGGCTTACTGAACTAACTTTCAAGCAACTTTTCTATGTATCCCAAATGAGCTCATTAGTTATGATGTTAGTAAAATAAATCACTCAGTTGGAAACAGCGTACAAAGTACAATCTATTTAATTTCTGATCCTTTGAGGTCTATTAAAACTTGCCAGAATTCTAGCCTAACATATATCTCTAAGAATGTAATAAAAAATGTGCATGAAAATGTTTGCTGAGAATCCTTCCTTGGTTAAGAAATAGATTAAATGATCTGGTGAAACATGATTTTATTACCTTGAACGATGGTCCAAATTAGACTAATAGGGGAAAAGAAATATAGAAACTTCAAAAAGTAGAAATATAAAATTTAAATGATTATGAGATAGGAGTGGAAAGGGGGGGAAAGGTTTAGAAAAACTTTCAAGGGCATGAATTTGGCAATGCTTTAATTGTAAAATATGATTAATGAATATGACAGAATTTGGAGAACTTAAAAGTACAAATTGTTTACAGTCCTGGTCCAGGCATAACTGCTGGCTAAATCTGTAACTGTTGAAGATTTCTCCACTGTTTCCTTACTTAGTCTTCAGCCAAGTATCCATTTCCTTTTGCTCTTAAAGCCAGATGAATGACATTTTAATTTTTACATTATCTCTTTTTTCTCCTACCTACAGTTTTAGAAGCAAGTTTATCTCGCCAACAAATTAAAATGGAAAACAGTCTAGTCCAGGGAAAAATAACAATGAACCAAAGATTTGCAGTGTAACTTCAGATGCCCACAGTGTGCTCAGTATTGAAACACTCTTGTTCATCAATCTGTTTATCTCTTTATCCTCCTCCCTCTAGAATGTAAACTCCATGAGAGTAGTGTCCGTTCCTATTTTGTTCAATACCTTTTCCCCAAATATATTTCAGATTGCCGAGCATAAATATTTGCTCAACCAACAAATCCAAAAATGCACTTAAATTCCAGCTTAAATTCCTTCTTTGCTACAGCTTAAAATTATTTTCTCTTGTTTAACCTCCATTTGAATAAGAATCAGTTTATCATAATAAAAAATAATTTCCTAATATTTTGATAATAGTCTTAAAACCCACTTTGAAGAAATGGGTTAGTCTATGTTTGGTTTTAGTTTAATGTTACTGACTCATCCTAGAGACCCTTGATGACCAAATCCTTTTCGAAGATATTATAGGTCATAATGGACAGGGGTCCTTATTTTTTATACTATATTCTTTATTTGTTTCTACCCACCACATGTTTTGAAAGGATTTCAGACAGCTTTGTGGATCCACTGGCATGTTTGTTCTTATTGAAGTTATTAAATTCTCAAATTACATAACCTGTTGCTAGGCATGTAAGAGATCCTCAATGTATCAGTGATATTAGACTGTTTAGTCAGAAAAATTTCTAACCTGATTAATAAGACACATAGAGAATAATAGAAACAACTTCTAAAGTTTAGTTTCTCTTCTCTGGTACTTATATTGACTTTATACTTTCCAAACTCTCTCACATACAAGTCACTCATCAGTCATTGTCAACTGTCTAGGAGGTCCTGTCCCATCTATTGCTTAATCCTGGTTAACTAACTTCAGGCACTGGAGGGAGTAAACTCATCCTTCTAAAATGTTGCATTATTTCTAGAGTTCTAAAAGAGAGATTACATTTTGTGAAACACAGAATGTCCAACCAGGGAGTGACTTGGTCATTTTGAGCTCATCCAGTATCTCATATCCGCAATTTGAGGATACATTGTTTGTAAAAACGAAAACAGACCTTAACTTCAGGAGCTTTCATGAATCTCCCATCGTCAGTATTGCAATTTTGCCTGGCCTCTGTTATGCTCAACAATTTACAAACAAATATTATATTTATAAGGATGCTACGTGGAAATCAACATGATCTTTAGTTACACAGACCAGTCTTTAGGGAAAATCTGCAAAAATGATCACGCTATAGCACATTACAGAGAGTAATAGTTCTAAAACAGAACACTCATGTGGCAGTCATAAAAAGGAATCAGAGACTTTTTCTATACAGAGCCTGTATTTTAAAGATGTTGACAGCCAGGATATCAAAACAAACCATTTGTGTTATGTCTCCTGTGTCTATTCAAAATGAGAAGGTCAAGGAAATTAGCCAGGTATTTTAAATAAACACCTGCTGGTTAGTGTCCTGTACCAGAACAAGCAAAAGCTCAAGAGGCTCTATTTCTTGTAGGTAGAAAATGTTTTTTATATCCAAAAAGGTAAATTCTCTCACATAAATTATAAATTTTCTCATTAAAATATTTGAGTTTAAAAAACCCTCAAAAAGTACAATGTACGAGTGGCAATTTAAAAGACAAAAAGAAATTTTTTGTGTATGCTAAGACACAATAAGTTATGCAGGGCTTCAAAAGTAAAACAAGCTCTTAAAAATATCAAGCCACAGTACACCATGCCCCATAGCTCTGCTCTAGAATGTGAACAAGAGGACATCTCTGATAAAGATATCATGTCCTTACTGACATCCAAACACCAACAGACTAAACGCCATATGAATATTATTTCATTTAAAGATTATAACAGTGCCCAAGCATCATTCACACTTTATAGATCAAGAGACTAAGGCTTGGGGAGGTCACACATGCAGCCAGTAAGAGGTGATATTTAAGATTTGAGCCTACTGCTATCTGACTCCAAAGGATGCTCTTATCCTTTCTACAACCAACCCCTTCCCGAGGTGGTATGAAGTTAATTACTGGGCTACATTTTGTACATATATTTCTTATTGCACATTTTGGCACTAAATTGTTCATCATTATTTACCTCTTGATCTCTTTTTGAATCTGAATTCCCTAAGGGCAACTCTACATCTTATTTATCTCCATAGCCCCAGTACCACTCACAGCCTTGTCCCTCTTGAAGCAGGTACTCAGTGACAGCTGAAATGAACTGAAAGGGTCTATCGATCTCGGATCCTATAAGAGTTTGCTAAATCCAAATGTTCTGTTTTTCCCTGTCACCAAAGCAACCTGACATCACGATATCATTTTTTGCCCCCTCACCTCACTGCTAATGTCCATTCACTGGTGTCTCATTCATAGATCCTTCTGGCCACCTTCCCGCCTTCACTGAAATGTTTCTCCCCTGATGACACCTCTCTCACCATGGGCTACCTGGAGCAGAGGCAGCTCATTCCACCATATCACACTTCCCACAGAATCTACAGATCATGTCGACCTTCTCCTCACTTCTCAACCCTTTGAGGTTCATGTTATCTGGCTTATGAATCAGTCCCACTTTAAATGTCTCTTGACAATAAGTGGCTTCATTCATATGAATCATTCATTTATTCATTCATTCAGTAAAGTTTATTGAGTGTTTAATATACACCAAGTGCAGAGGGTAAAAGATGGATGATTGACTAGTAAGGAACATGGATTGTAGTAAATGATCATATCATATGGTAACATTATTATAGTAATATACAATATGTTGAAGGAGGGATTGCATCCATACATTCAACTAGCACCTTAGAATTCAAAATCTTACCTCCAGTTCAGATGTCTCTTCTGCCTTTCTGAAACGATTACCACCTCAAGAAACAGCTAAAACCAAAGCTGTCAATATTTTTCCCTAGGCTCCTTCTCCAGGCTTCCATATCCCTCGTCACCACCAACCATGCAGATCCCTAAATTAGAAACCATAGTACAAGGACAGAAATCTCAAATGGTTATAGAGGAGAAATAGAATCCCTAAGTGAGTGAAATAGGACAGGGTAAACAACTGGGAAAGGTAGAAACTGTGGCAAACTGAAAACCACAGTTTTTTTGGTCACATTTTTAGGAGACCATCGCTGATCCCTTCCTAGCAATTACTGCAGCTCAGGAATATGAGCCCAGTTCTGCCACATCTTGCAATTTTTAACAAGAACCTGGGAATCCAGATTTTTGTGAGCAATTTCCTAATTTGTTTAACGTTATGCAGCCAGTTAAGGATCACCAGTATATGTGAAAAGCATTAGGTGAAAGGTTGTTAAGGAGCAGTGTAGACATAGCATGTTAAAGCATCACCCAGGACTTCCATGGTGGTCCAGTGGCTAAAACTCCACACTCCCAGTGCATGGGGCCTGGGTTCGATCCCTGGTCAGGGAAATAGATCCCACATGCCGCAACTAAGGGTTCGCATGCAGCAACTAAAGATCCCACGTGCCACAACTAAGACCCGAAGCAGCCAAATAAATAAATATATAAATACATATTTTTTAAAAAAAGCATCGCCCCACAGAGAACTTTCTAATTACAAAAGGGAGAAGACATCTTCCCAGTGGAGAAGTCGAGTGCAGACCACTTTGAGCAAGTGCTCAAACTTCACAGCACCAATAACAATAAGAGAAACTGACTTATGTGCTCCTGCTAAAATCCAGTGGGAAGTCTGTACACTACAGTCCCCAAAAGTTTTAACCTGAATCTAATCATGAGGAAAAAATCAGGCAAATCAAATTTAAGGGACATTCTCCAAAACAACTGAACTGAGCTCATCATAAATGCCACAAAATGTCACAAAAGACAAACAAAGGTGGGACCCTGTTTTACAGAAAAGAAGACTAAAGAGACATGACAACTAAACGCAATATGTGATTATTAAGTGGATCTTGGATTTAAAACATACACACATGCACACACACACATACAACATTGTTGGGGCAACTGGGAAATGTGAATATGGATGGTAGAGAAGCTAATGTTATTGTATCATATTAAACTTCCGGAGTTTGATAATGATATGGAGATTTTTCTAGGAGAATATCCCTTTTCTTAGGACATATATGCTTGAGTATTTAGGAGTGAAGTGACCTGATGCTTGAAACTTGCTTTCAGTTGACTCAGGAAAAAAAAAGGGGGGGAGAAAGAAAAAAAGTGAAAAATAAATGTAGAAAAATTAACAATTGATAATTGTTAATTATCAATTGACAGCAATATGGCGTATGTATGGGTATCCTTAAACAATTGTGTCCTTGTACAATTTTTTTCAAAATGAAAGTTACCTAGAATCAGAAGAATAAAAGAAAAACACTTTGTTGAACCACACTCCCTCCTCCAAAAAAATGCTCCTAATTTATAAACCTCTGACTGAGGCAGATTTAGCCTATAGACCAGCCCTAGTCTGCAATTGGTTTAGAAGGATTCCTTCCTCTTTCTCATTTTATTTCCAGGCTCATTCTCATGCTGAAACTTCTCTGTCATCAGCTCACTGCTCCTAACTTTTTAATCCCCACTTCCCAGCCCCAGTTCACACCTTAAATTTCTAACTTGCTTTATAACCACAGCCCCTCTGCCTCCCCTCTCTCCTGCCAACCTATGCTCTGTGGCCAAGTCTTTTTCTAAAACACAATCTATCTAATCATCTCTTGCTCTCCAGTGCTCAGAAGAAAGTCTAAACGTACTTGCAAGCAAATGAAATGACCTTCGCCGCCTGTCTCCAGACTGCATGCCTCTTCCCCTCTCTTTTCAATAATATTGTCTATGCACGATTCAAAACTGCTTACTAGTCCTCACACACCTCACACACCACACAATTTTATTCTCTTGCTCAAGTGTGTCACTCTGCTACAAGGACTTTCCTTCCCTTATAGGTCTAGCAAATTCCTATCCAGCATTCAAAACCCCCTTCAAGGGGAGTTCCCTGGTGGTCTAGTGGTTAGGATTCGGAGCTCTCACTGTTGTAACCCAGGTTCAATCCATGGTTGGGAAACTGAGATTCCCACTAAAAACCCAGTCAAAAATCAACTTCAGTGAATATCACCCCTCTCCTATGAAGGAATGAAGAGGTTCGTCCTGTATTCCTTTCTATGTGTCTACTGTTGTGTCTCCATCTCTTCCTTCAAATTTTATGTTCCTTGAAAGCAGGAACCCAAGCCTAGAAGGATGCCTCTTGCTTGGGAAACATAAACATTTGATGAGTTGATTGTCTTTACAACTGCTTTATTCAGGGACTTCCCTGGGGACACAGTGGTTAAGAATCTGTCTGCCAATGGAGGGGACACCTGTTCGAGCCCTGGTCCAGGAAAATCCCACATGTCGCAGAGCAGCTAAGCCCATGCACCACAGCTACTGAGCCTGTGCTCTAGAGCCCACGAGCCACAACTACTGAAACCCGCAGACTTAGAGCCCGTGCTCCGCGACAAGAGAAGCCACCGCAATGAGAAGCCCGTGCACCACAACGAAGAGTAGTCCCCGCTCGCCTCAACCAGAGAGAGCCTGCGCGCAGCAATGAAGACCCAAAAGCAGTCGTAATTTAATTAATTAATTACTTTTTTAAAAATTGCTTTATTCAGTCTGTTTCTATTTTAGCACTTTCTCTGGAAAAGCTATTCTATTCAGAGAAGGTCCTAGGTGGGTACCCTGTGAGAGGTAGCTAAGCATTAGAAGGTAATCAAAAACAAACTGATGAAATGTTGGGGAGAATTACTCGTTTCAAAAACAAAATTAAGTTTCTGGGCCTATCTTAGATGAGAAGAAAATAAATCCCAGAGCCAAGGCCTTCAAAGCCTGACAGATGAGTTTTGTTGCTGTGAGGTGTTAAAGGCTTAACTTCTCCGCTTCCAAGCGTCTGTGCTCTCAAGACCTTTTTCTGTTCCTTGGGAAATTCTAAACATATTACCATGGCCTTTTCAATGCGAGGGTCTGTTTCCTGTAACTCCGCGCCTCCTTTCAATTAAGATCAAACGGAATTCGACATGAAGTGGATCCACGACTCTTTCTCAAGCTAATGTTAATTATAACTTTGGTGGATGCGTTGTAGCTTGTTCTCAGCCTATCTGGTTTTATGAGCAGACAGGGGCAAAGCTTCAAGGAGACTGAGCATTCTGCCTCTATTATTATCGTGTTTGCTTGTAATAATATATAGGAATTTTTTCTTCCCAGAAAATCTTCACATAATTATTTCTTATATTGAAAGCATTAATCTTCCCTGGAAGCTAACAATAAAAGTGTCTTTTTATTCACTTTTGCTATATTCTTTAGGTAATTTTTAAAAACTCAGATATTTTGTTCTGACATATTTAATGTGAAATTTGCTACCTTAAAAATATAATATTTGAACAATTTACTGTTGTGTGAAAGGCTTTAACCATTTCTGAACCAAAAATCTTGAAAATAATATGTGGTAACTAAGTGAACACAATTGACCCTCAGTGGTGGATACATATCACGAGCGTCAACATACCTACTGTTTCCTTAAACAAGAGTTTGCAAAGAGGCAGGTGAGTCAGTTAGGTGTACCAGATAAAATGCAGGTAAACAGATAAACAAATTCAAATTTAACGGGAGGTCCTGTATTTTTACTTGCTAGACCTGGCAACTCTAAATGTAGGCTGGTTTTATTTAGTAAATACACTGTTTTTAAAAATCCAGTTATCTTTTCTTGTTTAATAGGAAGATTTGGCAACATTGGGCTCACATTTTTACATTACTTCAGCTGGAGCTGAGCATGCATTGCCCATTCTATAGGTGATCCTTTGCTCTCTAGCTCAACACAGTCGCCACCTGGCCCACTCCTGATTCCTGAATCCTACAGGCATGAGTTTTTGACAGTGGTCCAATCCGCTCTCTATGTTTACAAACTGGGTAGTTGCATACACCTACCAGCTGCATCCAGACTGTGCCCAAATTCCAGCTGAGAAGCAGGTAATTTTCATAGAATTGCACACATTTGTACTGATTATGCATTGTTGTATCCTATCATATATGCCTCAAATATACAAGTTATTTTTCAGATTCTCTACAGTTCTTGCTTTCTTTTCCAGCCCACCAGTCAATTTAGCCTCAGCCCTAAGCATTTTAGGTGACATACAAAGCTATAGTGGAAAAGCAGTGATTTTAAATGAGAATAGTGAGTATTTTAATCCCTGTTCAATACCTAAAATAATCATATGACTTTAAAAGTTTATTTAATCTTTCAACATATCAATTTTCCCATCTGAAAAAAATATAGAGGTTGGACAAAATGTCTATTGCTTTAAGTATATATTGCTGTTAATAATTGATGACTCTATGATAAAGTTAGTTTATAGTCAAGTCTTTCTGAAACTCTAGAAGCAGAACATCAACTCCTGAGGCAAACAGTTAAGTAAGTTTCCCATATTACTGTAAAGTTTTATGACATTAGAAAACATTCATCTATTGTCAGACTTGCATAGCATCACTGCAGATTGCTAGGAGACTGTAAATGTTTTTACAAGCATAAAGCCTACACTTTTTCCTACTGCTATCTACTGCAAAAAAAGTTTGCACAGCTACTGGTCCAAACATACCCCTTCTATTGACTCAGAGTAACAGATATAGCCTTTAAAGATCTAAGTTGAAGAAAGAAAAAACTGGTTATTATCATTTAATCCACAGAGGGAGGGGACAATATAAACAAGTCTCAAATTTCAATAATGTCCTTGAAGAGCTATTCCTAGCAGAGCTTTGGTTGATGTAGATCTACCAGACACACTGGACTTTAAAAAACAGGGAGGTGAAACTGTCTTCCAGGTTGTAGAGACAAGACCACACCTGAATACACCCAATCTCTCTGAAAGAATTAAGTACCTACCTCATCATAAAAACCTCCCTTTATGCAAACTAACCAGATTGCCTCAACCTTAAATGAATGCAAACACTTTCTCAATAGATGCATTTATCTCCCCCAACAGCTTTTTCTAGGTTCCTGTAATTATAGGTCATTGCTTTGCATAAAGGTAAACATCATTCCTACCCTTATTCCCACAATTAACTTCCAAATTTAAATTATTCTGTTGTAAAAACTGAAGAACGAGCCAGACAAACGGTATCCTGGAGAGAGAATTTGTTAGCAATGGGACCAGGAAAATTCTTCTAAAGTTTATTGAATTGTTATCTTTAAAAAATTATAATCATCCATTGTTATATTTAGTAATTACATAGAATTAAAATGAAACAAAGGAATTAAAGTGAAATGAAAGAGCACAATAGGAAGATGTGATAAAAATTTGCAAAAAATTCAGATTTGGCAGTGACTCTACTTATTCTGCCTATTACTTAGTTTAAAAACTGTAGCAGAAAACAAAATATCCAGGTTATTAGGTTCTTAAAATAGATTATATGAGCAACTTTAAATATTACCCATATCTCTACAAAGCTACATAGATAAAATTTTAGTTATGATGTTATTTTGAAACTAATTTTTAAAAAGGCATTAATGCAGGTATCTACTGGAAATAATATAAAATTATTCAGAAAGAAAAGAGCATTCTAAGCTTAAGCTTAATCTACTTCATCTCTATTTAATAAATGTTTGACCACTCACCGATGAAACATAATAAGCAAATAAAAAATTTATCATCTCAGTAGAATAAAGATGCCATGTCAATGCACTGCCATTTCATGGTTAGTGTATCAACAAGTAAGTAAATGTTAACAATACTTTATGTTGTATTTTTTATATCTGGTAGTAGGCCCAGAAATGCCTTACAAAGATAGCAAAAATACTAATTAATAAAAGTTAGAAAAGAAAATGTTGGAACAGGTTAGAGCAAACCAAGTAAGAGGATAATTTAACAAGGATGCTAGAAGTTCTATACACCTTATATGCTATGGAAGTATGGAGTCTCTAGCATACAAAGGGCAGTACTTAAATAAATAAATAAATAAGCCTTTGTATGATGCTTAGCAAAGAAGCTTTTTGACCTCTTTTTTTCTGGGAAAAAAAATGAGAATAAAAATTGTGGTTGTTTTGAAATTAAATATACACACATTCTCAGAACAGTACTTGGCACAGAGCAAAAAATTAAAAAATACTACCAGTAACTATTATAATTTTGGTTTGTGGGAAGATAATGGCAGAAGGAAAAGGCAGATGAGAAAAACTTCTTTTTCCATGAATATCTCTTTCATAGCACACTATGTTCTACGTTATATGGAAATAATATTGTCTTTAGGACCACCTCAATGGCAAGTGATGATTCTGACCTTTTTTAAGTTTGATGGAGAAAATGAGATGAGGCATAAAAAAGAATACAAAGGTGAATGCACAAACACAACGAGAAATATAAAATGGCAAAATTTTCAGTATTTCAATGGGGTTTTATAGACTTCATCATCACAGGACTATACACCCATACTATTTTTTGTTAAATGTAAGAGTAGAAAAAAATTTTAAATATAGACATGTTTAGCTGTGGGGCTCATTCATATGTAACTGTCTACTTTTTAACACCTTTCAAGCCACATAATTACACATTTCAGATATGGCTAGGAAGTAAAATATATAGCTTTGTCAATGTTTCTTTATTACATTGATGTGAGAAAATGAAGGGTTTTATTCATGAGTGAAAATATTTACCATTGGGTCCCACTTTGTTTTAAGTCGTGTGCAAAGCACTGAAAATTCAAAGATACAAGGAGAGTGCTTATCCTCAATTAAATCCCTTAATTTATAGAGAGCTAACCTGTCTTTATGTATCAAAGAACAGTAAATTGCATCTTCAGCAACCAGAATGACATTCTTTATGTTGAATATTGGAGATGACTCAGAAGAAAAGGCAAAAAAAAAAAAAAAATGAAGGAAAGAAAGTAAAACTATAGTTTACTAGGAGAGGGAAAATAGTTAAGGAAAAAGAAAAAAGGAATCCAAGCTGACAGATATATTGAGAGTTGGAAATATAAAAGAGAAAACAATTATATTATGTTTTTGATCATGATGCTTATTAAACATTAATATGTTTAAAAAGAAAAATTAAAATCTCAGTTTCCTAACTTTGGAAAATAAATGATGAGAAATACAATATGAAATGTCCAGAGAAGTCAAGAGATTAGAATCAGACCACAGGATGTGTTCTGAAATAGCATACTAGGCTTCAACCAGTAATTCATGTTGAACAATGGAATGAAATGAGATCATCTTGGTAATTAACAATGGTGGGGCAAGAAGAATAGGCATAATACCTATATGAGTAACTAATGCTAAGTGTGTGACATAGTTACCTGTCTGTGATATAATAAGAAAATTGTAAAGTTTAAAACTAATAGAAGTTACACATTAAAGGTACTGTTCTTGTAGAAATGGCAAAGGAGTAAGTCAATTAAGTAACATTTATTAGTATATATTTGTTTCTAGAGTTTCAACAGCAAAACCCTGGTTAAAGATTTGATCAAGGTGGGAATGTGAATTGGTACAGCCACTGTGGAGAACAGTATGGAGGTTCCTTAAAAAACTACAAATAGAACTACCATATGACCCAGCAATCCCACTACTGGGCATATATCCTGAGAAAACCATAATTCAAAAATAGTCATGTACCAAAATGTTCATTGCAGCTCTATTTACAATAGCCTGGAGATGGAAACAACCGAAGTGTCCATCATCGGATGAATGGATAAAGAAGATGTGGCACACATATACAATGGAATATTACTCAGCCATAAAAAGAAACGAAATTGAGCTATTTGTAATGAGGTGGATAGACCTAGAGTCTGTCATACAGAGTGAAGTAAGTCAGAAAGAGAAAGACAAATACCGTATGCTAAAACATATATATGGAATTTAAGAAAAAAAAATGTCATGAAGAACCTAGGGGTAAGACAGGAATAAAGACACAGACCTACTAGAGAACGGACTTGAGGATATGGGGAGGGGGAAGGGTGAGCTGTGACAAAGCGAGAGAGAGGCATGGACATATATACACTACCAAACATAAGGTAGATAGCTAATGGGAAGCAGCCACATAGCACAGGGAGATCAGCTCGGTGCTTTGAGACTGCCTGGAGGGGTGGGATAGGGAGGGTGGGAGGGAGGCAGACGCAAGAGGGAAGAGATATGGGAACATATGTATATGTATAACTGATTCACTTTGTTATAAAGCAGAAGCTAACACACCATTGTAAAGCAATTATACCCCAATAAAGATGTTAAAAAAAAAAAAAGATTTGATCAATTACACAAATGTATAAGGATTTCGCTAGTACAGTAGTCTTCTCCCCTTATCCATGGCGGATACATTCCAAGACCCCCCAGTGGATGCCTGAAACCAAGGATAGTACCAAAACCTATATATACTACTTTTTTCCTATACGTACATATCTATGATCAAGTTTAATTTAAAAAGTAGGCACAGGGCTTCCCTGGTGGCACAGTGGTTAAGAATCCGCCTGCCAGTGCAAGGGACACGGGTTCAAGCCCTGGTCCAGGAGGATCCCACATGTTGCGGAGCAGCTAATCCCGTGCGCCACAGCTACTGAACCTGCACTCTAGAGCCCACAAGCCACAACTACTGAGCCCACGAGCCACAACTACTGAGCCCACGTGCCACAACTACTGAAGCCCGTGCGCCTAGAGCCCGTGTTCCACAATAAAAAAAAACACTGCGATAAGAAGCTCGTGCACCACAAAGAAGAGTAGCCCCCACTCACTGCAACTAGAGAAAGCCCAGGTGCAGCAACAAACACCCAATGCAGCCAAAAATAAATAGATAAAATAAATAAATTTATTTAAAAAAATTAGGCACAGTAAGAGATTAACAAGTTATAATAAAGTAGATAACTATAACACCGTACTCTAATAAAAGTTATGTGAATACGGCCTTTGTCTCTCTCAAAACATCTTATTATACTGTACTTACCCTTCTTCTTGTGACGATGTGAGATGATAAAATGCCTACCTGATGAAATGAGGTGAGGTGAATGATGTAGGCATCATGATGTAGCACTGGACATATTGACCTTCTGACAATATGTCAGGAGGATCATTAGCTTCAGGTGATCCCCGGATCAGTAAGCCTTGATGATGTCAATGGTTGAACATCAGGAGCAGATGATGTGATACCTGGGAATCCTGGGAAGGACAGAGCGGGAGGGCGAAAGATTTCATTGTGCTACTCAGAACAATTGAAAACCCATGAATTGTTTACTTCTGGAATTTTCTATTTAATATTTTGGGACCAAGACTGACATAGGGTCCCAAACAGAAACCAAGGAAAGTGAAACTGCAGAGGAGGGGCTACTATAAATGTTGTCTCCCTGCAAGGAGAGACATTTAATTATTTAATTAGACCTCCATATTCTAGAGTCTGAGCCTAGAAATCATGGATGAGTTTAAAATTGAGAAGTCAAAGATGACTGGATTAGCTAACTCAAAAGAGACTAAGGTATAGCTTCAGGGCTAATGTATTTGTGTGCTATTTATATTTTGGAACTTGTAAATATGTGTGGCATAGCTGTATTCTTTTCATGTAGACTGGTCTCCATGGAAAGTCAGTTTAAGAAAGTCAGTTTATGATTAGATAGTCGAACATGAAGGGGGAATTTGTTATGTAACTGAAATATCTAGTGGCACTAAGTTCCAAAAGTCTGAGGCCTACATCTGCACCAAATGGATGGGATACCTGCCTCAAGACTTTCACTAGATACATGTCAATGTCTGACTCGCTGCAATTTTATTTTCTGTTTTCTAGCTAAATATCTTTTCAGTTTAGCTTTCCATACATTTTACAATTGATTATATTTGAGTTTACTAAACATTCCAGTGAGATTACACCCAGAATGCTATGTTAGTATATTGGGTGTTTCCCAAGTCTTTAGTGAAAAATTTAAAGCAACTTTTGGTTACTCCCATAGATAACTAATCTTATTGAAGAATTATAGATTTTACTAGTTTAACTCTCAGAAGCCATCTTCTTCCCTAATTTCCAAGTGCTTGAGCAGCACACATTCTAGGTTCTACTTACAAACTTTATTTTTGGTTGCAAAACAAGTTCTCAATTTGACTGGGGAAAAACAGTATACATTTTTTCTTATTTAGTTAATGAAATTATGCTATGTTTTGCATTTTACTCCAAAAAATATCCTTGTGTCCCCCAAATCAATGTATATACATACTGTGAAGTAGTAAAAATGTAAATATTACTGACTGAAATTATATCCATCCATGGAGTAGATAGTGGTGCCATTCATGACCTGCAGAACTCCAGCTAAGGAACAGTTTTGGGGAATGTCATTGATCCTATCCTGAATGTGCTGTATTTCTCATTCCTTTGAGACATCCAAGTATTTTCCAGAAGACAGTTCTGAGCCCCAAAGAGGGAACTGTTGATAGTGACATATGCTTCCCAAGGACCAAGCAAGGATAGAAAACTGTTCCTTCGTTATGACAATTTATGTCATCAATGATCACATGAGAATGGTTTTTCTTGAACATGCAGTGGATTTCAGTGGCTGGAAGAGTAAATGGGACATGTTTAAACAGAGTATAGAGGAGATTATTTTAAGAAGTTTGGCTGTGAAGGAGAGGAAAAAAGAGACAGAGGCTGAGTTGAGAAAGGTTATTTTTTGTTTTCTTTGTTTTGTGTTCTTTATGGGAGAGACTTGGGCATGTTTGAATGCTGAATGAAAGCCTAAAGAAAACATACTGAAGATACTGCAGACTGTATCTTAAAATATTAACATTACAAATATTTGCACAGAGACTAACCAAATTGCTGTCATTTTATGCGTTACCCAAATCTAAAACAAAATCATGTGATGTTTTCTAAGAGGGATGTTTTTTTAAAAAAACAAAAAAGACAAAACAAAACAAAACCAGAGCAGCAAGCGTGATAAACTCAGGAGGGGCACATGGACTCCAGGTGTCATAGTTGGGGTTGTTTCATTGTGTCAGGGTGGCTATCTGCACCATCCCCACATGCGACGGTGCTTCTCTGGGTATGTGGGGCTCACTGAGCGTCCAGGAAAAGTCAGGAGCAGAGCTCTGCACTGGCTGTGGAAATGGGCTACGCGTCAGTTTGGTCTATGTACCCAGATGATTTTCATCCACCTTGTGCAGTTATCCAAAGAAGCCTTTGATAATCAACACTGCTGTATATTATATATGAAAGATGTTAAGAAAGTAAATCCTAAGAGTTCTCATCACAAAGAAAAAAAAAATTTTCTGTTTCTTTAATTTAGTGAGGTGAGATGACGGATGTTCACTGAACTTACTGTGGTAATCATTTCATGATATATGTAAGTCAAACCATTATGCTGAACTCTTAAACTTATACAGTGCTGTGTCAATTTTTATAATATTTATTTATTTGGCTGCATCAGGTCTTAGTTGTGGCATGCAGAATCCTTAGCTGCAGCATGTGAACTCTTAGTTGCAGCATGTTAACTCTTAGTTGCAGCATGTGGGATCTAGTTCCCTGACCAGGGATTGAATCCAGGCCCCCTGCATTGGGAGCACTAAGTCTTAACCACTGGACCACCAGGGAAGTCCTGTTAATTATATCTTAATAAAACAGAAGAAAAAAAAGTTAAAGAGAAAAAAGTTAAAGAATAAGTGACAGGAAAAAAAAACAAAGAAGTCTTGGACTTTGACTTCATGCCTTCAATTTTCTAAGGAACAGCTACCCATATTTAAAGTTTGGAACTCAGGTATATGAAGATGCAAAAGGCAGCAGAATTCAAGAACAGCTAACTCCAAGTCATATTATAGCTTTGGAAAAAGAAATCATGCAAAAACTTTAAAAAGAAAGCATTAGGGGCTTCCCTGGTTGCTCAGTGGTTAAGAATCCGCCTGCCAATGAAGGGCACACGGGTTTGAGCCCTGGTCCGGGAGGATCCCACATGCCGCAGAGCAACTAAGCCCATGTGCCACAACTATTGAGCCTGCGCTCTAGAGCCCACGAGCCACAACTACTGAAGCCCGCACACCTAGAGCCTGTGTTCTACAACAAGAGAAGCCACCACAATGAGAAGCCCACACACCACAACGAAGAGTAGCCACCTGTCGTTGCATCTAGAGAAAGCCTGTGCACAGCAACAAAGACGAACAAGGCCAAAAATAAATAAATAAAATTAAAAATTAAGAAAAAAGAAAGAATTAATAAAAGAGAGAAGAGAGAGGGAGAGAGATAACAATGTATGGAAAACCTTGCTCAGCTTATAACATTTTTATGTTTGAAAGCTTCCAAAAGGTTAAGGATGGTTCATCATAGGCAAAGCTGATGACTGTAAGTGAAAACTGAAAAAAATCTGCCCAGTCCCAAAAACAAGTATATATTCAACTTACTAAAGATAATATAATTCATTATGATAGTGGAATGAAACCTTCTGAAGAACAATTGCAGTTGGATGCAATGATCATATAAATTGCAAAATGAAACACCAAAGAAAAGGTGACACTGAGGGTGTTAAAATATAAGACTGAGTAATGTTCATAGTGGGTAGGATCAAGAAACCAATCAGGTTTAAACACCTGAATCTGTTGTAAAATTAGAAATAATAAAGTTGGTAAATTTTTATATTTAATTATTCATTTCCCTTTTCTTTAGCCATAAACTTCAGCCATTTTAACACATTTTGTATCAATATCTTGTTTTGGGAAACCCAAATAGTATAAGTACATGCTAAATTTATTTTGTGTTTCAGAACTACTTAGGATCGGATATAACAGTGAATCATTTTACCTTTTGATAAAAGTAAATCAGTCTGTGAACTTTGTTTATACTAGATGACTTACATAGAAAAATTATTCTTATTTCCTTATATTATGGAAGCAGGAGTTTGCGTTCCTAAATTGACTCAAATTGTAGAAGCCACAGTGTTCTATAATATGATTGTATAATTTAAAAAAACAAACAGGCAGACTAATCTAGGTAAATTCTACTTCTTACATATAATTCATATTATATTCAGAGTTGATGGTTGTATATGTGATTGCTGGTTTCTGTTGCAATACTTCATAAAAGGAACTAAGACATCTACAAACTTTTTTCTCATTATCTTTTCTTTTTCCTAAAGTAAAAATAAAAAGTTATGTGAAAATTGCAAACTTTGCTTGAAACAAAAACAGATAAACCTGAGAACATTCTTAGGATACCATTGATCCATTTCTCTTTAAGCTTAATGGAACAATTTGACAGAAAAAAGATATACCTAATATATCTTAGATAGACAGCTTACATATACTGTCTTAATTTCTATAGGGTACTTTTTGCTTATTGGTTGATTGACAAGTCAGAGATGATGCATGTTTCTTACAGAAAATTAGTTATGGTTCTTAGATAAGATTACCTATCAAGGAAAAGACATGTTTAAGAGCAATTGCAAATTTCTCAATCAGGGGTCCCCAACCTCCAGGCTAGTACCGGTTAGGAACCGGACCACACAGCACGAGGTGAGCAGCAGGAAAGCGGGCAGAGCTCCATCTGCCGCTCCCCATCGCTCGCATCACAGCCTGAACCATTCCCCACACCTCCAGCTCCGTGAAAAAATTGGCTTCCACAAAACTGGTCCCTGGTGCCAAAAAATGTTGGGGTCCTCTGCTCTAAATGACCTAAGAGATATTCCCCTCTATATTTATAATATAAATAAAATATATTATAATTACAGTAAAAATATTTTAAAAACACAAAATTTATCTCTTAAATTAACTCATTTGTCTCATAAAATTGTCTATGTATATCCAGTTGCCATGCTGTTCTATTATTAAATCTTTAATCATCACAAACCAATATTAATATCCCAAATTTTCACCTTATTCAGATTACCTGAGAAATTAAAGAGGCACTGGATACTTGTACAAGTTTTCATATTATGTTTAGTGTCCAACCTAAATTTTTATGACAGAAAAAAGTACTGTAAGTTTTTCAGTGATTAATTTCATGTTACAAGGTATGGTTGAAATTTAATGATATTTCCACAAGAATCTAATTATATAAGTTATCAAACAGAAGCAAGATTTAAATATTTACTCTACAGTGAGATGATAGAGTAATGATATTAAAACATGTCTTGAGTTTTCAAATTGATAGTGGAAAAGTTTACCCCTAGATAACAGTTCCAGAATTTTACTGGGTTTTCAAGATCAGCATAAACAACTGCCTAGTTCAAATGGCTGTGAGATAACAACTGAGAGTGAGAATATTTTTCTCCCCTCTCCCAAATCTTTCATTTGTCATTTGCAAATAATGTATCTATTTCGGAAGAAGATCATTGATGAGGTCATTTGAACTTGACGTACAGTACCAAAATTGTCTAAAAAACCCCAGTTATAAAATTTGAATATATATTCGGGGTAATATTCTTCCCTCAGGTTAAAATTTTCAGCATGTATAAAGTATCACATTTTATGATTATAAAGTATAAAATTCCCTAAATTATACATGTTCCAAAATTTTGTTTTTAAGTAGATTTTTAAGTAATTGAATATATTTTTCCATACAAGTTGTAAGAACTTATTTTTAAGGAAGAAAAAAAAAGGTAGATAACAACACCATCTCAGAAATGTCAACAAAAAATAATCAAAAGGATTGGAATGAAAAATATCATAGTTTATGCTGAATAGTAGTTCTGGAGGGAAAACATGTTTAACTAGAAAACGATAAAGAAGATGTTTGTGAAGGAGATGGTGTTACATTTCCAAGCACATTAACAGCTAATTTCTGTGGTTCTCCCTTTATGATTTTAAATTCAAAATGACTATTAGATACACGCACACATGTACACACGGCCCATGTACATTAGTAGATACATACATCCTTCTTAAATCTATCCACTGAAAGAGTCTAAAACAATGATATCCCCAGGACTACTTGAAGTAATGACTGATTCTGGGGCTGGTATAGGCAGAGTTAAATATGAGCCTTGAATATCTTTTGGTGCCAAAAAGTAAAGAAGTGCTCAGAAAATTATAGAGATATATAAGGACACAGTGGTTCCATTATAACTTTTTTTAATATTTTTTAAATTTTTTGACCACACCACCCGGCTTGTGGGATCTTAGTTCCGCAACCAGGGATTCAACCTGGGCCCTCAGCAGTGAGAGCGTGGAGTCCTAACCACTGGACTGCGAGGGAATTCTCCATTATAACTTTAAATCATAGAGCCCTGTTTCTTTATGTATTTATTCCCAGCTGTGAAAAGTGAGGGAATTAGTGTGCTTAAACCACCACTTACCTTTCTTCTCCCTCTCTACCTTCAAAACTATGTTATAATCTTGGGTTATTATCATTCAGCACGGACCTAATACCAGGCACTACATAAAGAGAAGGGTCAGAGAAGGAATAAATAAAGTAAAATAAAAATATTTTATTTTTCTTATTCTTAATCGGGCTAATAGACAACTATTTTAAAGTAATAATAGCAACAATGTATTGGGCAATTATAGTTTTTAAATAAGTAAGATGAATGACATCAATGTTATAAGAGTGGGAGAGGTGACTTGAGAATACTCTGTTATTAAAGGTACCTGCACTGTCCACGAAGCATTATAGTGTTACTTGAAGATGTTCTTAGATTTGTTGTAAATGTATATTGCAAACTCTAGGGTAACCACTAAAAAGTTTTTAAGAAGTATAATTGTTATGTTAAGAGAAGGGAGAAACTGGAATCATAAAAGGCTCAGTTAACACTAGAGAAGACAGAAAACTGGGAAGCAGAAAAGAAACAAAGAACAAGGGCGATGAATAGAAAGTTACCAATTTGTCTCCCATGTGCTCAGAAACAAAACTATCTGGTACTATGGTGGTGGAAGATTTGCCATCTTTTCTATTTGGATCACTTTGTTCACCAGATGCTAAGGATTCTGATACTTAGATGCTGTGCCTGCTCCTACTGGTGATCAGGAGAGTGAAAAGAATGTATTATATTCAGTTATGTGTATCTTTTTTTGTTTTGTTTTTGTTTATTTATTTATTTATGGCTGTGTTGGATCTTCGTTTCTGTGCGAGGGCTTTCTCTAGTTGTGGTAAGCGGGGGTCACTCTTCATCGCGGTACGCGGGCCTCTCACTATTGCGACCTCTCTTGTTGCGGAGCACAGGCTCCAGACGTGCAGGCTCAGTAGTTGTGGCTCACGGGCCTAGTTGCTCTGTGGCATGTGGGATCTTCCCAGACCAGGGCTCGAACCCGTGTCCCCTGCATTAGCAGGCAGATTCTCAACCACTGCGCCACCAAGGAAGCCCAGTTATGTGTATCTTAAAGCAATGCTGCCATGACTCCTTGCATCCTACAGGAGTTTTAATAAAACACACCTCTCAGTTTTCATTCACCAACACTTCTCTCAGGACAAAGTAATGAATCCATGGAAACTGGGCCAAAAGATTGTCTCAATGACAGACACATTCCTTCACTCAGAATCACTGTCCCTTTTTTCTCTTCCTGAGATAATATCCTTAAATAGAACTCCATTTATTCTGAGAAGTTATTATGTGTGCAACACACGATGGGAAGGACTGGTGAGCAACAGTGAATATAAACCCAGTTCCTGCCATCAATTACTTGATATTCTAGTAGAAAAGGTAGGGGACAAAAATAGACAATTACAACATAGTATAATAAGTGCTATGACAGAGAGGAGTATATGACTATAGAAGCACAGGGTAAAAGTACTTAACCTAGACTGGAAGGGCTAGTGAGAACAGATATGATGACCAAGATAGGTTGTGAAAGATGGGAAAGGGTTAGTTAGGTGAAGAAATATACTGCAGACAATGTGAATCACATATGCAGAAACAGGGAGTTGGAAGAGAGCCTGACATTTTCAGGGCTGTGCTGGCACTCTTAGGATAATTTCTTTTCCAGAAGGCTCCTTGCTTCCTTTTACAATATGACCTCTGTCTGGGCCTGCACCTCAATCCACCAGACATCCAAGTACTTTTCTTAAACTGAAGATTAATAGTTAAAGTGCAAGATGGAATCGTGTCTGAGTAAAACTCAATAACATTGTTAAAAAGAGAATGTGAAAGGTAAAATAAGGAGAAGAAAAGAGATAAAACCTAACTTCCTTCCCCCACAAAAATCTCAGGAGGTACCATATTCCAGGTATTTTGTTGGTTCTGGGCCAAGAAGTAGAGTGGGGAGATGGTATTCAATCCATCATGCCAAGAAGAAATTTGTATTAACATATTTGTAATTTGTGAGAGATGCCAATACCTGTCAAATTAAGATATGAGAAAACACAAGCCTTTGTCAGCAACTGACTAAAATGACAGGTGCTGGCTTTCCTAATATGACCCAATCCAGTGAATTCTCATTCTTTGCTGCAAAAACAACTGCAGAAATCATCTGATGTCCCGTGTTAGTCTTGGTCATTCTGCTGGCCTAACATGCAAGACGTTTGCCAGGAAGAAGAGGGTCAGTTGTGTTTTTGAGGCCCATACTTTGTGGTCCCACATTTTGGTATCCTCAGAAAATCTAGCTAATTTATCTTTAATTGCCTTTCACCTTAATACAGTGTCCTACGTTAAGTTGAGAAATCAGCCAGTCATCCCTAAGCAACCATAGATGTCAAAATCAATCAGATCTCATCCTACAAACAAGTTAAACAAGTTGCCAAAGCTTGGGATTTCATCCTCACAGTATGTAAACGTAGCAATAAATTGTGGATTTAGCATGCCAAGACAGAGGATAAAATGAAAATAATTGGTCATCTAAATTTCTCTCTGCAATGGGGGGCTGGATCTCAAAGAGAATAATTTTTTAAAGCATGAGTGAAAATGCTTATGCTTAACCCCTTGCGTTTCATTCCTATTCTGTTCCTTCTTGATCGAGATTATTAAATCAATAAATTTTTTTTAAACTCTTACCTTGGTTTCATAAACATTATTATCTCTAGCTTCCCATCTCACTTTTCCCCTGGATTCAATCCAGCAGAGAAAAGTATCTTCATCTGTTGCTTAAACCACAGCAAGCCCAATTTTCCTTCATGGCATTTCTTTTCTTTTGCATTAAGTTCAGTTGGTTTACTAGGAAATAATTTCTTTCCTCAACATTTCCCTTTGAACTTAATAAAGGTATTGAGTAGATGTGGTTTCTAGATTTGGTACCAGAAAATATTTATGTGGAGAAAAGTTGAAAATAATAGATAACTCTAGAAATTATTCATTTATGTCAAGTTTTATGTCTGTTAAGAGCCTCTGCCCCAAACCTTTGGATTTAAAAACACCTTTTTCGTTTTCAGAAAGGTTAAGGATCTAAGGTAACATATAGAAGAATAAGTAGGTAAGAACATTAATAAAAATAGACTGTGAAATAGTAGACTGAGCTCTAAAAGATCCTCGATAATAAAACCTATTCTGAAATCAAAATAACTTTTATGATGCCATTATAACACAACACTAGACACAGTTCAATAAAACAGATTTGATGGACCAGAACTGACTCTATTATATGTAAATTATAATATAATATGGGAAGTGTCAAATCAATTAGAAACAGATGGGCAGTTTAAAAAACTGTGTTGGCCAAAATATTCAATGTCATAGAAAGTTGGGAAGAGACGGTTAGAGACTGAAGAGACACAACAAAATGCAACATATGGACTTTGTCTTGTCTCAAATGCAAAGAAATCAATTGTAAAAAGACAACCGTGAGCTATGGACTGAGTATTAGTCAATATTAAGAAATTATTTTTAATTTTGTTACATGTGATAAATGCATGGTAATTATATTTTGAAAAAAGGAGATGTCTTTCTCAGGTAGAAAAGTATACTCAATTATTTACAGGTGAAATGACCAGATACCTGGGATTTGTTAAAAAAAAAATATTCAAGATTAAAAAAGAAAAAAGGAGTGAAGGAGAAATGAAATAAGAAAGACAAAATAATCATTGGGAAAGTATAGGGATTCATTATATGATTTTTGCTACTTTCAAGTAGTTTTGAAAATTTCTGTAAAAACGTTTTTCTAAAAAACACTGGAATTATTTCTTCAAATAAATCTCACATTGAAACAAAGCAGAGTGTTTTGCTGAAGGAAGAGAGAGAAGAGAGCTACAAACTCCTAGCTCTTGACCCTTTCCCAGGAGAGTCCCTGAAATGTCTCTGTTGGAGCATGGTATGAGAACAGCAGCATCTGGTTCAACTCCCTCAGCTGATAGACAGCAGAGCTCTCTCCAAGCACCACGGTGTCCGAGTTGACTCTTCCCATCCCATAGCTGATCTTTTTATAGGAGTACTCACCTTCCTGCACAAACCCCTCTTCACCTTTCCAGGTAGGGATCTCCCTGTATACACTCTGACTTCAGCCCTTCCCTTGCTCTTGGTGCCTGAGAATTTGGTAAATATGCTATTCATCTTTTGATTTGTTGTCCTTATATGCAGAATATTTTATCATGGGACTAACCATAGTTTTCACTTTAATAAAGGATGCTTTTTAAAAAGAAAATGGTGTGGAGGCAATCGGTCAACTACTCAGAAAAAAAGTCAATAGATGCCTTAGCTAGGTTCTACTCCAAAAATACAAGAGTAGTAAAAAGTCAAATGTAAAATAAAAAGCATAAAATGAACAGCTAAAATAAAATTGTGGTTAAATATCAAGGTACAACATACCTAGGTAAAAGATAGGGTTTTCTAATCTTGAAAGTAAAAATCAAAATCTTACTATACAAAGTCTAAAAACTTTCATCCCCAAAACGTACAAATGTTTTAAGGGTTAAAATCATATAATAAGCTAGAAAAAGAGCCATAGCAAAAAAAGACAAGTGGTCAAACATTTTATTATTAAAAAAAGCTCTTAAAAATACTAAGATCACAGAAGAGCAAAAGGCTAAGGTCATAAATAGTCATTTCATATGAGAAAAATATCATAGGCATATCTACATAAATATCTATATTATTCTTGCCACTATTAATTAATGTAATTGTAAGGTAAATGAGAATTTTTACCTACCAAAACAGCAATAAAAATGTATCAAATATAGTTCTCACTCAGTTCAAAAATATCTCTAAAATATTCAAATCTTTGACTCTAATTCTTAGAATTTATCCTAAAGAAACAAATCTTATTAAAAAAATAAATTGTTCATGAAATTTTGCTTATCACAGTAAAAAGCTGAAAACAAGTTAAATGTTCAACAGTAGAAGATGATTAGATAAATAATGATTCAAATGCTTAATGACATTGTAAAAGATTCTGTTAATGCAAAAATGTTTATGTTTTAAGATCAAGTCTAAAAAAATTAAAGGATGTAGATTTTAATATGAAAATGGTCACTAATATTTTCAAATTAAAGGCTAACTTTTTCATAGATTCAAAATAAAATCTATTTAGTCATTCTTTCCTTTGGATGTTGAGATTAAATGATTTTGTTCTTTCCTGTTTTTTGTTAACTTTTAAATTTCTCTCAAATTTTCTCTAATAAATACTACTTTTATTATTTTGTTAAATATAATTTAACAAAGGAAAAGATGTGTGCTCTACTTGCAGTGTAAACAACTTTACACTGTGTGTTTATTAGGAAAGAATGACATAGAAGTTTGGCAGTATGAGCTGTTCCTTGGTCTTCATAGTGTTATAGTATGTCATATTGAAATTTATCTTTTCCCTTAGTTATAGATCTTTGTATCAAGCAGCTAGCTAGGCAGAAAGTGAAAAGGAATTGCTGGGTGAAGATGAAATAAAGGTCTCTGGCAGAGCTACTGATCTTCCCTTAGCAAAATTCTTGGAGATTCCGAAAGGTAATGCCTCATATTATACTGAACCAAAAATTGCCATCATGATCAAGACATTTTCTGTCATGAGCCTAACACAATGTCAATAATGTTAATAACCACATGCTGATCATGGAACATAGTGAAATATTTGAGATATGTTATTTAGGGAAAAAAGCATTCTGCCTACTAAAGTTTCTTCTTTTAATTTTAAAAACATGGCTAAAATATGCATACAAGTATTGTAGTATTATTTGTAATAATGGCAAATTGGGAAAAAACTGAAATGCCCAACAATAGAGGAATAATTAAATACAGTACTGACTATTCATCTTTGTGGAATATTATATAACCATTAAAAATGAGGTAGGTCCATATACTTTGACATGGAAGTTTCTTGTAAAGAATAAATAAAATAATTCACAAGCTATATGTATACCTGTGTATAATTTCATTCTCTTTAGGGGGTGGGTTGGAAGGGGCCTTCACTTTTTTACATACTTCTGCCTTTGCTTTTTTTTTTTCTTTTGCGTTCCGTGGGCCTCTCACTGTTGTGGCCTCTCCCGTTGCGGAGCACAGGCTCCGGACGCGCAGGCTCAGAAGGCCATGGCTCAAGGGCCCAGCCGCTCCGCGGCATGCGGGATCTTCCCGGACCGGGGCACGAACCCATGTCCCCTGCATTGGCAGGCGGACTCTCAACCACTGCGCCACCAGGGAAGCCCTGCCTTTGCATTTTTGTGATGAGAAGATGTTGCTTTTATAACTTAAGAAGAAGGAGAGGGAAAAGAAGAGGAGGAAAAGGAAGAGGAGGATGAAGAATCAACAGTAACAGGAGCAGCAACAAAGCAAGGAAGGAAGGAAAGAAGGAGGAAAAGAAGAAAGGAAAAAAGGAAGGAGAATTTGCAACTGACGCCACCAGATGGATGCAGAGCCATTCTCCAGAGCTGGTCTTGACTATCCACAGAGGGTGTCACACAACAGCAATGTCTTAGTGAAATCACTGTAGGTCACGGTATGGTTCTAAATTTTTATAACTCAAATATCAGTTTACCAAGAGCCGATCTATTTCTGAAATTGAGGCCTGATGTTTTTTCCAAATATGAGGCAGATGTAAAAACTAGGAAACCACTGCATACATTTATTATTAGAAATAGATGTAAATATTGGCCCAGAGCCTCACATTCTCTGATCAACCTCGTCCCCTCACTAACGAGGGCCTTTGGGAGAGCAGAGTGGGCAAGGATGCAGATATGGTTGCAGAACTTAACTGGGCCACTTACTGCTACTGACTTTGGTCAAGTTTCTTAACCTCAGTTTACACATCTGTAAAAAGAAGATAATAATTATCTCTCAGGTTTGTTGTGCAGAAAAGCATATATGAATATACAGAGGAGGTAGTTTGATGAGCATAGAAAATGGGGGAAGAATTTGATGTGGGTGGCTAGTTTCAACCTATATGTCTATTTCCCTAATGGAGGTATACCTGACTTAGAGCCAGAGAAGTGTATCTGCTACAATTGCATTCATTAATTAGCAGTCAATATATTATTACTTTGCCAGACAAAACACTAGGCAGTAACAATACTGCAGAGAAAAAGAAAAAAAAAGGCTCCTGTTTTCATAGTGAGTCCCTGACTTACTATGGTTGGAGTTATGACTGTTTTACTTCGTGATACGCATTCAGTAGAAACCGTGCTTCAGAATTTGAATTTTGATCTTTTCCAAGTGAGCGATAGCAGTACAATGCTCCCTCATGATGCTGGGCAGCTGCAGGCAGCCACGCAATCGCGAGAGTAAACAACCAATACATTTACAACGATTCTGTACCCATACAGACATTCTGCTTTTCACTTTCATTACAGTAATCAATAAATTATGTGAGGTATTCAACACTTTATCTTTAATTGGCTTTGTGTAAAGATGACTTTGCCTAACTCTAGGCTAAACGTAAGTGTTCTGAGCATGTTTAAGTTAGACTAGGTTGTTCTGAGCGTGTTCAAGTTAGGCTAGGTTAAGCTATGATTTTCAGTAGGTTAAGTATATTAAATACACTTTTACTTATAATGAGTTTATCAAGACGTAACCCCATCTTAAGCCAAGGAAAATCTGTATTAGGGAAGTCAAACACTAAACCATTCAGCCCACATTGTAAAGAAGAGAGCAAGGTGCCATGGGAGTATAACATGGGCAGCCCCGGAAAATCAGAGAAAGGTCCCAGGAGGAAGCAACATTTCAGTTGAGAATTGAAGGGTGAGTAGGAGTTAGCTAAGTGAAAGATGTAAGAAATTAATAAGCAGAAACCTCAATTAAATATAAAGTCAGAAGACTCTCACACCCAGCTCCAATAGCAGAGCCCAACAGGAAGAAGAAAGGTTCCTCTTCTTTCCTGACAACAACACAGCCAAGGAAAAACCATGGACTCTTGGTTTACTACAGCCCTCCCAACTTCCTTTTCCCCTCTATAAAAGCATCCTCCTTCCCTTGCTGTGTGGGCCTTGCCTGTGGCTCCCTGTGGTTGCAGACCCCGAATTGCAATTCTCTGCTGATCCCAAATAAACCCATTTTTGCTGGAGAAATAACTGGTGGTCTATTAGCTTTAGGTCAACAAAGGGAAGGAGTGTGACTCAGGCAGAAGGAACCGTTTGTGCAAGGACCACAGGTGAGAAGAAACTGAGAGATTTGGAGGTACTAGGAAAAGTCGAGAACAGCTGTGACAGAGGGCTATGAAGAGCGATGAGACTGCAAAAATGTCAGATCCAGCAGATCCAGTCTGCTTAGAGGCAGACTGAGGGATTGCAGTCATTTCCACAAAGACAAAAGGAGTCGTTAAAGATTTCTAAACTGGAAATTCATGCTGTCTCCCTTCTCCATTCTTTTCCTTTATGTTAATAATACTCCTTTTAGCTGTCTTATGGTGGGGACACATTCTGACCCTTATTCTTTATAAGGTTAATATTTATTCATCAAATTCTCAGAGTTCTGCAAGTGACCATGTGTCCCTATCTACTGTAAGAACTGAATTTATTTAAAGTATTCTCACCTTGTGTTCTTTTCATATTTGTAATGGTCTTAATTTTCTAGACCTCATGTATATCACCAAATGTGGTGTCAGACACTAAGGTTTGTTTTTCAATGGCTTCTGATTACACAAATTGTCCTATCAGTGTTTTACTTATTACAGTTTTTTACAGAAGTAGAAAACACAGAGGTAATATTTTGACATTCAGAATTTGACCACGCTGGATTTTTTTTTTCCTAGCCATACTAATTTTCCCTTTGTTCATTTCCTTTGAAAGAAATTGTAGCCATTAGTTAATGCCACCCATTTGTCAAGGACTGTCCTATACACGTCACTCACATCTCATTTAATCATCACAATAACGTTGCAGGAATGAATTTCTATTTTCTTTAGAGTTGGGGGACTGAGGCTCAGAGGTTATATATCTTGTTCAAGGTCACACGGTAAATAAATGACAAACACTTCCCTAAATCGTCAGTTTCAGTTTACCTGTGCTTCTGCCAACTTCAAAAGTCCCTAGAACCATAAATGTAAATTTTTTTTAAAAAGTATTCCTAGACTCAAAAAATTCATGTTTGAAATTATAGGCACTGAAGAAGGTGAGAGGAAGAGTATTCTACTCCTCAAACCTCTGGTCCACAAACAACTAAAAATATGCAAAATCTGATCATTGATGAAAAATACACATTACTTGCTATAAATGGAACTGAATGGTTAGAATAAAAGTGAGTACTCCACGTCCAAACCATCAGTACAGCTTTGCCCTGACACATGGTTGTATTTATGGTTTGAGGAGATACTAAAAATAACAAGAAAGGGCAGAAGTCTTGTTTAAAGCAGCATCTTTTAAAGATGTGTAGCGTGCAAGGATGAACACAAGACCAAATCTTATTTAATGTGGTAAGAATTTTTTCAGACACCCTTTTCTTATAAATTTCTCATCTAGTTCCACTTACATCATTTTTGCTTGACATATCATTTCACCACAGAGCACATTTTTATTGATTATCCAAGTTCTGTGAATACTTTTTAAGAGACAACAGAGTGTATGTCTCACAAATATTGGAAATTCCCCAGAAGTCCTGGGAATTTTGGAAAATCTTAAGACATTCCTGTTTCTAATTCTTGAAAACATTTGCAGCTTTAATGTAATGTGGCTTTTAAAAACAGTGCCTGCTTTTTAAAGGTCATCTTGCATCTAACCACAAATTGAGAGGATTGTTCAAAATATTTTTTGAATGAAAAACAAAACCCTGTCTAAATACCTAAACGAATCAGATTATTTTTGTCATCACAAACTATGGGGTTAGCACTATGGTAGACTGATTCATAACAAATTGAAAGAGTGAAATTTTGTTTTAATAATTTATTTCCAAAGCTAAAATGCTGCTGTAAGCAAACAAAAAAGCAGTAAGTTCCTTAGTCAACTAGCTAACTACACTTTTTTTCTCTTAGAACTACTCTTCTTTATCTTACAAGATTAGAATACTTTTATATGAACATATTCCCACACAGAAATCTTTCTTTAGTTTGATGTTACTTATAACACATTATAGCTTTTTTAGCTCTTTTTCTCTCACACATCATAGCTATTTATCACGTAGAATCATCAGTTTAGAGGCAGAGTTTGGCTATAATGCTGACTAAAAAGACTGGTCAAATGCCAAATGGTAGCCTGCTTCCCGCATTTGCCGCGTTTGGAAGTTTGGATAACCATCACGTACAGCTCTTACACTCTTTAATCATAAAGTGTTGCAAGTCCTCCAGACAAGTGAGGACGAGAGTAAAAATGAACATTAAACAATTTTTTTGATGGTTTCTGATGACACTCTTTAATTACAAATGTTAAACTTCTGCTAGATTATTCCAGAGTTACTATCTAAATGTTTAACTTGCACTAGTTTGTTAAAAGGTAAATATTTAAGGGAACAAGCTATAAGTTATATATGGCAAAAGGAAGTATTTGATACAAAAATCAACAAACAAAACCCAACAACAAAACTGTTCTAAATGTGTATAAGAAAAAGAAAGAAAGAAATTTGGTGGAAGCTTTATATCACCGAAATTGTTTTAACTTCTACTGTAGATTCATGGTAGGAAACAAATTCCATAGTTGAAACTCCAGCTATGAACAAAACCTGAGAGGAATAGAATGTATATATTATATTTTAAGCTATCACAAGTCAGAAAATTCTAGTGAGAGATTAGACTGGAGAAATAAAGAATGTGAAAATGGAGAAGAAATATGATTGAAAGTTCTAAACTGAAAGAAATAACTTCAATAACATTATAATTGATTGCATCTGCTGTCATTTTTATTTTACAAATTATGAATTATAAAATTATAAATTATATGATATTTCAAGTATACAGAAATAATATAACAGGAAAATATCTATTATAGTTTTATATTTGCCTTGAATTATAAATGACAGGATGCTGGATATAGTTACATTTAACTTCCAAATTACTCAGTCTCACTGAAATTTGAAACTCATGGTTCCCCCAAATATTTTTGAATTAACCTGCCCAAGGAAGGGCAGTCATTGACAAGCTTGGCTAAAATATGAAAAATTGTCTCAGAATAAACATTTTCTTTAACTAGCTCTCTGGTTGTGTCTACCTTTGAAAATGTCTTTATATAGGGAGTAGCTTGAATGATTAGAAATTAATATGTTAACGAATTATAAAGGTCAGTTTAATTCCAGTTGCTCTGAGTTGAGAAAAACTTGAGTGTGAGCCACAGTCACATCAAAGTCTTCAAAAGCAATGGCCAATTTATACTCTAGGACTCTGGGTGGAGTTGAGACTTCAAGTAGTGTTTTAGAGAATCTCAAAATATACCTTTTACCCTCCAGAGTTCTTTGAGTTAACCTCAGTTGAAGTTGTTTTCTCACAGGCTTAAGGTCAGTTTAAATTTTTTCAGGGAAGGGTTTCTAAATTAGTTAACTGTGTTCAGAATTCATAAATATACCTGAATATATGAAATATATAACTCTGACCCAAGCTTTTCAAAGCAGAAGGCAGTCTTACATTTCTCTCCATTTACTTTTAAAATAAAATAACCCTCATGGTTTCTGCTACCATAGCAACTAAAAGCTCTCTTACTGTCTATACTAATTCTGATGAACAGTTTTGTAAAAAGTAACTGACTAAGAGATTCCAGCACAAATACCCGCCCAGACTCCATTTCATTCCATGTCTTGTAGGGACAGATGGCTCATTACATTAAATAAGACCTGAGACCAGGGTTGGCTTTCTAAAGTGGGCGCCTCTTGAGACAGATTTTATATTCAACAGGAAAGTGTGTGGGCATTGAAATTACTCTACACGTCACAGCCCAAATAAGCATTGGGTCATTTGAGAGAAACATCCGGAGACCAGAAGAAATAATCTGACTTAAAATTTCAACATTTTGAAGACCAGGAAACAAATGCAAACATTTTCCTCCAAATTTTCTTTCTTCTTTATGTGATATTCTTGTTACTCTACTGTCCTTGAAGCAAAGTTCCACGTCTGCTCTTGAGTTCTGAAAATTGCCAGCTGCAAATTCTGACATGCCAAGGGGCTCAGCTATATTTGCCCAAGCAAGAAAAGGTAAAAACAGAATCTTGGAGCCAGTAAAGATTATAAACATGTTTCTATACTTTGGGTGTGCTGTTTATAAAAAGAACCCACTTTAAGACTTTAATAAGCCCCCAAACTTCATTATTTTGCTCTCCCTCCAAGTACAAAGCACAGATGTTTTGGCATGTCGGAATATGAAGTTTGGAATTTTTAGGAGAGGCAGTTTGTGGGCAAGGACCTAGTACCCTGGGCAGGTAGAGGTTCAGCAAGTTTCTCAAAATAAGGCGAAAGAACAGCCCATGGCCTAGAAGCTTCGTGAGGACCCACAGGGGCTAGGATGATAATGCAGTGAACCAAGAGGGTTCACTAGACTTCTTCCCAATATTTAAGGACTTGGGGCAATCCTACCACTTTTAATAATAGGTAGCATAAGTTTGTGCATGAAATTCTGAGGTAAAATGATGGTAATATAAAATATATGATTATCTAACAAGACTAGGTAATTTCATGTAAAATCAGAGGCTTTGCTTAAATAAGTTTCCTATTGTTTACAGAGTAAGAAACACTATTATAAGACTATAAAAATGACCCTGAAGTTTCTCCTTCCAGTTTCTAACATGACCATCCTTTCCTCCATTTCCACCCAATATTAATTATTTTTTCCCCAGCAGATTCTAGAACTGCACCTCCCAATTCAATAGCCATTAGCCACATATAGCTATTTAAATTAAAATTAAAATAATCCTTTTCTAAACAACCCTCAGAATAGGAGAAAATATTTGCAAATGAATCAACGGACAAAGGATTAATCTCCAAAATATATAAACAGCTCATGCAGCTCAATATTAAAAAAACAAACCAATCAAAAAATGGGCAGAAGGCCTAAATAGACATTTCTCCAAAGACATATAGATGGCCAAGACGCACATGAAAAGCTGCTCAACATCACTAATTATTAGAGAAATGCAAATCAAAACTACAGTGAGGTATCACCTCACACCAGTTAGAATGGGCATCATCAGAAAATCTACAAACAACAAATGCTGGAATTGGTGTAGGGAAAAGGGAACCCTGTTGCACTGTTGGTGGGAATGTAAATTGATACAGCCACTATGGAGAACAGTACGAAGGTTCCTTAAAAAACTAAAAATAGAATTACCATATGACCCAGCAATCCCACTACTGGGCATATACCCAGAGAAAACCATCATTCAAAAAGACACATGTACCCCAATGTTCATTGTAGCACTATTTACAACAGCCAGGTCATGGAAGAAACCTAAATGCCCATCGACGAATGGATAAAGAAGATGTGGTACATATATACAATGTAATATTACTCAGCCATAAAAAGGAACGAAACTGTGTCATTTGTAGAGATGTGGGTGGACCTAGAGACTGTCATACAGAGTGAAGTCAGAAAGAGAAAAACAAATATCATAAATTAACGCATATATGTGGAATCTAGAAAAATGGTACAGATGAACCTGTTTGCAAGGCAGAAGTAGAGACACAGGTGTAGAGAACAAACGTATGGACACCAAGGGTGAAAGTGGGGGAGGGGGGTGGTGGTGTGATGAACTGGGAGACTGGGATTGACATGTATACACTGGTATGTATAAAATAGATGACTAATCAGAACCTGCTGTATAAAAAATAAATTAATTAAATTAAATTAAAAAAATAATAATCCTTTTCTTCAGACTCACTAGCCATATTTCATGTGTTTCAATAGCCGCATGTAGCTAGTGGCTACCATAGTGCACAGAATAGAACATTTCCACAACAGAAAGTTCTACTGCTTCTAGAAGATTCAAAAATTTCCCATTTTTTAAACCTGAAATTTTATGCCAAAAATGAGTATCTCATAAAAATTTGTGGAATAAAACTGCATAGTTTTCTCATAATTTTAAAACACAGCTCAATTTAATTTTTAGTTGTGGAAAATAGGCAGCCAATTAAGGTAAGCAAAACGGAGTGGAACATCATTATTAAAACTTCTGGAAGGCTTCACATTGTAAGCTTCATGGAGCAGGGGACTCTTTGGTCATTCTAATAATCACCACTACTTAACAAAGTGTCTGATATATGGCTGGTGTCTCAAATTTTTAACAGTGATTTCCTCTGAATTAGAACTTCGCTGATGTCTCTGTTGGAGAATGGGGAGACCTGAGGTTTGATTTTCAATTTCGTCTACTAAAACTGTAGTTTAAAACTGTATATTTATAATATACTTAGATTTTATTTTTTTAAATAGTGAGAAGCTTTAAAGTTTGGGAAATGTTTAAGATGGACTATTTTTTAAAGATGTAACTTGCCCTCCCACCTCCACACACGTACATCAGAAACCTACATTCAGTAGTCTATTTGTCCATCTGTACCCTATGAACTGTTTGTGAATACACACACACATTCAAATAAACCACATTTCTTTATTCCCCGTAGTAAATGCAAACACATACATGCACAGAGAAAACTTGCCTCTCCCTTCAGATTCTCAGCCAGACAATGGTAATACTTGAAGACATGTTGATACTACCAATTATATTGACTCAGAAACTGGTTAGTAGACAATCCTTTGACTTTAGGCGCATCCTGTAACATTTGTTCATTAATTAAAAAAAAAAAAAAAAGAAGCCACTGAACTGAACTAGTTTATTTCTAAACTAGTAATATTTTTATGTTCCAGGCATTTACTAGTTTGCTTTGTGATGTGTTCATGTAAACAATGTTAGTAAGTTAAAAGCTTTTGGGACTTCCCTGGTGGTCAGTGGTTAAGACTCCGTGCTTCCACTGCAGGGGGCATGGGTTTGATCCCTGGTCTGGGAACTAAGATCCCAAATGCCACATGGTGTGGAAAAAAAAAAAAACTTTGTTGAAATGTGACTTAAAAGTGATAATACATTTTATATTTTAAACTACAGCAATACTATCAGTTGCCCAGAATTGTTCTTGTCCCTATGAATGGTTCAATTTTTCTTGGGTGTTAAGAATTTAAAAATTCATATTTTCTGTGTTTTCACAATGTCTTGGAAAAATAGAATCATAGATCTATTTCATTCTTTTGTCACACAGCATAACCATACTCAAACCAACCCTGCATTATTCTTTTATATCTGGGAGGCCCTATAGCTTTAAAATTTTAGCACCCTCATCTTTTTATGCTTACTTCTGTCATGTATGGATCTACTAAATTACTCACTTTAGACTCTATCACACATCTCATTAATTTTATATTCCAAATTCAACACTCTAATACTTTACCTTCTCTGTTGAATAAATATCCAAATATGTTCATCAATGTTGCACTGAATCTAGCTAATAATAAATACTGTTCTTTTAAAGATTCTGGAATCTTGTGAATCTTATTTGCCCACATCCTCATAACCAATGGAAATGTCTTTGATAATTGTGAATTGATGCAATAAAAGTTTTAAAAAATCACCTGGGATATAAAGGCTATCTTTATACTAAATTAAAACTTTATTGAATAAAGAACACTCTCCAGAACACATGATCAGATGGACTAGGTCTACATTACATGCAATGAAGCTGAACATGACAGTAGTTTAACATGGAATGTCAAACAAATTAGTATTTCTCATTGTACAAAACTGCTTATGTAGTTGACATGCAAGAAGAAAAGTATGATACTCTGCATTTTCACTAATCATCCGTGATGAATTTTAAAAAGACATTTGAAGAAACTGGTAGATTTCTTTAGGATAGATTTCAAATAAATTAGTTACATGTGTACTATTGAAACTTCTTTCAACCTCTCTTGCATTCCAAATAAAATCTTAGTGCAAACATCAAAGTTGCTGGTTACTCCAAAAGACTGTCAAACTCATGATAGAATAAAAGTTCTGAATTAATGTGCATAAGTAGGACAAAACCAAGAATACCAGTTACTGCAAAATTCATCTAGGCACACTTAATAGTCCACTCTAAGCATTTTTTCTAAGTCTCTCACATTAAGTACTAAAGCCTGTTTACAGTACTAAAATTCTATCATTCAAGCATCAATGATTATATTTCAGAAAAAGAAAATCATTCATTTCAGCAATAGCATTACTGCTATATTCTAAAAAAAGAAAAAAGAAAAAAAAAAAAGAATCATAATTAACAAAACCAGTATCCATAATAGGATACATGGAGAAAAAACATTTTAGGGGAAAAAAAAAAAAATGTGCTTTACTTGCACAGCAGGAATTATATAATGTAAACACCATATTGGCCCACACCACAAAATCCATGAGAAAGGTTCAAATTTGAACACCATGTGTGCATTATTTTCAAATCTGTGTTTGTGAGTTTATACTGCATCTGCTTGTACCAATACATGACAAATAAAACACACTCTTCCACACACATTCACATACAAGTGATTGTTAAACATTGAGCATGGCTTGCTTCCCTGACTTTAACTCAAAAAATGGTAAGTGATATCCCAACTGTTTTTTAAATGTCTACAGAAATCATTAAATGAATGTGAATAGTAGTTGAGGAATGATGCAAAGTGATGGTAATAATAACGTGGATGTAAAAAAGAATGTACGTAAAACTGGCTGAGATTTGCAAATGCATGGAAAGTCTTCTTCTGTGGGCCGTGTCTGAACTTTTAACTGATACCAAGAATAAAAAATATAGTAGCACAAGTCCACTGACACCTGGAGGGTCAGGCCTAGAAAGCTTACCTTCAAAGTGCAAATTTTAACAATGGAATGTTTTAGCAGGGACATAAGGACAATCCTCTGTCTTCTTGATAAAGAGAAGTAGGATGTTCAGGAAGTATTTTCTCCTGGCCAAAGTTATTTCAGTTTCTTGGTAAAACAAAAAAGTATTTAACCAAAAATATCACCCACCCAGTCTTTCACATACACAGAAGTATTCTTAAGGGTGTGTGGGGAGGAAAAAGCCCTTAACTATGGATCACCTAATGCAACTTTTATTTAAAATTTAAGTTCTTTGAATCAACTACATTAAATACCAACATGTACCTCTCTCATCCCTTCCCTCTCCACCTGCCTATCCCTAACACCCACAGTGAACCAGGTATTCTAATGTCTTTGTGTTTTCTAAGCCTCGTGACAAGGCTGTTGAGTACCACCTCCACTGGAAAAAAAATGAACACCTAAGGTGCACTTTCTATAGCACCTTTTTCTTCTCCACAACTGAGTGGAATCTTTATGCTCTCAAGACTGGACCTAGATCTCTAGGTCATCAGGCCGAGGTCGGCTGCTGGCACGACTGCTGGCTCTGCTGGAAGGCCGCTGGTCCACAATGGCTAGAGGCTGTAGTTCATGGCCAGCATCGAGCTTTTTAGAATTCTGGTGGTCATCAGGGAAATCAAATGGCTGTGCGTGGGAGTTAGAGATGGTGCTTCCTGCCTGCCCCATTCGATTTTGTTCTGCACTGTAATTAGCCCAGTTTTGCTCACTTGCTTGTTTGTTGTAATTGCGGCAGGAAGAATTGTTTCTGTCTCCGGTAACCAGCTTGTACCCGGGAGGAGACATGGGTGAGAGGGGAGCGGTTGGGGAGGAGCAGCCATTGAAATAAGCATATTTTGGAGATCCACAGTCTTTGGCGTGGTTCGGTGGGCTGCTGGTAGTGTGGTAAGGATCGTTCTTTCCCTTCACGCGATCCTTAACACCCTTGAAGAAGACATAGAAGAGTTCGATGATGTTCAAGCCAAGAGACACCAAGGACACGACCAGCATGAAGATGATGAAGATGGTTTTCTCTGTGGGACGAGAAAGGAAGCAGTCCACCTGATGCGGGCAGGGATCTCTTTTACAAGTGTAAACAGCACTCAAACTGAATCCATAGACGTACCACTGGATCAGCAAGAAGGCTACCTCAAAGACAGACTTGAAGAGGATACTGATGATGTAGGTTCGCAGCAAACCCCCTCGCATTTTCACCTTGCCATGCTCTTCGATGCCATACTTGAACTTCTTTATTTCAATCTGCTTCAAGTGCATCTCCAAATTCCTATCATCATTTTGGGCTTTGAGTTCCTCCTCTTTCTTGTTCAGTTTCTCTTCCTTTCGCATCACGTAGAACACATGAGCCAGGTACAAGAGTGTGGGAACAGACACAAATATGATCTGCAGGACCCAGAAACGCACATGAGAGATTGGGAAAGATTTGTCATAGCAGACGTTTTCACAACCAGGTTGTTGAGTGTTACAGCGAAAGGCAGACTGCTCATCACCCCAGGCTGACTCAACTGCTGTCCCCAGTAGCAGGATTCGGAAAATGAAAAGGACTGACAGCCACACCTTCCCTCCAGCGGTAGAATAGGCTTGAACCTTGTCAAGGAGTTTGCCTAAGGCACTCCAGTCACCCATGTTGCCTGGGCACCACCTGAAAAGAAAAAGACAACTAAATGATCATAGGCCACAGATTGTTAGTTTAATATACAGTTTCTTTCAGCCAGCAGTCAAAGTACCGTAAAAGATCTCCTATCTTTCTAGCACTCTTCAAAAACAAACAAATAAACAAACAAAAAAGCCACAAGTGCAAACTCTTCCATTTTCCCCTGAAAAGAGCTCTCAAATTTTCTTGAGATACGCTAAATCTTCGAAACAGCAGAGCCTATGTGCAGAGTAAATTGCGATCTTAACCTTGCGAAGATGTATTACTTGCTCAACCACTGTCTTACCACGTGACTTGAGAAGTTGTGTGCGCTAAGTGTCTCTGCTTATTTTATCCCCCTGGACGGTCCAATTAGAGGACTGTTCTTACCTGATAGGCCTGTGTCTGCATGCACACCCAAGCAAAATGCTGATATGTGGTATTCAAAAAGCATGGGTACCTAAGAATTGAGGTAAGAACACCCATACCCAGGCACATGCATGCAACCTGTTTTCAAACCTCATTCCTATTACATATAGTACTTTATTCCTAATTGTATCCTGAAATGTTTCTCCTTGGTAATTCAAGTGTCATTTGTGCATACTCTACAGTGTAGTCATTTATACTTCTCTGTTTCTTCTTAAGCAGTGACTCATGTGGTTCAGAAGTCTGTCTTCTGCCCAGAGGAAAATACGTTGTGCTGAAACACACCATTTTGACACACTGTGTCCCTAGATGCAGGAACGTACTTTCAAAAAACAAGACTAAATGCACATCACGTTTCAAGTAAGAGTTCAATTGACCTCGATACTAATTATAGCCTGAGAAATAAAAAGACAACTTTAGTGTTATCTCTAGTAAAAAGGATTGGTTTTAATCTTTGGATTGCTGTACAAGTAAGTTCCTTTACTGGGCTTTGGGTCCTCAGCCCACGCACTCTATTTAACTTCCTATCAATACCTAGATATCTCAAGCCTAGGACTTACCCATTATTGGGGCTGATATGACAGGAATCCCAAAAGTTATTTAGTTCAATTTATTCTTCTAATGCCAATAGTCCTTTTAACTGATGAAAATTGAGGTCTTAAGTATATAGGAAATATTCAGCTATCCGTAGAGCCAGAAAAAGACTTTCAATCCCAAGACCAAGGCTTCCCAATGCATGACACTGGTCTTAAAATTATAGCAAAGCTGGGTTAACGTTAGAAATGTTTCCGTGCTTTAACATATACAATCTTAGCGGGGGCTGAAATCTGGTAAGAAATGAATAACATTGCATGTGGCAGCCAGAGAGAATATAGTCTAATTTTCAGCAGAGAGTAATTGGAGGGTTCAGAATGGGATGAAGTAGTCAAAGATTATTTAATCATTAAAAACAAGCAAAGCAAAGACTTTTCAGGAGCTTACTGAATTTTAAATAGTATAACTAGGGCTTCCCTGGTGGCGCAGTGTTTGAGAGTCCGCCTGCCGATGCAGGGGACACGGGTTCGTGACCCGGTCCGGGAAGATCCCACATGTCACAGAGCGGCTGGGCCCGTGAGCCATGGCCGCTGAGCCTGCGCGTCCGGAGCCTGTGCTCCGCAACGGGAGAGGCCACAACAGAGGCCTGCGTACCACAAAAAAAAAAAAAAAAAAAAAAAATAGTATAACTAAAAGTAGGATTATATAGACTTCCTAGAAATATGTTTGTTGTCTGGATATAAAGAATTTTTCACCTGGTATTAAACTATAAGCCATCTTCTCCTTGTGGGAAGTAAATGAGGTCCATGGGAATCTTCTTCCCCACCAAGCAATGTTACATTTCTGTCTAATGCCTGTACCTCCTGGCTATAGAGGGCAGAAAAAAATGAATTGGATACTGGCCTGGGATTTCCTGGATGGAACAAAGAAGAGATGGCTGATTCATAAACTGAAAATATATCAGCTATCTAAATTAGCAGTCAGTGAGTATTTTTGATGACAGCCCAGAGACTGGTGCCAAAGAAAGGGGGGTGGGTGATGGGTAAAGGTTGGAGGTGAGTGGTAAAGGTTGGAGGTGGGTGGGCAAATTACAGTAAATAACTTTTTTATGACCCTGCCAGTGGTCATAAAAAAGGAAGCTTCACCTCTAGGAAGGGCCATTTTAGATTGTGAATCGAAAGTGAAATTGATGTATGGAAAGCAGTCAAACAAGAACAAAGGCTTGTAGGACTGACAAAGAGAGTGAAATAGCCAGGGGAAAGCTTGAGAAGCTTGAAGTGAGGCAGTAATTTAGCTTTGACGGAGGGTTTGATATGACAGAATGTAAAAGAAAGAAACTACAATTTAGCAGAAGATACTACACTGGCAACGAAGAAGCACAGTCCGTGAGGACAGAATTTTTGAAGCTCTATCAATAGACAGTTTCGATGTGATGATGTGTAAATTGGTCCCAATTCTGTGTAGAGAATTACAATATTTTGCCAGTGTCATCTGCTTTTGCTCAATACTCCAGTTTTGGGGGGGTGGGGGTGGGGATGAATGACAAAAACAATCAAGTATAAAATGATAAACTGCACACATCTCTTCACATTCACGCGATGATCGAGCTCAAGAAAAACTTAACGTGCTTCAGGTACACTGAGAAGTTGTCATTTTAGTCAGTGTTTCGTTATTATTCAAAGTAAAATATGTAGATGCTTGTGGCAATTAATTACTAAGTTTCTTTACACTCTATGGAAAAATAAAACTTGAGTTTCCTATAATTCTGAGATTCCACAAAAATACCCTATAGTGCCACAGTATGTGAACTGGGTCACTGGACAGCTCTCTAGGTAGTAGCCAAGTTGTCTTTTCTTTAAGCAGCCACCCAGTTGTCATTTGCATTAACTGAGTTATACTCTTTTACCTGAATGAGTTGAATTATCCAATTGGACACCTAGTATCCTGCAACATGTAGATACCTGTTATTAGCACTATCATAGAGACCATCAGATAATGTTTAATGTGATGGCTTATAATGCCGTTATCTTTTTGGTAGTCATTCACTTTGCTGTGAATTAAAAGTTCTATCAACCGGTTGTCCCCTCATCTCCATTATCATTTTCATTTTTCCAAGTCATAATTGAAAAAGTAATGCCCTTTTATAAGAAGAGGTCATAATTATGTTTACAGAATCCCTAGCATTGATTTATAGACTATATACCCCATTCACATTCACTAGTATGAGACAGGTGTATTCCTTATTTGATATATGATAACATCATGGCAGTTGAGCATATATCCTGTATATTCATGCCTTCACCTCTAGGTTCCCAGGGTGGAAATTTATATGTAGATTAAGGTCTAGGTTAAGGAGTTGTACAAACTTCTTATTAGGAGCATATGCTTGACAGTAGCTGGACCGTCCTTCTTGTGTCCTCTATGTACCATGTTAGATCACATTTTCCATTGCTCTTCATGGCCCTCTAGACTAGAAGCCAAAAACCAGTCACGCCAGGTGTGACCCGCCCAAGGACCCTCTGGGCCCTTTGCAGGTTCCCAAAGGGCATCAGAATCACTTAGCAGCATGTGTTAAGAACACACATTCCTGACACTCACCATTTTGAATGAATATCATGGGGTGAGGGTGGGGGGTGGCTTGTGAATCATTCTTTTGGTTTTTTTTTCTTTTTCTAAACAAATGCACCAGGTGATTCTGAAGTAAGTTTTCAGGCCAAGAGGCAAATGTTTCTTGACATTTTTTGGTGCTCTGTCTCGTCTCTCATTCAAAATATTTAGGAGTGGAGAAATGGCAGGAGAGCAGAAAGGGATTGAGTGTCTAAAAAGGTCAAGGGGATGGGGGGGCAGGGTTAGTATGGGGGGCAGAGGTCTCTGGGCAACTGGGAACTGAGCTTACCCTTTACTGTACAGCCCCCTGTCCCTCCACCTCCATCGGCTGCTCCCCAAGAGCACAAGGACTCAAATGCTTTACTCAAAATGAAAAAAAAAACTTCTATTTTAAGTTACTTTTTGACCGTCCCCTGTTCCAGAGCCATATAAACAAATCACTGTGCCAAAGCTAGACACTTTGCTGTGTCATTAATGTTCTAATAATTATTAGGAGAATTAGAATATATTTTACTCCCAATTTTAAAGATTTTCCCAAGAAGAGACACTGTAATGAGTTGAGAGTGGGGAACTAAAATAAAATAAAGGTAAATAGGAGTGCTTCCTGATAAAAATCCACTTAATGGATTTGGGGGGTGGGGCGGGGCAGAAGTACTGTGTGTGTTTCTAATATCCTAAACCAAACATTATAAGCCTTTTGTGACTTCCCTGGCAGTCCAGTGGTTAAGACTCCGGGCACAGGGGGCACAGGTTCAATCCCTGGTTGGGGAACTAGGAGCCAGCATGCCCTAGGGTGCGGCCAAAACAAAAAAAACTATAAGCCCCAAAACTAAACTGTAAACTCTCCTAATGTTTTTCTTTAATTTTTGTAAGAACCCCTCTCCCTTGCAGTAAATGTCTTTGAGTGGGCTCAGTTGTGACCATTCCTCTATAGTTACAACAGCCAGATGTGTTTTTGGTAATATTCATACCCACACATAATTAACATAATCTACATTCAACCTGTCTGCAAATTCTATAGGTTTTATCTTCCACCCAAAACAGACTGAGTCTCACCACCACCCCTGCTCTTAGCCTGATCTCAGCCATCATCAGGTTACTTGTCACCTTTCTTCAGGTTATATGTCAAGACCCTAGTTACCCTGCTCGCCAATCTATTCTCCTCAGTCAGTCTTGAAAAACTAACAAGCCGATCTGCCTTGATCAGCTTGGTTCCATCTCCATGGCTTGTTCTGGTATCACCTCATCAGCCAGCACTCTAGGTCTGTCACTTGCTACTCCCCTTGTTCTGTTTTTGTTTTTTTAATGGCCCTTGGCTCTACTTGGCACATTATGTATTTACTTGTTTATTGTTTGTCTGCCTCCATGACAAGGACTTTTCACTATCTGCTTTCCTCAGCTAGAATGTGAGCTCCATGAGGGAGTTTCTTTTGTCCACTGCGGTATCTCCAGTGCTTAAAAGAGTTAAGAGATAGTGAATATCTATTGAATGAATTAAAAGCGGCTTGTACAAAGAAAGGTACTAGGTTTCACCAGTTTTGTTTGTTTGTTTACTATCTCCTTGGGACTCTCTTAATTATAGTTATATATCCCAAACTTCTGAAGTTTCAAATTAATTAAAAAGAGACTTCCACAGTAAAAAAAAAAAAAAGTGGTAATTGTCAGCATCTCATATTACACGGACTATTAAATTTTCAAGTGATAATTGCTGTAACAGAGAACTGTCTGAAACAACATACTTTAAATGATTCCTGAACAGGCAATATGACTGAATTAAGAAAACAGACTCTTTAACAAAGAATTTGTTAAACAAGGTCTTGAATTTATTACACAAGGTCATAGTGATTTGGGATTCTTGCAGAACTGCACCAGGTATCATAGATATTTATGCAGTTTCACTATTATGCTGTTTCACAGGTTAAGATTTTAAAACAACACCACCAAAAAAAAAACTTGTTCGGTCCAATTCTGCAGTATTCTAATTCTGACTGGACTACACAATTCAATTGTCGCCGAAAGAGACCCCACAGTGTCTTGCAATAGAAGAAATAATCTGTTAAACTTGTGTATATTTTAAGAATGATAAATCTCGGGGTAAGATTTGGGCTCTGAACGGAAGAATAACAGCTGATATCAACCCTGGTTAATATAACATCTCTATATAGTTTGAGTGTATGTTAGGCAGTTAAGTGATTTGAATCAGGTACCATAGAAAATGTATCTTCCCAGTTCATCAGGTAATATACAACCTTTGCTTCCTTATACCTGGGTAGTTAGCCTAACTCTGTGATGTATCAAACCTATTCCGTGTAAACCTCTGTTCTATTTAAAATTCTGTCTCATGGCTCCCTGATTATCCTTAGATTCCTTTGTAAAGACTGAAATACTGCTACATTTCTGCAGGTATCTGATGTGTGTGGCATTGCTTTTTTGAGGGAGGTAGGATGGGGAACACACTAACAAGCCTTCTTTCCACGGCCCTCACCCTTTTTCATCACCCTGTCAGCACACATCAGCCTCCACAGAACAATGAGATGAGATGGGAGTTGAGGAGTGAGGGACTCCATCCAAAGAGACAATCCCCTCCCCTAGTCCAATAGCTACCACTCAACTCCCCTACTAACAGAAGTTTCTAATGGTCACTTGAGGGGTGCTAGAGGAAAGAGCCTAAGTCAGAAGCTGCAGGCTAAAAGCCATGTTCTTAGATTGTGATTGGATGGACTTTAAAATAACGCTATTTCTATCAGTTTTGGTGCTTCCCCCAAATGTCACCTCCAAATTTACTATTTTTATTGAACAGCCTAGTTATTTTGTCATCATATAAACACACTCTTAGAGCCCTCACAAGTGTATTGATTAAGAACAGTCTATTTTCCTTAATGAGCATTAAATGAATATCTCATGCACATGAAGCTCTTAATAAAAGCTCAATAAAGTTTAGCTATTACTCTTTAAATTAATTTTAGATGTAGATATAGCCCACTTATTTTCTAACTTTGGCATCCTTTCTTTAGCAAAATAGCAACTAAGAAGTGATTAACATTTGCCTAATGGTAATCAAAATTAGTTTTCTAGATGTTCCTGTAATGAGTACAATATTGCTATTTTAGCAACCTCAAAGAGATTTATGAGAAGGAGGAATTTACCCTTTATCAATTAATAGGGAGAAAGGACCATGAAGAGGGTCTTTGTGTTTCTATTTGGAGGCATCTCCTCTAAATCATGGAAAAAGTCATGTACTATAGAATGTATCTGCCTTACAGAAATTGCTAAAAAACACTATATATTTTCTATATTACTGTAAATTTTAAACATTCCATAAAACACATTTTTTTTTGGCCATCCTGCGTGGCATGTGGGTTCTTAGTTCACTGACCAGGGATCAAATCCGTGCCCCCTGCAGTGGAAGTGCGGAGTCTTAACCACTGGACCGCCAGGGAAGTCCCAAAACACATATTTTTAAGAAACGATTTAGAAAGCTAGGAAAACTTGGATGTGAAAGTTATTGAAAGTTAAGAAATTCTTAAAGAAAAAATTTATATATATATATGTATATATATATATATATATATATGGCTCACCCTGGTTTGTGTTTTAACTTTGGCAAAAGACAGTATGTACACACATAGCCAAATGGTGAATCTAGACAGGCAAAGTGGAGACAAAGTGAAGAATTTAGGTAGTTACCCGAAGGAGGTTGGGGGGGGACTTCTGTTGAGAAATTCTGGGGATAATTTTTTAAACTTGACTTATCTATACTGAATATTGACATTAATGGTAAACACTAGATAATTAATAATTAATAACTTGTCTCCCCAGAGCTGAACCAACTTAACGTGTGTGAATATGCTCCAACAATCTATTCAAACAATTAAGAATCTTGAAGGGAAGTCAGATCAGAACAGGAAAGGTGGAGTAGAAGGTATTAATCACTGGTGACTTTCCTATCATTTCCTTCCCTCAGTATCATACATAGAGCCTCTGAGCCTCATACCAAGCTACCCCTCTGGATATCATCAGTGAAATGAAGGAATGCACTGTAATGTGAGGTTTCCATCCTTCTCTACGCAGGAACTGGAAACATGTACGTAACAAAACAACTCTCGATATCTGAAAACACACCCTTTCAGACACTTGCTTGGAACTGTGTTTCCCAGGGTCAGCAATGTAAGAATTACACTGTAAAGGGCCAGGAATTGAGTGGATGGGGTGGCAGTGATAAACTATAAAAGGTAGTAGAAAAATGTGGAACATATTTAAACAGTGAAGAGAGTAGGATCAAAGCATTACCACTGCATTTTCCAGGCAAAGGACAGGTGATAACTATACTGACTTTGGAAACTACAAAGCACCAGACATACACACTGCTAGGACAGAATAACCTTCTGGCAATCTGGCCTACATAGAATTACCCTTTCTCCTGAAGGGTTTTCTACTTGGCTTTTTTCATTCTTTGAGACAGGGTTAATTTAACGAGGTATCTGCATTACTGCAGGATTTTATTCTTGGCAATCCTTGTATAAGTTAGGCTTTTTAAAAATTTTTCATAATCTACTCTTCAAACTGCCTGAGGCATTTTAGACTGAGTTCAAGTGTGCCCAATTATCAGAGGGTGAGATTAAGCATCTTTTCATTACCAGCTTGGTTTGGGAAGCAGAAGAAATTAAACCCACCTCCAAATAAAGCCACGTCTATTTTTCCAACAGTTTGTAGCTCTCCTCTTCCCACCCCCACTTTGTACTCCTGGAGAGAAACACAGGCACGCCCTAGGGTTGAGGGTGAGGATGAGGTTGGTCAAGGAGAGCTTTTGATAAGCTTTATCAGAGATGCTCTGTAAACACCTGGATGGCCAGCCAAGAGGATAAGGGTGGGTGAGCCGCTGCTGGGAACTCAAGGTTTGAGTTTCCGAATTCTGATCTGCCTCTGGACACGTCATGAGCTCTTTACTCATTTCATTATGGGGCTTCCTCCGCTCTCCCCACCCCATCCCTATTCTTGGGAAGTTTTGAGAACTTACAGAAGAGTTACAAGTGCCATTTAAGCACGGTAATTCCCAAGGTACTCAGATTTCCTTATGCTTTATACAGTAGGATTCAACAAGTTCAAAAAAAAAAAAAAAGGACACTGCGGGTGCGGGTTTTGGAAGGGAAATTAGATTGACACATTTAATTCAATTAATCACTTGCTCTTCTTTTACCATTTGGCCACAGTCCATCTCTCCCCCCCCCCCCCTCGCCTCTCTCCCCCTCCCCCTTCCTTTCCAGTGGCGGAACTCGGACCTGCGCTGGGTTTGACCGTGAGGATTTGAGGGAAACTTCTCAGCAAACGTTTCCAAAGCGCGGAGGCTCGGCAGTGCAGGAGCCCCGGGCGAGCCGGGCAGATGATAAGATGGCAGGAGGCTCCCCGAGCCCGCCCGGCACCAGGCCCCCGTCCTCGTTCCGCAAAGCTTTCATTTTTATTTGCTTTTCAGCATTCTCTGGTGCAAATACTTCAAACTGCAGGGTCACACCAAGAATTTAAACTAATTAGTCTGTGGAGTTAGAACAGACAAAATCCCTACCGGACACGAAAACCCACGGTTGCATTTCTGGCTAACAGAATGTGTGTTACCCATAAGAGCATGTAAGAAATTGAGCCCTTTAAAATAACAAATCAGTGTTATCTTTGCCTACTGGCAGCACCGCACCCTGCGGCTCAAACTCAAAAATGTTGCCCAAGAGCTCTGAAGTCTGCTACAGGTTCGGACAAGCGGAAGGCGGCGGGGGCGTGGGGCTGGGGGGAGGTAGCTCCTTCTAAGGCGCCGATTTAAGAAATTTCGTTTCCTATTCTTTCTAGGAGCCCCTGTCTTAGGAGACCGTTTTGGAAATGCACCCTGGCATATACTCTCTTCTAAACGTCCGTTCTCTCTCTGGTAATGCTTTGTTAAGTAACCACCACCCATTCAAGGGATTTCACCTCCGGAACTGCCAGCGTGGTCGACTCAGTGGTGGCTCTCCTGAGGGTCTCAAGATTTTTGCATAGTGGGTGCTAATACAAAGTAACCCTTTACTGTTGCTTTAAGAACCCCAATATTACAGCTCTGATTTTTATACCTTTTTGTTTACCGGGTAAAATTCTAGGAAGGGACCACGTGGAAGTCAAGCAGCAACGTCTTAACAAAGCACTTTGTTAAGAAGTTTGCTTTGCAAGGCTATAGAACATCAATCAAGATTTCCATATGAAAAAGTACAAAGAGTAGAATTCTATAGCAAGCACGCTAAGCAAATTTGCACTTTGATTTTTCTGCTGTTGTCAGTCAAACCCCCCAACCTAGGCCCCCTAACCCCGCCCCCCTCAAAGTTACAAAGCACCTAGACTATTACTGATTACCCAAAAAAGTAAAATTATCCTCTAAAATGGAGAACCAAATATCCAGTAACTTTATTCTAATATTCTGATTCTAATCAGAAAGATCTGAATCTTATTTACCTGTTGCATTATTAAAAGAAAACTTTTTAACAGTCAAAAAGTAAATACCGTAAGTTCAATTTTAAGTTTAAAACTATAGACACTTTCAAGTTCATCATTCCCTTTACAATATCATGTGAAAGCTACATTTAACAAATTTTAAAACTTTAGAAAAGTTTTTCTTGTAGAAAAAGAAAGGAATAGGTAAAGATCTTTTAAAAAACTTACTGTTTCTCTTGAAAGAAGTGAAGTAGTCACGCCAAGTGATTGAACTCCTCAGAGAATGAAGTCAAATGCGAAAACAAGTCCAGGCCCTCAGACCTGTCTATTTAAAGTTTAAAAGTCTGCAGCTATTTGGTACTTTCCTCACTCCTTCCCCCTAATGAAAGAAAAGTGCTGATACCTCATAAAAGCTTTTTTCTTACTTGGAGCACAGAGCTTTTAAAAGTTTCAAGCCACTGACTCAACAAGGAGGAGGGACTAAAAGAAAGGGGCGGGGAAGAGGAAAGGCGGGCAGGAGAGTGGAGAGGAGGCCGGCCAACGTGGACGGGTGGGGGAGAAGAAGCAAAGAGGAGTAACCAGCCCGGATAAAGCTGTACTTTAAATCTGCTGACTAGAGTAATGAAATAGCATTAGAGACGTGAGTTCCACTGCTTGTAGTTGCTCCTTACAAAAACAATTATGGGTTTTAGTTAGCGCTTTTTTCACCAAATGTCCAGGGATGATAAAAAGCAGTGTATTTTAGAATATTACTACCTTTTCTAAAATTTTACTTACTGTAATATTACAGTAAATTAATGTGGTGGAAAAGAGTATAGCCAAGGCATACTTGTTGCCTATTGGCCAAGGTGTGTGAAGTTAAAGGTGTGTGTGAGTGAGTTATTTGATGAGCTAATTCCTTTCCTCTTAGTTTAAGTAGGGAGAGTGAACAGAGGAAAAGGAGATGGGAGAGAGAAATGTCAGAAATGAACATTTTATGGTGGTATGCCCATCCCAAATCCACCTTCCATCCCCGTGACTGCTTCGAATTTTTTTCTTTACTGCAGTTTAGCAAAACCAATGTAGTTTTATGTAACAATAGTTATAACTGTATAATATATAATACATTTTGACTGTGAAAATCTTGATATCTAACCTCTGCCAGATCTCCAGGGAACTGAAGATTTATAATATCTCAGCCCCATTCATGCCAACTCACTAAAAATGAAATCTCTTTTGTAGTGAAATGTCAGGATATTTTTATGAAATACTCATATGTTAAGTTGGCATCAAGTGGGTCCCGAAACTATCAACCTTCCTTGAGACCATCTCCCTCTCTAAAACCCACTGGATAGTTTTCTGCCTGATGACCGCAGAGGTCTGCATATAATTTTTATGTGCTTTTCCACTACTTCCATGGTCCTCCCTCTTCAGCACTCTGCATTAGGGTTTATAATAGCCTGAGTCATGTGGCCTCAATCTTAGAGTGGGTAGGTCCTTTGAGGACTCTCCAGATGCCATACTAGAGGGCTGTGTGGTAGGACAATTCCCATAAACTGGCTTCAGTGATGCTCCTGAGGTTGGGCAGGGAAATCTCTTGGCCATTATTCTCTGGAAACAAAGCAAACTCATCCAGCCTTAATACTCTTTCCTCTTCTCAGTAGTACAGATATCAGAAAGGGAGAGGATGGCAAATATTTTCTGATAGATACCTCTCCCTAAGTTTCAATTCATTGAAATAAGTAATAAAACACCTTTTGAAATGTTGTAGTGTTAAGACAGAGTTTTGCTCTCTTATTTGCTGGCTATGTTATTTCTAAGGGTACATTTTTCTTTATGTTAAAGAAGGGGAAAAAAGAAATGGAAATTATAGTCTGACTTTCAAGTTTTCATGCTCAGCAATCCATAAATATTGTTTTGGTCTTGGATTTACATTGTCCTTTCCTTCAAATGAGTTTATTGTTTTGTCCTAATTATTTAATTTACGTAAATATTTGGTTTACTTTTGTAAAAGGATTTATCAATGCAATGATTGCATCAAGTGCAATGATTACTGAAATCATCCATTTTATTTTTTAAAATTTCCTAAAATGCTAATTCAGAATTAGTTACATGAAAGAAAAGTTGCAATTGGCTATTCTATAACAGGGGTTTTTTTTAATGAAAAATTGTGTTTGTTTCCAATTCTGTTAGGTGTATAAAATGAAATTGTTATCTAACTATTCTGGAACCTTTTCTTTTAGTCTATTGCTTATGTGACCAACTGGAAAGAGAAAGAAAGAACTTCTTTATACCAAAATAAGTTACTCATGGAAATTGCTTGAACCATTTTCTAAGCCAAAGAGATTAGTCATAGCATTAGCCAGCAATTAAATAATAAGTTCTCCTAACATATGGACTGTACTATATCTTTTATTTCTAAAGTGATTTCCACAAAATCTTTCATAAAAGATGAAGACATTCTATGTGATCTTCTCTTCTTTTGGAATAATGCCACCAAGATTTGATCCTATGAGTAAGAGTGCTCAAGAAGACCTGGGCCGCTGAATGGCTTCCTTGTTGGAATATTGACAACAGTTACCTTTCATGCACCCCTCGAAGCTTCTCCAAATGTCTAGCAGCAACTCCTATTATACTTCATGCTGTAGCAGTGCTGGTGAGTTGTATTTTGACCAATAATATACATTTTTAAAAGTATCCCATTTATCTGACCTTAGAAGCTTATCTCCATCAGAATCTTTTGCAAAAATTGTGGGATAGCTTTTTTTTAATGTTTTTCTCATATTCTTAAAAATGCCAATGCCATTTCATTAATATAAACACTGACTTTTCAGAACTGTATATTCTCTGACTGCCAGGCCCTGTCTATGCAGAAGAAATGGATGCGGCCTGATGTGCTAGGCAACACTGCTCTTTGAGAGATGAGGGACAGTCACTTAGAGTTCTGTCCTCTGCAGAATTTCTTTAGGTGCCACCATGAGCCAGGCCTTGGACTCCGTTTTATCCATGTTGCTCTGTGTATTGAGAGACACACATTATTGGCACAGTGAAGAGTAGACTATTTTTCAGAATCGTGTGAAGTATTTCTTAATATGAAAACCAACTGCGTTTTTTGATTTTTACCTTTGTTTCAAAATAGCAATTTTTGAAATTTTAAGAGATGAATGGATTAATTTTTAAGGATTTTGAGTGCTTATCTCACACAAACTCTGATGGATTACTCCCACTTCAATGCGTCGCATGGATGTTAAAAAATAATTGATGGATAAAGATTGAAGATTAGTAAGGAGAATATTGTAATGGTAGAGGAGTGAGTTAGTTATAAGAATCTGAACTAGGGTACTAGGAGTAAGAAAGGACAAGAAGGTAGATTTACCAGAACTTGATGATAGATTGAATGGGGAGGACAAGAGAGGAGTGTGGAAACTGATTTTGGAGTTTTGATTGGGAAAATGTTACTGACACACACACATAAAGGAAGTCCGGAGGAGGAACTGATTTGCTGAAAGATATTTAATGATTTCAACTCGGAAAATTTGGTATGAAGAACTGAAACATCTTGGTGAAGATATCTGGCTGGCAGTTTCAAACATGGGCTGTGGAGTTCAGTTTAAAATTGCTATGAGATGTGGGGTTTTACTCATAGAATTGCTATTTGAAACCACAGGTACAGGTATTATAACTGAGATGGTATGTAGGCAGTGTGCCAAAAAGACAGCACTCACACAGCCTCAGTGGATTTCCTCATTTAATACAGGCAAAGAAAAAGAATGAAGAAAGAGGCAAGGTAGAATCAGGTAAAGGGAAGTGGGTTTATTTGTAAGGAAAATATCACCCTGGTACTTGGGGGAGTCTTAACTTTGGATAAAAGAGCAGTTACTCCTTTCAAACAAGAGTGAATGAAGACCATAAAGGAAAAAAAAAATGTTTTAAAGTAGAGAGTATGTGCTTTAGAAAGCTAAGGTTTAAAAGTAACTTCTCAAATAAAGTAGATGAGGTTATCAGCTGACTCTCAGATTAGAACAAGTTGATCAGAGTTGAAGTTTGCAATACCTCTGTGGGAATTCAAAGGCAGCTGTAGAAGAATAAAAGGATTATCAAAGACTGGGAGGGTCTAGGATGATTTTGTATTGGATTAAGATGGCATTGTCTTATGGATTTCCTTTCATTAACATCAGAATAATTCTAACCAGGTACCAAATTTCCATTTTATCTAATGTTTATTGGACTGTAAGGAAGGAGAAAAAGTTAATTTGCAACCCCAAAAGTATGCAAATTCGCAAATACTCTACCCAAATTGGTAAAACCAGCCAGAAAATGAGTTCTTAAAGTGACTGTTGGTCAACCATATTTCCTTTGGAATAGTGTAGATTTCCCAATATATTACCCACTTGTGCTAGAATCCTTTTTCTTCTTCTTTTTTTTTTTTTTTTGCGGTACGCGGGCCTCGCACTGCTGTGGCCTCTTCCCTTGCGGAGCACAGGCTTCGGACGCGCAGGCTCAGCGGCCATGGCTCACGGGCGCAGCCGCTCCGCGGCATGTGGGGTCTTTCCGGACCGGGGCACGAACGCGTGTGCCCTACATCGGCAGGCGGACTCTCAACCACTGCGCCACCAGGGAAGCCCTAGACTCCTTTTTCAATAGATATATTTCTGGGGTCTGACAATTTACTTCGGAACTCCAGAGTACTCACTTAACTGAAACTTGCTTGCCATTTATTTATCATTCTGTCATCCTTGAGAGGGGTTTGAGGTTAAAAGGTTGTCTCAACCTGGGTAAAATCTGAACTTATTCTCTAGCCTACACCTATTTCCAAGTGAATTTTTCTGTGAGGCTACACACCAAGTATTTGTCAAGGGAAGAATCTTTTGTGTTGTTCTGTTTAATGGGAAAGACTCCCAGCCAGTAGATAAATGTGTCTTTGGCTCCACCTACTGTACAGAGTGAAAATCAGCATCAGAAGAAGTAACTGGTAAACCATTTATTTAATACTTTAACTTTGTTCACCTTTTTCATTAAGCATGGTTAATTTTTTGGATCATTTGTGAATATTTACATTAATTCATTTAGCAAATATTTATGTCTCAGGAACTATGCTACTGAGGGTTTGTTAGTTATGCAGGAAAGTGGTTACTGATATAAAAACAAGGTCCAATCTGTTGGAAGTTTTAGGTGACTTTTTAAATTCTTGGAGATTCATGTTGTCACCTACAACAAAACACTAGAGGCCAAGGTCAGCTCAATATAAAGTCAGAATATTATCACCCAGTGAAGTACAGCTTAAGGACATGCAAAGCTCTTTCAGACCAAAACCATCAACCTACTCATTCCCTGTAGAGGCTAGGTTTTCCATCATTAAGTTCCACCTTTGGATTAAGACACTGGAGTTTTAAGAAGGTGAAAATGGAGATGAAAGTATATTCTTGGAAAGGGTAAAAGAAAAATTAACAAAAATTAGTTTACTGTTGTGACTTACAAAGACAGTTTGAAAAGCCTGAGGATATAAATTCTTATGGGAATGAGCAGAAATGAATCAAGGGGCCTGTGAACTCACTTAAATTTGATAGAACTGACTTTTAGTTCTTTTTGGCACCTATTAGTGCACATCACAAAAGACTGAGGTGTATTAAAGCTACTCCCTCATGACACCAGTACCAGCTCAAAACAAAACAAGCTTTAGACCAAGTTTGGCTTCACATTTAGACACTTATTTAATAAACACCTATTAGTAAGCAGACTCTAAACATTTCATACAACTTGCTTTGTATTCTCTACAACGTCCCAACTCTCTGTTCTTTTTAGGTGCTGAGACTACCACCTTGCATGAAAAGTTCTTTTTTTTTTTTTAATACATTTATTTATTTTTGGCTGCATTGGGTCTTCGTTGTTGCATGTGGGCTTTCTCTGGTTGCGGCGAGTGGGGGCTACTCATTGCAGTGTGCGGGCTTCTCATTGTGGTGGCTTCTCTTGTTGCAGAGCACGGGCTCTAGGTGCCCGGTCTTCAGTAGTTGTGGCACGTGGGCTCAGTAGTTGTGGCTCGCAGGCTCTAGAGCGCAGGCTCAGTAGTTGTGGCGCACGGGCTTAGTTGCTCCACAGCATGTGGGATTTTTCCCAGACCAGGGATGGAACCCGTGTCCCCTGCATTGGCGGGCAGATTCTTAACCACTGCGCTACCAGGGAAGCCCGAAAAGTTCTTTTAAAGCAGAAGCGACAATATTCCAGAAACAGCACTTGATTGTAATAGAAAGACTCAGCCACCGGATATCCTCCCAACCAATGACTGGATACATGACCATTTGGGGGTCAAGTAAATAGTTTCTTAAATTCTGTTCATGCAAATGTCTCTAGATTATAGCCAATCTACGCAAACTGAATACCACTCATTTCGCCAAGGAGAGGCTGTTTCTACCAACCATTATGCTAATTAACAAATCACTAATTTCATCAGTAAAAATCCATATCTGACATTCAGGATGCTAATTAGCAAATATCTGGTGTGTTTCAAAGACATGAATACAGAAGCACTTGTAGTCCTCTCTGAGGTGGCCTTTTTGATGTATGTTTGCCACCCATGCTAAGCCATGAATTCTTGATTAAGTACCCATACTCTACATGTAACTAACTCTGTATGCAACCAACCAACACACACGTTTATAGTACTGCATCTTTGCTGAAGTTTTTAAAAGTAAATTACAGACATCATAAAACAGGGAAACTGTGTATTGCTTTTATATTGCAACTTAGTACCCTGGAAAATGGAATTAGCTCCTGGCTTCCTGGTGTTAAGAGATGGAAGCAAAAGCCATGAGTTGAAAGGAGATACCAGAAGAATTGGAGCATCTTAAGAACATATAGGGATATTTTAACAATTTTACATTTGAATGGCCCCATCTCAAGACGTTATATATCTACCTTTAAAAATGGCATAGCTATTTTAAATGCTTTTTGTTTGAAGTTAATATGTGTTCTTAATGCTTCATAATGCTTTCTAAATATTTGCTTCATAAGTAACTTGAATCCTACATCATGTGAAGTTCAGACTGATTCATATTCAGTGGGCTTTCCTTTGTGTTTCACGCTGACCCTCTTCAGTCCACCCCTGCACCCCTGTCATTTTCCTGGCCTTGGGCCACTCATGTTGAAATACCGACAGGAGGTTGTTATCACCTAACTTCTGATCTTACAAGCATCAGCAACAGTTGGTCTTCAGTATTCTCCTGGCAATCCTGTTTTATAAAATTTCCAGTCAAAACAGCAAACTTGATGTGTTTGGAAGATTCAGGTGACTTTTTAAATCTATTAGATGGGATTCATTCCAATAACTGATTTCCCCTCAATAATTTTAGTAGTTCTTTTATTTTCATTCTTGAATAAAGTATGAATGGATTTTAAATATTAAAGTTCAAAATATTAACGTGTGGAAAGTGAAAGAAATCAAGCTTTGATTATTATAGATTATAGAAGTTTTTTTTGTTTTTGTTTTAAATTCCAAAGCATCAATAGAGGCAATGGATATAGCTCAGAGATATGATTCTCCTTTTATGGATTTCTATATAAAGAGTTTCAGTAACTTTCTTGGCTTTTTATGAAACAGTTTATCCATTGGGGGAAAAGACTACAGGTTTGTGAATCAGACTTTTCAATTACACTCATCCATAAAAAGATAGCATATTGTGTGTTTAGACTAAATTCTAAATTATAGCCAGTTTTAACAGAAATTTTTAATGAATTGACCACTAAACCAGATAGGACATAGAATCAATCTTTATTTTAGACCATAATTAGGCAATGAAAACTGCAATTTTGGATTCAGATTCAAGAAACATTTATGGAAACCCTATTATTTCTTTAATATTTTTGTGGTTTTACGTACAGGCAATTCTAATAAGTCAGATTCATTTGGAGGGGCTTCCGATATCCTTAAAAATGAAGACATGCCAAAGCCATATTATAAAATGCTTGATATACTTTGAAATTTAAATTAACTAGTTAATAACTTTAATATAAGCCCCCATAAAGATATATAACTTTGCTATTCATATCATAAATTACAGGATCTACTAAAACAGTATATAATTGTTTAATAGTTTATCATAAGGTAGGATGAGCTGGTAATGTTTAAAGATTCTTGATGAACATACTCTTCAAAATGTCAGTTTATCTCCTAACTATATGTATAATCTTATTTGGAAGTGATATAAAAACTTCACATTTGGGGCCCTTCCTGAATAGGAGGTCCAGACCAAATGGTCCTTCTGATAATGGCCTTTTTGTCCAGCCCCCACTCTGTCCCCAGCCTCTGAGTGAAAGGATCTGCATCTTCCAGGCTAGAAGTTAGAACTCCTCTTTTGCCACTGACTTGCTAGTTAATTTTGCTTTGGATAATTCCCTCTGCCTCTCTTTTGTTTTATACGAACTTTTTGATGTATAACATACTTAAAGAAGAGGGAACATATCCTGAATGTAAAGTTTGGAGGACTTTTGCAAATCAGATACACCTGTTTAACCAGCAGTCATATCAAGAAATGGAAAATTACATCAGTATCATCCCTGTAGCTTTCCTTGAAGGCCCTTCCTTTCATTAATACTTCCTCCATAAGCATAATCACTATTAATTCTTTCCTATTTTTCCCCTTCTCTTTAATAATCAAGTTGAATCTTAAAGAATGTACTATTTTGTGTGTCTGGCTTTTTTGGGGGGATTATTAAAAACTTTATTATGATTATAAAATAATGCTAATGTGTTAACTTATTTGTGTGTCTGCCTTCTTTCATTTTCATTCATATTCTTGCAGGCCGTCATAGATCATTCATTATTATTGATGTGTAATATCCCCTTGTATGACTATATCACAATTTATTTATCTTTTCTACTGTTAATGGGCTTTTGGGTAATTTCCAGTTTGAGGATTTTATAAATACAAATCTTCTGAACATTCTAGTACAGGTCTTTTGAGTTGTCTGTCATTTTGTAGGAGTTCTTTATTTATTCTGTCTATGAGTCCTTTGTCAGGTAAGTGTATTGTGAATAGCTTTTCTTTCTCTGGGTTGCCTTTTTACTTGCTTAAGGGTTTCTTTTGATTAAAAAAAGAATTGTAGATGTAATATAGTCTAAATTGTCAAATTTTCTCTCTACAGTTTGTACTTTTTAGAATCTTTTAAAGAAATGTTTGCCTCCTCCAACTAAAATCAAGAAGATATTCTCTAGGAACTCCCCTGGTGGTCCAGTGACCCTGCACTCCCAGTGCAGGGGGCCTGGGTTCCATCCCTGGCCAGGGAACTAGATCCTACATGCCACAACTAAAGATCCTGCACGAAGCAACGAAGATCCCCTGTGCCACAACTAAGACCTGACACAGCCAAATAAATATTTTTTTAAAAAAAGATACTCTCATGTTTCCTTCTAAAAGTTTTACTGTTTTATCTTTCACATTTAGATCTACAATACCTGTGAAGTTGAATTTGTGTATGGTATAAATTAGGGGTCAGAATACATTTTTGTTGCTATAGAAATTCAGTCTACTCAGCATCATTTATTAAAAAGATCATCCTTTTCTCAGTATTATCTTTGTTGTGAATCAGGTGACCATACATATCTGGGTCTATTTCTGAACTCTGTATTTTGTTCCATTGGTCAGTTTGTTTATCTTTGCACCAATAACATGTTCCCTTAATTACTATACTTTTATGATAGGTCCTAATATATGATAGTATAAGTACTCTAGCTTTGTTCTTCTTCAAGATTGTCTTGACTGTACTTGGCTCTGCATTTCCATATGATTTTTTAAAACCATCTTCTCAGTTTTCACATACACACAAAGTATTTAAAAGATAAACAAGAAAATTGAACTGTTGGGATTTTGATTGAGATGGCATTAAGATGGTTCTATAGATTTTTATTCTGCCTTTATTTTCAAGGATATTTTTTCTGGTTATAGATTCTGGGGTTGACAGTTTTTTCTTTAAGTATTTTCATGCATAATGTTCCACTCTTTTCTGGCCTCATAATTTATGAGAAGTGAGCTGATTAATTGGATTATTATTCTCTTATATGTAAAATGTCATTTTTCTCTTGCTTCCCCACAATTTGCTCTTTATCTTTCATTTTCAATAGTGCAACTACTGTAACTGAAAATTTCTGTCTTTCATCAAATTTGGGAAATTTTGGCCATTATATCTTCAATTAATTTTTTTCTATTATAGTTTCATTCTCATATCCTTTTTGAACCATTATGCATATAGAACCATTTGCTATCATCTGACAGATCTCTGAGGCTCTCTACTTTTTTCCTCTTCATATTGGCTAATTTCTTTTGATCTATCTTCAAATTCATTCTACTGTCATCTCCATTCCTCTAAGTCCAACCATTGGTGATTTTTTTTAACATATTATATTTTTTGGTTCTAAAATTTCCATTTGGTTTTTCTTTTACCATTTTTATTTCTCTGCTGAGATCTCCTACCTTTTTATTCAATCGTGAATATATTTTGTTTTACTTCATTGAGGTAAGTTAAAATAGCCACTTTAAAACCTTTAATTTCTAGTACCGACACTTGTGTCATCTCAGAGTTGCTCTTAATTGGTTTTCTTTTCTATTGGCAGTATGTTCCATTTATCTGGTTTCTCATATGTCAGGCAATTTTTCATTATACCCTAGGGATTATAAACGTTAAGTTGTTGAGATTCTGGATTCTATTATTTTCCCCCGATGTGTGTCATTTCTTTTGTTTTAGCAGGCAATTATCTTATTGGAATTTGTGTAGGATAAAATTATTTTAGATCTGGACTAGAACAGCTCTATGTTTATCTCCAGGGACATCTGGAAGTTTGGCACCTTATCCTGGCCAAGAAAAGATCAGTCAGCTAACCAATGATTTATAATATTCTGTTTTAAGTTCAAAACTTCCCCGGAGGCACCCAAGTTCAGCTTGTTTATTGATGAATTACACCTGACATGACCATTTAAACTTTTGGGCTTGGCTTTTATACCCAGAAGAGCATAAAAGAGTCTGCCAGAAACTTTTGAGCAGCTCTCCTGAAACCAAGATTTATCAGAGAAATATTGGCAATTCAATCCCAAGGTGAAATACATATTCATTTTGTGAACATAACAGACCCTGGGGAGCTGTGCCTGGAGGTTTCAAGCACCCTCAGTGCTTTTTTTTTTTTTTAACTTTTTTTCCTCTCGACATACAATATCCTCTGCCTTTAATAAAAGTCTTACATGAGTACAGTCATCCCTCGGTATGCACGGGAGATTGGTTCCAGGACACCCAGCAGATACCAAAATTCACTGATGCTCAATTACCTTTTATAAAATGACATAGTATTTGCATATAACCTACCCACATCCTCTGGTATACTTTAAATCATCTGTACATTTACTTCTAATACCTGATACAATGAAAATGCTATGTAAGTAGTTATAAATACAATGTAAATGCTATGCAACTAGTTGCCTGTACAAGACAAATTCAAGTTTTGCTCTTTGGAACTTGCTGGAATTTCTTTTTTTCTGAATATTTTCAATCCACGACTGGTTGATTCCACAGATGTGGAGCCCACAGATAGAGAGGGCCAACTGTGTGCTCTGTGGAGTCTGATAAATCCTTTCAATTATCAATCTATGCAAAATTGAAAATGCAAACTTTGTTTCTTGGGTGGCAGCTTTAGTCTCCGTTCAGTTCGATTACTACTGGCCAAGATGCTTTCTATGTTTCATGCATGTGTGGTTAATGGGTCAAAGATATGGGTAGGGAAGAATTTGATAACGCTCTTGTGATTTTTTTTTTCTTCCAGAGTTTACTTATTCTCACAGTTTTCTGGCTTCAGTATTCTGGTTTACCAGAGGCCATTTTCCATCACGTCCCCACTGCCTTCAGCACAATTTGCACCTGGTCTCAGGCTAAAAGTTTCAAAAAATGAGGACCCCACTTTTCTAGACAAGTATAATCCACTATAGTCGATCTTTTTCTGTTTACTTTCCAGTGCTTCACGTAGCTGCTATTTGTATTAGGTCCAGATTTTATGGTTGTTTTCTGTGGAGGATTCAGTCTGGTTTGATCTTATTCCATCATCATTAGAAGTGGAACTGCTTCCATAAGATTTTTCTATAAAAGGTGTCTTAAAAAAAAAAAAAGCTGCATTTTAGTTTGTTTGGCACACAAAATCTATTACCAATCTTGAGCTAATGGAATGTTTAGAACCAGAGCATTTAAAGGAGAGGCTCCTCTGAAGAATAATCATGAATCCATTTTTTTTAAGACCGGGATGGTCAGAAAAATTATTTTTACCGAAAAAATAAATAAAATTTTCCTCTCACCCCCCAAAAAGCTTCATCAGTTGACTGCTAGTTATAACTGAATGGTTTGGTAATGTGTTTGACTCTCTCACTACAGTCCTGGCATTATTGAACAATGACAAGTAGATGTCAATGAAATCTAGAAAGATTGCTATGTAACACAGGAACATAATCCCTTCTTCCTTTTTACCATGTCAATATGCTATCTCATTTAATCCTCATACTACTTAAATTAGGTAAGCATTATATATCTATTTAACAGACGATCAAACAGATATTCTGGGAAGTTAAGTAACTTGCCTGAAGTCACAGTACTAAATGATAAAACCTAGTCTAGTGCTCGCTTTGGCCGCACATATACTAAAATTGGAATGATACAGAGAAGATTAGCATGGCCCCTGCGCAAGGATGACACACAAATTCATGAAGTGTTCCATTTTTTTTTCCAGATTTTACTTTATTTTATTTTAATTACAAAAGCAAAGACATTGATAAAGCAAATACAATCTGCAATAATAAATACATCTGCAACAGATGCTAAATATCATTAAATTATTATATAATTTAGACAGTAAACATGGTCTATTTTTGCTTCTTTAAAATAGAATACATTTGATCACATTTTTTTTTATACAGCAGGTTCTTATTAGTCATCAATTTTATACACATCAGTGTATACATGTCAATCCCAATCTCCCAATTCATCACCCCCTCACCCCCCCCCCACAGCTTTCCCACCTTGGTGTCCATACGTTTGTTCTCTACATATGTGTCTCAATTTCTGCCCTGCAAACCGGATCATCTGTACCATTTTTCTAGGTTCCACATACATGCGTTAATATACGATATTTGTTTTTCTCTTTCTGACTTACTTCACTCTGTATGACAGTCTCTAGATCCATCCACGTCTCAGCAAATGAACAAATTTCATTCCTTTTTATGGCAGAGTAATATTCCATTGTATATATGTGCCACATCTTCTCTATCCATTTGTCCGTTGATGGGCATTTAGGTTGCTTCCATGACCTGGCTATTGTAAATAGTGCTGCAATGAACATTGGGATGCATGTGTCTTATTATTATTATTTTTTTTTTGGTGGTACGCGGGCCTCTCACTGCTGTGGCCTCGCCCGCTGTGGAGCACAGGCCCTGGACACACAGGCTTAGCAGTCATGGCCCACAGGCCCAGCTGCTCCATGGCATGTGGGATCCTCCCGGACCAGGGCACAAACCCGCATCCCTTGCATCAGCAGGTGGACTCCCAACCACTGCACCACCAGCGAAACCCCGCATGTGTCTTTTTGAATTGTGTTTTTCTCTGGGTATATGCCCAGTAGTGGGATTGCTGGATCATATGGTAATTCTATTTTTAGTTTTTTAAGGAACCTCCATACTGTTCTCCATAGCACTCCCTTCTGGCTTGTAGTTTCTGCTCAGAAATTAGCTGTTAACCTTATGGGAGTTCCCCTGTATGTTATTTGTTGTTTTTCCCTTGTTGCTTTCAATAATTTTCTTTTGTCTTTAATTTTTGTCAGTTTGATTACTATGTGTCTTGGCGTGGTCCTCCTTGGGTTTATCCCGCCTGGGACTCTCTGTTTCTCCTGGACTCTGGTGGCTATTTCCTTTCCCATGTTAGGGAAATGTTCAACTATAATCTCTTCAGATATTTTCTCTGGTCTTTTCTCTCTCTCTTCTCCTTCTGGGACCCCTATAATAATGAATGTTATTGTGTTTAATGTTGTCCCAGAGGTCTCTTAGGCTGTCTTCTTTTCTTTTCATTCTCTTTTCTTTATTCTGTTCTGCAGCAGTGAATTCCACCATTTTGTCTTCCAGGTCACTTACCCGTTTTTCTGCCTCATTTATTCTGCTATTGATTCCTTCTAGTGTATTTTTCATTTCAGTTATTGTATTGCTCATCACTGTTTGTTTGTTCTTTAATCCTTCTATGTGTTTGTTCTTTAATTCTTCTAGGTCTTTGTTAAACATTTCTTGCATCTTCTCGATCTTTGCCTCCTTTCTTTTTCCAAGGTCCTGGAACATCTTCTCTATCATTATTCTGAATTCTTTTTCTGGAAGGTTGCCTATCTCCAATTCATTTAGTTGTTTTTCTGGGGTTTTATCTTATTCCTTCATCTGGTACATAGCCCTCTGCCTTTTCATCTTGTCTATCTTTCTGTGAATGTGGTTTTTGTTCCACAGGCTGCAGAATTGTAGTTCTCACTTCTGCTGTCTGCCCTCTGCTGGATGAGGCTATCTCAGAGGCTTGTGTAAGCTTCCTGATGGGAGGAACTGGTGGTGGGTAGAGCTGGGTATTGCTCTGGTGGGCAGAGCTCAGTAAAATTTTAATCCTCTTGTCTGCTGATGGGTGGGGCTGGGTTCCCTCCCTGTTGGTTGTTTGTGAGGCGACCCAGCACTGGAGCCTGCAGGCTCTTTGGTGGGGCTAATGGTGGACTCTGGGAGCAGTCACACCAAGGAGTACTTCCCAGAACTTCTGCTGCCAATGTCCTTGTCCCTGTGGTGAGCCACAGCCACCCCCCGCCTCTGCAGGAGACCCTCCAACAGCAGCAGGCAGGCCTGGCTCAGTCTCCTATGGGGTCACTGCTCCTTCCCCCAGGTCCCGATGCGCACAGTACCCTGTGTGTGCCCTTCAAAATTGGAGTCTCTGTTTCCCCTAGTGCTGTCGAAGTCCTGCAATCAAGTCCCACTAGCCTTCAAAGTCTGATTATCTGGGAATTCCTCCTCCCATTGCCAGATCCCTAGGTTGGGGAGCCTGTTGTGGGGCTCAGAACCTTCACTCCAGTGGGTGGACCTCTGTCATATAAGTGTTCTCCACTTTATGAGTCACCTACCCAGCAGTTATGGGATTTGATTTTACTGTGATTGAGCCCCCCTTAACATCTCATTGCAGCTTCTCCTTTGTCTTTGGATGTGGGGTATCTTTTTTGGTGAGTTCCAGTGTCTCCCTGTTGATGACTGTTCAGCAGTTAGTTGTGAATCTGGTGCTCTCGCAAGAGGGAATGTGTGCATGTCCTTCTACTCTGCCATCCTGACCCAATCTCTCTCTTTCTCAAGTTTGAATTGGAGAAATTTCACTAGGGGAAAAAATAGATATCACATATCTAAAAGTTAAGCAATAGATTTTAAAAAATGTAACACATATGGGGAAAAAAAGCTAGAAAACTTTGTATAAAACTAATAGAGGTTGCATAAAACCCCATCAATAATCATCATATATAAATGGGAAAAGTTGATTAACAAACAAATTAAAATGGTTAACACATTTTAAAAATTACCACCACTAGTTTAAGAAATATAGATTAAAATAAAATAGCATTTCCCCTATAAAATTAGTAGAGATTTAAAAATAGCAATGTGAAACATTGATATGATGATACCCTCATTAAATGGTACTGTGTATATAAATTACAATTTCTTGAAAGTAGCAATAAAGCATCAATCTTAAACATGCTACACTCTTTTAACTAGTCTGGTCTCTGAGGATTGCAAGTTGTAGAAACTCTCACCTTACACCTGCTTAGGTCAAAAAAGAAATTATTATGTCCTAGTTTTAGGATGGAATCTGCTACTGAAATTCTGTTATTAGGAATCTGCCTTTTTAAATCTCTAGCTTCTGCCTTTCCTCTGTGTTAGCTTCATACCAAGGTTGGCTCTCTCCGGTGGCAATAGAAAATTGGGCTTGTATCAGATCACATTAGCAATCCCTAATGAAAGGGAATGACTCTTCCACAGTAGTTCTTAGAAAAACCAGGGCTGAATCTCGGTGCCTGTGTTGGGTCTCCCATTCAGTCCTGAATGAGTAACTGCAGCCAGGAGGGATGGAGATGACTTTACTCAAACATCTTGGGATACAAAGTGAGGTGCTGCCACCAAAAGAAGGGGAAAAAAGGCCAGTCAGGAAAAATCAATAGATACTACATAATTTCACCCTTTAATAACTCTCCTATGAATCAATGTTAAGAAATAATAGATTCAGACTTACATCAGTGTTTATTACAGCTTTAGTTGTAATGCTAAAAAACAGAAAACAAGAAAACTTAAACAATCTTATTGTCCAACAACATGGAAATTGTAAATTAAGGGATATAAAGTGTTTTAGGGAGTCATTAAAATAATATTTTCAAATGGTTTTTAGTGCTTATGAGGAAAGAACATTTTATAATAGAAAGCCATAATAGCAGAATATGAGATAATTTATAGAGTATGATCTCACCTCTATAAAAAATGTGCAGAAAAAATGAGGAAAAACCTATTAAAATAATAATTAGTTCTAAGAACTGTTGGAATTCACTTATTCATAAAAATATTTTTGGAATGCTTATTTTATGGCAGGAATTTTTATTCAGAATATTGTTGTCTCTATAATTTCCATATTTTTACCTATGTTACAATAAGCAACTGAGAGGTGCATTACATTTAGACTGAAATTCTAATAACCTTACTTAAATCCTTACCATGTTCCAAACATCATTCATCATGCTTTCAGGTACACTGTCTCATTCAATGTGTCCCTTATGAAATCAGTTGTCAGCTCTATTTGCTCCACGAGAGTATTTTTCTTCTATAGGAGCCATAAATAAAATCTGTTGATTGATAGAGTGATTCATTTGTTCATTCATCCAATCACCACCTATGAATTGTTGAAGGGATTAAAAAATAACCCCTAAATTTCCTAAAATTGGAAAGGTAAGAAAGCTTTTAAATTATCATAGGTCAGTGAACAGGTTTTTGCTATGATTAGAATATGTTAGTTATTCTTTGCTTTAAGTAAGTGAAGAGTTACATGAATGTCAGCAATTATGTCAAAGCCATTGTGTGTGAAGAGATTATATTCATGTATAGTAGCATTCAATTGTAATCATAAAAATCATTTATTATGTAAATGGTCTTTCTGCAAGATTTTGGAATTATTGTAATTCCTGTTATTAATGTTTAAATATATAATGTGTATACATTATATATATATATATACTATATACACATTAAATATATTCAGAGTTTATTTCCTACACATTTATTTATGAATAATTTTCATTCCATCTGCTGGCTCAAGTGGGATAAAGGTTACAAAGTTTTCTGACCAAAGGAACTTCTGGTGGGAGTTTGTGGCTGCCACACCCTGAAATTTCAGATCATGAGAGGACATTATTTGGGGAGGCAGTGCATCCAAACCTCCAAGGAGACTGCTGCAGCCAACTCTCACAAGAAAGAGATGTAGGCAGAGGTTTCCAGGTTGAAACCTCTGATGGGGTTGTCAACAGTAACTGTGAGAGAACGTTTTTATAGAGTGTCACAAAGCAGGCTGCAATGGCCTGGAGTAGTTTTTGAGCAGGACAGAGGAGAGGCACTGCATGCTTATAATTTTCCCCACCTAACGCAAAGCAAGAAGGTGACAAATGCTGCCCATCTAAACGCAGAGCTTAGCGTGTCCAGATAACTTAATTCTTAGTGATTCACACACAACAGTTCACTTACTCCTCACTAAACCCTATAGGATAGGTACTATTATACAAATGAAGGAGCTTTTTTTCTTTTTTTTAACAAATGAAGGAAATGAGGCTTTGAAAATTTACTTGACCAAGATCACACAGTTAGTAAATGCCTGAGCTCAAATTCATGCTCTGAATCCCAGGGTTGGTTTCTAAAATGCTGAAAGGAAACAGATGAGTTATACTTGATAGTGGTAGGTTTCCATTTTTATCTTCATAAAAAATGCATAATTTTTACACTGAAACTGAATAAATGAAATTTCTTTCAAGCTTACCTGATGTGTTTATTTTTTCTTTTAAGAAAAAAAGAACACATCTTTTAAGATGTGTTTAGCATCTTTTAAAATATCTTTGTTCTTGGAAGTTTTGGGCATGGGGGATAGTCTGTTAAATATTATAATCCAATTCCCAATACCACCCTGCTTGTATTGGTGCCAGCACATGGGGAATTCAGTCCTTCCAGCTGCATTTGCAATGCTTACCACTAGAGGGAGGGATCCGACCATGGAGAGGAGCAGCAAGTCCACTAAGGAACTCCTTGGTCAATTCATTCATCGGCAGCTGGAAGTAGCCTGAGCAGAAACTGGGGAGCCCTTTGTTAGTAAAGACAGATGTCTTCTTGTTACCTGGAAGAGATGATTTTGCAACCTCAGTAAAGAGAAGAGCCAAGTTGTGGAGCCTTGAAGTGAGAGAGGCTAATATACTTAGTATCCTAGATTTGATCTTCAGCACTATTGACATTTTAGACCAGTTAATTCTTTGTTCCTGGAGGTTGTCCTGTGCACCATTAGAGGCTTAGCAGTATCCCTGGCCTCTACCTACTAGGCACCAGTGGCACTCTCTTTCCAACTGTGAAAATCAAAAATATCTGCAGACATTGCCACATGTCTCTCCAGGGGCAAAATTGCCCCTGATTGAGAACCACTGTCTCAGAGATCCAAAATCTCCTGAAGACTTGAGGCCCCAGGATAAATAAAATATTTCCTCTCCCTGGTGACTGGGGAATTCCTCAATTCAATGCTATGCATGGAAAAATGAGGTTAGTCCCGTGCATAAATGAAGCATGGATACAGAACAACACATATTGTAACACTAGTGAAAGTGGATAAGGAAGCAAGAAACAGGTTGAAATTTTGCAATTAGGGAGAAAAAAGTAAGAACTGAACCCAAAGGGATGTTAGGAATGATGTTAGGCAAGAAGGAGTTATCAGGCTCAAGAAGCAAAGCCTGGACTTCCCTCGTGGCACAGTGGTTAAGAATCTGCTTGCCAATGCAGGTGATGTGGGTTCGAGCCCTGGTCTGGGAAGGTCCCACATGCCACAGAGCAACTAAGCCCATGTGCCACGACTACTGAGCCTGTGCTCTAGAACCCGCAAGACACAACTACTGAAGCCCGCGCGCCTAGACCCCATGCTCCGCGACAAGAGAAGCCACCACAATGAGAAGCCTGCGCACCACAACAAAGAGTAGCCCCCATTCACCACAACTAGAGAAAGCCTGTGTGCAGCAATGAACATTCATTGCAGCCAAAAATAAATTAATTAATTAAAAAACAAATGTGTAAAAAAAAAAAGAAGCAGCAGATTGGTTCAAGGTGGCGGAGTAGAAGGACGTGCCCTCACTCCCTATTGTGAGAGCACCGGAATCACAACTAACTGATGAACAATTATCAACCGGAAGACACTGGAACTCACCAAAAAGGATACCCCACATTCAAGGACAAAGGAGAAACCGTAATGAGATGGTAAGAGGGGTGCAATCACAATAAAAACAAATCCCATAACTGCTGGGTGGGTGATTCACGAACTGGAGAACACTTACACTACAGAAGTCCATCTACTGGAGTGAAGGTTCTGAGCCCCACGTCAGCCTTACCAACCTGAGGGTCCGGCAACAGGAGGAAGAATTCCTAGAGAATCAGACTTTGAAGGCTGGCGGGATTTGATTGCAGGACTTCAACAGGGCTGGGGGAAACAGAGACACCATTCTGGGAGGGCACACACAAAGTAGTGTGCACTTCGGGGCCCAGGGGAAGGAGCAGTGACACCATAGGAGACTGAACCAGACCTACCGGCAAGTGTTGGAGGTCTCCTGAAGAGGCAGGGAGTGGCTGTGGCTCACTGTGGGGACAAGGACACTGGTAGCAGAAGTTCTGGAAAGTACTCCTTGGTGTGACTGCTCCCAGAGTCTGTCATTAGCCCCATCAAAGAGCCTGCAGGCTCCAGGGCAGGGTCGCCTCAGTCTAAACAACCAAGAGGGAGAGAACAGCCCCACCCATCAATAGACAAGTGGATTAAAATTTTACTGAGCTCTGCTCACCAGAGCAACACCCAGCTCTACCTACCCCCAGTCCCTCCATCAGGAAGCTTGCACAAGTGTCTTAGATAGCCTCATCCACAGAGGGCAGACAGCAGAAGCAAGAACTACAGTCCTGCAGGCTGTGGAATGAAAACCACATTCACAGAAAAACACCAGACAAAATGAAAAGGCAGAGGACTTTGTACCAGATGAAGGAACAAGATAAAACCCCAGAAATACAACTAAATGAATTGGAAATAGGCAACTTTCCAGAAAAAGAATTCAGAATAATGATAGTGAAGATGTTCCAGGACCTTGGAAAAAGAAAGGAGGCAAAGATTGAGAAGATGCAATAAATTTTTAACAAAGTGCTAGAAGAATAAAAGAACAAACACCTAGAAGAATTAAAGAACAAACAAACAGAGATGAACAATACAATAACTGAAATGAAAAATACACTAGAAGGAATCAATAGCAGAATGAATGAGGCAGAAAAACAGATAAGTGACCTGGAAGACAGAATGGTGGAATTCACTGCTGCAGAACAGAATAAAGAAAAGAGAATGAAAAGAAAAGAAGACAGCCTAAGAGACTTCCGGGACAACATTAAACACAACAACATTTGCATTATAGGGGTCCCAGAAGGAGAAAAGAGAGAGAAAGGACCTGAGAAAATATTTGAAGAGATTATAGTTGAAACTACCTTAACATGAGAAAGGAAATAGCCACCCAAGTCCAGGAAGCACAGCGAGTCCCATGCAGGATAAACCCAAGGAGAAACACACCTATGCACACAGTAATCAAATTGACAAAAATTAAAGACAAAGAAAAATAAATGAAAGCAACAAGGGAAAAATGACAACATACAAGGGAACTCCCATAAGGTTAACAGCTAATTTCTGAGCAGAAACGCTACAAGCCAGAAGGGAGTGGCACAATATATTTAAAGTGATGAAAGGGAAGAAACTACAACCAAGATTACTCTACCCAGCAAGGATCTCATTGAGATTAAACGGAGAAATCAAAAGCTTTACAGACAAGAAAAGGCTAAGTGAATTCAGCATCACCTAACCAGCTCTACAACAAATGCTAAAGGAAGTTTTCTAAGTGGGAAACACAAGAGAAGAAAAGACCAACAAAAACAAACCCATAACAATTAAAAAATGGTCATAGGAACATACATATCAATAATTACCTTAAACATGAATGGATTAAATGGCCCAACCCAAAGACACAGGCTCGCTGAATGTATACAAAAACAAGACCCATATATATGCTGTCTACAAGACACCCACTTCAGACCTAGGGACACATAGAGACTGAAAGTGAGGGGATGGAAAATGATATTCCATGCAAATGGAAGTCAAAAGAAAGCTGGAGTAGCAATACTCATATCAGATAAAATAGACTTTAAAATAAAGAATGTTACAAAAGACAAGGAAGGACACTACATAATGATCAAGGGACCAATCCAAGAAGAAGATATAACAATTGTTAATATATATAAACCCAAAATAGGAGCACCTCAATGCATAAGGCAAATGCTAACAGCTATAAAAGAGATAATCGACAGTAACACAATAATAGTGGGGGACTTTAACACCTCACTTACACCAATGGACAGATTATCCAAAATGAAAATAAATATGGAAACAGAAGCTTTAAATGACACAGTAGACCAGATAGATTAACTTGATAATTATAGGATTTTCCCTCCAAAACAAGCAGATTACACTTTCTTCTGAAGTGCACACTGAATAGTCTCCAGGGTAGATCACATCCTGTGTCACAAATCAAGCCTTGATAAATTGAAGAAAATTGAAATCATATTAAGCATCCTTTCCGACTACAATGCTATGAGATCAGAAATCAATTACCAGGGAAAAAATGTAAAAAACACAAACACATTGAGGCTAAACAATACGTTACTAAATAACCAAGAGATCACTGAAGAAATCAAAGAGGAAGTCAAAAAATACCTAAAGACAAATGACAACAAAACCACGACAATCCAAAACCTATGGGATGCAGCAAGAGCAGGTCTAAGACGGAAGTTTATAGTAATACAATCCTACCTCAAGAAACAAGAGAAATCTCAAATAAACAATCTAACCTTACACCTAAAGGAAGTAGAGAAAGAAAAACCAACAAAACCCAAAGTTAGTAGAAGGAAAGAAAACATAAAGATCAGAGCAGAAATAAATGAAATAGAAAGAAAGAAAACAATAGCAAAGATCAATAAAACTAAAACCTTGTTCTTTGAGAAGATAAACAAAATTGATAAACATTGATCCAGATTCATCAAGAAAAAGAGGGAGAGGACTCATATTAATAAAATTAGAAATGAAAATGGAGAAGTTACAACAGACACCGCAGAAATACAAAGCATCCTAAGAGACTACTACAAGCAACTCTATGCCAATAAAATGGACAACCTGGAAGAAATGGACAAATTCTTAGACAGGTATAAGCTTCCAAGACTGAACCAGGAAGAAATAGAAAATATGAACAGACCAATCACAAGTAATGAAATTGAAACTGTAATTAAATATCTCCCAAAAAACAAAAGTCCAGGACCAGAGGGCTTCACAGGCGAATTCTATCAAACATTTAGACAAGAGCTAACACCCATCCTTCTCAAACTCTTCCAAAATATAGCAGAGGGAAGAACACTCCCAAACTCATTCTATGAGGCCGCCATCACCCGGATACCAAAACCAGACAGAGATACTACAAAAAAAGAAAATTATGGACCAATATCACTGATGAATATAGATGCAAAATTCCTCAGCAAAATACTAGCACACAGAATCCAGCAACACATTAAAAGGATCATACACCATGATCAAGTGGGATTTAGCCCAGGGATGCAAGGATTCTTCAATAGACACAAATCAATCAATGTGATATACAATATTAACAAACTGAAGAATAAAAACCATATGATCATCTCAATAGATGCAGAAAAAGCTTTTGACAATATTCAACACCAATTTATGATTAAAACTCTCCACAAAGTGGGCATAGAGGGAACATACCTCAACATAATTAAGGCCATATACAACAAACCCACAGCAAACATCATTCTCAGTGTTGAAAAACTGAAAGCATTTCCTCTAAGATCAGGAACAAGACAAGGATGTCCATTCTTACCACTTAGTCAACATAGTTTTGGAAGTCCTAGCCATGGCAGTCAAAGAAGAAAAAGAAATAAAAGGAATACAAATTGGAAAAGAAGAAGTAAAACTGTCACTGTCTGCAGATGACCCTATACGATACATAGAGAATCCTAAAGATGCCACCAGAAAACTACTAAAGCTAATCAATGAATTTGGTAAAGTTGCAGGATACAAAATTAATGCAAAGAAATCTCTTGCATTCCTATACACTAACAACGAAAGATCAGAAAGAGAAATTAAGGAAACAATCCCATTTACCATTGCAACAAAAAGAATAAAATACCTCAGAATAAACCTACCTAAGGAGGTGAAAGACTTGTACTCAGAAAACTATAAGACACTGATGAAAGAAATTAAAGATGATACCAACAGATGGAGAGATATACCATGTTCTTGGATTGGAAGAATCAATATTGTGAAAATGATTGTACTATCCAAAGTAATCCAATATGAAAAGACAACCATCAGAATGGGAGAAAATATTTGCCAATGAATCAATGGACAAAGAATTAATTTACAAAATACATAAACAGCTCATGCAACTCAATATTAGAAAAACAAACTACCCAATTTTAAAAATGGGCAGAATTTTGTAAAACTAGCAACAATAAAAATATTTCATGTACATGTTAAAAAAAAAAAAAGGCAGAAGATCTAAATAGACATTTCTCCAAAGAAGACATACAGGTGGCTAACAAACACATGAAAAAAATGCTCAACATCACTAATTATTAGAGAAATGAAAATCAAAACTACAATGAGGTATCACCTCACACTGGTTAGAATGGGCATCATCAGAAATCTAGAAACAGCAAATGCTCGAGAGGGTGTGGATAAAAGGGAACCCTGTTGCACTGTTGATGGGAATGTAAATTGATACAGCCACTATGGAGAACAGTATGGAGGTTCCTTAAAAAACTAAAAATATAATTACCATGTGACCCAGCAATCCTACTACTGGGCATATACCCAGAGAAAACCATAATTCAAAAAGACACATGCACCCCAATGTTCATTGCAGCACTATTTACAATAGCTAGGTTATGGAAGCAACCTAAATGCCCATCGACAGATGAATGAATAATGATGTGGTACATATATACAATGGAATATTACTCAGACATAGAAAAGGACTGAAACTGGGCCATTTGTAGGGATGTGGATGGACCTAGACACTGTCATACAGAGGGAAGTAAGTCAGAAAGAGAAAAGCAAATATCATATATTAACTTACATATGTGGAATCTAGAAAAATTGTACAGATGAACCAGTTTGCAAGGCAGAAATAGAGACACAGATGTAGAGAACAAATGTATGGACACCAACAGGGGAAAGTGGCGGGGTGGTGGTAGTGGTATGAATTGGGAGATTGGGATTGACATATATACACATATGTATAAAATAGATAACTAATAAGAACCTTCTGTATAAAAAATAATTAAATTAAGTTTAAAAAAAAGAAGAAGAAGAAGCAAAGCCTTCCACAATGGGAGAACTCTTAAGAGACATGTGCATGCATGTGAAAGGACTAAGTTCTCTGAGCCAATTCAAACTCTTGTCTCACAAGCTTCCTCTTCCAGTATTTTCTGTCTCACTTGCCAGTACTGTTCTCCATTATGCTAGAATCCTTGGAGTCATTCTTTGCAGTCACTCCCTTCAGGAGAGAAGTGATTTAAATATGTTTCCATAGCTATTAGATACATTCTTGACCCACAGAACCTAGCTTACATTGAGGGTTGTAGTGAACTCTGCATATTCCAGCAGGATGGCTACAGCTTCCTTACTTGCAAGCATACTGGCCACATATAATGCAAAAGAAGTTTAATCAAGAGGAAAAAACACGTATTATGCAAGAGGACAAAACCAAACCGATAATATATAACTTCTAGAGCAAATGTATTCAAAGCCCCACATGTTCTTTTATGTCATATAGGGACTCATACTGCCAAGAGCTCTGTTTATATCAAAGGTAATATCCATGGATCCTGGGTTTTGACACCAACAGGCCAGTGGTTGGTGCTCCTGGTAGGGTCAAGTCCAGCCTTGGGTGGACAGCTCAGTCTAAGCTGTCCATTCAGTTCTCCTGAGGCCCTTTGAAGAAAGGATAGTGTAAGGATCCATCCCATCCAGTGATGAACACTTTTGTTAAAAAGATACGGTTTCTTGGGAATTCCCTGGCTGTCCAGTGGTTAGGACTCTGTGCTTTCACTGCCAATGGCATGGGTTCAATCCCTGGTCAGGGAATTAAGATCCCACAAGCCTTGCAGCCAAAAAAACCCCCAAAAAACAAAACAAAACAAACAAAAAACAACAAAAAAAAAAACGATTTCTTATACCAAATCACGAAAAACCATTAGTTTGGTACATTCAAGGGCGTCTGACTTGAACATAGTTGCATTGTTTACTGAAGCAGGTCAGAGTAAGCAGGACTCAATGTTTATTAATTGATTATATGAAGAAATGAATGAGTACATGCATGGCTACATTCAGAACTTAGAATATTCTAGTATATGTCTACTTCTACTTTTTTGAGTACTTGCTTCTGCTCTGGGAAGTAAAGGAATTTTAATCAGAGGATGGTGTTGGTGCTTGCCTAGATTCCTTTTGTTAGCTGAAGCACCCATCCTACAGGGGCTCCAGGTGTTAACTACTAACAAATCAAAGCTTCCCCTTTCTCTTATAGAGAAATTCTCTTACAGAGAATTGCCCTAGGTCAAGAGGCAGCCAGGAGCCACCTGACCTGCCTTGGAGGCTATACCTTCCCAAACTTGGCCAGTGACTGACTGACACAGGAGACCAAATGTCAACCCCCTCACCTCAAGGTGAAATCTGTGGTGTAATTCCTATTCCAGAGCTTCTCCATGGGATCAAAGCTATTGTTTAGCTGAGAATACGTCCCTGCCAGCTTTATTTTTCCCTGCCTATTCCTCTTCCCTCACGCCCCCCACCCCACTCCTGAGAACACTCCTCCAACAAGGCATTTGAACAGGTATCTCCACCTCTGACTCTTCTAGGGAACGTGGTCTCATCGATTGCACACTCAGAGCTACCAAGACCACATGTCAACATGAAATGGAGCAGGACCTATGGTCCTTGCCCTCCCCACCCCATGTCCTCAGCCTTCCTTTTTTCTGTGGAAAAACTTTAGCCAAAGAATAAGTTTAATCAGAGAAGTGAGAAAATGCAGGAACAAAGGAAAACGGTCAAAGGAGACCAAATAATAATAGTTTAGTCATTAAGTATAGTCAAGAACATTTAGTTCCTCCTTAAGGGCTATAGATAATATTCTGAGCCATATCCTGTGAGCTGTCTTATAGATACTGAAACTCCCACCAGGTGGAAGAAGTTAACTACATGATGACCAGGCTGTGGCCATGACATAAGATGCCACAATTCCGAGAACTGGCCTCAAAGAAATGGAAACAAACTGACCCTGGAACTGAAGATTAACTGTACCTGACACAGTCAAGATGACACTGGTCAGACCACTGATGATGACTGTCAGAGCTGACTATACCGTTTCTACGTGTAGCCCCCTCCCTCTGTCTACAAAAGCTCTTGTCCCCTGATTGTCAAGGTCAGGGGGAGTTGGCCTTTGGACAGGTGTCCACCCTCCCCCCCTCCACTCTCCAGTTGCCAGCATCCAAAATAAAGCAAACTTTCCTTTCCACAAACCTGGCCTCTTTATTGGCTTTTGAGCGGCGAGCAGTCGGACCCCGCTGTTGGTTACAAACACTGGTGTCTTTCCCAAGCTTTTCAGAAAAAAAAAGGAATGGCACAGCATCCCAATCGCAGATAATTCTTTTTTTTTTTTTTTTTTTTGGCCGCACAGATGCGGGATCCTAGCTCCTGGACCAGGGATTGAACCCGTGCCCCTGAAGTGGAAATGCGAAGTCTTAACCACTGGACCATTAGGGAAGTCCCGCAGATAACTATTCTCCAGTTGTTTTGAAGTCACCGCCCTCATCTTACTTTAAGCTTTTACTTAAAGTCAGTATTATCAGTAAATCCTTGGGTGAAAGCAATGTAATGGTAAGACCTGAGGACTGGTATTTGTAGAATGGTAGACTATACAGCTGGAAAGGACCTTAGAAGTCATCTAGCTTAACTTCTTATTTTACAAATGTGTTGATTGTGATACAAAGACATGATTTTCTCAGGGTGATACAGTTAGTGAGTGGCAAAGCTGGGATAGAACCAGGTTTCCAGTCTACCATTTTAGTGTTTTCTCCAAACCTCTCTCTTTCTTGTTAGTAACTGTGCTTACATGAGGGAATCTTAAAATTTGGGTGCTATGTAGGCAAGCTGGAAGAAATACCTTTTAAGCACTCAACATCATAAAATATTATTAAAATAAATTTAAGAACAATGTGACTGTAGGATGCTTGCTATATAGATCTTTATTTTTGAATCTTCTATAAAAATTAACTGAATTTTCTTGCTAGGGATAAATGCATTAATAAGACAAGATCCCATTTTCAGGAAGTTTTGGGGCTACTGTAGTGCTATAAGCAAGCTGTGGAGCCAGAGAGAGGTGGTAATTAATCTTACCTGGAAGAACCAGGGAAAGGTTCCCAGAGGAGGTAACATTTGAGACGGTCCTTGAAGAGTGAGTAGCATTTTGATAGGTAGAGAAGAGAGGACATTATAGTTAAAAACAATAGAATGAGCAACTGCACAGATATTGGAAAGTCTGGGGCATGGAAAGCCTTCCCATGTGGCTGAAGTAGGTACATCTCAAGAAGAGAGGCTAGGAGCTTGACAGTTTGGATGAGATTGCTATGAAGGGTCTGGGATGCTGTACATAATGTTTTGTCTCCTGATTATAATGCCTTTCCATTCCTTCCCCCAATTTTCACCTCCGCATAAATTGTTTTATTCTTCTTTAGTTCTCATAGGGTATAGCACCATGCTGAATGCTTGGTAATATACACTTAAATCAAATTAGAGAAGGGGGAAAAAGAGAAGACACCTGCAGCTGTCATCTTCATCTCCTTTCTCGGGTGTTAATGAAGAGAAATAAGATACAAAATCAGGAGATAAAACTGTAGCTTTGACACAAAGGTTAAACTGTCAATTCCTTAACTAATGAAGAAAAGAACCTGACATATTGAGCTTGTACTACTACTATTAACTATTACTGTTACTACTAAATATGTAAGCACTTTAGAATTGTCTAATTTAATTCTCACAATTTGCTCCATGAGATATATAACTGTAATTATCTCAAGTATAAAAACAAGAAACCTCAGGTATAGGAATTCAGTCACATGGCTAAGGTCACAGAACTACCCTGACATGGAGCACTATGAACAGTTTCATCTGTGCAAAGGCTTCCAGGGTCGCATTCAGGATACCACATTATATTTAGTTGTCATATTTTCTTAAGCTCTTCTTGGCTGTGGCAGTTTCTCAGACTTGTTTTTGATGACCCTGACAGTTTTAAAGAGTATTGTTTAGGTATTTTTTAGAATGTCCCTCAGTTATGGTTTTTCTGATATTTTTCTCACTATTAGATGGATATTGTGGGTTTTGAGAGGAAGACTACAGAGTTAAAGTGCTGTTTTCATTGCATCATATCAAGGGTACATACCATTAACATGACTTAAACTACTGATGTTGACCTTGATAACCTGGTTGAGCCAGTGTCTGTCAGGTTTCTCCACAGTAAAGTGACTCTCTTCTTTCTCTCTTTCCATACTGTAATTTTTGGAAGGATGTCACTATGAATAGCCCACACTTGAGTGGGAGTCATGCTCTCTCTCCTTGAGGGCAAAGTATCTACATAAATTACTTGGAATTCTTATGCATGAGAGATTTGTGTCTTCTCCCCCACTTATTTATTTATTCAATCATTAATTTATGTTATTATGAACTTACAGACATTTATTTTATACTGTGTTATAATCCAACACTATTTTATTGCTCAAATTGTGCCAATTTGGGCCATTGGGATATCTTTTAGTTGGCTTCTGTGTCCCTTTGACATACCCCCATCATTGCAGGTTTTTGTTCTATTTTGAGCACTTCCTTACTTTCTGACACTACAAGATAATCCAGTACATGTTGCCTATTGCCTAAGCCAGTCCTAGAATCAGCCATTTATCCAACGATCTCTTGTTCCTTTTACTGGAGAAGGATCTTAGAAACCAGGTCTGAGTGCTAGTTGTGCTCTTTGCTTTTGAGGTGTTATGGCTTCCAGGCCCTCTCAGCTGATAGAGCAAGGAAATACCTATGTGTATACTGACCTGTGAATATATACATATCTAATAAATATTTCTATATGTAACCGTCTGTATCTATATTAAGCTAAACATGAGTTCATACTGATATCTCCAACTTTAATCCACTACCACATGGATCATCCTTGCCTCCCCTACTTATCTGTAAACTCTCACTTCAGCAGTGAGACACTGGCTCTCACCACTTGCCATCTATTTACTTAATTTTTCAATTCCAATGTAATGGATAGCAGTATTTAAATTGTTAACCTATACCACTGTGGAGAAAAAAACTTTATCAACTAGAGTGAATTGCTTATGTACATTTTTTTTTGCCTTTAGTTTTACAAACTCCACATATTTGCAAAGTTCTCAGGTCAGCATATTTCCCCCTCATCCTCTCTTATACTTTTCCTGCCCTTTGCCTGAAGTGGGATTCTTTAATTTTTCAGATGGTTTGGAGTCTCAGAGGTGGGAGTGAATGACAAACGACATGCCGAACACCTACAGTGGAGCTTCTACCAACAGGATTGGGTTAATGTCAGAAGGCGTGAAGGTGTTCCAAGTCCTTTTATTACTTTCCTCAGGGAAGAAATTGTGGGCCCGTGGTGGTTAGACCCACTCATAATCCTCACACCTCATTTGGGGCACTAGGAGCAAGTTTCTCCTTACCCTTCACAGAAACAGAAAAAACAAAACTGATACCTAAACCAAGCTGTTACGAGCTGAGGATTTACACACTGCAAGAAATTCTCTTTCCTAGCAGAGATAGCAGCCTATTTTCTAGGAAAGGGCCATAGATGTTGATACTTCTCTGAGTAAGAACAATAGACAAAAATCATGGCTCCTTAAGTTCACCTACATCCCATGTGGAGGAAAGAAATCATTACCTGGTGGTGGCAGATATTTCAAGTTCCGCAAATGAGATTTTTCTGAGGGTCTCCCGTAAGACATTCATCTCTTTGCACTAAAAAGATCACTCATACACACACAAAAAGTTACAAAATATTTTCAGAGTCAACTAAATAACTTTGTGGATGAACTCATCCACACAATGAAAAGTTCTTGGGTTTTAAATTCCACATTTAGGGAGTCCTTTGGAAAAACACAATAGGATGGTTTAGAAATCAGTCTAGTCTAGGTGATTCTGGGAACACCCTCTTAGAATGCTAGTAATGTTCTCACCATTCTCAAAACAGTCCCTTAAGTACTACATTTTGAAGTGATTTAGGTTGTTGTTCTATGAGAAATTTGTTTTCTAGGTAATTTCCTATGGAAGTGGCAATTTTCATTCAACTACAGAGGATGATCCTGTTAAAGCCTCAGTATAGGTCATCCTCAGGAGAATTACTTATTGAGATGGTGAAGGAAATGTTGCTCCATAGCTACCCCATCACGATTGTTACATGATGATCATTGGATAGATTTCTTCATAGATTGGCCCTTTTAGTGCCTTGCTGGGATCATTTCCCATGTGTTACTTTTTAAGGTGACCATGAATTTTAATGGATATGTCTGTGTCCCTAGGGTTCACACCCATCAGCCCTATTATGTCCCTAGAGCAACAATGGATAAATCTGATAAAACTTTCTCAGGAAGCAACCAGATTCAACAATAGGATTTATATCTATTAGTTTTGCCAAATACATATAATATATATTAAATAAGTTACAGTATATAACATAATTATCTATCAATCTGATTCAACAATATGACATATCTATTAGTGTTGCCAAATATATATGGTATATATTAAATAATTTACAGTATACAATATATATTTCTCCATCAATCTATTTATCATTACTCTCTGCAGACAGCCTCCATTGTTTTGTAGCATATGTGAGTAGAAATTACATGTTCTTAGACGCCCTTGTCCAAATTTTCCCTTTATAAGTCTGAAACACCCTGACACACTACGTTTTTCCTCACTTAAGAGAAAATGTAGAAAAAAGTGACTTTTCTATTTTTTCTCAAATAAATTGCAGCAAGATTTATGTGTGCAATACTCAGTAGCTGTAATAATGACAGCTCTAGCCAGAAAGCAAGGTGAGTAGGTGGATTGGGTAGAACATAAACAAAATACAGTACAAATATATTATTTGTATTATTGAGTATAGGATTGTTTTAAACTTCATACTGTGAAAATTGATTTCCTTTCATATGTTTTGTTATTAATTATTACATGCCTTAATATGTTTTTCTATTTGGGCAATTACCAGTAATATAATGTTTTACTGTTTAGAGATTAAATATAAGCCTTGATTAAAGAGATGGTATAATCTAGAGGTTAAGAAGGCAGGCTCTGAAACCTGACTACATGGTTTTGAACATAGCACCATTATCTACCAGCTCGTATTGTGTGACCCTGAGCATGTTATTTATCTTTTTCCTGCCTCAGTTTCCTCTTTGGAAAAGTAGGGAAAAACGCAATTCTACATCATGGAGTTGTAGTGAGCTTATCAAATTAATTAATGTGTGTGAGATGGTTTGAATAAAGCCAGGCACGGAATAAGTATTTAATAATGTTAGTTACGCATTACTGCGGTCTTACAATGCCACAATCTGTTTTAATTTGCGTGAACTATTCAGTACGTGTAACCAATAGAAGACACTGAATATATCAGTTTCTTAATCATCTGGATTATTATGTTAGGGCTTACAATAAAACTTGGAAGAAAATGAAAAATAAGACTAATTTTCTTTGAAATTATAAATTAAATATCTACCACCTCATAGAACAATAATCCATAATCTATGTTGTCATCCATATAAAGTTGGACCTTATTGTTCTCACTCTGAAATCAACCTGAACATGGTGTGTAATTGGAAAACAAACACACAAATGAAAAACATAATACAACATTCCTAAAAATTTAAAAAGCAACTTAATTCACCAATGTAACCCCCCCCCCAAAAAACCGCCAAAGAGGAGATTCAGTCATAACATACCAACAAAGTTCTTTGAATCCTCTTTTTTACCTATCTTTTAGAGTCCTGCCCCACATGGTAGAGAAGATCAACCTAAACTTTCATCCACAATGCTTCAAACATCCCCTAAAGCGAGTCTGGATTGATCTTTAACTTTCTTGCCCTCCATTCCTTTATTTTTTCTTCTTTTCCATAATTTTCTTTTGCAAATCTTTGTCATCTCCAATTTAAAGCAATCCAACTGGCTCTGACTCCTTTCAATTCTTCCCTTGCCTGGTAACTTGACTGCCTAAGACCCAGGAATTTAACAGGCAAAAGAGAAATATTTTTAGTGGGCAGGGAAAGAAAGAGGATATGAAAATATCTTATTATTTTTTTTTCTGCAGCAAATGGAGTTGTAAAACAGGAAAAAATCAGAATAAATGATAATTAATATAGACGTATACTTATATATATATATTAATTATCCAGTCCTCAATTATGCTTACTATTCAACTGGCAAAATAAATATGGAAAAATAACTGTAATTACAAATTGTGGCTTCTTTAGACATATGGCAGGCTTAGTAAGACTAAGCTCTACTTTCAGAAAGAAAATGAGGATCAATTGATCCTAGTCAAAAAATGATATTTTACACCTTAAAATAGTTACATATTAGTGGTAAGTATAATTAAGCATGTGTTTTGGATAGTGTCCTTTAACTCCAAAAGTTGACAAAAATAATATTAAAATGCTGTTTCATCAGAATATTTAGTTGAGCTACCCTTTTTGAATCTTTGTATCATTTTTTGAATGATATTCCTTATTTTGTTTAAACAAAAATGAAAGAATGGAGAACTTAATGCCTTATCAATCAGGTGATTTTTTAAAATTCAGTAAGAAAGAATTTCTGCTACTTTGAAACATTCTATTGGAAAGTGAAAGAGAAAGGAAGGGTCAGAATAGCAATACTGACTAGTACCCAGTTCAGTAAATCTTATTTACTTTCCAGTTTCTCTGACACAACTTATTCTGATACCTCATTTCATCATGAGAAAGTATAATCAGGAGTGGATAATTTGATACAATGTTATTACCAAGTGATAAAATGTTTGATTGCTTTATATTATTGCCTAAACACATCCCAAAATGAGTTTTTAGATTAGGAATACATTTTGAGGTATTATATTATGTTATAGACTGTGAAGTCATTTGAAAAATGTTTGAGGTTTAAATGAAGATAAATCAATAGTTGAAAATATTGTTCATATAAAAAAGCTAGGGATTTTATCCTAGGCATGAGACTGACACTTCTTTTGATTCATATTTACAAACAACTTATTGAAGGGTCAAAAATACAGGTTTCTCTGAGCATACCTTTGAATATTTAGAAGAAAGTTATGAGCATGTTGTTATTCTCTACCACAAGGAAGCATTTTTCTGAAATACATTGGTCCTCTAAAATAAAAGCGAACACAATCGATAGCAAGAGTTTCTGAACCTCAGCCTAGTATCTGACTATTTTGCTGCAAATTATCAAACTTTTATTCAAAGCCTTACCAGCTATGTATCAAAATGCATTATTTGTCTTCACTTTTTGCCTTAGACAACAGTTTAAAGTAGATCTAAGGATTAGACCTTTGGGAAAAAATAAATCATTCAGTTCTTCCCTGTATAACTTATTGTCTCCACCACAACTACATATTAACAGTTTTTCATAGTGAGTATAAGTAGTGCTTTATGTTTAACTATGAGAAAAGTTAGCCCAGAAAACAAAACAATGGGCTTCCCTGGTGGTGCAGTGGTTAAGAATCCGCCTGCCAATGCAGGGGACACGGGTTTGAGCCCTGGTCCGGGAAGATCCCACATGCTGCGGAGCAACTAAGCCCGTGCACAACTACTGAGCCTGCGCTCTAGAGCCTGCAAGCCACAACTACTGAGCCTGCTGAAGCCCATGTGCCTAGAGCCCGTGCACTGCAACAAAGACAAGCCACAGCAATGAGAAGCCTGTGCACCACAATGAAGAGTAGCCCCTGCTCGCCGCAACTAGAGAAAGCCTGCACGCAGCAATGAAGACCCAACACAGCCAAAAATAAATAAATACATTAAAAAAGCAAAACAAAACTGTTGCTGCATGAGAGGATAAGTTCTCATTTAGGTACTATTATAAAATCTGAGCTATTTAGAGAAAATTCTGTACCCTTAGCCAAGTTGTCAGATAATGTTTTAAGACTTATTCCACAGGGCTATGCTTAATTACTGTTAGTCACGTTCAGTAGCTTCTGAAGATATATGCAGAATATAAAGTTGTGTCATAAATTATGGTCATTACCACAGGAGTGACAATACACAGGATACAATTTAATAGGCATTTTTATGCTTCTCTTCTATTGGCTGCTTTTTACACCCATATGAAATTATTCTTCTGTAATACTTAAAGGAAAGGGAAGCAAGGACTTGCCTGGTGGTCCTGTGGTCCTGTGGAAGGGAAGCAAGGACAATCAGGTGGCCCGGGTTTGATCCCTGGTCAGGGAGCTAGATCTCGTATGCATGCCACAACGAAGATCCTGCGTGCCGCAATGAAGACCCAGCGCAGCCTAAATAAATAAATATTTTTAATGAATAAATAAATAAAAGGGAAGCAAAGAGTTCAACATAGTGAGAGGCAATTGTGGTTCTCAACTGCCAAGACTAATTATGTGTTTTGTTTCTGCCGAAAACCAAACAGCAAGATACTGAATTAATAATGGGCAGAATCTTGGTTGTCATTTACCGTTTACCCACAGGTCCCTGAGGTTGTCTGCTCTGTTCTGAAATGTGAAGTAGCTGATGGCAGGGTATCTTCTTCACTGGGATTCTATTCCTTCCTTTAAGTCTATCTAGTGCTACTGAAAAAGAAATCACTAGCCCTAACAAATTTGCCCTGAGGAAGCTCTGTCTTGATATCAAAAAGTAGGACCAGATTTTTGGTAGGCTTAGGCTAATTAGCAAGCAACAGAAGAACATATAAAATCTGCTTTTTTTCATTGGTTTACTAACTTGGAGAATAATGTTTCCAGATCACTGACTATTGGACAAGGTAGAGACATTATCAAAGATTTTATGAATTATTATAACATCCTTCCCCAACCTGTCAAGCTAAGAAAAATAATGAAGTATTGATAGAATAAATTAATTATGTGACATTAGGTAGAACAGTGTAAGTTTGCATTTACAATGATTAAATTTGAAGGAACAAATTTTCTTTTACCTTATGCTTTTATTCTAACATTTGAACCGAGTTTTTTGTTTGTTTTTTTTAACTGCTTTTTTGGGGTTCTTGATTCTTTAGTTAGTAAGTGGATAACACTGTATTTTATGTGTCTTAAAAGCACTTTTTTCTTTCCATATGCCATGGCTTGTAGCTACTTGAATGCAATTATAATACTATGCTAGTCTTTTCCTTATGTCTACTGCAAGCAATTGAAGTGGTGATGAGTATCAATGACCATTGTTGTTGTATTCTATGTCTTGAGAGTTGAAGTAAGGCCTAAACATGATTCGGACAAAACTACACAGGAAGCCAATGTGACACCTATTACATATATTAAAAATACAGAGATTTTGGATTCTATCACTATCTTTGTAATCTGTAAACTGTAAAAGTGCTAGGTTTATAATTTTATTCATACCACTCTCATGTCCTTCTTGCTATCACTTCTTGGATTAAAAAAAAAATTGGTTGAGGAAGCAAAACTCAGTGACCACCTTTCATATTTTACTGCTATTAAAACCTTCAGGGCTTATATGATTTTCTTTGTACAAGTAAATATATTACTGTAGACTTTATCTTAGAGATAATTTGTTCAAATAAGCAAATCAATAAATATTATTGAGTCAAGGAAGGTGAGCTACAGTTGGCTGATTGCCAAGAAACCTCACAGGACTGCACTACCTTGGAGAATTTACTACAGCGTGACAATAAGGTCTGACGCAGTGTTTCAGGCTTCTAAGATTTAAAATATTTTTGTCAATGGGCCACAGTTGGAAAACCAAAAGCTCACTCAAAGTAGATCAAGCAAATCAGATTCAAGAAGTATGTTAGGTTCTTGTTCTGACTGGTCATCCTTTGTATCTTTTTCACCATCTTCACCTGACTTCTCTTCTTGTTCTTTACCTTCAGTTGTACTTTCAGTCTTCTGGGAACCATCAGTTTTGGATTCCTTATCACTTGGAGATTCTTTGCCATCTGGAGAGTAAGATCTTCTCCGGGATTTATCTTTTTTCAGTAAGTCAATGCCTCTGTTGGGAGTCCTAAGTACCAATGTTTTGTATTTTTCAGACAGGTCAACTTTTACATATCTCCCTTGAAACCAAAGGGCCTTTTTCAAACAGTGGTCAACCATTGCCATTGCATCTTCTCTGGTCTCCATCTCAATAAAGGCCTTTATTCTTTTATACTTCTAGGATAAATTAACTCTCACTGGCTTGCCAAATACTAATGCTGGTATAGCTGTATAATAATCCACTGCAACCTGAGCATCTTCTGTGGTTGCCATTTCAATAAATGCCTCATTAATTTTATTTAGAATCAGATGATTTGAATAATTCCAAATGGTTCCACCAGCTGTAATAGTTGATATCTCAAGTTTTTCCCTTGCCAGACATCCATGATGTGAACAACTCGGCTAGTTCCCACTCTGCATGTGTCTTGGTCCTTGCAGGTTTCCATTTCCAGCACCCAGACTTCCTCTTGGTCCAACTGTTGATCCCCCAAGATGAAATGAGGGAGGTGGAGGTCCCAGAATTCCTGGTGCTGGGTTTGTACATTGCTGCAACATGAATGGATCACCCATTGTATGTCCTATATCATTGTTAGGGTTCCATTCTGGGTAGATTTCAAGAAGAAGCTGGCATCAACAACTGTGACTTGCTCCATCGATATGTTGACTCCACTCCTTATTAGAATGAACTGACAAATCACATATAGAGCACAGATGGGGATAACCCTTTGGTAAGAGTCCATGGAAGTCTTCTATATTGCTACTTGGAGGAGCACTCCTCTTTTTCTCAAACAGAGATCTCTCTTGTAAGAGGCCAGGACCATGTCCCATTCTCTCATACTCACTGTCAAATTTATGATAGTTACGTGAGGTCTCACCAAAAAAAGAATCATCCCTACACCTTTCTCCATCTCTTAAACTGTCATCTTCATAATCCATTCTGTCATAATAACCAGATTGCAAACGACTTCCACGGTCATAACCAAGCACTGGGTTGAAACTAGGACCATGATCATCAAAACTATCTCTTCTTGGGCTTCCCTGGTGGCGCAGTGGTTAAGAAACCGCCTGCCAATGCAGGGGACACAGGTTCGATCCCTGGTCTGGGAAGATCCCACATGCTGCGGAGCAACTAAGCCCGTGAGCCACAACTACTGAAGCCTGCCCGCCATGCTCCACAATAAGAGAAGCCACTGCAATGAGAAGCCTGTGCACTGCAAAGAGGACCCAACACAGCCAAAAAAAAACCCCCCCAAAACAAAAAAAAACTATCTCTTCTAAAGTGCTTCTTTTCTTTCCAATCGTCCCTAGGTACTCTGTATGGTGGCTCCCATGTAGCAGATCTGCCATCTCTACCATAACTCAATGTAGGGCCTTCTTCAGTTCTCCTCCTTTCAAGTTGTAGAAGGATTGGGGGCAAGTTCTCAGGAGTAATCTTGTCCTCTGGATAACGACTCAGTTCATCTAAGTCTCTAGCAGACAGACCAAAGCTGGCCAAAATGTTACTGGGCTGGTATGCACCTCCACGGTGCTGAGAAGACAAAGGGAGGGGACCTCTACTTCCAATGTTAAATACAGAAATCAAATTATGGGAAGAAGTACTAGCAGAAGACAGTGAACTATGGGCTCCTTGTTGATTCAATGAAGAACTCATTCCAAGATTTGTCAAAGTAGCAAGGTGTGCAGTACCCTGGTTCATCCTTCCAAGAGACGCTGGCATACTTAAAGACTGGGTAGCAGCAGCAAGAAGGCCTATTCCTGCTGCAGACAGGTCACGCCCACGGCCCTGCGAGTCGCTACCAAGAGACGACTGCTGGAATGACTGGGACATTGTAGAACTATCTCTTGTCTAGTTTATAGATTAAATTTTTTTTAAAAAAAGATGGCTAAAAAGAAAGCTCAAACTAGAAAACTAGGTTAACTTTGCTTCAAAAAATGGTAATGCCAAGAAAACGGATCAATAATGACTGTAGAATCTTCTTCAAGCTGAGAACCAGCAGACAACTCTCAGTCCCATTTCAGCACGCGCCAGGCCCCTCCCCCTACTCAGCGCGCGCGTCGCTCGCACTCTCAGCAGTGGTCGTTGTTCTCTCGCGATAATTTTTAAACAATATTTGAAAAAGTGGGAAATAACTTACGGAATAACAACTTTGTGCCAGGAACTATGCTAGTTGCTTATGTGCCATCTCACTTAATCCCCACAATTCACGGCCCTGTGAATTAGGCATTATCCCTTCCTTACAGATTAGGAAACTGATGTTCACTTGTTAGTGCCAGGAAGTTAATGACTGACGTTGCTGAAATACAAGCCCAGATCTATCGAACCCCAGAGCCTGTCTTCTTTCTCTGTCATTTTCTTCCTGGCACAAGTGGGGAATTCTATTTAATATCCCTCAACATTATTATTCCTTTCATAAATATTTAGCTTCTCCCACATGCCACGGGTACTGCCAGACGTTATGGATACAAAAAAGGAGTTCTTGCCTCCTTATTTTAGTGACTGTTTTCCTCTTCTGAATATGCGAATCCAGTCTGATAACCTCAGTTATGCTGGATGCAGGAAAGTGGGACTCAAAATGCCTGTCATTTTGTTCAGCAAACATTGAATTAAATAGCAAAACAAACAATTAAGGGTCACATCCATAGAATAAACAAAGTAAATTACACATAAAATTTTATGAATGCCCTTTTGTCGTTCTAAAAAAATAGCAAATGTCTTTAAGATTAATATGACTTTATCTGAGTAATCTCAGCTATGTGTACTTGGCACAAATTCTGAAGGCATTATGGGTTTCTGTCTGGCATTTTGGAAACATACATCAAACGGACTGTAAAAGAATACTATGATCTCTCAGGAACGCTGGAACATTACTGTGTTATTTCTGAGAAGTGACAGCCAATCATGAAGAACTTTGTGTAGGTGTTTGGAGTTCAAAACTTGATGTGTAACTGATTGGCATAATATGTGTTGGCACGGAGATAGTTTTTCTGGAAAGAAACGCAATAGTGTTTTCACCAAGAGAAATGACATCAGGGTGCAATGAATGCACCCTTTGGATATTTTTACCTACTGTCGGAAATGTAGTATATGGCTTTTACTGGAAAAGGAAAAAAGTCTTGGCATTGTCATTACTTTTTGAGAAAGGATTTAAAAATTGTTTAGAAAACTGGCCTTACTTCAAAGGGTACACTTAAACTAGTTCTTGCATCCTGTCTGAAGAATCAGCAGCCTAGTTTGTTTTCATAATTCTTCAACTCATCTGCTTTTTTTCTGCTAACATGGCAGGCTGGGTGCCTGGACTGACTTGCCAATGAAAACAACTAAACAGTTCTCATAAAATATATTTAATAAAATTTCCTTAAATGTATCAGTGAACTAATAATAAGGTAAGAAAATTTCAGGTCTTACCTAAGTTAAGTCAAGAGCTCAGATAGGTAAATTGAGAAATGGAACTGGCTTATTCCCTAACCATGTTTCTCCATGGCCCCACAGGATATGGCAACAGGAAACAAAGCCCAAGACTTGTTCAAGAGAAGGAGTCTAATAGGAAGACACGTCTCCCCTATAAAACTAGGACATCAAATGGCCAAATGTATAATGGTGAGCCAGGATTAAACCTGCCCTCCCTACCTCATACCCCAGAAGATAACAAGGAAAATCAACTTTCTTGAACATAAGTTCTGTGCTGAGAAGGGTAAAAAGCTGTAACTGAGAATTTGAACCACAATCTGATTGGCAGGCTCAATATGTACCACAGGTCCAGTATTAGTAATAAAGAAAAATAAATAAAGGAGATGTGGATTGGAAAAAAGCAAAGATGCCATTATTTGTGGATTTTATAAATAGACATAGAAAAAATTGAGAGATAAATTACTAGAATTGAGATTTTAGTAAAATTGCTGGATACAAAATTAATTTGCATAAAGCAAATGAAATTCTATATGATTTGATAGTTTTGTTTGTAACGGCAAAAATAACGGAAACAACTCAAATGTCAAGAGTAGTTTGAACAAAAATGTGGTATAGGCAAAAGCAAATAGAATACAGTGGAAAAAATTATTGGCAGCAACACACTTTCTTGGGTCAACCTCACAAATATGTGTATTAGAAAATGGAGCAAGTTATAGCATACTATATGCAGTAGGGTTCATTTAGATACAGTCAAAAACAGGCAACACTTAACCTGTAGGTTAGGGATAAAACCTTTGATGGTACAAAGATAAAGAAAAGTGAGGGCGAACTTCCCTGGTGACGCAGTGGTTAAGAATCTGCCTGCCAATGCAGGGGACACGGGTTCAAGCCCTGGTCCGGGAAGATCCCACATGCCGTGGAGCAACTGAGCCTGTGCGCCACAGCTACTGAGCCTGTGCTCTAGAGCCCGTGCACCACAACTACTGAAGCCCACACGCCTAGAGCCTGTGCTCCGCAAGAAGAGAAGCCACCGCAATGAGAAGCCTGCGCACCACAAAGAAGAGTAGCTCCCACTTGCCGCAACTAGAGAAAGCCCGCGCGCAGCAGCAAAGACCCAACACAACCAAAAGTAAAATTAAATAAATAAGTTAAAAAAAAAAAGAAAAGTGAGAGAAAAAAGAAAAGTGAGAGCATGATTATCACAAAAGTAGAGATAGTAAATATGGTTTTGGTAGGAGAAATTCTGAACTTTAATTTGGCGTTGAATTTCACTGAAAGTGCTCTGAGAATTTCATCTTAGATAAACATGTTGTAGACTCTGGTCCTACAGACCTGTATTTTACATGTTACCTTTTTATATCCTTACATGTAGTCATTTTACAATTAAAAATGTACATTCTTAATATAATTTTTATTTTTAAAAGTAATACATCTATACAGTTTAAAAGAGCAAATAGTACAAAGCTTCTAATCAATAAGCTCTAATGCTCAGCCCTATCTCTCTCAAACCTCAATACGTGATTTCCTTGAGAGGTAAGCAATTTCAATACTTAATTTTTTTTCTCTTATTTACATCCATATTTTATTTTATTTTATTTTAAATTTATGTATTTATTTTTGGCTGTGTTGGGTCTTCCTTGCTGCGTGTGGGCTTTCTCTAGTTGCAGCGAGCGGGGGCTACTCTTCGTTGCGGTGCACAGGCTTCTCTTGTTGCGGAGTATGGGCTCTAGGTGAGCGGACTTCAGTAGTTGTGGCACGCGGGCTTCAGTAGTTGTGGCACGCGGGCTTCAGTAGTTGTGGCTTGCGGGCTCTAGAGTGCAGGCTCAGTAGTTGTGGCGCACGGGCTTAGTTGCTCTGCAGCATGTTGGGTTTTCCCAGACCAGTGCTCGAACCCATGTCCCTTGCATTGGCAGGTGGATTCTTAACCACTGCACCACCAGAGAAGTCCAAGGCGTATTCGTAACCACTGCACCACCAGGGAAGCCCTACATCCATATTTTAAATACAATATATTGCCATCCTTTTTTTTTCAACTTAAAGCATATATTGACTTCATAATATGGAAAACAAGGACGTAGCTCTATAATAATATATTTATACTTGCTAGTTCATCTGCTTGTATAGCTATATCACAATTTTTGGTAAAATTTGTATCCATTATGTCTGTATTTGTGACATGAAAATACTGTTCAATAGCAAGCCAGATAGTATGCTATGATTATAATTATTTTTCTGTACAATGCTTTGTTTCTCCAGGAGTCAATGGTTGCCTTATTTGTTGTTATTATTGTGGCTGTGGTTGGGTGTTGTTGTTGGGTTTTTTTTCTATATTCTTACCACTAATTTTCTCCAAACTCTCCAAGATCATTGTAAGCAAGATATGTCAATGTGATCAAACACTTCAGTTAATTTCTCATTTCTAATTTTATTTTGTAGAAATCATTTCAGTACCACTTTGCCTTTGATTACAATTTGGTTGCTCTTTAGGACTGCCATTCTCCCTCCGCCATCCCAGCCTTATTCAGATATAATTGACATATAACATTGTTTAAATTTAAGGTGTTCATTTAATACACTTATTTATTGAAAAATGACTGCTACCATAATGCTAGCTAACACCTCCATCACATCACATAATTACCATGTCCTTTTTTGTTGTGACATTACTCTCTTAGAAACGTTCAACTATGTAATACAGTATTGTTAACTATAATCACCATGCTGAACTTTGTACCCTTTGTCCACATCTCCCCATTTTCCCTATCTCCCAGCATCTGATAACCATCTCTCTACTATTTCTGAGTTCGGATTTTTTAGATTCCACATATAAGTGATATCATACAGTATTTATCTTTCTATGTCTGACTTACTTCACTTAGCATAATGCCCTAAGGGTTCATCCATATTGTTGCAAATGGCAGGATTTCATCTTTCCTCATGGCTCAATAATATTCCATTGTATATATACACCACATCTTCCTTATCCATTCATCTGTTGACAGACACTTTTAGGTTGTTTCCATATCTTGGTTATGGTGAATAATGCTGCAATGAGCATGAGAGTGTAGAGCTCTCTAAGAATCTTTTTGGACTTCCCTGGTGGTCCAGTGGTTAAGAATCCGCCATCCAATGCAGGGGATGTTTGGGGCAACTAAGATCTCACTTGCTGTGGGACAACTAAACATGTGTGCTACAACTACTGAGCCCGCACACCACAATTACTGAGCCTGCGCTCCACAACTAGAGAGAAGCCTGCACACTGCAACGAAAGACCCTGCATGCTGCAACTAAGACCTGATGCAGCCAAAAATAAATAAATAAATAAAGATTTTTAAAAAAAGAATCTTTCAATTCCTTTGGATAATACACAGAAGTGGGATTGATGAATCACATGGTAGTTCTAGTTTTGATTTTCTGAGGACTCTCCATACTGTTTTCTATAGTGGATGAACCAATTTACATTGCCATCAGCAGTGCACATGGGTTCCCTTTTCTCCACAACTTCACCAACACTTGTTATCTCTTGTCTTTCTGATGATTGCCATTTTAATAGGTATGAGATAATATCTCATTGTAGTTCTGATTTGCATTTACATAATGATCAATGATGTTGATCACCATTTCATGTATCTGTTGGCCACTGCATGTCTTCGCTGGGAAAATATCTATTCAGTTCCTCTGCCCATTTTTTAATTGGATAGTTTGCTATTGAGTTTTATGAATTATTTATGTATTTTGTATATTAATCCCTTATCAGACATGATTTGCAAATATTTTCTACCATTCTGTTGGTTGACTTTTCATTTTCTTGACTGTTTCCTTTGCTGTGCAGAAGCTTTTTAGTTTGATGTAGTCCCACTTATTTGTTTTTGCTTTTGGTGTCATATACAAAAAAATAATCTTTGACACATCTTGTGAAGAAGATTTTCACCAAATTTTCTTCTAAGGGTTTTATGGTTTTAGCTCTTATGTTTAAGTCTACAATCCATTTTGAGTTAAATTTTGTGAGTGGTATAAGATAAGGGTCCAATTTTATTCTTTGCATGTGATTATCCATTTCCCAATACAATTTATTGAAGAGCCTGTTCTTGGCTCTTTTTGTTAACTATTAGTTGACTGTACTGTGAGGGCTTATTTCTGGGCTCTAGATTCTTTTCCACTGGTCTATACTATTTTTATGCCAGTACCATTTTGTTTTGATTACTATAGCTTTGTAGTATGGTTTGAAATCAGGAGTGTGATACCTCCAGCTTTGTTCTTTCTCAGGACTGCTTTGGCTATTCAGGGTCTTTTGTGGTTCCATACAAATTTTAGGATTGTTTCTTCTATTTCTGTGAAAAATGAATTGGGATTTTGATAGAAATTGTAGTGAATCTATAGATGGCTTTGAGTAGTATGAACATTTTAACAATATTAATTTTTCTGATTCATGAACATGGGGTACCTTTCCATTTGCTTGTGTCTTCTTCAGTTTCTTTTGTTGGAGTCTTACAATTTTTAGTCTTTCACTTCCTTGGTTAAATTTATTCCTAAGTATTTTATTATTTTTGATGCTATAGTGAATGAGACTATTTTTTTAAAATTTCTTTTTCAGATAATTTATTGTTAGAGCATAGAAACACAACTAATTTCTGTATGTTGAGTTTGTATCCTGCAACTTCACTGAATTGTTTATTAGTTCTAACAGGTTTTTTTGGTGGAATCTTTAGAATTTTCTGTATATAAGATCATATTATCTGCAAACAAAGACAATTTCACTTGTTCCTTTCCAATTTGAATGCCTTCTATTTCTTTTTCTTGCCTGATTGCTCTGGCTAGGATTTCCAGTACTATGTTGAATAGGAGTGGTGAGAGTAGGCACTGGAACACAGTTGTGCAGGCCAGTGACAGAAGACAAAGCCTGATCCAGGCCCACGAGCAGTTGTGCAGCCCTGGCTGTTGGAATGCTCTCCCATGTCTGCACATGTGCACTGCAGTGGATGTTGATGACAAGTGTCAGGCTGGCAGTGTGAAAGTGCACAGCTTGAGGGACTAGCCCCAAGTTTGCAGATGGTGGTAGGAGTCAACTGTAGGGATCTAGGCTGTCATCTTGCAGTAGAGCTGCACTGCAGGGAGGTGTGCAGCAGCTGTGCTGTCTATTGTATTTTTTTTTCATTAGTAAAATCTGCCCTGTTTGTCTGCAGAGCAGGTCACTGTAAACCACAGTCTCTCCTACTGCATGGCTACGATTGGTAACCTCTGTTTCTCTTCCTTGTCCCTAGCCATCTCTATTGTTTCTATATGTGTCTCAGCTTTGCTGAGTCTGGGTGGGGTGAAATTGAAAGGGGACCTTCATGTGGTGCCCCAAAGGATGGGGCAGCTGGTTGCTCATTCCACTTTTCCTTTCCTGGTGAGGGTAACTCTTTCTAGCTGGGAAGTTCCCTCTTCCTGCTGAGCAATGACAGCTTGGAGGATGGGATGATGCAGGCAAAATGAAGCCATCTTCTTTTATTTTTTGTGCAGTTATTCTCAGAGTTTTTGTTTGTTTGTTTGTTTTCCTGTGTTGCTAAAGTTGGACTCCAGAGCTCTCCCAGAGCTCTTTTTGTTTGTGGGTAGCTGGGGTTTCACTCCACTCTATCAAGTCTGCCATTCTGATATTTCTCTTTGCCATCATCCAGATCATTCCCTTAGTTCTCTTCTGTATGCATTCATTCGTTCAACAGATATTCTGGAAAGCTATGCACCAGGCAGTATTATGGATACTGGAGTTATATCAATGAAAAAAGATGAAGTCCCTGCTTCTATAGAGCAAAAATTCCAGTAAGAGAAGCATAACATGAAAAAATATAGTAGGATGTTAAACTAGAAGTTTCTACTGAGTCACTAAGGTACATTAGATATGAAATTCCAAAATGAAATAAAAGATCGATATTAAAATTTTCAAAGGAGAGGCCTCCCTGGTGGCGCAGTGGTTGAGAGTCCACCTGCCGATGCAGGGGACACGGGTTCGTGCCCTGGTCTGGGAAGATCCCACATGCCGCGGAGCGGCTGGGCCCGTGAACCATGGCCGCTGAGCCTGCGTGTCCGGAGCCTGTGCTCTGCAACGGGAGAGGCCACAACAGTGAGAGGCCCGCGTACCGCAAAAAAAAGAAAAATTTTCAAAGGAGAGAGTTGAAAAGTTTTTGCATGATTCTTTACCTGCTTAGGGAATAATCTGTGTAACAGTTGGAGAGAACTTTGTGATGAATGATTAGAAAAGAGTATTTTTTTTAAATATAAGAGAGTAAAGATCTCTCTTTACTGAACACTAGTTACTTTATTGATATTTGGCAGAGATCTAAAGAAAGTAAAAAGATCAGCTATATGAATATCTGAAAGCAAGAACATTCCAGCCAGAGGGAAAACATCAAAGGCCATGAGGTAAGAGAATGCTTAATGCATTTTAGGAATAGCAAGAAAGCTTGTAAGCATCAAAGTGGCTAGGGGAAGGTGGAAGATTAGATGCGAATGAAATCAGAGAGGGAGCAGATGATGTCTTGACTTGGGGTGGTATCACTGGATGTTGTAAAATACAGAGATTCTGCACATGCTTGAGAGTAGAGCTGGCAGAATTTCCTGAAAGCCTGGGTATGGTATATGACTGAAAGAGAGGAATCAAGGATAATTTAAAAAATTTAGGCTGAGCAATTGGAAATGAGGGTGGGTCATTTACTGAGATGGGAGAGACTCAGGAAGTGAGAGGAGGAAGAGTATTTTCTTTCTTTTTAAATAAAGAAAATTATTTTTTTTATTTTTGGGGAAGAGTATTTTCAAAAGTTGGATTTCGAAATGTTAAATTATTAGAGTCCTATCATTTATCCAGATGGAAATGTCCAATAGGCAGTTGCATATAAGAATCTAAGTAAATGTGAAATGTTAGGGCTGGGGATAAAAGTGAGGGAGTCATCATGGTATACTTGGTATTTTAAAGTCATGGCTCATTTAAGTCTTTGTAGAGTGTAGCTGCCTGAGTTTGGAAACCTATGTCTTCTGACTCATTTCACCCTTCCCCAAAAAAATAAGGTTTCTCTCTTGAGTTAGTACGCCCTTGACATCTCACTAAACTCATGCCTGTATTCCTTGTACACCAAAGGTTTTTCCTCTGTGTACATCTACCTATGTCTCATGAGGTCTAATTTCAGGATAAGACCTCATTCACACTCAGAGGACACAAACTTCTCCCTTGACTGTTTCTTGGTGTATAATGAAGGTTGAGTTATCAATAAACCCCTGCCCACTCAGAACACACATAAGGCCTCCACCCAACTCTGTCTTCTTTTACAATGTAGCTCGACTTATGGAAAATTCCTATCTACATGAACTATAAGTATTCTTAAATTATGCTTCCTTGCATAGAACAAGGTGAGATTTCAAGCTAAATCCTTACCCACAACTTCTAAAGATTCATCCCAGAACTGCCAGCCTATGTTCGAGTAGGTAAACCCTCACTTATAGTGTACAAACAGAATAAACCAAATTCTCTGTTATCTCTTCTCAACATTCTCTTTGTCCTTGGGGGTTTATGTCTTTTGTATTTCTTTATCCTCATTTTAGTGGGGTTTCTGGATAGAGCAGGAATAAATGCATATGTTCAAGTTGCCATATTTAACAGGCTAAATAATTTTTAAATCCAGTAAAATGCTTCTTATAGGGTGTTGCTAGTTATAACAAATGTATTTTGTACAGGCAACTTCTCTTAATAGCAAAATGTTTCTTAAAATGATTTTTTTAAAAAGGCTTTAAAAATTACTCAGTGCTTACTGTTGGTAGTCTAACAGTACTTGTGACATTTTACTATAATTTTGTAATTCACTAGAATATTGTATTATGGAATTTTGTTAGTAATTTTTTTATATCTGTATTAGAAAAAGGATAACAGTTTTTAAAGAAAACCTCAAGTTACCAAATTCTATTAAATTGATTCTTCTTCCAATTCAAATGTTATTTTAGTGCCTTTCTACCTTTAAAATGTGTTATCCTAATGTTCATGGTTAGTATAAATAGGAAAAGTACCTGGAAAAAGAAAGGATATGCTTAATTTTATTGTTGAGGACATATATAAATAAATTTGAAACTACCACTAAAAATATTAAATATTACAGAATACAAAGGCTATTTTTAAATCTGTATATGAAAAAACTGACCTGGAAAACAAAAGAGTTTCAAAAGTAATAATGGGATAAACAGAGGCAGCTGAAGAATTTGAATTAGACTATTATAGCTTCACTTAGATAATGCAAGTATTATATGCCAAGATTACAAGAAAATCACCAAAACTACTATGGACAAATAATTGAACTGAACAGACTCTCCAAATGCTGATTCTTAGAACTGGAGGAAATCATTCAAGATAATATGTAGCACCTTGTCTAATTATTTATAAACATGTCTCCCTTACATGTTACATGTCTATCTCACCAGACTGAGCTATTGAGGACAACAGACTTGTCTTGCCTATCTTACTTGTTCACTGATCCAACCATAACATATAACAAAGTACCTAGCACATGGCAGATATCTTATATGTGTTTAATTAGGAGATGGCTAGTGAGTGATTTTATAGAGATGATCAGTGACTCTGGAAAAAGAAACAGAGTATGTCTGCTCGACTCCTTTCTCTTTTTGATTTTTAGCCTCAGCCTATGTGCAGGATGCATGCATTCTGTTCTGCTTTCTGTCTACCTCCTTGGGGGTGGCCTGCTATTTTATAGCTATACAAATGGCTGGGTGGGTAAAGGCTAATTTAGTGGTGAAATATTAGCAAGGCTGTTGTGCCACAAACGTAAGTCACATTTTTCAATTAAACTTTTAATGAAGTTGGTATTTTATCTTCAGCTGTTGGACTCCTATGTTTGCCTCCCAGTTCTGACCTTGGGTGGGAAAGAGGAGCGCTATTTATTGTGACCCCATGTACTACCAACTCTAAAAGGGCATTCTGTTTGTAAAATGAAAGTATAAATATGCATTAATAAAACTAAAATAGTGTAGTAGAACTTATAACAAAAGGCAAGTGCTTCTGCCTCATTGCTGCCCCAACCCTATTGGAGTTTCAACCTCTCAGAGGCAACCATATTCAAATGTTTGTTTTTAATTGTCTTGATAGTTTTCTCATTAATTCAATATAATATAACCATGCCATTATTTATCAACTTATCAACTTCAGACATAATCCATTGGCTTTCTATAGTGCAGGAGGATTTAGTGCACTTATTCTATACCTGGACTAAGAATTTGTTAGGTCTAGCATTATATATACTAATATGATAATTACGGTAGAAGAAATTTTCATCCGTAATTGTAAGATATGTGTGTATTGCCTAATATATAATCATGCAATGCACATTACAGACACTCAGTAAATAGAGTGAATGTATACAATTTTAGGTTCAAACTTTTCCACTTAAAATGTGAATAATTCCCTTGTTATTGAACATTCACAGGAAACATATTTTTAAATGGCTGATATTAACAGCATATGCCTATGCCATAATTTATTTAACCTTCAACCTATTATGAAATACTTAGGAGCTTTTCCTGTTTTTTAAAGTTACAAATAACCTGTCTGTAAACATCCTCATAATAAATCTATCAACTGCATCTCTGATCCTTGGAGTAGATTCTTAGAAATAAAATTACTGAGTCAAAAGTTCTTGATATATATTGCCAGTTTCATTTCCAAGATTTTGCTTACATGTACTCCTTATAACATAATAAAAGAGTAATCATTTCACTGCATATTGTTCAATCCTAAATATATATATGCTCTAGAACTCTGCTAGTTTTGTAAATTGGTTACCTTGTTTTAGCTTGCATTTTTTTCTTTTTTAACCAGTGTGGCTGAAGATTTTTTCATGTCTATTATTCATTATTACATAACACTTTAATTTCTTCAGTTTAATACTTAGCTATATCACTAATTTAAACTTTTTAATACTTCAGAGGAGTTTTTTTTTTTTTTCCTGCGGTACACGGGCCTCTCACTGTTGTGGCCTCTCCCGTTGCGGAGCACAGGCTCCGGACACACAGGCTCAGCAGCCATGGCTCACGGACCCAGCCGCTCCACGGCATGTGGGATCATCCCGGACCAGGGCACGAACCCGTGTCCCCTGCATCGGCAGGCGGACTCTCAACCACTGCGCCACCAGGGAAGCCCAGTTTGCTAATCCTTAAAATTGCTTTGCTTTAGGATTTTTTTTTCATGTAAAGACTAGCCAGTAATGCTAGTCTTCGTCCGTGAGCCATGGCCGCTGAGCCTGCGCGTCTGGTGCCTGTGCTCCGCAACGGGAGGGACCACAACAGTGAGAGGCCCTTGTACCGCAAAAAAAAAAAAAAAAAAAAAAGCATTAGCAAACTTACTGAAAGTTCACAGTGAAGCAAAAATTAGCTGCATGGTCTATTGTGTGCCATGGCATCCTCTACAGAGTCTTACGGAGTTTTGAATGCAGGAGGCATTGAGAAAAGATGGTCAGAGGCAGTAGAAACAGAGATGATAAAACAAGATAAACTGAGTCACGAAAATGATAGGATTATTACAGTCTGAATAACAAATAATTAGGTTGGCACAACAATTTCTGGATATTTTGAGAGGCTTTTGATAATGATATTGATAATGATATGCAGGCCTGCATAAATGCTAACTGTGTATTGCTGAGACAACTGTATTTTCTTTACCTGTATCTTGCAATCCAAAAAAGCAAATCTAAAAAAAAAAAGATTTTATTCAACTCTGAAGTGTATCTTATTCAAGGATATTTTGTAAGAACATGTGCAGAAACCTTCTCTGGGAAATTAAAGACTTTTGGAGAGACTGGAAGTTTTGCTTACTTACTTTACATTTAAAATTGCTATATCTTCCCGTTGAATTAATATTTTAAAATTATGAAGCGACATGCCATATTCCTAACATCTCTTTTTCTTAAATTTCATTTTTGCTGACACAAATATAGCTTCAACAACTTTTTCTTGGATAATATTCACCTAGTTTTTCTTTCCTCACCTTTTTAATGTTGACATTTCTATGTTTTTAGGGTTTTTATAAATAGCATTTAGTTAGCTATTTAAAAATCTAATCTGACAGTTCCTTTAAATGGAGGGTTGAGTTCATTTAAATTTAGCAATGTTCTGTACTTTATCTGTCATGTATCTTTGTATATTTTAAATTTTTCCCATTTTTCTTATGCTTCTGTTTTCTTACTTGATTTTTTTTCCAATTGATTGGGTTTTTGTTTTTCTATCCTTAAATCTCCTTATATCATTTTCCCTCCATTTTTTGAATTTAAGTTCTCTATATCTAGTCTTTTAATGGTTACATCTGAAATTTCACCATGCCTACCTGACCAAGTTTAATATCTTAAACTTCCTTCAGAAAAATTCAAGAATTGCAGAATACTTCAACTTATTATATTTCCTACTTACCCAGGGTTGTTTATAGTATTTTAATACTATGCATTTTCACCTTCACAAATTAGAATATTATAAATTACTTTTTTATACAGACAAGATTTATTGAGGTTTATTTAAATACATTACTCCCCTCACCCCCTTCTTGGCTAATTTTCCTTTTTGAATATCAGGTATTCTTTTAAGTTTTTTTTTCCTTCTTCCAAAGGTATATCCTTTAAAACAGTGGTTTTCAATCTGTGCAGTTCAAATCTCCCCACACTGTTCCCAAGAAAGCATTTTAGAAATATGTGGGGGACACTCTGTCATCACAATAATTTGATGGCATTTACTGGTATTTGTAGTGTGAGCTAGGGATGCTGAACATCTTGAAATACACAGGACACTCTCCCACACAAAAGAATTGTTCTAGTTCCCATATGACTTTCAACAGTCCTGCTGGACATTCATGTAGATTAAAACGCTCTTGATAAGTATCTGAGTCCATGAACTGATTCCATTTATATAAAAATAATATTTGGCACAGTTTTAATACACTGACTTTTCTAGGAATGCAAAAACTATGTAAATAAAGAGTATATCTTATTTTGTTCTGAATTTTACCAATAACAGTCTACCATTTCAAAAAATTACATCGCTAATGGCTATGTTAATCCTGGTGTCTGAATTGCCAATATAATTCACCTGTGTTAGTCTGAAAATGCAGTTGTCACATGCTGGTGATTCTACGCACATACAGGTATTGGCTTTTATAGCTTCGCCCACAAATAAAGGTACTAGTATGCCTACTCTGCCAGTTTGTTTTTTTCTTAATGTGGTAATAAGACAACCAAAATTGAGCATATATTTCACCAAGAAACATGCTGCTAGAGCTGGCAAAGATATATCATACTTTTGCTCCTGGAAGTAACAGCATAGACAAAGAAATCATTGATCCTGGCTAACATGTAAAGTGAATCATGTTGTTGGACCAGGGGCATAAAATATAAAGCTGGATAAGGGAGAATTTATTGACATTGAACCACATATCAGTGATTTGGGATTGACTATTCTGTAGACACCAGGATCTGATCCTAACCAACACTGATGGGTTGGTACCTTGCAGCTTGGACATGACCATGGACTGGGGATTTACCTAGATTGGAAACTGTATGAAGGACCATGATTATCCATTGCAACTTCCTGCAGAGTGATCTTTATATATGATATCTCACGATTTAGTTCTGGAATCCCATTGTGTTCTACTACTTTCAAGACAAACCTCTAATCCCTTAAAAGTGCCAAATATGACCCTTTCCGATGTGGTCCATTTACTTCTCTAGACCCCTCTCCTCCTCTTTCTAATTCTCAAAATTCAAGTACCGGAATATGCTACACTCTCTCAGGTCCCTACCCTTTGCACGTTCAGTTTGTTTTCTCTTCACTTCTTTCCTTGACTCTTCTTTTGGGTTAAAAGGTGATTCTAGGTTTCCACAGCACCTACCTGGCGCATTTCTCTATCGTAACACTTAATTGCACTGTGTTGTAATCGCTGACTTCTTGTTTGTTAGAATGTGACAGTGTCCTCTTCTTCACAGCTCCTAGCAAGGTGCTTGGTAAAGGGTAGGAGTCAATAGGTGTTAGCTGTTTGAAGGAAAGATAATTGCAACACTTCAATACCATTCACTCAATTAAAACTTTTCAAGCTGCTTTCAGTTTCACTTCTATTATCTTTCTTTTATTGACCCCTTTCTCCTCCTACCCTTTTCTTCCTCCCACCTACAACCCTTTCAGCGAGCGCACCTGAAACTTCCTCTAGAAGCCCGGGCAGGTTGTCAAGCGGCCCTCCCTCCCATCTGGAAAGTCACGTCAACGTGCGGACGTCACGCGTAGCGGTGACGTCCCGCCGTCAAGTCCACCCGCAGAGCCTTTGGGATCTCTTTTTTGCTCTTAGTCGGTGCAGCTTGAATCCTCTTGGCCCGGAAGGGCGGCAGCGACGAGTTCCAAAGGCGGGACCTCGAGGATTCTTGTTTCCCCAACGCAAGGTAACTTGTTTTTCTGGACGACGCGCCGGCAGCCGAGGGCCCGCCCCTAAGCGCCTGCCGCGGTCTCCCGGGGAACGGCGCTGTGCGCCGGTGGGGGCTGGGTGGGGACGCGCTTGCGCAGGGCGCGGCATTTGCTGCGACCCTCAGCAAAGGGCATGGGCGTTTGATTCTGACAGAGGATGGCCCTTGTCTCTGGCGAGGTCGAAGTGATGCTGCAGGCGATGCTGAGGCAGTTGTTCCAGAGCGTGAAGGAGAAAATCACGGGGGCTCCCTCCCTGGAGTGCGCCGAGGAGATCCTCTTACATCTGGAGGAAACTGATGAAAATTTTCACAAGTAAAATTCCTTTTGATTTCTTAAGCAAACAAACCAGCTGATCCAGAAAAGATCAAAATGTAGTTGGATAAAGAATGTTCACTTGGGGCTTCCCCGGTGGCGCAGTGGTTGAGAGTCCGCCTGCTCGATGCAGGGGACACGGGTTCGTGCCCCGGTCCGGGAAGATCCCACATGCCTCGGAGCGGCTAGGCCCGTGAGCCATGGCCGCTGAGCCTGCGCGTCCGGAGCCTGTGCTCCGCAACGGGAGAGGCCACAGCAGTGAGAGGCCCGCGTACCGCAAAAAAAGGAAAAAAAAAAAAAGAATGTTCACTTGATTGTTGTCAAAATAGCGCCCAAGTTGGAGGTTCATGATTTCCTTTATTTAATCAGATACCGAATTTATGTTATATTCTCATTTTCCAAACCTTATGCTTCCTCTGTGTTTTTACTGACACAACCGACATATCCTAATTATTATTTTTTTCTCCTGGGCAACATAGTAACATTAGTTGTAAATTATTCTTGTTCATTTGAGAATAATTCTATCATCCCAAGGGCTTTCTGTCACTATACCTCAAAAGCATTGAGTTCCCAAGATCCCTGTTGCTTTGCTGATCTGATCTTTCAGTGGCTGCACCAATTATGCATTTTGAGCACGACAGGAACACTCCAGAGAGATTAACTTCCTATGGAATAGCTTAAGTTCCTACAGAGGGATAAGGTGCATACTCAAATGCCTGTGATACATGTCAGGAGTATAAGTGCTATAGAAGTACAGAGTGCTCTGGGTTTGGGAGCAGTAGATAGGAAGTTTTACCGTAGGAAGATAAGAAGATTTACCATTTGAGGTAAATCTTGAAGGCTATGTTTCCCTAGAGACGTGTGTTTTTCTTTTGATTTGAGTCATGTGTAATTTAAATTAAGCCTCTCCATCGAAAAGTTTACTTCCAGGTGCCTCAATTTATTATTAGTAGTAATTTTTTTTTTTTTTTTTTTTTTTTTTTTTTTTGCGGTATGCGGCCCTTTCACTGTTGTGGCCTCTCCCGTTGCGGGGCATGAAGCCGTGTCCCCTGCATCGGCAGACGGACTCTCAACCACTGCGCCACCAGGGAAGCCCCAGTAATGATATTTTTAATTAAGTGTTTGCCTTTCATTTTGATCTCATAAAAGATGACATTTAACAATTTTCTTGTTATGTTATCTTTACTGACTTTTGCATGCCCTGAAGTTCTTATCTGGAATTCCTACCTGCTTCATATGTGGGCATCAGGGGAATCCTTGAACCCTTTAATATTCTGTACAAAAGTTTGTGTTTACTTGCAGTTTTATGGGGAGAGCATTACAGTTTTCACCAGATTCTCAAGGGAGTTTTAAGAGGTGTGGACGGAATTTTTTTGTTAATTAGTATTTCTGGTTATACATATGCTTTCTTTTGTATTTCCATGGTTTTCCTGTTTATTCATTAAGTCCACTATTAAGAGCTGATATTGCATGATAATATTCTTTATTTTGGAGATACCAGAGACCAGCTTTTATTGGTTAGCTATTGATTTATTACTTAAACAGAGGAATATAGAAAAACTGCAACTTTCTCAAATTCAGTTTTGGTTGTTAATGTTTATTATACTCAGGTAATACTTATTTACCTTAAACAAATCCACATCAAGCATTAAATTTGGGGTTTAATTTCTGGTTTTTATTTCACATGTAAATACTTGTTTAAAATATTTTCAGATTATTGAGTTTTTGCTAGGATCATATTCTGGGAATTTGTCCATTTAATCTAGATTTTCAAATTTATTTGTATAAAGATTTTTGTTAATATCCTATTACTTTTTTAATATTTCCAGTATCTATAATTGTCCCCTTTTTATTCTTTTTTTAAATTTATGCCTTTCCTCCTTTGTTCTCCATCTGTTCTGCTAGAGGTTTATTTAGACTAATTTTATTAGTCTTCAAAGAACTAGCTATTAACTTCAATTTTCCTTTCTATTATGTATTTATTTTATGGTTTTTAAAATTTCTGCTCTTCTTTTTTCCCTTCCTGGGACACTTTTTAAAATTTGTGATGAATGTTTAACTCACTTATTTGCAGCTTTTCTTCTTTTTTTAATGTAAACATTTAAGACTACACATTTGCCTATAAATATTGCTTTAGCTGTGTCAATTTTTAAATGCTTTTCAAGTTAAAGTTGGATCATTCTGGTTCCTTTCAGCAGTGTAATGACTATTGTGTTAATTTTAACTCTTCTTCAACAGTTTATTAGATAGATTAAAGGCCTGCCGATTAATTGCATAGTTAATATTTACTATTTAATAAAGAGATTTACTTGTGGCCTACCTAAAAAATCCAGACACATTCAAATTATAAAAGTTTGTAGTCTTAAAATTAATATTTATAATTCTAAAAGTAGTTTGAGTAATTTTTAGTCTTAAAAATATAGATAATAAAATTCATGTGTTAGCTGCACTAGCCTGAGATCTGTGTCTTAGGAGGAAGGAACTCCTTATGAAGGAGGAAAGAGGAGGAGGAGGAGATGCTTGTGTTTGGTATTTTCGTAGTATCTTACAGTCTCAGAGTTTGATGAGATCCTAACTGTCAGTCCAGGTACTCATATTTTCATTTGTCTTTCTATTCACTGACCTAACTCTCCTTGAACGCTAAATGTTCTTGAGTCACTTAGGTATATGTTGCTTCCCGAAGTGTTTCATACACCAGAATTATCTGTCATCCCATCTCCACTATCAGAACATTGGTTCCTTAAATCCACCCGATGTTGTCCTGGTATAATAGCAAGAAAAATAATCTTATTAAATAGTTTTATAGGGGAAACTGGTATCTCTAGGTTATTGGCATTTTTGTAAGAAGCTGGTTGTTAAAACAATTGAGTCCATGAATGATGGAATTTCAGGTAGTATAATAAAGTGGGGGAAGAAAGCAGTCATTTGGAGAGAAACCATAGTGTAGGCAGAATGGCCCTATCTGGGGATTTGCCCTATCTGGGGATTTGCCCCACAGTGCAGCTGCCCTAACCTATCTCTGCTTTCCATAGCCTCTTTTATTTTTTTTTTTTACCCTAAACTGTACACTTTCTCTAAAAGATCCAAGCTTTCTTTCTTTTCTTTGAAAGTGGCAGCTAGGATTTGAGGCTTGCAGGAGGGGTGAGAGGTAGGGAAAAAGACATTGCTTTCATTATGTGTCTGTGTATTGTATAAATTTTTACACTTAGACTGGCTTCCTTTAAAAAAAAACAACAGCCCTGGTTTTCAGTCTTGGTTACACTAGGATTGATTGGAGTTTGTTTAAAAAAACACTGATGATGAACTTTAACCATAAGTGAATCCAAATTTCCTGGGGGGCTTGGCAGAGGGGGAGTGGTAGAGACTGGGCCTTAGTATTTTTGGAAAAACTCTCTAGGTGATTCTAATATGCAGCCAGGGTTGAGAACCACAGAGCTAGAAAATACTTACTTGCATTTCAATGAGAATTGCTATATACATATATATATATATATATATATCATTAGGGTTGCTAAGTATATAAATACTTAGCAACCCTAATGATTGTAACAGTCTCTAATGCAGAGGCTCTTCTTTGTAGCCCTCTAATCTGATATATTTTTGGTTTGATACAGAAGGAGCACAATTGTATTTATTGAATTGGGATTTTTTTTTTTTTTTACAGAAGAATCTACCAGTGACTTTCTAAATTAGTGAACTCTCTAGTATGTTTAATTAGTGAACTCTAGTATATTAGTGAACTTTAGTATGTTTAACTTCAAGAAAACATCCATTATGTAAAGTGTTATCCCTGCATAGAAGAAATCGCTAAGAATTATATGTATGCTTCCATAATTAATGAATGCATTTAGTAACTGTTTATCATGATTCAGAGGCTTATTCTTTGACCTAAAAGATTGTAGGTAGTATAAAATACTCATTCTTTTTTTTAACATAGCTTTTTATACACTAATATGTATAAAGTTAAGTTTATCATATAATAAGTCCTATAATCCTGAAATATAATCCATTTTAAGGATTCCAAATATCAGCATTATAATTCATAACTTAATAAGTTATCTTTTTAAAACATATCATTACTGATAATTTTTCTGTATATTATTGAAAAAGTTCTTTTTTAAATAGCTAAGAGGATGATTTCCTCAAACAAACTTGTATTAGATTTTTTATGTCCTTATACTGTAATAGTAATCTCTGTATATTTTGATATCAACATTTGAACATGTCAGAAGTTCATCATGGGAAAAAAATCCTTAAATTTTCCTAGGTAATAAAGGTGAGGAAAGAAGAATGGAAAACAGTGAATGTTCTTTTACTCAACTTAATAAAATTTTCCTGTGTAAATGTGAAAAATTTCATATTTGTCAGAAGTAAAGCAGAATGATCAGACACATTGCTGTGTATTTTACTTCTAGGATTTTTTGGGGTATTGCCATGAATTCAGATGGTAAAAGAACCAACACAAAATGAATTATCGGATGGGAATTTGAAGACGTGGATTACTCTTACCCACGGAGTAGAAGGGCCCACTTGAAGAAATGACTATTTTCACTAATTTGGGATTGGAGACTCTCAGAGTTTTCCAATGATCAGTGCATCAGTAGAGCATCCTAAGGTCATAGGCAGCCTGGTAGTCCTCCCATGATAGAGGACCTGACCTCTCAAGAGATCTTTTTTCTTAAAAGATTCATTTGAAAAGAGCAGTAACCCATTAAGGCAAGATTCAGACTTGGGGTCCTTGGGTTAATTTAACTTGGCAAATGAACCAAAACTTTAAAGCATTTTGAATGGGGTCTTCAGGGAGATGTTATTGTGGTCATAGGTCAAAGTGATGTCATTAAAAAAAAAAAGTGTGTGGTTACTTAAGTTCCCAAAGAACAGATTTAAAAATGTTCCCAGCATATTTGTTATTTACATCTGATGCTAAATAGTTGGGATTTTAAAAATATGTCTTTTATTTTAGAATGATATTGTCTTAACTTTCTTGAATACATTTTGTTAATGGGCTTGCATTATACTTTCTTACTGCCTTTGTTATGAAAATATCATTTTTGTTACTTACAGATTGGGCTTTAAACAAAGCAAACACAAGAGTTATATTTCTCAGTTAAATATTCGTTTCTCCTAATTGTCTGATTTGTGGCACAGAGATAAGGCTGATGAAACTAAGGGACTAGGGTAATACTGCCATTCCATAGTAGGTGTTGATGGTGGGATTCATCCTCAGAAAGGCTCTTCTTTCAATTTCAGGGAAATAACTCAGGCTTGCCCCACCTTCCATTTCTCACTGAATATCTCAGAGATGCCGAAGAAAACTGATGTGTCTGATTGACTAGCCTTGGGCAGGGTTGTGAAGAGGATCAGAATTATTTTTACGGAATTTTCGTCTCTCTCTTCACTTTCTTCCACATTCACTGTTCTCTTCTCTTTCCCAGTAGTAAGAGACTGGCTGTGAGATCACACTGGGCTGAAAGGGTTATCTGGATCCTTTTCATTTTCAAAGTCATTTCAAAGAAAGCAGTGATACCTTTATGATATCTTGGCTGTGTAAGTTTTCACCATTTTGTATAAAATATGCAAAGATTTGGTTTAGAAATACCCTAAACAAAAAAGTCAACATTTAAAATGGATGGATCTAATAAATTATAATATATAAACTCTAATGGAAAAGATTATGGAAGAGAATATACATGTATATGTATAACTGAATCATTTTGCAGTACACCAGAAACTAACACAGCATTGTAGGAATCTGCTGATCAGAGTTGTAAGACACTTAGGCTAGTTTAAAAGCTATCTGAATACAGAATCTGTATCTAGATCAGTGCTTCTCAGGTTATGGTACTAGGACCAGCAGCATTGGCAACAGCGTCAGCATCACCTGGGAACTTGTTAGAAATGCAAATTCTTGGGCCCACAGTATACCTGAATTGGACCTCTGAGAGTGGGGCCCAGCAATCTGTGTTTTAATAAGCCCTTCAGGTGATTCTTATCCATGTTATACTTTTTTAAAAAATTAATTAATTTATTTTTGGCTGCGTTGGGTCTTTGTTGCTGCACGAGGGCTCTCTCTAGTTGCGGTGAGCAGGGGCTACTCTTCGTTGCAGTGTGTGGCTTCTCATTGTGGTGGCTTCTCTTGTTGTGGAGCACGGGCTCTAGGCGCGCAGGCTTCACTTGTTGTGGCATGTGGGCTCAGTAGTTGTGGCTTATGGGCTCTAGAGCGCAAGCTCAGTAGTTGTGGCGCATGGGCTTAGTTGCTTCACCGCATATGGGATCTTCCCGGACCAGGGCTCGAACCCGTGTCCCCTGAATTGGTAGGCTTATTCATAACCACTGTGCCACCAGGGAAGCCCCATGTTATACTTTAAGAACCACTGATTTATAGGATGACCTAAGAGAGCCCTTGCAATTGTTTAGCTAAAGTTATGAAGATGTGAACATTAGTCCGATGGCAGTGGGAAAGGAAAGAGAAGTTGTGGAGGAAGAATTTACAGAATTACAGAGCTTGGTAACTAATTAGATCTGAGGTGTAATAGAGAAGATTGTTTGAGGCTATACACAGGTATCTGATTGAAGGATGGTACCATTAACAAAGATATATGTCAGAAGAGAACGTGGTTTGTGAGCAGATGGGTAAGGATGATAAATTTGGTATTGACTGTGCTGATTGATACGGTGAAAAAAACATAAAGTAGCCTTGTCCAGTAGGTAGTTAATATATAGGCATACCTCGGAGATATTGCGTGTTTGGTTCCAGACCACTGCAATGAAGCAAATATTACAATAAAGCGAGTCACATGATTTTTTGGGGGGTTTCCTAGTGCATATAAAAGCTATGTTTACACCATACTGTAATCTATTAAGTGTGCAATAACATTATGTAAAAAAAAGTACATACTGTAATTAAGAAATTCTTGATTGCTAAAAATGCTAACCGTCATCTGAGCCTTCAGTAAGTTGTAGTAGTAATATCAAAGATCACTGATCACAGATTACTGTAACAAATATAATAATAATGAAAAAGTTTGAAATATTGTGAGAATTATCAAAATGCGACACAGAGACACAAAGTGAGTAAATGCTGTTGGTGCTGATAGACTTGCTCTGATGCAAGGTTGGCACAAACCTTCGGTTTGTTAAAAACTCCCAATATCTGTGAAGCACAATAAAGTGCAATAAAACGAGGTATGCCTGTATAGGTCTAGATTCTGGGGAGACATTTTGGCTGATGAAAGAACTAAAGGAATCACCTGTTTGTGTTGAGTCTGAAGTTGACACTGTTGGAGTAGAGAATATCCTTCTTAATTTTGTTGTTTATAATGATTAAGTTTCTTGTCTATTGCCTCCTGAATTTAAAATAGTGGAATGAAGCAGACATGATCATTTCCAAGTTACAGATGGAAAAACAGACTTGTCCCAGGCCACTCCAGCTAGAGTGGTAGAGCTTGAGCTGACCTTCAGGCCGTTTTGACTCTGAGCCTGTACCTTTTCTATAATACTACATGGTTTCATGTCAAGTATCTCTGCTTGACTTTTGGAGCCTGCATCGTCTATGGCAGGCCTGCCACTTACATTACTGAAGCAGCCATGGAGATTCCAGGAAGCAGCAATGGGTTCAGAGTTGAGGAGAAACGGGTAGGGCAGAAAATCCAAATCAAAAGCAGTTAAAATTGAAAATGAGATCCTTTGGCTACCTGGGTAAAAGGTGGCTGTTCTTTAGAGGACATACAATCATTTAATAAATATTAAACTGAAGACTGTATGCTGGATACCATGATGGACTTATAATTATGTGAAGAAAATTATTCAGGCTCTCCTTGATGTCCTGTACTGCATATATGCAAGGCTCTTATACAGTGATATATTCAAACTACAAGTCTTGAACATAGTGGCATTTACAAAAATGGCCCGTCCTAAATTATCTTTGTCATTTAAGAGACCACAAAAACTTTTTAAACCTTTCTAAATCGAGATATTAATTATAATCGTTGCTCTTTATTTTCAGTAAACATGTTTCATAATATAATTATCCACTTTTGTAACTCTTGCCCTCTCATATTTGCTTATTGTCTGAGTTTGCAAATGGATTTTAATGTTAGCATCAACCTAACAGTATGAAGAAGAAGGTCCAATGTATTGAATTGTCTGAGCGACTTCTTGTGAACATAGTCAGACAAAAGCTGATTAGGTGGAATTTAGGTCAGTTCAAAATGAACACAATTTACAAATGTACAAAAAACTCTTGACGATTGGAGCTTAACCTTTTCCTATTTATTCTTTTATAATTACTGTTATCTAGTGTGGTTTTCTTCATCAGCTTGAACAATTGTGAAAATCTTTAACAACTGCTTTCCCTACCATTAAGCATCACACGTAAAAGATATGAGCATAAAAAAAAAGTGTGAAAAGACTCCTAACCCCCTAAAGTTTGTGCTGGTCCTGAAATTTGCTGTCTACTGTCATCATCTTTAAATGTGATCTTTTCCAAGTGTCTCAGAAAAAAACAACAAAATTCTAGATTAGCTATATGATTTGGGATGAATGACTAATTTAATCCTGGTTTAAGGTAAGAAATCTGATTATATGTTACAAATCTTTCTGTGCTAACATTTTTTCTGGGTATGGTTGATAAGTGAGTTCATGATATTTACTGCATTTATTTTTTAAATGTTTGTTTCAGCTATGAATTTGTGAAATACCTTAGACAGTATATATGTAATACTTTGGGATCTATGATTGAAGAAGAAATAGAAAAATGGACATCTGATCAGAATCAGGGTGAGGAATTTGGCTATGACACAGTGGTACAGCATGTTACTAAAAGAACTCAGGAATCTAAAGAGTGAGTATGCCCACAGTAATATTTTAAAGTAATTTTTCTCTCAACAGCGTTCCTTGAAAGCACCCTTAACCCATGTCCCCTACAGTCTTTTCACCTCATAGCAGCCAGAATGCTTCTTTAAACCAGTGATTCAGATCATGCCACTCTTCCACGCAACACTCTCTGAAGGCTTCTCATCTCATTCAAAATAAAATCCAGAGTTTCTTCTGTCGCCTACAAGGCCCACCATGAGCCTTCTGCTCCCTCTCCTACCTGATTTCTTATCATTTTCCCTCTTCCACTGCTCCAGCCACACTGGTCTTGTTTTTTCTCAAACAAGCCAAGCAAAGTCCTCCCTCAGGGCTCTTTGTATTTATGTTGCTTCTGCTACCTAGAATGTCCTTTCCCTAAATATTTGTGTCGCTTACTCCTTCACTTTTCACTTTTTTAAAATAGACTTTATTTTTAGAGCAATTTTTGGCTCACAGCAAAACTGAGCAGAAGGTACAGAGATTTCCCATATACCTCCTGCTACTACACATATATAGACTTCCCCATTATCAACATTCTGCACCAGAGTGGTACAAATTTTTTTTTTTGTGGGGAGGGGCTGCACTACACAGCTTATGGGACATTTGTTTCAATTAAGGAACCTACATTGACACATCTTTATTACCCAGAGTCCATAGTTTACATTATAGCTTACTCTTGGCATTGTGCATTCTGTGGTTTTGGACAAATTTATAATGACATGTTTTCACCATTATAATATCATATAGAGTAGTTTCACTGCCCTAAAATCCTCTGTGCTCTGCTTGTTCATCCTTCCCCCTCCCTACCCCTGGCAGTCACTGATCTTTTTACTGTCTCCATAGTTTTGCCTTTTCCAGAATGTCATACAGTATGACATATGTCATACATACTATACAGTATGTAGCATTTCAGATTGGGTTCTTTTAGTTAATAAAATGCATTTAAGTAGCACAGGGAATTATATTCAATGTCTTGTAATAACCTATAGTGGAAAAGAATCTGAAAAAGAATATATATATATGTACATATATATGTATAACTGAATCACTTTGTTGTACACCTGAAACATTGTAAATCAACTACACTTCAATTAAAAAAACATTTAAGTTTCTTCCATGGAAACTTTTCATGGCTTGATAGTTCATTTCTTTCTAGCCCTAAATAAATTCGATTGTTTGAATGTATCAGACATCTTGCTTGCTTCCAAGTTTTGGCAGTTATGAATACAGCTGCTATAAACATCGTGTGCGGGGTTTTAGGAGCATGATTGGGTCACATTGTAAGATTGTGTTTAGTTTTGTAAGAAATTGCCCAGTTGTCTTCCAAAGTGGCTGTACCATTTTGCATTTTCATCAACAATATATGAAAGTTCTTGTTCCACTTACTTGTCAGAATTTGATGTTGTCAGTATTCCAGATTTTGGCTATTCTAATAGGTGTGTAATGGTATATCATTGTTGTTTTAGTTTGCATTTGCCTAATGACATATGATGTGGAGCATCTTTTCATATGCTTATTTGTCATCTGTTTATCTTCTTCGGTGAGGTTATCTGTTAAGAACTTTGGGTCATTTTTTAATCATGTTGTTTTCTTATTGTTGAGTTTTAAGAGTTTTTGTATGTTTTGGATAACAGTCCTTTGTCAGGTATGTCTTTTGCGAATATTTTCTCCTAGTCCGTGGCTTGTCTTTTCATTCTCTTAATAGTGTCTTTTGCAGATCAGAAATTTTTAATTTTAATGAAGTATCTTTCGTGTCATGCCAAATCCAAGGTCATCTACATTTTCTCCTATGTTATTTTCTAGTAGGTATATAGTTTTGCATTTTATATTAAGGTCTGTGATCCAGTCTGAGTTAATTTTTGTGCGGGTATAAGGTACATATATAGATTCTTTTTTTTTGCATGTTGATGTCCAGTTGTTCCAGCACCATTTGTTGAAAACACTATCTTTGTTCCATTATATTGCCTTTGCTTCTTTGTCAAAGATCAGTTGACTATATTTAAGGGTATTTCTGGGCTCTCTATTCTGTTCCACAGATCTATTTGTCTTTTCTTTGGCCGATACCACACTGTCTTGATTACTGTAGGTTTATAGTAAGTCTTGAAGTTGGGTAGTGTCAGTCCTCTAACTTTGTTCTTCTCTTGCAGTAGTGTGCTGGGTATTCTGGGTTTTTTGTCTCTCCATATAAATTTTAGAATAATTTTGTTGATATCTACAAAATGCTTCCTGGAATTTTGATTTAGATTGTGTTGAATCTGTAGATCAAGTTGAGGAGAATTGAGTCTTCTTAATCCTTGAACATGGACTGTCTCTCTATTTATTTAGTTCTTCTTTAATTTCTTTCAATAGAGTTTTATAGTTTTCCTTATATAAATCTTGTATATATTTGTTAGGTTTATACCTAAGTGTTTAATTTTGGGGGGTGCTGATATAAATGGTATTATGTTTTTAATTCCAAATTCCACTTGTCCATTGCTGGTATGTGGGAGAGTGATTGACTTCTGTATATTAACCTTGTATCCTGCAACCTTGCGATAATCACTTAGTTGTCCTAGGAGTTTTTCGGTTAATTCTTTCAGATTTTCTGCATAGATGATTATGTCTTCTGCGAACAGTTTATTCTTCCTTCCCAGTCTGTTTGCCTTTTATTTCCTTTTCTTGTCTTATTGCATTAATTAGGACTTCCAGTAGGATGTTGAAAATCAGTGGGGAGAGGGGACATCCTTGTCTTGTTCCTAATGCTTCTTCACTCTTTTTAGGTCTCAGCCACTCTGAGTTCTTGAGCAGTGAGATAGCATGACAAAATGCCTGACTCTCACTCAGAAAACAGTTTAATACAGAGCAGTAATTGAGATGAAAGAAGATTTGAAATTTCCTTCTCCTGTTTAAACTCAGCTACTTAGGTATTTCTCACTTTAATTATCTTTCAACACTGGCATATGATTGATGATTGAAGGTCTGGTTCTCCCCCCCATCCCCTCTTGCCCCGCATGAAATGTAACATAACAGAAGATTCTTTAGGGCTATAAAGGGCAGAATGGGCAAGTAGAGAGCATAAATTTCTATTTTCTTCTTAATTCATACTTATTAGTGTAGCTCTATTTAGTTTCTAATTCTTAGGGTAGGTAGCATATTAATGTTATCTAATGTTAAAAATTGCTTTTTGAAGCTAGATTGCAATGATTTTTTATTCTGATAAAAATTTTGCATAATTTTTATGCACAGTAAAACTTTAAAAATTTGGACCCCCAAAATTTATTTTTGGTGATGATTTGGACACATGACATTTGCTTTGTTAATTCTAGACTGTGGACTTGGATTTATGTGATGTTTTTAAGTGCCTTTGGCATCTGGTTTCTCTCCATGCTGGACCATCATGGTTGCTTCCTATTGCAGTTTGAAGGCAGGTGCTGAAGCTTGAGATACAGCCCCTCTTTCAAGTAGTAGAAAAATTGAAATATATACCTGAGCTTATATTACCTATTATATTTTAAAAATTTTATTTGATTTATTTTGAAATTGTTAAACATTTCTTTATGATGTTGGATGAGACCTCTTTCCCCTTGTGACAACTGATTGTTTAAACATGTTATGAACAAAGTGACAGTGTGTAGCTATTAATAAATTTAGCAAGTTCTAACCACAATATATATTAAGTTAAAAGCCATGGAGATCAAGATTTCTTATTTACTGATTTGATGAAAAAACAAAACTAGAGCCACTTCCATCTTTGGATAATACAGTATCCCTGCTTTCCTACAGGGGGATACATTCTAAGACCCCAGTGGATACTTAAAACCATGGATAGTACTAAATCCTATGTGTTTTCCTGTACATACATAACTATGGTAAAGTTTAATTTATAAATTAGGCATAGTAAGAGAATATCTGAATTGCTAACATCACTACTCTTTGCGATTTGGGTCCATTGTTAAGTAAAATGAGGATGGCTTGACCACAATCACTGGGATACCTTGACCAGTAGATCTGATAAGCCAGATGGCTGCTAAGTGACTAATAGGCGGGACTGAATAAAGGGATGATTCACATGCTGGGCAGCTGGATGGCTCGAGATTTCATCACCTACTCAGAACAGCAGACAATTTAAATCTTATGAATTGTTTATTTCTGGAATTTTCCATTTAATATTTTCAGACCACGGTTGACTGTGGGTGACTGAAACTGTGGAAAGCGAAACCACAGATAAGGAGGGACTACTTTATTATAATTAGTAGTCTATTTCTGACAGTATCATTAAGCTTATTCTAAAAGGGGGACTAAAACTCTTCATTAGTCAGAAAATGAAAGCTTTTTAATGCTAAAAGCAAAGTTTTACATGGGATTGTTAGGAAATTACTTTTTGTCTCTGGGTAAGACATTTAATTTTCTTGTGTTTTAGTTCATTCATGTGTAAAAATTAATACAACAATAATTACCTCAAAAAGATTTTAAATGTCTTAATGAATGTCTTCTGCTTTGTGAATCATGGATGAAGGATTTTAAGTTGTACAGAGTCTTATTTTCTTTCTTTCTTTGTGTGTGATTCTTTAGAAACTACTTAGGGCTAATGTGTCAACAGTACATTTATTAAAAACATTTTTACTGTAATACTTCAAATTGCTTTCCTAATTACACATTTTGATATTTATTTTTTAAATAGAGGTTTGTACATGAAACAGCTCATTTGTAGCATCTGTCATACATTCTCATATATATTAAGTGGAAGTACTCGCAATGTGTATTTTCATTGTTAATTGGTATGGGTTTTTTCACTACCTCTTAGAGCTTTTTCTTATTTTAACTTCTTGGAGTATGAAGGAATCTTCTCAATGGTGTCCATATTCTCTCCTTGGCTTTTTCAAATCTGCAGTTGCTACTGAGTTCTAGTTTATTTAACTCTTGATATTCAGGGCCTTACTCTCTAGTTTTTTGTTTTTTTAGGTATTATTCTTTTATCTACCTTTAGCTCGTTTGCTGATATTTCTTGCAGAAGAATTAATGTTTGTGGTTTCAAGAAATTTATGTTTTCTGGAGGAAGTATTTCTAAAATGAAACTTACAGATTTTCTATGGATTTTAATAACCCTTACTCTTATCCTGTAAATCATTGAGATTTACATTTTTTTTAACTTTTTATTTTATACTGGAGTATAGTTGATTAACAATGTTGTGATAGTTTCAGGTGTACAGCAAAGTGATTCAGTTATACATATACATGTATCTATTCTTTTTCAAATTCTTTTCCCATTTAGGTTGTTACATAATATTGAGCAGAGTTCCCTGTATATACAGCAGATCCTTGTTGGTTATCCATTGTAAGTATAGCAGTGTGTACATGTCAATCCCAAACTGCCTAACTGTCCCTTCCCCCCACCCTTCCCCCTGAGATTTACTTTTATATTCCTTTATTAAATCACTGTATTGTAAATTTTAAGGGGACAGGAGTTTATGTTCGTCACATGGCTATACCTAACTGGAACGGAGTCTGGGGAGTGTAGTTTACTCCTATTCCCAGCTATAATCCAATTACTATGGAAGGGGAGAGCAGCTCTGGTGGATAGCTGTTGATTGCTACTGGGGCATCATTATACTTCCCTGTTTCTTGGTGCTCAGAATGTGTAGAGGAGGAGCCTGGGGCCTCCTCACTCGGTTCCTACATGTACTTCACCAGTTAGTCTAATGAGTGTATTAGGATTCAATTCCTTCTTGCTTTTTTAAAAAAATTTTTTATTTTATATTGGATTATAGTTGATTAACAATGTTGTGTTACCCTTCTTGCTCTTTATATCCCTTTACTTTAAACTTGAATTTTCCCTGGACTGTTTTTCACCTCTATAGCGGTTCTTTTCTGTATGTGTTTTCCCTCTGTATCATTCCTAATCTATTCTAATTTTCTTTTAATATTTTTGTGTTTTCTCATAATTTCTGGGACTTTAAAAATATGTACATATACAGCTATATGTATTATATTCAATTTACTTATAGTTATATAATATATAAATTATATATTGTTAAATAATATTAAATATATAATGTGTTTTAAATTACATATAGAAATCACATATATTTAATAACAATGTATATAATATATAATTTAAAATATATTTTAAAATTTCTTTAAAGTTCATTTTGTTTTTATTTTTTAAATTAAGTAATTTATTTTGGCTGCTCTGGGTCTTTGTTGCAGTGCATGGGCTTCTTTAGTTGTGGCATGTGGGCTCTAGAGCACGCAGGCTCAGTAGTTGTGGCACATGGGCTCTCTAGTTGCGGTGCATGGGTTCTAGAGCATGCAAGCTCAGTAGTTGTGGTATGTGGAATCTTAGTTCCCTGACCAGGGATTGAACCTGAGCCCCCCTGCATTGGGAGCATGGAGTCTTAACCACTGGACCACCAGGGAAGTCCCAAAAAATTTCTTTAAACTTTAAAAACTCAGTCCACTATTTTTAGCCAAATCCCCCAGCATGATTTTATTACTTCTATGAGAGAAGTATCCTTTCTCTGATTTATGTAGTTAATATGATGCATTAACCAGAAATATAAAGAAAGGGAAGTTTCTGTGCTTATTTTCTAGTGTATTTCCAGTGTTATAATGATAAACAATAAACATACATATTATCATGCTTTATATTTACAAAGAACTTTCAGATATATATTCTCATTTATTTCTTGCTATGGCTATGTGAACTAGATCAGCTAGATTGTATTTTTCTTTTAATTTGAAGATCTAAATGGCTTTATTCAGTAATTTATAAATTGGGCAGCATCCCATCTAGTAAATAGAAGAGTGCTCCTAGATTGTATTCTTTTTATCTCATATATAGTTGAGGAAAAATAGACTTATTTATAATGACAGAGCTTGTATGTAAAGTAGTCAGGTTTCTAATCCAGGTTTTCTGATTCCAAATTTAGTACTTTATTCACTATGTTTATTTAAATCTTCATGCCTTTTTATTTTAAATATAGAAATTTCAATAGTTCACATCTCATATTCCTCATTTGTAAAATAAAGGGTAGACTAGATTATTTTTGTTTCCATCTAGCTCTAAAATTCTATTTGTTGGGTTTTGGAGGATCTCAGTCTAATGTTAGTATGGATGCTTGAGAGTTTGCACTTAATAAATGGAGAAATTTATTATAAGTTTTTAAAATATATGTATATTTAGACCCACTAGAGCTGAAAGGGATCTTAGAAATTATCCAGTTCAAACTTCTACTAATTTCAGGAATCCTTTTCTTAACATCTCTGACAATGGGTTCTCTAGCCTCTGTTTGAAAGGACCCACTGATCTCTTAATACTTATTTAGGTCTCAATTGTGGTGATGGATGTCTATACACATAAATTATAGGCAGGAGAGAAGGGAAGCAAAGAAAATAGAGGAAGGGAGGATAGAGAAAGAGAAATTAATAAAAGGAATAAAAGTGATGTGTAAAGTAGGCTGGGTTTTGGTAGTTTGATATTAATAGTTGACTTTGTTACTAATAACTGGAATCTATGCCATTGGAACATCTTGCCTTGGATTCTTTTAATTTTACTGCCTTGGTTCATGTAACCAGATGGAAAAACTTGGGAAATAACACATTTTAGATTCCCTATTAATTTTTTTTTCCTGTTGTGTGGATTCTGTTGTGCCATTTATTCTTTCAGAAAAACTGTCTTTTCTCTTTAGAATTGTTTGTTAAAGGGACTTTACAAGAAAAAAAATAATCAGGTAGTTTAATTTAGTTGAATGTTTTAATCTGTGCTAATAGCCATTCTCTTACAAAGATTGCTTTGAATTAAAGATACAAAGAAATGATGCATTCCCTGAAGAACATCATGATGATAGTGGTGGATTCTATGATCAACAAGTTTGAAGAAGATGAAATGCAAAGTCAAGAAAGGCAGAAAAAAATCCAAAAGGAGAAAAGCAATAGTTACTGCACAGACAATTGCTCTGATAGTGATTCGTCATTCGGTCAGGTATGTTGTTTAGTTTTGCATTTATGTCTTGAAATGGTGTTTAATAATCATTACCTTCAATACATTCTTTATTAGCTAGACTTTTTTCCACTTTCTAGTTTTAAGATTCAGAAGGATAATAAACAATAACATAATCTAATATTAAAGATTTAGTCCATGAAATAACGTCTTCTAGAATTATATGTTCAGTGAATTATATCTGAACAGTTATTAATGAGGTAAGGAAATAAACTAGTGGATTTTGGATTAAAAATAATAACACTTGAAACAAATCTGCTTAGACTTTAGTTAAAGATCTTATTCCCAATTAATCCTTATTAATCAAAATTTAACTACATTATAGATGAATATGGAGATAAAACATTTCCCTTATTTATCTTCTGTGAAGGTTGCTGTGAATTGTTAGTTTTAACACATTAAGTTTTTTTTTCATGTCAAAAGATTTGAGGTTTTATATTTTATCTTTCCAGGTTATTGGAATCCTTGTCTTTTGGCTTCAGCAGAGCTAAGGGAAAGGCCAATGTGTAGATTAGTCCTAATAGAAGACAAAGGAAACTAGATAGAGTAGAGCCCATGCATGCACCATGAAATTCCACATAGAAAATTTCAAGCCAAATGGAATCTGTTTGACCTTCGTGTGAATCCTACCTGCTATTTTTAGTGAAACATTTTCACCTAATTAGTTCTAACATAGGGACATAACTATAACGTAGATCCTAAACGTATAGCAAAAAGGGATTTGTGGAGTTTGGGTGAAACCTGAAATACGTGTGTGTATTAGTCACAGTTGAGACTGCACTTTTGAAGGAAAAATGGTTTTGGAATTAGTCAAAGCAGAATGTAAAAGTTATCACTGCATCATTTAGCAGGAGATATTGTGCTGAGTTTTAAATTTTACAAGTCAGGTTAATTATCTGATGTGAGGAAGGAAGTGACAAAGATTTTGAATTTTCTTCATGTTTTGGCTCTTAATCGTCCCTTGTTGATGTACTCTTTGGAAGAAGCTGGGCTGTAGAGATTTTAGTTCAGCTTAATACAATCAGATGGCTTATTCAGTAGGTTTACTGAACTGCTTCTTCAGATCAAGGACTTTCTGGAAATGAAAGGCACAGAAAACCCAACTTTAGGACTCTGAGGGATCATAAGATTATACTTTCTTAGTTATTTGATGAACCATGTGTATACACTGAAATCGAACCACAAGAGAAAAAAAGTGGAGCACTGTTAATTTGTTCTAAGAAGTACAAGTATTCAGATCTCAATAGGATTGATTGAGTAGCTGGCAGTTAAGAGGTGCTAGGTAAGCACCAACTTATTTCCAGTCATAGAATCATAGAATTTTGAAGAAATTCACAGCATTGGTAGAGATGGAGTCATACTTTCAGAAGATATTCTTGTTTTTTATTTTGTTTTGATTCTCGAGAAGGATCATGCTCTGAGTTTATATGGCTTCCTTTGGAATGTCCACAGGGTATATCTGCATTTTCAAGTGCCTGCCTTATGAATATGACTTTGTGTCAGAAGCGACTAATTGAATTGAAAGTGAAGTATGCCCACCAACAAGGTGTGGGATCCCTGGGCCTTTGGAAAAAAGCAGATGAATGCCAGAACTGTCCTGAAAGCTCTTTCAGTGTGGCCAGACTCTAAGATGTTTGCGTATGCTTTTGTTTAGTGAAAAAAGACTCCCTTGCATGTAACTGACCGAAGAGAGGCTGAATTAATAGGTTCAGAATTGAAAGGATCCCTGAAAATATATCATTCATTCCATTAAATATTGATGTTATTATTGATGCCTTCAAAATTGATGTTACTTGCATCGGGCTTTAAAAAAACTGAATTGTTCTATGAATAGCATTCAGTAAACAATTTTGATGCTGCTGTTTTGATATTAGAACACTTGTATTTTGTGAATAGAGTAGGCTTTATTTCATTGCTATTTTAAACATTGCGTCCTGATTGTATATGGATTTCTGACCCAGTATTGAAAAACTTTGGACATTACTGCCTTGGAGACTGTTTGTGTAAGTTTGAGCATATTAAAGAATAAAGTTGGCTGGTTTTTACTATCGTTGTGAGCAGAGCATTCACTGAAAGCATTTGGCACTGTGATTAAACCTGGAAAAAGTCTGCAAAATAATGCTAGAAAGATAAAAATAATAATATTAGATATCTGTTATTGAGATTGCTGCCATATGTTGGTCCCTTTGCTTGGCTTTATATTCACTATAGGTGTTACCAGCCTACTTTACAGGAAAAAGCGAGGCTTATGATAATAGGTAAAACTTGTGTTGCTCCTTAGGCTTCCACTGTGAATTTAAGCCTGGTCTCTTACCCTTGATAGTCTGTTCTCTTTGTTCTGTGCTGCACTACCTGGAGACTTCTTGGGTTCAAATCTTTGTTCTACCACTTACTAGCTGTGTGACCTTAGACAAGTGTCTTAACTTCCCTGACGTAGTGTTTTTCATTTTAAAATGGGAATGATAATACCACTTACCTCATCCTGCTGTTGAGAAGATTAACTGATTTAATAATTGCTGCTGCTCTGTACGTGTTAGCTTTTATTATTGTTGCTATTTCTTGAAGGATATGCTGAAATGGATACCATTGAGAGACATACTCAAATAGAAAATTTCCCAGCTCTAGTCCTGTATGGTTTCTAACTGAGCTTCTATGGGTCATTTTCTACTGCTGGAAGATTAGAGGATTACCTCTAATTAAGCTTTCAAAATTAATATCCTTTCCTCTTGCAGCTTTTCTTTCTCTTCCCCGACAGTATTCAGTTGTAATATGGCACAGGCATTACATTATGCTTTTTTGTAGTGTGCAAACTATCGATATTTTACTACGTTCTGAGGGAACCCCAAGATGTACCCTTTGTATGGAGAAGGTGAGTTTAGGATAACAGTCACCAGCTGTTCTTTAATGATGTGAACCTATTTAAGGAATTTATTGTTTCTTTACTTTCATGGTAACCTCCCCATGAAGCCCATCCTTTGGTACCTATGGCAGGCAGAATAACAGCCCTTTCACAGACATCCATGTCTTAATACCCAGAACCTATGAACCTGTTACCGTACATGGGCCAAGGGACTTTGTTAGTGTGATTAATTTAAGGATCTTCAGATGGGGAGATTATTCTGGATTATCCAGGTGAGCCTAATGTAATCACAAGCGTCCTTATAAGAGAGACTCAGGAGGGTCAGAGGCAGAGAAGGTGCTGTGCAGGCTGAAGTAGATGTCAGAGTGGCTGCCAATGTATTCTAACCTCTAGAACTGTAAGATAATAAATTTGTGTTTCTTTAAGTCCCTAAGTTTATGGTAACTTGTTACAGTAGCAGTGAGGAAACTAATATCTTGCCATTGTTGCTACTTGTTCACCTGAAGGCCAGGATCTTTTTCTGTTATTTACTTCCTGGAAAAGAAGCTTTGTGTTTGAACTGCCTCCTGGGAACACTTTGAATTCCATCTTGTTGCTAGGTTTTGAATTCTTCCAGTAAGACTTTTCTTGAGTAGCTTTTTCCTTTTATTGAGTTTGAGGCCTTTCCCCTGTCTCTGAGTATGTGCTGTGCTATCAACCACTCTAATTTACATTTTACCCTAACTTCTCAAATCTTAGAATATCTTGAGTTCAACCCCTTTTCTGGCCTCTCCTAAAATCTTTAAAGTTTTTACAGTGCTCTTTTTGGTGAGGAATTCTGCTTTTGAGGATGTCATACTACTGCTGAGGAATTACAAGATTCTCATCTCTTGTTCAGCAACATCGGCCAGAACAGTAGGATAGCCACAGCCCAAACTACTATTCAGAACATCTCGAGCTACCCTTAATTGATAAGACTTTTATTATTATTATTTGTCTTATAAACAGAAAAAGATAGGAACCTAAAATCCTAAAAATGTAGAAGGGAAAGGGAAAGGCAGCTGAGAGTAGGGGAAAAAACACGGTGATATTGATAATGCAGCTGCCTAGAGTTAAGCTTGAGCAGGGGGCTGGTTTGGGAGAAGAACTGGGTAGGTGCAGGTGTGAGCTTTCTTTGCTTGCTTGTTTAATAGTAATGTCTTGAGACAATTTGACACCAGAAAAACTAATTTCTCTGATTAACAATGCTAATATCTTTATGAATACCTAAGTTTCTTTATACTTTTAAATATTAATAGATTTTTGTTATTATTTCTCAATGGTAGCACTTTTAAAGAAAAGTGCAGAAGTTCTTTTTTTGTTAAAACATTATTTAAACATCTAGGAAATTAAGAACTTTATCATTTGAAAATATTTTTAAAACCTTATTTTTGTTTTGAATTAATAACTTCTGTATTTAAGGCTTAATGAAGAGTGGGCTCATAATTTTTTTTTTTTTTTTTTTTTTCTTGCGGTACGTGGGCCTCTCACTGTTGTGGCCTCTCTCGTTGCGGAGCACAGGCTCCGGACACGCAGGCTCAGCGGCCATGGCTCACGGGCCCAGCCGCTACGCGGCATGTGGGATCTTCCCGGACCGGGGCACGAACCCGTGTCCCCTGCATCAGCAGGCGGACTCTCAACCACTGCGCCACCAGGGAAGCCCGGGCTCATAATTTTAAGAAGTTTTAGATGCACTACAATTAAAAAAAACTATTCTGCATGAAGCTAACTCATTCTGAATCTTGGAAACAAGTCAAACTCTGGCTGTGCCATTGATGAGCTGTGGGCTTTGTCTTCTTAACCTCTTTCAGTGCCTCAATTTTCTTAACTGTTATAGAGGAGATAGTAATAGTATTTACTCTTATAATGTTGCCTTGCAGATTTAATATATGTAAAGCATTTTGAACAGTACTTGGCTCATATTAAGCTCTTATATAAATGTTTGCTGTTATCATTGTCATCATCACTGGGTGGTGGTTCTTTTTCTTTTGTAAGAACAGGAAAGAAATCATTGTACAGTTACACATACTAAAGCCTAAAGAATCATTAGGTTTAATATTTTATATTTCCCATAGCTCTTTGAACAACAGTAATAGTTGTCTTTCTTTGACTAGCTGTATTTCAATGGTTTATATAGTTTACAAACCAAATATTTAAAATAGAGATTTCTAGAGTAATTTGAGGGTGGTATGATTTTTGAACTTAAAGTGTAGTTATTGACTAATGTGAATATTCTCCAATATATGTTGTAATAAAGTGAATATATCTCTTTAAAACAACAAAAGTTACAGAATGCATCTTATGTTCACTATCTTTAGGTATACTGAATTTTACAGAAATGTATACAAATCTTATTTTAGCATCTGAAGACCTTTAATTAGGATCCTTATGATCATACAGTAGGACCAAAATCCATCTTAGATTATCAACCTATTCTACTTCTTGCTCTTTTCCCTGTAGCATTTGCTCAGAAATTATTTGCTTGGTTTATACTCTCACACATGTAAATATGTCTAAAAATGTTTTCCTTTTGGAATTATCTACCTGTATTGATATCAGCAACAGGTCTCTTTTGCGTTGCTTTACCAATCAAGTTGGCAGACACTGCTCCCCTTAGGAATTTTTAATCTAACAATTTCAGCTGTTCTAAATATTTCTAACTCTGTTGTAGTCAATGGAACATGTTATCTACATGTTCCAGTTAAGTATCAATAAATTATTATAGTTAGTTGCAATGGAAATTTGTCCATCCAGTGATACACAATAACACACAGAAATGTTAAAAACCTATATAGGTAACCTTTAAGGTAGGTATTAGACTTATTCTCATTTCTAGTGTAGTATGTATTTCATTGCTTAAGTAACATTTTAAGAGTAATTTGTACTATGTTTAAGAAGACAAAGGAATCTTATAGGGTACTAAGCATATTAATGAGTCTCCTCCAATCAGATAACTACTAAAGGCTATGCTTTTCTAATATGCATTATTACCTGAGAGGAAAGGCAAACATGGTAGAATTAAGGGACTTCAACTGTTTGGATACATATTCAACCAACAGATATGTATTGGACATATGCTGTGTACAGTATCTTGTGTCAGGCACTATAAAATTGCAAAGATGAATCAGATATACATTATTTTTTCAAGGAGCTTCCTTGAGAGTAAAGAGATAGGATATGTACATAAATAACCAAGTTGCAAGTAGAAGTAATGTGTCATGGGAATTCAAAGACCAGCCCTTATAACCAAGAATATCCAAGAGCTATAGAGGAAAGTATTTCAGACAAGGGAAAGTTCAAAATTTCTGCATCAACAAAGAATGTGGCATACCTGGGAAGCTCTGAGTAGTTTATGTGAAGGGTTAGGACAGAGTTTGCAAGGAGTAAATTGGAAGGTTAGATTAAGGGCAGTTTATGGAATAAGGGTAAGGATTATATCTTAATCATTATTTATTGTTTCTAGCTATAAAATCATAGTGCCTGGTAACATAGTAGGTGTCTGACACATAGTAGATGCCGAATAAATATTTGAGGAATAAATGGATGCATTCAAAAGCTAAATTTAATTGTTTTGTAATTTGAGAGAAATCATTTTAGGTTTCTTAACAGGAAAATGTGTGTCAGACTTACCTAACAGTTGTATACAGAAGGGCATGGGAAGGGGAGAAAGTGGAGGTAGGGAGATAAGTTAGAAGGCTATCATGGTAGTTAAGTAAAAAGTAATGAGGACCTGAACTGAGGAGGCTTTGTAGGAATAGAGACTGATGTGAAATTATTGCAGAAGTAGGATCATTAAGCTTGATTTTTGATATGTTTTGGAGAGAGTAGTGCAAAGTGGAAGTAGAAGTTAAAGGTCTAGTTATGTTTTTTTTAAGCCAAAGTAGCTGGGAGACTATGATGTTATGAACCAAGTCTGGAATTAGGGAGGAATTAGATGTGGAGAAGAATGTGGTGGGTTCTTCTTTTATTCTTTTTTGTTGTTGTTGTTGGGTATACATATTGAATTTGAGACACCAGTAAGGTATCCCAGTGGTGTAGCAGGTAGTTGAACATGCAGGATTCATTTGGTAGAAATGTTGGGGATAACAACGTGAGTCATTTGTGCAGAGATGTTGCTACTTAAGCCACCTAAGTAAGCAAGATCTTAGGAAATGCATTTCAGAGGGCAGACAGAAATGGAAGAATGGGTTAGACAGGGTACCAAACCATATTGCACTGGGTAGGAGGTTAAGGGGGGATGAAGGCTAGAGGGAAGTCAAATAAGATAAGGACTAAGAAAAGATCTTTGGATTTGGTGGTTAACTGTTCACCACAGAATAATGTTGAGAGTAAGAGGAGGGAAGTTGAGGGATCATCATGCTGATTAGTTGCGATCATTTTTGTGAAGTGAAAAGCAAAGACATTTTCAAAGTAAGGGTTGCTTGCCTGAGGTATTGATCATAAAGAGATAAAAAAAAAGTCTTTGTTAGGGGGAGCATTTAAGCAAATGAATTTTAAGATCTAAGTATTATCTTTTTTGACTGCTACTTGACATAATATTGGTTGTTTCAGCAAATATGAACTCCTGTAGTTGCAAATGTTCAAACAGTATCTGACCCTGCATTTACCAGGGCTGTTGTAGAACGTGACTTCTCTTTTAGAAAAGAAGCTGAATGGAAATCTGAAATCAATGAATTATATTTATAGATCTTGAATAGGCAGTAGGTAGGGGGGACTCAGTTTTCTATTTTCAGATAGAAAATTTCCTGGTTGAAGTAAATTTGAGATTTACTTCAAATTTTAAAATTTAATAATGATAAAGCAAAAAGACTACATTTGTTCTCGTTTAATTCTTACAGTGATGCTAGGAGGTGGATGTGAAAACTGCGGATGGGGTTAAAGATTCCAGGGACACATAGCTAGTTAGAATTTTAAAACCTGGCTTAATCTTCTGTCTGATTAAAACTCATGTCCTTGATATTCTTATTTGCTAATGAGTTGGATGGCAGGACATTTTAGACATCGATGATAATCTGATAAAAGTCATGATAGTGGAAGTGGGAGGACGAGAAGAAATCAATTTTAGAAGAGGCAAAAGGGCCAGGCTAAAGAAAAGAGCTTGTGTAATTAGCAGTAGAATGAGTGTGTATATGTACTTTATATACTTATATACATACTATATACACATATGGACATATATACTTATATCTATATACACACAACATATATCTTAAAGTTTGTATATGTATACTATGTAAGATATCCTGTGTTGTGTATACTTTCTTCCCATTAGACAAGACAAGCTGCACTTATATATACTTACATTTTATTTAGTAGTTACCACTCATACATTTTAGTATTTTAATTGTTGTATAATGAAAACTCAAAATTAAAGCTCTATTATTTAATATACAGTACTTCTAATTTTAAAAAGTAGTATATACAGACTTCAGCAGTTGAACTATATACTTTATTTTTTAATTTAATTTTTTTTTAATACAGCAGGTTCTATTTTATGCATGTTAGTGTATGTATGTCAGTCCCAATCTCTCAATTCATCCCACCACCTCCCCCCCCGACCCCCGCTTTCCCTGCTTGGTGTCCATGCGTTTGTTCTCTACATCTGTGTCTCTATTTCTGCCTTGCAAACTGGTTCATCTATACCATTTTTCTAGATTCCACATATATGCGTTAATATGATATTTGTTTTTCTCTTTCTGACTTCACTCTGTATGACAGTCTCTAGGTCCATCGACATCTCTACAAATGACCCAGTTTCGTTCCTTTTTATGCTGAGAAATATTCCATTGTATAAATGTACCACATCATCTGTATCTGTTCATCTGTCAATGGGCATTTAGGTTGCTTCCATGACCTGGCTATTGTAAATAGTGCTGCAGTGAACACTGGGGTGCATGTGTCTTTTTGAATGATGGTTTTCTCTGGGTATATGAACTATATACCTTTAGAAAAGAGTAAAACCGAGGACACTTTAAGGCTTTTTAAGAAAACTTACGTTGAGGGATCTGAAATATCAGGCTGTTTTGGGTTTGTTATCAAGTGGCAATATGTACCCTGTATTGTTAGAGACAATGTAACATGGTAGGAAGACTGGCTATGGAATCATTCTCGAGTTTAACAAATGTATATTGAGTGCCGACTCTGTATCCAGCACTGTTTCAGGTATTGAGGATACTATAGTGAAAAAGACCAAAAAGATCAAAAAGACTAAGTGATTGGAAGGCAGCCATGCAAAGCTCTAGAAGAATAGCATTGCCAGGCAGCAGGAGTGGCAATGGCAGAGGTTCTTAGACTAGAGTGGGCATGGCATCTTCCAGGGATGGGGGAAAAAAGGCCAGCATGACTGAAACCTACATGGCAGAGGGCAGAGTGGTATGAGAGAAAGGTAGGCAGGGGCCAGATCGTGTAAGTCAAACTTTTATATTTTATTCTGAGTAAAGCGGGAAGTCTTTTTGTGGGGTTGAAGTAAGGGAGATAAAGAGACTTGATCTATAATTTTGAGAAGCTTTGTCTATTGCTAGAGAATGGATGATGGGGTAGAGTAGGATGAGTTTAAGAGCAGAAGCAGGGAGACCAGTTAGGATGAATTTAAGTAGTCTAGAGTCGATGATGGTGTCAACTAAGGTTTTAGCAGTGAAGTGGCAATGGGTAGTTAGAGTTATGATATGTGAAACTTGGGAGTTGTCGTGGCATTGGATGTAGGAAATGAGAGGAAGCAAGGAGTCAAGATTGACTCCTATTTTTGACTTAAGACAAAATATGGATGGATGGTAGAACTATTTACCAAGATGGGGAAGTTTGAGGGAGGAGCAGGTTTGGAATAAAAAAATCAAGAATTTTATTTTGGATATGTTAAGTTTGAGGTGCTTATTAAACATCCAGCGGAAGTGTTGAAAGGATAATTATATATGTTACCTTGGAGATGAAGTGGCTGATAAATTTTAGTCATTGTGATGTATTTAAGAACTAGATGAGAACACCTCAAGAGAGTATAGACAGTGAAGAGAAGAGGGTCTCTAATGAAGATGGGAATCTGAGTTCTGATTGCTGGGTGACTTGGTTTTCATATTTCTCATACTTCAGAGTCATTGTGAATTGAGGTAGTACGAGGCTTGTTACATAATAAAGGCAGTTTTATTTTTAGGTGGTTATTTAAGGTATTATTTAAATTGCTTTGGCAAGAAGAAGATTCCTTTTCTAAAACAGCTTATGGTCTACTATAAACTTTTTTCTAGATAGAAGTTTTTACTTTAGGAATTCTTCACCTAAGAGGAGACATGGAGAAAGTTTAAGGAGAAGCACAGGGAAGAAAAGGAACAGAAAAGTTCAAGCAGCATCATAGCTATGCTTAGGGTACCATCAATGCCTTCTTATTTGTTTATGTTGTTTTACCTTTGTTTCATACATTTCAGATTCCTGGGTACAAAACATTTTTAGCTTTATATCTTTTGAGTCATATTCTATATGTTGCATTTGCTCAGCAAATGATAACCTCATATACATGAAAGTATATGTCCTACTGTCCTACTGGGACATTAAGTTCTCATTTAAATGCCTTGGGATACAAAAATTCTAAGTTTGCTGCTAAATCAAAATAGATCATCCCCTTCTCTTGTTTCAGAATTTGTTTTGTGCTTGGAGTTATATGAAAAATCATTTATAACAATACTTCTAAAAGTCTACTAAATTAATGAAGGAATTAACGTTCTGTTAATTGTGTTACAGAGTTATAAATTTTGTCAAGGAAAATTACAGTTAATTTTAGACCAGTTGGATCCTGGGCAACCTAAAGAGGTAAGTTTAAAGGAAAACTGTTAAGTTCAGTCATATATATATATATGTGTGTGTGTGTGTATATGTGTATATGTATATATATATATAAATAGATTATAATTAGTAGCAGCTGGATTATTTCTCTTGAAGATAGTCCTTTAATATCATGGCAGTTCTAGACTGATATCCCTGCTAGACTTTCTAGTCTTGAAACGAAAAGTCACAGAGTAAGAGAGGCTCTCCTTAGAGAGTGCTCACAGTTTGTAAGAGGAAATTTTTATTTCTAGTTTCAATTTTCAAGGGATGAATTTATGAGCAGTTTCTCCCAAACTGTTCCTTCACTGTTGCTTTGTATGTGACATTTTAGTGATTTCTTTGAAGAAAATAATCTTCATTTAATCCTCTTTCTACTTCTGGAAAACGTGAGCAACTTTGACACATGTTCATTTATTAGAAAATATTTTTAAAAAGCAATTTTATTGAATTGAGCCTCTTTATATTGTAATAATTGTATAAATTACTGTTTATGAAGTTTTATTTCATTTGAAAGTCATTCTGTTTCACTTGAAATAGAAAATTATAGGAGTTTTGAAGTACCTCAGACATCTGTTATATCTTGCCATTTGGTCTCGTTTTTGAAATACGTTGTTTTTCTTCAACTTTTCATTTTAAATTAAGTGAATAGCTATGATTTACTCCCACTGATTTTTTTTTTTTCCTCTCAGCATTTCACATTCTGATTTATTTTCTAGGTTTTAGTAAATGTTTCAACAGATTGGCAATGGGACCTGACTTTATATGATAACAATATTATTGACTTTAGTTTAAGTGGATTATTTGGAAATCTATACTTGTTCAGAAACCTTTGTTCTACTTCTGCAAATAGTAAATTGTTATTGGAGTTTTGTCCTAAAAATTAACTGAAAAGGAGAAATTTACTTAATGTTTTTAAACTCTCTTCATAGTCCCCCTAATGCCTATCCCAAATAAAATTGTATTTAAGAGTTTTTCATATGAATATATAGACATTTTAAATACATGTATATTCTATTTGTTTCACCTAAAACTTGACACCCTGAAAACTGACACCTTGACACATTCAGAGTGCTTGGTGTTCTAAGGTCTTAGCTCTTTGACTCTTCATTTTTTTTTCCCCCTCACTAGGTTTCAGTTATTTCAGCTGAGGAACAACCAAATTTTGAGGAACAGGTTGGAATCAGTGTGTTATTACTCACTAGTTGGAGAGTGAGCGGGGGAGAAGCTTTACTCCACTTACGATTGGAGTAGAGCTATTTGCCACTGCTGTCCCTTGGGTCATACTGTCCTGAGTGAATTCTGATTGAATTTTGAGAAGAATGCTTAATAAGATTTCTGTGAAAATTCAGAAATTCAATTTTGCATCACATTGCTGAATCACTTTTTTTTCCCTATCTCAGTGGTTAGAAGGTCAGAAAATATGGTGTAGCGGCAAAAAGAAGTTCAAATTAATTGCTTTGTGAGAATTGCTCATATATCCTAGAATGGGAATGCTTCACCAGGGACATAACTGGGCAGTGTTTTAGAATTAGAGTCCTCAAACTGTGGGACCACCTATGGGGTCTGTTCAAGTGAGGAAAGTCTATGGAGGAGACACTGGAATACCTTATTCTGGTGATTCAGATTTGGCTACCATCCCTTCTCCTCTTCCCCTTAGACGTGTGACCTTGAATCTCCTAATATAGTTAGGTTATTTTATGTAAAGCAAAAATTAAAACACTAGTTTCTCTGCTTAACAGTTTAAAAAATGAGTTATCAAGAATTGTTTTATAAAAGGGCCTCTGATTTTCAACTGGCTCTTCAGAGCAGTTATCCAGACTCTGCGTTTCAATGTTTGTTAAATATTTGGAGAATTGCTATTATTTTGGTGGCTGAGTATTAATAAAAATTCTTTTAAAAAATTATAGGTGAGATATGAAGCCTTGCAAACGTTATGTTCAGCTCCTCCATCTGACGTACTGAACTGTGAAAATTGGACCACTCTCTGTGAGAAACTGACAGTGTATCTTTCAGATCCTGATCCTGTATTTAGTGTAAGGAAATGCCTACAGAAGTGTTAAGAATTCCTGGTTTTTTTCCTACTATTCTAGGAGCAAATGGAATATAATTTTCTTTAATAGTAGCTCAAATATTTAATAGTAACACAAATATAATTTCAGCTCCAGCTTTTGAATTGTCAAGATTTTTTTTTTTTTAAAGGAATTAACTTACTATGTCATGATTAGGTTCAAAGTATGGTTGGTCAGTGTCATACTTCATTGCCAAATAATAGGCTATGTTAGCTTATGCATTTTGTTTTATCTTGTAAAGGGATATCCAAGTATCTGTGTCAATGTTTTTGAATTAAGAAAAATATTTTAAAACAAAGAGTGTGTTTTTGAAAGAATTCATGATATATGAAGACTTGAACTTACAATGATTACAATTTATTCTAAAGGATTAATAAGCATTTTCCCTGTGCAGTTAAGTGTTAGAGATTGCTTAACTGCTTAAAAAGAAAAGTTAGAAAACTGTAAAGCTAACACTTTAGAAGATAATTGAGATGAATTATAAAACTAATGTAGAAAATTCCCAAAACTGTAAAGTTAGTCAGTAGAGAGTTATTTTATATATAAAAAAAAAATGATTCACATATGACTTCTCAGAAACACTATGTTGAAAAGTAAGATTATATTAAAAAGTGCAGTAATTATATGGGATTAAAAAAAATCCTGACTGTATTCCAGCATCACATTTAACTACAAACTAGATTTTTTATGTATGTACATATGTATTTATTTTGGCTGCACTGGGTCTTTGTTGTGGCGCATGGGCTTCTCTAGTGCGGCACGCGGGCTTAGATGTGGTATGTGGGAACTTAGTTCGCAGACCAGGGATCGAACCTGGGCCCCCTGCATTGGGAGCACAGAGTCTTAACCACTGGACGACCAGGGAAGTCCCCCAAACTAGGTTTTTTTAAGTGTCTTTTTCTTCATAAATGATGTGTCAGTGAAGAAAAACATTAGCTTTAAAATTGATAAGGTTTTTTTATATAGAATTTTTAAAGGTATTAGTAAAAAAGAAAATTTTCCAGCTCTTCAACAAATATGCACTGAATACCTACAGTGTACATCATTCTAGTTCAGATGCTGGGAACACTGAGCAAGACAGAAGCCTTTGCCTTCATAGAACTTTAGAAGAGGAGACAGACAGTAAACAGTTAATACAAATAAAAATAAAACTCAGTACCTTTTTACTACTTAAAATTACTCTTCCATCAATGAAAATATACTGGTAAACAGAAGTGGTTTAGAAACAAGTCGTTTGTTATTTTTATAAGGGGGGAAATGATGTTTAATTACCCAATACCTGGATGCAGTTCAACCATACTAACCCCAGAGGGTGAGGCAGACTTCTCTAAAAACTCAAGGATTCAGGAACTTCAAAGGAGAAAGATATTTCAGGGTTATCTTTTAACATTTCAAGGCATTCTAACAGGAAATTGTAAATTTCCCTCTTAAAGACATAATAGTGGTCTAATAGGTTTCCTTTATTCCTTTTATAAATATGGTAAAGATCCTACTGGGTCAATGTAAGTGGCCTGATTTGTCCATTATATTCAGCAAGAGTCAGTGTGGATACTTAAGGCAATAAAATTGGAAGACGTTGTCATAGAGGGGAAATGGTAATAAAACCAATCAACTTGAATAGAAAACAAGGTATGGTGTTCTTTTCATCTAGAATTTATGCTTTACCCAAATTCTTGAGTTTGATTCTGTTTCTTCATTTTCTACTCTAAAGCAGGGGTCCCCAACCCCCAGGAACTGGGCCGCACAGCAGGAGGTGAGCAGTGAGCGGCTAAGCTTCATCTGCCGCTCCCCATGGCTCGCATTATGGCCTTAAGCATCCCCGCCCTCCTGTCTGTGGAAAAATTGTCTTGCACAAAACTGGTCCCTGGTGCCAAAAAGGTTGGGGAATGCTGCTCTAAAGGACTCTTACATGTAACTGAGTGAAGCCTATAGTGTTCGAAAAGTATGACAAATACTTACCAATTGCTGCAAATATGAAAACTTCCCAAAGTATTTAATATCCTGTGTTCAGTACGAACCTCTTGGGTTATTGAAATATATCTTTAGTCACTTGGGTAACCATTTTTTGTAAGTGTATTCATCTAATATTTGATATAGTCAAGGTTTTTTTTTTCTTCAGAGTAGATCATTTGAGGGAATTTTATTTTTTTAATGGGAAACTGAATTTCACTGTTAGGCTCAATCCCATCAAAGTTGGTATAATTAAAATGATAAGCTGTCATTTCTAGGTACCTACGAGTGTCAGGTACTGACTACATCTGTTATCTCATTTAATTCATTTACACTGTGGTAGTTTCTACTTTACGTTTTAATAATGTAAAATTTTGGAATATAATATTTTTCTTGGGAATAGGCAAAATTATTGAAGTCCTAACAATCTAATTAATCTTCCTATGTGAGCAATTAAAACAAAAACAAATAGTGGATTTGGAAAGGAGTGGGGTTTTTTGTTTGTTTTGTTTTACATTTAGTACTCCTACTGTTTCTTCGTTTGACTCCTCTACATTGTGTCAAATTGTAACAAATTATATTGTAACAAATTATATTGTTTCCTTTCTTCACCCCATCTCCCCATGTCTGTATCTGCTATTACCAGATTTTACAACAATATACTGCTGTATTAGGTTGACTCTTAGTTTTGGTTGACTTTACGTTTTGCCAACCAACACAAGAATGCGCCGTTTTAATTACATTTCTACTGAAATTTTTGAATGGTCTTGTGTTTATTAAGTTTTTTACTATGTAGAAAACGATTCTTACAAAAATAGATGATGAAAGAATATTGGATACAAATCTTGTTTCATTTCCATAGGACCGGATTTTAAAATTCTATGCACAGACGTTTACACTTTCACCATTACATATGACCAAGGAAATTTATAAAAGCTTAGGTATGTTTATTATATAATTTTTAAAATTTATAAGTTTGTACTTAAGAAAATGGATAGGAATTAACTGTTTCAGAAAGCACTGTGAATGAATGGTATTACAACCTTATTTTTATATTTTCTTTTTAGCTAAATATTTGGAGTTATACTTTCTTTCTAGAGAAAATCATATTCCTACTCTTTCAACTGGCATAGATATAACTAATCCTAATGTGATCCACTTACTTAAAAAGGTATTCATTTTCTATAATATGCTTTTATTTCTGTTTAATTCTATATTTAAGAATTCTAACTTCTTGAGAACGGTTATGCACTGTTTTATAGGTTCGTCTTCTAAATGAATATCAGAAAGAGGCTCCATCTTTCTGGATTCGACACCCAGAAAAGTAAGCCCCCTAGTTTATGCCACTGTAAAATTAGGAGTGTTACTGTCCATATACATTTCAAAGAGAGTAGAGACAGTCTTAACTGATTTACGTGGTTGGGAAAGGCTTACTAGTTTATTTTTTAGCTTTTCATGTTTTTTTACTTAGCTACGTGAATGGCTCTATGCAAGTACCATTTTATACCATTTAATTATCACAACAAGGTAAGAGGCTGTTGTAGCTTCAGGCTGTTTCATTACTGGTCTTCGCTACTTTGGTCAAGTTCCTTGAATGTTCTTTAAACTTTTCCCTTTTTAGTTCTAAGATTTTTAATAAGGTTGTAAGAGTAACTGTGGGTCTAAAAAGGAAAGTTAAATTTGGACAGCCGGTGTTGAAGTAGAACATAAGTTTTTAGAGCAGAGAAAACTGGGGGTGAATTTCACCCCTGCTATTTACTGAAATATTAAAAAATGATGTTTCTAAAGATTACCTATTACTTTATCATTCCATAAATATAAAATGTCACTATTACATATATATAGCATTTGTTTTTTTCTAAAAATAACTTCTTTCCCAAACTTTAAGGTATATGGAAGAAATTGTGGAGAGTACTTTGTCTTTATTATCAGTTAAACATGATCAAAGCCATCTTGTCTCACAAAAGATTTTGGATCCAATATACTTTCTTGCATTGGTTGATACCAAGGCTGTGTGGTTCAAAAAGTGGATGGTAAGGAAATACGGAATGTTTTATTACCTTTCTTTGTGTATTGCTCTACTGTGTCAAAGAATAGCTGCTGTTTGAATGTTTACTGTGTGCCAAGAGTTCTATCACTTTTACACATGTTAACTCACTTAATTCTTATAACGATCTATGATATAGGTGGTGGTATTATTATCCCATTTTACAGATGCAGCAACTGAGGGATAGAGAAGTAACTTGCTCAAGATGGTTTACCTATTAGGTGACAGAGTCAGAAAAGGATTTTAATGGTAATTCATTTGAATCTGTTAAACTGATGACCTATCCAAAATCATGTCTTAGTTTAAAAGCTACGAAATTTTTAAGCAGATGTGGTAGAACATAAGGGTTCAATGCTCACTTTTCTCTGGCTTAGAGGTCTGAAAACATCTCTTCATTTGCCACTTAATGAAATTGCAGTTTGTAAAATGTGTCTAATGCCTGAATGCTCATGACTTCCTGTGGAGTTGATCACTATCTTAGGACTGAAACTAATATTAAAAGATTCTTACACTGTTGCCTCCCTCATCTGCTGTTGAATAAGAGTGATCTGTGTCTGGCAGTAGTCATAGCTGTGTTGGCCTGCGTTCTCACATCTTGGTCCCTCTCAACCTGTATTTGTTGCAGTGGGGAAGGATGGGAATGGGACCATGACTTGCCATGCAAACCATGCAAAGCAAAGCAGCAACATGTTCATTTACTGCTGAGCACGATTTGGACGTTATCTAGCTGATGGCTTGCTTTTTTTTTTTTTGCCGTTTATCTAGACTGTATAATAATGCCCAGTTAACCAAAACATAATTCTGTTTGGTGCTTAGCACTTACCTGGCCTACATATAGTATATGTTTGATAAATGCTTGCTCAACTTAATTTTACCTGAACCCTTTGTTCCTCACATCTGACATTTGACGTTTTTCTTTTTTTTGATTATCAAATTACACCACTATTGTAGACAATATACAAAATATGTAAAAGCACAAATAAAATTACATTTCTCTAATTCTATAACACAGGGATAACAGCTATTAAGATTTTGTTTTATGTGGTTGTATGCTTTAAAAAAGACCTAAACAGGTGAATTTTAACAAATCATATTCTAAGTGTTTATAATTAACTTTTTTTACTTAACATTTTTATTGTCAGCACTTGATTCTTAAGAGAATGATGCACATTACAGGAAAACTAACCAATGGAAAATTATTAAATCAGCTCCCCAAGTGTGTTCTGGTATTATTAAAATTTATCACATTCTCTCTCCTCCACTCATCTAAGGCAGAAGTTGTCAAACTTTACGTAAAGGGTCAGGCAGTAAATATTTCTGGCTTTGTGGGCTGTCCTGTTTCTTTTGCAACTACTCAGTTCTCAGTAGCCCAGAAGCATCCATAGATGATATATAAATGAATGGATGTGACTATGTTACAATAAAACATTGTTTACCATATCAGGGGACAGCTGAATTTGGCCTGAGGGTTGTGGTGTGTCAACTCCAGTCTAAGGGATGTACTATGAGGCTTTCGTTTTAGAACATGATCAGTAGTTTAATTGTAAGTCAATATGTTTCTCTTACTAAACCTGAAAAAAAGATTAATGTTTTTTTTAAAACATTTTAAGCTACAAGGGTTAAAACACACAGGGTTTTGATTAACCCTCAATTAACCCAAACCCCACTTAATTAAATTCTATTCCCCAGAATTTTGATAGATTTTTACAGACTATTATTTAATTTTTTAAAGTAAAATAAACTACATTGAAGGCTAATGATATCGAACATAAGTAATATTCATGTAAATTTTCCCCTTTGTACAATGCATAAAAATCATATTTTAATCTCATCCATGTTTAGTTCTAAGGAGAGAGTTTTTTGGCACTTCGAATCATTTTTAAAATATGACTGGCAGAGAATGATTAAGATACTGTCCCTTCAGAGCATTTCAACCTTGGCAGATTTCTGCATGTGTAAACAGTACAGTACCCTCTTCATTGTGAGAGTTGTGATTCCTCCCCCGACCCCCCTCGCCCTCACTTCTTAATCTTTACTTTAGGCTCTGTCATACACTGGTAGTCAGACACGGTTTTTTTGGTTTTAAAGTAATTTAGCATGGTAACTGGACACAACTGAGGGGTAGATTGTTTTCTATTGGTCTGTCAGTAAATGCTCCAGTTTTTAATATAATTTTCATTCTTATGACTGCTATGCTCATAATCCATTGTACTTAGAAAAACGTGTTTTACCCTGATTACAATAATTTAAGTTATTGTGTAATTTATGTTAAAGAAATGTTACAGGAAAAATAGATTTTGAATGGTATAGCTTGAATATTAAATACCATTTTATTCCTAATTTTAGCATGCATATTACAGCAGAACTGCAGTACTAAGACTTATTGAAAAGAAATATAAATCTCTGGTAAGTCTATATTTCTGTTCTTATCTTGAGAAATATTATCAGAAAAAGATATCTGATGTAATAACTTGAATGTGCAAAGTTGAGTGATTAATATCGGATAATGAAGCAGTCCCCCTTTTATGTGACTTTTAAACTACCATTCTGTGAACATAAAAGGATAAAAGTAGAGACTTAAAACACTGTCAGGATAACAGTTAGGAAATATATAACTTCATAGTAAATTGGGCTGGTAACTAGCTATTTTGGGATAAGCCATATTAAGTATTGGGTTGGCCATAAAGTTCGCTTGGGTTTTTCTGTAACATTATGGAAAAACCCAGATGAACTTTTTGGCCAACCCAATATTATCATATAGTTTAATTCAGATCAGTTGTTTGTAGGGGAGTTTGTTCTATAAAATTTACCCATGCTTTTAACTGAAAGTTGCATGATAAAATTCAGAATGGTAAATGCTTTTGTAGTTGCAAAAATTGATTCAAGTTACACTAAATATAAACTAATACTGTAAAATATATTCATAAAATTTTCTGCATTTACTGCTATTAGTAGAACAACATGTTAGGGCACTGAAAGGAACTGAAATCAGCAAGTCTAGCAATTAATTGACAAACATGAAAATTGTGAAATTAAAGTTATACTAATATGACTTTGAGATAATAAATACGTTCTATGTAGTTAGGTAGAATCTTGAGTTGAGTGAGGTAAAGGGAAAGATTCCTAGAACTGTGAATTTTAGGAAGACTGCAGTAGAACATAAATTGAAGAAAGGAGAATAATAATTGTTTTGTGTTTGAGAATTAGGCTTCAGAAAGGAGAAGAGGGAGATGTTGAATATTAGGATGGGAATTTATTTGTAGAGGTAATAGGTATTTAAAAATCCTTAGAGAAACTGAAAGTCTTTCCACATTTCTCTCATTCCCATTTTAACTGGAAATTTGTTACTGCCGTATGAGCCTAGAGTGATCTTGCTAGAATAGAAAAAGGAGAAAAAACCAAGAATTTTTTTCCTCTTATGGTTTGACATATAAATAACTGTTGGTATGACATAGGCCCTAGTGGATGTATTTCAAATGTTTCTTGTAGATTAACTCTTAAAATCCATTCCTTATTTGGAAAGTGAATTATACTATAATCAATTCTTAGCCTACAAATAGTTACTTCATTATCAACTTCAGTATTCTATCAACTTGTTCAAATATTTCATGTTCATAATTAATCAAACTTGCATGAGATTTCATCTTAAACCTCATTTTCTCTTAAAGCTTTCCTAAATTTACCAAAATATCAAGAGATTTTTTTTTAATGGTGTGTGTGTGTGTATATATATATATATATATAAAATTTAAAAAGTAAACCCAACTTTTGAAAAGAAACATTGGGGAAAATGGATGCCATGTTTGTTTGTTCCCATTTTCCTTTCAGAATTGAAGATCAAATTTTGTATATCTAAAAAAAAAAAAAAAAAAATTTGTATATCTGCAGTGGGAACTTTGGACCACTCCATGGATTTGTCTTTGGGACCTGGGATCTTCCCAGGCCAGGGCTCAAACCCATGTCCCCTGCATTGCCAGACATATTCTTTATGACTGTGCCACTAGGGAAGTCCCTAAATTGATTCTTTAATTTTAATTAATTTAAATTTAAAAGTAATATGGGTTAGTGGCTACTCTTTTGTGCAGTTTGTTCTGTCTGTGGCATATATGACATTTTCAGTAGGTAGCATTGGGCAACAAATAATTTGTGTATGTGCTATCAGTTTTTTAAAGCAATATCTGTACTGATTGAAAAGCATTTTGGCTATCAGCATAACTATTATTTTTAACAATTTGAATCTTTTGTCCAGTTTACCCTTAAGGGAAAGACTTCTGAAATGGCTTTATTACGTAGTACGTTTCCTATTTTTCTTGCCCTCTTAAAGTCGTTTAAAAAAAATATTGACAGCTAGGTTATTTAAAGTCTCCCTACCTTACTGTTTTTTATATTTCCCCCACCCCGCCTCGCCAGTCTTAGGGGTTAACAGTTAAGTGAGCTGGCTGGTACATATTTCCTAGTGCAGGAGAATAAGTATGAAATAAAATACTGAATTTTACAGCAAATTTGTCTTTCCTAAGGTTTAGGATAATCGCTTTTTATACCCTCAACTTGACTCTTTAATATTTAAATTTACCTACTGTAGATCCGCTTTTTTTTTTTTTTTTTGCGGTATGCGGGCCTCTCACTGTTGTGGCCTCTCCTGTTGCGGAGCACAGGCTCCGGACGCGCAGGCTCAGCAACCGTGGCTCATGGGCCCAGCCGCTCTGCGGCATGTGGGATCTTCCCGGACCGGGGCACGAACCCGTGTCCCCTGCATCGGCAGGCGGACTCTCAACCACTGCGCCACCAGGGAAGCCCTAGATCTGCTTTTTGCTCCTGCAATTTAAAGGGAGTATTATATCATGTGATTGTCCCTCTTCTAAGATGTACCTTTTTCTGTGATTGTTACCCCTTCTCAAATAAAAGATAGCACGTGTAAGAAGTAATGGGAAGGAGTAGAAGGAACAGAAGTGGGTTTAAGTGGGTAGTGAAGATAAAGGTGAGTAGAAATGAGTGCAAGGAAGAGTGGGTTTTTGAAGGTTTGAGTGGAAGTAAACTAAAGAGTGAGAAAGATTATCTTGGAGATAGTACTTTGAGTTCTCAGAGACGCTATTTGTTCTTTTGCCTTCTAATTCTTTAGAGCCTCTCAAGTATATTTGTCACGTCAAAAGTTCTCCAAAATGGCAGTTTTTCAAAGTCATTTTTTTGTTGCTATTTATCAATTTATGTGTAAGAATTAGGATCTTAAGAGTAAGTCCATCTAGGAAGTAGTTCTGTCAAGGAGGTTGCACCTTAGATAAACTTATGACAAACGTGAAACAGATCACTATACTTTTGGGCAAAAGTGTGTGCTTATGAATGGTGTCTCAGGTTCTGACTAAGCAGAAGCTAGGGAGGGGCTGTGTGATTGGTGACATGATGATCATTGATTCCCCTCTTTCAAGAATTGACAAGTCAGGGAGTGTCCTCATGAAATTTTTGTAGAAGTCCCAAGGCAGTTTGACCAGTTGCCTTTGCATGAGTTTGTTGCTGGTAGCCACTCATCTCAGGGCTGGCTTGGATTTGATTGACTGGATTAGAGACTTTCTGGACTGTGCCTCCTTTTGTTTCCTATGAACACTCCCTTATATATTCAGTAGATGCAAGCTAAACCAAAAGAAGACAGGAGTTCAGAGTCTACAAATAACAACAAAAGCAAAATGAACACAGAAGAATAAGCAGGTTAATAGTAGAACTATTGACCAAATGGTGCTCCTCCAAAACAAAAGGCCACTTTGTACAAAGACCTATTTCATTACAAATCCAAGGAAAATAAAATCTAGCAATGAGAACTCAGTGAAGCAAGTTGAAGCTTAGATCATTGTTGAGACAGACTCATGTGGTGGCAGATCTGAAGGATTATCAAAGTATGGGACTTGGGGACCCAGTGAACACTCTTCTTTGAGGACCCCATGGAATGATGCCAAATGAGAATCCTCAAGGTAATCTCAATGTAAGCTCCAGAATCATTGAGGGTTAAGACCACTGTTCAGTATCTGAAACAATGCATAAAACTGAGTTTATTGCTTACTTAATTATGCAAAGCAGATTGTTAATATAAAATTTCGGGGAAAACTTGGAACTCAGGTTGGGCTTTCAGAGGTGAGAGTGAGTTCATGCCAACTGTAGATTTCCTGGAATGTGTCTGTTGTTGGCTGACTTTTAGAAGAAAGGGGCTAACTGATTGGTTTGCTTACAAAAGTATGTTCATTGAGATCTGTTGACATGTCATGATTAACAAGGTTTTAAACTTGTTCTAGATACCTGTTAACCATGGTTATATAGAAATATGGTTCTGGTTTTTATCTATAGAACAATTGCTCATTTTCAAGGATAGTGGGAAATTTTTTTATTAATGAGTAGGTGTTATTCTGGGAAAGAGGGGTGGTGGTTAAGGTAGTGGTGGGAAAATATTTCAGGGCCATGGAATAGCATGTTTAAAGGCTTTAGGGATTGGAAAACACATAGTACACTTGGAAACTGCACATATTTCATATGGCTGGACATAGATTGGTGAGAGAAATGTGAACTAGTATTAGAGAAATTTCCTGAAAATCAGTTCCCTGAAAGCTAATATTAAGTGGATGATGTTTTTTGAAAAGTTCTTAGATGCTTTAAATTGGGTCTGTGCCAGTTGACCTCAGTTTGTTTCATTCATGTATGAGGCAGGATAGGGCCTCATAATTCCATTAAAAATAGGAAAGAGCTACTTAAGGGGAATCTTAAGCCCTTTCCCTTTTGCAGATAAAAATGAGTTTGTTGTTAATTTCAGGTTCGAATGTGTTTCAAATTCAGTTGGTGTGCATTGACTGGTGAGATTTTTAGTGGATTTGCTTTTAATGAATTGGTCATTTGACTGGTCACATGTTGAACTGGCTTTTGGTGACAGACTTTTACACAGGTAAATGTATTTCTCTGTGCGTGTGTGTGTGGCTGCGGAGGGGGACATCTGGAGGATGAGAGGAATAAGACTAATGTTAGATCATTAAAAAGTTCTTATTGTCAAATTTAGGAGATTGGCCTTTATTCTGGAGGTTTAGTGAGCCACTGATAGATTTTCATGTACTGAAGTAATATATTAGGGCTTTGGAAAATTTGGAAAATGGGCTGAAGGTGCTAGGTGGAGATAGTTTTTACTTCAATACTTCTCCCCTAAGAGGCTTTGCAGTAATCCAAGCAAAAGATGATGGAAACATGAATTAAGGCTATGACAGTGTACTGGGATAAATGGGTGGACTCAGGAGTACAATATTTAGAGTGTAGGTTTTAGAGGACTTGGCTTTTTGAAAGGGGTTTCGGTGAGGACTTACTCATTTGAATGTCTATCATTCTTTGGTCATATCGAGTTTGAGATCCAGATTTCTGGGGGGAAGTTTCATTTTATTGATCTGGATCCTAAAGTTTGATTTAGATGAGACATAGATATGGAAGGGGGTTCCCTAAGCCCACCCCCAGATTTGATGATTTGCTGGGAGGACTTATAGGAGTCAGCACATAGTTGTACTCCCAGATATGATTTCTTACAGAAAAAAGATACAAAGCAAAACTGGTGTAGGGAAGAGGCGCATTGGGTAAAGTCTGGAAGATACCAAGCATGGGCCTCCAAGAGTCTTTTTTGCCAGTGGGGTCACACAGGACTCCACTTAATTTCTCCAGTGTCAAATTGTGACTGCTCATGTGAAATGTTGTTTACCAGGGTAGCTCATTAGAGACTCAGTGCCCATTTTGTTTTTAAATTGGGGGTTAATCATGTTGGCACCTTCTGCCTGCTACACACCAGGGATTCCACATTCCCAGAAGGAAAACAGACGTTCAGCATAAACCATATTGTTTGTACAGTTTAGGTACAGTTCTTAGAATGGGGGGAAGCTCCTGAAATCCAAGTTCCCAGATGCTGGTTAAGGACCAATCTTGTAAGCAGGCCTTTCTAATGATAGAAATCCTGCCGTGTTAACTCTTTTGCATGAAACTGAGGCCATAAGAATGAATGAGACTAGGAAATCTATCAATTCCTTGATTCCATGATTATGAACTTGCCTCTATCCACACAACCTCCATCTTTTTCCCATCTAAAGCTTAACCCTTCCTTCCACTTAGGTCCTAGCTGCTCCTGCTCTTAGACACCTTTCTGTCAATTATCCTTTCTCTCCTGCATAGTCAAACTTTCTATTTACTTAAACATGACCATATCCTTCCAACCTGAGGAATTCATTCTTGACTCTAAGATCCCACCCCTATGTTTTACTCGTTTTTTTCTTTTACAACCAGCCTTCTTGTAAATGAAAATTATACTATAGCTGTCTTTACGTTTTCCATTCCTATTCCTTATAGTTTTATTCCCCAAACTCCCCTGAAACTGATCTTTTCAAAGTCACCAAAAACCTTCTTATTACCAGATCTAACAGTTATCACTCCTTGTCTCACTGGTGGCCTCTATTTTATTTGAGAGTTAGAATGAGAGGGCATCTACAGGAAGTATGTAGGTGCAGAAGAAAGGGAGAAGATCGGAAATCTCTGCTTGAGGAGAATGGGAGAAGGAGGTAGAATAAAGACTATCAGAGAATCGCTGGGTATAGAAGTTGGAGGTCAATTTTTATGACTGTTCTTTGGATTGAGTTTTTTTTAATAGTTTTTAGCAATTCTGGTATCTAAGATAGAAATGAAGGCTAGATCCAGTTCACATTTTGCTGGCTAAGTAGGAAGAAAAAACTCAAAGGCAAGGGAGCTGGGGATATTGGCAAGATAATTTTTAAAGTCATGGCCAGAATTTTTGCATCTTTCACTATAAAATGTAAAGGACAGTTGTATTTTTGCCTTGACACCAACATTGTGACAATGTTATATTTGTTGGTTTACAAATATTTTCTGTGTTTCCCAGAATGATGCCATAGTTAAAATGTAACTGGGGAGACTGAGCTTTAATGGCCTGGAAAGGTGCTATTCTAGATTTTCTGAATATTTTTCTTAAATATTTTCCCAGCATATTTTATAGCCTTGACTAACTTCTTTTAATACATGGACTTGTGGACTTAAACTTCTGGAATTAATAAGCTATTATTTTATTAGATAACTACAGCAGTTCAGCAGTGTGTTCAGTACTTTGAGTTGTGTAAGACCATGAAAGCTGATGAGGTTTTGGGACATTCAAAGCCTTGTGGTAAGTATGATATTTTGTTACATTTTAAAAATGGTAAATTTTGTTAATAAAAATAGCTTAGTAATTTATTTTTTAATATCATGATAAATTAGATTGCTTTTGCTAATACAAAATACTTTCCACAAATTTAAGATATACCATAATGATGACTTTTTATAGCCGATCTACATTTGAGGTTATTGTAGTGAATCTTACCATCTGAAGTTCTTCAGTTCATACCACGGTGTATGTCCTAGTGTGTTATGCTGCAATAATACACTAGAGGAAGAAAGAATGAATATATCAGCCATTTATGCATTTTAGTGGGAGGAAAGTTTCTGTTTTATAAAATACTGTCTTATTATTGGACATGTCACCCCACTCTGTGATTCTTCTCTGCTTATCCTCAGTCTGAGCTAAAATATCCTAGTTATTTCATAACCTGGCCCTAATATATCTATCCAATCTCATATCTAGTTATTGATTAAAATGAATCTTCTCTTAGAAGGCATACCAGTGCCTGTATACTTTGTTATTCCTACTCCAGCTGCCACTATCCATAATCCCCTACAATGATATAAATCTTATTGTGAAAGAATAAACTGTTTTCAGGAAGCTTCCTTTGCCTAGTGTGAATTTTTATTGCCCTTTTGCTTACGTCACACAACTTGCCATGTGAATTTGATGTCTTTTATCATTCTATTTTATGTCACTTCTCTAAGCAAATATTAAGTTCTTTGAGAATATGAAGATATCTTATAATTTTCTTTATCCCTGAGTAAATTCTTAACTCAAGGAAAATGGTCAAAGACCAATTATTAACAGGTTTCAATAGATAAGTATTTTGTAGTAGAGGAGAAAGTACAGAAGCCAGAACTTCGAGAGACAAAAAAGGTATATAAGTTGATATATATATTCTATCATCTGTAAATTCATAAATTTTTCTAATCTAGTATTAAAATGTTGTATCTAGCTTTTTTTTCCCTCTACCACTCTCCCAGCCCTTCATGGCTTTGATTTTTTCCCTGTCTAGTGAAGACCTCTGGGTGCTTCACTGCATTCTTTTGACATTTCTTTCAAAATTCTTGCTTTCTTTCAGAGTTTCCTGCCTGCACTTACTCAACTTTAGATCATCTCTGGTCCTCAGAAAATTGAACAGAGAGCATTGTAATGTTAAATTGATGGTGCACTGATGTATTTCTCTGGCTTCCTTGGCTCTTTGTGTTGCTTTGGAATCAACTTAGATATTCTTTCTTCAGTGTTCCACCAGTCCCATCAAACCCCTGCCTTGTTCCTGCCTACTTTTCTCTCGAGGAAACCTTGCATCCTACTTTACTGAGAAAAATGGAACATTTTGGATATGAAATCCCCAAATGTCCTGCATCTATACCTACAGATGCATATTTATATGCCCTTATCAGTATTCCCTTCTCCAGGCTACAATGAAGAGTAATCCTTCCATTCCAGATTGATCTATTCGACTGTTCTTGATTCTGTTTGCATCTGGTGTTTTTTTTTTTTTTTTTTTAAGAACCAGGACATTGCTTCATTTGTTGTTTTGTCTCCCCTTCTATTGGTACCTTTCCTTGCATTCTCTAAACCTACTCATATCTTTCATATAAAAAACTGAGCAAGTTCATATGTACCTCACATCTCTCTGCTTCCCTTAAGAGAAAAGGCCTTCCAAGTGTTTAATATGTACCCAGGTCCCATTTCTTTACCGCCTATTCACTTCTCAACCATGGAAATGAGGCTTTTATTTCTATGGTTCAGTGATCTTCCCATTATTAACTTTCTCTTCTTTCTTGCCCTCATTTTATAGCATTCGCCTCTCTTGACCCTTTCCCTCATCTTCCTAGTACCACTCTTTGATTTCTTCATTCTCATCTAATAAGTTTTTCTTAGTCACTTGAAAGGCTCTTTTCTTTATATGTCTGTACTCACAAAAGTTTTGCCTTTTATTTTTTTTTTCAGCTTAGTCTACCTGTTCTTTCTTGAAGGAGCCCATTCATTCTCATGGTTTCAAATATTACATATTTATATATATGTGATGACTCCGAAATATTTAAGTCTATACTCCTTTCATGAATTCCAGACCAATGTACTCATTATATTTAGTATTCTATCTGGAAGATCCATGGCAACTTCAATATTAAAATATCAAGGACTGAAATCACTATTCTCTTTCTAAACATTTTTTCTTCAGAATTAAATAGAAGAAGAATTTACTATGTACACAGATATTTGAGTTAGGAACTTGAGAAATTTTTTAATCTTTTCATGGTCTGCATGTAATTCTGGTTAAGGCATATTGATTTCAGTTCCTTAAACATTTGTCTGCTGTTCTCCATTCTTTTCTCTTATGGAGGTTTTTGTTCATGATTTTCCTGATGAGTCTTACTTTAAGCCTTGGCCTTCTTCCATTCACCTTTCCATGTTGCCATCAGAGTCAGTTTTCCACATGCATGTTTGATTTCTTTCCTGCTTGAAACCCTTTAATATCATCCCAATTGCCTCTATAATAAAGCCCGTACTCTTTCTGCAGCTCAGTCGTATGTGATCAGCTACCTTCTAGCTTTTGTTTCTCCTACTTGTCCTCGCTATGCTCTGTGTATATCAGGCTGTTTGCCGTACTCTGAATTGGAAGCCCAGTTTCATGCTGCTTCTTGGTTTTTGACACCAGCAAATAGTTCAGGGTCTTAAATAAAAGAGGTACTCAATAGATCTCGAATGTATGGATGAATGAGTGAATAAATGATATATGTTAGAAGGAGTCTGTATTTTAGAGATTGTAATTTCTTTTGCAAACATGGTTATAAATATCGTTTGTAGTACTGGCTTTTAATTGGTAGAATTAAACAATAAGTAATGTTTTATATTCCTATAAAGATACTTGAAGTATCTTTATAATGAGAGATAACTAACAATCTTATGGTGTTTGTTTTAGAATGAACACTGTATGCATGTTGTACTTTTCTGAGGTTTGACAAATTTTATTATGAATGCTTTTCTTCAGATTTAGGTGTCTTAAAGTCTCTTGGGAAACAGTAAAGAATGTTTAAAAAAACTTACACCGAGTGTCTCCATTATAGACTGCAGCCTTGTTTAATATTCAGCCTTGTTTAATGAAATAACTACTGTAAAATATAATGACATTAAAACAAATGTAATTGTTTTTCTTTTAAGGGAATAAGCAGAAAACTTTCTACTACTCAGGACAAGAATTACAATATATTTATTTCATTCACTCACTGTGCCTTTTAGGAAGATTATTGATCTATACACAAGGCAGAAAGCTATTTCCTATAAAGCTGAAGAATAGAAAAGGTAAGTGCAATTAGATATGAATATGTTCAGGTATGGTAAGATTTGTGCTATGGATTTTTAAAATTTAGAGGTTTGGCTTGGTCTCTCCTAGGGTACTGAGCAACGTACCTTTTGTTCTGCTGACAGGCTTACATATCGAAGTGTTATTATTTTTTTTTGTTTTTCAGTATGTACTTCTTCCTATATGTATAATTTTATTTTCCCTGTCTTTAATGTTTTCCTTATTTTTTCTCTGACCTTCAAAATCCTAGATATACTGGATGATCCAAATCTGGATACAGAGCTGGCAGTCCTTGTTTAAGTTCTGGTTCCCCTAAAAACTAGCTGAGATCTTTGGGCAAATCACTGAACTATTCGTTTCTTTATCTGTAAAAACTAGAATATCAGTGCTGGACTCAGGGAATATTTGAGATGATCACAGAGAAGAGGTTTGGGAATAGTATTTTATAAACTGCAAAGCCCTGTACCATATGATATATTACTATATTATTGTTACCCTAAGTCCCATTTTTAAAGTTTTCTCCTTCAGAATTCACATGCTGTTAGTTGTCTTCCTTACTTTCCTTAAAACTTTTGTCTATTCTAGGAATATAGTACAGAGTAGAGATCAGCAAACTTTGCCTGTAAAGTGCCAGATAATAAATATTTTGGGCTTTTTGGGCCACATACTGTCTCTGTTGCATATTCTTTGTGTGTGTATATATGCACACGCATGCATGTGCAAAAAAGTTAACGCATTAGGCAAGAGACCACTATCCTTAGAAAGGGCTGCTTGCAAGGCTGGACTTTGGCTGGCATCTAGGAACTTGGATTTTTCACTGTTGCCAGAACTAATAACATTTTAGGCACAGTGAGCCACTCTTAATACAAACAATGTGTTTTAAGCTGAAAACCTGCTTTCCTTCTGGGTGTCTGGAATCCTGGTATGTATTGGGCAGAGAGTGCTTATGCATATGATCAGTCTCCAATAAAAAACTTTGCACATTGACTCTCTAATGACCTTCCTTGGTAGACAGCATTTCACATGTGTTGTCACAACTTGTTGTTGGAAGAATTAAGTGTATTCTGTGTGATTCCTTGGGAGAGGACTCTTGGACAGTTGTACCTGGTTTGCTCTTGATTTCACCCTATGTGCCTTTTCCCTTTGATTTTACTTTGTTTCCTTTTGTTGTAATAAATCATAGCTGGGGGTATTACTGTATGTTTAATTCTGAGTCTTCCTAGTGAATCTGGGAATGGTTTTGAGGACCCTGACATGTTTTACACACCTTTTAAAAATGGAAAAATCATTCTTAGCTTGCAGGCCTTACAAAATTAGGATATGATGGCTATATATTCCCATTCCTGTTATAAAGTATCTTCATTTTGAACATTTTATACTGTTTCCTAGTTGTTTTACTTAAACATTTTCTCCATGGTTAAGTTGATTGTGAACTCCTTAAGAAAAAGTGTTTTATGTACTTTTATGTAGTACTGCCATATAATCCTACGTATAGTGGGCATGCAGAGAAATGACTTTCAAGAAAAGAGCTGCCGTTGTATAGGATATTGTTAACTTTACAGAAATAGAAAGATTAATGTATATTTGTGATGTTTCAGGTGTTTAACTTAAATTTATGTCTATCATCCAACTTATTTAGCATTTTTAATTGACTTTTGACAGCAACATTTTGGCCTATCAGATGTCACAGATCATCTCAAAACTCAGTTTTGAGACATCTATCCTACTGTATTTAGTATAGGTCAGCATTCACTTTTAATTCACATGTGCTTTCACCAGAAATTTTTTATGTAAGCTTCTATAACAGGTGTTGGTAAACTACAGCCCATAGACCAAATCTGATACACTGTTCTGTATGGTTTTTGAGCTAAGATTAGCTTGTATATTCTTAAATTATTGGGAAAACTTAATGTGTGGTGGGGAAAAATATATAAAATTCAAATTTCAACATACATAAATTTTTTTTGGAAAATAGCCACACTCATTCATTTGCAAATTGTCTATGGCTACTTTAGTGCATCAAGAGCAAAGCTGAATCTTTGTGACAGACTGGCCACAAAGCCTACACTATTCACTATCTGGTCAAGGTTTGCTAACCTCTATTCTACAGTGCTATATAGGTAAGTTAGCTGGACCAACATGTTAAGCTGAATTTTACTGCTCCTAATTGAATAACCTGAAACAGCGCTGATCAGATTCATAGATCTTTCTATGGTAGGTTTATATTAAATGATTGGTTCAACATAAGTGGTAAAACTACACCTTCACATAGCACATATTGCATCATTTACCCTTGTTATCTTTTAATTTACTATGTCTAATTTATTCTTCCTGATATAATCTTGGATTATAGCCCCTTTCTCCCTAATTGTACCATGGTCTTTATGAAACCTCAGATTAGGAGGATGGAAGCTTAGTTAAAATTTTTCTAAGTTGTAAACATATGCTAGAAAATAACTTTTTTTTTCCTTCCTTTTTGAAGATTCAGTATCCCTTGCAGATCTGCTGGTTCTGTTTACGCAACTTATCTATTACTCACCAAGTTGTCCAAAGATGACATCACCTGGTCATTTAGGTAATTCTGCTTCTATTGTTACTATAAATAGAGAAACAGAAACCATCTAAAAATATTCTATTTTCTGGATGTTTTGAGTGATGGACCTAGTTTAGTAAAGAGGTTTCATTAAGGTGCAGCATTATTCATAAGAAATTACATTGGTCCTCCCAGCCGGCTTCACAGGAGAATTCTATCAAACATTTAGAGAAGAGCTAACACTGATCCTTCTCAAACTCTTCTAAAAAACTTCATTCTACGAAGTCACCATCACCCTGATACCAAAACCAGATAAAAATATCACAAAAAAAGAAAATTATAGACCAATATCACTGATGAACATAGATGCAAAAATCCTGAACAAAATACTAGCAGACAGAATCCAACAGCACATTAAAAGGATCATACACCATGATCAAGTGGGATTTATCCCAGAGATGCAAGGATTCTTCAGTATACGTAAATCAGTGTGACACACCACATTAACAAATTAAGGAATAAAAACCATATGATCATCTCAATAGATGCAGAAAAAGCTTTTGAAAAAATTCAACACCAATTTATGATAAAAAACTCTCCAGAAAATGGGCATAGAGGGAAGCTACCTCAACATAATAAAGGCCATATATGACAAACCCACAGCAAGCATCATACTCAATGGTGAAAAACAAAGCATTTCCACTAAGATCAGGAGCAAGACAAGGATGTCCACTTGCCACTATTATTCAACATAGTTTTGGAAGTCGTAGCCACAGCAGTCAGAGAAGAAAAAGAAATAAAAGGAATACAAGTTGGAAAAGAAGTAAAACTCACTGTTTGCTGATGATGTGATACTATACATAGAAAATCTTAAAGATGCCAGCAGAAAAATCACTAGAACAAATCAATGAATTTGGTAAGGTTGCAGAATACAAAATTAATGCCCAGAAATCTCTGGCATTCCTATACACCAACAACGAAAAATCAGAAAGAGAAATTAAGGAAACACTCCCATTTACCATTGTAACAAAAAGCATAAAATACCTAGGAATAAACTTAGCTAGGGAGACAAAAGACCTGTATGCAGAAAACTATAAGACTCTGATGAAAGAAATTAAAGATGATACAACAGATGGAGAGATATACCATGTTCTTGGATTGGAAGAATCGAAATTGTGAAAATGACTCTACTGCCCAAAGCAATCTACAGATTTATTGCAATCCCTATCAAGCTACCAATGGCATTCTTCACAGAATTAGAACAAAAAATCTTACAGTTCACGTGGAAACACAAAAGACCCCCGAATAGCCAAAGCAATCTTGAGAAAGAACAATGGAGTTGGGGGAATCAGGCTCCCCGACTTCAAACTATACCACAAAGCTACAGTAATCAAGAGAATATGGTACTGGCACAAAAATGGAAATATAGATCAAGAGTACAGGTTAGAATGCCCAGAGATAAACCCACGCAAATATGGGCACCTAATTTACGACAAAGGAGGCAAGAACATACAGTGGAGAAAAGACAGTCTCTTCAGTAACTGGTGCTGTGAAAACTGGACAGTTACATGTAAAAGAATGAAATTGGAACACTACCTAACACCATACAAAGATAAACTTCAAATGGATTAAAGACTTAATTGTAAGATCAGGCACTATTAAAACTATTAGAGGAAAACATAGGAAAAACACTGACATAAACCACAGTAAGATCTTTTTTAACCTATCTCCTAGAGTAACAGAAATAAAAACAAAAATAAACAAATGGGACTTAAAAGGTTTTGCACAGCAAAGGAAACCATAAACAAGACAAAAAGACAACCCTCAGAATGGGAGAAAATATTTGCAAATGAAACAATAGATAAAGGATTGATCTCCAGAATATACAAACAGCTCATGGAGCTCAAGTATCAAGAAAACAATCCAGTTATAAAATGGGCAGAAGACCTAAATAGACATTTCATCAAGGAAGACATACAGCCAAGAGGCACATGAAAAGATGCTCAAAACCACTAATTATTAGAGAAATGCAAATCAAAACTACAATGAGGTATCACCTCACGCTGGTCAGAATGGCCATTATCAAAAAAATGCTGGAAAGGGTGTGGTGAAAAGGGAACCCTCCTGCACTGTTGGTGGGAATGTAAATTGATAACAACCACTATGGAAAACAGTGTGGAGGTTCTTTAAAAAACTAAAAATAGAACTACCATATGACCCAGCAATCCCACTACTGGGCATATACCCTGAGAAAACCATAATTCAAAAAGAGACATGTACCACAGTGTTCATTGCAGCACTATTTACAATAGCCGGACATGGAACCAATCTATATGTCCATCGACAGATCAATGGATAAAGAAGATGTGGCACATATATACAATGGAATATTACTCAGCCATAAAAAGGAACAAAATTGAGTTATTTGTAGTGAGGTGGATGGACCTAGAGTCTGTCATACAGAGTGAAGTACATCAGAAAGAGAAAACTACTGTATGCCAACGTATATATATGGAATCTAAAAAAAAGAAATGGTTCTGATGAACCTAGTTGCAGGGCAGGAATAAAGAGGTAGACATAGAGAATGGACTTGATGACATGGGATGGGAGGGGGAAGCTGGGGCAAAGTGACAGTAGCATTGACATATATACACTACTGAATGTAAAATAGTTGGCTGGTGGGAAACAGCAGTGTAGCACAGGGAGTACAGCTTGGTACTTTGTGATGACCTAGAGGGGTGGGCTAGGGAGGAAGGGAGGGAGGCTCAAGAGGGAGGGGATATGGGGACATGTGTATGCATATGGCTGATTCGCTTTGTTGTGCAGCAGAAACTAACAGGGTATTGTGAAGCAATTATACTCCAATAAAGATCTATTAAAAAAAAAGTAAAAAAAGGAAATACCTTGGTCCTGGAAGTAAACCATGAAATTTAATTTTTTTCACTGATATTTAAGGTGTATATTTTTATTTAGAACCAATTTTGCTGAGAATTCTGATGTTTAAGATCAAGATGTTCTTAAACGATATTAAGATAAGTTCGATAGGTACTAGTGTGTTCTTTATTGCTATTTTATATCCTTTATATTTTCTTGGGTGTTTTGATCAGCTTGCTTGTTTCAGCTTATATCCAGTACTTATTTTCAGGGTCGTCTTTTATTGAAGAATAAAGCAAAGGAAAACCTTTTCTTTTTTTCAGAAAAATACCTTTTAGTCTTATAACTGTTGGCTGACTTATAAAATTTTTTTAAAAATGTTAACATTTAAAAGATAACTTGTATTGATATTCAAAGGAAAAAGGTTGTTTTCAAAGTAAAACACTTAATAACAACCCGCCTCCCCCCGCCCCCGATTTATAGACTCAAACATTCTAAACGTGGAAGTTACTTTAGAAATGATGGTACAAATTCTTAGAGGAACACAGGTGAATCACAGAAAAAAATTATTTGGGTCATATATTAGTGTTGTAATACATCTATCAATTGGCAGGTTTTATCCATGCAATTATAACGGCCTATTAGTCCTAACAACGTTTCTCATACTTTTTCTGCCTTTAAGGTATTGATATTTACATGTATAAAGTACTAGGTTAGGTACCCCTGCTACATGCTCCTACAGCATACTATGCTTCCTTTATGAAAAATATTATCCTTTGTTATAATTGATAATGTCTTGGTTTACCATCTTGTGAACTATTTGTCTTATTTACTTCTTTGTCTACGTAGTACTCAAAAGTAGCAGAAAGTTGGATGAATGAATGAATAATGGTCAGATGCTCATCAGTAGTCTCTCACTGCAAACAGCATTTCTCATCTTGAGCTGGTTAAAAAAATCACTGAACTTTTCTGTTTTCCCTTTCTGTCAAGTATTTGCTTAGTGTATTTATGGAGTATGGAATATTGTAGTATAAATTAAGAACTTTGGTGTTTTAGTCTTGTATCTTACTAGGACAACCTTACATTACTAACTTTTGTAAAGCACTGTTTTTTAAAACTTTATTATTTTCATGTAAAACACTATTTTGTTCAGTATATTAGGAGTTCAAGTGTCTGGAAATGTTAATTTATGAAACTAAAAATACCATATTTATTTTAGGGACTGTTCCCCATATTATATTTATTTGTATCTGTGTCTTCCTATATATATATTTTAAAACAAAGTCTTAAAAATTCTCATTCATTTCATTGGTTTTATGGTAACATAAGAAGTATTCTAGTCTCCATTAAAGTTTCTCCTCTGCCTTCTTTTTGTCTGTGTTTTGTCTTAATGACTCTAATTTTCTACGAGGCTTGACACCTGAAGACACTTTCTTCTTTTTTAAGAAAAAGAAGAAAAGTGAATACAATAAGTAAGGTGTTTGCCAGGAGGGGAGAAGTTGTAAATTTGTTTCAGACCACATTCTCACTATCAAGCAGAGCTTTAATGTCAAACAGCAAATGATCTCGTGGTGTCTTTTGGTATTTATATTATCATTTACTCACTTTTATTAACTTGAAGATAAGTTAAGCTAACATTGTCTTAAGTTTAAGGTCATAATTTGGTAATAAATCATCCTTTGGGCATCCTTTAATTAACCTTGATGAGCTTTTTGGAACAGCAGTAGTTAACAGAAATAAAAGATATAATAATGTTCTAAGTTTTAATTTTCAAAAAATACTTCTTTTTTATCAGAGAATTACTCTCCTGCAAGTATGGTAACTGAAATTCTTTGTATACTCTGTGATCAAAAAGAATGTGCAATTGAATGTTTATATAACAACACTGTGATCGAGGCGCTTCTTCAACCTATTCATAACCTAATGAAAGGAACTAAGGTTAGTATTAAAGAGTCTCTTAATTGGATATTAGTGAATATTCAGTGGGACTTCTAAATTTGATAATCTGAAGTATTATACCATTTTCCTTGTAAATGTATTTTGAATCTTAGTTTATACAATCAGTTGATTTTAGTTATGACAATGTGGGGGGAAAAGTACATATAACATCTTAAACTTTTTTTGGTCAGGCTTAGATTGTAAGGACTAAAGTTACTATATTAAGCTATTTGTTTTGCAAATCTAATAAGTCTTGTGAATGTTCTGTTGTTTGTTTTAATGGCAACTGTATAGCCTTTGGAAATATTTTCCTGAAGAGCCAGCTTTGTTTTACATGAAGAACAAGTACTACTTTAGAAAAACTTATAATTATCCCAGTTCTGAACATACGTATATGTCTCTTTACAGGTTGTACAGTATATTTCCTTACATTCTATAACTTAACTTTCACAGCTGAGGCTGAAAGAAGCAAATTGCGTAATGTCAGACATTTAACAGGTGGAAGAGTTGGTACCGCTACCACTAGTGCAGTCTAATATATCTCTCCACTTTTTATGACTTAAATTTCTGGGGAATGACTTAAAGCTTTATCAGTAGGCTACAGGTTTTTGCCTTTCCATGTCCGTGTTTTGTAGTGTTTTTATTAGCTTCGTCTCCCTTTGCCCACCTCTCAATGGGCTGGGCAGCTGCTCACCCATTCAAGTATTCATTATTTATTGCTCATTTAGAAAACATTAAGCATTTATGTGAATGTAGTACAAAGTATGGAATTCTGGGAAAGTAAGTAGATATAATGAAAGTATTTTGACCTTAGTCAACCTCAGGGAAACGAGATGAGCAGAGAAGAAACAAATAGAGCATAATACACAACTGAATATTATAGAATGCCATGAAGTAAATTGTGAAACGTAAACCACATACCAGAGCTGAGAAATGTACTCCTGAATCTTGAGCCATAGCTGTTGTTTGCTTCTTTGCTTCATACATCTATCTTTAACTTTCTGTTTTCTTTTGGCATCTTTCTTTACCAGTATGTACTGGTAAAGCTAGTTTTAGTACTTTTAAGAATCAAAAGTGGGGAAATATGATTGGTCCAACCTATGTTTTCTCATTAGATGACATCATTGGCTATTTGCCAGCCCATGAATTAGTTGTCCTTAGTCACACCTACAACTCATGACCCAACAACCAGGTGTAGGAAGGGATGGTATCCCTTAGAAGAGATGGTAGTATATTAGATACCATGTATAATAAAATTAGATTGGATATACAGGAACCCAGTGAGTGAGAAGTAAAGGGCAAAGAAGAAGAGCTACTGCATTTGTCAATTAGAATTATATACATATAAAACTGTGATAGCAGCAATTTTTTCAACTGTCTTAATAATCAATAATTGATTTGGGTAAAAAGTGTGTACGTATTTGCCTTATCAACTGTGCTGGTACGAGAATATAATCTAATGACACATTTAATTCAGACATTATTTCACAGCCAAACAATCAACTTTTTTTGTTGTGGTAATATAACTTTATTGGACTACATGACCACCCTTGAATGTTAGTCTGTGATATGTTAGTGTGTCTTAAAATTATATGATATATTTAATGTACAGGCTGCTCCAAATTGCTCTGAAACAGCTTTAATTCATGTAGCTGATATTTTGGCAAGAATTGCTTCTGTAGAAGAAGGACTTATTCTGCTACTTTATGGAGAAAATATGAGCTCTCCTGAAGAAAAAAGGTATGTTTCTGTTTTGAATTTGTGGAATTTTTTAGCATATTTTCTCATACCTGATTTAAAGTTTCCCAAAATTTTGTCATATATTAATGAAAATCAGGATAACTATTCTAGATATAGTTAGGTTTCCTGATCAACTGCTAATATATTAGATCATCAGAAAGTTGCAGGAGTAACCAGGATTATGGATTATACAGGCAGAGTAGGTCTTGATGTCTGCAACTTCAAAATAAGAATAGGAGGGTTCACTCTACATGGGATCTTTTTTGCTTCCTTGGACTGTACTCTTTCAACTTCTAAAGCCACACATGATTGATTTCAAGTTAACCACACAATGGAAATGCTGACTACTTCCACATCTTCCTTCTCTAACCCCTACTCTGTTCTATCTCCTGGCTTAGCCAATGGTAACATTTTGGTTATGCTTCCAGACTTTCTCTGCACCTATAATGATGCATCAAGTATATATGTTCATGTTTATAGAATTCTTTCTCATTTCAAAAATGGTGTATACATTACTCTGCAGTTTTTTTTGTGTGTAACCAAAGCATCTTCCTAGGTAAATGAAACATTTTTAATAGCTCTATGATACTTTTTTGTATGCTTTACCATAATTTATTCAAACTTCTGTCCAATTATTGGATATCAAGTTTGTTTAGGATTTTGCCTTCATAAATAACACCACAGTGAGTGTTCTTTTATCCTGTTGAAGTGGTAGATTACATTAATTAACTTTCTGAATATTGAACCAGCTTTGCGTACCTAGAATAATTGTTTTTATACATTGTTAAATTTGATTTGCTAATATTAGTAGAGGATTTTTGTCTGTGAGAGAGATTGGTCTGTAGTTTTTGTGATCTTTGGTCTTACTGTAAAATGCTGGTCTCATAAGTTAGGAAGCGTTCTGCGTCTATCTTATGGAAGAGATTTGGCATAATTTCTTAAATGTTTGATAGAATTCACCAGTGTACCTATTTGGGTGTGGTGTTTTCTGTTTAGGAAGATTATTATTTATTCTATTTCTTTAATAGATATGGGTTTGTTCAGATTGTTAGAATTTTGGCAGGTTGTGTTTTTCAAGGAATTGGTCCACTTAATCTAAGTTTTAAATTTGTGGGCATAGAGGTTTTTTTTGTTTGTTTGTTTTTTGTTTTTTTTTTTACAGTATTCCTTTATTACCCTTTTAAAGTCTATGGGATTAGTAGAGACGGCCCCTCTTAATTCTGATGTTAATTTGCTTCTACTTTTTTTTTTTTCTGCCTCTAACCTGGCTAGAGGCTTTTCAATTTTACTGATCTTTTTAAAAAACTAGCTTTCCCCCTCTCTGTTCATTTCCTGTTTTTAATTTGACTGACTTCTGTTGTAGTTTTTATTGTCTTCTTCCTTTTGGATTTAGTTTCATTTTCCATGGTGAAAGCTTAGATTATTGAATTTTAGGTTTTCTTTCTAATATGTACATTCAATGATATAAATTTCCCTCTAAGCACTGCTTTTGCTGCATCTGACAATTGAGTTGTGTTTTCCTTTTCATTAGTTCAAAATATTTTTAAACATCTCTGGAGACTTCTTTGACCTATGAGTTATTTATGGGTCAGAGAGTATATTTTGTATGATTTATATTTTTAATTTGTTAACATGTGTTTTATGACCCAGAATGTGGTCTCTTAGTGAATGTTATGTCTTATGTGAGCTTGAGAAAAATGTATATTCTGCTATTGAAGTATTCTATACATACCAGTTATGTACTGTTGGTAGTTGGTGGTGTTCAGCTCTGTGCTTACTAGCTTCATGCTGGATCTGTCAATTACTGACAGAGGGGTGTTGAAATTTCAGACTATATCAGTGAATTCATCTTTTTCTCCTTGCATTTCTGTTAGTTTCTGCTTCATGTATTTTGATACTATTGGGTGCATACACATTAAGGATCGTTATGTCCTTTTGGAAAATTGACCCCCTTTATTATGTAATGTGCCCTTTGCATAATTTTCCTTGCTGTGAAGTCTGAAATTAATATAGCTACTCCAGCTTTCTCTTGATTGTCAGCATATGTCTTTCTTCATCCCTTTACTTTTTTTTTTTTTTTTTTTTTTTGGCGGTACGTGGGCCTCTCACTGTTGTGGCCTCTCCCATTGCGGAGCACAGGCTCCGGATGCGCAGGCTCAGCGGCCATGGCTCATGGGCCCAGCCGCTCCGTGGCATGTGGGATCTTCCCGGACTGGGGCACGAACCCGTGCCCCCTGCATCGGCAGGCGGACTCTCAACCACTGTGCCACCAGGGAAGCCCCTTCATCCCTTTACTTTTAATCTATCTTTGTCATTATATTTAAAATGCACTTCTATAGATACCACATAACTGAGTCTTGTTTTTTAATCTAGTCTGACAGTCTTTCTTTTAATTGATTCTTGTCATTTAGAGTGATTTGATATGATTGGATTAATATCTACCGTATTTGTTACTGTTTTCTGTTTTGCCTTTATTCTTCCTTTTTTGTGTGTGTTCCGCACTTTTTCTGCCATCTGTTTTTTTTTTTTTTCCATCGTGTGTTTTAATCTGTTTACATCTGGGAACATACTGTCTTTCTGATAATAGTCACACAAGACCAAGGTCTTTTGTTGGGTCACCGTTTAATCCTCACAGTGGCTAAGGAGGGGGCCTCTGTGGTCATCTTCATTATATAGATGGAGACTTTGAGGCTTGGCTTTCGATAACTTTGATTTAGTATAAGAGAAGTAGTTTTTTTCTTTTTTTTTCTTTTTGACCTATTTTGCACTAATGAAAAATTTCTTTTCTCTGCTATACAAAAGTAACACATACTCCGGACAGTGAACTTGGGAAGGAGGAACGGAGCATTAGTAACTAAATTGAGAGGCAGCACTGAGTGAGGGTTAGTCACACGAGCCCTGGTTCAGACTACTTGGGGTCACATCCTAGCTCCACCGCTCAGTCATTCCTCACCTGTGAATTAGGGATAATCAGCACTACCTGACTCACAGGGCTGTCAACACTTTAAGCCAGTTACTACATGTGAGGCAGTACGGGTTAGTTAGCTTTTAGTGTGTGCACATGTGCCTTATAAAAAGTGGGCTTGTGCCTTGTGTTCAAGTACTTAATACGTTTTGTAGAAGGTAAGCTTTCTGAACTCCTACCTTTGAACAGAATAAATACATCTTCATAGTTGGTTGATAGCTTGGCTAGGTGGGGAGACTGGAAACATTGTTACATTGCCTCCTGCATCCACTATTGCCAAGTTCCATGGCTGAGTTTCTTTCTCAGGAGCCTTTTTTTAAAAAAATTTTTTTACAGTATCCACTACAAAGGAGTAAAGTGATGAATTTTATTTATTTATTTATTTTTGGCTGCATTGGGTCTTCGTTGCTGCATGGGCTTTCTCTAGTTGCGGTGAGCGGGGGCTGCTCTTCGTTGCAGTGCGCGGGCTTCTCATTGCGATAGCTTGTTTCGTTGTGGAGCACAGGCTTCTAGGTGCACGGGCTTCAGTAGTTGTGGCTCGCGGGCTCTAGAGCGCAGGCTCAGTAGTTGTGGCGCATGGGCTTAGTTGCTCCACGGCATGTGGGATCTTCCCGGACCAGGGCTTGAACCCGTGTCCCCTGCATTGGCAGGTGGATTCTTAACCACTGCGCCACCAGGGAAGTCCCCAGGAGGCTTTTTTACCTCTGAAACTTTCCAGGACCTAATGTTTCTTGAGGGTATGACTTACGCTGGGCCTTTTTTCCTTTTCTCAGGCATTAGCTGGACAATGTTAGGGAGAGGACTTGCATTCTTTGGCACAGGGGACTTTGCTTCTGTTGTGAGTTTGATCACTTTCTCTGCTTCTGTTTTCTCTTTTTGGTGCTCCTGTGAATTGGTTGTTGAATTTCCAGGTGTGATCCTCTGGGTCCCTTAGCTTTTCCCTCATAGTCCTGCCTTTTTGATCTTTTTCGTTACGTAGGAGATGTTCTTGGATTTATTTTGATAGTGATTTTTACTTTCTAATACTTGGTTTGATATGTTTTAAGCTCGTCGGATGGGCCAGGTTTTCCATGCCTGGTTCCCAGATCCTGTAGTTTAGTTGGGGAGGGGCCCTTCTGGTCCAGAATGCTGACTTCAGCCCCTCTCGAACTCCCTGTCTAGTTGGGCACCTCATGGCTCTCCTCAGCTATGCCTGGCTTCCAGCTCTGAGCCCGTTAGGCTTATCTTCTTCAGAGCAGCTTCGTCCGGTAGAGCTTTATGTGATGATGGTATGTTCTAGACCTGAACTGTCTAGTAACGTTACCACTAGACACTTATGGCTGTTGAGCACTTAACATATGGCTAGTGTGACAGAACTGAGTTGTAACTTTTACTTGCTTTTAAATTAAAAAAATTAAATGTGGTTAATGGCTATGGTATTCACCACTCTAGAGAATAAACCTCTAGTCTTTTGGCAGGATGGGGAATTGGGGCTATGGGTTGGGAGACCTTAGACTACTACTCCTGTGTTCAGCCCCACCTGCATCCTGCCCTGGGCTGTTCCTGGTGCCTGAGACCTCTGGGCTTGGGCTGTGCCTTGCTTCTGCTCAGTTCTGCAGGTCTGCTTCTTCCTGGGCTGCTCCTCAGTTACCACATGTCTCACTGCCGCTTTCCACCTCTAAGTCACTGCTGACATCTTTTAGCTATTGTTCTTCTCTTTTCCATTGTGGGTTTATATCTCTTTATTTCTTGGTCCCTGTTTTTCTGGGGCTCGGCGGGGAGGGTGCTGAGATAAGCATGTGGTCTAATCTTCCATGAGTAATCCGTTTTCCTGATCTTCTATTCTTATTTGCTGTGATATTCTTCCCAAATCACTCTCAGCCCAGTAGTTAGCCGTTCTTCTCTATTGCTTGAGTTCTCTTCTTTGGGTTCAGCTTTTCATGTTATTGGTTCTTTAAGACAAAATGGATGTAGACAAGGGCTCTGCCGCTTAGTTTTTTAAGTTGGGGAGTTTCCAGCTAGACCTTTCCTGAACGGGATTTTGATCAGCAGCTCTGTGTGGACCAGTGTGGTGAGTTGATTGGCAAATTTTCTCTGAGAGAATAAGGGCATTGCTGGGAATTTTCTATTATATTGAGGACATTTCAGATGCCAGAATTAAGAAGACTTTTATCTTAGGAGTTCACTTCTCTCTCTGGAGAAGCCTTCACTTTCCCTAAACATTTGTTCAGAATTCTGCCTTGGTATAAAAGCTGCTCATGCTTCTGAGGTGAGTGTGGGGCAGGGGCAGATCAGACTCCTCCCCACTTTGGGCCCCACTGCATTTGCTGACTCTGAGCTCAGAGCTCCATCATGAGCTCTCCGCTTCTGCATTCCAGGCAGGGTTTTTATACTGTGGGTTCCTCTGCCTCTGTAATCTGGAGCTGCTCCCTCCCTGTCTGCCTTCTCCCAGAAGTCTTTAAAACCTCTTTCTCTTCCCATTCTTGCCATTGTTCAGGGGTTTTCCCTTTTATACAACTGTATTCTTATTTTCCTGGGCTCTCCTGAGCAATGGGAGGCAGATGTGTATGGACACCTGCGTATACCTTCTTTGGCTTTAACTGAGCTGAGCATTTTATGATTCAGTCTTCTTCTTTCCTAGCATATCAATTATACTTTTCTTTTTCTTTCTTTTTAGTGGTTGCCCTTACGTTTGTAATACATATTTACAGCTGAATTAGCTGTAACTACTGGTATTAAATCTTCTTTCAAATAACACTATACCACTTAACAGGTAGTGCAAGAACCTTATAAGAATACTCGCAGCTCCTCCTTCCTATCCCTTATAACTTTGTTGTCATTTCACTATTCCACAGGTATAATCATCAAATACTTGTTTGCAATTATTATTCTGAAAAAACTTATCTATTAGGTCAATTAGTAATACACGAAAAATTTGTATTCTTTATGAAGTACCTTATATACTAGGCTTTTTTAAATTTCAAAGTAGACTGCCCTAAAAATGGTATTGCTGGGTCAGAGCAGCATGTATATTTTATATTACATGGGTACTACCAGATGATTTTCCAATGTTGTAGAATTTTACCTTCTTGCTGGCAGTGTGTGAGAAGCATGAAGAGTACCCTTCTTTCCATATTCTTGTCAAGACTACATAATCAGTTTGACTGTATTTTGGCAAGCTAATGGATGAAAGACCTTGTTTTGATTCATATTGTCCAACTCTTGTTATGTTTGAGCATCTCATTGCTCCTATGGAGATACGGTTTTTGGCTATTTCCATTTCTTTTTTTTTTTTCAGTTTACTTTTTATTTTTAAAAATTTTATTGGAGTATAGTTGCTTTACAATGTTGTGTTAGTTTCTACTGTACAGCAAAGTGAATCAGCTATATGTATATATATATCCCCTGTCTTGGATTTTCTTCCTGTTTAGGTCACCACAGAGCACTGAGTAGAGTTCCCTGTGCTATGCAGTGGGTTCTCATTAGTTATCTATTTTATACATAGTATCAATAGTGTGTATATGTTAATCCCACTCTCCCAATTCATCCCACTTGCCCCTTTCACCCTTGGTATCCATACGTTTGTTCTCTACGTCTTTGTCTCTATTTATGCTTTGTAAATAAGATCGTCTATACCAATTTTTTCAGATTCCACATATATGTGTTAATGTACGATATTTGTTTTTCTCTTTCTGACTGACTTCACTCTCCATCCACATCTCTACAAATGACCCAATTTCGTTCCTTTTTATGGCGGAGTAATATTCCATTGTATGTGTGTACCGAATCTTCTTTATCCAGTCCTCTGTTGATGGACATTTAGGTTGTTTCTACGCCCTGCCTATTGTAAATAGTGCTGCAGTGAACATTGGGGTGCATGTGTCTTTTTGAATTATGGTTTTCTCTGGGTATATGCCCAGTAGTGGGATTTCCGGGTCACATGGTAGTTCTATTTTAGTATTTTTAAGGAACCTCCATACTGTTCTCCATAGTGGCTGTATCAATTTACATTCCCACCAACAGTGAAAGAGGATTCCCTTTTCTCCACACCCTTTCCAGCATTTATTGTTTGTAGATTTTGTGATGATGGCCATTCTGACTGATGTGAGATGATATCTCATTGTAGTTTTGATTTGCATTCCTCTAATAATTAGTGATGTTGAGCATTTTTTCATGTGGTTGGCCATCTGTATGTCTTCTTTGGAGAAATGTCTATTTAGGTCTTATGCGCATTTTTGGATTGGGTTGTTTGTTTTTTTTGGTATTGAGCTGCATGAGCTGTTTGTATATTTTGGAGATTAATCCTTTGTCCATTGCTTCGTTTGCAAATATTTTCTCCCATTCTGAAGGTTGTCTTTTCATCTTGTATATGATTTCCTTTGCTGTGCAAAAGCTTTTAAGTCCCATTTGTTTATTTTTGTTTTTATTTCTGTTACTCTAGGAGGTGGGTCAAAAAAGATCTTGCTGTGGTTTTTTTATGTCAAGGAGTGTTCTGCCTATGTTTTCCTCTAAGAGTTTGATAGTGTCTGGCCTTACATTTAGGTCTTTAATCCATTTTGAGTTTATTTTTGTGTATGGTGTTAGGAAGTGTTCTAATTTCATTCTTTTACATGTAGCTGTCCAGTTTTCCCAGCACCAATTATCGAAGAGGCTGTCTTTTCTCCATTGTATATTCTGGCCTTCTTTGTCACAGATTAGGTGACCATTGGTGTGTGGTTTTATCTCTGGGCTTTCTATCCTGTTCCATTGATCTGTATTTCTGTTTTTGTGTCAGTACCATGTTGTCTCGATTACTGTAGCTTTGTAGTAGAGTCTGAAGTCAGGGAGCCTGATTCCTCCAGCTCCTTTTTTATTTTTTCTCAAGATTGCTTTTGCTATTCGAGGTCTTTTGTGTTTCCATACAAATTGTAAAATTTTTTGTTCGAGTTCTGTGAACAATGCCATTGGTAATTTGATAGGGATTGCACTGAATCTGTAGATTGCTATGGGTAGTATAGTCATTTTCACAATATTGATTCTTCCAATCCAAGAACATGGTATATCTCTCCATCTATTTGTTTTGTCTTTGATTTCTTTCATCAGTATCTTATATTTTTCTGCATGCAGGTCTTTTGCCTTCTTAGGTAGGTTTATTCCTAGGTATTTTATTCTTTTTGTTGCAGTGGTAAATGGTATTGTTTCCTTAATTTCTCTTTCTGACCTTTCATTGTTGGTATATAGGAATGATTCCTTTTCATAGCTTCAGCCCACTCTTTTAGTTTGATTTTTTTTCACCGACTCTGAGTTACGTTTACACACAGTGAACATACAAAGCTTATTATAAAAAGTTCCTTCCTTGTTCTCCAGAGGCAGCTACTTTTGGCTGCTTTAGATGTTTCCTTTAGAGCTTACATCTAGATCATTAAATAATGCACTTATAATACTTTTAGATTTTAGTTTAACATATTATTCATTGACTTATTACAATGATTTATATCTCTCTCTCCTTATCTCCCCCAGCCCACCTGCATGTACAACACTTAGTCTCTCCCTTCCCTCTATCAGTGCAATATAGTTGAGCCAATAGTCTTGGTTGGAATCATACTGTATCTACCCTACCATGAGCAACCTTCACAGCCCAGCCATATCATTACTTTCACAACTTGTTTTCTTTGGAGTTAGTTTTATTTCTTTTGTTGGCATTAATTTTCAGTGTACTTAACTTTCCTAACATTATATCTTCTTGCAGTATATTCAAATGCTAGACAAATTCTATCAATTTTTATCAAAGACTTTTTTAGCCTTCTGATCTACTTTATTCAGACTAGTTCCTGGCTTGGTCTGGTGCATAGCTTTTATCCTTGTAATGACCTTTATCATCACTAGGATGACTTTTTCCCCACCTCCTCTGGAAGCTTTTCAGTCTTCTGTTGCCTGTTAGTATTCTGAAATTTTATGATGTTTCTTGATGAAGTTCTATTCTTAACCTATTTGATGGACTTTTTTAATCTGAAGATTTATGTCTTTCAGTTTAAGAAAAATAGTTGGATTTCATTTCTTTTTTGTCTTTGTTTTTACATAATATGACTTTATTCATATGAAATGTGAAAAATAGACAAATTCATAGCAACAAAGTGAATTTGTGGTTGCTGGGGGCCAAAAGTTGGGGCAATGATCTTCTGTTTTCTCTTAAACTCTCATTGGGATTTAGACTTCCCTATCTGTTCTATGCATGTTTTTTTGTTTTGTTTTGTTTTTTAACTTTCTAGCAAATTGCCTCAGCTTGCTTTATTTTAAGCACTTCTACTGAAATTTTTATTTCTACTTCTTTTTTAAGAGTACATTCTTACTCTACTGCCCTATTATTTTAATTTGTTTTTTATTTTATGTGAGTTTTAAAGGTTACTTTACATTTACAGTTATTACAAAATCTTGGCTGTATTCCCCATGTTGTACAATGCATCCTTGAGCCTGTCTTACACCCAGTAGTTGTTTGTACCTCCCACTCTTCCACCCCTATATTGCCCCTCCCCCTCCCCACTGGTAACCACTAGTTTGTTCTCTTATCTGTGAGTCTGCTGCTTTTTTGTTATATTCACTAGTTGTATTTTTTAGATTCCACATATAAGTGATATCATACAGTATTTGTCTCTCTGTCTGACTTATTTCACTTAGGCTAATGCCCTCCAAGTCCATGGATATTGATGCAGATGGCAGAAGTTCATTTGTTTTTATGACTGAGTAGTATTCCACTGTGTGTGTGTGTGTGTGTGTGTGTGTGTATATATATATGTGTGTGTGTGTGTGTATATGTATACACACACACACCACATCTTCTTTATCCATTCATCTGTTGATGGACACTTAGGTTGCTTCCACTGTAAATAATGCTCCTATGAACACTGGGGTGCATATACCTTTTCAAATTAGTGTTTTTGTTTCTTTTAGATATATACTCAGGAGTGGAATTGCTGGGTTATATAGTAGTTTTATTTTTAATTTTTTTGAGAAACTCTGTATGGTTTTCTACAGTGGTTGCACCAATTTACATTTCCCACCAGCAGTGTTCCCTTTTCTCTGCATCCTCACCTCTACATCCTAACATTTGTTATTTGTGTTCTTTCTGATGATAGCCATTCTTACAGGTGTGAGGTGAAATCTCATTGTGGTTTTGATTTGCATTTCCCTGTTGATTTAGCAGTGTTGAACATCTTTTCACGTGCCTATTGGCCATCTGCATTTTTTCTTTGGAAAATATGTCTATTCAGTTCTGCCCATTTTTTAATCTGGGTTTGGTTTGTTTTTGATGTTGAGTTGTATAAGCTGTTTATATATGTTGGATATTAACCCCTTATCGGTCATATCATTTACAAATATCTTCTCCCATTCAGTAGGCTGTCTTTCATTTTATTGATGGTTTCCTTTGCTGTGCAAAAAGCTGTTTAGTTTAATTAGGTCCCACTTGTTAATTTTTGCTTTTATTTCCTTTAGGAGATGGATCAAAAAAAATATTGCTATGATTTTATGTCCAAGAGTGTTCTTACTAGCATCCTATTCTTGTTTCATGAGTGTAAGTTCTTCTTACCTCTGTGAAGGTAATGAAGTTTTCATTTGTCATTTTATTTTTATGTTCAAATAGACTTTTGTATTTGTTATCTTGGTCTCTGACTTTTTAAATCAGGTTTCTTCAAGTATATTAAAGTTAGTAAAAAGCTGCTTGAAACTCATGCAGGGAAGTGTGACTTGTCACTTGTGGCCTTTGCTGAAGGGGAACCTTGCCATGGTATTGTTTGAGGAACCTTTAATGTAAGTATCTTTAGTCTTGTCTTTGTTCTGGTCAGAGTCCTTGAAGAAGGCTCTTACAGTTAGCTGCCTGAAGAGAGTATAAGCCTAGTGAGAGAAGACCACTGAATGCAAAAGGTGATGGGTCTCAAGCTTTAGTATATAAAACTTGATTAAATCCTGTGCTGCTTGCTATCAGTTTTAATCTCTGCCTAACTTCCAAGAGGTACAGGGGTGACTACCTGGAATGTGAAAAGAATCTGGAGGTCAAATTCCTTCTTAAACTGAGTTTCAGGCATCTCTATTTTAAGTCCCACTGGTACCCCCAATTATAGAGATTTTTGGTGCCACCAATTTGAGTTTTTTGAGAGGTTCTATGAGATCATGTTGATTCCATTTTCTATACTGTGGCTGATCATTCAGTTTTTCTAGGCTCTGAATTATTCTTTTATTCTAGGTTCCAAACTTTGTTACTATCATATCCTTTTTTTTCTCCTTGTCCTTGACGGCTGCAAGAGCCTTCTGAAAATTTTGTTTACTTTTACATTTTAATATTTCAGCAGGGAGCAGATGTGAATGTATGTGTTCAATCTGACATAGTTAACCTGGAAGTCTTTTTCTTATCCATATATAACAATTCTTTTAAAATTATGAAGACTAACCCTTTGTCATGAGTTCTAAGGTTTCTTTTTATTGTCCATCACTTCTCTATTTACGTTTTTTTCTGCTATGTAGACATCCTTTAATTGTATGTAGTCGTTTTTCCCAATCATTATCCTTATGATTTCTAGATTTTTTTTTTAAAGTGTCTCCCTCACATTGAAGTTAAACAGATAAAGCATAAAACGTTAGAACTTCTTCTGAATCCTCATTGTGCAGTGGTGAAGAGTTTCTAACTTTATTAGTGAAAACCTGGATATATCTCAGATGTCCAACAATAAGAGGCTAGTTGATTAAATTATATTTATACAAAGGAGTACTTAGCAGCTGTAAAAAGGGGATGAGGAATTTTTTATGTACTGCTATAGAATTATCAGAATATATGAAGTAAAAAACAAAACAGAAGAATGTTTATAGAATGCTACCTTTTGTATAGTAGGATGGAATATGAATAAATACAATTATATTTGCTTTTTCAAAAGGAAATGATAAAAGAATAAGCTAAAAAGTAATAGTTTTAGAGGAGGGGAAGAAGTATATGGATCGGGAGGTATCGGTATGAGACACCTGGGATTTATTCCTTGATTGTACCTAGGTTTAACTTAGGAATCATGTATCTGTTTCATATACTAAATGTTAAAGTTAAAAAGTAGACTTAAAAAAAAATTCAAACAAATGGAAATAAGTGAACTTAACTACCAAACAGTCAAGTTAGTGATATACCCATGCAGAGAAAAGCATTTCAGTCAGATTAGGTCACTTGAAGTACATTGCTTTTAGGTATCATCTTTTAGTCCTACAGGTGCTCATATAATTGCCCAGTTTTCGAAAAAAGTTCTTGATGAAGATATTTCTATTTTTCCTGGATCGGAAATGTTTCCTGCGGTTAAAGGAGCTTTTACTTCTGTGTGTCGTCAAATATATGGTACATGTGAAGGCTTGCAGGTTTTAATTCCTTATAATTTGCATGAATCTATAGCAAAGGCATGGAAGAAGGTAAGTATTTTCAAACTTTTTTTCTTCTCTTCAAATCTTTATTTCAAATACAGTCACTATTGTAATATCATACTACAGTTAAAATATTTTACTGGAGCACATATGACGACTTTAGCACCACAGTAGTCCAGGGGACATAATGCTTTCTTATTTGGCACAACATGACTTCAGTACATCCTCTCCCCATAGCACAAAGCTCTATGACCTAACTGGGCACTACAAAGTCTTTTCTTCTGAAAAGAGAGCCTTTGAATAAATTGTCTCTGCATACACTGACCCTTTGGAAGTTATTTCTGAGCAATTTTTACAGATACCTGGGTTTTTGTTTCATACACTGGAGATCATAATGTAGCAACAGTCAAATATAGTATATATGACATATAGTATATGTCAATATCTTCCCCCCACCCCATTTATATGCTTCATTTATGAAATACTTTACATTATAGTTAAGAATTAAATAACTTAAAATTTGCAGGTAATTTAATTTTTAATTACATTGAGTCAAATATAAAAATGTTGCATGAGAGCTTATGAATAACACTATCAGTAAAAAAAAAAAAAATGTAAATTTGTTATATTTTAGACAAGTTTGCTATCAGAAAGAATTCCTACTCCAGTACAGGGTTCTGATTCTGTTTCTTCGAAAAGCCAGGAATCCCAGAACATGTAAGTAAATCTGTTTTTTCACATTTGCTGAAATAATTTCAAAATGAGAAATGTAATAGAATACTGTGGCAAAAACATTTTATAGGAAGCTAGATGTATATAAATATAATATAGGTTCAAGGAAAAGTACACCTAGGAGGAACCTTAGCAATCATATATACTTGTACCTTTTAAAAGAAGAAAAAATAGCAATATTTATTATACTTCAACCTGTATTTACATTTTGGGTTAGGAAATGTGACATGTTGTAGTGTTTCCAGAAAACTTGGAGAATTACCAAATACTAAAATTGGAAATTCAGTAGAAGTAGAATGTTTTCAAATGCCAGTGAAGTCCATTTACATTTAAACTATAACTTTCCAAAATGTGTGGGGTACATTTTAGATTTTGGCATTGGAGAATTATTTAAATCAGTATTTATAGTAATTTTTTTAATTTAGATGTTTCCATGTTGTTTTCACAAATATCAGTAGGATATGGAGTCAGATTAATGGGGAATATATATATATATTTTAAATTGAGATCTGGTGATGTATTCCTGGAGTCTCTTTTTAATTGAGTGTTGGCATAATCTACAAAGATAATTAGAACTTTAAGTGATGTTTAGTTAAGAGAAATTTAAAAAGTCACCATTTTTCTTTAGGTAGGCATAGTTTAACTCAAAAACAAAAAAGTCAAACAAAGCCTTTTACATTTCCTTAATGATGTAATCGTTCAACAAATAGTTAATTTTCTAAAAATCAGTTATAGTTTTTTTTTCTGATATAGTTGTGAAACTTAAATCAACTGCCATCTTTTTCTTTGCGTGAGGGGGTGAGTAACAATGTTGCTGCAATTCATTTTTCAGGTAATTTCTAGGTCTGTTTTCTTCGATCTATGATTTATCATTTTCATTCATGCATTCATTTTCTACTCATTCATTCAGCCATTTATTGGACTGAGTACTTTGCTGAGTTCTGAGTATACCTATATACCTTAGAGAACTTATTGTGTAGTGTAAGATACAAATAAGTTAATACAGTGCGTCCAATGTAGCATGCTAAATTTATGATAGGGGGTCATCAGGGTCCTTTGGGAGCTAACTTGGGGAAATCTTTCCCCAAGAAGCAGTTATTAAACTAAGTTAAAATGGATACATGGATATTAACTGTCTAAAAAGGGGAGAACATTATTTCGGGTGGAAGAGATAGTGTGGTCAACAGACTAGCAGTGAGAGAGAACATAGTCAATGTATTTAACACGTTTTACTGTCAGTAATATTTTTAGATTCTGATGTTAGAGTCTGAGGTAACTAATTATATGTCACTCCTTCTCTCCTGTGTTGTAAACCAATTAATAGAGATAAAGAAGTCAAGGAAATCAAAACACTGAATAACATAGGCTTCCCAAGATCAGAAGAATTAGACAGATTTACCCTTCTTTCACTATCAGCAGTGGATAGGCTTCCATCACCCCCAGAGGCAGAGCTTACAAAGATCAAACTTAACCATGTAGTAGAACCAAGCAGACTGTGTGCTTCCTACAGGTAGCTGGGTCACAAAGAAGTGGTGGACTGGTGGACAGGCATTGCCTAGCCAATCATGCTTAGGTCATCCTACAAATTTCCTAAGTCCCTTCTTCAGTGGGGAGGAGTGAGTGATTAGGTGGAGAGAGGCAAGCAGTGTTAAACTGGGGAATGTGCTCCACGTGTAAACTTGATGCTAGAGGAAAAGGAGGTTCCTTCAGTATCTGATATTACTGTCTTAGAAACAAAGGTTTAATAGTTTTTGATAAAGTAGAACTGTTTTCATTTTTGTCATCAAAATCAAATGATCTCATGGAGTTGTTGAATATCTTCTGCATTGATTGAAAAGTTGGTATGAGATGGGCATTATTTGTTCCATTGTAGTTTGGTAAAACTTGAGAACAAAATCATTTTGGCCAGTTAACTAGACTAGCTTGTCTCCAGCATGTAGCAGGTGCTTGATAGCTTGGTTGAATTAGTGAATGAATAACACTTCTCCTACCACCAGGCACTAGTTTCTAAATAAGGACAGTGATGGTAAGACTGAGATCTTAGTCTTACTGAGTAGGGTAAAATGAAGAGTAAGTTGTTATAATCTATATTTTTGAGCCTCTGACAGGCTAATGTTAGGCATTTTGATCTTACTTTCTGACAGTATATGTTGGAGATTTCCTCTTCATCCTTTCATTTATTGGTGCTTACAATACTATAGAGAAGATAGAAGCTGCTTTGTAGTCATCATAGGGTATGTCTTAAATCTAGACTTTGAAATGCAACCCCAGATGAAATTTCTACGAGGCTAGTTTGATATTGGTGATTGCAGTGACTGCAAATTACTTAGGGGCCATCCTTAGGGTGATGGTAGAGAAGAATGTAATCACAAAAAAACCAATGATGCCCAACCTGCCCCAACCAATTACCAAGGGACCTTTGGTAAAACTAGATGTTGAAGTAACGGGGGAATCTTTGATCTGCAAAAACAGCCTATGATCCCAAAGAAATAAACACCTAAAGCTTAATTGCCATGAGAGTGTCTGTGCTATACACTCTATAACATCTAATCATTCAAAAAATGGAGTTCTCATAAGCTAATAAAGCAGTGTGATCGTTGCCTATTGTCCTGGGGGAAGGGTTCTTCAAGGATGATAAACAAATTCAGTAGCTTAGATCTTCCTTCTGTTTTGAAACATTGAGTGTCTTCACTATAATTTGAAGGGAGAATTAAATGCTAGGTTAATAGGAGAAACGATAAGCTAAAGTATATTAACTTTCTCAGAATTATATGACACAACCTGTAAGTTTTTTACCTGTGTTTTTACTTGGGGGGAGTCAGGGTAGACTTTTAAAAAATAATTTCTTTAATGGCTAATAGTTCATTCAAGGTTTTTATCTCTGCTTGAGTGACTTTTGCTATATTTTCTAAAAAACGTATTTTTTTAATCAATATTTACTTTTTTGGTGTTAATTTGTACAAAGTATTCTTGTGATGTTAAAAAAAATTCTTTACCTGTAGTTATTTCTCATTTTTTGATTCTTAGTATTTTTTGCTGCCCCCCCCCCACCAATTTATTTTCATTAGTTTATTCAAAGACCAGTTTTTGATTTTGCTAATGTTCTCTTTCCCTCTCTATCTTCTCTCCTTCCCTCACTTTAGTAGTACAGGAAAACAAGTGAAAGGGGATTGAGAATGGATATTAAAAGAAGGAATCTACATCAGCCATTCTAACTTTAATACATTTTGATATGTAGTACTTTCATTATTAAGCTCTTATAAATATTGGGAAATTTCTATCTTGATTTTACTCTTTAAATCCATGAAATATTTGGAATACATTTAAGTTTCCAAACGTAGTTTGTTTGTTTTTTACTACTATATTTTACTGTTGACTTCTAATTCATTTCTGTTCTTTTCAGAAAATATAGATTGCATAATATGTATCCTTTTAGGTTGGTTGAGATTTTGTGTTGTAGTACAGGGTCAATCAAAACAAAAATCTGTCCTTGCTTGAAAAGACTATTTTATGTTTTTTATTGGAAGTAGAGATATTCTAAGTTTTTAATATTTCCACCAATATTTTGTTTTGTCTGCATATGTATAATCATTCACTATAAAAGTTGATTTGTCCATTTCTTTTGTAATTCTGGGATTTTGTTTTACATACTTATATTTTATGCTATTAGGAACATAATTCACTGTTTCTTGGGAACTTTTTATTATATAGTATTTCATTACTGCTTTGCCTTAAGTTTTATCCTGTATGTTACTAATATTGCTAAATATACTTGGCTTTAGTTAGTATTTGCAGAGTACATGAGTTAAGAATGTGTCTGATTGCAGATAGCTCAGTAAGACTTTCTTTTTCTCATAAAGCAAGAAGTCTCATGGAATACTATCCAGGCATTGACTTACTGATGTGGTCTGAGACCCAGCCTCCTCTTCTTTTTCATTATTAATGTTTTGGGGGGGGGGGTTTGCCCTCAAGTTTGCACTTTTGAAGAGGAAAAAGGTTGTAGAGACAAATGGCTTCTTTTCATGATGCTTTGTCTTTTATTTAGGAAAGAAATCTCTTCTCATTAACATTTTTGTGAACATCTTACTGGATTTGCTGTATGGCCACTTCTTGCTGGATGGGAGTTGATAAAAAAGGAGTTTAGATGGAGGTTGGGTCAGCCTGTTAACACAAAGTATATTTTTCATCTCTTTTTTTCCTATCATTCAGAGCAGTAAATTTTGAATTTTTATCCAGTCTGATAATCTCTATTTTTTACTAGATGAATTGAAGTTTTTTACATTTTTGCAATGCTAATATTTGGGGCTTATTTTTCTTATTTTGTACTATTTTTATTCTATTTTCTTTGCTTTTCTCCCTTTATTGCCTTATCTTAGATCAATAAATTTTATCCTGTTTTTCCCTTGGTTTTGACTTTATAAGTCACTGTTCTGTTTCTTTTTTTAAGTGGTTGTTCCTAATTCTCAATATACATATTTAACCATATATTTTTCTAAGAAAGTAAGAAGTAATTGGGTATTTATATCATGTTTTGAAAAGCATTATGGAGTTTAGCATACTTTGACCAGTTGCTGCTCCTTTAAATACTCCATGACTGTCTTGTTATAGTTATCTAGAATTTTGGTTTTATATTTTTTAATCACCTGATTTATTTCTTCACACAGATATTAAATTTTTTGACATGTTTATTATTTTAGGTCATTTGTTGAAACTTGTAGGCCATTCTTTCTGATAAGCTCACTTTTTTCCCTACTAAGTTTCTAAATATAGTTATCCTTTAATTGTTCTTAAGGGTTTGAGGGTAGTAAACTGTCCTTATCTTTCTGTGTCTGATAGTAGCTATTCTCCTTCCAGCCCACACAAACCACCCCCACCCTGTCCACAGCTTTTGAGGGCTCACATTCTCTCTCCTCTAAATGGTAGTTTATCTGGGTATCAAAGTTTTGATAGACAATCATTTCCTATTATTATTTGAGGCTTTACTCCACTGTCTTCTAGAATAAGTAGTAACTGATAAGCCTGTTAGTATAATCACTTTTATTTTATAGGTCATATCTTTTCTCTTTCATAGCTTTTAATTTCTTTTTGGGGATGTTTGCTATTTCTGTGTGATTTAAGTTTATCCAGCTTGGTACTTTTTTTTTTACTTTTTATTTTATTTTGGAGTATAGTTGATTAACTCCTACTTGGTACTTTGAATGTTCTTTTGATTGAGAGACTGGAGTGGCATCTTTCTTCAAATCTAGAAAATTCTTAGTATTTTTCAAATATTTCTTCAATTCTCTTGAAGCTTTTACTAGATGTATTTGAAAACTTTTAGTATGTTCTGTCTCATCTGTTTTCTCAAACATTTATTTCTTATCTAGCTACCATTCAATTCAATAATTCTTTGTGGCTGAGAGTTTTCCCATTTGCTTTTTTTAATTAATTAATTTGTTTTTGGCTGTGTTGGGTCTTCCTTGCTGCGCGCGGGCTTTCTCATTGCGGCGAGTGGGGGGCTCCTCTTCGTTGGGGTGCACGGGCTTCTCATTGCAGTGGCTTCTCTTGTTGTGGAGCATGGGCTCCAGGTGTGCAGGCTTCAGTAGTTGTGGCTCGCAGGCTCTAGAGCACAGGCTCAGTAGTTGTGGTGCATGGGCTTAGTTGCTCTGCGGCATGTGATATCTTCCTGGACTAGGGCTCAAACCCGTGTCCCCTGCATTGGCAGGCGGATTCTTATCCACTGCACTACCAGGGAAGTCCCCCTATTTGCTTTTTAAGTGGGTTTTTAAACAAATACTTCCAAGATTTCCAATGGGTTTTTAAAAAAAATATCTACCTGTTTTTCATTTCTGCTTTTTGCTTCAGTTTTAATGGAAGATTAAAAAATTTCCTTTGAGTATCATAAATAAAGCTAGTCATTATTTCTAAATTATTTCAGCTGGAATGGATTCATTTAACGAATGTTGATTCTGCTGGCTCTTAGCTTTAGATGCCTTTTGAAGTTTGATTTCAAGTGCATTTAAAAATGAGTCTTTTTTTCCTTCACTACTTTCCTCCCTTCTGCCCTCCCTCATTTCCCCCACTTTCTATTTCTATATTCATTCTTCCCTGTCCAGCAGTTTTATGTTTTTTTCTTTTACCCCTATGTTTTAAATAAACATTGTATTGGCATTTTGAGGCTCCTGTCGGTGATGATGAGGATACTGCATATACTGTTAAAAGTTAGAAGATGAATTGATTATCTGCTCATTTCTAGAAATGAAGCTTTCTCTGTATCTTCAAGTCTCCCTAGGCTTATGGCTTGTCAAAAGCCCCAATTTTAGTCAGTTTTATACATATATAAGTATTTTGTTTATATATTTATGTATATAAATTATATATTTTAATTAAACATATATTATTTTTAGTAGTCTTACCCAGTCATGAATCTTAAGCAGTGAGCTTACTGCTGGTCATACATCTCATATGCAACTCTTTGAGTCTTTTATATCCTATTGGAGCCAAATTTGGTTTCCATTGCTTGCATTTGCCTCAGAACTAGCCCTACTTCTTGGTCCAAGGGATATTTATTTTGTGTTTGAACATAGTTATATCTTTGGCCATTGCTGTGTGATCACTGATCGATAATGTGTCTGCATGTACTGATTGTTCCTTTTCTGATCAGAAAAGTTCTGGATTTCAAATCTCTTACCAGTTTCAAAACATACTTCTGAAACTTCCTTGGGCAAAAAAGGGCACACTTTTCCATGCTCTGTTTCACTGTGCATATAAACATTTGATTTTGACCTATTTTAATATCCAGTTTTTTTTTCTCTAGGCAAGTAGGAATATCCAGTAGGGTGGGTAGAAAATTTTCTCTTACATCTGATACTTCAGATGAAGTGCTGATATCCTCTCCTGTGTTTCCAAATTGCTAGCTCTGACTCACCTATTTACTGTGTGTCTTCTGAATGTTTCAGGTTGTTTTCTTTGTCCTTTCTTTTTCTCTGGAGAATGTTACTGGCCTTTTAGAATTATTTTGAGAAAAAATGTTATTCTCCAAAAGTAAGACTAAGAACCAATGACAATAAAGATAAAATGCCTGATATGCTTTAGAAAGTCAGAAGACAGATACTCCGTAATGAAAAGCAAGTATAGAAATAATGGAGAGTTGGGGCTTGGGGAATCCAGGCACAGCAGTATTATAATAGGAAAACAGAATGAAATTAAGACCTGGTTGAGAGAATCTAGGTGTAATGAAAATGCTGACATGTTCAGTTAATACTTGATTCATTTAGTGAAGGAAAATTATTGGATAGAAGAAATAAGAAAAACAACTCACTGTCAAGGAAACCATGATGTTTATCTTATTTTTAAACATTTGAGTAGTTTGTAGCCAATGTGTACTCTATAAATTTAATTATTAGTAGTATTAAGCTGTTTTTTTTTGTTGTTGTTGTTGTTTTCAGTTTTGAGTACAATAAAGACGTTCGTACCTTTCTTTTTACCTGTTTCAGTATGGCTTGCGAAGAGAATTTGTTAGACGATTTACTAAATTTTGCTGCCACTCCCAAAGGACTACAACTTCTTCAAAGAACAGGTGCCATCAGTGAATGTGTGACATTTATGTTCAGCCAATACGCAAAAGAATTAGAGGTGCGAATTACCATCTGCCACAGGCAAAAGGAACTTTCCTTTCTGTAAAAGCCATTAAGAACATTATTCTGTTTTCTTTGTGTGAAGAGATTATTAAACCTCAATTAAAAAACCATATAGCATTGTAATATTTAATGATATTTTTTCAGGAAAGCTTTAGAGAGTTGATGTTGGTATCTGTGAGTATTTTACAGGCTGAAACAACTGGATGAAATTGAAAAACTCAGTTAATCATCTAGATGTTTTATAAATGTGGTATCAAACATCTGGCTATACTAAAACTCGGTGGAATTCCAGGAGAAAAACCTTTTGGGTCTAAGTGTATGTGTCATTGGGAGTTTGGGGTTCACATTTTGGAAGAAATAAATATATTTGTAGAGGGGTTTTGTTATTGGTACCATTAAATAAAATTTACTATAAATTTAGCCCTTTATCAGACAGAGATCTTTGAGGTATATTCATCATTTTGCTGTTACAGTAAATATCCCTAGATGTCAGGGCTTCTTAGGATCCATAGATATGCTTTTAAAAGCATATCTTTATCTCTGGAAGCTATTGTTTCTTGATGTTCAGACTTCTTATTGTAGCCTAGCAGAAGGGGCTAGGGTCTCTTGGGGATCTTTTTTTTATAAGAGCACTAATTCCATTCGTGAGCACTCTCTACCTTCACAACCTAATAGCCTCCCAAAGGCTCCACTTCCTACCATTACTTACAGGGCTTAGGATTTCAACATAGGAATTTTGAGAGGAGATAGACATTCAGATTATAGCAAATATAGAAGGTTTTCAGGCTTTTAGTTTACATAAATTGTGTTTTGATCTGCTGGTGAGTTTGAATTTCTCCTTGTGTACTAGTTAACCATTTGGGTTTCCCTTTTTTTTTTTCTTTCCATTTTTGAAAATATTCAAGTGACTGAGAGATTTTTCTTTCTCATTCAGATTCTTGAGACCATATAGACATAGCTTTTTACTGTTGTGATAATACACCTAGGACTAGATGTCATTTTTTTATATTCATAAATTTTAAAACAATCTGATCTTCCTTTTAATATACTGTTCGTTTTAATAGAAGATGTTGTTCCCTGGACATCAGTAACTTACAACCATATAATTTAGTACAGTAGTTTAATGTTGATTTACACCATTCAAGACATTTTTTGAACATTTAGATTCTCAGTTATCTTGTAAGAAGGCAACTAGACTTTCCTTAATTTTGCTGAAGAGAAGTTGGAGATCCAGGCTGGTTATAAATGATCTGCTTGTGTTCACACATGTAGTTATTGATGGTAGTAATACTGGAACTCAGATTAGTCTTAACAGTGTCCGTGAAATCTAAGTCTTGTTTAGTGAAGCCCCTCTAGCTTCTCTGAAGTTTTCCTCTGCCCTTCCTTTTTAGTATTTAGTGTTGATCTGGAAGACCCCTGTGGCTGCTAATATCTGAATCAGCAGTGTCCTTTGGGATGATTGATGAGTAAGGTGTTTTTCCCATTGTCATGGAAGAAGGCAAGTGGGAAAAAAGATAGACATTTATCTTGCTGTACTTCTGTGTTATCCCACTGCAGAACTAATGGATGATAAATTAAGGAAAATGGAAAATAAGAGTAATAAAAATGGAAAAGGAAGGCAAATTTATAGAGAGATGAGCAGCAAAAAATTTTAAGAAATAAACCTAATTGTTTCCCATGGTCTTTTAGTCCCCCCCTGCCTTTTTTTTTTTTTTTTGCCCTTAACATGGAATGTATAGTTTATATTTTAAAAATTTGATAAAAACATATCCTTATCCTTTTAATGAAATGTTGAAAAATACAAATTCTAAATGGTTAGCTCTGTTTAGAAGTCAAACACTTTGTCTAAGGTCAGGCTGACCTATAAAGTCTGAGGAAGGAGGAATATTTTATAACATCTTTATTTTCTTATTCTGATTTCTGCTGAGAGATACTTCTGAACTTTACCATGAATACATGGATGATATTCTTTGTGAAATAACAAATTATTTAAGGTTTTCTACAATGTTGTTTAGAAACCTGTATATTAAATGAGGATTGTGTGTGTGTGCGCGTGTGTGTGTATATAACTTCCTTCTTTAGGAAAAAAATCACATTGCCTCTAAAACTGTCATTTTTAAGAAGATACCATTATTCTTTTTAAAGTCGTTTATTTGAAAGCCCAGTTAAAAAACTGGCAGTCAATACAGATTAATTAATGAGAATTTATTATCAAAGAACCAACCTAAAGAATAAAATAGTAAGATAACAGAAATTAGAATTGGAAGGAGTTTCTCTTCATCTGGTCCAAAGTCCCTTATTTTATATATAAAGAGACTTAGAGACATAGTGACTTGTTTAGGGTCATGAAGCAACATAGTTTTAGGGCTGGTTCCAGAACCTAGATCTCTGAACCAAGATTATCAAAAATATTACATTAGTATTAACTCACTCATTGTTATAGTTTGACTTTTTTCTGCTCTTGTTATCTTTTCTTGAAAGACTGTCCAGCATTTTAATAAAGAAATCAGTAACTCTACATGTAACATGTAAGTAAAATATTAGCATGCTGTGTTTTCCTGCTTCTCATTATTCCTTATTTATGTTAGGTCAGCAGGCATAAAAAGTTTGGCTATGGAGTTCTGGTTACACACGTGGCATCAACAGCAGCAGGTGCAGTAGCACTACAAAGTTCAGGTAAGCTCTTTAGAATTATAATTTAAATAAAATGAGTGAGTCTATACAAAATTTAACTGCCATGATCAAGTATCAGGTATTTCACTCAAAAGTTCTTTTTCCCAAGTTAGGCCTTAGGTAAAAAGAATGTTATTGGGATTTCCTTTTTACCTTTTCTCTTCCGTGCAATCCCACTAGGAATTTTTTTTTTCTCTGTAAAAAAAATATATAAATTCTTTCTTTCCTCAGAACCGTAGTGCATAATGATCTAAACTGAGTTATATTCGATGGCTTTAAGAAGCCTTCATCTTATAAATCAAAAGTTTGTCATCCTCTCTTGGTATAATTGCATCTGATAGGATTTAATGCTCAGTTTCAGTAAATTATATATAAATCAAGATTTCCAGTCATAATGATCACACATACATGCCATTTTCTTATTCCTTTTTCTCTTCCTTTCTTGAAAGATTCTCTCTCACCCACTTAATTTTCACCACTATTTTTGGAGTTTGTAGTTGGCATGTATTGAATATTATCTACTACAGATTGGATTTTTAAGACATTCTAACATTGGGAGATTTAATATATTGTATATTAAGGTTATCTGAACCCTGAACCAGAGACAAGATGTAATCTCTAATAGAGATGCCGTGATTATATTTAAGTCTTAGAAGTGAAGAATCATAACATCAGTGGTCACTATTGATTCTCTCCTCAAATGTAAATATTTTTCTATAGTGTATCTTAAATATTTTTTGGCTGGACTAATTTGGAATACTTATGAAACACGTTTCTTGCAGAAGCTGCCCTAAGCTGAGCCACTTTTTTACTTAAAATAAAATCCAATTTATTTATAGTATTGAGGGACACATTCATGGAAGCATTTGAAGACTAGATTCAATCCCAGATTTTCTTGTTGCTCAAGTCATTAAGCTTCTAAACCTCATATATCCAACTTTTCTTGAGAGGATTAAATGCAGTTTTTCATAGGACAAAGGAAGGAAGACTAACACTGCTCGAGTTCCTCTGATGTCTTGGTACTATATTAGGACCTCTGTGTGTATCATCCCATTTATACTTTATGGCAACCCTCAAATGCAACACTTTTCTCAGCTTTCAAATCGGGAACTGATGCTCTTAGAAGTCAAAAGATTCAAGGACATGTAACTAACAAGCTGGCAGATTTGTAACTTGAACACTGCTATTTTCGATTTCAGAGCCTGTATGTTTTCCATTGTACCAGAGGACCCTTTCTGCTCTAATGTGTTATTACGAACTTACTGATTTATGATGAGGTGTTCTGTCTTGCACCTTTCCATATGCTTTGATTCCTCATAAAGGAATTTGATAATTGGGCTTAATAATCACTTTCATTTAGATTTATAGTATCTGACTCAGGAGAATTTAAAGACTGTATAGAGCCAGAAGTTGTATGAAGTGGAGAAATGTTCTAAGCATATGGAAATGCAAAAAAATTGTTACACTAAAGAAAGGGAACACACACTCTTTGGTTGTTTACTGTGCCTCCAGGATACCTCCTTCTTTACACACATACACCCCAGCTTTCAGGCTGCATTTCACTATTAGCTTATTTGCTGAGTAACATGTAAACCTTATTTTTTTCACGAAAACATGCTCGGAGAGGTCATTGGCTAAAGGATAAAAACTGGGGCTCAAAGTTCAGTCCTCTAGGGAAATAGTCTTTGAGAGTTTAGGCATTCCACAGTTATATGATAATGGCACCAAGGATACAAGTATGTCTTCTGTCAGTGTGGACCAGTCTTGTTAGAAGGATAATTATGTCTTGCCTCCATGATCCAAAGAAGTAGTATATTATAAATATGATGTAAAATTCTTCTTAGGGTTTATTAATGCACTCTTAACTGAATTATGGGCCAATCTGGAATGTGGAAGAGATGATGTTAGGGTAACCCATCCCAAATCTACTCCAGTGGACCCTATTGACCGAAGCTGTCAAAAGGTAAGAAATGATTTAACTAACAATGTATAGATTTGAAATATCTCTCTCAAGTTACTTCATCCAGACCTTAATCTATATTCAGTTACAACCAGCAGCCTTTCCTAATTTTTTTCCCTCCTTTCTTTTATTTCTAAATTTTTATTTTTAAAATAAACTTAGTAAAAGACAAATACCAGTGTTCCCTGTGAATTGTCTTGCAAGGACGTTTTTCTTTTAGGATATTCCTACTATAATTTTACTCAATTAATAAACAATACACACCAGACATCTTAAAAAATCAAAACAACAAATGCCGACTCAAAGGAAGTAGAAAAAGAACAAACAAACCCAAATTTAATAGAAGGAAAGAAATAATAAAAATCAAAGTGGAAATAGAGACTAAGAAACCAATAGAAAAGGTCAGTGAAACTAAGAGCTGGTTTTTTGAAAAGATAAAGAAAATTGATAAACCTTTAGCCAGACTTCTCAAGAAAAGAGAGGAGACAAATAAATTGGAAATGAAAAAGAAGTTATAGTCAGTACCACAGAAATCATGATATTACTATGAAAAATTATATGCCAATAAAGTGGACAACCTAGAAGAAATTGTATATTTCTAGGAATTTATCCATCTCCCAAGGCTGAATCAGGAAGAAATACAAAATATGAGCAGACAGATAACCAGTAGTGAAATTGAATCCGTAATTTTTAAAAACTCGCAACAAAAGTCCAGGATCAGATGGCTTCACAGGTTAATTATACCAAACATGTAAAGAGTTAATGCTTTTCTTTCTCAAACTATTACAAGTTTAAGAGGAAGGAATGCATCAGAATTCAGTCTGTGTGGCCGGCATCACCCTGATTCCACAACAAAAGACTGTGAAAAAAAATTAAAAATACAGGCCAATATCACTGAATGTAGTTGCAGAAATCCTTAATAAAATACTAGCAAATCAAATTCAACCATACATTAAAAGGATCATACACCATGATCAAGTGGATTTACCCCAGGGATGCAGGGATGGTTCAGTATCTGCAAATCAGTTGTTGTAATATATACCACATTAACAATTGAAGAATAAAAATCATATGATCATCTCAATAGATACAGAAAAAGCGTTCGACAAATTTCAACATTTATGAAATTCTCAATTCACTGATGTATGAATGGATAAAGAAGATGTGGTATAGGCATAGAATGAAATATTGCTCAGCCATAGAATAGAATGAAATCTTGCCATTTATGACAACACGGATGGACCTAGAGAGTATTATGGTAAGTGAAATAAGTCAGATGGAGAAAGACAAATACCATATGATTTCACTTTTTTTTTTTGTATGGTAAGTTCTGGAATTTATTGTAAAATGAGATTTTTCTAACTATCCACAAAACTTATCTTTATGTTTAAGGTTTTTCCTATATGTTGCTTTATTCAAAAAATATTTTTTTTGAATATTATGAAGTTAATATTAATTTGAATAGTATTTGGTCAAATATGAACAACTACAGCAACAAGGCTGCACTGTCTATGAATGTGAATATGTGAAGAAGAAACATCATTTACTAATTTGTAGAAGATGAAAAAGTTAACATATGATTTCACTTATATGAAGAATCTAAAAAACGAAGCAAATGAACAAACATAACAGTCATAGATTCACAATAGACAGGTGGTTGCCAGAGGGAAGTGTGGTGGGGGAATGAGTGAAATAGGTGATGGAAATTAAGAGATACAAACTTTCAGTATAAAATACATGAGTCAACGTGATGAAATGTATAGTGGTGAATATAGTCAATAATAGTATAATATCTTTATGGTGGTAAAGGTGGTCAAAATGTACAAAGGTTCAGTTATAAGTAGGTAGTAGGGATGTAATGTACAATATGATTAATATAATTACCACTGCTTTATGTTATATGAAAATTGTTGAGTAAATCCTAAGAATTCTCATCACAAGGAAATTTATTTTTTCTATTTAATGTTGTATCTATATGAGATGATGGATGTTCACTAAACTTATGGTAATCATTTCCTGATTATGTAAGTCAAATCATTATGCTGTACACCTTAAACTTATGTAGTGTTACATATCAATTACCTCAAACTGGAAGTAAAAAACAAAGCTGAAACAAAAACCAACCAACCAAACCTAAGAAAGCCTTGAACACTTAGACTCAAATCTAATAGAAAATTGTCATGATTATTTGAAGGAGGGCGTGGGCAGAAGATTTGACACTGAGGAGAAGAAAGGTGTCAATTAGTAAAGTGCCTTGAAAGTCATGCTAAGGAGTTTAGACCTGATGTTTAGTAATGGGCAACCACTGCGTGCTTCTGCATAGGGGATCCAAAGAATGAACTGTGCTGGAGAAAAATATTCAGATTCTTGTTGATAAGACAAGAGCAGGAGCTTAAAAATTTCATGGAGAGATTAATTTGGTAAGATTGCACCAGAAAATGAGCGGGTTTTGATAGGAAAAGCCATGGCTTTTTCTAATAACTATATTTAGATTACTTGAATTTCCAGTGAATGTAGTTAAAGGATAAAGATAGCCTTGTGACCTGAGTGCTGTAATATATAGAATTTATTATTATCTTGCTCCAGAGCCCCAAAGTATTTTTCTTATATTTTCTTATGCATCAGATATAACAGTGCAAAGAATGAGAATGATTGCTCATTTCATTTTTTGTCAGAACCTAACTTTCAAGAGATACGTGATATTTTAAAGCATTTTCCAGTTCTCATTTATGTTTTGTTACAGTTATGTATTGTTAGGACATAGATTATTGTTGACGTTAACTATTTTGTACTTATCATAGATGCATATATTTCAGTTATATGGATTGATTAGGCTTATTTTAAAAATTGCCCTTCGCATTAATGAGTCTTCCTTGGATGTGGTTAAAAAAAAATGAACCCTTTGAACGACTGGTTTTTTCTCCCCCTCCCACCTCCCCCCACCCCAGTCTTTTCTAGCACTGGTGAACCTGTTATCTTATCCTGCTGTTTATGAGCTTGTAGGCAATCAGGGTCTTCCTAATAAAGAAGAATATTCTCTTCGTGAAGTCCCAACGAGGGTTATTGTAAGTCATTTTCTTTTAATCTTTCACTCTTATAGTGCCGCTTTTTAAGATCTGTAGTAAAAATGCAATTTAACAGAAAAAAAGGTATACTAAATCACATTTAAAGACTGTTTGATTTATTAACCTATAGAATGTTAGCTTCTGAATTATCTGTAAATGGGATCTTTGATCCGCTGTCTAATGGTGGTGGCACCTATTGAAATAACAAGGTTAAGGCTTCCCAACTAGGAAAGAGATTTGGCATATATAGAAGTATGTGTATGAATTATTTTTAGGTGACTTACATTAATAAATTGTATCGAAGGAGTCCAATGCATTTTCTGCCTATATTTTAAATGAACTACATATTACTGCCCCATGAGGGCAGTATATACATATTTATTTAATTTGAGACTTATTTTATATTCATACTCTAAGATGGGTAATTTGTTTTAATCATTCAGAGACATTTAGTTCCTCATGTTTGGGTAAGTTTATAAATTGAACACACATAAATATGTGTATATATGCATCAGTAAAGAATTATTTAGTTCTGAAATTCTGTTGTTAATCATTACTTTTATTTCTGGTCACTTTGTCCTGTGTGTTGTCTTTTTTTTTTTTACGGTTTTGACATTTTGAATTCTTCTAATTCTTTTGACCCTAAACATTTTATTTTTTTAAACTTTCTCTACTTTGGGAAATTTTTGATGATTTATGTGAATGAAATATAAAGATAGGTATTTTTATCATTAAACGTTTATATTCTTGAAGTGTTCCAATTTTATCTTATCCTTACTTGTATCTTGGCACTTCTCTTTTTTTGCTTGTTTAATTTTTAAATTTATTTTTTTATACAGCAGGTTCCTATTAGTCATCAATTTATACACATCAGTGTATACATGTCAATCCCAATCTCCCAATTCATCCCACCCCCGCCCCCCCGCAGCTTTCCCCCCTTGGTGTCCATACGTTTGTTCTCTACATCTGTGTCTCCATTTCTGTATCTTGGCACTTCTTAAGTAGTTTTATAATTAGCCATTTATGCGCCTGTCTTCCCTACTATACTGTGAGGACCTGAGAGCAAGTAGGATATCTTAGTCATATTTACATATAGAACATAGTAGATATCCAGTGAATGGTTTTTAAAAATATTTCTAATATTATTACCTTTATTGAAATCTGTTATGGAACACAAGTACAAATGAATTATTTAATCTAGCGCAATCGCTTGGATGTTTGTTCTCAAGTTTTCATGGATGTTCTACAGTGCATAGTCAGAAATATCTTTCCACTTATGTTAGGATTGGTCTTTTAGTTTTTTTAAATAAATTTATTTATTTATTTTTGGCTGCGTTGGGTCTTTGTTGCTGCGTGCGGGCTTTCTCTAGTTGCGGTGAGCAGGGACTACTCTTCATTGCAATGCACGGGCTTCTCATTGCGGTGGCTTCTCTTGTTGTGGAGCATGGGCTTTAGGCGCGTGGGCTTCAGTAGTTGTGGTGCTCGGGCTCAGTAGTTGTGGCCTGCGAGCTCTAGAGCACAGGCTCAGTAGTTGTGGTGCACGGGCTTAGTTGCTTTGTGGCATGTGGGACCTTCCAGGACCAGGGATCGAACCCTCATCCCTTGCATTGGAAGATGGATTCTCAACCACTGGACCACCAGGAAGTCCTGCTCCTTTGTCTTTGAGATTACTCCTTAGTGGTACGTAGAGCTCTTACTCATGCCTTTTTACAGTTACATAGTGCTCTTGTGTGGATGTACTAGAGTTTATTTATCCAGTTGTCTATTGGTGAACCCTTGGTTTCTTTCAGTCTTTTACTATTATCAATTATGCCAAAATTAATAGCCTTGGCTTATCTTGTGTTTACCAGTATGTCTGTAATTTTTTTTTTTTGTATTGCTGCATAACAAATTGCTACCAACTTAGCAAATTAAAACACCCACTTATTATAGGTCAGAAGTCAAGTACTGTGCACCTGGGTTTTCTGCTCAGAGTATTAAAAAGACTGAAATCAAAATGTTGGCCAGGCTGAGTGCTTGTCTGGAGGCTCTGGGGAAAAATCCACGATAACAAATTCGTTCTTGCTATTGGCAGAAGTCAGTTTCTTATAGTTGTGGGACTGAAGTGCCTGATCTCCTGCTGGCTGTCAGCCGGGGGCTGCTTTCAGGGCTTTGTCGGATTGTTCCCTCCATGTCAGCATTGAAGAACTTCACTCATGCTTTGAATCTCTCTGACTTCCTCTTCTGTGACCAGTCAGAGAAAACTCTGCTTTTAAGTGTCTCATGTGATGAGATCAGAGCCACCCTGATAATCTCCTCTTAAAATCAACTAATTAAGGGCTTTAATTACATCTGCAAAATCTCTTTACAGCACTACCTATTGATACATTAGTGTTTAAGGCCTGAGAATCTTGGGGCCATCTTAGAATTCTGCCTACTACTGATTTTTGGGCTGGATTTCTATAAGTGGGATCCCTGCATTGAAAGGTAAATTCATATGTAATTTTGGTATGTATTGCTAGATTTCCAACCACAGGGAATAATTTTCTGCATTCCCATCAATAAGATATTACAGTGCTTGTTTCCTGACAGGCTCATAGAAGATAATGTGGTCGGTGGTTTAGATATTTGTCTGACAGGAAAGAAATGTTAATTTATATTTTTCTCATTATGAGCAGAATATCTTTTCACGTGTTTAATGTCCATTGACGTTTCTTCTTCTCATAGTGGTCTTTCAACTTATTTTTGCTTTTTCTCTATTTGTGTTATGTTTCTCAATTTTAAGAAATTCTTTATACTTTAAGAATATTTGGCCTTCACTCTTCATGGTTTCCTATTGAATATCTACCAAAATTCTAAGCCCTGTAACAACTTCTAACTTGTACTTGTGTATATTAAAGATGAATGACACAAAATATTCTTTTCCTCTGACAGATATATTTTTCAATTGCTTTTCTATTTCTTTTCTATTTATATACATTGTATATTAGGTTGGACCCCTTTAGTTATTGGAGAAACTCAATTTGAATTAGTTTAGGCAAAAAAGGAATCGACTTACCATCTTGCAATAAAATCAGGGACAAGTGGAAATAGAACTTTGAATTCAGTCAGGTCGACATCTGTCTCTCTTGCTTTCCCCACTCCCTTTCTTTTTATTGCTCTCCATTTTGACTTTATTGAAAGGCATATACATAGTATAGTGGTTAAGAGTTTGTATTCTGAAGACAGACTGCCTGGATTAGATTCCTTGTTCTGCCTCTTACAAGCTCTGTGACCTTGGACAAGTTTGACCCATTTTCTCCTCTGTTAAAAAGAGGGCAACACTGTTAGTATCTCAGAGTTGTTGTAAGAATTAAGTGAATTGAACTAAATTAAATATAAAAGTTTAAATCACTGACTGGCAGATAAGTGCTATATAATTGTTTGCTGTAATTATTATTAATATGTTCTTCTGCAGATGGTGTCCTCTATAGAGGAACACACGGGAGGGACTACCTGTCATTCCATACTGACACGTTCACCATCCCCCCTTGTATTAGTTTCCTAGGGCCACCATAACGAATTACCACAAAGTGGGTGGCTTAAAACAACAAATTTATCCTCTCTCAGTTCTGGAGGCCAGAAGTCTGAAATCAAGGTGTCAACAGGACCACATTCCCTCCAAAGTTTCCAGGGGAGAATCCTTCCTTGCCTCTTCTCATTTCTGGTGGTTTCAGGCATTTCATAGCTTGTTACTGCATCCCTCCAATTTCTGCCTCCATCTTCACATGGCCGTCTCCTTTTCTTTCTTAAATCTCCCTTTGTCTTTCTCTTATAAGAACACTTGTCATTAGATTTAGGGCCCACTTGCCTAATACAGGATGATCTTATTCTCAAGATCCTTAATTTAATTACCTCTGCAAAGACCCTTTTTCCAAATAGGGTAACAATCATAGGTTCTGGGGATTAGAACATAGACATATCTTTTTTTTAGAGGGAGTCACCGTTCAACTCGCTACACCACCAGAGTGGCATTTTCCTCTACCTCCTGTCTATAGACTGAATGTTTGTATACCCCCAAATTCATATGTTGAAACCTCATTCCCAGTGTGATAATATTTGGAGGTAAGGTCTTTATGGGGTGACTAGTGCCTTATTAAAAACCCTAGAGAAACCTCTTACCCCTTCTGCCATCTGAGGACACAGCAAAAAGATGACTGACTGTGAACTAGAAAGTAGGTCGTCACCAGACACAAAATCTCTGGCAACTTGATGTTGGACTAACCAGCCTCCAGAACTGTGAGAAATAAACTTTCTGTTACATATAAACCACTCAGTCTGTGCTGTTCTATCACAGCATCCAGAATGGACTAAGACACTCCCCACTTTGAAAAATCCCAAGGGAGGACCTTAATAGACTGAGTTTTGTTCATGGATGTTTATGGACTAACCAATCACAAACCACTCCTAATAGTGCAGGTATAGGAGTATTGGCATTATGGTTGACATATTCCTCACCCTTCACTTGGCCCTTTCTTAAGTAAAAGGGATCAGATAGCACAAACACAGCCATTAGGACAATTGTAAACAGAATAGGCACTCAAACATATATTGATTTATAGAGAATGCATATTCCTCTTTGTTTTTCCAGTCGTGGTTTCATTCTGGCTTACTAGATTACTGAACATATTCCCAAGCTAGACAATATGCTTTTAAAAAAGCACAGAGTTTCAGACTCCTTTTTGAGTCCCAAGCCTTACTTGCAGTAACTTATTTCTCAGAAGCTGTTGCTTAATTTAGGAAACTGATTGCCTTATTGACACACATTGTAGTGCTTACAAACTGAATTTCTCCATAAGGTGGGCTTCCCGGGAGTTTACTTCCCTAAGTGGTGATCCATCAGTGTAATCCCCTTTGAAGAAGAATTTATTTACTGTAACATTTGTTCTCTGAAAATGCATTATCATTGATAGATAGCTGCTATTAGCTTGTTGGTAATACATTCTCTACCTTGTATTCTTACAGTATCTAGTACTTAGATTCAGAACTAGAACTTTGGAGTCACAAGGTGTCATGTACTGTTTTGAAATGAGTGTCCAGCTACGTAGCAGCCAACAAGGACAGATTGTTTAAGATAGCAATCTTTTCATTCTTCATTGTTAGGCAGTTTATTTAATATTTGCTGATTGTAAACTCTTTGTGCTAATATTATTTACACATTTTACAAGACGTTTGTAGAATGGTAAATGCATTCCTAAGTGTTCCATGTAAAGTTTCAGTTGGTAAGCATAAAAAATCCAGTTTTTCCTGTGTCTTGTTTAGTATTTTTCAGATGTGATTTTTAGATCCATTATTTCCTCCTCCTTACAGTCTTATTTCCTGGCCTCTTACGTATTTGATATGTTTGTACTATCATCTACATAGACCTCAGGAAATATTATGTGACTTTATTCCCTAGAATAACCATTCCTCTTTTGCCCTGTTGGTTACAGAAATACCTTGAATTTAAACTCGTGGAAAGTAACAAGTTTCTTGATCAGGAAAATGATCAATGAGAGAGACAAGTATTTGCTATGAATAAATTTCTTAGGCCTGAACCCAAAGATATGCACAAAAGCGAGGTCTTATAGAAAGAAAGGCTTTTAGAGAATGCTCAAAATTTTGTGATAGGCTTAAATTGTCAGTGCTTGGGACAATTGATGGCACCTAGGCATCAGGTTCTCTCTGTACTTGCATCAGTGATTTTTAAGCATGGTTACCCATTGCAACAACTGTGGGAAGCTTTTACAAGGATGTTAATGCCAGAATCATACCCCAGGGATAGTGACTTAATTGCTTTGGGATAGAGCTTGGACAGCTATTACACTTACTTTTTTTTTTTTTTTTCTTTTGGCTGTGTTGGGTCTTTGCTGTGCATGGGCTTTCTCTAGTTGCAGCGAGCGGGGGCTACTCTTCGTTGCGGTGCCCGGGCTTCTCATTGTGGTGGCTTCTCTTGTTGTGGAGCATGGGCTCTAGGCGCACGGGCTTCAGTAGTTGTTGCATGCAGGCTCAGATGTGGCTCGCGGGCTCTAGAGAGCAGGCTCAGTAGTTGTGGCACACGGGCTCAGTAGTTGTGGCTCACGGGCTCTAGAGCGCAGGCTCGGTAGTTGTGGTGCACGGGCTTTGTTGCTCCGTGACATGTGGGATCTTCCCGGACCAGGGCTCGAACCCGTGTCCCCTGCATTGGCAGGCAGATTCTTAACTACTGCGCTGCCAGGGAGGCCCTATATTTACTTTTTAAGTTCTCTAGGTGATTGCAGTGTTTGCTCAGGGTTGGAAACCACTGCTTTACATGAGTAGAGAATATCTATTAACAAAATCTCAAATAATTCCTAGATAAAACTATTTAAATCCACTGTTCAGGCTTCACATTTTTAGAGTTCATATTTGTTTTTCAAGGTAGTTTACCTTTTTAGCAGTTTAAACAGTATTTAACTGGCTGCAATAAGCAGCTTTGGCTAAACATTTGATTCATTTCAGGAATGTTTACACGTCTTGATTGTCATACCACACCCAGACCAATTAATTCAGAATCTCTAGGGGTGAGATTTAGGCTTAATTAAAAAAATGTTTTTTGAAACAGCTCCCTACATTCAAATGCAAAGCCGAGTTTGAGAACCACAAATCTAAATAAATATTTGTTGATTTGATTTTCTTTAAATGGTTTCAGCCAAGAACAGTCTAACTCAGTCTCTTTTACAGGATATTATTGACAGACTTATAATTTTGAATTCTGAAGCCAAGATTCGTTCTTTATTCAGCTATGAACAATCACACATCTTTGGTCTAAGGTAAGATGCTGAATTTCACTTGATGTTTTCTTATTGCAAAAACAGTTAAGGATATGTTCTATATCCTTTAAAAAAGTATTTAAAATAAGCTAATTTTTAAAGCATGTTTAAATGTAATTTGTCTTCCTGTAATATTACAAAGTAAATTATAGTCACTAGATTTTTACGTTTACATATAGTCACTCGGTTTTTAGGTTCTGTACTATCACAGTGTATTTCACTTTTGCTCGATTCATTAGAGGCATTCTGTGGACTATTCAGTTTACTCAGGAGTCAACTGGGGCTTCCCTGGATTGGTGTTGGATTGGACTCCTGCCATAATGTAGTCTTGAAAGAGGCCTGGAAATGGATGATTTATCTTGCCCAAATGTTGCTCCTCAATGTTAATCATACTCTTTAACCCAAGGTTTAAATCTTTTCTGGTTGAATTTATATTCCTTAACATTTAAAAGCAGCTGAATTAAAGAAAATTTTTACTTTCATAGGTTCATGATTTCCTTTCTACTAGCAAAGTAACTTTTAAAAGTATGAGGGGGAGGGTGTCAGTGAGAATGTTCTACCTAAGAAATAAAGCAATTACTTTTCTAAAATTAGATTTCTCTAATGGTAGTGTATATTATAAGTCTTAAGCCTTTTTTTTTTACATTCATTAATAGCTGAGTTTCATTTTTGGATTTATAGTTCAAAGAAGGTAGGAAAAAAAGCTGCAGCTATTATAGTTCTTTGTGGTGGTATGCTCTTTATCTCAAAACGTACTTTCACATTAAATTTTACCTTTCTGTGAATAGCATCAGATAATCATATAGCAAGCAGTGATGAGGAATTCTGGGGAAAACCTATCAGTAGAATCTCCTTTTGCATAGCAAGTATGTTTCTGAGTTTTCTAATTATAGAACATAGATTTTGGTCTCTTGTTATTAATATGTTGAGTAAATTTTTTTTTTCTGTATGTTTTCTTTCTTTTGTAGAGTAATATTTTCTTTTGGTGTTCTTCTGGCAAAATATTTAGCAGTAGGATTTTAAGTCATGTAAAAAGCAATCCAAGAAGTAAAATGCTCCTGGGAATAAAATATATTAATTTGCATAGTGTATGCTTTCTCATAATGTTTAAATGGAAACTAGAAAATTTGCCATCCCATTGTAGATACCTATAATAGCCGTGCAATATAGTGGTCAGCAACATGGACTCTGGAGTCAGTCTGCCTACTGTTTACTAGTTTTGTGAAGTGAGATCTCAGTTACCCATCTGTAAAATGGAGGATAACTATATACTTTTCCTCACAGAGTTACCATGAGACTTACATATGAAAAATTAGAAGGGCTTATAGCAGTGCTTGGCACATAGCAAGCACTATAAAAATGTTAGTAATAGATATAAAGTAGCAGTACTTCGTTTCTTTATATCTGTCTACTTGCTGTATACGGTTTTTGAGTTTTACTTAGGAAATAAATTGACTTCATTTTTTCAGAATCTCAGTAGTCTTCCACATCTGCCAAGAAATGTGCTGTTTACAATATCAGCATTCAGACAAAGAAAATGACAAAACCACTTTTTGAGGAAAAGTTTGTATTTTAATTTTATGTGTCTTTTAACAGATTTTTCTTTGACAAGAAATTTCATGGTATTTTGAAGTCCATTCTTATAATACTCAGTTGTATTTTTAAGTTATGTATCTCAAGTTAACTTTCATTTTTTAAATGAAACTTTCACTTTTCTATGAAAGTTTACTTTCATTTTTAAATGAAACTTTCATTTGTCTATGAAAGTTTACTTTCATTTGTCTACTGTTTCAGTCTAGCATTGGTCACTGAGGTCCAGTGGTGATAATTTAAATCATAGCTTAGTATTATATAAATCTCATGTTTCTATGTATTTCAGATTTTTGCCTGTATCATTTTCTTTCACTCCCACAATTTTTTGTTTTTAATTGTACCGTTCCCTCCCAGTAAGTCATCTCATTAATGTGTTTGATTTCTACATTTAGCATTGCTTTGTTCCATTCACTTTATTTTTTTTCCCCTTGCTTCAGAAATCTAGACTAGCATGATGGTAAGTTTGATACAATTTCTTTAGGTTTACTACAGCTCTTAGATGAGGCTAATTTGGGGCTTAAGGAAATGTGGATTTTCACATTCAACAGCATCACATTCTATTTAAGTTTCTGAATTTTTATTTGCCAAGATCTTCTTACAAATCTTATATTGTAAATGACTAATATACAAGAAGCTTGCTCCTTTGATTAGCCCTCCTATCCTCTTTGTTTCCACTTCCAACCTGTCCTTTTCTACTACTGGTATCAGTGTGCAGACATGCCTTCACATGTCCCATTTTACAATGAAATGAAACAAAACACACGCACGGAGAAACTCCTTGACATCACATCTCTCTGCAGTCACTGTCCTATTTCTCTGCCTCTTGCAGCAAAATGTATCTATACGAACTGTCCCTACTTGCTCACCTCTGCTTACTCCTCAGCCCCCTTAGATTTGACACTGACTTTACAGTTCTGTCAGAACTGCACATCCTACTCATCTCAAGGTCGCTTATAACTTTTATGCTGATGAATCTAGTGGATTCTTCTCTTGATTCGCATCTTACTGTAAGTAACATTTGACATAATGGGCCATTTCTATGTGAAAGTTCTTTTAGCTTCTGTGATACCACATACTCCTATGGCTGCAGTTTCTCCTCCTTTTCATTCTCTAAGCAACCTCTGAATGTTCGAATACTCAGGGCTTGGTCCTGGGTCCACTTTTTTTCTTTACACGCTGCCCCTAGTTCATCCACTTATTCCTTTGCCTTTAAGTATCATCTGTATGCCAACGGATGCCCCAATTTATATCCCCAATCTAAACTATCATTCTGAGCTACCAGACTCATAATATATGACTGCATCCTGATATCTCAATTCATACATTTCTCAGATATCACAAACTTGTCTAAAATTGAACTGTTGGGTCTTCTCCCACAAAAACAAAACAAATCTTTCATTTCCATCTTATTAAGTGGCCCAACTATCTATTTAGTTGTTCAATATTGAGTCATCTTAACTTTCTTTCTTTGTGTTTCAAACAATAATTTGTCTTTATTATAAAGAAATTAACCAATGCAGGAAATTAAATACAATAAATTAAATGAAATTCCTCCTAACTCTGAAAGTGATGATATTAACACTGAGGAAAATCATTCTAGATGTCTTATATTCATATACAGACAGAAGAATAGCTATATGGAAATATTTTATAAAAATGGAATCATAATATGGTTGCTATTTTAAATTCTAAATGAATTTTATAGAAAAGGAAAAGAAACCCTAGTGAAACAGAAGGAATTGCTGAATTTCAAATAGCTGTTTTTTCACTCCAGAGGTAATTATTTCCCCAGCATTTCCTAGAGCTTAAGAACAAAGATTATGTAAAACACTTCAAGTAGTTTGAGCATTATAATTCACTTTTAGACAGTATGCTCTGTGCTACATGTGGGAGATGTAATAATGTGTAAATGTGATGTGGTTCTCATTCTCTTTAACTTGGCTACCTAGTGAGGAATTGGATTTTAAGATAATGAAAAATGTGAGGTAATTAATGCAGAAGAGAACAGCATCTTTTTTTTTTTTTGCGGTACGCGGACCTCTCACTGTTGTGGCCTCTCCTGTTGCGGAGCACAGGCTCCGGACGCACAGGCTCAGTAGTTGTGGCTCACGGGCCTAGCCGCTCCGCGGCATGTAGGATCTTCCCGGACCGGGGCACGAACCTGTGTCCCCTGCATCGGCAGGTGGACTCTCAACCACTGTGCCACCAGGGAAGCCCGAGAATAGCATCTTTATAAAGCTCTCCATCTTCCCATTTTAAATAACTGGCAATTCCAGACTCTATTATGGGCCTGTCAAGGAGCTCCAGAATATCTCCACCTTTCCTGTGTATAATATTTTCCACCTTACTCAGCCTGAACTAATGCTCTGAGTAAGTTAGACTTATCTCCCTCAAGCACAGTGTTTATTATTGCCTCTATACCTGTTTGTCTTGAATATTGTCTTCACTTTTGCTGTCTTTGTACAAATTTGGATCATCCTTCAAGGAAAAGCTTGCTTCATGAATTACTTTCTCCATGACTTATTATTATAAGAACACTCTGATAATTTTCCTGAATGTCCTTTGCCTTTTTTGTCATTCACACATTCTTAATTTTATTTCTGTCTCTGACTAAAACTTAAACTTCCCAAGGGAGTATCATTTTCTTTTACTTTCATGTCTACCACATTGCCAAGTACTTTTTGGTTATTTGTTTAACATTCATTTGCTAAATCTGTTGATTAAAAACAGTTGCCTGGAAACTTTTTTAAAGAAAGCTGTACACTTATTATATGCTGCTGCAAATTATTTTCTTGAACACCTGTCTTTTAAGGGCACTAATTAAGGCACAATGAGGTTTTTGTCCTCGATAATTTGAGCTATAATTAACATGACCTATTAATTTCAGGTGTGTAACATAATGAGTTGATACTTGTATGTATTGTGAAACGGTCACCACAAAAGTCTAGTTAAGATCATCATCATACATAGTTACAGGAATCTCTTTTCTTGTGATGAGAACTTTTAAGATTTACTGTCTTAGCAGCTTTCAAATACGGAATACACTCTTCACCCATTTTGCGCCCCCCCCCCCCGCCCTTGGCAATCACCAGTTTGTTCTCTGTATCTGAGTTATTTGGTTTTTTTAAAATAACATGCTTATATACTATGTCTTGATTTTTGAAATTTAGATTTGATCTCTTTTTTGAATACTTTTAAATTTTTTATTTATTTATTTGGCTGCGTTGGGTCTTAGTTGCAACACTTGGGATCTTTGTTGCTGCGTGTGGGATCTTTGTCGCTGCGTGTGGGATCTTTGTCGCAGCATGCGGGCTCTTTAGTTGTGGCATGTGAACTCTTAGTTGTGACATGTGGGATCTTGTTCCCTGACCAGGGATCGAACCTGGGCCCCCTGCCTTGGGAATGTGGAGTCTTAGCCACTGGACCACCAGAGAAGTTCCTGATCTCCTGTCTTAAAGAATTTCGAGTCTTAGGACTTAGGTTTCCTCTGCTCTCCCTCTCTCCCTGCTCTGTAATTTCATCACAATCTTGATTAAATCACTAGTGGAAGTTTACATTATTGTGTCTATATAAATATTATTCATTTATGGACCAAGTAGTATACTATGACTATTTCCTTTTTCCTACTTTATTTTTTCTGAAGTTAACAATTGCATGGCTTTTTCCCATTTGCTTCATTTTCTGTGTATCTACTAATGTATTTCCAGACTGTCCTAAAAAAATATATATATATACTACGTCTGCTGCTGCATAACACTTGTATAGTGCTCATTATGTCCCAGGTACTGGTATTAGTTTCACATTTAAATCTCTTAATTTTAGAACCACCCTATCAAATAGGTACTCTAATTAGCTTCATTTTTTAAAATGACTCAGCTGAGCCACAGAAGTTAAGCCTTTTAAGATGACACACCTAGTAATTAATGAAGCTGGTATTTGGACCCAGATGGTCTGGTTCCAGAGAATATAATGCCTGACCCATACATTGCATTGTTTTACAACAGGCGTCCCCAACCCCTGGTACCGGTCTGTGGCCTGTTAGGAACCGGACCGCACAGCAGGAGATGAGCAGTGAGCGAGCCAAACTTCATCTGTATTTACAGCTGCTCCCCATCACTCGTATTACCGCCTGAGCTCCGCCTCCTGTCAGATCAGCGGCAGCATTAGATTCTTACGGGAGCTCAAACTGTACTGTGAACTGTGCATGTGAGGGATCTAGGTTGTCTGCTCCTTATGAGACTCTAATGCCTGAGGCGATATGAGGCGGTGATGCTAGTGCTGGGGAGCGGCTGCAAATACAGGTTTATCATTAGCAGAGAGGTTTGACTGCACAGAGACCATAATAAATCAATTGCTTGCAGACTCATATCAAAACCCTATCAGTGAGTGGCAAGTGAAAACAAGCTCTTGGCTCCCACTGATTCTGCATTATGGTGAGTTGTATAATTATTTCATTATATATTACAATGTAATAATAACAGAAATAAAGTGCACAGTAAGTGTAATGCGCTTGAATCATCCTGAAACCATTCCCCCCCACACCCCAGTCCATAGAAAAATTGTCTTCCACGAAACCAGTCCCTGGTGCCAAAAAGGTTGGGGACTGCTGTTTTGCAACATAAATGTCAAGGGCCTTATAACCATTCTGTCCGATTATATTTTATAGTCTCAAGGTTTTTACATTCTTGAAGGCAGGGACCATATCCTGTTCATATTTGTGAATAATAAACTAAAGGACATCAGGTAATATTTTATCTTTTTTTCTTATATCACATGTGTTTGTACTGGAGGATCTTTTAGCCTTGTATATCAGCCTTCCTGGGATTTCCCTTCACCGTCATCCTGGGAATTGCTTCTTCTCTCTTCTGATTTGGATTCTCTTTTACCTGGGATTTAATTTCCTATTTCTTGGCTTACTCCCATGTTTTGATGGAGATAACTTTTTCAGAAAGGATTGGGGGATGGAGATATTCACAATATAATGTCGGGAGCTACAAAACAAATGGGTAAGTTGTAACTGATTTAGTAGGTCAGCAAAGCTAAAAGTAAATTGGCAGGGAATGCCCAGAAGCAACTTTTTATCACAGTATTCTAGAAACACTAGGAATTAGAGACACCACTGAAAATGGAGATGAAAATAGAGGATTAGGTGTGAAAGTCTAAGATTTTCAATAATAGGATTAGTTCAAATTATAAGATTTAGATATGCCCTCACATTCTCTCAATTCCTACCCACTCAGCCTAGGTTACTGTTCTTCCCAACTTCGGCAGAACATTGGAGGTTTACCTTCTGGAAATCGTGAATCAGAGACAAGTGCAGCTAAGGGAAGCGGTATTGTGTTGAAAAAGATTAAATGTTATTATCTGTCAGTTCAAGAGATATATTATCATTCAATTTCCTCTCCTCCCCAAATTTGTTTTTCTTAGCATTAATAAGGCATTATTTTTCCATCTGCTTAGTTTTTCCCTATGTATCTACCAGTAATATATCTCAAGACTTTTCCTGCAAAAGCATAATAATAATAATGTCAAATATGACAGTGCTTACTGTGTGTCAGGTATTATTCTAAGCACTTGGAGGATTGGTTTAAGAAGATTGGTGGAAGAGGTATATAGATGATCCTCTGAGAATACACTCAGATTGAGGGAGTATTTTTGACTCATGTCAATGCTCTGATCTCTCCTTCTGCAAAGGAGGTAAAATAATCCCTTTTGTTTGGCTCCGCCTCTTTCCTCAGCTACCCTAGTGCTTACTCAGCTGGGCTTATGACCAAAGTAGACATGGTGGCAGGGGCTAGACATTGTTTATCAAATAAGGATCAAAAAACAGGAATATTTATTTAACAAAGAGAACATGGATTTGCTCCAAAATGTTAGGAGACCATGTGTGTATCTTGTATTGCCCCTTGCTAGAAGCTCCGTATAGTATCTAATCAGCCATTAAGTTTGAACATTGAATCTGCTGGATTAAAGGCTCAAGTGATAGAGTTTCTAGATTTGGAGCCTGCCTCAGATCTTATTCTAGCCTCTAGGTCACATAAAGTTGATAGTTAGGGGTTACTTGATATAAATCAGAGAAGCATACCCAAATATTGTAGGTGTTGCTTCTAAAACTCACAGAGGCTAAAATCATGCATTATGTCACTTCCTTGGTGGTAAATAGTATAAGATTTAATAATACATCATGTATATTACATGTGATATCTTGACATTCTAGGGCACTAGAACTCAGAAACTTCACTGAGATGCCAATGAAATGTCCCAGTTTTTTGGATCTCTCACTCTCTGGCACACCTATTTTTTTTTTTTTTTTTTTTTTTACTAAAACATGTAGAATGCCAGATACTTCCTTTTCACCTAGGTCCAGTTAACATATCATCGGTAGAGTAGTTTTTCATGATGACCTGAGGGATGATAGGACAGTCAAGGCTGCCCTGGACTAAATTTTGTTACAATGAAAGATGTGTTACTGTCCATGTTGGGTGAAAGCAGACTGCTCCTGGTATTCACATTGGCCAAATTAGCAGTATCTTCTCAGTTAGAGGCTTTGTTAATTTACTCTCCTAAGGAGACTTCATCCTGATTATGTCTTTTGTTACATATAATTAACAGATACACTAAGGCAGGAAACATGTGCAGACTGAGCAATGCAGTATAAAGTGTCTAATAAAGATAGGGACTTAGCCTTCAGTGCCTGAGGTGAGATGAGAAAGCTGTTATTAGATGTCATCAATAAACCTGACTCAAATAAGGCAGTAGATTTTTTTTTTTTTTTTTTTTTTTTTTTGGCGGTACGCGGGCCTCTCACTGTTGTGGCCTCTCCCGTTGCGGAGCACAGGCTCCGGATGCGCAGGCTCAGTGGCCATGGCTCACGGGCCCAGCCGCTCCGCAGCATGTGGGATCTTCCCGGAACGGGGCACGAACCCGCGTCCCCTGCATCGACAGGCGACTCTCAACCACTGCGCCACCAGGGAAGCCCAGGCAGTAGATCTGATTGAATATCAACAACAGGTATACAAATTCCTTTCATGGAGTTACTACAGGGGCCTGGATCCTTTCCCCACTTTAAATAGTCATGTCATGCCTCCAAAAGCTTTGCTGCAGGCAGACAAACTCTTATGTCTTCACCACCTTCAAACAGCAAACACCATATCCCTGAGTGCTAGACTGTTTGGGTTCCTGGGAACCATAAGGCTTATAATAGTGTCTGTAATATTTGCACATTGCTTAGGATTGTATGAAATAGAGAATGAACAGCTAAGGTCTGTGATTACTGTCTGTCTTTTGGTGTACAGAAACTTCTCTTATTTTGATGAAAGTAACCTATAACACCTAACAACCTGAGGGGGTTTGTGCCTGGGGTAGGTAGACTCCATCTAATTCTGTGTTTCTGAGGAGAGATACACATACATATTCACAAACACTTTGAAATTTCTTCTGTGAAACTTACCGTTGATATCTTTACATTAACTTTATTTTTAATACTTTATCTGTCCATAAAAAACTGAAAATATACCATTAAAGCACTTATTCCAGTAATGAATTTGGATTCATCTTGGATAATTGTTGATTTTCTTTGGAATACTTCTTGATATAACTAACTTTATGTTTGAAATAAGCAGCAGATTTTTTTCTTAACTTCGGGAAATTTGGGTTGGGGCCAACAAAACTTAAACTTCACAATTTGTTACTTGTAAGCCTAATAATATGTAAGTTTTGAAACATGTTTTTATGGTCACTTTTCAAAAATTAATGGATATAAAATAATCTGCACACAACACTCCAATTCACTTTGTAAACCTAGCCTCATGGTTAGGCTAAAAAGATGGTCTTACTCAACTGGCTTTTTCTTCCATGTTTACTGTAGCTGCTAGCTTATACAAATATGCTGATATAATTAATGAAACATTAAGATCTGTTTATTAGATGATTACATGATTGAGTAGTAAATGGCACTCATTGTTATCAAGGCTTTTATGCATAATTATTATGCATTGTTAATTATTGTTAATATTTATGTAAATATTGTTTATGTAAATATTTGTGTATGTAATATTTATGTAAATATTGTTAATAATTATTTATGCATTGTTTTATTGGTGTTTTCGATTTGTTCATTTATTGCAACACATGTTATATTTCTTATAGATATAATGCTATACTTTTTCCCATTATCCACCCAAGCATGACACAAGTTTTTTATGAAATATTAAAAATATAAATCCTGCATAAAATATAAATATAAATTTAGCAAAGTGTTGTAGAATAAATGTCTACATAAAATCCCCGTCAAGTAAACAAAGAGAACTTACTAGTACTCTGCATTTGTTGATCATGACTGCCTCCCATCTCCCTAATGGGTAACCACTATTCTGACTTTTATGGTATTTACTACTTTATTTTATATTTTCACTACTTAGTTATGTATTTCCAAAAAAATACATTTAATTTTGTTGCTTTTTGGGCTTTATTTTAGTGGTAGCATAGACTGTATACTCTGTGACATCTGACCTTTTATATGTAGCATTATGTTTCTAAGGTCAATACTCATTGCTATATGATATTCCATAGCATGAGTATACTGTGTTTTGTTTATATATTATGCTACTAGCAGACATTTGAGATACTTATAGTTCTCTAGTTTTGGCTATTATAAACAACTACACGTGGAACATTAGCTACGTATCTCTGTGTGCATATATATATACATAATTTTTTTGTGTGTTACAGAAAAGGTATCTAAATATTCAAAGGTATGTTTTTGAACTTCCTATTCTATTCAGTTGGATTTTGTTCATCCTTGTACAAATATTAGATTCTGTTAATTACTATAGCTTTATAATATGTTACAATAATTGATAGGGTGATTGTTCCCACTTGGTTCTTTTCCAAAAATATCGTGGCTACTTTTAGTCCTTTTTTTTCCATACAAATTTTAGAATCATCTTGTCACACAAACCAGCCCACTGGGATTTTAATTATCCTTGGATTGAATCTACAGATAAATAGTGAGGGAACTGACATCTTTATACTGAATTTTCCAATCTGTAAACATTGTATATATCTCCATTTTATTTAAGTATTCTCTAATTACTCTCATTAGGACATTGGGGTTTTTTTCATAGGTCTTATATATCTTTTGTTAATTTAATATTTGTAGCCTTATGTTCCCCAGTATATACTACAGTATGTGGCAATATCACCCAGTGGTTTAAGAGCATGGACTCTGAAACCACATCATCAAAGTGATTTTAGACAAGATTCGTAACCTCTCTATGCCTCCATTTCTTCATATGTGAAATGGAGACAGTAACTCTACCTTCCTTGGAGTTATTGTGAGACTAAATATGTCACATAAATTTAGGACGTGGTAAGCACCATATCTGAGATAAATGTCTGAGACTGTATAGATATACCAATTATTAATTCATTTAACTATTCTCCTTTAAATGCTTTTAGGTTGTTAGTGGAGCCATTTTGTTGAACTCTTACCACGAACTTTGTGGCTTAAAACATCACACACTTACCTCAGTTTCTCTCTACTTGGTTCTCTCTGCTTGGTTCCTTGTTCATAGTCTTACAAGGCTACAATCAAGGTGTCAGATGGGGCTGTGATCTCTTTTGAAGCTCAATCAGGAAAGTATCTGTTTCCAAACTCACAGATTTTTGGCAGAATATAGTTCCTTATAGTTTTAGGACTGAGGGTCGTGTTTTCTTGCTGCTTAGAGGCTAGAGCCCTTGCAGCTTTGTTAATTGAAGTTTGCCCTCAATTCTTAGAGGCTACCTGTAGTTCCTTGCCACATGGGTTTCTCCAGTATGGCTGCTTGCTTCTTCAAAGCCAGCAGAGTAGAGAGACTCCAGCGAGAATGGCATACTGTTCTTCAAACATGCCAGTCATGCTCTCAACCTTCAGTCCCTTGCTCAAGCTGTTTGCTCTGCCTTGGAACGTTTATCCCTCAGATAGCTCCATGGCTTGTTTCTTCATTTCTTTTAGGTCTTTACTCAGGTGTCACCTTCTTGCTGAGGTCTTTCCTAACTACCTGATTTGAAATTGCGTACAGTGATCTATCCCCACTGCTCTCTTGTTACAACTCCTTATTCACTTCCCTGCTTTAGTTGTATCCATGCTGTGTTTTTGTTGTTGTTGTTGTTCACTGTCCCCCTCCTCTAGTGTTTAGCATTCCATAAAGACTGGGATTTTTGTGCATGTGTGTTCAGTGAGGTATCCTTGGCACTTAAAACAGTAATAGGCACTTAGTAGGTATTCAACCAATATTTCTTAAAATCAAGTAAATTGAATTTTATGTCATGGGGAAGGGTAGTTTCCAAATAAACAGTTTTATCATCTTCTGATAATGAACATCATTATTTCCTTTCAGATAGCATTCCTCTTTTTCTTATCTTTTTTGCATTGGCTTAAACTTCTAAAACAATGCTAAATAATGGACAGTTTTGCTGTTTTCATGACCTTAATGGGAATGCTATTTTTTGGAGGACAGGGAGTAGAGGGTGGATGTTGAATCTTAGATTAAGTAGCTTTCAAGCATCTGGTCAGATGATTATATATTTTCTATTACATATAGATGTCATGCATTATATCAGGAGATGTTTCAATATTAAACTATCCTTTTCTTTCTGGAATGAATGGTGCTTGATCACAGTATGCTATTCTTTTAATTTACTGCTGCATCCAATTTGCTAACCTTACATTATTCCTAGTATTTGTAGGATTTTAAAAGTCTTACATCATTTGTTAAAGTGTCTATTTACTCATTCTCTAATGAGAATTCAGTCCAGGCATGGATCTGCTTTCAGAGCTACTCTAATTCACCTTGGATCGTCTAATTGTCCATCTAGAGTCTATAGACTCCTCTTTTCAAATCATAAACTAGAGGATGTTGAGGTTATTTTCATTACCTGTTCACTGATTTAGTAACCTAAAGAAAGTAGAAAGGTTACTAGGTCCTCCCTAAACCTTTATAACTTAAAGCCTTATTACCTAGTTGGTGACAACTTGATCCTTCTTATTTTTCTAACAAAACATCTGAAGTCATCCTTGGTATCTTTCTTATTTTTGCTCCACATATTCCGTCCACCAGGAAATTCTATCTGCCTTTGACATATTTTAAATTCCTCTATATATTTGCATCTGTTTGAATTTTCATTTGTTTATTCATGCCATTACTACACTTTTAAAATTTTCACAGCTTTGTAATGTGTGTTAGTATCTGGTGTTAGACCTCCTCCCAGTATTGCTTCATTGTCCTGCTGGTATTGAATGTTGCTGTGGGTATATCTGAGAACAGCTTGATTCCCTTCCCCCCAACCCCAACTCTGTTAGTGACTTACCTTTTTCCCTGGATACCCCAGTGGTTCTTTCTCTAAGTCTAATAGCTCTGTCTCAGTGTTGACTCTTTTGGTTCAGTTTACCCTGGACATGCTGTCATGGTTGCTTTTCTCCTGGAATTTGACCAGTATCTCTAAAGATGTATCCTGTTAGGTTATTTGTTTTCTCTTCAAGAAATCAGTAGTTTAAATTCTTTATTTTCATTATGTTTTTCACACTCTCATTCTGTTCCCTGTATCATTTATTGTGCTTTTAGCAGCATCTGTTCTTTTTTGCTATTTCTAATTGTGCATTAATTTCTGTGACACTTTTGTTCTTCTGCTTCTTTCCTTAGCTCTGCCAGTTCATGTTTTATCTTTTCTGGTTGTTTTGCTGTTTCTTTCCTGTGCTTATACAGCTCTACTTTGTGCAAAGAGCTTATTGGAGACTACTGCTTTGTGAAACTTTTCAGTTGAGAGGTAATTGCAATATAATATTCTGTAAGTTATACAACCTGTTGATTTGATACATTTATATAACTTAAAGAATTCACGGACAATTATTTGGTCATAGTTTTGGAGTGTATAATGGCTGCCCTGTGTGTTTGTATTTGCCATCTGCTCATCCTGTTATTTCCTCCTTTTTCTTGGAGCACCTTTGTGTGCGTCCTGTGGTATTTGTTTTTGGAGGAGTGTGAGTTCTTTCACCATCAGCTGTTTACATGAGACTCGTGTTGAAGAGAAGTTATGGTCATGTTCCCAGTTAGTTGAACTTTTTCTGTGGGCCTGAGTTTTTGGTCTGTGTATGTTTTTGTGTTGTCCCTGCCAATCTCACTATGCGTGTAGTCAGTTTTAATTATTAATAATTGTCTCTATAACCTGTAACCAATAACTAATAATTGATTTGTCTGTGACTCCATGTTCTACCTTGTTTCTTCTATTACTACGAACCATAATAGGACCAGGGATCTTCCTGCCTCTGTCTCGTGTATCCTGTTTCCACTATTGTAAACAGAGAGTTTCATCTGAGTATACTCCTCATTTCTGAAAATTTTGTTTTTATGAATTTTTTTGAGAAATTAATTCTGTTGTTTTTCATGGGCAGCCATGACATCCTTTCTCAGTTTCTTTCCTTCCCATAGTGGTCTTTGCCCAATTTTGATTGCCCTTGACTGTCCTTCAGCTCATTTTGTGGCTAAACATTTTTATGATCTTTTCCTTCCTTCTCAATCCTTGGGGTTATTTCTAGGCTGAGAAAAGGGAAATACCAACTTACACTACCATCTTTAAACTAGAAGTCTAAGTATTCTTTTCATTTTATCTAGCACAAATGTTCTTACTTTTATAAACTAAGTATGGAACATTTCTCTAAATTGATAGTAGATTTTCCCTTAGTTTTGGATAAATTTGGTTATTTTAGCCAGGTTCTGGGGAGTGATGTTGAATTGCCATTTTTGACTGTTAAATGCATCCACCAAACATTTTTCTATTTATGGATGCTATTGACTAGATAAAACATGTGATTGCACCAAAATTCAAAAACTGTAAAAGATATACTGTGAGAAGTATATTCCCTTCAGTCTGTCAGATTCCAACCACCGCCCCCACCCCGCCCAGCTAACAACTCTTACCAGTTTCTTTTTTGTCTTTAGAGAGAGATTCTACGTAGAAACAAATATGTACTTAAATATGTATTCAAATGTTTCTCCATTTTGGTTCAAATGCTACCACTATGCACGTCTTGTGCCTCTTCTTTTTTACTTAACATACCTTGGAGATAGTTCCTGTGTGACTCAAAATGCATTCTCACAGTTTTTGGTTGAATCATGATCAAAACAAAATCTTCACATTCATTTTATTTTTCTTTTAATTTATAACTTCCTTTATCCCCTCTTTTTTTTATGAACATTTTTTTTTCCAGAAGAAATATATAATGTGTAGTATTCTCCAAATTCTGGTTTTTGTGTTGACTGTTTCCCTCTTGTGGTGTCTTTTTACATATTTCTCTGAGGCTTGTATCAGTATAAACTGATAATGAGATATCTAGGATTGGTTAGTTTCAGGTTCTGTTTTTTTGGCAAGAATATTTTGTAGATGGTGCACTCACTGTACATCCTCTTGCATCACAATAGGAGCCTCATGATTTCTACTTTTAGTAATGTTAAGATAGATCATTGTGTTTTGGTGTTCTCAGCTTTATCTGACAATTATAAAGTTAGCCATTGACATTTCACCTAATAAATATTTCCTGGACTGGTAGCAAGATGATTCTGTCATTCCTTCTGTATTTAATTGAGTAAAAAGTGGTGGCAATTTGTAGTTTTTATAGATTTGCTAATGTTCCCTAATTAATTTTTAAATTAAGTATCAGTTGAGAATAAAATTTATTATTCCTAGATGTAGATAAATTTTTAAACTAGATTAGAAATAACCCATGGTCTTTAAATGATATTTCAATTAGAAAATTTTTTGAGGTCAATTATTCAAAATGATTAAAAATATATCTGAAATAACTACCTGATTTTTCTTACAAAATTTTTATTTCCATTTCTCTTGGTTTGAGACACCAAGAAAGTTTCTAAACTTTTAGGATATATTTTTGAAAATCTACTTTTATTGTTCCTTTTTATTTAGGTTATTAAGTGTGGTATGCTGTGATCTAGACACTCTTCTCCTATTGGAGGCTCAGTATCAAGTATCTGAAATGTTACTAAATGCTCAAGAAGAAAATACCTTAGAGACCTCTGACAGTCACAGGTAAAAAAATAATAATAATAATAAAATAATTAAGAGACAATAACAGCTTTCTTTACAGATGTTCTGTTGAGGCAGTAATTTTCTGTACAGTTTATTTAATGTTTTTCCATTATCTGAATTCAGTAGATTTAAATAAGAGTAAAAGGCAATAAAGCATAAATGTCACAGTTAAAAAGATTGTAGACAATGTTCTTGGAGACAGCTTACAGAGTACTACTTTTTAAGTTTCTGTTTAGTTTTTTGTTTTTTAGTTAAGTCCTAACTTTATTAAGTTGTATCAGCTTTAAATTCAGACTCATGTGAAAGATGACTCATTAAACAAAACGTTTGATTTTTGTGTCCCTTATAGAGGCAATTTTTACTTCATTCTCTTAATTATGTTAGTTCATAGTTATAAATTCTGATTATTGCAAAATGAGGTTATGGTAATATCTTGAAAACTTTTTTCTATTAATATGTCATACTTACTATTACCTTGATTCGGTTGACATATCTTGAACACACATTCAATAGCTGGCATTGTTTTTGTGTCTGTAATTTAAAAAAAGTGTGCCTCCACTCTAGCTAGACCTTGGAAAAATAGTACAGAATACCAGGCCACATTACTGAATACTCTAGGTTTGATATAGAAGGATATTATTAACAGCTGCAGGAAGTGTGGAGGATACAAAGTGAAGAATTTGAATTAAGTCACTGGATCTAGAACTTAAGGGAACTTTGGCTAAGAATGTGGTTTCCCTGGTGGCACAGTGTTAAGAATCTGCCTGCCAATGTAGGAGATACGGGTTCGAACCCTGGTCCGGGAAGATCCCACATGCCACGGAGCAACTAAGCCCGTGTGCCACAACTAGTGAACCTGCGTGCCACAACTACTGAAGCCTGCACGCCTAGAGCCTATGCTCCACAACAAGAGAAGCCACGGCAATGAGAAGCCCACGCAAGGCAGAGTAGCCCCGGCTCTCTACAACTAGAGAGAAAGCCTGCGCACAGCAACAAAGACCCAACGCAGCCAAAAATAAATAAAATGAATAAATCTAAAAATGTGATAGAGTTGGTGTGGAAATAATGCACATCTTAATCCCATTTCTTTATAACATGTGACATTTATCAAGGAAATATTCTTAATCTCATTCATCTCATTATATGAATTATATCTCCAATTCTTTGCTCTGTAGCTAAGAAAGCTGTAAGATAAAAAGTGAATTTATTTTTCAGACTCTTCTATAGAAATTGTATTGCTTTTTTCTTCTACTTTCCACTGACATGATCTTAAAATAAAATCATATTCAATTAAGGCAGTAACAATTGATATATTTATTTTTCAGAGATTTTATAATTGATAGCTTATCAGTGGAGAGAAATCATGTTCTTGTTAGAATAAATCTTATTGGGGGGCCAATGGAACGAATTTTGCCTCCAAGGATACTAGAGAAGGTAAGTGGGGTAAAGAGGAGGGGGGAATGTTTTTCTGACATTTTGAAGCAAGGTAGCCAGCTCAAGTGACAATAAACAACTTCTGAATATCCACATCACAGAATTGAACTTTTGTTACTAGAAAAACTTTAGGATGCAAGTAAATACTTTCTAATGAAAATAGCATTCTTCAAGGCAAGGTGTCTTGAGTGGTAGTTTGTGTTGCAGAGTAGGATATTCTTTTATTAAAAACTTGTCATTTTCCTTGTGTGTCTTTGAACACATATTAAAATTTTTTCACTTTTAATATCTTTCCCCTTCATGATACCTGCTTTTTATTAGATGACTAATTCTCATTGTGTTTCATTGGTTATATTGAGTACCTCTCGTTTCATCAGTATCCATAGAGTTTGGTTTTCTCTTGAAGGGTTTTTTTGTTATTTTTACTGTTGTTTGTTGTTATATTAAGTACTTCACTCCAAGAATGGTGAGCTAGAAATGATTGACAGCATAGGAGAAATAGTTTTGTGAGCAGTCTAGTTGCTACAACAAGTTATCATATTTGTCTTTAGTACTTATTTAACGTTGTCTCTATATTTCATTTTAGTTAGTATCCATTAGAGTGTTGAATTATGATGTCAGATAGCTTTTGGTTAGTTATGCTACAACTCTGGAATTTATGAAACAAAAGCCAATTTAAGTGATATTTCAGAAAGTCTTAAAATTTAATATTAAACTACTTCCTAAAGTCATCTGTCTTCTTTTTTAGGGTGATGATCCATATCCTTGGCCAATGTTTTCATCATACCCTTTACCAGACTGCTATTTGTCAGGCAGAGTTACGAGAAATGCTGATCTAAAACAAGGTAAAACATTTACCATCAAGTGCCATGTTTTACTGCTTTTTATTTTTGTTATAATTTGAAAAAAGATAAAGTATTATGAAGGGAGATTAATACTATTTTTCATTCAGCTCATATACCTGAATCCATATATGTCTGTTTCTTTGTAAGTTTTCATGATTTCACATGTTCCTTACTAAATGAATATTTGTATGATGCTGAATAGTTCTTATCAGAACCTTTTTTTTTGCTTTAAAAAAGGGAATTAGTGATTTTTGATGAATTAATTCTTGATACGTAGAACTTTATTCCACAGATTAATATTTTTTAATATCTGTGTGCCATACGTAAGTCCTGTGTGCTCAGGACTTAAAATATAAATGTTATATAAATATAATAAAATTAAAATTCTGATATTTTTGACCTTTTAGGGAATACATTCAAGTAATTAGACAATTGTATGGTAGTACCGTGTGATAGGAACTAAATATATAGAAAAATGTGTAGCCTGCTAGGGTAGCACATAAGCAGATGCTCTTCCAAAGAGCACTGAGTTTAAAGTGAGACGTGAAGTAGGTGTTTTCTGGGTATTAGAAGAGCGTTTTTGACAGAGGAAACAGCAGTGAGACTAAAAGGAGCAAATTATATTAAGAAACATGAGTAGTTCAAGGATGTATGAGATTTGGACTGTGAGGACAAGAGTGACCAGAGATAAGTCTTAGGCAGGTAAGCCAAGTTCAGCCGTAAGACCAGGGTACCTCAAGTTCAGGTATTTAGACTTTATCATAAGAGCAATAAAAATTCAAGCAGTTTTTAGACTTGAGAATTCTAAGATGAAATATGAAGATTTTAAACCATTAATTTGAGAAGTTAAATCTTAATATCAACATGATCTCCTTGTACTATCAAACTTGCATTGGAAAGAAATAACGTATATAATTCATTTCATGTAGGTTAGATTCCACAGAGTGGTTGTTGAAAAATAAGAAATTTTTCTTCTATGTGAGGCTTCATAAGCCACTTACTTTTCCCAGTGTTTACTTGCCTTAAATCAATCAATAGAGGCCATCAATTGATACATGTTTTTATTTCTATCCAGTGTTTAAGATATACACTGTGTATCTCACAATTGCATGGAGACAAATTTCTATTTGTTTTCTGTCTACCTAGGTTAGGGAAAGAGAATGTGAGGGATTTTTAAAAGTTTTTAATACTTGTCTTTTTAATACACTTTTAAAATTTTGTCGTATGTTTTTCTCGTGTGACCTAATTCAGAGATGTGGGAGCAATATTAAGTATTTTTCAAGAAGAAACTCTTAAAAGAATATCATTTTGGACTCTTACCACTGACTTGCATCTTTCAGTGAACCCAGTCTTTTATGTCTTCCTCTCCTACTTTCAGTCTTTTTAATCAGTCTTTATATTTTGTCATTCTGTCTTTAGGTTTCATTATGTATTTGCCTCCTCATTCCTTTATTCAACATGTTTCTTGAGTGCTGATTATCAGGTACTTCACTAAGCACCAGATATAAGATGATGTATAGCATATGATCTATTCTTCGTGCCTCAACCATTCAGCCCTTTTCCTTGTTACCATATAGCATCATTACCTTTGCTAAATTTCACTTGGAAACAAATATATCTTTTCTTTTGAACAGCAAATTCATTCATTGTCAGTCTTACTTTGTGACTGCCATATTAGATAGTTTGTTTCTTCAAAGTATAATAGTTTGATAAAAAAATATATGCTTTATTTTAAAATGACCAAGGCAAACAAATCAGAAAGTAAGATTAAATGGATAGTTCCCTGAGAAGGAAAAAAAAAAAAAATCGATTCCTAGGAATCGGTGCTCAGAGGAGTATAATTTTTTTCCCTGCTCTACTCTTATAAGTGATTTAGAAAAGGGAGTAATAAAAGCTTATCTGTCTAGCCCAGAAGATAACTGCAGAATGGTTATTAACCTCTAGTAAGCCTGTAATGCTGCCAGGCAGTCATATAGTGTGTCCACAGGTCCATTTACTCTCCTAGTCTCCTAGATGACTGTTTTCAAATATTCCCTTTCATCAAACCTTCCTAACCTCTTCCCAATCTTTCCTATCAGATGATAACTCTGTTTCCTTTTTTTTTTAAACTGAGGAAATAGAAACAGTCAGCTTCCATGTGCTCCTGATACATGTCAGCTCACTCGGCTGCATCTGTGCCAATTTAGATTTTGTATTACTATGAATAAAACTGCAAATGTTAATTACAAAGTCCAGTTTCTCCATTTGTGCCCTGCATTCCATCCTCTTTTTTGCAAAGATATTGCTTTTAACAGTTCTCCCTTTTTCTTTATTGCTTTTTTTGTGGGTGGGGGTTGGGTGTGGATCTCCACTATAGCTTTCCTACAGGCCAGCAAGCATGCTGTTAATTTTTCCATATTTAAAATATCTTCTTTTGAATTTACTTTCCCCTCTCTACAATCCCATTTCTGTCCTTCTCCTGCAAAATTCCTTGAAGGAGTTGTCTAATCTTAATATTGTAGTTATTCTCTTTCCATGCTCTCTTGAATCCACTTGAAAGCTAATCAGGCTTTCACTCTTACCATTCTACCATGATTAAATCGACAGGTCAGATCTCATCCTCATCCTACTACACCCAGCATTAAAACTTAAAATGTTTGGGGCTTCCCTGGTGGCTCAATGGTTGAGAGCCCACCTGCTGGTGCAGGGGATGCGGGTTCCTGCCCCGGTCCGGGAGGATCCCACATGCGGCGGAGCAGCTGGGCCCGTGAGCCATGGCCGCTGAGCCTGCGTGTCCGGAGCCTGTGCTCCACAACGGGAGAGGCCACAACAGTGAGAGGCCCGTGTACCGCAAAAAAAAAATAAATAAATAAAACTTAAAATGTTTGATGCCTCTCTTTTTTGAAACATTTTCTTATTTGGCTTTCAGAAAGTACATTATCTAATTTTCTTACCCCCTGCTGCATTTCTGGCAAATTCTTCATCTCTTTTGTTGGATCTTTCACATCTGTCCAACCTCTAAACTTCGGAGTGCCCCAGGTCTCAGTTCTTTTTTTTTTGTTGTCTGTACTTATTCTTTTGGGGATTTTGTCTAGTCTCATGACTAAGATACCATCCAGTACACTCTGATTTATATCTTAAACCCGTATTTCTACTTGACTCTGTACTCATATCAGTTTACTTGACATCTTTACTAGGACGGTTAATAAACATATCAAATTTAACACGTCTGAGATAAATTTCTGATACGTGGTATTCTTCCTCATTTCAAAAAGGACAACTTTATGCTTCCAGTTCTTTAGGCAATAAACCTGAAGGTTTTCTTTGACTCCTTCTGTCTTCATAACCCCACATCTAATGTGTCAGCAAATGCTCTTGATCCTTCATATCGGAAATAAAACCACTTTTCACTCATCTACTACCACCCTCGTCTCTCACCTGTATTATTGTAGTAACCTGTTCAGTTTGTTTCCAACACAGCAGCCACAGGAATGGCTACTGAAATGTGGGTTGGATCATTTAACTCCTCTACTTGAAACCCTCTCATGACTCCACTATAGCCTACAAGGCCCAACTCATTTGTGCCTGCCTTTCTGTCACATGTTCTGTTTTAATTTAGTACAATTTCAATTTTCTTTATTTAACTTCATATTTTCCCACCATATTGAACAGCAACTTCTAGCTGCCTTTCTGTTTGTACCTAAAACACAAGTGTTTGAATAAGACATTATTCTCAATTTAACAGCAGTACCTAATACTTCCTCCTAATAGTGGTCCTGGCATTATTGTGGTTCTTGTTAAGCAGGAGAGAATGATCTAGGTACCAGTCAGTGGATAGCCAAAGAGGTACCTCAGGAAGCGATTTTGCATAGGTACGTACTGAGTCAAATATGAATCAAATATATGTCATTCTGGTATTGCCGATGTATCACTCACCCTATACTCGTAGAAGAATGGCAGAAAATGGGAGAGGAAATCAGAAGCACGTCTGATTTTGATAGTACGTAAGAGAATACAGTGATGATATCTCTGTAACCTCAGTGAGAATAATGGAGCCAAACGTATTTCTAGCAGATACAAGTCTAAATTGAAAGTAATGTTCCTGGTTAAACTCTTCAATGTTAAACATTAATTATGCATTTAAAAATACTATTTAAGCAGGCTTCCCTGGTGGCGCAGTGGTTGAGAGTCCGCCTGCCGATGCGGGGGATGTGGGTTCATGCCCCGGTCCGGGAGGATCCCACATGCCACGGAGTGGCTGGGCCCGTGAGCCGTGGCCGCTGGGCCTGTGCATCCAGAGCCTGTGCTCCACGACAGGAGAGGCCACAACAGTGAGAGGCCCACGTACTGCAAAAAAAAAAAAAAAAACTGTTTAAGCAATACTTTAAGATACAAATAGCTATTTTAAAAGCAAGCGTTCATATACTTGCTTTTTAGATTTAGAGGTAATAATTCACTGATTCTGATAGGTGTTATTCTAGTCATTTGCACTTCAATATTTGGGATATCATTTCATCGTTGTGGAAAAAATATCACTGTAGTTGTGTGCACATGGTGACATTCACCTAATTTGTCTCCCAGCTTCTAGATTTATCCTTCTTGCTACACTTAGCATTTCCTCATCTGTTAAATTGCCTCTTGTTAGTTCCTTGGCATCGGTGTTAGCTATTAGATGATTTATCTTCATCTGTGAATAAGAATCTTGAGACATCATTTGGTTCAGTTATTTTTCTTTGTATTCATTTTTAGGGTCACCATATTAAAATGTAAAAGCCCTTTAAAAGCTGATTAATATTATTTATGTACATATGTCACATATGTGAACATACCTAAATCATCATACATAAAAATCTATTCCAAAATATCATCTCTCTGTTATCTGAGAGTTGAGAAAAGTAGGAAGAAATGTGTTAGTATGGTAACTTACTGTTCCTGTGCAGAAGATAAGAAAGAGGGAAGGGGAGTCGGAGAAAGAAGAGTTTGTATGGTGGTTAAAACCAAGTACCTGTTAGCATGCACTACTAGAGATTAACTCATAATTCCTTTCCCATACGAAGCAGGAAGATTGTGAGATAGCAATCTGTTTTGTTTTGTTTTTGTTTTCCTAAGCTAAAATTAGATCTCCCAGGAGTTATAACATCCCTAGCCACTAGTATATGTTCCATTTTGATGTGTTCAGGATGGGTACTTCTTTCTCTAAGGAGGAAGGGAAATTCAGTACTTCCATACTGGGAAATAAAAATAGCTTGAGGAGTTGGATAGTGTACTCTGGGTATTGAAAGCATCAGAGAGAAATATCTTAATAAAATGAAAACTAAGCTCTTCTTACTTCCCTTTCTAGCATCTTCCATTCACTTTATTTTTTATTTTATAATGTTTATTCAGGCTGAATTATAAAAATCAGCAGTCTAGATTATGCCTGTATCCTATATACCTTACTACTGTAGAATTTCTGTCTTTATCAAGAAACTGTTTGGAAATATATTTACTTCGTTGGGGCTGGTGTCTTCAAAGTGGAGAGTAAGTTGGTGGTGGTGGTGGTTTTTGTTTGTTTTTTGTTTGTTTTGGTTTTTTTTGTTGGTGGTCATTGCCTGTGTGTTTCTAGTATTCCTAACAGGGCCAACAGAGTAGCAGAAGCACAGCAATAACTCACAAGGTTACTGACTGCCAGGCCATTGGCAATGATTGCTATTCTTTGATCTTAGAAATTCACATGGCTGCTCATTGAAAGCTTCAAACATATTAGTAACTCCTGATGTAAGTAAACTTGAATGTTCCAAGAGCTCCTCAGTAGTCACTCTTTACCCATGCAAACCTCTGGAGGCCCTTCCTTTGTGCTGTCTAAGAAGTAAACAGAGTGAACGCTAATAACAAATATGTTACTTTCCCATTCTTTCATCTTGCTTGTCTTTTACTTCATCTCTTGTCTTTTCTCTTTCTTATGGTAATTATCCTATATATTCTGCATCAATCATATAGGTCTTTGAAAAAAATTTTTTTTTTTTTTTTCGGTACGCAGGCCTCTCACTGTTGTGGCCTCTCCCATTGCGGAGCACAGGCTCTAGATGCGCAGGCTCAGCGGCCATGGCTCACGGGCCCAGCCGCTGTGCGGCATGTGGGATCTTCCCGGACCGGAGCATGAACCTGTGTCCCCTGCATCGGCAGGCGGACTCTCAACCACTGCGCCACCAGGGAAGCCCTGAAAAATTTTTAAAACAGCTTCATTGAGATATAATTAATATACCATACAATTAACCCATATAAAGTATGCAGTTGAGTGCTTTTTATTATATTCAGGTATGTGCAACCATCACCACAAATTTCAGAACATTTTCATCACCTCAAAAAGAAACCCAGTATCCTTGTTTTCCCCTCTTTCCTCACCCAGCTCTGAGCAGCCACAAATCTTTCTGTCTCTAGAGATTTCTCTAGTCTGAGCTTTCATATGAATGGAATAATATAGTATGCGGTATTTTGTGAAACAAACTTGGATTGTTTCCACCTTTTGGCTGTTATAATAATGCTGCTACAGACATTCCAGTACAAGTTTCTGAAAGCACCAAATCCTAGCCACTAGGCTACCAGGCAACTGCAGGTACAAGTTTCTGCATGAACATGTTTTAATTTCTCTAGAGTGTTATACCTAGGAGTGGAATTGCTGAATTATATGTTAACTCTGATAGTTTGAGAAACTGCCTCACTGTTTTCTAAAGCAGCTAAACCATTTTACATTCCCACCAGCAGTGTATGAGAGTTGATGTTTTCCACATCTTCATTTGTTATCTGATATTTTTGATTCTACCATCCTACTGGGTGTGAAGTGCTATTTCCTTGTGGTTTGATTTGCATTTGCTTGCTGACTAATAATGTTGAGCATCTCCTCATGTTCTTTTTTTAAATTGAGGTATAGTTGATTTATAATATTATGTAAATTTTAGGTGTTCAACATAGTGATTCACAATTTTTAAAGATTATACTCCATTTATAGTTATTATAAAATATTGGCAATATTCCCTGTGTTGTACAGTATATCTTTGTAGCTTATTTATTTTATAGACAGTAGTTTGTACCTCTTAATCCCCTGTCCCTATCTTGTACCTCTCTGATTCCCTGTCCCCATCTCCCCACTGGTAACCACTAGTTTGTTTTCTGTATCTGTGAGTTGTTTCTTTTTTGTTGTATTCACTAGTTTGTTTTATTTTTTAGATTCCACATATAAGTGATACTCTTCATGTTCTTATTGGCCATTTGTATATCTTCCTTGGAGAGATGACTATGCAGATCCTGTGCCCATTTTTCAATTGGGTTATTTGTCTTTTTATTATTTTTTACATATTCTTAGTATAAGTCCCTTATCAAATATATGATTTAGAAACTTCTTTCATGCCTTAAAATACATTGTTTGTGCTTCTGGGCCTCTGCTCTTGATATTCCCTTTTCCTGGAGTACTAATTCCTACTCTTCATTTGGGTAATTCCTTCTAAACCTTTTGAAGCTTAGTCTGAATGTTACTTCTTCATAGAAGTAATTTCCACGTTATGTAAAATAGACTTCTTCCCTTGCTTCTCTCTCTGGCTCCCTGTTTATTTCTCTAACAGCACTTATAGTTTACCTATGAAGTTTACTTATGTATTTATTTTTTCACTGGCTGCTACTCTAGAATGTCACCTCCATGAACATTTTTGTCTAAAGTAGTAGGCAATAATAAATATTTATTGAATGAATGGGGGAATTAATATTGGATTTCTTCTCCCTTTGTTTTTCTAATCATCAAACTCTGTCTTCCAAATCTTTGTCAGAGGGCACTGGGAATTCCTTCTAGGCTAATCTGAAGTAAGTTTAGAAATTTTAATTTATACCTGGAATAACCTCTGATCTGACTCAGTTTTTAGAGAATGAATGGCTTTGCAGTTAGAAAGCTCCTTGAGCTAGACTTCTACATATATCATTCATGAAGGAGTCACTTTTATTATTCTTATTTTATCATTTACAAAGTACTACTTTACCCATATATAGCACATGAAAGGTATGCATTGTTAGCATTACATCTCATTTTTTCACAGTTGAAAAAAAAACCAAAAAAATGCACAACCTTTATTCTGTGATTACATCCAATTTAATCTTTTATAGCTTTCAGTGTCTTAACTCTACCACTTCCTCTACTGCATTTCTACTTATCTCATAGGAAATTGATTTTCTGACTGGCAAAAACATTCTGTTTCAAGTACTGTATAAAAGAGTAAGTTCCATGGTGATAATCATTCCCTTTAATGGAAAGCACAAAATAATGTTAAAATCGTTACTCTCTGATTATTCAGATATTGTAATTGGATATTTTTAGGTGACTTTATACGTATATGAGAAAACAGGTCATTTTAAATCTTATATGAGAGATAAATCTCACTATGGTATCTTTTTTTTTCTTTTTGCCTCAACATGAAGTTGTTTTTCTTTTTACAAATTAAATGAGAAAAAGAGGGAGATTGTCATACAAAATTGAAATGAGTTCTAGATAGAACTTGCTTTTCACACTTTGTAATTTTTCAACTCTGAGTGAACTTTGTATAAAATCTATGTTGAATCGTTAGATTCTATGTGTTGATCAAATGCTTACAAGGACCATGTGATGTTCTTAGGTGAAGATCAGGAATCTAAGTCACTGTATTAAATCTGTATTATTTGCATAGATTTGATACTTTATAAAGGCGCAAGTGAACATTCAAACCATTGGCAATGTTTATTAAAACATATTATGTGTTAATATGTTGGGGGGTGGAAAAGGCTTTTTGCTAAGTATTTTTATATATGTCTACTTTGAATATTTCATAGTTGGAGCCTACTGTTTATCGAAAGTTAATCATTGCAATGCATTTTGGTCAGTAAGAAAACAAATATGGATAAAGTTTCTACATTAGAGATGGAGCTGTAGAACAACAGCACCATATTTTGTGTCTCTGGGGTTATTCAGTGTTGAGTGAATGAGCAATAAAGTTGATAGCTTTTGTAGTTACAGTCTTAGGATGCCAACATATTCTAGCTCTCAAGACATGCTGATGTTATTTTAAATTGTTTGCATTAAAAGATGTTGAAATTTAGCCTTTTCAACTACAAATACTGTTATTTTGCCATTAGAATAATATCCTTATTTTTAAAAGACAGTTTTCATTTCTCTATATTGATTTTGTTTACCAAATTTTTATTTTTATCTTACTGGGTTTAATTCTTTTTTTTTTTTTTTTTTTTTTTGCGGTGCGTGGACCTCTCACTGCTGTGGCCTCTCCCGTTGCGGAGCACAGGCTCCGGACGCGCAGGCTCAGCGGCCATGGCTCACAGGCCTAGCTGCTCCGCGGCATGTGGGATCCTCCCGGACCAGGGCACGACTGGGTTTAATTCTTTATTCACTGATGCTGCTCCTTGCTGACCCTTTGGTAATTTCTGTCTTTTCAGACATTAAGTTCATGCCCATGTCCCTATGAATTATCTTCATGTCTTTTTAACTTACAAATGGGATGACAATCATTATATAATCCTAATAGTTAGATTCAAAATTGGAATATTATCTGCATAGTAAGTAGAATTGAACTTAAGAGGAGAAAAGGGAGAATGAGATGACCTATAATGGCAACTACATTTTAATAAAAGAGTGAAAATTGCCAAATTAACAAATGAGTAGACTAGGTTGCTTTTATTTCTAGTCTGATAAATTATGTAAGATTTAGGATTACCACTCTTCCTCCAATCAACTAAAAATAGAATCCCATGGGAAAAATTGAAAGTGCTTTGAAAAATAATATTATACTACATAAAATGTAATGCAACATGATGATGGGTATTCTGATTTTAAAAACCTTTTTGTATTATGTCTTACACATATAGTCTATAAATATTTTTAGTGATGAATTCTCCCTTTTATTAAATATTTATCTAGGCCTTTATGTCAAGTCAGACAGTTTTTCTTTTTTCTTTCTGTATTGTTTCTAACCTTGGAATTAAAATTTATTTTCTGCAGGTAAAGGTAAATGGCTTTGATTTGGCATCATCCTGTTAACTGAGAATAGGGATATAAGATTATGGTTTCTTTCCAGTGTAGTAAATCTTGAGCTGCAGCTGTTGAGATACTTAGTTTAAAAATCAGAATAAGTATTTACTTTTGAATGATAAAACTCTTCATGTGCTTCTTACTTTCATGTTTGCAATAAACATGAATGGCAACCAGCAGAAATAGATCACCTGCTAGTTTAGGTGCAGGTCATAAGGGAAAACTAATTCCTTATTTTTTTTAAAAAACTTTTCACTGATTTCTCTTATAGTACATGCTTAATTATCACATATTAAAAGGAAAAGTGATATGATATTTCCAAAGTGAGGAATAATCTATATAACATATAGCTGTCATGGGTTTAAGAACTCACAGTTCAAACAAAATAAAGACATGGAAGAATTTAGATACTCTCACATTTAGAAATGTAGGAAGAACTAATATTAAGCATCTGTCTAGTTGCTTCTTGGAGACCACTACAGAGTCTTCTTATTTATTGTATTAAGAGTAAGCTGGAATAACTCTATTAATATACATGGAAAAAGAAAAGATAAGCAGAAAACACAAATTGGAAGCAAATATTTCACAAATGAGCTTCAGTCTAATAGAAAGAAGGGTGACTTTCCAAATTAAGCCTAGGAATCTATTGCTAGTTAGTTTATGAAATCTTCCATTTATTTGTTTCTTTTGTAGCAGTTGTTTATGATATTCTGTATAAAATGGGCATTTAAAATGTCTGATATCCTCAGAAAGAAGTGCTAAAAGTTTTCTGTATAGATTTTCTTTGCATTTATATTAAGCTTACATTTTTCCTCCCCTTGAAATTGAGGTTCTTTTTACATTATTTATAGTATAAGTATAATCTTTACTTCTATATAATAATCTTTTGAGAAATAAATTATACAATATCATCAAGTATGAAAAGATTATGGTGCTTACCATAACAAAGAATTTCAGAGTTTAGGTATGAAATATTGACTCTAATTGAATTTTGTAAACATGAAACTTGATGATTTTCCTTTCTTCCATTTTACTCAGTGGTAGTAAGTGCTTAATTGCTTGTTGCCAGAGGGAGCTGTCCTGTGCATTGTAGGATTTTTAGCAGCCTCCTGGTCTCTGCTCACTAGATGCCCATAGAACTCTCTCTTTGCACCCACCCCGCCCAGCTGTGACAGCCAGAAGTGTCTATAGACAGTACTGAAATATGGGGAGCAAAACTTAGTCCATTTGAGAACTATAGCTATAGATTCGTTTTTCCATTCTAGCACTTCATACAAATAGAATCACATAGGATACTTTATTTGTGCTTGCTTTCTTTAAGCATAATGGTTTTGAGATTCATCTAGTTTGTTACATGTACCACTTGGTTGTATCATTTTACTAAGTAGGATACCAGTGTAGATAACTACGATTTGGTTAAACATCACTTTTTGTTTGTATTTTCTTAAAATCCTTAAAAACAACTGCTTTAAAATTTGGGGCTGCTAATTGTATCACCTCAGTCCTTTCTGAGTCTTTGTATTAACTGATTTAACTACTGGTTATGAGTCGTTTTTTCCCCCTTTCTCATGTTAGTAATTTTTAATTGAATATTCAACATTATTAATTTTACATAGTTGAGTGCTAGATTTTGTTGTCTTTAAAGAGTAATGGACATTTTTGGGCATGCAGTCAAGTTACTCGTGGATCAGTTTGATCATTCAGGGCTTTCATTTTTTTGTTAGGGTAGGTGCAAAGTTGTCTTTATGGCTAATTTAACTCTGTTACTAAGGTGTGACTCTTCTGGTCTGTGGAACACTCTGGTAATTAAGGAGGACTCTTCACACTCTGTTTGGAACTTGGACATCTTCTAACCCTATGTATCCTCTGGGAATTGTTCATTTTACAGCTCTCAGCTGTTCTTTACCCAGTCTTGTGGAGCTTCACTCTTCAACTGCACAGCTGATTCTTTGCAACCAACTTGACAAAGACTTATACAGATTTCTGGAGTTCTTCCTTTGTTCATCCTCTTCAGTACTCTGATCCACAAATTTTAGTCTCCTCAGCCTCTCTGCAATTTGACTTCTGTCTCTTTAACTCAGCCAGACCTCCAGGGCATCCCCCTTCCTGCACAGTGATCTTGAAAGTGATTCAAGAAAAAAAACAAGGCCCAAGTGTAAAAGTTACCTCATTAGTTTCCCTTTTCTCAGACATGACGGTCCTGTACTGCCTATTGGCCAGTGTCTGAAAACTGTTTGGGTATATTTTACCCATTTTTCAAGTTGTTTATGGCAGGAAGGCAAGTCTGTTTCTAGTTCCTCCATCATGGCCAGAAGCAGGACTTTGGTTTTTATTTTTTTGTGTGTGATTATAAACATAGAAATTTTGGCAAACATGAAATTCTGTGTATCGTTCATGGTTGTTCTACTCCCCAAATCACTGATTCAGAGTTACTGTATTCCTATGGTAGCATTCCTTTGATTCCGTTTCCCCTTGCCTCATTCTCCATGCCCAAGGGCTTTTGCTGGAGTAAGATTATTAGCCTCTCTCTGGACTTCCTCACTTATTCTGTACAAAGTTAGGAAAGAAAAATGTTTGTTAGGTGAATTTTGGAGAAGGAATGGAAAATCTTAGATTAGCCTACTTAAAGGCTGTATTTCCAAGTTAGCCTACCGTTTTATTTTTTCTGTTTTTAAAAAGTTTTTTTAAGTTAGCTTATCTTTAGATTATACTCATACCTTTCCTAACAAGAGCAGTCAGCAGAGGCCTTTGGTTGTCTGTCATTGTCTGTAATTGAATATATTCAGTGCAGGGGAGATACTTGTAAGTCTGTGTGGCAGGAGATCCAAGTTATGGTGCCTAATTTAGCTGTTATAGTACTAGCACTGATATTTTGAACTCCATTTATCTTCTCCTGTCTACTTTTCATTTGGTTCCAAATTTAGAGGGGGGGAATAAAGGAACTGTTTCCCTCAAACTTGGTAACATCACAGATACAAATTTTCAATAAACATATCAAATCACTAAATATTTTTAGTCGTGACGTTGCATATTGAAGAGCTCACGCTTCCACTGAGAGCTGAGGGAAACGATAACCAGAGGTTATGAGCATACAAAGTTGTCTCTCTAGGAGTCTTGCAGGCACTCTGTCTCCAGCTCAGCATTTGTTTATTGTCTCAAATCAAATTTCCAGGTACTAAATTGGGCCCTTTAGCCTTTCTACCAATTGGTAGATTCAGATGCATACCACATTTGCTGCTTCAGAATTGTTTACACTCTAGTGCCTGTGCTCTTTTCCTTAGAATGAGAGGAAAAAGCAAAATAGAATAGCAAATGTGAAAGGAGAGACAGGAGAGCAATATGAGGCTGTAGAGCCGGAGGGAAGAGGCAAAAGATAACAGGATTTTTAAAAAGTAGGTAATTTACAGAAGAGCTGTATGGACATTCTCTATTTGAAGGAGATGGTGGTGGTTATAAAAGGCAGGCTTGCAGATGGATAGAAAGAATGACACAGAAGGAAACAAAGATGAAAAACAAACTGCATTTGTCTTTCCAGTCATGTGCCACTAGTGATTTTTTATAGCAGTATAACTGACTCTTAACAGTATTATATTAGTTTCAGGTATACCACATAGTGATTCAGTATATTTATAGATTATGCCCCATATAAAGTTTTTATAAGATATTGGCTACATTCTCTGCTGTAATTTTATCCTTTTATCTTACTTTACACCTATGGAGGGTGGGGCAAGATCAGTGAAGGGGATTAAGAGGTACAAACCATTAGTGATTCTTAATAGGTTCTAGATAGTTTGTTCTTGGGAAATAAGTAATGTAGATATTCTAAATGGAAACTATAAAAATTCCATTTTAATGCTGTTCAGTTGTCTTTTACCTAACTTATATTGAGATGCATTTAACATTAATACTCTGCTGTTAATAATATAATTTTCAACAAAATTATCAGCTTTGATATTTCTTGTTTAAAGGTTTTGAGAATCTTTATTAAAAATAATAATTTTCTCCTTTGACTAAATCAGTTTCATTTTTCTCTAGATATTGGTTCTGATTGAGGCCATTTATGAAATATTACAGAATCATTCTGGTCTTGATACTTAAAGAGAATAGATTAGATTAGTACTAAATATCAGAATTATACACTCTTCCAACAAAACAGTTCTTTCTGGTTTATGTGTATATTAGTGTGCATATGTTTGGTATAATTATATACTCATGATGATTGTATGAAAGAATATGTCTGTAGCTTTGATATGAGAAGGTTTTTTAGTGACCTAATTGTCAAATGTGGAAAGTTGAATAAATTATGATTTATATACTTAATCATATAATTTTATATATGATGACCATGAGGACTGTGTGAGGATATGTAGCTGCTTTTTTAGGACTAAATAAAACCAGTTTAGACCATTGGAATATGTATGTCTTTTTTGTTGTTGTTGTTGTTATATACACCTCTTATGTATGTCTTGATTATGCTCAATTATACTCCTATCTGTGTATATATAGTATATGCATACACACAGGCATACACACACACACACATGCTTTATGACATGTAAGTTTCATGAGGGCAAGTGACCTTGTCTGTCTAGATAAAATAAAATACTTTTTCTGGAACTTGTAACTGTTTACATAATTAAGTTGAATACTTATTTTTCAGTGTATCTAGCATGTTTTGTTAACATAACAAGTCATCTTTCTTATTAGACAATGATCTTGGCAAACTTCTATTGCACTTCAAAATGTCTGATAAGCAAACTGAGTGGATAGAAAACTGCCGAAGACAATTTTGCAAAATGATGAAGGCCAAACCTGATATAATCAGTGGAGGTGGTGAGTATGTTTTAATTTTTGTGGGTTTTTTGGCTTGAAGAGTATATTAGCAGAAGCTATGTTTTCCTGAAGACTAGTACTGGCATATCATATCTAGAATACATATTAATTGCAGAAGTCCATTGACTTCTGAGAAATTTGTGGTCCTGGAGAACAAAAATTAAAATTTGAGAAATTACTCAGCTTTCTTTTAGTACTGTTTCAGAGGCCTTGGAAGCTAAATCTACCTTTGCCTAGGTAACAGTTTGCTTGGTTTCACCAGCTTTCACCTAGCTATACCATACTGCTATGTTTTTGGAACTTTATTGAATGTTTTGACATATTTTGAAACTCCGCCACATCTAGCCAAATAAATTCAGTGACTTTTAAGGAAATATGGGTGTGTGTGTGTGGGGATAACTATGTTGTCTAACCAGCAAGCAAGTTGTTTTATGTTCAGATATTTATATGCATGCATGCTTCCTAAAATTATGTTTTAATTAACATTATCTTAAATAAAGATAGTCTAAGAAAAAGTTCTAATGTCAATATAAGCTAGATTTCTTGAAAGCTATAATTTGAAAATGATTGTCCTCTTTATCAGCCATGCTTTATGGTTTTCATGTTTGTATCATTTGCTGTAAAATTAAAAATGGGAAATAAAAATAAGTTTATATTTTGTTGGAGAAATTATATTTTCAGGGAATATGATATATATGGGCAAGAAATCAAACATTATTCTCCAAAATTTTAGTGTAAAATGAGCAGTTCACCTGTTTCATACGCCCCCAAATATTTTAAAAATAGGTATTAGAAATATATATTTATCACTGGTTGCATAATAGAAAATATTTAAAATAGGTTTTGCAAATGCCAAAAGGTACAGAACAAAATGAGAAAGGAGCAGCTTGGAATATTGTTCAGTTTAAACACCCTAAGTAAAGGTGTAGTTTTCTGAGTTTCTCTCTTACAGGTATGGTGATAAGACAGGAGAGAAATCACCTGTTCGGTCCTATCCATGACTCTGAAACAACATAAACAAGTAGAACATTACCATTAAAACTGTGTTCTATTTGGAATCTTGGGGCATTTCCCACAAGATTTGACCTTAGTTCTACATTACTCTGATACCGTGTCCACTGTTAGATTTTGAGCTACTTTCAAAAGTAGATCTTGACCTCTCTGCCCAGCAAGGTCTAGTAGGTTACACAAAACTCAGTTACTTTAACAGCAACTTTATAAGATAGTCTGCATTTTATGGATAAGGAAACAAAAGCCAGGAAATGTTAGATAACCAGCTCAGTTCACAGTGGCAGACCCAAGAAGTGAATTCAAGCAATCTGAATCCAAAACTCGTGCTTAGTATCAGTTTTCGATACTACCTCTTTGCACCTTCTCTTTACTACCTAATATTTTCCACGTGGGAGGCAAACAACATTTATTAAGTAAACCCAGGTGAGCGTAATACTGATTGAGATAGAAGATGATAAAAGTTTTTAATATCTCCAGTCTCATAGCATACTTGTTTTCTGTCTATAAGCTAAGATGAACTAATTTGGGGGGTAAGCTGCAGAAATACTGAACAAATAAATGCTTTTGTAAGGCAGGCATGCTTATTTGTCTGTGTGCATGCACATGTACATCTGGCTCTATAATCTGGTTCAACTTGGGTTTTTTTTTTTAGACATCTTTATTGGAATATAATTGTTTTACAATGGTGTGTTAGTTTCTGCTTTATAACAAAGTGAATCACCTATATGTATGTGTATATACATGACTCTTTTTGAATTATGGTTTGCTCAGGGTGTATGCCCAGTAGTGGGATTGCTGGGTCGTATGGTAGTTTTATATTTAGTTCTTTAAGGAACCTCCATACTGTTCTCCAGAGTGACTGTATCAATTTACATTTCCACCAGCAGTGCAAGAGGGTTCCCTTTTCTCCACACCCTCTCCAGTGTTTGTTGTTTGTAGATTTTTTTGATGATGGCCATTCTGACTGGTGTGAGGTGATACCTCATTGTAGTTTTGATTTGCATTTCTCTGATGATTAGTGGTGTTGAGCATCCTTTCATGTGTCTGTTGGAAATCTGTATATCTTCTTTGGAGAGATGTCTATTTAGGTCTTCTGTGCATTTTTGAATTGGGTTGTTGGCTTTTTTGATATTGAGCTGCTTGTATATTTGGAGATTAATCCTTTGTCAGTTGCTTCATTTGCAAATATTTTCTCCCATTCTGAAGGTTGTCTTTTCGTCTTGTTTATGGTTTCCTTTGCTGTGCAAAGGCTTCCAAGTTTCATTAGATCCCATGTTGAATAGTAGTGGTGAGAGTGGGAAACCTTGTCTTGTTCCTGATCTTAGGGGAAATGGTTTCAGTTTTTCACCATTGAGGATGATGTTGGCTGTGGGTTTGTCATATATGGCCTTTATTATGTTGAGGAAAGTTCCCTCGATGCCTACTTTCTGCAGGGTTTTTATCATAAATGGGTGTTGAATTTTGTCGAAAGCTTTCTCTGCATCTATTGAGATGATTGTATGGTTTTTCTCCTTCAGTTTGTTAATATGGTGTATCACGTTGATTGATTTGTGTATATTGAGGAACCCTTGCATTCCTGGGATAAACCCCACTTGATCATGGTGTATGATCCTTTTAATGTGCTGTTGGATTCTGTTTGCTAGTATTTTGTTGAGGATTTTTACATCTATGTTCATCACTGATAATGGCCTGTAGTTTTCTTTCTATGTGACATCTTTGTCTGGTTTTGCTATCAGGGTGATGGTGGCCTTGTAAAATGAGTTTGGGAGTGTTTTTCACTCTGCTATATTTTGGAAGAGTTTGAGAAGGATAGGTGTTAGCTCTTCTCTAAATGTTTGATAGAATTCACCTGTGAAGCCATCTGGTGGTGGGCTTTTGTTGGTTGGAAGATTTTTGATCACAGTCTCAATTTCTGTGCTTGTGATTGGTGTGTTTAATTTTCTGTTTCTTCCTGTTTCAGTCTTGGAAGGTTGTGCTTCTCTAAGAATGTGTCCATTTCTTCCAGGTTGTCCATTTTATTGGCATAGAGTTGCTTGCAGTAATCTCTCATGATGCTTTGTATTTTTGCAGTGTCAGTTGTTACTTCTCCTTTTTCATTTCTAATTCTATTGATTTGAGCCTTCTCCCTTTTTTTCTTGATGAGTCTGGCTGATGGTTTATCAATTTTGTTTATCTTCTCAAAGAACCAGCATTTAGTTTTATTGATCTTTGCTATTGTTTCCTTCATTTCTTTTTCATTTACTTCTGATCTGATCTTTATGATTTCTTTCCTTCTGCTAACTTTGGGGATTTTTTTGTTCTTCTTTCTCTAATTGCTTTAGGTGTAAGGTTAGGTTGTTTATTTGAGATGCTTTTTGTTTCCTGCAGTATGATTGTATTGCTATAAACTTCCCTCTTAGAAGTGCTTTTGCTGCGTCCCATAGGTGTTGGGTCATCGTGTTTCCATTGTAATTTGTTTCTAGGTATTTTTCGATTTCCTCTTTGATTTCTTAGTGATCTCTTGGTTATTTAGTAGTGTATTGATTAGCCTCCATGTATTTGTATTTTTTATAGATTTTTTCTTGTAATTGATATGCAGTCTCATAGTGTTGTGGTCAGAAAAGATACTTGATACAATTTCACTTTTCTTAAATTTACCAAGGCTTGATTTGTGACCCAAGATATGATCTATTCTGGAGAATGTTCCATGAGCACTTGAGAAGAAAGTGTACTCTGCTGTTTTGGCAGGAAATGTCCTATAAATATCAATTAAGCCCATCTTGTTTAATGTATCATTTAAAGCTTGTGTTTCCTTATTTTGTTTCATTTTGGATGATCTGTCCATTGGTGAAAGTGGGTTGTTGAAGTCCCCTACTATGATTGTGTTACTGTCGATTTCCCCTTTTATGGCTGTTATTATTTGCCTTATGTATTGAGGTGCTCCTATGTTGGGTGCATAAATATGTACGATTGTTATTTCTTCTTCTTCGATTGATCCCTTTATCATTATGTAGTGTCCTTGTTTGTCTCTTGTAATAGTCTTTGGGTTTTTTTGGTTTTTTGGGGGATTTTGGGCGGGATTTTTTTCTGCGGTACGCGGGCCTCTCACTGTTGTGGCCTCTCCCATTGCGGAGCACAGGTTTTGGATTTGCAGGCTCAGCAGCCATGGCTCACGGGCCCAGCCGCTCTGCAGCATGTGGGATCTTCCCAGACCAGGGCACGAACCCGTGTCCCCTGCATTGGCAGATGGACTCTCAACCACTGCCCCACCAGGGAAGCCCTAGTCTTTGTTTTAAAGTCTATTTTGTCTGATATGAGAATTGCTACTCCAGCTTTCTTTTGATTTCCATTTGCATGGAATATCTTTTTTCCTTCCCCATACTTTCTGTATGTGTTCCTAGCTCTGAAGTGGGTCTCTTGTAGACAACATATATATGGGTCTTGTTTTTGTATCCATTCAGCCAGTCTATGTCTTTTGGTTGGAGCATTTAACCCATTTACATTTAACGTAGTTATCGACATGTATGTTCCTATTACCATTTTCTTCGCTGTTTTGGGTTCGTTATTATAGGTCTTTTCCTTCTCTTGTGTTTCCTGCCTAGAGAAGTTCCTTTAGCATTTGTTTTAAAGCTGGTTTGGTGGTGCTGCATTCTCTTAGAATTTGCTTGTCTGTAAAGGTTTTAATTTCACTGTCGAATCTGAATGAGATCCTTGCTGGGTAGAGTATTCTTGGTTGCAGGTTTTTCCCTTTCATCACTTGTAATATGTCTTGCCACTCCCTCTGGCTTGCAGAGTTTCTCCTGAAAGATAAGCTGTTAACCTTTTGTGGACTCCCTGTATGTTATTTGTTGTTTTTCCCTTGCTGCTTTTAATATTTTTTCTTTGTATTTAAGTTTTGATAGTCTGATTAATATGTGCCTTGGCGTGTTTCTCCTTGGATTTATCCTGTATGGGACTCTCTCCGCTTCCTGGACTTGGTTGACCATTTCCTTTCCCACGTGAGGGAAGTTTTCAACTATAATCTCTTCATGTATTTTCTAGTCCCTTTCTTTTTCTCTTCTTCTTCTGGGACCCCTATTATTCAAATGTTGGTGCGTTTAATGTTGTCCCAGAGGTCTCTGAGCCTGTCCTCAATTCTTTTCATTCTTTTTTCTTTATTCTGTTCTGCGGTAGTTATTTCCACTATTTTATATTCCAGGTCACTTATCTGTCCTCCTGCCTCAGTTATTCTTCCTTTGACTCCTAGAGAATTTTTAATTTCATTTATTGTGTTGTTCATCATTGTTTGTTTGCTCTTTAGTTCTTCTAGGTCCTTGTTAAACATTTCTTGTATTTCCTCCATTCTATTTACATGATTTTGGATCATCTTTACTATAATTACTCTGAATTCTTTTTCAGGTAGACTGCCTATGTCTTCTTCATTTGTTTGGTCTGGTGGGTTTTTACCCTGCTCCTTCATGTGCTGTTTGTTTCTCTGTCCTCTCATTTTGCTTATCTTACTGTGTTTGGGGTCTTGTTTCTCAGGCTGCAGGTTTGTATTTCCCATTGTTTTTGGTGTGTGCCCCCAGTGGCTAAGGTTTGTTCGGTGGGTTGTATAGGCTTCCTGGTGGAGGGGACTGGTGCCTCTGTTCTGGTGGATGAGGCTGGATCTTGTCTTTCTGGTCATCAGGCTCATGTCCAGTAGTGTGTTTTGGGGTGTCTTTGACCTTATAATGATTTTAGGCAACCTCTCTGCTAATGGGTGGGGTCATGTTCCTGTCTTGCTAGTTATTTGGCATAGGATGTCCAGCACTGTAGCTTGCTGGTCTTTGAGTGGAGCTGGGTCTTAGCATTGAGATGGATATTGCTGGGAGAGCTTTCACCGTTTGATATTATACGGAGCTGGGAGGTCTCTGGTGGTCCAGTGTCCTGATCTCGGCTCTGTCACCTCAGAGGCACATGCCTGACACCTGGCCAGAGTACGAAGACCCTGCCAGCCACACAACTCAGAAGAAAAGGGAGAAAGAAAGAAAGAAAAAATAAAAATAAAGTTATTAAAATAAAAATTTAAGTAATAAAAACAGAAAAAAAAAGAAAGAAGGAAGCAACCAAAGAAAAAACAGATACACCAATGATAAGAAGCGCTAAAAATTATACTAAAAAAAAAAAGGACAGGCACAACCCTAGGAGAAACGGTAAAAGCAAAGCTATACAGGCAACATCACACAAAGAAGCATACACATACACACTGATAAAAAGAGAAAAAGGAAAAATACATATCTCTATATTAAAAACAAAAGGAAGAGAGCAGCCAAATCAATAAGCATATCTACCAATTATAATAAATTCTAAATACTGACCTAAGATAAACATGAGACCAGAAACAAATTAGCTGCAGAAAGCAAAACCGAAGTCTACAGTTGCTCCCAAAATCCACCACCTCAATTTTGGGATGATTCGTTGTCTATTCAGGTATTCCACAGATGCAGGGTACATCAAGCTGATTGTGAAGATTTAATCCGCTGCTCCTGAGGCTGCTGGGAGATTTCCCTTTCTCTTCTTTGTTCGCACAGCTCCTGGGGTTCAGCTTTGGATTTGGCCTCGCCTCTGCGTGTAGATCGCCTGAGGGTGTCTGTTCCCACCCAGATAGGACAGGGTTGATGGAGCAGCTGATTCGGGGGCTCTGGCTCAGTCAGGCCAGGGGAAAAGAGGTGTACAGAATGGGGGGCAAGCCTGCAGCAGAAGAGGCCAGCATGACGTTGCAACAGCCTGAGGTGCACCCTGTGTTCTCCTGGGGAAGTTGTCCCTGGATCACGGGACCCTGGCAGTGGCGGGCCACACAGGCTCCCGGGCGGGGAGGTGTGGAGAGTGACCTGTGCTTGCACACAGGTTTCTTGTTGGCAGCAGCAGCAGCCTTAGCATCTCATGCCCATCTCTGCTGTCCAAGCTGATAGCCTTGGAGCTTGTTTAGGTGGTGCCCTGAATCCCTTCTCCTCGCACACCCTGAAACAATGGTCTCTTGCCTCTTCGGCAGGTCCAGACCTTTTCCCGGACTCTCTCCCGTCTATCTGTGGTGCACTAGCCTCCTTCAGGCTGTGTTTACGCAGCCAACCTAAGTCCTCCCCCTGGGATCTGACCTCCGAAGCCTGAGCCTCAGCTCCCAGCCCCCACCCGCCCCTGCGGGTGAGCAGACAAGCCTCTCGGGCTGGTGAGTGCTGGTCGGCACCGATCCTCTGTGCGGGAATCTTTCCGCTTTGGCCTCCGCACCTCTGTTGCTGCGCTCTCCTCCATGGCTCCAAAGCTACCCGGCTCCGCCACCCGCACTCTCCGCCAGTGAATGGGCTTCCTAGTGTGTGGAAACTTTTCCTCCTTCACAGCTCCCTCCCAGAGGTGCAGGTCCCATCCCTAATCTTTGTCTCTGTTTTTTACTTTTTTCTTTTGCCCTACCCAGGTACATGGGGGAGTTTCTTGCCTTTTGGGAAGTCTGAGGTCTTCTGCCAGCATTCAGCAGGTGTTGTGTAGGAGTTGTTCCACATGTAGATGTATTTCTGATGTATTTGTGGGGAGGAAGGTGATCTCCATGTCTTACTCCTCTGTCGTCTTGAAAGTCTCGGTCAACTTGGGTTTTAAATACAAGCAATCTACAGTTATCAAGAACCAAAGATTTTAAAATTATCATTACCTATGCTGCATTTTCTCCCCAAAATCTCTACGTAAGACTCTGCAGTGCACAATAAATACCATGTACCTTCATTAATATTTTTTCATAATTATAATATTGAGTGAATGAATTAGTCTTAACCTCTCTATAAATTATACGATCTGAATCCAAAAGGAGGTAGACAAAGGAAATTCAGTTAACAAGAAACTTATTGAGAACCTACTTGTTGACCCCCTGTTCTGCTCCCCACTATGGGCAGCTACTGTCCTTTGTAGGTAATGGTAAGGAGGGGGCGAACAATCCATCAGTAGTCTTCCCAAATTGATTTAAACCCAGGGCATCTAAACAGCTATCAGGAGAGAAAATTTCCAACTTTCTCTGGCTTGAGCTCCTGCTGTTTCCAGAGTTTTCTTTCCCGGGTTTTAGCTTTTAAGAACAAGTGAGACAATGTAGATGTGTAATTGCCTAACATTCCTGCACTCACTTGTAATGAGTCACTCGGAGAAGCAATAGATTATATGACCTAGAGCTCACAGGCCGAAGTTAATTTTTTAAAACATGAGTCAGATTTTTCCTTTTCATGACCTTATTTTTGGTCTGTGAGTATTTTCCACCCTACCCCCAACTATATCTGAGACCTTTTTCCTAGGATAGAACTAACGAGGACATGTTCCCTGAACCTCTATAAATTTCCTTCATTTTCATGTGTTTATTTCATTCAGCTCTGGGAGAGAACATAGTTTCTTGTCAGGAAGGTCTCTGTAGGTCTGATTGACTTCTAGTTTCCCCTGAATTTACTAACCTAGCCTCTTGTTGTCTATCCATTCTAAACATTGGATTCCATCATCAATTGCACGTTTAATTTCTACTCTTATATCTGTCTTTGTAGAGTTGTCTCCGTATTAAAAAAAGCTTCTATTTCTCACATTATCTTCTAATCATTGTTTTCCACTAATCTTTTATTTGTGACCTAATAATTAAATATACAATTTTAAATAGGTTCCAAGTATGTTCTTCCTATTTCTGTTCTCTAATATTGATAATATAGTTTATAACTGGAATTCTAGTGTAGGATTCATATAATTTGAGTTGGTCACTAGATAACATGTACAACATGTCTGATAGACAGTGTTGGAAACTGGTATGCTTTATAACTATAATACATTTTGTATAACTGTATACTTCAAATGCTCAAATTATCACAACTTGGACTCTTAAGAGTTTTTGTTTAAGTTGGCCTCTTTGTCCTTTAAATTTTAATTTATTTTTTCTGTTTTCCTCTGAAAGAATCCTGGCATAGTAACAGCAATGAGGTCATCTAGACTCACTTTTTCAGCTCCTAAACATAGTTCAAGGGATTCTGGTTCCTTTCAGTGGGGAGAATAACATTAGGGGCAAAATTTGAGCAACAGTGTGCATTAGGTGCCTCCACATAATCACTTAGGATAAGATGACATGAGTCAAGTGTCCTCTTTAAACAACAACAACAAAAAAAAGTGGGGGCTGTATTTTTGTTTCAAATTTACTTCTGGCTATATATATTTTTTAATTTTCCTCTGAGCATTTAATCTAGTTTTCTCATTTTGTCCTGCCATTTAGATTTTATCTATATGAGATGCCATGGAAAGTATTAAAGTGTATTCTTCTTGCATTCTCTTTTCTGACTGCTGTCACTAGTATATACCTAGTACAGTAATTGAAAGAAACAGCCTGGTTCCCTTTGACTTCTCTCTTTCTTTCATCCTCTGACTCTCATGTACTTGGTTACCATGTCTTAGAGTTTATTCTTAATTTTTTTTTAATCTTTCTTTCTCATCCATGTCCTCTGCTACTACTTTAATTCAAGTATTAATCATTTAGCAACTAAATTATTGTGTGAAATACATGATCATTTTAGGAAAACTAGAAATTATAAACAAAATGAAGAAAGTTAAATTTACCTGTAATCTCTGAAGGATAAGGTTAGCACTAAGTTATTTTTAGCCAAAAAGATTTAATACCTACCATACTATTTTCTTTTGCCATTTCACTCAATACAGTGTTGTACAGAATTTTCCATGTCAGTGAATGTGCTTATACAAAGTAATTTTTTTAATATCTTTTTTGGAGTATAATTGCTTCACAATGGTGTGTTAGTTTCTGCTTTATAACAAAGTGAATCAGTTATAAATATACATATGTTACCATATCTCTTCCCTCTTGCATCTCCCTCCCTCCCCCCCTCCCTATCCCACCCCTCTAGGTGGTCACAAACCACCTAGCTGATCTCCCTGTGCTATGCGGCTACTTCCCACTAGCTATCTATTTTACATTTGTTAGTGTATATATGTCCATGCCACTCTTTCACTTTGTCAGTCTACTCATTTATCTATGGATCTGATTCCTATAACACTTTCCTTTATCTCAGTTGACCTCCTGGGATCCTAGCCAGTTACTGTTTCAAATATGCAGTAATGAGACCAAAATCTTTAATAATTTAGATTATCTGATAATATCAAAGCACTAGTAAATCACTTAAAAAAAAGACATATACAGCCTGCTATAAGCAGAAACAGAGACATTAAAGCTCATGAAAGAAAGCATAAGAGGTGCTATGATGATAAAAGCCTGAGGCCTGAAAGGAGGATCCCTAATGGCTGATGCTAAAGGGGCAAAAGCATCAATTCCTTTGTTTTTCCACTCACTTTAACCTTGTGAGCACCATCATATATCGTTATTGGTCTAGCCTTAATGGCATTCTTCCTGTGGTATTTGCCCATCGTGTGATTCTTTTACCAAAGCTCCTTTTTTCATCCACCCTCTTCTTGGCATAATTAACCAAGGGAAAGAGGAATTCAGCACAATTTCTAATCCATCACCTTCTGAATCCTTCTGTGCTTCAGCTATACCATAACAACTCAAAGTTGTTTTGTACCCATGGACTTTAAATTGGCCTGTCTTCTATCTACTTATGGTTATAAAGCAGTTGTACTTGGTACAAGCAGATAATTCACTAAGACTCAATATTAATCACATGAATAATATAAGAATAAAGAATGATTTCAAATAGGCTAAGAATAAAAAAATTTTACGTGTGATTGTCTAATTTATATGATGGAACTTACATCCAGCCTTTAAGGAGTCTAAACATTCATAATGAAAAAAGTACAGAGATGATTTCTACTTTTAAAAGATGGAGTAGATGATCTTTCCCTTTTCCCTCATCCTGTGTACAGCTAAGATTTCTGGATATCATCTTATGTTTTATATGTGACTCTGGAAGATGGAGAGAAGGCAGACTGGCTAGGGACTTTGGGACCTAAGGAACAACTCAGAGGTGATGTTTCTTGGGTTTTCTTTTTGCCTTGTATATCCTAGGCTGAGTAATTAAGATTGCCAACAGATGCAGGAAGAAAAATGAGGGCTGGGCAGTAAAAGCCTGCTCTCTCTAACCAAAGGACCAGGAAAAGGGCAGTCTACCAAGGCAAAATTTGTAGATAGTGACCACTTTAATCGAGACAAACACCACTTTAGAAAATATTGCCAACAAGACTTGGGGTTCAGCCTGGACTTCTGTTCTCAGCTGCCAGTAATGAGGCACCCCTGCCTCTCCCTGGTAGGATGGTATCAGAGGAGACCTAGGTAGAGAGTTAGGAATTTCACCATCACCCAATGGTAATAAGGCCACCGTCTCTCCTTCCCCTCCACACATGTATTTGTTTCACACATGAAACAAATTTTAAAATACAAAGTGTCAGCAAAGAAATATATAAAGAAAACCCAAAAGGAAATTTTAGAACTGAAGAATTCCATTCCCAAAATAGAAAGCTCAATGGATGGGCTCAACAATAAAATAGAGGGGACAGAGGAAAGAATCAGTGAACTTGAAGATATTAAGAGAGGAAATAGACTGAATCCCAAAGTTCTGTGGAACCATAACAGAAGATCTAACATTTGCGTCATTGGAGTCATGGAAAGAGGTTGGAGCTACAAATGTATTTGAAAAAATGATGGCTGAAAACTTTCCAAATTTGGCAAAAGACCTAAGCCTGTGGATTCTAGAACCTCAAAGACCAAAGACCCAAAGAAGTCCACACCAAGACACAATACAGTTGACCCTTAAACAACACAAGGTTGAACTGTGTAGGTCTACTTATACACAGACTTTTTTTCAGTAGTAAATACAGTACTAGATGATCTGAGGTTGGTTGAATCTGTGAATGAGGATAAGGAGGGCTGACCATAAATTATATTGGGTTCGCCAAAAAGTTTGTTTGGTTTTTTCCATAAGATAGTTCCAGTGGCACTTAGTTGTCTTTAACTTCATTTGAAACAATTTTGTTAGACTGTATTGTGACAGCTGTCACATCAGCATGCATTTAAAAACAAAACTTATCAAAATTGATGAATTTTTGTGTAGCCATTTTCATATTGAAGATGAAAGAAAAAAGCCACATCTTCGGCTTTATTTCACAAAAGGTAAAAACCCAACCAAAATGCAAACAAAGATTTGTACAGTGTATGGAGAAGGTGCTGTGACCGATGGAATGTGTCAAAAGTGGTTTGCGATGTTTCATGCTGGAGATTTTTTTCTGGACGATTCTCTAGGGTCTGGTAGCCCAGCTGAAGTTGATAGCGATCAAATCGAGACATTAATTGAGAACAATCAATGTTATACCACACGGGAGATAGCCGACATAGTCAAAATATCCAAATCAGGCGTTGAAAATCATTTGCACCAGCTTGGTTATGTGAATCGCTTTGATGTTTGTGTTCCACATAAGCGAAAAAAGCCTTCTTGACAGTATTTCCACGTGAGCTTCTCTACTTAAATGTAATGAAAACATTCTGTTTTTAAAACAAATTGTGATGGGCAATGAAAGGTGGACACTGTACAATAATGTGGAACGGAAGAGATCGTGGGGCAAGCAAAATGAACCACCACCAACCACACCAAAGGCTGGTCTTCATCCAAAGAAGGTGATGTTGTGTATATGGTGGGATTGGAAGGGAGTCCTCTATTATGAACTTCTTCCAGAAAACCAAACAATTCCAACAAGTACTGCTCCCAATTTAGACCAACTGAAAGCAGCGCTCAAAGAAAAGCATCTGGAATTAGTCAACGGAAAATACATAATTTTCCATCAGGGTAATGCAAGACTGCATGTTTCTTTGATGATCAGACAAAACTGTTAACAGCTTGGCTGGGAAGTTCTGCTTTATCCTCCATATTCACCAGACATTGCACCTTCAGCTTTCCATTTGTTTTGGTCTTTACAAAATTCTCTTCATGGATCAATTTTCAATTCCCTGGCAGACTGTAAAAGGCACATGAAAGAGTTCTTTGCTCAAAAAGATAAAAAGTTTGGGGAAGATGGAATTATGAAGCTGCCTGAAAAATGGCAGACGGTAGGGGAACAAAATGGTGAATATGTTGCTCAATAAAGTTCTTGGCGAAAATGAAAAATGTATCTTATTTTTACTTTAAAAACCGAAGGAAACTTTTGGCCAACCCAATACATGATTTTTGACTGTGCAGGGGGTTGGCACCCCAATCCGCCCTTGTTGTTCAAAGGTCAACTGTATAGTCAAACTTCTGAAAATTTAAGACAAATCTTGAAAGCAGAGAGGGAGAAACAACACCATAGCTACAAGGGAAAATCAATGCAAATGACAGTGGACTTCTCCCCAGAAAAGATGGAGGACAGAGGAAGTGGCATGACATTATTCAAGAGCTGAAGGCAAAGAGCTGTCAACCTGAGCTCTGTGTTTTTTGAAAGTAGCCTTCAGGAATATTGAGGAAATCAATACATTCTCAGGTGAAAAATATGTCACCAGCAGACCTACCCTAAATAAAGGAATAAAGGAATTTTTCTACCTCTGTCATGTTCCTGCAACCTCCTGTTCATCTATAATTGTACAAACTTTCTTTTAAAAACAAGGAATGAATATAAACTACTTGAGAACATTGAGAAAAATAGTCTGTGCTTATAATTTGTATAAAAAGTGAACATAGTTGGATGTGGTGAGATTGTAAAGTGCTTGAAACACATTAGTAGAGTTCTGACTTCATGGAGGGTAGAGAGATGAGAATTGTAAGTTCTGAATACTGAAGTGTTCAGGAACAAACATCTGGTGGTTACATGAAGGATGGTGATTGGGAAAAAATTGCACGCATAATGTAATTGTCTTGTGATCTGGTGATGTGCCAGCAGTGATAAAAGATGAAAGAATTAAAGAGTGAATCCTGGAGAAATTTTTTATGTTTTCAAACATTGAACTTTTTGGAACCAGCTGCTGTTGTGATGGCAATGCCAAGGGAGAAAACAGTCAATATCCAAGTATCCCTGAATAAGCTGCCTTCAGTTTTTCCTCATCAGTAAAACCCGTGTCCTCTTTTATTATATACGTATTATAAACCTTGGTCTCGTAGTCTACTAATGTCATAGTCCAACCCTAGGGAATAAGTATAATTAAAAGGACATCTCCTAATTTAAAGTCCTTTTGAAATTCCAGGTCTGTCATTTAAAATAAAAATCCATTTAAAACAATATTCTGAGGTTTACTTTCTGGATAGTAATATCCTGGAGTTAATTTTCTCTTGAAGTTAAGAAATGTTTTATGTGAATTAATTTCCTTGAGTCACAGATAATGGAATTTTTAGTGAATTGACAGTCATACTGAGACAGCCACTGTAGTAATTATGCAGTTTAGCTACACTTACATTTGGTTAGTTAGAAAGATGATACCAGTAAATTGTAGCCATGGCTTCAATTACCATATATGGATTGGTTTTTAACATTGTTCCATGGCTTAGCTCATCCCTCAAAATATTTGGAAGTGCATAGTGCCGTTCATATGGGTTGCTGGGAAAAGCAAAAATATTGGAATCAGCAGAGATTCAGAACCTTCTCTAGGTAGTTCAGTGATGTCATCCTTATATAGGATGCATAGAATTACTTCATAAGCCTCCAATATATTGATCTAATAACATAATTTCATATTTCAAGATCAGTGCTTGCTGGAAAGTAGTATGCTTTGCAAAGTCTGCAGTTAGTCTGGTGACTCTTAAGTTTCAAATCATATTGCGTTTTAGCAGCTTCAAAGATGTGTATTTTGTCTTCACTAACATATGTTTAGCTGTCTGATGGCTAAACCTGATTTCAGGCATTGGATTCAAATAACTGTTCAGCAGTGTGCTGTGACTTTTCCCATTAACTCAGCCACTTTGCTTAAATCCATAATTTGTAACAAACATATGGTTGTGCTAAAATGAGAATAATTATAGTTGAGTTTTAAATGGACATTTCCACTTAAAATTTTTATATAATCTTTGTTACTAATGTATATCTCACACCTTATTAGGAATGATTGTATCTAAATTTCATCGACACACTCTTTCTGAAAAATTATAATCTCAAGAGACAGCAGTAGGTGACTTATAAACAAACATGTAGAAGTTGAAAGCTCTCACCTAAGGGCCATTATTTACATATAGGTTCATAGAAAAAAACTTTTGAAAGATTTCTCTAAGAGTGGGAGAATTTGTGCCTATGTATGTGAAGATAGAACCAATCTAAACAACTATAAGTTTAAATAATCTACAATACTGGTGTCCTTTCTGATCCTCGACTATTGCATTTTCATACTTTTAAATATTCATTTCAACTTGAAATCAGAATATGAATAGAGTTCCATGAATAAAAAATTTCATTTTTATCTTGAGATATAGCTCAAGCTATATCATGAGATGTAGCTTGTTAGACCTATAGTTGTTGGAAAGCATATGTTATTCTTCTTTGACTTTATATTTTTGACATGTTGAACACTAATTTTCCTTCATGAATTATATCTTTAAAATGCACTTGGATGTGAAAAAGGGTGCATTCAGTTAATACAGGCCATAGTCAGAATCCTGAATATAACTAGGGCACAATTTTAAAAGGTGACTAAAACTTACTTTCTGTAAGTGTAAGCATATCAGTTACCCTCCAGATATATTTCTTTCCAGCAAAAATAATTCTAGATTGCATATTAATTATAATCCACCTGGTTATATCTGTTTGGGAAGTAATATGTGCAAATACTGTGGCATTATTTATATACTATTACATTGACTATTTACATTCAACTTTTCTTTAATAAACTTAGAGCAGTTTTAGATTCACAGCAAAGTTGAGTGGAAAGTACAGAAAGTTCTCACATAAGTTCTATCCTTACATATGTACAACCCCTCCCCCCACTATCAACGTCTCACGCCAGAGGGGTACAGTTGTTACAACTGATGAACCTACACTGACATATCATTATCATCAGGAGTCCAAAGTTTACATTAGAGTTCACTCTTGATGTTTCACATTCTATGAATTTTGACAAGTGTCATAGTAATGACACGTATCCACCATTGTAGTGTCTTACAGAAGAGTTTCACTGCCGTAAAACTGTGCTCTGCCTGTTCATCCTTCCCTCTCCCCAACCCCTGACAAGCCTACTTTTGATCTGCTTGCCTTGAACAGATACTGTCTGTTGCAAAGTACATAAAACACATAATATGTCCTGCTTTGAAAGGGATGTGAGCTATGCATTGATTCTGGTCTTGGAGCTCACATGATTTTTTTTCTGCATGTGTGAATGATGATGGTAAGATATTATAGCCTAGTTTGTGATTTTTTTCTGAATTGAAATCATTTAGCAAATTCTGAAGTAATCCTTAGAGGATCTAAAGATAACAGACGATTCTTTTCCAGTTTTACATTGAATAGGTTCTCAGTGAAGCTATTAAAATTTAGTTTACATTGGAAACATTGTTATGAATATTAAAATAATGTTTTGAATTGGCCCCCCTTAAGAGCATAACTGTGAAGAAGCTCTGATGACTTTAACATCCTAATTATTCTCTTGTTTATTACAGCTTTAGTAGAATTACTTGAAAAATTTGTCCTTCATCTCTCTGAAAGCCCATCTGAATGCTACTTCCCCTCAGTGGAATATACAGGTACAGTTTAAACATTTTTGTATTTTGGAAAGTGCTCAGTGTGCAAATAGATAATGTTTCATAGAGGAGTGTAATTAGACACAAATATGCACAAGGTTTTTTCACCCTAAAAAATCTCTCCCTTTGTGCCATATACATTCCAGATATCTTTCAGTTTTTCTGTGCAAATGTCTGGGTTTCCTTGTAACTTTCTAGCTTCGTTTTTGAGCTCTTTTTTTTTTTTCTGTCTACCCATTAAAAATTGTTTTTCCTTAAGGCAGTATCTTCCAATGTCTTTTACTCTTCTGTTTTTATCCACTAGGAGATGATTTCCTAGTGATCTCATCTGCTTGTACTGTTCTACCCACCTTATATATTGATAACTTCTAAATATACCTCTTCTACGCAAAGATCTATAAGCTTCATTCTCATATTTCCAGATGCTTAATTGGTAAACATCACCTGGATGTGCTAAAGAACCCTCAAGCTCAAAATGTCCACCTTCTCATACGTCACTGAGATACATCCTCCTCCTACACTGTCTATTTTTGTGGGCAGTGCAATCATCTGTCCATCTAAGCCAGGTTCCCCCCCAGTCACCAAACTGTATTCTGTGTTCTTAATATAGCTCAAATTTATCTACTTATATCTATCTCTACTCTTCTTTATGTTAGTTTAGGCCACCATTACTTTTTGCCTAGGTTATTACAACATTCTCTTTACCTGATGTCTCTAATTGGAGTCTCATCTTTTCAGAGGTATTCTTTATGCTGCTGTCAGAGTGACCTGTGAAGTGTAAATCTGACCCGCTCTTTCCTCTACCTCTTAGAAGCGTACCATTGACCACTGCATACAGTTTAATCTTCTTATCATAGTACCCAAGGCCTTATGTTGCTCTTCTCCTTTCTTCTCTAGCATCATCCCTTTCTCTCCACGCCTCATATTTGTTTTTCAGGGGCACTAAACTATTAGCAGCATTGCCAACCTCACCCTCTCTTCTCCAAATACACATTCATTTATTCAACAAATGGATATTTTCCTCTGCTGTATAATAGAACTGCTGTAAGCACTTGGACACATCAGTGGACAAAAGAGAAAAAAAGTCTTGCCTTTACAGAGTTTACCTTCTGATTGGAAGACAAACAATAAATAAGTAAAAAGATTCAGTATGTCAAGTGGTATGGTGGTAAGTGAGAAATGCAGAGCAGGGAAGGGGTCTAGGAAGTGCTAGTTGGGGGTGGCGGTTCCAGTGTTAAATAGTGTTCAGACCAGCAGAAATTGGGAGCAAGATACATGGATGTTTCCAGAGGGAGAGACTTCCAACAAGTGACTAGGAAGGAGATTAGTACAGCTCAGAAGGAGTATGGGGGAAGGATTGTTGGTGTTGAAGTTAGAGAGGAGAGGATGATATAGGTTTTTTGTTTTTTCTTTTTTTTTTTCTTTAGGCCACACTGCGTGGCTTGTGGGATCTTAGCTCCCCAACCAGGGATTGAACCTGTGCCCTCGGCAATGAAAGCACGGAGTCTTAACTACTGGACTGCTGGGGAACTCCCTGATCTAGGGTTTTTAAAGTCATTGCAAGGTCTTGAACACAGGAGTGACATGCTCTGATTTACATTTTTAAAAGATCACTATTGCTGCTGTATCAGGAAAAGACTGAAGAACAAAGGGCTAAAGCAGGGAGATGAGTTAGGAGGCTATTGAAAAGATGAAATGGCAGTGGCTTGGATGAGGATGTCAGTGGAGTTAGAAGTACTTGGATTCTAGGTATATTTTGAAAATAGGACCAACAGAATTGAGTAACAGACTGAATATGGGGTGGGAGAGAAAGGAGTCAAAAGACCCAAGTTATTGATCTGAGCCACTGGAAGGATGGGATTACCAAACACTGAGATAGCGAAGAATGGGTAAAGAATAGGTTTCAGAGAGGAGATTAGGAGCTTGCTTTTATGTTATGTTTCCAATACTTATTACACATTTAAGTAGACATGCTCTGTACATGTTGGCTGTTTGAATCTGGAACTTAGGGAGAAGGTAGGGCTGAAAATACAAATTACTAAATCATCAGCTTAGTATATAAAGCCAATACACATCTCTTTGTCATGTTTTTCTCATATTCTGACTTAATGTCTAATTCCTCACGTGACAGCACACTCCTGTAAGGTAGTTTCCTTGTCTTACCTGTCGTATCCTCTGCACCTAGAGTAACAGTGCCAATAAATGTTTGACAAATAAAGGAAAAAATGGGGCTTCCCTGGTGGCGCAGTGGTTGAGAGTCTGCCTGCCGATGTAGGGGACACGGGTTCATGCCCCGGTCCGGGAAGATCCCACATGCCGCGGAGCGGCTGGGCCCGTGAGCCATGGCCGCTGAGCCTGCGCGTCCGGAGCCTGTGCTCCGCAACAGGAAAGGCCACAACAGTGAGAGGCCTGCATACCGCAAAATAAATAAATAAATAAAAAATAAAGGAAAAAATGGATAGAAGAATGAAGGATAAAAGCTTTGTATACTGTGTCAACCAGTTGGTTTACTCTATTGTCTGTTAAAATTAAAACATTTAAGATTTCTGAGCATTGATTCATCTTGTGCCTTAGGACAATGAATTTAGTAACTGTGTAAAGGGTGAAGAACTAAAATTTCCCAAAGGTGAATATCCAGTGCCTGGGGCTCAGTAAATGAAGACACAGTGAAGAAAAAGCAGAGAGGTAGCATAGGCTCATGATAATAGATCATCATGGGATATTGCCCCTCTTCCTCATAAGGGTAACATGACTTTTCTGTTTGCTAAAGAAACCATCCTTCAAATATGTGTTATTTATTCAAGTTAGACACAATGTGTCAAATCTCCATAAAAAGAAAAAAACTTTAAAGATACATTTTCAGTCTGGCTCAGACTAATTTTTTTAGCTCTGTTATTCATCACTGCCCCAGTACATCCTGTGCATTCATATCACTGAACCTTTGTTCCTACTGTTCCCTCTGGATAAACCTTTTCCTCCCCATGACACCCATATGATAATGTCCAACTGCACTGTGAAGTTGCAGCTAGAATGTCACCTACCTTCTTATTCCCAGTCAGAAGTCCCTCCTCTGTGCTCCTGTTGCATTCACATTAAACTACCATTTTGATATTTATTATATTGTATATGGCTAACTTAAATTATTTCATTAGGTCTCAAATGCCTCTGTATCTTTAATATGGCATTTGAGATATTTTTATTGGGTTACATGTACATACTGTCACATAGCGTCCATATTCACACAGTACATTCGTATAACAATCCTAAAGCTATTGGGATTTACAAAAATACATAGGAACATGTACCTAATTAAATCACAGTGACATCTAATGCAGATTTGGGAAAGGGATAAAAGTGATCCTAAGAAAATGAAAGCAAAGAAATGAGAGGAAAATACAAGGCAGAATTAAACAGAGATTAAGGTAGGCGAAGGGCATTGGTAACTATTGACCACTGCTTGTGAATTAAATAGAGTGCTGGGGCACCTGATGTGCATCATGTCATTCAACCCTGTAACTACAGTTGCCCCTTGAACAACATGGATTTGAACTGTGCAGGTCCCCTTACAGGCAGATTGTTTTCAATAAATACATACTACAGTACTACCAATCCATGGTTTGTTGAATCCTTGGATGCCGAACTGAGGATAGAGAGGGCCAGCTGTAAAGTTATACTCGGATTTTTGCCTGCATGGGGTTGGCGCCCTAACCCTTGTGTTGTTCAAGGGTCAGCTGTACTCTCTGAAGTAGGCCTACTCATCACATTTAAAATCAGGAAACTGAGGCTCAGAGGGAAGAAAAGAGAAATTGTCAAGAGAATTTTGAGGAAAAGCGTCTGTGAAGAAAGTTACAACTTTATGAACAAACCTTAAAAAGAGTGTGAAAAACATACAGGGATTAATGATCAAGTCTGTGAGTAAGAAAGGAAACAAGTAAGAAGTGGTGATCATGGAGATTTGCATGGCCAAAGTGGGTATCGGGCTTCCCTGGTGGCGCAGTGGTTGAGAGTCCGCCTGCCAATGCAGGGGACATGGGTTCGTGCCCCTGTCTGGGAAGATCCCACAGGCCGCGGAGCCTGCGCGTCCGGAGCCTGTGCTCCGCAATGGGAGAGGCCAGAACAGTGAGAGGCCCGCGTACCGCAAAAAAAAAAAAAAAAAGTGGGTATCTCTCGTCTTCAGTATGATGGTCTTCAAATTCTGCAGCTCTCTTTGGCACATTGTTCTATTGGGTCGTATTTTCTATAGATAATTTAAAATTAACGTTATGTTGTATATGTTATCTAAATACTCAACAAGGCTGATTGCTCAGTGTGCATGCATTTACTACCCTCTGTTATATTTCTAAATTATGCTGAGGGAGATCTCAGATGTTGGCTTCATTGAATGTATTAACTAGACAGATAAACCCTGAATGTGAATTTAAATCCTTTAAAGGCTCCAGCGGAACAGCTCTCCACTGGCGTTGTAGAGCACAGATGAAAATAAAGTGGCTTCCTGTTGATTGATTGTTACCCTTTATCATTTACTTTTTGGCTGGTGGAACAGTGGTTTGCTATTATAAAATTTCACTCTATTTACTTTAAATAACCAAAAACCATGTTTTGATATAAAAGATGTTTCAAAGCAGACACTGGATAGATATATTCAATGTTTTTTCTTGTTTCTTGAAATGAGAAATTGATTGGCTTCTTAAACATGACAGCTTGCTAAACCCTAAGGTAGCTGAAATTAGAATAACACAGTCATCCATCTGTTGTTAGCTCCCTCAGGATTTCAATCCATTATAAAATTTGCAAATTCTGGAAAAATCAAATTAGTTTGGCTGTTTATCACCTTAAAGAAAGAGGACAAACAGATAAAGTTCTGCACACTTGCAGTTTGTAACTCCATACAAGTATCTTTCCAAATCCTAACAGACACTAACCATTTGTCAGCTCATTTCCCTGGGATGAGTTGGAGGTTTTTTTCTTCTGCAGTTGCTTCTTTGAAATGATAAATTAAGTAGTCCTTTCAGGGTGGTAAATATTTTAATTTTATCCTTTTTCTCTTTATGTTATTAATCAAAAGGTTGGAAAAAATATCAGAATATCATTGTTTCATCTTTTGATTAATATATACAGTTAAATATCCATTATACTTCCTTTGGGTATTCAGCAAATATGCTCTTTTCTGTTTTGCATTTATGGAGCGTGTTTGTGAGTATGGTCAATAATTGGCAAGGAGGTATATAATATGAATGACCCTGTCCTCAAGGAGGGGAAATAGGACATATACCTAAAATGATGAATTAAATAATTTGCAGCGTATGGTAAAATAGAAAATAAAGAAATGGAGAACTGACATTTTTCAGCTGGCTACTTTGTTTCAGGCAATGTGCTAGAGCCTTTAAGTATGCTATTTGAATTGAGGTTTTGTCAAATGAGGGGTTGTGTGGTATGTGCCACAGGTGTTCAGTGGAAAGAGTGACTAGTGTTGACTAATGCCATTATGGAAGATTAGGGGAGGAAGCAATGATAGAGCAAGAGGAGTGGCACTAGTGAAGCCTCCTGGGCCATTACAGCTGAAAGAAATAGGAGAGGCGAAGAGTCTTGCAGGCAAGGGCAATTGTATAATCAAAGACGTGGAAAAGAGTAATGCTTTTCTCCAAATAGTGCTGACTATATCACGTAGGATGCTGAGACTTAGGCTAGTTTACTGGTCGTAAGGAATTAAATTTTATGGCAGTAAAAATTGAATAAAATGGATAGATAACAACCACATGTTAAAAAAGAAGCAACAGAACCTTCAGGCTTACTTTGGGGAAGGAGGAAGGTAGGAAGAAATGGACTGACTGGTTGGTTTCTTTGGGTGGTGAGAGTTCTCTGGCTTTACTACTGATATAGCAGGGCTTCAGGAGAGTCAGTCAACAGCCAAGCTGTAACTGCTTCTCTAATACTGGATTTGTCGGGAGATATGGTTTACTATTCTGAAAAATTATTTAGTTTTGCACTATTAGCCAAGTGCCAGGCAGAATAGATTTAATTTCTTCTACCACTGCTCTGTGTGCTAGCTTTCCAAGTTAAAAGTAGAACAGAATGTGTTACCAAAGTGAGTGATTTCAGTCAATATTCAGTTAATTTTTTCAACTCATTTTGTTTTGAGACTATTATATTTATAATTAAAATGATTGGTTATTGCAAATAATTAATGCTGAGATTGAATTAGGCATTGTTGAGTAGGGTAAGTCTGATGCTATAGGTGTCATTGGTTGGCCTTTATTCAGTAACTTATTGTGCTTCACAGTGACTCTGGGGTATCCTTTTGTTTCTTGATTTCAATATACAGAAAATTGTTTGTTTGTTTATTTATTTATGGCTGCATTGGGTCTTCGTTGCTCCATGCTGACTTTCTCTAGTTGTGACGAGCGGGGGCTATTCTACTTGGCAGTGCACTGGCTTATTGTGGTGGCTTCTTGTTGCAGAGCACAGGCTCTAGGCGCGCAGGCTTCAGTAGTTGTGGCCCACAGGCTCTAGAGCACAGGCTCAGTAGTTGTGGTGCACAGGCTTAGTTGCTCCTCGGCATGTGGGATCTTCCCAGACCACGGCTCAAACACATGTCCTCTGCACTGGCAGGTGGGTTCTTAACCACTGCGCCAGCAGGAAAGCCCCAGAAAAAATTTTTAAGTTCATATCTATTTCCATCTCCACCTTGCTTCTAGTTTGATACGTAAAGCACAATTTTTGTTGTTCATTGGATGTTTGTTCATTTATTCGTTCATCTACTCATTCATTCACTCAGTGTTTGTTAAGCACTTATTACATATCCCACACACTATTGTGCACATTTCAGTAAATCACTGGTTACCAGTGATGCATCAGAGTCCCCTGAAAACATCCATTTTTATCATTAAATTTTACTTAATCATTTTGCTCCATCAATTTTATTTCTGAAGATTTTAATTTCTGCTTCATAAGTTGTTTTTAGTCCAGATTAAATGTAACAAAGATTATTTCACTGAACTTTTGTAGCCCAAGATCCATTTCTACTTGTCAGGTTGTCATATTGTATGTCAAATACAGATTAAAATATGAAGCCTCTTTTTTAATATATACCTGTGAACCATTTTCTGACTTCATTACTGCTTCAAGAAACTTTTCATTTCTTCTTTTTCTAACGGAATTTTATTCACTCTCAAGTCACCTACATCTGTATCAGATTAGTGATTTTTTGAGTGGATATTTGATATTTGTTTTGGTCTGCTTAATACCTCATATATTCTCCTTTAAAAGTCTTTTTGGAGATTTAACTGATACCTTCTTTAAAGTGAAATGTGTGGAGCAAGGTATCACTGTCCAATTATAACTGTCTCTAAAGTTCAGTTTTATTCCTTTAAGTGTGGATCTCAACTTCAATGCACAAGAAGTAAGCTGTTAGAGGTCTTCTAAAAAGACAAATGACTGAACAGTCACCTTCCGCAATCTTGTTCAGTAGTCTGGAGTATTTATTTTCACTTTTAAAATGCTCCTCCGAGGATTTTGATATACAGCCACAACTGGAAAACATTACCTGTTGAAATGTGCAGAGTTAAGTTTTTACTCTGAAGGTACAGAATCATAAGCTTTTAGAGGGAATGGACTTGGGAAATTATTCCTACAACATCAGGAAACTTATCTGTCATCTCAGGCCGACAGCTAGGCCACTCTGGAAAGACGCTATTCTTCCATGGTGAAGAACTAAGAACTTGAACCTTATGTAAATATTCAGTGTCATAGTCTTTTTGGGCAAATTCTCTCATCTTGATTCTTGACTTTATTCCATTCTTTACTGTAATGGTAGAAGGTACTCTGATCTATAGAATCCATGACATTGGGAATGCCCATTCTTAGCACTCTTAGTTCACTGCATACTTCTCCTCTATTGTGAAGATATCTATATGTATTCTACTTTCCAAAAGGGAAACATAAGTATTATTTTAAGCATACAAATCTACATATTAACAAAGATATTTCTTATGCTTAATAATCTAATTTTATGTGTACTACATTCTAAGTGTTATCATCTAATCTAACTTAACATTGTCTGGTAGTAGCTTATAAAATCACTTTCGTCATTATATCACATTATGATAGTTGATAAGTAGGTCTGTTCCATGGCTTTAGCAATATATAAAGTCAATGTTTATTTTATTGAAACTATTGAAATTTTGCAAAATCAGCCAATGTCACTGACACTACTGCACTAAAGTTTTACATTATTTCAACTTAGGAAACTAAGAACTTGAAATTATGGTGAGCATATGAATGATGATTAATAGTTTTTAAATATTGGTCATTATTTTGTGAGTGAGAATAATTTGTGGTATATGTTTTAGTACCAAGTGATAGAAACCCAAATCAGACTTTTTTCTTTTTTTGTCTAAGCAGAAAAAGAGGCAGAATCTTTGGCTCATAGTATTCAGTAATAGTGTAAAGCTGTCCTTAGCAATTTGTCTCCTTTCTATGTCTCTCCCTTTCCTTGTATTGAATATATTGGATTCATTTTTCTCTACTGGAGACACAGAGTACTCATAGCCCTGTAGTTAAAGGCGAGGGCATTGTGGGGGAATACCATCTTCACGCTAGTTTGAAAAATCTGGAGAAGACATTGCTCAGCCTGTTGCTAGGAGAAGGACAAAATTGGTATCCTTCTTCCTTAGGGACAGAAGGTACATCTGTTAGCAGAGTAAGAGTTATGAATAGCAAGGAATTCTAAGCTATATGAACTGTAGCTTAATTATTATCATTATAGGTGAAATTCAGCAATATTGCTGAGATCGTATTCTGATCTAGATAAGTAAAACTCAGATGTAGCTTATCAAGAAACTAACTGACACCTATCTTTTAAATTTTTTATTTATTTTTCTTTAAGAAATCACCCCTCTAGGCTAGATAGGTGACCAACCAGCCTGGTTTGCCTGGGACTGTGAGGGGTTCTTGGGGCATGAGACTAAGTGCTAAAACCATGCAAGTCCTAGGCAAACTAGAAGTAGGTTACCTTTACCAAGAGTGCTGAAAGATAAATTATTGTTGCTTTAAAGAGTAGATGTTTGATAACCGTGATGTTTACTTTGTTCTTCCCTATCTCTGCAGATCTCAAGGCTACCCATATTTTAAGGTTCAGTTTCAATGCCACTTCTTCCCAATCTCTGCCTCCTGTGAATTCATGTAATTCTTTATCTGTACCACTCTTGTTCCACTTTGTGCTTTAAAACATCTTTGTCAGAGTTATCTATATACACATTTTATCTCTGACACTACAGGCAAAGTTCTTTTAGGGCATGATGTATGATTTATCTTTTATCCCTCATAGATTCTAGCGTGGTGCTCCACACTTTATAAGAAGGGATTTATTAAAAGTAATGAATAAATTCATGAGTTAAGTAGGTATATTGTTAATAATATGAGATGTACCAGTGTGTAATGGGAAAAAAAAACTGCTGATACAGAATTCAGAAAACCTAGCTTTTGCCCCTCCCTATCACTAGATAACTCTGTGATTTTGGACAATTTCCTTATTTGTGTGTGTGTGTATCCGCACACACACACACTGTGCACACACTATAATTTCTTCAGGCAAAAATGGAAAGTTTCAGCTAGATCCGCCTTGTTATCTAGTGATGCTTTTGAGTGTTCATGCTTAATTTGGTCATCCAGTGTTGTCAAAGACTAATCCAAACTTTCAGCCTCTCCTGTAGTCCTCTGTACTGTGCAACCCCTTCACTTTTGGTACATGATCACACTTCATACCTCACAGAGAAAATCTGCCTGCGGGAAGAAACTTGTTCAGTCCACCCTCGTACATTGCTGTACGTTATATGTAGAATAATATCAATTATTCCTTCCTGACACTCACGTGTAAATCTTTAAGAAGTAAACAGACATACTTATCTATATTTGTAATTCAAAATCTTATATATGCATTGCTTGATGAGAGTACAGTATTCTAGACCATTTTTGTGTTAACAGCTTTTGTGTCCTGAAAACCAAGTAAAAGTAGATTGCTTTAAAACTATGATTATTTGTTTTGTACTTAATATACTTCTAAATGCTTTTTTTAAGAGAAAAGGTATTTTGTAAAAAGTTTCCTGTTAATTCCTTTGAAAAATGTAACTGACAGCTCTTAAAAGAACAGGATTCATCAGTGTGTTTTCAAAATTTACATTAAAATATGTAAAAATATTGCTGTCATCAATTTTCAATTAAAATGTGATTATTATGCAGAGTTTTATACATTTTTATAACCCAGTGTTCTGTTGTTTATAGCTACTGATGCAAGTGTGAAGAATGAAAATCTTTCATCTGTGCAACAGCTTGGCGTTAAAATGACTGTCAGGTATATTATAGGGAAATATCTCCCTGTGCATTTCTAGAATTTGTTTTGTCTAGCTGATGTGTGCTTAATAGTATTTAATTTAACAATCAACTATTTTGTATGCTTTAAATGCAGAGTTTGTCATTCAGAAAATAATAACTTTGTTTTTAGAATATTGGCATATGATTGAATTACCCTTGCAGGTAAATCAGTTACAGTTCATTACTACTTCATAGGCTAACTACAACGTATTTAAGTCTCTATGACTGTCAGGTTTTTTCCAAAAACAACATTTTAAAAATCAGCACATTGGTAGCACAATCATACCATTTTCTAAAATATGTTTAGTTTTTACTGTCAGGATATAGTTATGAGTACAAAAGTACCTTAATGTAGATGCAGAAGTTAAAATGAGTAAACCAATTATAGTAGTTTGAATTTTTTGTACTGAAATTATAATTTTCAAAAGAAATGGACAAGCAGAACAGACTGGGAGTTAAGGTCTGAGTCCTTGAACTCCTCTTTTTCTTGATTATTACATGGGAATCTTGATAGTCCCATTCTGTCTACTTCATTGGGTCATCTTCAGAATCAAGTGTAAAAAAGATGCATGTGAAAGCTTTTAAAAAAGACTGTTTGGGGCTTCCCTGGTGGCGCAGTGGTTAAGAATCCGCCTGCCAATTCAGGGGACACGAGTTTGAGCCCTGGTCCGGGAAGATCCCACATGCCGCAGAGCAGCTAAGCCCGTGCGCCACAACTACTGAGCCTGTGCTCTAGAGCCCGCGAGCCACAACTACTGAGCCCATGCACCTAGAGCCCATGCTCCACAACAAGAGAAGCCACCGCCATGAGAAGCCCACGCACCGCAAGGAAGAGTGCTCCCACTCACCACAACTACAGAAAGCCCGCGTGCAGCAACGAAGACCCAACACAGCAAAAAATATATATATAATAATAAAAATAAAAATGAAAAAGACTCTGTAAATCCATAGCATTATAACAAAAACTATGATAGTAATTCTAGCTCACCCACCTATATCACATAGGGTATATAACCCATTGATTATGTTTTGTGACCCTGCACCCGCCTTTTATATTGTAATGACCTATTTCCATTCTGAAATGGAAACCATAGATAATATGAGCAGTCTAGTCACATATATTTTTTTAATTCAACATAATGTCTTACTGTTAAGAGATAACCGAAGTGATTTATAATGAAACGTTTGTATACTACTGCGGTGCCAGTAGTGAGACAATAGCTGGCACCCATTTAGAATCATTGTAGCTGTGGCAGCTATGAATGGACTGATTTTATTTTGGTGCGTCATATATTACAAGAGGGTTGCCACTGGCAAAGTGACTTTGCAAAATGGTGAACAAGTCTTAGTAAGGCTTCAAGCAAAGCAAAAGAACTATCTTTCCCTAACTTACACATGGTTTCATTCAGTGTATAATAAAATATATGACTAATATTTTATGATTTTATATGAAACAGAATTAGTTTCAGATAATTATAAATAGATTTTTCATCTATGCAAATGACAAGCAGGGCATTTACAAGTTGTTACTGTGCAGGACTGACTGTCCCATGTCTAACCTCCTGGCCCTTACTCAGCAACTATCTGTAGTCCCCCAGTCACTATGACAATCAAAAGCACTCCCGTAAATTTCCAAACTAGCCCCTGGGGGAGGTGCCACCCTCATATAGGACCATTGGGCTATATGAACTCTAAAATTGCTTCTAAACTTAACATTATGTCAATCTAGCCTATGAACATTCCATGTTTTAGATTAAGTTCAGGAAAAAATGCTTATATTCTACTACTCATCTATAGTATCCATGTTTTGTTCTTTCACTACCATTTCATTTTCCTTTAAAGTTGTTGTATTTACCAGATGAATACTGCTAATTCCAATAGATCATAAGTATCAGGTACATATATTGAGTGTTATTCTTTCATAAGTGCTTTGTATAACTAGTTACGCTAAAAGTAGAAATTTGAAAACTTAAAACCATGAGATCTCAAGAGAACTACACTTTGATGAATGTTAAAAAATGAATTTACAATGCAGGGCCTGACATTTTTTCATTATGTTTTCTGGGCTTTTACAGGTATGGCAAGTTCCTCAATCTGTTAAGAGATGATGCAGAAAATGATCTTACCTTGGTTTTAAAGCATTGTGAGAGATTCCTGAAACAGCAGCAAGCTTCTGTAAAATCTTCTCTTCGTATCCTTTTCAAATAACTGACAGTACTTGAGCTCTCTTCATATGTTTTTCAGAATCCTTTGATGGGGTACTTTAATACATTAATAGGAAAAGAATACTTTAACCTATATTAGTGATTTGTTACGATACACCTTTATGGTATTTAATTTTATATTTTAAATATGTACTTTATTAGACTGAGTAGTAATTATTAAATTTTATTAGTTGAATCTTAAATAAATAAGTAAAGTTATTAGAATGTATTTTCAGTTATATATAAGGAAGTTTTAGGTTTAGTAAATCAATAATACTCTAGATTTAGTAAATCTATAATAAGAATAAAACATGCATTTATTTTATTTGAATTGGTTATCTTTCAGAAATAGGGTTTGACTTTAAGAAAAAAGTGTATACAGATCTTTTGCATTACTGAATTCTCAACATATGTGGATTTTTTTTTTATACTTGATTATGCTAATAATTTGGCAGATAACCTAAACTAGAGAAAGGATGGTACTATTGTGTTAGTGACTTGAACAGTGTGTTTCCACGGAACAGATAGTTTTTCCTCCAGTTGCTGGTGCTGTTGGCCTCCACTGGGCATGTCAGCACACATGTTAACATTAAAATAGTCACTGTGCAAGTGATTTATTAATAAAGTTTGATTTTATATCAATAGCTTATAAATTGGTTGAAGACAAAAGAACTAACTGTCCTTAATATCTCTTTCCTGAGATTCTAGAAATGAATATTTATGGAGTTCTTATATCTCACCATGTTAAGATAAACTATTATAAAAGTTCCTTAACTGTGCTTTTCAGTCTGCTTGCAGGGGAGTTACACTGGCCATGACTGGTTTGTATCTTCTTTGTTCATAATAATGTTGGGGGACAAAGACAAAACATTCCGATTTCTTCAGCAGTTCTCCAGGCTTCTGACTTCTGCTTTCCTTTGGTTGCCAAGACTACATATTTCTGTAAGACTTTTTAGTCTATTTTTAAAGGAGTATTTTAAATTTTAAGGAAAATCCTATTTAAATTCATTGGGATCTTATTATTTTATTTGTAGAGTGCGCTATGTACTCGTTTTCTATCTGAATGCAATTTTGAGCGATTCCTTTTGAAGATATAGATTTGGCATTTTCTCGAATACTTGCTGTCTTACCTAATGGTAACTGAATGAAAGATTAGTGATAATAGGTGCATTATTAAATTTTAAACTTGTCATTTAGTAAATTATAAAGTTCCATATATAAAAAGAAAACTATTGAATGGATATTTTTATTCTTGTTCTGTTAGAAAGAATCTCTGGTTAAATTATAGTATGAGAAAATAATAAGTTGGAATTGTATCCATATTGTATAGAGGAAAATCACACTAACTTTGGAAATCTATGATGAGTTTTGATTAAGGTAGTATAGTGTATTTTTAAAGATTTTACTAGTTCCATGAGATCCAAGTTTAAAGGTAAGTGCATCCCTCTATTAAAGTTTCTGTATTTTGTTTTACTTATGTACTTATTGCATTTAAGACCTCCAACTTGGGGAAACTGTCCATTAAAATAAGCCATGCTAATGCTTCCCAAACCTTTTTCATGACATGTTATCCTTGGACAACAGAATTACACGGTACCCAAGGATAAGTTGTTAAGGGGGCTAGAGAGTATCAATGTCAAGTTAAATGAAAGCATTTATGACATGCTTTTGCAATATGTATTTGTGATAAAGAAAAGAAAGCACCAAGGAGTACATTAAATATTGAAATTTTATGATTTTATGCTTGAAATAGCTGTATGTAATTCCTGAATAATACTTCACCATAATGAGAAATTTGCTCACGTGAATAGCAGGAAGCAAAAGGCAAAAAGCTATGTACTAGCTTTTCTCCAATCAATGGAACTGTTTTCCTTCTGTTAACCAGAGTTTGAACAATTCTTTAAATTGTACGTGAAGATTTAAAATATCTTAAAGGTCTTTCACTCTTTCATTTACAAATGTAATGTTGAACATTCTTTTGATAATAAGTATGAATTTTAAGTCTATCACACATTTTCATGTCAAGTATTTTAAAATGATACCTACATGCCACTAGTCTTAAGTATTCTACTTTAGTGTTCAGAGTGTGACACAGTCAGACATCACCAATGAACTGTTTTCAACCATAATTTTGTAAAGTTGCATTTCTGCCTTGACGCTATAAACCTAGTTTTCTCACACATTATTTTATTTTTAACACAACAAGAGTGATGTGCTCCACTAGCATTTCTTCCTATAAAACTGAAATCAGGCAGGACTCTAGCAGCTTTGAGTTTATCAGATTTGCCATTTTGATAGCATCAATTTAATATGGAATATAGATCCGTGAATGGAATGGAGTGACTTATTCCTCAGGGGTTTTAGAATGAGCTCTCGATGTAAAACCTTGACACCTTTCTGTTGGTGCATCTGTATCATCAGTGAAGACTCATGCAGTGCCTTCTGTAGTATCATTTCTTTTCCTTTTCAAGTACAAATATACCAAGTTGAATATTTTATTTATTTTATTACCAGTAGTTTGTTTTACTGTTTCTTTGTAAAACAAATAACATTCTGCTAAACATTCCTCTTCAAGGATTCTATCTAGAACTGTTAGCTAAGTGCAGTTACTAATGTCCATATAGTCAGTACTCCATAGTTTAAATGTTTTTGATTTAGTAATCTTTTGGATTGGTGTTTTTGCTGTGCCACTTTCCTTGTTACTGCATGCAGTAATAGACTTTAATATATTACTTAAAAAGTGGTCCTTTTCTATTATGCTTGTTCCATTGGCCTCAGACATTACACTGACACTTTCTATGCAGGTTGACAACTTAAGCAAATCTGCAGTTGCCACAAGACATGTTAAAGACACTTTAGCTTTAGCCATTAATAGCACAGACTTGTCCACCATCTTTAGCACAATACCACATTTTTGTAATCCACCTCAAAAAAGCTTCAACCTGTTCCCCCAGTCCCCCATTCCCCTACCTCATTACCCTGTTCTATTTTTTTCCTTTTGTTCCATAGCCTACATCAATTCCCACTATGCTTCTTAATTTATGTATTTGTTTATTATTTATACACTTAAACATAAGCTCTCTGAGGGCAGGGTTTTGTTTGCTGACATGTCCCAAACTATGTCCCATCATAATTATTTAGTAAATGTGCTGAATATATGAATTAATATTTAAATAGAAATTTGTAAAGGACAGTAGGCTTTTTTATTACTTTAGGAAGTGTATTTAAGAGAGCTCCTCTACATTTGTAAAAGTGTTGTAAGCAAATTGCACCAAAAAGATTTAAAAATTTGGCCTAGGATAAACAGTATAGGACATAATGAAATATTAATTTGAAGTTCTCAAAATTTTATAAACTATTACTATTATTGTGAGATAAAAATAATTTGAAAAATGTGTCCTTAAGCTGTTTAGACCAGAAGAACTCTTTAATGTATTGATTTAATTAAATTATCTTCCAATTTTATTTGTCCTTAAGAAAATCCTTCCTGAATGATAAAAATAATCATTTTTTATGGAATTTCATCAAGAATCAGTTTGACTAATTGTTAACATCAAAGCTGTTAATAAATATAGATTAAGAAAAATCAAGAAATCAGTTATTTCCGTGGAGGAATACCTAATCTCAAACAATAATTATAATAAAAGTTACAGTTATATATGCCTTCTCTGTTAGTAGAAACATATGAAATAGAACAAATTAAATTGAAATAAAAACTGAAGTATTTTAATGCACATAAAACCAAAACTCCATTGATGATAAACCAGGCTGAAGTGGCATTTGAATGAAGTACTGTAGTTCAACAGGAAGGTATCATGGGACACTTACTTTATATACATTATATTATTTATATAGATAAAATAAGAGCGTGTGCGAATATCTATATCTTCCTCTTCATAAAATAAAGTAATAACTACCTAACGCGGGAAGTTTGGAGTTAAAAATTCTAATAGCATTGAAATACTCATTTGATTTTAATTTTACAACCATTATGTCATGGCACATTTGTAATCCATTTGCAGGGCATTAGCAATGGTTAAGTCATGTAACCAGTCACTTGCTTGGAAAGAGGACAGGTGTCAAAACCCCTTCCCTTTCTTACATGCGACTTTAAATCTTAATCATATTTGAAGATTCCATTTTCCTATGTGTTTTCTTTTTCCCTGAGAGGAGAAAGATTTGTTTTTTAGAATTATAGAATCAAAGTTTAAAAAGATATCTCCAGAGTTTTCTGTTCGCCCCTCTGCACGATGTGCATGATGCCATGCTGCACAGAGTCACTGCAGCACTGCCAATGAAACACGGCCTGTTCTCTGCCCACAGGACCCTAGAGTGGAGGGCTGGACTGGATTGGATTGGATCAGTTTGGATTGGTTTGGAGAGTTTGTCTTTTCTAATAGGGTCTTTCTATTTAATTTCCATAGATTTTTCTTAGTGTCAGGAATAAAATGACTCATCAGAACTACCTCTAGTGGAAGAAAAAAACTAAGGCTGCTTACTGTGTTTCATTTCTTTAAGCACATATCTTTCATTTTTAATCATTAAAGCCAAATACTCTAAGAAGTGGCATAACATGAACATTTTGATACTGATAATTTTTTGCATGATACTGGCCTAGGGTATATGTTACTTAGGTGATCTATTAAGCGCTGTGATCCTATATGTGGCCTGCTTAATCCTATATTCTGAATTTTATTTAGAGTTACCTTTTATTAAGCATTACCATGCTTTCCAAGAGTTATGACTAACCAAAATATACCAAAACACTGAAAGTATAACAAACATAATTTATAATTTGATGATTCAGAAGATTCCTTGTTATATTCATGTGACTCAGAGCTGTCATTATTGATTTGATTTTATGAATACCATTTCCTATAAATTAGAGTTATGAAATAATAATAGGCCAACTAACAAAACTTTTATTATAAGAAAGTTTCCTGTGATTACAGTGTGCAATCATTAGTATGTTGTTGTCATTCAGTCAATTTGTTGAGTAGCTACTCTGTGCAGGGCTTGGCGCTAGGAGCTGTGTTGGTTACCAAAATTTATGGCATAATTTCTTCTAACAGAGTATAATTCATAAGAGTAGAAGAATTCTTGCCTTATCTTTGGGAATCCATTACATAATAATGTTTTATTTTCTTTGAGAAGGTAATTAATTAGTCTATTATCTCCATCTCTATACAAACCTATTCTAAATATGTTGTCTTTAATGCAAATTAGAGAACACTGTGTAAGAAATATTTCCAATATATACAATTCTTACACTATTATATATATATATTCAGAAAATTATTAGCTAAGTTTGCATTGAAAATTAAAGTATTACGTATGTATAAGTTGATTTATTTTGCTTTTACATATATTTATTAGATTCATTAATTCTACTCTACAAATAGTAATTAGTGAAACATATTGTGTATTCAACAAAAGATAAATCAAAGGGTACTAATTCTCATTCAGTTCATATTATTATTCTTAACTACTTAATAAAAGTAATTTTTTGTCTGCACATCCATCTGAAGTTGACTACAAGATGTTCATTTAATATGCTATGTATGTCTTCAGTTGTCAGTATATAATATTTTTTTGTGTACTGTGAGATATCTCCCTAAGAACCTATCATAAAATATATATTTGTACCTATATGTTCCCACAAATATATATTTCTACAATGTGAAATGGTAAACCATTTATCATACTGATAAAACACAAAAACTACTGATAAATCAACTCACTGATTTCAGAAATTTTCATATATTACTCAAACCTAAATCCTTAAAGACGGTTTAGCAGTATAAAGTTTGAAAAAATCCTCCTTATTTTAACTCTTATGTAATTGTCATATATGAGTTTGATTTTAAAGTATTAACTTTCTTTTATTAAAAAAGTTTGAGTTGCCCAGTAAAGGTAAAAACGTTAAAAGGGCTCTCTAGAAGTCAGATCTAATTTGAGTATCAATGTTTATTATAAGTCTGTAGGATATAATTGCTAGTCTAATAGTTTTTCTTGACACAAAAGTACATCTTCAGGTTTATTCTTTGTTTAAAAAATTTATTGTGGTTAGATGTTGGGTTTAAAGTAACACTCATTAAAACATTGAGCATTCATGATAAATTGTACCCAAGAACTAAATTGAAAAAATAACCGACTTTATGAAGAAATGGCTGAAAAATGCAATGCAAGTTTGTAAATATATGTGTATATGTATCTATACATGTATATAATGTATACATAGACATATAAATAAATATAAAAATATATGAAATAAATTTTATATATTTGTAAATAGATAGCCTGAGTACTTTGATGGGAATGCATCACAGTTTTAGATATGAATTTCTTATGGATTTCCCAATTTCACTTATTAGTAACTAGAGCTTAGATTTGGGTTATTTAACATTAACTTAGAAAAAGTGGATTAGGCAAATACCAAGAGCTGACAGACTAAATAAACCTTTTTGATGTTTTAGAGTCATTGACTAAATCCAAGGATATATAAGCGTATTGAAATATACTTAGTTTTAAAATGTAAAGCATTTATTACTCATGTACTCATCCATGTATTTATTCTTTCATGCAACATCCATCTCCATTATTCCATAAGGGATTCAATATGTCACAATTACAAAGTGTTAATTTTATTCCTTTATCTTGGAAGGAAGGTATATCATACTGCCTTTATCGAGTTTTTATCTTTCTATAGTGTTTAATGTTCTAACTTTTTAACTTACATAAAATTTGCAGTAGCTTGTTATGCCACCATGATAATTTTGAAGTAGCAATTTAGAGCAAAAGATTTAGATGAATTTGATTGGTTTTAAATTAGCTGCATGTTCATTAATTCTCAATTTTTCTCTTTTATGCAGAGGTACCTACCTATTGACACTATAGAATCTGGCATTCATCCAGTATATTTTTGCAGCACTCACTATATTGAAATGCTACTGAAAGCAGAGGTGCCACTTGTATTTTCAGCTTTTCACATGTCTGGTTTTGCACCATCACAGGTAATCCATAGGAAATAGTATTTCTTCAACTCCAAGATCTCAGTGTATTTAAAGAAAATTACATTCTCATCAAATATAGGAAATACATTGAAATTAATCACGTCATTTTTGTAAGTAGTCATACGTCTCTATGTGTTTAAATCTTTAAACTGGCTTTTTTCCCCCAGGTCTTTTATAACATATAGGTTTGCTTTATTGTAGATCCCTGGCATTCACGGATGTTGAGTTCTGTTTCAGCTATTCAAGAGATAGACATTCTGAAAGTCTATGACATGTAGCTTTTTTTTTTTCAACATCTTTATTGGAGTATAATTGCTTTACAATGGTGTGTTAGTTTCTGCTATCTAACAAAGTGAATGAGCTATATGTATACATATATCCCCGTATCCCCTCCCTTTGCGCTTCACTCTCACCCACCCTATCCCACCCCTCTAGATGGTCACAAAGCACGGAGTTGATCTCCCTGTGCTATGTTGCTGCTTCCCACTAGCTATCTACTTTACATTTGGTAGTGTATATATGTCCATGCCACTCTCTCCCTCCATCCCAGCTTACCCTTCCCCCTCCCCAAGTCCTCAAGTCCTTTCTCTATGCCTGCATCTTTATTCCTGCCCTAACCCCTAGGTTCTTCAGAACCTTTTTTTTTTTAATTCCACATATATATGTTAGCATACGGTATTTGTTTTTCTCTTTCTGACTTACTTCACTCTGTATGAGAGACTCTAGGTCCATCCACCTCACTACAAATAACTCAATTTCGTTTAGTTTTATGGCTTAGTAATATTCCGTTGTATATATGTATCACATCTTCTTTATCCATTCATCTGTCGATGGACACTTAGGTTGCCTCCATGTCCTGGCTATTTAGATAATACTGCAATGAACATTGTGGTACATGACTCTTTTTGAATTATGGTTTTCTCCAGGTATATGCCCAGTAGTGGGATTGCTAGGTCGTATGGTAGTTCTATTTGTAGTTTTTTAAGGAACCTCCATACTGTTCTCCATAGTGGCTGTACCAATTCACATTCCCACCAACAGTGCAAGAGGGTTCCCTTTTCTCCACACTCTGTCCAGCATTTATTGTTTGTAGACTCTTTGATGATGGCCATTCTGACTGGTGTGAGGTGATAACCTCATTGTAGTTTTGATTTGCATTTCTCTAATGATTAGTGATGTTGAGCATCCTTTCATGTGCTTGTTGGCAATCTGTATATCTTCTTTGGAGAAATGTCTATTTAGGTCTTCTGCCCATTTTTGGATTGGGTTGTTTGTTTTTTGGATATTGAGCTGCATGAACTGCTTGTATATTTTGGAGATTAATCCTTCGTCAGTTGCTTCGTTTGCAAATATTTTCTCCCATTCTGAGGCTTGTCTTTTCGTCTTGTTTATGGTTTCCTTTGCTGTGCAAAGGCTTTTAAGTTTCATTAGGTCCCGTTTCTTTATGTTTGTTTTTATTTCCCTTTCTCTAGGAGGTGGGTCAAAAAGGATCTTGCTGTGATTTATGTCATAGAGTATTCTGCCTATGTTTTTCTCTAAGAGTTTTAGAGTATCTGGCCTTATATTTAGGTCTTAATCCATTTTGAGTTTATTTTTGTGTATGGTGCTAGGGAGTGTTCTAATTTCATTCTTTTACATGTAGTTGTCCAGTTTTCCCAGCACCACTTATTGAAGAGGCTGTCTTTTCTCCACTGTATATTCTTGCCTCCTTTATCAAAGATAAGGTATCCATACTGTGCGTGGGTTTATCCCTGGGCTTTCTATCCTGTAACTTTGATCTGTTTTTCTGTTTCTGTGCTAGTACCATACTGTCTTGATTACTGTAGCTTTGTAGTGTAGTCTGAAGCCTGGGAACCTGATTCCTCCAGCTCTGTTTTTCTTTTTCAAGATTGATTTGGGTATTCGGGGTCTTTTGTGTATTCCATACAAATTGTGAAATTTTTTGTTCTAGTCCTGTGGAAAATGCCATTGGTAGTTTGATAGGGATTGCATTGAATCTGTAGACTTCTTTGGGTAAGTATAGTCATTTTCACAATGTTGATTCTTCCAATATAAGAATGTGGTATATCTCTCCATCTGTTTTTCTAATCTTTAATTTCTTTCATCAGTGTCTTATAGTTTTGTGCATACAGGTCTTTTGTCTCCTCAGGTAGGTTTATTTCTAGGTATTTTATTCTTTTTTTTGCAGTAATAAATGGGAGTGTTTCCTTAATTTCTCTTTCAAATTTTTCGTCGTCAGTGTTTAGGAATGCAAGAGTGTTCTGTGCATTAATTTCATATCCTGCTACTTTACCAAATCATTGATTAGCTCTAGTAGTTTTCTGGTAACACCTTTAGGATTCTCTGTATATAGTATCAATGTCATCTGCAGACAGTGACAGCTTTACTTCTTCTCTGATCTGGATTCCTTTTATTTCTTTTTCTTCTCTGATGGCTGTGGCTAGAACTTCCAAAACTATGTTGAGTAATAGTGGTGAGAGTGGGCAACCTTGTCTTGTTCCTGATCTTAGTGGAAATGGTTTCAGTTTTTCACTATTGAGAACAGTGTTGGCTGTGGGTTTTTCATATATGGCCTTTATTATGTTGAGGTAGGTTGCCTCTATGCCTACTTTCTGGAGCGTTTTTATCATAAATGGGTGTTGAATTTTGTCAAAAGCTTTTTCTGCGTCGTTTGAGATTATCCTATGGTTTTTCTCCTTCAGTTTGTTAATATGGTGTATCACATTGATTGATTTGCATATACGGAAGAATCCTTGCATCTGTGGGATAAACCCCACTTGATCAAGGTGTATGATCCTTTTAATGTGCTGTTGGATTCTGTTTGCTAGAATGTTGTTGAGGATTTTTGCATGTTTGTTCATCAGTGATATTGGCCTGTAGTTTTCTTTCTATGTGACATCTTTGTCTGGTTTTGGTATCAGGGTGATGGTGGCCTCGCAGAATGAGTTTGGGAGTGTTCCTCCCTCTGCTGTATTTTGGAAGAGTTTGAGAAGGATAGGTGTTAGCTCTTCTCTAAATGTTTGATAGAATTTGTCTGTGAAGCCATCTGGTGGTGGGCTTTTGTTGGTTGGAAGATTTTTAATCACAGTTTCAATTTCAGTGCTTGTGATTGGTCTGTTTATATTTTCTATTTCTTCCTGGTTCAGTCTCAGAAGATTGTGCTCTTCTAAGAATTTGTCCGTTTCTTCCAGGTTGTCCATTTTATTTTCATATAGTTACTTTTAGTAATGTATCATGATTCTTTGTATTTCTGCAGTGTCAGTTGTTACTTCTCCTTTTTCATTTCTAATTCTATTGATTTGAGTCTTCTCCCTTTTTTTCTTGATGTGTCTGGCTAATGGTTTATCAATTTTGTTTATCTTCTGAAAGAACCAGCTTTTAGTTTTATTGATCTTTGCTATTGTTTCCTTCATTCCTTTTTCATTTATTTCTAATCTGATCTTTATGACTTCTTTCCTTCTGCTAACTTTGGGGTTTTTTGTTCTTCTTTCTCTATCTGCTTTAGGTGTAAGGTTAGGTTGTTGATTGGATATTTTTCTTGTTTCTTGAGGTAGGATTGTGTCGCTATAAACTTCCCTCTTAGAACTGCTTTTGCTGTGTCCCATAGGTTTTGGGTCATTGTGTTTTCATTGTCATTTGTTTCTAGGTATTTTTGGATTTCCTTTTTGATTTCTTCAGTGACCTCTTGGTTATTTAGTATGTATTGTTTAGCCTCCATGTGTTTATATTTGTTACAAATTTTTTTCTGTAATTGATATCTAGTCTCATAGCGTGGTCAGAATAGATACTTGATATGATTTCAATTTTCTTAAATTTACCAAGGCTTGATTTGTGACCCAAGATATGATGTTTCCTGGAGAGTATTCCATGAGCACTTGAGAAGAAAGTTTATTCTGTTGTTTTTTTGGCGGAATGTCCTATAAATACCAGTTAAGTCCATCTTGTTTAGTGTGTCATTTAAAGCTTATGTTTCCTTATTTGTTTTCATTTTGGATGGTCTGTCCATTGGTGAAAGTGGGGTTTTAAAGTGCCCTACTATGATTGTGTTACTATCAATTTCCCCTTTTATGGCTGTTACCATTTGCCTTATGTATTGAGGTGCTTCTATGTTGGGTACATAAATATTTACAGTTGTTATTATGTTCTTCTTGGATTGATTCCTTGATCATTACATAGTGTCCTTCTTTGTCTCTTGTAATAGTCTTTATTTTAAAGTCTATTTTGTCTGATATGAGAATTGCTACTCCAGCTTTCTTTTGATTTCCATTTGCATTTTTAATGGCGATGATAATATCTCCTCCATAAGGCTTCTGTAAGGATTAAGTAGGGTAACTAAGGGCAAGAATTCTCATCACCACTGTGTATCTGGTATGTGAGATACTGTATCTTATCTAACAATTAGCGTTCTTGTCTCTGCTTTTGGGGTACTGGGAAGGTTTAATGATTTTTTGAGGGCCTGGAATTGGAAATGTCATATGCAGTAGCCACAGATGTCTCCCTCCTGTGCATGGTTAGTCCTTCATTGGTGGAGTGTGGATTGTTTCTTCACTATGTTATCAGGCTCAAGTTTAATATTGTAGAACTTAAACCTTTTTTCTAATTTTAGAATCTTTAGGTCAGAGTCCCAGAAGGTAGAAATACTTAATCAAAAAGATATGAACACTTTTAAGGCTCTTGATGCATATTATCAAATTGCTTTGATTTTTCTTCTAAGAAAAATGAAGAGACTTTCTGTCCTTCAGGACCATGTATTTGGCTTTTTTAAAGCTAATTGCTAAATTTTTAAAATTTGGGAGGTTTGGGGAGTTTTTTAAACATTAATAAGGTTGATTATAATTCCACAGCTTTATTAATTAGATGTATCTTTTTATTAATTGCCCACCTGTCTTAGTGTTTCCTATTAACTTGTAAATAGTCTTTAAATGTAACTACCACTATCCAAATCTCTTCAATTGTTGAGTAATAAATATTTTACGTATTTACTTTTGTAATATATTGGCCATTTACTTATTTACTATTGTATTTTACTTATTGTAACTTTATATTGTGTCTTAAAGTGGGGTAAGAGTAAGCCTATCATTTCCTTCCTAACTCTGTCCTTAAAAAGTTAATTTAGCTATTTCTACCTAATGGTTCCTCTATGTGCACTTTAAGGTAATTTTTCCCAGTTCAAAGTGGGCATTTGAGTTTGAAATTTAGACTGCTATTATGTTAAACTATAGATCCTCACTTTACTCAACTTTCCTATCTAGGAACATGGTAAGCTTTGACATTTATTTTCTTTATGTTATATTTTACTAAAGTTGTAAAGCTTTTTCCAAAGAGGTGTAGTACATTTCTCATTACAGATATTTCTAATTAGTTTAGCTTGATCTCTTTTTCAGTTCTATTTTCTCTTTGGTTATTATTAATAACTAGTAAAGTCATTAGCTTTTGTATGTTAATTTGGTTATATGTTTTTTCTAGATTTTTGTTAATTTTTTCCTCCAACCTTCTAATATACTTTATTTCTCTTTCATTCTTTTTTTAATTATGTAATTTTTCATTAAGCATAATACCCTCCAGGTCCGTCCCATGTTGTCCCAAATGGCAAAATTTTATTCTTTTTTATGGCTGAATAATATTCCATTGTATATATATGTACCACATCTTTTTTATCCAATTTATCTGTTGATGGACACTTATTTTGCCTCCATTTCTTGGCTATCATAAATAGTGCTGAATATGAACATTAAGGTGCATATATAACAAATCAAAAGCAGACTCACATATACTGAGAACAATCTAGTAGTTACCAGAGGGGAGAGGTTTGAGTGGAGGGGCAAAATAGGTGAAGGGGTTTAAGAAGTGCACACGACTAAGTAAGCAGGTTGTTAAATAAAATATACAGATCTCTAGAGTAAAAATAATAAGGTTAACTAGAATACAAAAAATTAAATGTAGTTAGAAATATATATTTGTTGATTACAGCATAGGAATTATAGTCAGTATTGTAGAATAACTTTATATGGAGTATAATCTGTAAAAATATCAAATTACTGTGTTATACACCTGAAACTAATATAACATTTTAAGTCAACTATACTTCAACAGAAAATTTTTGGAAAATTTTCCAGTATAATACTAAGTAATAGTGGCTTACTTGTTTTAGACTTGAATGATTACTGGGAGTTCATCCAGCATTTCACCATTAAGTAGTAACTATTTATGGAGAGTATTTTTCCCTGTCATGCTATGGAAGAATCTTTCTAGTCTATGTAAGGTATTGAATTTTGATTTCTTTAATCACGTGAGAATGTTGAATTTTGTCAAGTTCCTTTATGGTTAAGATTATCTTGATCTTGGAACTTATTTGACCTGTTTATAGGACATGTTGATAGATTTTTTAATAGTAAACTATCTTTGCATTCCTTTGGATTTGTCCTACTGGAGGTCTTTTTCTTTTAACTAGACAGTATAGTTCCTGACATTATGATATGTGCCTTTATACTTATTTTGAAGAGACCTTATGTCATTTATTACATCTACTTGCATCAGGTTACTCTGCCTGCTGAATTTTAAATTTCCTGAAGTTTAATAAGAAGTCTAAATATAACAGAGGAATTGCATGTAGTGGAAAAGCCAATTCTTTCTGTGCCAATTCTAGCTCTTACTGTGTATGTACCTAAAACACTTCTGAGAATTTTGAAACAGAAAATGTTTAATTCTGCTTGGAAGTAGTTACTTAAATATTTACTATAAGCTCAACAATCCATTCTTTCTATTTTTTTTTTAATAATTCAAGCCGGGGGGCAGTATGTTCCTGAGAGTTCCTTGTGTCATTCTAGTCTTGATTAATATGATGTATATTGTCTAATATCTCCAATCATTTATTAAATTGCTAACATATAACCTTTAAGAATGGACTACTAAAAACTGTGGGGAAAAACTTTCAATACCTAAGGCCCCACTATATGAATTTGGTACCTCTTTATCATTTTGGCATCTCTTTAACAATTTGATATATGTTTATCAATTTGAAACTGCATACATGTAGCAGGTTTACCTAATAAAAACTACTGCATTATTTCTGAGTAGTAATGTTAGTATGTTTCTTAAATTTATCTAATGTAAAAATGCCTTTCTAATGGCTCCTTATGTGAGCTAATCATTTTGTGCCTTAAGTGTGTATCATTGCTTTGTTTATATTATTTGCCATTTTATTGCTAATTATGAACTATGAGAACAGCTTTTAAGTAACTAGGTATATGTGGTTAAGTAATTATTTGGGTACAAATTTTGTATTTCAAAGCTTATTTATTCTCATCTAATTAGGAGCGGTGGTTTTTGAAGTTGCGTATTTATAGACACTAAGGAATTGGTTGATTAATGAAGGAATTTGTGATCAGGTTGTTAAATAAAATATACAGATCTCTACAGTAAAAATAATAAGCTTAACTAGAATACAAAAAATTAAATGTAGTTAGAAATATATATTTGTTGATTAGAGTTTGAGTAACTGAGATTGGAAGGAAAATCAAAATTCAAATATATATTTTTTCTTTTTAAATGAACAGAAAATCACATGTTCTAACTAACTTTTTGACCAATTTTATTCTTTGGTTAAAAAAAACCTTTATTGTATTTTAGTAATTTTCGTGCTTTAAGAAGTACCCTTTATCTTTAATGATTTATCTTTTTTTCCTTGGGGTCATGATTCTGCGTATCAGTGATTATTGTACTGTACTGTGTCAGCAAGTGGGCTAACATGGATAATCCTCTGAATATATTTACCCCCACCATGAAAGCAGGATTAAAGAAAACTGTTTTATTATTTCATATTTTGTGACATAGTGCTTTTGTAAAATGCAAAATTATACAAATGTAAATCTAAATTTCAAGACTGGGAATGCCCCTTGTTCAGTCACATTCTTAAATGTGCATGTCCCCAAGCTTCCCCTTTGCTCACATTGTTGATGTTGCTACTTAAAATGATACCTTCTCCCTCCTTGTGCCCCATCTTTACTTGTCAGGTATTTATCCTTGATATCTGTCCAAATGGAAGCTTTTTGGATCACCTACAAGTAGATGATTCTGCTTTGAATTTGTATGCAGTTTCTGTATTATTCTTCTGGTAGAAATATATCTTTTTCTTTGTGGAATCGTTATTTGTGTGTTTACCTCTTTCTTACTAGTTGAAGTTCCTTAAAGGTACGTGTGCCTGACCTATCTTCAAGTCCTTTAAGTGTCTGACACAGTGTCTTGTCTAGAAGTGCAACAAAAATACTACCTTTTTATTTATAACAACTTTTTGCAGTATAAAAAGTGTGTTTCCAGATCTTATTTCATTTAAAATTTTAACTTCATGATAAATGGAGAAATTCAGGATCAGTGAAGTGAGTTAATTGACTTACTGATATCACCCTGATAGCGAGTACTTCACTTTAAACCACATCTTACTTTACTAATATTCTTTCTATGATGAACAAATAATGCCAGAAGAGCTGTTAAAAAGTGTCTTTGTATCATAAAACTTGATCATTTAGAGCATACCTATTTTGACTTAATCAGGTATCCATAAGTAATTGTTCTAACCAATGTTTTTACTTAAGAATTAAGTAAATATTTTGAAGATTTTTTTTTATATCTAGATACAAGTGAGAATAATTTACCTCAGCTAAAATAATTATGTTTGTCTTAGTGTTGCATCTTAATGTGCTTTGGCATAAGCTTAAGTATGATTAAGGAGCAAAATTTTCTAGGAAGGCTATGGTACGTTTTGATGCATATTGTATAAGTGATTTTCCTCCCTCTTTATCCTAAAAAGACATTCAAATGTTTCAAATTATAATTCAGTGTAAGGAACATTGGTTTACTATAAAAACATAATTAGTTTGTTTCACTTTCTTTGTAACCTATTCCATAAACTACTAATAATATTTTCTCAATGACTGTAAGGCCTCAACTGCTTGGTTTTGAAAATATAGTGTATTTTTGAGACTTATAAGAGGGAATTTGGCAGTATCTAGCAAAAACATATGTGCATTTACCCTTTCATCCAGCAGTCTCATTTATAGAAATCTATCCCAGAGATACACGGACAAAAATTTTGAAAATGTATGTGTACAAATATGTTTTTATAGCATATAGTATCAAAAGACTAGAAATAATGCAAGTGTCCATAAACGGGATTCTTGAATGAGTTATGGTTTATCCACAGGGTAGCCCTATGCAGTTATAAAAATGAATGAGAAGTACCTCTGTATATTGCCATGGAGTGATATACAGGATCTTTTGTTAAGTGAGAAAAAGGTGGAGACAAAAAAGAGTGTTTAGTACATTACTATTTGTATGAGAAAGGGTGGAGATATAAATACATGTACAAATATCCTTATATTAAAAATATGAAAGAATGTATCATATTTTGTTAAACGATTTCTTATAGGGATAGGGAAAAGAATAAGCTGAAGAATCAGGAAATATACCTTACTTTGTCTTTTTACTTTGGAGTCATTTAAATAGTTCATATAATAATATAAACACATATAATTAAATGAACCTAACAGTACCCACTTGATAGTATAACCTTATGAGGCACTTTATTTTTTTTAACCATTTTTAAATTATAGTTAATTTACAATGTTGTGTAAGTGATTCAGTTATACATACATATATATGTGTGCGTGTATATATATATGTTATTTTCAGAATCTTTTCCATTATAGGTTATTACAAGACATTGAATATACTTCCCTGTGCTCTACAGTAGGTCCTTGTCATTTACCTGTTTTATATATAGTAGTGTGTATATGTTAATCCCAAACTCCTAATTTATCTCCCACACCTGCTGTTATCCTCTCTGGTAACCATAAGTTTGTTTTCTATGTCTGTGAGTCTCTGTTTTGGTAAATAAGTTCATTTATATCGTTTTTTTTAGATTCCACATATAAGTGATACCATATGATAGTTGTCTTTCTCTGTCTGATTTACTTCACTTAGTGTGATAATATCTAGGTCCATCCATGTTGCTGCAAATGGCATTATTTCATTCTTTTTTATGGCTGAGTAATATTCCATTGTGTATATGTGCCACATCTTCAGTATCCATTCATCTGTCGATGGACACTTAGGTTGCTTCCATGTCTTGGCTATTGTAAATAGTGCTGCAGTGAACATCGGGGTGCATGTATGTTTTCAAATTAGAGTTTTCTCCAGATATATGCCCAGGAGTAGAATTGCTGGATCATATGGTAGCTCTATTTTTAGTTTTTACGGGACCTCCATACTGTTCTCCATAGGGTCTGCACCAGTTTACATTCCCACCAACAGTATAGGAGGGTTTCTTTTTCTCCACACCCTAAAAGGCAATTTAAAGCACAGTAATTTGACTGTACATGCCAAGTAATACATTGTCTAAATGACAAATAAAACAGCAAAAATACTACTGTTTTAAGTAATTATATTGCTTGTGGTCATGTTAGTATTATTATTCTGGATTGTTATTTTTGTCATGTGTGGTAAATGAAATGAAAACTTAACTCAGTTTGTTTTAAAGCAAACACAGATGTAACATATAGGAATTTACGATGTGTTTTATCTTAAAATTTTTAAAGAGGGGAAACCTATACAGGAAAATGGACTTCAGACATATCAGCCAGTCAGAATTTTGAAGCTTTGATGAGTCTGGTTCATGTACTGCTTTTTTCCTTTTATGTATATTTGGAATAATTCCATAATAAAAATGTTAAAGAAAAAAGTTCATCATGTCTATTTGGACACATACTATTTCTTTTGTCCTGTTGGAGTCCTAGACTGTCAGCTGATTCACGGACTATTTCATTTTATAAATATAGAGAAGTTACTTCCTTAACTCATGGTTCAGCATTCTTCCAGGGAAATAGTGTTTTAGAATTCTATTACAATTTAATAATTCTGGAGTATCTTACATATATAATAGCAATAGCAGATACAGTTCCTACCAAGTGAAGAAGGTCATATATTTAAAAAGTGTATGTCTCCTCTTTAAATATAAGTCCCATGAGAGCAGGAACTAAATGTCTTTTGTTCACAGAAGAATTATAACACTTGTAGATTAGGTACATAAATGTTCGTTAAATAATAAACATTTGTACCTTTGTTATAGAAAAACATTTACATAGCACTTGATATATTTTCAGAGTGCTTTCAATTATAATCTCTCTTTTTCCTTTCCTAAATTTCCCATCTGTAGAAAAGGCTGGTATTATTCTCCATTTAATGGAAAAAAATAGACATTGTATAGAAAACACTGCATGAATGTTGCGTAAATGCCAGAAAATTGCCACTGCATTAGAAACTATGTAAATAAATAAGTAATTGCAGATTTAGGGGCAACTTTTTTTAACCAATATGGGTAAAGCTTTATGGATAAGTAAGTATTTTGACTTCGGATATCTTTGTTTGAATCATATAAAATTGCTAGGCATAAAGGTCAAAATGAGCTGACGATCAACAGTTCCACACCATTCAACCTGTAGAATAGGCCAACTAGAAAGAAGATAGAAACCGTTACCCCTTCATTACTGTCGACTTGCTAGTCACCTATGAAGCTGACAACTGAATGGGAACTGCTTTCTCTGGCTACTTGGATCATTTGTATTAATTTTCACTCTTCGGTTGTTTCTCCTTCTTCATTTATCCAGAGTCTCTCATTTTCATTAACAAAGCGTGGCCCTAAGTTGATTGGTATTAGCATCTGTAGCAAAGAACAGACAGAAGCCTGGCAGCAGTGCATTAGGGAATTAAAAACATTTTGCTTCTAGTCAAAGAACCACTGACTCTTTCAAGCCATCTAGTCAAGTAGGAGCAAGAGATATATTTCCTCCCCAGGGCAGCTGAGCTATACTGTGTGGATACTTGATTAGGCAGTGGAAGTTGGTGATGAGCTTTGCATACCAACCTTCCCTCCAGGTCAAGATCTAGGAGAAGAATCCTGTTGCTGCCAAGTGAAAAGTAAAGTTGTGCCCAAAGGAAATTAAATATATCCTTCCTGTTGACAAATATTGGATGTTCACAGATATATTTTAATTCAATATTGAGTTAACCCATGGGCTCTATGAAAAGATTTTGAAACATAATAGAAGGGAACATAATATTTGTAAAGGAAAATCCGATACCTGAAACAGAATTAAAGTTAAAAATAAAAAAAGAAAATATTTGGTCATGTATAGTTGGCATTATCAATAATAAGAAATATGACCAGAAAATGAGATGAAAAGATATGCCTATAATAGCCTGAAATTAAAAGGTTAATGGTTGACATGAGTAATGATGTATGGAAAACAAAAATTTTATGATACCATCTGGTATGGGCTGGTTTGTGCCCTTCCCTCCCTGCACCCCCCCTGCAAAATTCATATGTTGAAGTCTTAACCCTCAGTACCTCAGAATGAGACTGTATTTGGAGACAGAGTCTTTAAAGGGGTAATTAAGTTAAAATGAGGTCATTAGGGTGGGTCTGAATCCAATATTATCAGTGTACTTATAAGAAGAAATTTGGACACCAGACACGTACAAGAGAAAGACCATGTGAAAACGTTGGGAGAAGACAGCCATTTACAAGCCAAGGAGAGAGGCCTCAGAAGAAACCAACCTTGCCAATACCTTAACCGTGGGCTTCTCCAAAATCTAGAGAAGATAAATTTCTGTTGTTTAAGTCACCCAGTCTGTTACCTTGTTACAACAACCTCAGCAAACCAATACACCTTGATAAAGGCAGTTAAAAGCAGAAGCAGCATCCCTCTAAACTGAATCAGCGAAATAAAAGCAAATTTTAGAAACTGTTCAATAATATACTTTTTAAAGGTCAAAACAGTGGAACAAAAAAGGAAAATTTGTGTATGTGTACTTTATCTATGACAAAGTGAGATAAGCCTCCATATCTCCTCCGTTCCTTCCCACCTCTAAAGAACAAAACTATAGGGAAGAGAGGTTCAATCAAAGAAATCTTTCCTCAGTGGTAAATTGTAAACCATAAATTAAAAATATTGGAAAGTGTCTTAGTTTCCCAGGACTGTAGTATCAAAGTACTACAAAGTCAGTAACTTAAAACAACAAATTTATCATCTCACAGTTTTGGGGGATAAAAGTGTTGGCAAGGCTCTGTTCCCTTTGAAGGCACTGGGGAAAGAACTGTTTGAGGGCTCTCTCCTAGCTTCTGGTAGCCTTAGATATCTCTTGGCTTATAGATGCGTCACTCCAATCTTCTGTCTTCACGTGACATTCTCCATGTGTGTCCTTTCAACTTCTGCCTTCTGTGTGTGTTCAGATTGTTCAGTTTCCTTGATACCAGTCATATTGGAATAGGGTTCACCCTAATGACCTCATTTTAACTTGATTACCTCTGTAAAGACTCTGTTTTCAAATAATGTCATATTCATAGGTCCTGGGGTTTAGGACTTTGACATATTTTGGGGGGGAGACACAATTCCACCTGCAACATTAATGTACCAAAATATTAACAATGTTAATCACTGTATTTTTTTAAGTTTTCTGTTTGTTTTTGTGATGGGTATGTATTACTTTTATAATCTGAAAAATATTATTCAGAAAGTAAAGTAAATGATTTTTGTAAAAAGTCTCATTTTTGAATTCTATTCATTAGCTCTCAGTTTTTATGTTGTATAATTCTAGTTGGTTTAAATTGTTTTCTGATTCACCAAGAGTCCATATGCATATTTAGCAATCATCATCTGCATAATTATACAGCTGTGATTATAGGTAGGATAGAAAAAGCTCCCATCGCTGAATTAAAATAGTCTCAGCATTTGTTATCTGTAGAGAGCAGACTGGTGTTATGGTAAGAGGAGGAAAATATGACTAAAGAAGGCATTTAGCAATAGCATATGAACAGTGTGAACACCATACAGTTACCCCTAAGTCCTGAATCCCTAGGCCATGAAACTTCTCACACATTAGGCAAATAGGTGAAGCATCCTTATTAGGCTTCTTGTATGCAAAATGTCTTTCTATTTTGATTAAATGCTAAGCTCTTCATTGGTTTTGTGTGAGTTATTGGGTACTGTTTTTTAAAAGTCAAATATGGCTTTATAAGCTTTCTAATGAACTAAATTCTTTTTTTTTTCTTTCCCTAGATTTGCCTGCAATGGATAACTCAGTGTTTTTGGAATTATTTAGATTGGATAGAAATCTGCCATTATATTGCTACTTGTATTTTCCTTGGTCCTGATTATCAAGTGTATATCTGTATAGCTATATTCAAACATCTACAACAAGACATTCTACAGCACACTCAGATTCAAGATCTGCAGGTTTTCCTAAAAGTAAGTAACTTTACTTCTAGAGGAAAAATTTTGGCTGAAAGTTAATGGTCAACTTTGATGGTGTGTCTAATGCCAGATATTTTTCTAGACACTCATGAAATCCTAAAAACAACCTTGAGAGGTAGGTATTATCTTTATTTTAGAGATGAGGAAACCAAGGCACTGAGTTAAGTAAATTACCCAAGATTTTACAGCTGGTGAGTGGTGCTAGAGAGTGGTGGGCCTGGGATATGAAGTTAAGCTGCCTGGCTACAAAATTTTGCTTTCAGCCAGTATGCTGTGCCAAAAGGGCTTTTTTTTTTTTTTTTTTTTTTTTTTTTTTTTGGATATTCCTATATCTTATTTAGTCAATAAAAGTTCAAGTTACTGTGTGTTAATACAGAGCTTTGATACTTTTTAAAAACATTTAATGTAGTTGCCTATACCTTCGTATTTTTCTAAACTATCAAATATTTTTATAAAAGGCTTTCCATGAAAGATTCTATCATAACACTCTTTTTAAAAAAGTCACTACTATATATAAGTTAATATTTTAAAGCAAGATATAGCTGCTTTCTTTCTCACAATAATGGGACTTTTGAAGCTCTGGACTTTAGAAAATGCAAGATATATAAATATATCTCTATGTGTGATTCTTCCTGGAAATCCAACTTTTTGTTTTAAGTTAAAATCTTTCCTTGAATTTAAAATATGTTTCCCTCCCCCTGCTACCCTCAGACACCATATGCACGCATATGCATACATACACCAAAACCAATATTAGGTTTTTTCTAGGTGGACAGATAATTGCTACGTGAATTAATTTTATCTTTATTCTTTACCATTAGATACTTATCAGTTATTTTTCATTTAATGATGATTTTTTCTAAGTACATGTTATTGATCATTTAAGATTGCGAAACTATCAAGCATTTTTACTTCATAAATACTGAATTCAAAAGGTCTCAAACTTTCTACATACATCAATAGAATTATGATCTTAGAAACATTTTTAATGAAATAAAGTATAACAAGACAATGGTCATACATGTAGAAGGAAAACTTAGGTAGAAAAAGAAAAAAGTGGTCTGTAAGAGGTAATTTGGAGAACAGGGATGGTTAAGTAAATGAGAATTATGTTGAGGACAAAATGTGGGTTCCTTTTCAGTAAGGGACATTTTCATTAGTTGCAGTGGTCAGTTATAGAGATTTCAGTCTGAAATTTCCCCAAACTCTTATATTTTTATATCTCCTAACTTATAATTATCTAACCTCTTATCCTACTTTAGTTTCTCTTATAGTGTTTGTCACTGGCTGAAATTATTTTAGATATGTTTTTGTCAGTCTTCCCCAGTATAATGTGTAATCTTCCACAAGGATTGTGATTTTGTCTATCTCGTTTACTAATGTATTTTTCAGTGCCTTGAACAGCACCTGGCACAGAGCAAGTGCTCAATAAATACTTGTGGATAGAGTAAACAAAGAATGTAAATAAATATAAAGGGAAAGATGAATGAACTTAGTTTTTATTCGCATTGAATAACAAACATTACTAACATCTTCCTTTCTACCAGAAGGATATCCTTATATTTCATGACCTTTAAATCTGATTGATGTTGGTGATTATTGCAGTTTCATCCCTTTCTTGATTACTGCCAGGAAAAATTATAATAGGGTTTACAAATGGTGACCTCTTTAAATATTTCCCAAACTCTGTTGTGTTCTGAGCATAATGCTGTCAATTTAAAACTTAAATTTAAAGAATTTTAAAGTGAGGGTAAAAAGATTATCTTTACTACCTAAGTCCTATTTAAATTACTAAAATATTAGTTGAATTGGTTTAAATCCAAACTAAGAACATGTTGGCAAAGAATTAATTTTAGCACTTGTCCTGGAACTAACCTTACTTCTTACTCCTCCTATTTGCATTCATCTGAGGTATTAGGAAAAATGCCTTTCTAATACCTTTCTAATACCGTGACTTCACTGTATTTTTTGTTTTATTTTCAGCAGGTAGGTCTCACGGTCACTGATTTCTTTTGGTGGGTATTTTTCTTGTGAGATAAATTCCAATGTAGTTAATTTTGAAATATGCATTTACATACCCCTTTAAGTACTCCATTAAGCCCTGTTATAATCTCTTCTTTGCAAAGTATGTAAACATATGTATACTGTTTTTCACTTATTCACATATTACCCAATCATGAAATTTTGATTAAGGAAGTGATTTTTATTCTTCCTCCCCTCAAAAGATCCCCCTAGTCAGAAAGATATATGATTTTAAAAGTCCTCATTAAACTACAGTTAGGGAGATTAAACCTTGGAAATTATGTTTTATATCTGATCCAAAATCTCAGACTTGTTCAAAAGGAAAAATACTTATCAATAATTCTCCATATAACTACATACCACAGCCATAATAATATTCTTACATAGATTACATGTTGTGCCCTGACTCTACATATTTAATAATGACTGCTTCTGAGAGGAAAGAGGAGGTAGAGTAAAACAGGGGACTTTTACTTTTTATTGAGTATATTTATGTGGACTTTTTTTTTTTTTAAATAATGGGACCGTGCTTCTTTTGTAATAAAACTACTTTTTAAAAGGAAGATATTAATCATTATATAAAAATGGATAGAACAAGCATCTGACTGTGGTAAATAAGTTCAAATAATCAGGCCCAATTGAATTAGTTTCCAAACTACTGAAAAACCACAAGCATGTTTTCAGTTACAGTATTATCAGTTATCCTGAGAAACTTGAGATAATGAGATGATTCCAGAATTGAAAATACGGAGTTCTTTTCCCGGTTTTAAGTTTCATGCACTGACAGAAGGGGCATGTTGGAAATATTACTTTAGGAATAAAAATCTTTCTGAAGCATGTAGTATAGACAAAATACCAACCCATTCTGTATTCATTTTGGTTTAGGCTCAAGATTTTAAATCAGGTAATTGAATCTAGACTCAGTGTTTGCATTTCTGGTAGGCCACTGAACAATTCTTCCTGATCAGTATATTAAAAAGATGACTTGAAATTTCTTAACTCAGGTTTACTAAAAAAAGCAAGCAATAAAACTTGTTTATGTTTCCTCATTTGATTAAACCACTAAAAGATTAGATGAATGCCATGGGTATAAGTTTATCAGCAAGGTGTTATCTGAGTTTTTCACAATATCTTTTTAGGCACAACAAGAATGTGGGTTGGATAATAGAGCAGCTAAGTGCATTATTCCCACACTGTGGTGACTGATAGATTAGTGCTGACCTAGAAGGCAACTTCTAAAGGTGTGCTGAAGAGCTTAGTCCTTGGACCTAATGTTTTTCTGTGACAGATGATGGTTCAGAAAATCTGTAGTCATCAAACATCCAGAAACAAAAACATCATCTGACAAAATAAATATTCTCAAATATCTCAGACTTGAAAGTCTAAAGTTGGGTTGGTTTATTTTTAATGGATGGATGGATCTCTCTCTCTCTCTCTCTCTCTCTCACTCATGCACCCACACACACACAAGCACCAAGTGTAGGGAGAATTACTTTGATAGTACTTCAGAAGACCCACTGTTTTACCAGACTGGCTGTATTGCATTCCTCTGCATGGTAATAGGCTGACAGTGATCTAGGTTTTAGTTTATGAATTCAGCCTGGGGACAAACATCACTGAAATGCCGGGCTAGGAGAAGATTGCCTTCCAGTGAAAATCAGTCTGTGAAGACTCAAAATACTTAATTAAAATGATTCAACTAAATCCTGCATATTATGGCAAAATCAATTTACAATTATGTAAAAATAAGATTAATTTCAACCCATCAGTAAATTGTCAAGAGGGTTTTTTTGTTGTTGTTACTATTGCAGCTGTGGTTACCTGAGCATGTTGACAGGGTAAGAAATGGAGATCAGACTGAAAATAATAATAATAATTGTATTCTAAGCTCTCAAAAGACAAAAGTGTTTATAGTATTAAAAATAATTCACCATCCAAAGGATCAGACACAACAAGCTCAGTATTATTCAACTGTGGTTTTCAGTTATGTTTTCTGCATTGACCTTATATCACTTGAGTCCACCTCAAGTTAAATTCTGCCACTCTGTGTAAGCTTGGGCATGTTGCTTACCTCTCCATGCTTCAGTTTTCTCATCTGTCTAATTGGGCATGAAATAATACCTATCACATAGAGTTGTTGAGGAACTAAATGAGATGATATCTGTAAAATACTTCTAGAACATTATCTGACACATTGCAAGTGCTTTAAAAAAAAAAGTAGCAGTTATTTGAGTTTCTACATCCCTGTTCATCCTTCTCTTGTATTTTTTTTTTTTTTACTTAAAAAATGTGCAAACAACACAGCAAAGGAAACAGGATTTTCTCCTGGATCCATTGCTAGACTGTATAGTTTTGCTCCCATTTTCTTCTCCAGCTCCTGAGACATCTTGGTATTACATCATGTAGTAATACCAGGCATGTACTGCAGATCTATGTCAGGAACATTCTCTTATGTTGTATCTGATCAAGGCCTATTCCCTCATTTACCCAGCCAAAATTTAATCATCTCTGTAGTCATCACATATGCCATGTACCCCTCAGCTGAGTTAAAGTCTTTACGAATGCATACTTTATCCTAAATATTTAAGAACATCGTGTTCTCTCCAGAACTACACTTTCTGTCTAAACTTTCCTGATCTTAAAAATCACTAGGGTCCTTATTAAAACTGATATACCTAGATTCCTCCCAGACCTACTAAGACAGAGTTTTCATGACAGAGAACTACGTTGTCACATTTTAGTATAAAATCTCAAGTAGCTTGCAACCTTTAGAATATGTGAAAATGTTACCTTTGGAGGTTGAACACGAGGGATTCAGAAGTTTGGGAAATATTGGGTCCAGGAATTTCTAATTATACCAAACACTCTAGGAAGAATATACTAGAAGAAATGTGACTTACAGGTTGTTTGTGTTTCTACCGCTTTGACCAGGAAGGAAGATCCTTTTTTATATCATAGTTCAGACATAACACACAAGAGGTCATCTCCAGCAAGGGTAAAGAGCAGAACTAAGTTCACAAAACCCCTTCTCTTATGTAACTCTAACTGTATAATTTGGTGCTTCCTATGTGAGAGATGACATTAATATGGATCCTTTGTTAAGTTAGTGGATAGTAAGTTCTATATACCTTTTGTGGCAAAATTATTTTATATGCCTCCTGGTGATTATTAATTAGTTGAGTCTTTGTTCCTATTTAACCCAAAGTGATGTATCTTACTTTTTTTCCTCCATACGCTCTAAAGAGCTATTATCTTTTTTTAAAATCACCTTTTGAATGCATTAATAATTAAATATTAGGGAAACGGTATATCAGAAAATACCTAAACTTGGTCCTAAAATCTTAAAACTAGGGCATGTCGTGGTAGCACACTTCATCTTTTCATGCTTTGTATCTATTTACCACCCTGAAAGTCCTTATCTTCAATTCAAATTCCAAATTTACAGGGCTTGCAGTAGGTCTAAAAACATTTCTGCTGGAAACTGTTTTTGAAAACTTTGATAAAAATGATGATTGAAATTATAGGTATAGCTTGATTTCCATAATAGGCATATTCTTGAGAAGTTGCAAGAAAGGACAGTAATAGCTTAATATTTTAAGTGAATTGTTCTCTTACATTTTTGGTAAGGGGTTGAAGAGCAGAGACTAGAGTCAATAATCTTTAATGGGCCTGTCCACACTTAACGTTACAAATTGGCAGTTCAATCAAGAAAATCTAGCTCAGCCATTTCAGAGAAAGGTTAATAAAAACGTTATTATGACCACGGTTAATACTGTGAGTGCTTATTGAATGCCAGGCACTCGGCAAAGGGAGTAACAGGTACTGCTCATTTACTCATTGACCATCGTCCAGCATCTGTGTCCCAGGCATCATTGTAGTCACAAGAATAGGCCATGGCCTTGCCAAATTGACCTTAACATTCTACCAGTAGATAAATAATATGTGAATAAATATATAATATTTCAGGTATTGATAGATCTTATTATAAAGAAATCAAACACAGTAAGGGAGTCAGAGAGGGAGAGTCATAGGTGCTGTTTAGATAAAGAGCCCAGTGAAGGCTACTCTGAGGCTAATTAGCCCAGTGAGGCTAATCAGAAACCTGAATAAAGCAAAGGAAAAAAAGCAATGCACAGATTTCTGTACAAAATCCTTCTACATGAGAAGAAAGACAAGTGCAAAGGCTCAGAGGTTGGAATGAGCTTGGCCCACTTAGAAAGTGTCAAGATGACCATTGTGGCCAAAACGAGGTGAGGGAGTAAGAATGGTCGGAGATCAGACAGGAGTCAGATCACATAAGGCTTTATAATTCATGGTAAAGAGTTCAGACAACATAATTTATGCTGTTATTCAGCCTTTGTAAAATTGAGGCTTAGAGAATCTGTAAACTTTCCCAGGTTCATACATCTAGTAACTAATATAGGTGAGTTTTTACCCTTTTTTGGTCTGAATCCAAATCCTGTGATCTTTCTAGTGTATTATTGACCAGTCTGTTTACTTTAAAAAAAAAAAATCCTAAATTCAGTGGAACTTCTAATTAAGTGCTCTCAGTAGTAAAAGAAAACCAGTGGATACATACTTGAAACTAGATTCTAGGTACAAAGGAGAGAGGGAAACTGTGTATATGTCATATTATATAATTGAATACACACACAGCATTGTGGTTTAAGATGGTGATTTTTAATGCTTTTCTGATGGTTCAACATTTGAAACCCAACATTAATGAAAAAAAGCAAATCATTGAAGGCACACTGGTTGAAAAGCCACTAGGAAGAAAAAGAAAATGCAGTATACTCATTATGGACTTCCCAACCAAGACAAACTACTTATTAAAACAAAACTTGAACAAATAGTGCACTGTTTATATAAAATGGAATAATGTTACCTTATATAATTACATATGCCTACCTATTTAAAGAATAAGGGAATTCATATTTTTTTAGAGTCCAATATACTTATGTCTGTAAATGAAATGATAATAAAGCAGTATTCTGAGGAAATGGTCCTTTATAACTTGAATGATAAGCTGGCAGTCTAAATGGTCATAATTACAAAGAAAATTAATTCACTGAAAAGGCTATAAGAACATTTCAGATAAAAGGAAACATATTCCACTTTGAAGACAAAGTGGAATTCAGAGATTCTAAAATTTTATTCAGAGTTAAAATTGCCTGTGAATTTTAAATAATCTGTATAATTTAAAAACATTCCTTTTAAAATGAATATTTAATTCATTATGAAATAAGACCTTAATAGCCTTATCTTTCTCTTATGAAATAAGACCTCAACTTTACTTGCCATTTTATGGGTGTGTCTTCAGTATAATTATCAGAGTATTTTCTCTTTATTTTAAAATTAATGTCCAAAATGGAAGCCATAATTCAAAAAACATGTTTTAAGGAAAAAAGTATTTTTAAACCAAGTAATAGCTATGGTTCTCCATAGGTAGTTTTTATTTTTAAGTTAAAGTGGAGCAATAATTAAAAGATGTTAAAATAGGTTTTGCTTATTTTTGCCCAGAAAGAATTATTAGAGGTATTGTTCAAATGCTGTCATCTCCTATTGTAATTCACATTTAATGAACAATAAGCATTCTTTTAAAAATCATGAATATGTACTAAGACAATTTTTCTGGCATTAGGTTTTTTTTCTTCTGGTTAGAATAACACGTTACTATAATTCTTTTCCAAGTTAGGTATAGTTTTAGTGAAAGGGTGATTAATGTCAAATCACATATAATTTGAATGAAGAGAATGCATAACTTCATAAATAGTTCCGTGACTACAACTCTAACCGTTTAAAGTGAATTCTTGAACAGTAAGATTGGTCTTACTTCAATCCTGTTTTTTGCCCAAAGAACAAAGTGAAATATGTTTGATAGAGAGAAATTTACATAGTATTTCTGCTATTCATAAAATGAACATCTTCCTTTTGATTCAGTTGCTTATACATAAAACTGGAGATATGATATATACTTCAGTTGTTAATGTTTTAGGACAGAGACCCGTCTCATTCATCTTTGGGTCTTCACTGTATAACCAAGAACTTTACATACAATAAGGGAATGAATGAGATTAATGAATGAAGAAATGAAGAAATGGATAACGTCACAAGTATTTTAAAATTAAGAGTAAAGTTCAAATTTTTATGTTCGAGGGTATTAGCTCTAGTCTTAAAGGTGTAATCTTATGCATATAACTTAACATCATTTAGTTTTCTTAATTATAGTATCAGCCTTGTAGACCAGTAATAATACTTTTTTTTAAAGTACCAATTAACTTTTCCCCCAAATTACCCAGATTTCAGGTGGTATGTGGCAAGTAAGTGTACTGTTCTCCCATTATGTGCAAGCTGTGAACTACTACTAATCTAGTAGTGACTAGCGACATCTGAGGCCTTTAAAAACATCCATTCTTACTGAGAATTTGTGGTGTTTTCCTAACTGCCCTACACTGATGTCTCTCATCTACAGACTGTCTCTGACACAATATTTGGTATATGATAATATCTTATATTTTATTCTTTGAATTGTTTATTGTTAGTAGCTTTTGCCTTTAAGCTATTTTCTCCAGAAAGGCATGAATTGCTCCAAATTTTTTATAACCTCCAAAACTTCTAACATAATACATTACATTGAATCAAGGATCATGTTTCTTTTTTCTTTTTTTTTTTAAGGGATCATGTTTCTTTTGCAGAATTTTGTTGTTGTTACCTTGAAGGGTAGGCATTGCATAGCGAGTATTTGGAGATACTAAAAGAAATAGTCATAAAATTTCCTAAAAGTGTCTAAGAGTCTAAATGGATGCTCCTACTATTTTTCATTCTTGAGTGCCTTATTTGGGACACTAACCATTAAATTCCAAATTAGTATAGACATGCATAGTACCAACATTATGAACTGCAGACTGTTGGAGATTTTATGAACAGTAGCTGTAGAACTGATATTTCTTACATTATAAGTATCCTTTGATAAGCTTCAGAGTCTTTACTAATTACAAATGTGAACAATCATTCTGTAATTGAAACTATTATATCTTAAATATTAGGAAGATTTCATTATCTTGTTTTTTTGTTAGCGGTAAAACATTTTTGGTTTTGAAAACAGGCAACCTTGTTTCATAGGGACATGGTTTTTTGCTATCATATACATATAGCCTACTAAATAAAAAAGCAGTTACACGTTTATTAGAAACATAAAACCCCCATCTATAGCTGAAAAAAAATGATACATTAACTGGTTAAAACACATTAACTTAGAATTGTGTGTCTTTACCCAAGCGAATGAACATCTCTTTCTATTTTTTGACAGGAAGAATCACTGCATGGGTTTCGAGTGAGTGATTACTTTGAATACATGGAAATTTTGGAACAAAACTACCGACCAGTGCTGCTGAGAGACATGTGGAACATTAGAGTGCAAAGCACATAGATCATGGAACACGCAATTTAATTTTATGTTTTATTTATTTTTAAAGGAGACAGAGGGACTTGACTTTTCTGTCTGTGTCTATAACAACATATGCTTTGTGAATACACAGTATTGTAAATCAGTACTGAGAGTTTTTGAATATAATAATATATTCCAGTAGCTATCGGCTCAATTGAAGTGAATTCATTTTTGTAAATTTGTTGTTGTGTAAGGTTGTTTTAGAATCAAATCTAGCTTATTTATACTTCTTTATGTTTAAGAGTTAGTCTTAACCTACATTTCCTTCTTCCCAGGATGACTAAAATATTTTTTTCCAATGAGTTTGGAAAGTAGCAGCAGTATTGTAAATAATTGACCAGCCAGAGAGATTCCATAGAGACAAGGAAGACAATTGTTTTCTTCATTTCTATGTCTTTACATATAAAGGAAAATAGGCAAAACCATAACTGCTTATTTTACATATGGAGGAACAAATGATATTATGGCAAGTAGTAGGAAAATTGTCGTCGTCAGACATAATTGTTTTTCTAGGAATTGCTTTTGATACCTATATCAATTTATAATTTTTCATATGAAATATAGTCTCTACATGGTTCATTTAAAAGATAGATTGGTTATTTCTTACTGATACGCATTTGACTCTCGTTTGTTATGTGGTTTACTCAGTGATAGATTTGATTTGTACTGAACTTGAAAACATTAAAGAGAATAGATTTGTAAATTATTTTAAATGACCAACACAGTGTTTTATTTAAATAGAAGGCTCTGCTCCAGTGAGATTAATATGCTAGGCTCTATTTTCTTGTAACCATCACATTTAATATATGAAAGATAAGACACAAAAATATTAATTTTTCAGTCAGCAGTTTCAACAAGTTTTAAAAATTATAGGTAGAGGTCATTTTGTATTCATTGCTTATATTTAAATATAAATCAACCATTAAAACCATTCTGGAGCCTTTTTTTCCCCCAACCAAAAATGGCTTATCTACAGACTCTATTTTTCCTTTTAGTATGTTGAAATAACTGGTACCATACAGTTTTCAGTTTTGTGATATTTAGGCGATTGTAGTATCAACCTTCCAAAATCAGTTTTTGTGCTGTAAATGCCAACAGCAGCTTCTCAGTAATGGTGTTCCTAAAGGGCACTGAAAAAGTTAAGAAAAGAAAATTGGGCAAGTTAATTTGACATATTGCTCACTTTAGCTCTGGCTGATGTGAGTTAAGTAAGAAAACCCCAGGTTACTCAAAACACCAAGTTTTGTCTACTTTCAAACTTAATTTTGAAAAGCTTGTTCCACAGAACCTGTAGTACCTGTTTCTGTTTTTTCCCATTCTGTTCCTGAGACGTTGTTATTGGTCCTGAGAAACTTGCAGCTTTATTTCTTTTTAAAAGGTCTTACATGGTAATTGGAAATACAAATGGAGAAGGAACTATAACTTAATTTTATAATATTCATTGGTGATTTTGATTGAAAACTGAAGCAAGATCTAGATAATCATTACATTGTGGAAAAGTGACTTCAGCTGGAGCCAGAAGGCTTTCATTTTCATTTGATAAATATGTTATGAACAATGACTTAGCAATTTGGTGAAATAACATTATAAAATATGGTAGTTCTTGTAGCTACCATTGTGAATTATTTTTGTACCTATTTTTATTTTAAGAATACTCTTTAGAGTAGAAATAAATACAGCCCTGTCTTGCTTCTCCATTTTATTTTTAATTATTTAAAGTGTAAGTTCTTAGGACTTATTTCTAATTTGTGAAGGAGGACTTTATACATTTTACAGGATTTATTATAGTTATATTTTATAATACAATGTAAACAAATTTGTGAAAAATTTAAGTGTTCATATATACATCTTCGAATATCTGTTTTCAAAATTGCATCTTTGTAGTTCTGCCTCTGCATGTTTAGGCATCTAAAGAATCTGTGAAAGTAAAGTAAGTCTCAGAAATTCATCTAAACTTGCTAACAGGATTCTACCTAAATTTATGATTATTAAATTATGGTGTGCTCTAGTTTGATTTTCCAGTTCCAAGATGTTAAGGAAATTTCTTTGGTCATTCATTATACAGACATATTGTGAGTATTACACATATAATGAAATATTTTTAATATTCAAGGTAGGATAAATGAGATACAGCACCTCCATTCAGAGAGTCCACTGTCTTTGTGTGAAGGTGAATAATTTTAAAACTGAAAATACAGTTATAAAGATAAATGAGAATTGACCTTTGAATTTGTTGACTTGATAAGAGTAGTTTTGATGGAGTAGTGAGGGCAAAAGTTTGGAGCCGGTTTAAATGATGCTGAGGGAAAAGATTTTGGAAACTGCTCTTTCTAGGAGTATTGCTGTTACAGGGAAAGAGAATGCATGTGGTAGCTAGAGTAGGCATGGGATCAAAAGACTTCTTAAAGATGGGAAAGGGAAACATGTGGGTAGAAATGATGTAGTAAGGAAGGAAAAACTGATGATGCTGAAAAGAGAAATGCTAGAGTGAATGTCATGATAAGTGGTAGGGGAATGGTATCTAGTTAATAACTTTTGGAATTAGCCTTTGCCTGGAACATGGACGCTTCATTCAAAGTAACAGAAGAGGAGACAGTTTAAAATGGAAGAGTTTCAGCATTAACTATTATGTTATCTGTAGGTTTTTCGTGGATGCCTTAATCAGGTAGGTGAAGATCCTTTCTATTATTTTTGTGGGAGTCGCAGGAATAGAATTTCCACTGTAAAATAATTTTTATCAGATACTTTATATTAAAACAACCATGAGTTTTCTTTTTTTTGTTTTTTTTTTTTGGTTTGTTAATATGATGACTTACCGACATTTTCAAATGTTAAACCAACCTTGCATTCCTAAGATTAACTCTACTTGGTCATGATATTTTATCAATTTTACCTGTTGTCAGATTCGATTTGTTAAAATTCTATTAGGAATTTTTATGTCTATTTTTTTAAGTTTATTAATTTTTGGCTGAGTTGGGTCTTTGTTGCTGCACACAGACTTTCTCTAGTTGCGGCAAGCAGGGGCTACTCTTTGTTGTGATGCGTGGGCTTCTCATTGTGGTGGCTTCTCTTGTTGCAGAGCATGGGCTCTAGGACACATGGGCCCGGTAGTTGGGGCTTGCAGGCTCTAGGGTGCAGTCTTAGTAGTTGTGGCGCAAGGGCTTAGTTGCTCCGTGGCATGTGGGATCTTCCCAGACCAGGGCTCAAACCCGTGTCCCCTGCATTGGCAGGTGGATTCTTAACCACTGTGTCATCAGCAAAGCCCTGTATATATGTGTATGAGGGATACTGATTTGTAGTTTTCTTTTTCTGATTTGATATCAGGGAATGCTGGCTTCATAAAATGAGTTGAGAAGTATTTATCTTTTATTATCTAGAAGTTTGTGTATAAATGATATTTTTCCCTTAAAGCTTTGGTAGCATTTTCCAGTGAAGCTTGGAATTTTCTTTGTGATAAGATTTCTAACAAAATTAATTTCCCTAATAGATACATGGCTATTCAAAGTTTCTTTTTGTTAAGTAAGCTTTTGTTTGTTTCTTTCAAGGAATTTGTTCGTTTCATTAAGTTGTCAAATTTATTGTCATCATCTTATTCGTAATAGAAACTTACTACCCTTTTTAATACGTGTAGAATTTGTAGTGATGTCACCACTCTCATTTTTGGTTTTGTTTATTTGTATTTTCTCTTTTTTTCCTTTTCAGTCTGGCTAGAAGTTTATGAATTTTATTGATGTTCTCAAAGAACTAGCTTTTAGTTTCATCAGTTTCTCTATTTTTCTGTTGCATTGATTTCCACTCGGAACTTTATTATTCCCTTTCTTCTACTTTCAGTTTCATTTGCTCTTGTTTTTCTAGTTTCTTAAAGTCATTTATGTGAAATCCTTCTTTTCTAGTATAGGTGTTCATTGCTATAAAACTCCCTGTAAAGTACTTGCCTTAGCTGCATCCACAAATTTTGTTATGTTGTTTATACATTTTCATTTAGTTAGAAATACTTTATAATTTACCTTTTGACTTTCTGTTTGATCTGTGGATTATTTAGAAGTATGTAATTTAGTTTCCAAATATTTGGGGATTTTCCAAGTTTACTTCTGTTATCGATTTTTAATGTAGTCTCATTGTGGTCACACATTCCTTATATGATTTTATTCCTTTTAAATTTATTGAAACTTGTTTTGTGTCCCAGAATATTATCTACCTTGTAAAAGGTTTATGTATACTTAAAACGAGTATATATTTTGCTGTTTTTGTGTGGAGTGGTCTATGAATCTCAATTAGATCAAATTGTTTGATACTGTTGCTTGTATATTTTTACTGATCTTTCTGGCTGTTTTAGCAAGTATTGTGAGTAATGTTGAGATTAACCATAATTGTGCATTTGTCTGTTTCTCCTTTTAGTTCTATCAGTTTTTACTTCATGTACTTTGAAACTCAATTTCAAATTTACAATATTAGGTGTATAAACTTTTATGATTATTATATCCTTTTGATGAATTGGCTTCTTTATCCTTATGAAGTGACTGTGTTTATCTCTAGTAATTTTTTTTGCTCTAAAATCTACTTGATATTTAGGTTTTTGGTTTTTTGTTCAGGATTTGCATGACCTTTTTCCATTATTTTACTTTACCCTTATGTATTTTTATATTTAAGGTGATTTTTATTGTAAACAGCAAGGAATTAGCTCTGGGTTTCCCTTACCCACCCCCCCCACCCCCCCCCAAATTTGGCAAATCATGCCTTCTAATTAGGATGTTTAGACCATTTACATTTCATGTAATTATTGATATTTGGGGGTTCATATTTTATATTTACATTTATCATCTTGCTATTTGTTTTCTATTTGTCCCAGATGTTTTTGTTCCCTGTTTTTTATTCTGCATTCTTTTGGATTAATTGAATGTTTTAGTTGATTTCATATTATGTCCTTCATTAGTTTATTAGATGTATTTCTTTCTTTTCTTTTTTTGAAAATAATAATTAAAAAAAGCTTTAACTCTCATTGTTATTTAATGCCAGCATTATTATTCCAAAAATGTATCATTAATAAACACTTTTCTTTGGGAATGCCATATCAAAATTAAGTATAAACTTTTTTTCCTGTTTTTGAAGTTTTCCTTTTCCTTGATTTTTTAAAATATTTATTCATTTATGTTTTTGGCTGCATTGGGTCTTAGTTGTGGCATGCAGGATCTTTCGTTGCGCACATGGGCTCTTCATTGCAGTTGTGGCACGTGGGTTCCAGAGCATGCAGGCTCGTTAGTTGTGGTGCACGGGCTCTCTAGTTGTGGCGCACGGGCTTTAGTTGCCCCGCAGCATGTGGGATCTTAGTTCCCTGAAGAGGGATTGAACCCGCGTCCCCTGTATTGCTGGTTGGATTCTTAACCACTGGACCACCAGGAAAGTCCCTTCATTGATTTTTTAAAATTTAGTTTATTGAAGTATAGTTGATTTACAATATTGTGTTAATTTCTGCTGTACAACAAAGTGATTCAGTTTCATATATATATATACTTTTTCATATTCTTTTCCATTATGGTTTATTACAGGATATTCAATATAGTTCCCTGTGCTATACAGTAGGACTTTAGGATTCTTTTATTTATCCATTCTATGTATAATAACTAGCATCTGCCAATCCCAAACTCCCAGTCCATCCTTCCCCAACCTCCCCCCTCCCCCTTGGCAACCACAAGTCTGTTCTCTATATCTGTGAGTCTGTTTCTGTTTCATAGATAAGTTCACTTGTGTCATATTTTAGATTCCACATGTAAATGATATCATATGGTATTTGTTTTTCTCTTTCTGACTTACTTCACTTAGTATGATAATCTCTAGGTCCATCCATGTTGCTACAAATGTCATTATTTCATTCTTTTTTTATGGCTAAGATTCCATTGTGTGTATGTGTGTGTGTATATATATATGTATATATGTGTGTGTATATATATATGTGTATATGTGTGTGTGTATATATATATATACACACACATATATATATATATACCACATCTTTATCCATTCATCTGTCGATGGACATTTAGGTTGTTTCCATGTCTTGGCTATTGTAAATAGTGCTGCTATGAACATATGGGTGCATGTATGTAGTGTAAGCATCCTACGGATAGAGACAAAGTTGATTAATTCCTATCTCCCAGAAATTGTAGCCTAGTGCTAGGCACAGAGCAGAGTTTCAGACTATTTGCTGAATGAAATATAAAAGTTATTTTGAATTATGACATTGATACAGAAAAAACAGAGTTAGAGATATTAAACCAAATTTCCCCCACAGATCCTTGATTCAGTACAGCAGGGAGGAAATAACATACAACATTCTTGGTGCAAATATGTTTTCTGTTTACTGTGGAATGTGTATTTAGTAGAAATAATAGTTCACTAAATTCTCTTTAGCAAAGGTTGTAACTAAAATGTGTTCTGTATAAGAGTTTTCCTTCTGTATGTGTGCACATGAGTGTTTGCATGTGTTTGAGGGTATTATTGCCTACGGGTATTGTTTTGGCTATAACTTGTGTCTGATAAGCTTCTGAGACCTAGCCTGAGAATCTAACCATGATTTGGAAACCAGACTACACCTTTTTGAAATACATCATATTTGCAAATGTGTTCTTATCTTGTATTTACAGAAACTGACAGATGAATTTGGTGTTTGAATCTGTATAGTCTCTCTTCCTAGAAACCATCAGAGGGACAGATAGTTATATGCCTAAATGACATAGTTCTAAAGGCAGAAGACTTAAATATCTGAGATGTCAAGATCTCTCCTAGCACAATGCTAGGTTCTTGCTAGATCTTGCCTTACTATTCTTTTATTACATATGATACTTTAGACATGAGACTAACTACAGCCTATTTTTGTAAATAAAGTTTTTTTGGGACAGAGTGCTCATTTGTTTATTATCTATTGCTTTTGTGCTACAATGATAGAGTTGAAGAGTTGTGACAGAGACTGTATGGCCTGAAAAACCTAAAATATTTATTATTATCTAACCCTTTACAGGGAACTTTTGCCAACTCTGGTTTAGAGTACTAATTACACATATAATTCCAAATCCATGTTAGATGGTATAACCTAGTTAGCTTCATGGATGATGAAGCTGTAACTCAGAAAGTGATGAGGAATTCCCAAGATCATATAGAAGGGAAATGTAAGGCAGTGGGTAAAATGAAAGTTCAGGAGGCAGACTGCTTGAATTTAGTTCCCATGTCTGTCTTCATCATCAAGTTATTTAACTCCTCTGTGCCTCAGTTTACTTGGTAAAATGCGCATAGCTGTAGTACCTGCCTTATAGGATTATGATGTAATGCATGTGTTTGTAAGAACTCCTTAGTAAGCATTCAATAAGTTATAGCTATTATTATATGCTCTTGTGTGGCTAGCTGGTGGTAGCATAGCCTGAGCCTAATTCTTCAGACTTCAAGTTCAGTTCTCTTTCAATTCTTATTATTTGTTCATTCATTTAGTCATTCAGTATACCTTTCTTAAATTCCTACTGTAGATTAGGCACTCTGTTAGGTATGGTTCTAATCTTTTCCCTCCTTCAAACTTTTCCAAGAGTAACATTATATTTTCCTATTTATGTTTTCCTTATTAGTTATAAAATGGCAAGAAAGAAATAAAAGTTCTATACAATCCAAGATGACACATTTTTGTAGTTTATTCCATTTTCCTATATTTCTTTCCTGTTTTGAAAGGTTAAATTTTTTATACTCTAGATGTAGCAGTATAGACCAGATCAATGTATAAGGGATTATCAATGTATTTTTGAATTGTTTTATCTTCAGGTAAAACAAATGTTTCCTTTTTTGTGACATAAAATTTTACTGACATGTTTTTTGTAGCAAAATTGACTTACCTACATTTTTTTCCGCAGAATATTAAAAGAGTTATTACTTAAGTAGGTGCTGATGTATTTACTTATCTGATGAGTTTAAACAGGGTCAGGACGGTTAGCCTCACATAAACCCTGAATTTTCAGCACTAGCAATATTTTACCTTTTAAAATCACTTCTTTGACACACTGCCCACCCCATATTCTACCATTGGCAATAGGCCACCATGAAATACTGAGCACCATGGAAATAATTGGACTGTCATGTTTGCTAATAGAGTGCTTTTGAGATACATTGGGGGAGACAGTTATTAAAATGTTGGCTGTTAACATTTGATCATCTAATCCAGGATTTAAGCATTTATCTGCTCTCATTATAATATGTGTCAGCTGTTCTTTATTGAATAACATTTACATTTAGCCTTTTCCTAAAATGCTAAAGTTCATCCTTTTCAGAGCACCTCTAAAATGTAATCATTCCTCTTACAACATCAAATAAAATTAACTACAGTTTCACTGTAAATCATCAGATAATGAAAACCAAAATGCTCCAAACCAAAATTATCTCCATAACTGCCTACGTTTTTCTTATTATTTTCCTTAGAGAAAAAATTTCAAATTAGTATTTTGCTTACCATCATTTTGCTATCAAATTATTTTGACTTGAAAAAAAATTCATTAGAATGGATGATGGGTACAGCAGAGACTAGTTAATGTTCACCAATCGGTTTCCTCTTTCTGGGTTAAGTATATTTCAGGTCATTTAATCAGCTTAACCAATGTTAAGTGAGCAGACCAAAGCATAAAGGACAGGTGTGCCTTCTCTATGAGCTCTCTTTCTCTTTGCCCCTAGAGCCTGGATGCTTAAATTTGTGAAGAACAAAACCTCCCTATCAACGGTCATTGGACTGTGACCAGAGGAAAAAATCAACCTTGCGTTAAGTGACTGAAATCACATGCTTTTGTTTGTGTGTTTGTTTGTTTTTAATGGTATCTAGCATTAAATACCCTGTCAGCTTCTTTGAGTTTCCCCATTTCTGCTCCCCTTTCGGAATAATTTTTGATGATCCTAGATAGGTATATTCTTAATTTCATAGTGTTTTATGGGATTTCATATTGAAAATCTAAGTGTATTGTCTAGCACAAAAGCAATTAAGAAAGTTTCATCATACCCTTCATTGATATTTTTAGCAATCAGCAAACAGTTTTGCAGACATAATAGATACCATTTGACTAGCAGATATGTGTACTATCAAGGAAGCCTTGTTTCTATAGATGAAGGCTGGGACATCTAAAGATAGCCATTAGGGTATCAGTCTCATCAGTGAACTCAAATTTGACCAGAGTTAGGTATTTTGAATCTTATTCTATATGATAACTTTTTAGTATATATAACCTAATTCTACTTTCTTTACCCCTAAGTCAATAACAAGAGAAGCTTATCTGCCAGCAAATCTGCAAAATGTGGTCTAAGATTCCAAAAAGCTCAATTTCTTTTGTTACCATTATTTTATTCTTGGAGCTCATATCATTATTCAGAAAGAGCTTGCTCAAACTATTCATGTTCTTCTGGTTAAAGAAATTGTTTACAGTCTTTGGTTCTGCTGGTCCTTGACCCAAACTCTACATCCAGGCTACATCCTCATCCTAGGGAAGAAAGCTGAATCAGGGCTCAGACATACTTGAGCAGCATCACAGCCTTAGGCTCACCAGGATTTCAGAAAGCCCAATTCCCAAAGAGCTAAATGCAAAAAAAAAAAAAAAAAAAAAAAAAGAGGAAACAGAAGTGACAAGTTTAGAAGAGTATACAGAATACATCTAATATCATCACTGAAAAGACAGAATAACTCCAAGAAAAAAGTGTCAAAAACTCTGTAAGTTTGTATAGTGATTTATTGTTTTCAAGGTACCTGTATGCATATTTCATCTTTATAACAACTCTACCACCCAAATATATCTCTTTTAACGTTATATATACATATCTCCAATATTTCTCATGAAGTGAAATGTAATCTTTATATATGGACAAAATTGTGATCATATTATATAGATCATTTAAAATTCCTTGTTTATTTTTATTAATAGTACAATATAAGCAGTGATCAATATTTAAACTCATACCTGCTGTACATGGAAATTATTTACTTCCATATTATAGGATTGTTTGGTAATGAAATAAATTTCAAACTGATGAGTATTTGAGAGTCTACTCTCAGACATCAAGTATAAGACAGTCTCTTCCTTCAAGTGCTTATGACTGAGAGTCGTAAAACTCATACAACAGAAAAGGCAAGTGTACAGGTTCCTATTTTTTAAATCCTGAGCAATATCAAGAGCAATAGGTGGTAGAAAGACTCAGAGGGAGGAGGCAATACCTTGAGCTGATCATGGGAGGGGCAGGATTTTCATCTGGAAGGGATAGGAATAAAGCAAAACAGCAGGGAGCGCGCAGGATGGAGCTGCAGAGGGCGTATTGAGAGTAGCCTGAGCAGCGAGAGCCTTAAGGAGCAGTGGAGGTTTCAGTAGAGCCCTCTGGCTAGAGTGGAGGTTTTGTTTAAGGAAAAATACTGGAAGGTAAGCTTGGCCAAATAATTCAGACTTTCTCCTGTAGGTTGTAAGTAATACTGAAGATTTTTCAGCAGTAGAGTAACATGATGTAGTATTTTACTTATTCCACAAATTTCATTAAATATATCAATCCATTATAAATGAAATGCTATGCTTAAAACCATTTATTTAAAACCAATTTTTTTCTTTATTCTTTTACCATATACCATATAGCTCATAGTAGTTACCAATAGTTCACATCTCTAGAACTTTTTAAGCTGTGGTTTATGCTAATAAGGAACATCCTTCAAAATGACTTACTGCAGGTTTTTAAAAAATTTCTCCTTAAATGGTATTTGAAATGCAATTGTACAGGCGATATGAAGATTAAAAAGTTTGCATTCAAAACGAAAGGACAAATAAAACCTTCAGCAACTCTAGAGCAAGAATCTATTCAAGAGAGTCTGAACACTGCTAAATTTCTCTAATGAAGTAATTATTTCAAGCTGTGTTTCTTAAGGAATATTAAGTAATTAAGTTTATGGGTCCTTAATGAGAGCAAAGCTAAAATAAAGCACTGTACAGAATCCTCTTGAGTGCTGTAAAACAGCCATAGAGAGTAGATGAAAGGATGTAACCTTGAAAGACCACCATGCATACTATTTTTACTTGTGAGAGTCTTTATAGTAGGTTTAATGCTGATTTAAAATGCTATATGTCTGCAGCATTGGCCCTGGACAAAGCTGTCACTTAGGAAATTTTTTATCAATACCTCTTTCCATCACCCTTCCACCTCTTTGCCAGTAATTTTCCTAAGGGAACCAACTAATTTGATCCTATCAGTTCTCCTTCTAAGTCACCTCTGTTCTATATTTCACAGTCTAGAGCTTTACCTAACTTTAACCTCTTCATATTTCATCATATTACATTGTGCAATGAAGAACACTAGGACAAAATATCAATAAGCATGTATTCTAGTCTTGGTACCATAAACAACTAACCAGGTCATCTCAGTACCTTAATGTTTGTGGACCTCATTTCTTCTGGTGTAGAACGAGGGTACATGATTTCTTGGGGTCATCCTAGTCTAACTTTTGGTTCTAATATTCTGTGCCATGTTACTGAAGCTTAGTTAATAGTGAGGCACAGATTGCTGATCAAAGTTTCAAGTGGTCTCATTCCCAGATTCCACTGACATTAAAAAAAAAAGAACATCAAGTGAGATTATAAAACAGTAGGGGTTGTGGACATACTAGGTACTAAAATATGGATTTCCTCAGTTGTTTCTTGTTTTTTAAAAAAAACTCGAGAATTATAAGTAATGTAGAATACTGACAGAGATGATATCTTTATTGTGCAGTCATGGAAACTTGACCTATTACATAAATACGTATATATTTTTTAGTTTAAATAAAACATTTTAAGATAATTTGTGAGAATAAGATAGTTCTGAGCTACTCTTTTTCTACAGATATATCAGTGAAACAAATCTGTATTCTCTTTGAATCTGGTCTATAATTATAATTAACCAGTACTTAATGGGCATTTGACACTTCAAAAATGATACCCAGGTATTAAGCAAGAAAGACTGTCTTAAAACAGTTTGCCTTTGGGTACAGACAACAGTGAAAAACTTCTGCCAGTTAGAATCCCTTATATTGAGAATACATTGTGACTGAGATGTTATTATGTGGCCTCATCTTATTCCTATTCTCCTTAATTTCAGTTTAAATAAAATCCCTAATCAACAGGAAAACCATTTTTAGCATAGAGATAGGGAGGGGAGCTAATTCTTTACTTGAATCCTGCAAGGCAAGATTTTAAACCATTAGAGTAACTTTGGCAGTAAACTGAATTTTAAGGATATTGAGCGCCCAGGAAAGTAGTAGAAAAGAGCATCCGTGTAGTCCCCTTTGCTTTTCTAAATTTGATGGCAAAATTGCTAATGCAGATAAGGTTGGAAAATTAAGAGAAACTATAGTACTTAGATTCATAAATTTTATATTAAACCATGTTTAATGAAAAGCAATATCAGTAACAATTCATCCTTTAAAAATATTGAACATTTGAAGTTTAATGAGATAGAAATTTAAAATTTTGTACTTTGAAAGAAGGAAAACCTTTAGAGCAATACGTTTTGTGTATAGTTGGCAGAGAAGCAAAGTGTTGGAAAGCAATCTGGCAACATCTATTAAAATTAGAAATACCTATACCTATAGACCCAGCAATTCCTCTCCTAGGAGTTGATTCTCACAGAAATAAAGGTGCCCATGTGAAAGACACTAGTACAAGGATATTTATGGCAGCATTGTTTCTAATGATGAAAAACTGGAAACAAAGCAGATGCCCATCAACAGAAGAAGGGCTAACTAAATCACAGTGCAACTACACACTGTACCATTAAAAAATGAATGACTTAGAGCTCTGTCAGCTAACCTAAAGGATTTTCATAAAGTATTCTTGAATGCAAAAAAACAAGATGCACGAAAATATGTGTATGAACCTATTTTTTTAAACAAAACCTGTATGCGTATACATGTATGTGTGTGTAAATTGTTATATGAACACAAAGAAAAATACAACCTACGTTGTTAGCATCAATGTGGTGGAGGGTGCAGGGATTCTGATATGCATGGAAGGGAAAAACAAAAAGGTGAAAAAGTCTCTAGCAGCAGAATAAAAAATCAAGAAACACAAAATTCACAGCATCAACTCTTATTTTTTGGCTCAAGTTTCTCTCACAGATATTCTTGCAAGTTTTTAAGTTATAAAAGTTCCTGTTTTGACTGACCAATGTTAAACCACTGAGAATTATCGGCCACGATCAGTTTGGCTTGACAAATGTTAACCTTTGGAACATGGTGAAAAAAATTAGATAAGTGAGATAAAGGAAGGCAATGGGAGATCTGAGGTCAAAATAACATGGTATGACTAAAAAGAAAGGGAACCAATATCTTCAAGTGAATAAGCCAGACTAATTACATTCATAATATATAATTGTTTTTCAAGAGTAAAGAAGTAATCGATATGTCGATGAAAATAATCGATAAACCAATCTGTAATAGGAATAGAAAAGAGTTTTATTTGAGCCAAACTGAGGACTGTAGCCCTGGAGACACAGATTCAAGAAGCACCTGAATTGTGTTCCACCAGACTACAAAATGGGGGAGTCTTATAAAGGCAAAAACCACAAAATTACATAAATTGTGTGTCAAGAATTAAGATTGGATCTGGCAAGAATTAAGAGTGCATGTTAAGCAAGGATCAGTCGGGGTTTGAAATGGTTATGTAGTTCCTAGGGGAGAACTTGAGACCATAATGTTGCAGCTTGCAGCTATACTAGCAGATATCATTTTGAGAATGGCTGGTGGTGTCCTTGAGTATGATGTAGTTCAGAAAATTCAGATTCTCAGTGATACAGGAATATGTCTCAAATCACATCCACAATGGCCACCTAGATCCATTTTGAATGCCTGAACCACAGTTACTCCATTTTGATTTTTAAATGCATTGTTTTATTTAATGGTTAAAGCAGATGTACAATGCATGTTTAATAAGCCACAAAACAGGCTGTTCTAATAAGCATAAATTTTAAGTTATATCATGTATAATCCAGAATAACTTCCCTATGCCTCAATATGTGAAAACATCTTCTATCAGATACTAAAATAGTTCTAGTCATTGAGAAAATTATATAGTTAGCAGGCTACTCAAATGGAAGACTTCCAAACACCTGGAGTAGACAATGGTAATGATAACTATTTAATTTACCTTAGAGGGACCATTCATTTCAGGAAATCTGCGTCATCTTAGCAGGTCACTGGAATTCTCTGTGCGTAAGATTCACTAGGCAGTGTGAAGAAACAGTGAAGGAAAGACTAAAACTGATGATCATGTGTGCAAATATCAGGATTAAGGGTCTTGGGTAATAAAGTTTGGCCAAGACCAGGGCAAAGTACTCTACACAGCTCAAGCCTGGTTCTTGAGGCATGTGACATAACTTCCTAAAAGAATATAGCTACTTGGGGTGGAAAAAAGAGTTTCATCACTTAGAAATCCAATTGCCTAAGGTGACTGAAATCAGTGTCACATTGAGAGAAATTTCTCTGTTGGAGTGGAAGGAGCTATGGTTCCCAGGGCATGCGTTGGAGAAGGATGGTAGCACCTACAACAATGAACAATTAGGAGCAACTGGAGAGGAGTCATAAACTACTACAGCGGTAATGCCTGAGGCGGGGGAGTAGAAGGTTAGGAGCAATAGTGAATTGATATTGGGGACTGAGATAATATGAACCCTCAGAAAAGGTTGTTGATGAGGATTTTCTCCTGATTTTTCCAGTCTCATTTAAGGAGTGAGTGGAGTTGAAATTTCTCTAACGGTGGGTCTGGAGCTGAGTGCTTCCAGGATTGCAATTCAGGTCAGTGATTTTCCTTATGGCTAGTGTATAATAGAAGTAATATTTCTGCATTTGTTTATTAATTTGTTTAACAAATATGTATTAAGATTGTCCACTGGCAGATTTTACTTTGTGCAAGTATGAACCAAGCAGGTAGACTGACTATGCATTAACACCTGGCCCCCAACCCAGGAGCCCTAGCTCTTCCTGAGTACAATGTTCCAGTTGCCTAACTTGCCCTCCATACCTGATGACTGGATCAGGAATAGCTTTTTCGATGAATCCATCTTTCTCTGTATCCGAGATTTACCTACAACCCTGGCTTATCTCTCAATAGTCCCTTCTTTTCATCTTGCAGAAATCATCTTGATCCTTTGGTTTTCTGATATTCCCAAATCCAATCCACAAAACTGTTACGGACTAAATTTTTTTTTTTACCCATTTGCTATTATTTTGATGCGATTTTGGAGGGAGGGATAATAAATATGACAGGAAGATACCTTATATTGGTAACAGAATAGATGGTGGTCAAGTGTAGAGCAGAGGCAGAAACGGAGGTGAGGAGATTAAATAGGCTACTTCAGTAGTCCAAGCCAAAAGATTTTGCTTTTCTGTTTTTTTATTTGAAATAAAAAGTTTTTATTTTAATATATCAAAGGAAAATTGGAATTGGAAAAAGTAAAACGATAAAAAAAAGTTACAAAGAGTAACTTAATACCTTATCAAAACCTTAACAGTGAGTCATTATTTCAGAATTTTTATCACTGGATTTAATCATTTTTTATATCAGATATAAAACAGATATCATCTGTTCTCAGTTGAAAATGTTACTGCTGATGCTATGCTTTTATTAGCATATTAAATATTTTAAATATATTTTTGATATCTAAGTTTATATAATTATCTCAAACATCTATTTTGACAAGACTGTCTTTGGCAGTTACATAAGTGCTGCAGTCACACCAGATAGACTCATATTCGTGCAATTAACAAAAAGGAATACCTTTTTTAATAAAGATGCACCAACCAACAAAATTTAAGAGGAAAGCAAAAAGTAAGCTGAAAATTTCAGAAGTTGAGCCTGGAAAAATGGAAGTTCAATAGGGCATGGCTGGAAACACAGTCAAAGGCTTCATATTCAATCAAAACCTGAACTCTGCCTATAACTGCCCCTACCAGTGTGTGCCTATTTCTTTTGGCTGTTTAGTCCAATTTCATTATACTCACCATAGGTGTTTGAAGAAAACAGAAAAGCCGAAACTAATGAGTGTGTGTAGAGTTGTAAATCTGTATAATGGCCAGAAGCTATTGCTATGTTGTTTTCTGTAGTGGCTCAGATCACTTTTCCTCTGCTTGAAATAATTACTGTCATTAGTGATGCACGTTCCTGAATTTAATATATCTAGGTTTATGCTGTCATCCATCACTGTGCAAACATCTTCTATCTTCTCTACTATCATGAAAAGTTTCTTTAAGTTTTAAGATATTTTACGGACCCAGTGATGCGTTTTAACTATGAGAAATCACCGAGCAAAAATTCTACCTCTCTAAGTTTTATGTATATTATGGTAGTTATATTAGTATTTTTTTTTTTTTGCCAAAACTTGAGAACAGTGGATGCTAATAAGCTCCACACAACACATCATCATTCTCTTGTGTCATATGATCTTATAACACAATAAATTGTTACCACTTAATAAAGGCCTTGGTTTGATAATTTTCTAGTCTTCTTAAAAGGGAGACTTTTACATAACTTTGTTACATAGCTCTGTTCAGGATTTGGCCATCATCTTTTTCTGTTGTTCAAGTATAAGCAAGATGATTTCCCTGTACTCAGTAGTGAAGTGTGGGCAAGGAGACGCTCCTAGCTTCACGGCTCTCTCCGGCTTCCTCTCCTGTGGTTATTCTGAGGTGTTCAAAAGCATGACCTTTCGGAGATGTGTCTCCTCTCCTTCCCCATTTTTATCTGTAACGTCCCTTTTCTTAGCCATTTTGTCTCTGTCTTGCTCAATTTAGATTCTCTGAGTAAGCTCTCCTGTTTGTAGGGCTTTGTCCTAGAAGAGAGCTTCACTTGGCTAATTTCAAAAGTTCTTACAACCCATATCACTCCACCACCACCTGAATTTAATTTTGTGTTCCACTGGCTTTTACCCATTAGCTCTACTATAGATATGTCTGCTCCTCTCAGATCAGTCAGCTGAGCTTTCTCTGTAGAGTAGAGACACTGCTTTAGAAGTGAATACATGCTAACAATTTAGTTTCTGGGATTCTTAGAAGTCTTTTTGCTTTACCTTTGTTTTTTGTTGGGCATTTCACTAATAACACACTTGTCTTGCTGTAGCTGTTTTGCTGCACCTACTTATATTTTGGAGTCTGTGGTGATAAGTCATTTAGTTTGTTGTTTTTAGCTTTTGTCTGTGGATTTTTTTCTTTGCTATCTTATTTACTTGGATTCTGAGGAGGTTTGGGAGTTTACCCAACGAGGCTGCCCACTATAGCTTTCAGTCTTGCTCCAACTTCCCTTTTTATTTCTTCCTGACTTTGTTTTGCTAAATAATATTTTTCTAGGAATTTGTCCTTTTTGGGTTTTTTTGCGGTACTCGGGCCTCTCACTGTTGTGGACTCTCCCGTTGCGGAGCACAGGCTCCGGACACACAGGCTCAGCGGCCATGGCTCACGGGTCCAGCCGCTCTGCGGCACGTGGGATCTTCCCAGACTGGGGCACGAACCCGTGTCCCCTGCATCGGCAGGCGGACTCTCAACCACTGCACCACCAGGGAAGCCCTGCCCATTTTTTATTTCATTTTATTGAGAAATATAACACACATACAGAAAAGTGCACAAAACAAAATGTACAGCTTATGAGTTTTCATAAAGAGAAACTCCAGGTAACCATAACCCAGCTCAAGAAATAAAATTAGTATTTTCTAATTTCCATTTGCCTTCCTCTGACCCTTGAATTAATTAGAACTGTGCTGTTTAATTTCCAAATATGTGGGGATTTTTCCAGATATTTTACAGTTATTAGTTTCTAGTTTAATTTCATTATGATCAGAGAACATCTTTTATGTTAATCATTTAAAATCTGTTAAGCCTTTTTAAAGGCCTAGTATATGGACTATTTGGTGATTGTTTCATGTACAATTTTTAAGATTGTATACTCTGATGCTGCTGGATGAGGTGTCCTGTAAATACTAATTAGGTCAATTTGGTTCATAGTCTTGTTTAGGTCTTTATATACCATCTGATTTTCTATCTACTTGTTTTATGAATTACTGAGCTAGAATGATAAAATCTACAATTATACTTCTACATTGCCTATTTCTGCTTTTAATTCTATCATGAATTTTGAAGCTCTGTTGTTAGATGCATACACATTTAGGATTTTTATGTCTTTTTGGTGAACTAGCCCCATTATGTATATGAAATATCCCGCTTTATCCCTGATAACATTCTTTGTTCTCACGTCTACCTTGCCTTTTACTAGTATAGAAATACCAGCTCCCTTTAGATTAGTTTTGCATGGTATATCTTATTCTCTCTTTTTACTTTTAACCTATCTGTGTCTTTGTATTTAATGGGAGGTTTTAGTAGACAGCATGTAGGTGAGTCCTGCTTTCGATCCAAACTTTCTTTCAGTTGGTGGTTAGCTCTTGTATATTTAATCTAATTATTGATATAATCAGATGAAAACCTACCATCTTGCTAGTTTTTTCTATTCTATTCTTTAACTTACCTGTTTTTCTGCCTATTTTTGGTTAATTGAATATTTTTCATGTTTTATTTATCTCCACTATTGTCACATTATTATTTACATAGCAGTATATATAGTTATATATATATATATATATATATATATAATATTGTCATATTAGTTTTATATATATCAGTATATATACATATATAACTATATTATATATAACTATATATATAGTAGTTTTATGTATCTTTTATCTTTAATCACAACCTACCTTCCAATAATATACTGCTTCACATATAGTATAAGAATTTATGACCATATATTCCCAATTCCTCCCATCCTTCTTAGAATGTTGCCACACATTTTACTACATTGCTACTACTTTTGCTATTGGTAGTCAAGTACTGTTTTTGGTCTTCTGGCTAGGAGTCTGGGGTTTAACTAACAATCCCCTCCACTGGGTAATTTCACAACTGTGTTCACATCTAGGGCCAAGTGATTGATCGAGGGAGGACAGAGAGAGAAAATACACAGTGGGGTTTGGCTCCATTTTCTTGGAACCCCAGCTTCACCAACTGGACAGGAAGTTACCTATTATCAAATTTTGTTTCCTATGAATTCTCTTTACCAGTCACTGACACCAACACCATCACCATGGTAGTGCTTGGGGGCTGAAATACCAAACAACGGTTGAGATAAAAGAGAAAAAAAAACAGAACAAAACAGTGCTGTGCCCTGTCTCTGAGCATTAGGAGTTCCTTTTCCAGCTCCTTGAGCCAGAACCAGAGAGATTCTCAACAGGTGCCCATTTTGGGGGTTGTCAGTGCTTTGAGTTCAAGTCAGGGAATACTGGAAGAACAAAATGTCAAACTCACTGACAATTCAGTAGCACTTTTAATTTTGGTCTTCTTCTGCAATCCTCCTCTGATATTTAATTTTATGTGTCTTGCTGTTCCACATAGTCTACCAACCTTTTATAGCTGTATTCATTGAGAGAGACAGAGTGGAGTGTGCTTAATTTACTTAACCCCAAAACTGGAATTGTATATTAAGGTTTTAATTTTTATTTCTCTGTTTACTATTGAGGTTGGAAAACTTCTCATGTATTTACTGGCTGTGTGTATATTTTTGTTTGTAAATTGTGTGTTAAAGCCTCTTGCCCTTTTTTTTGTTTACAACTGGGTTGCATATCTTATTATTGATTTATAGAAATTGTTTTGCTCTAAAGTGACATTTTCATAAATTATCAAGTGCTCTGTATGTTTATGGTCTGTTCCTGGGCTCCCTATTTGCTTCTTGAATATTTGCCCATTTTTGCACCAATACCACAGTGACTTAGTTATTATACTTTAATGTTTGATATGGGGCTTCCCTGGTGGCGCAGTGGTTGAGAGTCCGCCTGCCGATGCAGGGTACGCGGGTTCGTGCCCAGGTCCGGGAAGATCCCACATGCCACGGAGTGGCTAGGCTCGTAAGCCATGGCCGCTGAGCCTGCGCGTCCGGAGCCTGTGCTCTGCAACGGGAGAGGCCACAACAGTGAGGGGCCAGCACCGCAAAAAATAAAATAAAATAAAATACGGCATTGTTTCTCATCATCAAGAAAAAAAAAGTGTGATATGGAGTAGAGCAAGTAATTTTATCTGACTTTGTTCTTCAAGCGTTTCTTGGATATTTTTAGTTCTTTGCATTACATACAAATTTCAGGATCAACTTACCAGTTCTATCCCAGTCCCAACATGAAAATCCGATAAGGTTGTGTTTGGCATTGCACTGAATGGATAGATCAATCTGGGGGGAAGAGACATATTCATAATATTGAATCTTCTAATCGCTTCATTTCTTTAGGAGTTTTTTCTCTTAATCTCAATAGTTTTTATAAATTTCTGCATCAAGATTTCACACAACTTTTGATCTGTTTATTTCTAGGTATTTAATATTTTCACATTACCCGAAATCTTTTTTGAATTTAGTTTTCTGTTTCCTGCCAGTATGTAAAAATGCAAATGATTTGTGCAAAACAACCTTCTATCCAGCAATCTATCCTAATAATTTATCTGTGTATTTGGGGGGGGTGATTTCCTTTATACACAATCATCTTTGATATGATTAGAACTGAAATTTCATTTTTAACTTTCCAATCTTCAGACTTTTTATTTATTTTCTTTTTACACTCTTGCTAGGATATCTAGTATAATTTGCTAGAGCACCTAGTATCATGCTGAATAAAACATGCAACAGTGGAGATCCTTGTCTTGCTTCAGATTATAAAAGTAAATCTTTTAAATGTTCACTATTTAGTATAATATTTACAGTAGGATTTTGTAGATATATTTTTTTTCAGTTTAAAAGAAGTTCATGTTTTCCCCTAGTGGGCAATTTTTTTTAAAAATCATGAATAAGGTTTAATTTTATTAAGTTCTACTTCATCAATTGATGGATTTTTTTTCCCTAATACTGTAAATCTGGAGAACTACTTTGTTTTATTTTTTAATATTAAACCATTCTTGAATTCCTGGAATAAATCCTACTGGGCATACATATTATTCTTTCAATAAATATATGTACTTGGTTTGCCAAAATATTGTTTGTGATTTTGCATTTATATTTATGTGAAAGATTGGTCAGGACTTTTTCTTTCTTATAATGTGTTTTTTCAGTTTTGAATTAAGATTGTTAGATTATTCTGGATTAATTAAATAACTGAAACTTATTTTTATCTGTTTTTTGGAAGTGTACAAAATTGAAATGCTCTTTCCCTGAAAATTTGGTAAAATTTGCCTCTGTAATTGTTAGGTGGTTTCTTTGGGGAAAATTTGTAATGACTGCTTTCTATTATTTCTTTTGTAAGTTGTTAAGTTATATTTTAAAGAGATATGTCCATTTTACTAAGCATTTAACTGTACTAGAATAGTTAGTAGTTTTCTCTTATTTAAAAAAGAATATTCTTCTGTTTCTATAGTTATCTCTCTTTTTGCATTAAAATGCTATCTGTGCCTCCTCTCTCTTCTCTTTTTTTTTTTCATAAGATTTTACCAGATGTTTGTCTAGTGTATTATCCTTTTCAAAGAACCAACTTTTGACTTTGTTGATCATCTGCAATGTGTCTTTGTTTTCAATTTTTAAAAAAATGCTGCTCTTCTGGGCATGGAGTATATAGGGATTCTCTGTATTATCTTTGTGGTTTTTCTGTAAATCTAAACCTGTTCTAAAATTTAAAAAAAAAAAAATTTCTGCTCTTAACTATATTGTTTCTTTCCTTCTCTTTTATTCAAATTTATTCTTTTTTTATTTTATTAAGTTATAAGTGAGATACTTAGTTTGTTAATTTTCAGAATTTCTTATTTAAAATGTACATTTAAGGATAAAACTTTCCCCTGTAGGTCTGCTATCACTGTACCTTTAAAGATGTGGTATGTTAGTATTTCATTATCGTTTATTTATGTGGATTTTTAAATTTACATTATAATAGTTTGATTACTGAGTTTTTAAGTTTTTATAATCTTAAATATACATAGAGCTTTTAAAAACTTACCTTGTTATTAACTTCCACTTCAATTGTTGTCATTAGAGAATGTGATTCATACTTGTGAATGTGTGTGTATAAAATTATGCTTGTTAGTAGTTTACAAATATATTTTTAATCTCCTTATATATCTTCTTAGGACACATCAGTAATTTAGAGCTATGTTGAAATCACCCACCATGATGGTAGATTTGTTAATTTCTTCCTATAATTCAATTTTTGCTTATTATATTTTGAGGGTATTTTATTTTATGCCTGCATATTTAGAAAGTTTTATATATTCTCAGTGAATTAAATATTTTAGTATTATTTAGAGACTCTAATGAAGTTTTTTGATCTAAAGTTGTTTTCTCTTATGTTAGTAGGGCAGCATGATTTGTTCATTTGTTCCTGATACATACTTTTCCATTTTTTAACTTTCAACTTTTGTATAATCTATGTTTTAGATGTATCTTTTATAAAGAGCATGTAGCTAGATTTTTAAAAATACCATCTGACAGCATGAGCTTTTTAATTAAATCAGTGTAAACTGACAATGATTATGTATTTGCATATTTGTAATCTTACATTTTTATTTTAATTTATCCCATTCTTCCTGTTTTTTCTACTTTTTTGCCTATTTAAAAATTAATATTTATATCTCTTTTAACAAAGCAGTTTATTATTTTCTAAATGTGTCTAGTTCTTCCTTATCCTCTCCCAAATGCTCATGAATTTATATTAAGTAGGATTTTCCTTGGGGCTCTATCTCAGCCTTGGTGGTAGTAGCTATTCCTTATTTTTGGCATTCCTATATTATTTAGTATTCTCTTTGCTTCCACTAGCCAATCCTTTGTTATCCCAATCCCCTATTACAATGAATAATTCTTGTCTCACCCTATTCAAATTACTATGTGGTTGGACCCTGAACAGCTCATGCAGCTCAATATCAAAAAAAAACAGACAACCCAATCAAAAAATGGGTAGAAGACCTAAATAGACATTTCTCCAAAGAAGACATACAGATAGACAGGAGGGACATGAAAAGATGCTCAACATTGCTAATTATTAGAGAAAGCAAATCACAGCTACAATGCGATATCACCTCACACCAGTCAGAATAGCCATCATCAAAAATTCTACAAACAATAAATACTGGAGAGGGTGTGGAACAAAGGGAACCCTCCTACGCTGCTGGCGGGAATGTAAATTGGTACAGCCACTGTGGAGACAGTATGGAGGTTCCTTAAAAAACTAAAAATAGAGCTACCATATGATCCAGCAGTCCCACTCCTGGGCATATATCTGGAGAAAACCATGGTTTGAAAGAATACATGTACCCCAGTGTTCACTGCGCTGTTTACAATAGCCAAGGCATGGCAGCAACCTAAATGTCCATCAACTGATGAATGGATAAAGAAGATGTGGTACATATGTACAATGGACTATTAGTCATTAAAAAGAATGCAGTAATGCCATTTGCAGCAACGTGGATGAACCTGGAGATTATCATACTAAGTGAAGTAAGTCATACAGAGAAAGAAATATGATACTGCTTATATGCAGAATCTAAAAAAAAAAAAGACACGAACTTATTTACAAAACAGAAACAGACTCACAGACTTAGAAAACAAACTTATGGTTACCAAAGGGGAAAGGTGGGGGGTAGGGATAAACTGGGAGTTTGGGATTAACAGATACACACTACTATCTATAAAATAGAAAAACAACAAGGACCTACTGTATAGAACAGGAAACTCTGCTCAATATTCTTAACAACCTCTATGGGAAAAGAATTTGAAAAAGAGTAGATACATATATATGTATAATTGAATCACCTTACACCTGAAACTTAACATTGTTAATCAACTATACATCAATATAAAATAAAAATTAAAAAAACATTCAATCCATGACAGGATGGAGTAAATGTAATGTGTGATGCAAGGGTATCTGAATGGTACAAGAGGAGAATTTAAGTACATAATGTTAGCGCTCCACTCAGATCCCCTCGTATTTGGCAAGTTTTCTAACAGGCAGCATCCACAGTTCTTTTTCAGAGGACTGCTATTAGATACCGAGTCCATTGCCTATGGAGAGCCAGATGAGGTACAAATTGCCTTTTCCCTCTCTCTCCTTCCCCATAAAAGATGTGACTATAAAAGGTCCTTCTGCCTTGTCTTGAGTCAGGAGGACTCTGAGGTGTGGTGACTTTCAAAGGATCAGACTGAAGCTACAATCTACAGTGTTTTGCCTGACACCACACCTTATTACTTCCCCAACTATTTTTTTTTTTAATTTATTTGTTTTTGGTTGCATTGGGTCTTCCGTGCAGGCTTTCTCTAGTTGCAGCAAGCAGGGGCTACTCTTCATTGTGGTGGGCAGGCTTCTCATTGCGGTGGATTCTCTAGTTGTGGAGCACAGGCTCTAGGCCTGCAGGCTTCAGTAGTTGTGGCTCGCGGGCTCTAGTGCACAGGCTTATGGTTGTGGCACAGGGGCTCAGATGCTCTTCGGAATGTGGGATCTTCCTGGACCAGGGCTTAGAAACCGTGTCCCCTGCATTGGCAGGCAGATTCTTAACTACTGCGCCACCAGGGAAGTCCCACTTCCCCAACTCTTTTACCAGTTTTTTTCCTGAGAATCATTTGCACAAGACTCTTTATCTCAGGTTCTGCTTCTGAGGAAGTTGATTTAAGACACCAAGTCCATCTGTTCTACTAGTTCTATTTCAGATAGTGTATTTTTTCAGATTGTAATATTTTTGAGATAATTGTGCTCAGTACAGTTTTGGCCTGTGCATTTGTATCACCTGGAGATACTGGCTTCTGTATATGGTAAGATGTATTGGGGAAGTGCAAAGGCCAGACCTAATGTGCTTCCCCTTTAGTTAAACTGAGAATAAAGGAGGTGAGAAGCCTTAAGACACAAGCACTAGGTTCCCCGAGACAATGGGTAATCTTTGCCATTTATCTTTCTAATAAGCCTCTTTTGAAGTGAGGGCTTTTCTTTGGCATAAACGACATTGGGAGGAGGTTGACCTTCCACTTTGTAATCTAAAAGCCTAGGAGCTTAAAGGTGGAGAGGCAGAAGAGAGAGTACCCAGGCTCTCAGTTCTAATGGTTGTGTTTTTATTTTTTATTTATTTTTTTAACATCTTTATTAGAGAATAATTGCGTTACAATGTTGTGTTAGCTTCTGCTGTACAACAAAGAGAATCAGCCATATGCATATATATATCCCCATATCCCCTCCATCTTGCATCTCCCTCCCACCCTCCTTATCCCACTGAGCTGACATATAGGTGATCACAAAGCACTGAGCTGATCTCCCTGTGCCATGCAGCTGCTTCCCAGTAGCTATCTGTTTTACATTTGGCAGTGTATATATGTCCATGCCACTCTCTCACTTCGTCCCAGCTTACCCTTCCCCCTCCACGTGTTCTTAAGTCCATTCTCTACATCTGCATCTTTATTCCTCTCCTGCCCCTATGTTCTTCAGAACCATGTTTTTCTTTTAGATTCCATATACATGTGTTAGCATACAGTATTTGTTTTTCTTTTTCTGACTTACTTCACTCTGTTGGACAGACTCTATGTCCATCCACCTCACTACAAATAACTCAATTTCATTTCTTTTTATGGCTGAGTAATATTCCATAGTGTATATATGCCACATCTTCTTCAGCCATTCATCTGTCGATGGACACTTAGGTTGCTTCCATGTCCTGGCTATTGTGAATAGTGCTGCAATGAACATTGTGGTACACGACTCTTTTTGAATTATGGTTTTCTCATGGTATATGCCGAGGAGTGGGATTGCTGGGTCATATGGTAATTCAATTTTTAGTTTTTGAAGGAACCTCCATACTGTTCTCTATAGTGGCTGTATCAATTTGCATTCCCACCAACGGTGCAAGAAGGTTCCCTTTTCTCCACACCCTCTCCAGCATTTATTGTTTGTAGACTTTTTGATGATGACTGGTGTGAGGTGAAACCACATTGTAGTTTTGATTTGCCTTTCTCTAATGATTAGTGATGTTGAGCATTCTTTCATGTGTTTGTTGGCAATCTGTATATCTTCTTCAGAGAAATGTCTATTTAGGTCTTCTGGCCATTTTTGGATTGGGTTGTTTGTTTTTTTGATATTGAACTGCATGAGCTGCTAGTATATTTTGCAGATTAATCCTTTGTCAGTTGCTTCATTTGCAAATATTTTCTCTCAGTCTGAGGATTGTCTTTTAGTTTTGTTTATGGTTTCCTTCCTGTGCAAAAGCTTTTAAGTTTCATTAGGTCCCATTTGTTTATTTTTGTTTTTATTTCCCTTTCTCTGGGAGGTGGGTCAAAAAGGATCTTGCTGTGATTTATGTCATACAGTGTTTGCCTATGTTTTCCTCTAAGAGTTTTACAGTGTCTGACCTTCCATTTAGATCTTTAATCCATTTTGAGTTTATTTTTGTATACGGTGTTAAGAAGTGTCCTAATTTCATTCTTTTACATGTAGCTGTCCAGTTTTCCCAGCACCACTTATTTAAGAGGCTGTCTTTTCTCCATTGTATATTCTTGCCTTCTTTATCAAAGATAAGGTGACCATATGTGCATGGGTTTATCTCTGGGCTTTCCATCCTGTTCCATTGATCTATATTTCTGTTTTTGTGCCAGTACCATATTGTCTTGATTACTGTAGCTGTATAGTATAAACTGAAGACAGGTAGCCCGATTCCTCCAGCTCTGTTTTTCTTTTTCAAGATTGCTTTTGCTATTTGGGGTATTTTGTGTTTCCATACAAATTGTGAAATATTTTGTTCTAGTTCTGTGAAAAATGCCAGTGGTCGTTTGATAGGGATTGCATTGAATTTGTAGATTGCTTTGGGTAGTATAATCATTTTTACAGTGTTGATTCTTCCAATCAAGAACATGCTATATCTCTTCATCTATTTATATCATCTTTAATTTCTTTCTTCAGTGTCTTATACTTTTCTGCATACAGGTCTTTTGTCTCCTTAGGTAGGTTTATTCTTAAGTATATTATTCTTTTTGTTGTAATGGTTAATGGAGGTGTTTCCTTAATTTCTCTCTGAGATTTTTCATCGTTAGTGTATAGGAATGCAAGAGATTTCTGTGCATTAATGTTGTATCCTGCTACTTTACCAAATTCATTGATTAGCTCTAGTAGTTTTCTGGTAGCATCATTAGGATTCTCTATGTATAGTATCATGTCATCTGCAAACAGTGACAGTTTTACATCTTCTTTCTGATTTGGATTCTTTTTATTTCTTTTTCTTCTCTGATGGCTGTGGCTAAAACTTCCAAAACTATGTTGAATAATAGTGGTGAGAGTGGGCAGCCTTGTCTTCTTCCTGATCTTAGAGGAAATAGTTTCAGTTTTTCACCTTTGAGAATGATGTTGGCTGTGGGTTTGTCATATATGGCCTTTATTATGTTGAGGTAGGTTCCCTCTATGCATGCTTTCTGGAGAGTTTTTATCACAAATAGGTGTTGAATTCTGTTGAAAGATTTTTCTGCATCTATTGGGATGATCATATGGTTTTTCTCCTTCAGTTTGTTAATATTGTATCAAATTGATTGATTTGCGTATATTGAAGAATCCTTGCATTCCTGGGATAAACCCCACTTGGTTATGGTGTGTAATCCTTTTAATGTGCTATTGAATTCTGTTTGCTAGTATTTTGTTGAGGATATTTGCATCTATATTCATCAGTGATATTGGCCTATAGTTTTCTTTTTTGTGACATCTTTGTCTGGTTTTGTTTTCAGGGTGATGGTGGCCTCGTAGAATGAGTTTGGGAGTGTTCCTCCCTCTGCTATATTTTGGAAAATTTTGAGAAGGGTAGGTGTTAGCTCTTCTCTAAATGTTTGATAGAATTCACCTGTGAAGCCATCTGGTGGTGGGCTTTTGTTTGTTGGAAGATTGTTAATCACAGTTTCAATTTCAGTGCTTGTGATTGGTCTGTTTATATTTTCAATTTTTCCTGTTCAATCTCAGAAGGTTGTGCCTTTCTAGGAATTTGTCCTTTTCTTCGAGGTTGTCCATTTTATTGGCATATAGTTGCTTGTAGTAATCTTTCATGATCCTTCATATTTCTGCAGTGTCAGTTACTTCTCCTTTTTCATTACTATTTCTGTTGATTTGAGTCTTCTTCCTTTTTTTCCTGCTTATTCTGTCTAACGGTTTATCAATTTCATTTTCTCAAAGAACAGCTTTTAGTTTTATTGATCTTTGCTATCGTTTCTTTCATTTCTTTTTCATTTATTTCTGATCTGATCTTTGTGATTTCTTTCCTTCTGCTAACTTCGGGATTTTTTGTTCTTCTTTCTCGAATTGCTTTAGCTGTAAGGTTAGGTAGTTTATTTTAGATTTTTCTTGTTTCTTTAAGTAAGATTGTATTGGTATAAACTTCCTTCTTATAATTGCTTTTGCATCATCCCATATTTTTTGGTCCATCATGTTTTCATTGTCATTTGTTTCTATGTATTTTTTTATTTCCCTTTTGATTTCTTCCGTGATCTCTTGATTATTTAGTAACGTATTGTTTAGCCTCCATGTTCTTGTATTTTTTACAGATTTTTTTCCTGTAATTGATATCTAGTCTCATAGCATAGTTGTCAGAAAGATACTTGATATGACTTCAATTTTCTTAAATTTACCAAGGCATGATTTGTGACCCAAGATATGATCTATCCTGGAGAATGTTACATGAACACTTGAGAAGAATGTGTATTCTGTTGTTTTTGGATGGAATGTCCTATAAATATCAATTAAGTCCATCTTGTTTATGTGTCATTTAAAGCTCATGTTTCCTTATTTCTTTTCATTTTGGATGATCTGTCCACTGGAGAAAGTGGGTTGTTAAGTCCCCTACTGTGATTGTGTTACTGTTGATTTCCCCTTTTATGGCTGTTAGCATTTGTCTTATGTATTGAGGTGCTCCTATGTTGGGTGCATAAATATGTACAATTGTTATATTTTCTTCTTGGATTGATCCCTTGATCATTGTGTAGTGTCGTTCTTTTTCTCTTGTAATAGTATTTATTTTAAAATCTCTTGTTAAGGAACCTCCATACTGTTCTCCATAGTGGCTGTATCAATTTACATTCCCACCTTTTCTCCACACCCTCTCCAGCATTTATTGTTTGTAGATATTTTGATGATGGCCATTCTGACCGGTGTGAGATGATATCTCATTTTAGTTTTGATTTGCATTTCTCTAATGACTAATGAACTACCATACAGCCCAGCAATCCCACTACTGGGCATATACCATGAGAAACTCTAATTCAAAACAAGTCATGTACCAAAATGTTCATTGCAGCTCCCTTTACAATAGCCAGAACATGGAAGCGACCTAAGTGTCCATCAACAGATGAATGGGTAAAGAAGATGTGGCACATATATACAATGGAATATTACTCATCCCTAAAAAGAAACGAAATTGAGTTATTTGTAGTGAGGTGGATGGCCCTAGAGTCTGTCATACAGAGTGAAGTAAGTCAGAAAGAGGAAAAACAAATACCGTAGGCTAACACATATATACGGAATCTGAAAAAAAAAAAATGCTCATGAAGAACCTAGGGGCAAGAAGGGAATAAAGACACAGACCTACTAGAGAATGGACTTGAGGATACGGGGAGGGAAAAGGGTAAGCTGGGACAAAGTGAGAGAGTGGCATTGACATATATACACTACCAAACGTAAAATAGATAGCTAGTGGGAAGCAGCCGCATACTACAGGGAGATCAGCTTGGTGCTTTGTGACCACCTAGAGGGGTTGGAGGGAGGGAGATGCAAGAGGGAAGAGAAATGGGGACATATGTATATGTATAACTGATTCACTTTGTTATAAAGCAGAAACCACCACACCATTGGGAAGCAATTGTACTCCAATAAAGATGTTTAAAAAAAATCTATTTTGTCTGATATCAGAATTGCTACTCCAGGTTTCTTTTGATTTCCATCTGCATGGAATATCTTTTTCCATCTGCTCACTTTCAGTCTGTATGTGTCCCTAGGTCTGAAGTGGGTCTCTTGTAGACAGCATATATACAGGTCTTGTTTTTGTATCCATTCTGCCAGTCTATGTCTTTTGTTTGGAGCATTTAATCCATTTACATTTAAGGTAGTTATCGATATGTATTTTCCTATTACCATTTTCTTAATTGTTTTGGGTTTGTTATTTTAGGTCTTTTCCCTCTCTTGTGTTTTTGGCCTGGAGAAGTTCCTTTAGCATTTGTTGTAAAGCTGGTTTGGTGGTGCTGAATTCTCTTAGCTTTTGCTTGTCTGTAAAGGTTTTAATTTCTCTGTCGAATCTGAATGTGATCCTTGCTGGGTAGAGTATGCTTAATTTAGGTTTTTCTCTTTCATAACTTTAAATATGTCCTGCCACTTCCTTCTGGCTTGCAGAGTTTCTGCTGAAAGATCAGCTGTTAACTTATGGGGATTCCCTGTATGTTATTTGTTGTCTTTCCCTTGCTGCTTTTAATATTTTTTCTTTGTATTTAATTTTTGATAGTTTGATTAATATGTGTCTTGGCATGTTTCTCCTTGGATTTACCCTGCATGGGACTCTCTGTGCTTCCTTCACTTGATTGACTCTTTCCTTTCCCATATTAGGGAAGTTTTCAGCTATAATCTCTTCAAATATTTTCTCAGTCCCTTTTTCTCTTCTTCTTCTGGGTCCCCTATATTCGAATGTTGGTGCATTTAATGTTGTCCCAGAGGTCTCTGAGACTGTCCTCAATTCTTTTCGTTGTTTTTTCTTTATTCTGCTCTGTGGTAGTTATTTCCACTATTTTACCTTCCAAGTCACTTATCCGTTCTTCTGCCTCAGTTATTCTGCTGTTGATTCCTTCTAGAGATTTTTTAATTTCATTTATTGTGTTGTTCATCATTGTTTGTTTGCTCTTTAGTTCTTCTAGGTCCTTGTTAAATATTCCTTGTATTTTCCCAATTCCATTTCCAATATTTTGGATCATCTTTACTATGATTACCCTGAATTCTTTTCCAGGTAGACTGCCTATTTCCTCTTCATGTGTTTGGTCTGGTGGGTTTTTACCTTGCTCCTTCATCTGCTGTGTGTTTCTCTGTCTTCTCATTTTGCTTATCTTACTGTGTTTGGGGTCTCCTTTTCACAGGCTACAGGTTCATAGTTCCCATTGTTTTTGGTGTCTGCCCCCAGTGGGTAAAATTGGTTCAGTGAGTTGTGTAGGCTTCCTGGTAAAGGGGACTGGTGCCTGTGTTCTGGTGTATGAGGCTGGATCTTTTCTTTCTGGTGGACAGGTTTTCATCCAGTGGTGTGTTTTGGGGTGTCTGTGATCTTATGATTTTAGGCAACCTCTCTGCTAATGGGTGGTGTTGTGTTCCTGTCTTGCTAGTTGTTTGGCATGGGGGGTCCAGCCTTGGAGCTGGCTGGTCTTTGAGTGGAGCTGAGTCTTAGCATTGAGACAGAGCTCTCTGAGAGAGCTCTCACTGATTGATAACATGTGGGGCTGGGAGGTCTCTGGTGGTCCAGTGTCCTGATCTCAGCTCTCCCACATCAGAGGCTCAGGCCTGACACTGGCCGGAGCACCAAGACCCTGTCAGCCACACAGCTCAGAAGAAAAGGGAGGATAAAAAAGAAAGAAAGAAAGAAAATAAATAAATTAAAATGTTTAAATAGAAAATTTAAAAATATATTATTAAAATAAAAAAATAAAAGAAAAAAGAGAGCAACCAAACCAATAAACAAATCCACCAATGATAACAAATACTGAAAACTAAACTAAGATAAACATAAAAATCAGAAACTAGTCAGTCACATACATCAAACCTCAAGTCTCCAGTTGCTCCCAAAGTCCACTGCCTCAATTTTGGGATGATTCGTTGTCTATTCAGGTATTCCACAGATGCAGGGTACATCAAGTTGATTGTGGAGGTTTAATCCACTGCTCCTGAGGCTGCTGGGAGAGATTTCCCTTTCTCTTCTTTGTTCGTACAGCTCCTGAGGTTCAGCTTTGGATTTGGCCCTGCCTCTGCATGTAGGTCGCTTGAGGGCATCTGTTCCTGCCCAGACAGGATGGGGTTAAGGGAGCAGCTGATTCGGGGGCTCTGGCTCACTCAGGCCGGGGGGAGGGAGGGGTACAGATGTGGGGCGAGCCTGCGGCAGCAGAGGCCAACATGACGTTGCACCAGCCTGAGGCGTGCCGTGCATTCTCCCGGGGAAGTTGTCCCTGGATCACGGGACCCTGGCAGTGGCGGGCTGCATAAGCTCCCGGAGGAGAGGTGTGGACAGTGACCTGTGCTCGCACACAGGCTTCTTGGTGGCGTCAGTAGCAGCCTTAGCGTCTCATGCCAGTCTCTGGGGTCCGCGCTGATAGCCGCGGCTTGCGCCCGTCTCTGGAGCTCGTTTAGGTGGTGCTCTGAATCCCCTCTCCTTGCACACCCCAAAACAATGGTCTCTTGCCTCTTAGGCAGCTCCAGACTTTTTCCCGGACTCCCTCCTGGCTAGCTGTGGTGCACTAGTCCCCTTTAGGCTGTGTTCACGCAGCCAACCCCAGCCCTCTCCCTGGGATCTGACCTCCGAAGCCCGAGCCTCAGCTCCCAGCCCCCGCCCGTCCCAGCAGGTGAGCAGACAAGCCTGTCGGGCTGGTGAGTGCTGGTCGGCACTGCGGGAATCTCTCCGCTTTGCCCTCTGCACCCCTGTTGCTGCGCTCTCCCCCACAGCTCCGAAGCTTCCCCCCTCCACCACCCACAGTCTCCGCCCGCAAAGGGGCTTCCTAGTGTGTGGAGACCTTTCCTCCTTCACAGCTCCCTCCTAGAGGTGCAGGTCCTGTCCCTATCTATCCTTTTGTCTCTGTTTTTCCTTTTTTCTTTTGCCCTACCCAGGTAAATGGGGAGTTTCTTGCCTTTTGGGAAGTCTGAGGTCTTCTGCCAGCATTCAGTAGGTGTTATGTAGGAGTTGTTCCATATGTAGATGTGTTTTTGAGGTATTTGTGGGGTGGAATGTGATCTCCATGTCTTACTCTTCCACCATCTTGAAGGTCCTCTAGGTTGAATATGTTTTTTAAATATGTTAAAATTCTGAATTTACAATTTTTAAAAATATATTAAACATGATAATCATTTAAAAGTACTTTAGAAACTACAATTTACTGTGCAGATTTTTTTACAATATTAATACTTCCTTAGAAATATATAAATTGTATCTTATAATTATTTAAAATTTCTTTACTGTGCATTCTATTTAATATTTCATTTCATCAGTAGTAATCACAGCAAATAAAATGTGCTTTTATGCCTTTAATACCCTCAGACACATTAGCTTCTTTCTTAAGCTTTAAGCTAGGTTTTCAAATAGGAGATTAATGTTCAGACCTTCAGATGTTACTCAACAAGAATACTTCAATATAAGTACTCAGCTCCCATGATTCCCTCTCTTCAAAGCATTAAGTACAAACTGATCTTTCAAGAAATGTGCAAATGTTGCACAGTATGCTGAGCAGCATGAACAAAAGATCTGAAAACAGCAAAACCACTCTGAAACCTCTGGACTTTCTTATATTTCAGGTACAGAGAGCTCCCATTCTGAAAGGTAATATATCTTTTTAAACACCCAGTTTTCCTGTTCCCATCTCCCAACGTTTCATCTCATAAAAAATGTTAGTTGACATTATAAACAGATGCTGGAAAGCACTCATCCAATTCATGAAAAATTCAGCGTGTTTTAAGCAAACATAGCAAAATCACTTATTAGGAAAAAATGCATAGTCTGATAGATGACCATGATTATCAGGTAAATTATTCATTTCTCTTCACAAAGCAATCACCCATTAAAGACTCACTCATTATTCAGAGATTGTCAGGGAATAGGGGATAAGGAGTGAGGCTGTGGAATGAGTGAGCAGCATGTCCAAAAACCAAGTACAGTATGAAGTCCAACTGGAGCAGGGTAAACATGAAGTCTGGGGCCAAAAACTTGCAAAGGATTCACTGTCAGATTAGCATAAATCAGTGCTACAGAGATTAAATCCATGAGAAGTCATCAGGGCCCAGAAACTCTTTTTTTCAGAAGCTGAAATCTGCTTACATTAGGAATATAAACAAAAATTAGTGCCAGTTTTATTTGCAAAATTCTCAAGAACAAAAATAATTATAAACCTGAAGCAGCACTAAGTTGCACATTAAAATATTTCTGTCAGAGACAAACTTTGCAATGATCATAATTCCATCTATGAGATTGTACTATGGATTATGTTGTACTCTGTAAACATTAGAAAACCCTAAACGCTAAATATGAATTAGATGATGCAACATGTCACTTGCTAAGCAATATATTGATTTCAGTGTGTGGTTTGTGGAAATTTAAAAATTACTTTATGGTTATATCTATTACAGTTGTGCCAGAAAAGTTCTTTTCCTCTTGAGCCAATTATACACCTTTTTAATTCAGACCAACCAGTCAATATGTATGGCCTGGGTTGTCCAGTAGTGTTTGAAGGTGTGTTTGACAATGGTCTGTAATCAGAATGGTTCTGCAAGTAGTCATGGAAGATAAAATAGATGTCACCTATCTTAACTGAAATACAGGGGTTTTGCCTTCTAGCTAGACAGTAATGTCTTTATAGATCATCATCCATGATTCAATCCTATTTTCTCTCAGTTTGTCTGTACCAGAGAGTTGTTATGTGGCACTATAGGCACTATAGTTGTTATAGGGCACTATAATATGCTAGTTTATTCTGCAGTGTAGTACTCAACTCATCACACATTTAGAGTTGGGTCATATTAGAAATATGTATCCTTCATACATAATCCACATTCCAATAGGTTCCACTGCTGCAGAGACCCAGTAAGAGATCCAGTAGGAAATATGTGTCTATATAAAAAGTAAATTTGGACATCTAGTCCCATCTCAATAAAAAGTAACTCCCTTTGGGGGAAACTGTAGAGTATGACTGGTAAAGGTACACCTACAATTAGGCAGCAAACCACTACAAAGTAATATTCAGTCTAAAGGAAAGTGAAGTTCCAGTTCAAAAAATTCCCCCCTTGGAAACCCTATACATTATCAAACAGGCAAATCCAAATCTGCCCTAAAGTTATGGAATCAAAGGAGCAGAACCCACAGGCATTAAGGTTTGGCCTGGTCTTTCTTCCTACTTTCATGTTTGATTACAGTAAAAAGGCCAGGTGAAAATTGGATCTAGAATAAGTTCACTAACGATTCCATTTATTGTAAATGAGTGCTTACAATCACAAAGACAAAGAAAAATGTGCTAAGAGATCTTGGACCCGAACTTCTTTTTCTGCTTGTCTTTCACTTCCTCCCTACACTCCTTTTTGAATTCTTAAGTACACAATTGATGGCCTTTTCTTTCCTAATGATTACTTCACATGCATTCAACCTTTAAAAAGTTTTAATTTCTTTTAAAATGATTTGTATGAGGTGCATTTATTTATACTCTTTGTATGTAAAAGTATTCAAATCTAGATGTGTATTAACATTGAAGAATTGAACAGTGCGTGTAGGGAGGCCTATGGAGTAACACTAGAGTCAGCAGAGAGAGCTGTTGGGGGTCAGAAAGCAAGGTATAGACTAGCGGGAGGCCACATACCCTAGACTGGTCACAACAAATGATTCTACCAGCACTGAATAATTATTGAGGAATAATGAGTAGGAAGAAAGTTTTGAGAATGAGTGGCCTAAAGCACAGGCAATCATCCTTTTGCATACTGCCATCACTGGTTAACCCAAAGATTCATAGAGGCTTCCTCCATTTTGGCAGGTTCCATTCCATTAAGTGATATGTTCCACTTTTTCTCTCTGGAAGGTTGCTTTCCCTGGGTTATCCTAGAGATTCTACCAGATGGCATTAGGTTCTATATCATTGAAAGATTTCAGTTTTCTAACTCCTCTTTCTTCCCCTTCTCCTTTCCTTTAGCAATTGTATGGCTCAGATATAGGCCATGATCATGATCTAGGTGCTAGAAATACTTCAGTGAACATAACTCTTGCTTTGAAGTTGTTCATAGACTAATGTGTGGATCAAGCAAATGATACATGTTTTTATTTTTTCTCCACATATACTAAGGGTTTGATGCCCAATCTAATTAAGTCCTGAAAAACATATGAAGACACCTGTATTAGCTCAGTTGCCATAAAAAAGTTCCATAGACTGGGTGGCTTAAACAAAAAAAACTTGTTTTCTCACAGTTCTGGAAGCTAGAAGCCTGAGATCAGGTGCCAGAATGGTCAGGTTCTAGTGAGGTCCCTTTTCCTGGCGTGCAGATGAGAGAGTTCTGGTGTCTCTTCCTTATAAGGGTACCAGTTCTATTGGATCAGGGCTCCACACTCATGACCTAATTTAACCTTAATCACCTCCTTAATGACCCCTATCTATAATATAGTCACATGGGAGTTAGAGCTTCAACATATGAAATTTGGGGGACATAATTCGGTTCATAGTATATCTCAGTGATATCTCCTTCAGTGATACCTACCATCTCCCAGTTCAAACCCATGTAAGCTTTTATCATCCTAGGTCTACTTCTGGTTAACTATTTACTATTTTAAAATTTCCAGTTCAAAAATATCTTCTGCTCTGCCTTTGCTTACTTCCTAGCTCATAGAATTTGATACATAACTAATATGGCATTTTGATGTATAATTAGTTATGTGTTTTATCTCACTGACGAGTGCCTCAAGAACAGCATCCCAATTATCTGTGGCTGCATAACAAATCACACCAAAACTTAGTGACTTAAAATAAGGATCATCATTTTATTACCTTGCATTGTTTTTGTGGGTCAGGAATTTGGAGAGGACTTGACCGTATGGTTCTGGCTCACAGTTTCTGTATTAGTCTGCTCAGGCTGCTGCAACAAGAAGTTTAAGATCAAGGTGCCTGCAGAGTTGGTTTCTTGTCAGGCCTCTTTTACTGGCTTGCAGATTACTGACTTCTCACTGTGTTCTCACATGGTCTTTCTTCTGTGCACACATGAAAAGAGAGAGATATCTCAGGTGTTTTTTCCTCTTCTTATAAGGACACTGGTTCTATTGGATTATAGCCTCACCCTTATGACCTCATTTAACCTTAATTACCTTCTTAAAGGCCCTATCTCCTTATAAGTCACTTTAGGGTTTAGGGCGTCAACATATAAACATTGGGCGGGGGCCACACAATTCAGTTCATCACAGTCTCTCATTAGTTTAGTCAGTCAGTGGATGGAGCTGAAATACAGGGGGCTGGAGCAGGTGGGAGCTGTTTGAATTTCTCTCTGTTTCTCCTCTCCACATTTTCTTAGGATGTTTCTATGTGGTCTCTCCATGAGAACTATTTTGGGCTCGGCATAGTAATCAGGGTTGTTGGACTGCTTACACGGCATCTGGCTTTCCCCACAGCAAAGGTCTCAAAAGAACAAGGCAGAAGAACATGGATGGCATTGTTATGACCTTGCCTTGAAAATTATATCACTTCTGACATACTATATTTGTTGAGGCAAAAGCTGACTCAGGTTCAAGGGGAGGAGATACAGACTCTGCCTCCCAATGGGAGGAATATCAAAATCACAGTAAAAAGAGAATGAAGGCTAGAAGGTATTGTTACTGCTTTTTTGGGAAAATATGACTTGCCGTAGGCAGGAACTATGTTTTCCCCCTTTTTTTAACCCCTTAAGTTTTATATTCCTTGTGCCTAACACAGTGACCAATATGAACAAATGTCCAATAAGCAATTTTCAAATAGAGTGATTACTGTCAAGTTCATGTGCATGTGTTTTTCCATTTGAACCTTCTAGGGGCAGCCTTTTTAAATTTTTTCTTTTTTTTTTTTTTTTGTGGTACGCGGGCCTCTCACTGTTGTGGCCTCTCCCGCTGCGGAGTACAGGCTCCAGACGCACAGGCTCAGCGGCCATGGCTCACAGGTCCAGCCACTCCGCGGCATGTGGTATCTTCCCGGACCGGGGCACGAACCTGTGTCCCCTGCATCGGCAGGTGGACTCTCAACCACTGCGCCACCAGGGAAGCCCTAAAATTTTAAGTCATTATTGTTTATAATTATAATTGAAAAGATGAGATACACTTGTGATACAAAAGGCAGTAGCAGGACTCATGAAGAAAATCTAAACATATTTCCATGACAAGTGTATTAATTCTAAAATGAATATAAGATGCCATTTTACTTGACATTGGCTAATTAACACACACACACACACACACAGAGGAGTAAGGGAGGCAGAGAGAGAAGAATTTTAAGGAATTGGCTTATGTGATTGTGGATGCTGGCAAGCTCAAGATTTGTAAGGTTGGCCAGCAGGCTAGGACCCCAGAGAGAAGTTGATGCAAATTGAGGTGAAAGGCAGTTTGATAACAGAATTCCCTTTTCTTCAGGGTAGGCTATTCTTTTTCTTAAGGCCTTCAACTGACTTGACAAGGCCTAACCACATTATGGAGGGTAATTTACTCAATCTACTGATTTAAATATGAATCTCACCTAAAAACAATACCTTCACAGAAACATCCAGATGTGTGTTTGACCACACATCTGAGTACCGTGGCATAGACAGGTTAATATAAAATTAACCATCACAGATACTAATGATGGAGTTAGTCATTGTTCTCACTAGGAATGTTAAAAACCTTTAAGCAGATTTTACTTGTGAAATTAGCTCAGACAGATACGGTCTGTATTTCACAATTTCCTCTCCATTGAACTATTCTGTGTGTTTGTGCAAGATCCTCAAGGAAATATGGTATGAAAAGGTTAGGCTAACTGCAATAATAAACAAACCCAAGATTTTAGGGACTTAACACACAAAAAAATTTATTTATCTTTTACACAAAAGCTTAATATCTATGAGACAAATCAAGGACTCAGACTCCTTCTAGCTGTACATGGGGAAAGGAGAGAGTGAGGAAAAGTCCTGCCTAGGTGGAAAGGAGCTGAGAAATGCAGTCTAGCATTGTCTCAAGGAATCAAAGGTAATCGTAGATCTTGGTGAGCAATCTTAGGCTCAGACACAGGCCATCACCTAGGGGCATGAGAACTCTGGGGACTGCCCTCCATCCAGCAGTGGAAAATGAACCTAGGAGTAGCAGCAGAACAGGAGCCCTGGGATTTCCTTGGTGGCGCAGTGGTTAAGAATCTGCCTGCCAATGCAGGGGACATGGGTTCGAGCCCTGGTCCGGGAAGATCCCATATGCCGCAGAGCAACTAAGCCCGTGTGCCACAACCACTGAGCCCATATGCCACAGCGTGCCACAACTACTGAAGCCAGTGAGCCACTGCTCTGCAACAAGAGAAGCCACTGCAATGAGAAGCCCATGCACTGCTATGAAGAGTGGCCCCCGCTCGCTGCAACTGCAGAAAGCCCGCACGCAGCAAGGAAGACTCAATGTAGCCAAAAATAAATAAATAAATAAGTTTATTTTTTAAAGAAAGAACTGCAAGTATCCACATTGTTTTTAGAGTATCCAACTCTTGATTGGGATGTGGCACAAGATTTTTCTACTTTCCGTTCTGTAAATATACTTGAAGTATAGTGCCTCTATTTTAACTATGTATTTTAGTTTAAGTCTATAAGAAGAGAGGAGATTCTGCAAAATTTCTCTTTGCTGGGAAACAAGAGATTAAAAGTAACACTCCAGGCTTTCGATCAATCACTTGTTCCATCTGGTGAATGTCCTCTTTGATGGCCTCATTTAGAACTTCAAGAGATTTTGCACAGATTTAAAATTCTCATTAGAGTCCTTGCCAAAGCATCTTAAACGCAAAATAATCTTAACTTTAAAAATTTAGAAATTGTTGAAGGAGACATATCATTTAGAACCAATAAACGAAAACCGTGAGACAAAATGGATCAGAAAAAAATTCTAGCACATTCTATAACACTGCTGCTCTCAGAAAATAAAAGTAATCTAACCTTCATTACTGTTTTTAAAGGTGCTTTTCTATATAGAACTATGTTCATTTTTTTGTAACTTTGTAGCTTCCATTCCAATTCATAGGGAGATATGAAATATAGCTGGTAGAGATTTTTCCTAATATTTGCCACTTTCTTCACCTTTGGAATGAATCCCAAATGGACTTGATTTTATAAGTTACATGTTTCTTCTCTTCAAGCAATATTGATCTCCTTCAAATCCATTTCTTTCTCTTCTAGAAAAATGGACATCTCAATTTCTTCAGCGTAGCCTATATAGCCATTTTTAGTGGACAAGGAAAAATGTACATTCCTTATTTCTTTCCCCAAGAAACACTGTATTTTATCATTAAATTAACCTTAGTCTACCTTAAAGTCTCAGTGGCTATTAAGATTTTAAGCCTTCTCCATAACATCTTATTCTTACTGGGTTTTAGAGACATTTTGTTAACTTTACTATTTTATCTGTGAAGGTCCTTTCCGTATTTTCTATGGACTCCCACAACACATTTTTTTCAAGTTTTAATGTCCATTGAATTCTAATATGCATAATTTTCCTTGCATATTTTCCTATTTGGATTTCTAATTTTTTACTACCTTCTCTATAGTAAAAAAAAAACCATATAATATTTCTTTAGATAGAATGGAAAGGAGAAAATAAGCAGCAGGAAAGTGTGCAGAGCCATCATAGTGATAGATTGGCAATATCTTTATAATTATTTCTATCATAACTCTTACAGTGATAGCACACAGTGACTTCAACAGAAGATATATGTATTTAAGTCTTCTTGGGAATGTCAAACACAGTATGCTAGAGAGAGGTGCAAGGCATATTGCTGCACATTCATAATGCCAACAAACTGAAAACAACCTGATTTTAAAATTCTTTTTCAAAACTAATGCTTTATTTGCTATAAGTGAAGAATAAAACAGGCAAAAAGAAAGTAGTCCAGATTTGCGATGGAAACGGAAGAAAGGAAAGAGGACCATCCTTTGGTGAGTACTCTCCTTAGGTACTTTCACACAAATTATCTCATTAATTCTCACAACAATATCCTAATTGTTGTATGTGTATATAATTGTCTCTACCATGTATATGAACAAATGAAGACTCAATTCAAGTAGTAAGCAGAAGGTTGCATTGCTAATAAAACGTCATGTAAGGATTTGAACCAGCTCTGGATGGTAATGATACAATGGCTGTGGTGCCTGTAGGAGGGGAATATGGAATCCACAGAATGGCTTTGAGCACATTAGTAAGTCATTTATAAAAAGAATATTCAGCATCTTCAAATCTATTCATTCCAGCATTTGATAAAAGCTAAGCCAATTTTATTTAATTGGTCCTGATGTGGATCATGTACGAAGTGATGGTAAAGACTATGAATTTGAACTTAACCAGACAGTTTTTTCATGATTTCATGGATGACTAAATTAAAATAGCTGAAGGATCATTAAGCACACAGTATTGATTACTTAAGCAGCTTGCTGAATTGTTTTCTTTGGCTTTCTTTGAGGATGAGGGAAAATGCATGATCATCTTTTCCAAGCTAAGAAGATGAGAGAGAGAATTCATTTTCCTCAGCTTATTCAACATATAGCTCCTCTGAGAAATCTACCTTAATGTATTACCTTAACAATTGAATCTTCTATCCTGTGCTTCCTCAAACACTTAATGTACCATAATGCTTTGTATAGTAATTTATATCTGGTCACTACAAGTTCTGTAAATGTGTTTGGAGTATTATGTATAGTACAGCTCATTGAACTGGGTATTAAGCTTCTTCAGGACAGTGCTCAGCTCTTTAAAGTGTTTGTACTGGGGTGCATGTAGGGGAGGGATAATGGGAAAGAAGAGCAAGGAGGCCAATATTTTAGCAAAAAAAAAAAAAAAAGAGCAATAAATAAGACTGAGAATTAGGAGACTTAGGAAGAAAGAGGAAAGCCAAAGAGAATGGTATCATGAGTCAAGAAAAGGAGACTCTAGAATGAGAGTAGAATCAAATACCACAGAGAGGTTGAGTAGGATGGGATTGACAGGAGGCTACTGGTTTTCAAGGAAGAGATTGATGGCAATTTTATTAGAATGATAAGAGAATAAGGCAGACTGCAGAGGATATATGAATGAATTGGAGGTGAGAAACTAGAGGCAGAAGGTAAATTATCTTAATTTGCTAAGGAGCTTGATCATAAAGGAATGGAAGAAGCTAGAGGGTGGTTTGAAGGGAAATCAAGACTAAAGAAAGGTAGTTTTAGGATAAAAATACTTGAGCATGTTTAGAGAGCAAGAGGAATAAGAGGACAAGAATAGATTGAGGATAAACAAGAGAAGGGGCAGTATTGGTCAATGCTAATCTTGGTACTAGACCACTAGGGTTTGAATTTAGATTTATGTTTTATTAGCTGTGTGAACATACAAGCCTCGGTTTTATCACTTATTAAATGGGGATAATTTAGGATTATGGTGAAGATTAAATGTTACAGTTAAAGTGCTTATTCTAATGACTGGCACCCAGTTAACATTCAATAGTAACAGCTATTATTGTCATTGTTAGGAAGCTCCTAAATAAAAATCATAGATGGAGATGTTGGTGTGCAGAAGAACAGAAACATTTTTTTCCTACTGAGGAAGATAGGATTGATGTTATAGACTATACCTAGGAGGTAAGCTGAAATTGAAGGAGGAAACATCACATGAACTCAGGTTTTGTTTTGCTTTTGTTTTTTAACAAATAAGGGAGTTTAATTTAAATAGGTAGAATTCCCAAAATAAAACTGTCTTGTCTTGGATGAATTTTTTTTAAGTTTCTTTTTCTTTAATATTCATTTGTCTATTCAAGTTTTTTATTTCTTTTTGTGTTCATTTCTGGTATTTTATTTTTCTTCAGAAAATATGAAACTCCCTTCTTTGTTTTTTTAACAAAGAAGGGAGTTTAATTAATTAAGAATGAGGACTTAATCATGTTAGATTTGGCTTGAAGCACCTTTATTCTGTTGACAAGATAATTATGAGAAATTGATGAGGACAGAGGTAGATAGAAAACACTGAGTTATCGAAGGTGAAAATCACAAATTTTATTGTAGCTGATCTCTACTGTTATGTGAATTTTCTCCAGCACGTGCAATAGTCCAGAGGAAAGAAATGAGAAAAAAACATTGTGGTTCTCCAGGATTGATCAGAGAATTTGTTATGATTAAAGTTGGTTAGGCCATGGGATTTGTGAATATTTCTAAAAGAAGAAATGAAATTTAGACTGGATAGGGAAGGAAATGAAATCAAGGAGGGATAATAGTCTCAACATTAAATTATGTTGAGTTTAGAGCAGGATTAGTAGGTCCAGCCGTAGGAGGAGGAAGTTGAGTCAGAGAAGGAATTGCAATATTTCAAAAATTTAGGGGTGTAGGTGTTAAGGGTAATAATGATTCCCAGGTTTATTGCTCATTGTCGAGTAAGGTGAATGGTAAACTCTATAGGAGTAGCTACATCTTCTGCAGATGGAGCACAGAATATGCTGAGAATCAGGCCTAAGACTTAATTATAAGGGAAGTAGAGCTTCAGAGAATGCTTTCTTTTCAACCCTGCAAGTCTTCTATATCAAGGTCAAGACTCTTTTGGGAAGATATGGAATCTTGAGATTTGGGATGGGGATATCTGGGTCAACACAATTGGAAACCTTGAATCCTCGCATTCCCTGAACTCTCTGAACCTATGGAAGTGGCCCACTCTTCCTTTTTGAAGACTAGCACACCACCTCATTTTGAAGATGATATAGGCAACAAACATTATCCTCCATTTCTCTGCTTGTCAAGTATCAACATAACTCAAGCAGGGTAATTGTGGGCTTACTCTGTAAGAGAAAGGACTTAGCCAACATGTACCAGCAGGAGTCTGGAGAATATATGTGGGCCTGGATTCTGGGGATAACTGAATCAAGAGAGACTAGAACATTAGGTTAAATGCATAGTTTATTTACATGGAAGTACTCTCTTTTGATATAAGATTTAACACTGTCAAGGACCCTGGGAAATGCTACTAAAATGCAGCTAAGCTGACTCTTAGAAACTTAGAGAAGGCAATGGTCCACACTAAATGATATAGAAATGCCAGAGTTGCCATGGCAGATAATGGAAGAAGAAATCAAAAGACACAGAGAAGTGAGCATGCTAGAGAAACGTACTCTGTGAGTACAGAGGCCTCTCCATTTCCCAAAGCAGTAAGAAATGTTCTGGTGAAAGGAATCAATATCACTGAGAATCTTTGTGGCTCTCCTCTGTAGATCACAGCTGATGATAGATGGTGTTACAGAACTGGGCTCCCTAATAGCAATGGAAATGATAGGATTCTGAAATAATAGAGATCAGGTTATAGCACTTAACCATCTGAAGCAAAGTAACAAGTGGCAAGGTCTGAGGCGTGTGTGTGTGTTTGTGTTTGTGTACTGACTTACAGAGATCATTACAAATGGTTATAGAACATGACATCCCTAGAGGCGAATTTAAATCCTACAACAATTCATTGGTTCAGTATGTCAATGAAATTTTTACCTAGAAAGTGGTCTGTGGCCTGCTGGGGGCAACCCCTCCAAAGTACAGGACAAATTATTACATCTCATAATTCTTAAAACCTGGGAATAATGCTCTGGCCCATTCATAAGTGACTGGAAAATGTTAGCTTTCACTGAGGCACAAAGTGGGTCCAGGATGGAATCAAAACATATTCTGGGTATGTGTTTATATTTCCTGTCACTGAACCTTAGCCAACATCACTAGTCATGATACACTAACACGATATTCCACATAACATCACATGGGACTAAGTGACTCACTTTGCAGCAAAGAAAATGCAACATTACTGCACATGTTGTCTACCAAGAAGCTGCTAACCTTACAGAGCAATGGAATAGCATTTTAAAGCGGCAGCTGAGGCACTCAAATGAATACACATACAGTGGAGAAAAGACAGCCTGTTCAATAAGTGGTGCTGAGAAAACTGGACAGCTACATGTAAAAGAATGAAATTAGAACACTACCTAACACTATACACAAAAATAAACTCCAAATGGATTAAAGACCTAAATGTAAGACCAGACACTATAAAACTCTTAGAGGAAAACATAGGAAAAACACTCTTTGACATAAACTACAGAAAGATCTTTTTTGACCCACCCCCTAGAGCAATGAAAATAAAAGCAAAAATAAACAAATGGGATTTAATTAAACTTAAAAGCTTTTGCACAGCAAAGGAAGCCATAAACAAGAGAAAAAGACAACACTCAGAATGGGAGAAAATATTTGCAAATGAAACAACAGACAAAGGATTAATCTCCAAAATATACAAACAGCTCATGGAGTTCAATATCAAAAAAACAAACAATCCGGTTAAAAACTGGGTGGAAGACTTAAACAGACATTTCACCAAGGAAGACGTACACATGGCCAAGAGGCACATGAAAAGATTCTCAACATCACTAAGTATTAGAGAAATGCAAATCAAAACTACAATGAGGTATCACCTCACGCCGGTCAGAATGGCCATTATCAAAAAATCTAGAAACAATAAATTCTGGAAAGAGTGTGGTGAAAAGGGAACCCTACTTCACTGTTGGTGGGAATGTAAATTGATCCAACTACTATGGAAAACAGTATGGAGGTTCCTTAAAAAACTAAAAGTAGAAATACCATATGACCTAGCAATCCCACTACTGGACATATACCCTGAGAAAACCATAATTAAAAGAGACGTGTCACAATGTTCATTGCAGCACTATTTACAATAGCCAGGACATGGAACCAACCTAAATGTCCATCGACAGATGAATGGATAAAGAAGACATGGCACATATATACAATGGAATATTATTCAGCCATAAAAAGAAATGAAATTGAGTTATTTGTAGTGAGGTGGATGGACCTAGTGTCTGTCATACAGAGTGAAGTAAGTCAGAAAGAGAAAAACAAATACTGTATGCTAACATGTATATATGGAATTTAAAAAAATGGTACTGATAAACCTAGTTGCAGGGCAGGAATAAAGATGTAAACATAGAGAATGGACTTGAGGATACGGGGTGGGAGGGGGAAGCTGGCAGGAAGTGAGAGTGGCATTGACATATATACACTACCAAATGTAAAACAGATAGCTAGTGGGAAGCAGTAGCATAGCACAGGGAGATCAGCTCTGTGCTTTGTGACCACCTAGAGGGGTGGGATAGGGAGAGTGGGAGGGAGCTCAAGAGGGAGGGGCTATGGGGACATATGTATGCATATGGCTGATTCTCTTTGGTGTACAACAGAAAGTAGCACAGTATTGTGAAGCAATTATACTCCAATAAAGACCTATTAAAAAAATGAATACTATACACTCAAAGGTGTGTATATATCATTACAGGGATGTGGATTCAAGAGACCAGGAACCAAGACGTGAAAGTAGGAATGGCCCAACTTATCACTATTCCCAGTAACCCATTTGGGGAATTTGTGCCTCCCAACCCCACATTTTAGGTTCTGAGGAGCTAGAGCTCTTGTTTCCCAGAGGGGGAGGATGCATCTACCACGAGACACAGCATGAATCTTATTAAATTTGAAGCTGTGTATGTTCCCTGGTCCCTTCAAGTGTCTTGTGGTAAGAGAACAGCAAGCAAGGAAAGAAGTTAGTCTGCTGGCAAGTGTAATTAACCCTGATCACCATGGAGAGGAAAGCCTGTTTTTTTATGGTGGCCAGAAGAATACACTTGGCTTCCAGGTGTCCTTTGAGGACACCTTTTGGTATACATTGGCAAGTTTTGATGATATGTGTATGAGTGGAGCAGTTATGGTCTGAGAAGGGCATGGTGACCAGGGACTTAGACCCTTCAGGGGTAAAACTCTTGTTCACTCCACCAGGTAAACCACCTATATCAGCAGTGTTCTAGCTGAGGGTGAGGGGAATCTAGAGTGGATTACAGAAGAGGGAGAGGATGCGTATTGATGGTGGCTATAAGATCAGAAGCAGTAGTGGAGGCTATATTTTTTCCCCACTAACTTTTCTATTTTAAGTTTCGCCAGTGAAAGAGAACATTTGAGCTGTTCTCAATTGGGCAAACTTATTTTACAAAGTAATTGGATCCAGTTTGTGCAAAGGATGTAGTGTAGTAGATACTGTGGTACACTGCTCAGGTCCCTCCTTCATGGCTTAGCCACTTATTTCCCTAGCTGTCAGGTATACTGGCTGCTTTTGGCTCACAGTTGAGTCCCTCTCTAGTAATTGCCTTCAACCAAAAGGACTTCCTTTGCAAAAGATTGTGCTGCCTCCTTGGGAGCACCCCTGTTATCCAATGACTAGTCATTGTGGGGTTTCAAGGACCTTAGTATTTTTCCCTCAATTCTGGGCACATATGAAAAGTCATCGTAGCTCTAGAACATCCTGTGTGACCTTCTGAGTCCCCTGTTGTCACTGTGACACAATTTATCAATAAATTCCCTTTCTGCCCAATTCTACTTCCTTTGCTTCCTTACAAATCTCATTACCAAGAGCACTCTTCAAGAAAGTATCTACATGTGAATTCCTGTCTCAGAGTCTGTTCCCTGGGGAACCCATACTAAAACAATGATGGATTTGAAAAGGTGAGTACATATGCTCTTAAGAGGCTGCTCTAGAAGTCCGGAATGGTCTTCTTGTTTATGTTGCATCTCTCTTCTTCCTGACTTCCAAATATGGTTTCAGTATAACTTTTTTTTTTCTGAAATATTACTACAATATCAGAGTGTAAATTTAGGATATAGAGAAAATAATATTAAAATAGATTTATTTTATACAGAAATTGAGACTAATTATTTAGGGATTATTTGTGTAGAAAGTTAGGTAGAGATGCTTAAAAAGCAAGACTACCCAATATGTAGCACAGGTCCAGGCACGTCGTGGATGGTCTATAAATGTTTAAGTGGATAGGTAAATGAGATTTTTAGTAGACCATTCTAATTCTCATACTGTTACTAATGTCCAAGTTAGGTGTGGTATTTAGAGCAACAATAACTCATCAGAAGATTCAGTCATCTTTAGTTGTTTAACTTCCTTGAAACTTTGTTTCTTTGTCAGTACAATGCCTGCCTTCAAGTAGATTACAATTTAACTCAGCCTTGAAGGTAAATTATAATTTTTCCACTTCTATTCCTTATGTGATATGATGACAAATGGAATAATCAACTGAGAGAATACTGTTATTTGCTTAATGAGTACCTTTCTCTTTTAGTATAATTTTTTCCTCCAAAGTTTATTATTTTTTTATTTTATTGTTTATTTTTATTGAGATATAGTTGATGAACAATATTATATAAGTTTCAGGTGTACAAAATAGTGATTCACAATTTTTAAAGTGGTATTATTTTAATTTTTGTTTTCCTACAATGCAGCTTATATTAAGTATATTTCTATTCAAATTATGAATCTGTGGGTTCTTTTAAAGTTCATTTTTGTACTAAATCATTCATGGGAAAAACATCAAACATATATTCAATTAGAAAATAATTAAATTGTTAACCACGAGTTTTGGCAGATTTCCAATTTTGCTTTAGTTATTTTGAGGTCACATTTGTAATTATTAAGCTTTAAATATGGCTACAGTCAGCAAAAGCAACTGATTTAATCAACTGTGATCATAGATCAAAATATTCATGCCCCAAACCTTTTATATGTATAGCTGAATGGGGAAAAAGTATATTTTTATTCACTGGAAATAGAGTTCCTTTTAGGAAAGGAATTATCTTTGCTTAGGAAAACAAAGGTAAGTGATTTGGTAACTTGAGATTAGAAGGAAAGACATCAGGGAAATGAGACTGAAGGAGTTTTGTTTTTAATGCTAGAGCATAATTACTCTGTATAAAAAAATATCAGATGGCAGCATTTCGGGTCTTGAGAGTAGTAATGAAAGGAGAAGAGAGATGGAATCAATCAACATGGAAGAACTGTCCAAAGGACTTTAATAAACAATGATACTGAATGTGAAGTTGTCTCTTTGCTGTGATATTACTTCTTGCTCTCCAGTTAGCTGAACTTTCTCTAGGGTATGGCCTTTCAACACATGAAATGGAGTTTCTTTTTGTGAAACCTAAAGAGGAGGGGATGAGTTCCTCATTTTTAGCTAGTCCAGAATGGACAGAAAAAAAACAACTTCATGACATAGAACCAAGACTAAAAATTCAATAGACATAGAAAATTACAGCCAGAGGTGGCTCTGGGAAAATACCTGGGCCTTCAGTCCAGTCTTATTTAGATTCTGGGAGGTAAAGTAAACCAAGCTGACTCTGTGTTACACATGGTTTGATCTCAAGGTGTTCAGCAATCATTTCTGTAGTACTAGCTGTATGACTTAGGTCAAGTAACTTCACTACTCTGTCTCTGTTTGTTCATCTACAAAAATGAAAGAAAAACAGGGCCTACCTAAATGGGTTGCCCCAATGAGAATTAAATGTTAAATATTTTCCTTGTAGTTGTTATTGTTACTATTAATATTGATATTGTTTCTCTTTGTTCTTTCTTCATTTTTTTCATTCCTAGGAAACAGCATTATTGTAATAGACCAGTTAAAGATGATTAGGATTTACGGGCATGGAGATGGAGAGTTAAAGTGGGTACATGTAGAATTAATCTTTTTCTTCCCCTGTTCATCCAAAATCAACCATCAGCTGGAAAGCTCTACTAAGGTGTCCTTCAGATACCTCAACATACATTCAAAATTAAATCTATTTTCTTTTCTCCCTAAAACTAGCTTCTGATCTGTCGTTTTAAATTACATTTAGTAACAACAGCAGCACAAATTGCATCTTGTCACTCAAGTCGAAACCATAGTCTTCCGTATTCCTTTTCCCTCCCATTTCCTACCCACATCTAATAAGTTAATGGTGTCCAGACTCTTGATCTTCTTACTTAGTAAAATATACTAAGCAACCACTCCAAAATGAGTTAATTTAGGTATTATTTACATGTATCATCAATCCATATATTAAATGTAAGGAAAGCCTATTTTTTCTGTTTTAAGATAAAAATTAAAGTTCTAATATTTATTGCCCACAACCAACATATTGTCATGTTAAATCCTGCTAATTCTACTTCTGAAGTATTTGTTTAATTGATCTCCTCTCATTTCTTACCTCTTTTCACACTCTAGTTCAGACCCCATTTGCCTAGACTGCTGCAAATGACCCTGTTTGTGGTTTCTTGACTCTGCCTGTGTCTTCCTCAAATCTTCACATGTATTATATTCTATTTCAATATTTTATTCAAACTCTACAACTAAACCTGTTTTACTCTCCCGCATAAAACCTTTCATTGCCTATAGGATAAAACTAAGCTCTATTTAAAGCTTTCCATGATCTAGATCCCTTTCTAGCTTGATGTGTTACCATTCCATTCTTTACATTTTAATTTTCAGCACAAAATGCTGTACCTTATTAACTCACTTCTTTCTCACCTCTATTCCTTTGTGTATTTTCAGTGCCTCTTTTTTAATCCCCACCCTCCCTCTTACTACATTTATTTTTCTGATAATCTCTACTTATTCTTTTAGGGTCAGATTGGGTGTTGGCATCATTCAAAATGCATTTTCTCTGACTACTGGGATTAGAGATCCACATAAATCTTAATATCCTTGGATAGCTCCACCATTTTGGACATGAGTGTAGTGGGAAGAACATGCCCAATTACATTGATTAGTCTCACCCTAAATATACAACTACAACTTTCAAGTGCACTCTTAAAATCATAGTGGTTGCTCCTAGTTATTCACTCTCTTAATTTCTTGGATATTATTTGACAGTCTTCTCTTTGCCAATCCCCAGCACCATTCAGTCCATTCTGCATTTCAGCAAATGACTCAAATCTTATTCACTAAAAATAGATGCAAATGGAAGTGAAATTTCACACACTCTCACCACCCTATTTGTCAAGGTACCCAGCATCTGTTACCACAGCAAATACTGTGCCTTCTCACTTGTTACCGCAGATGAACAATTCATGTTCTTATTTAAAGCTAATTCCTATTCTTGTGCACTAGATTCCATGCCTCTATTGCCTGCTCAAGGATGTTGCTCCAACAATATTATTTTGTCTGTCTTACATCATCATTTTCCTCTCTACTACATTATTTTCATTACCATAGAAATACCCTATCATTTCCCCCAAATCAAAAAGCAAAACAAAACTTATTAGCTATTGATGAAATTAAGGACTTGCTGTATGCTTGCTGTATGCTAAAAAGTCCTAATCACTTGGAAAAACATACTGAAATATTTTTAGGTGAAATGATACGACGCTTAAGATATACTTTAAGAATATGGGAAGAGAGATGAAATAAGATTAGCAAAATGTTGATAATTTTCAAAACTGGATGATGGGTACTATACTATGCTCTGTACTTTAGAGCTTTTATAAATTTTGTATTAGATTATTTTATCAATGAGTTGTAAGAGGTTTTTTGTTGCCATTTTGTTTTTTACATATTTTGGATACAAGCCCTTTATCACATATCAATTTTGCAAATATTTTCTCCATGTTTATGGTTTGTTTTTTTCCTTTACTTAATGAGTTTTTTGAAGAAGTAAATTTGTTAAATTTGATGAAGATAAATTTATCAATATTTTCTTTTTGGTTTGTGCTTTGTGTGTCTTACCTAAAAAATATTTGACTAACTAAAGGTCACAAAGGTTTTCTTCTACGTTGTCTTCCAGAAGTTTTATAGTTAGAGGTTTCACAATTGGGTCTGTGATACATTTAGGGTTAATGATTGTATCTGTTAGGAAGTTTGAATTGAAGTTCATTTTCACATATAGATGTCCAATTTTTCCAACACCATTTGTTAAAAAGACTATCCTTTTTCCACTGAATTACTTGGGCACTTTTATTTAAAATCAGTTCATCATATATGTTCGTCTATTTATGAACTCTTTATCTTTTATTCATTGATCTCTATGTTTACCCTTAGTTACTATCACTTTTTTTTTTTTTTTTTTTTTTTTGCAGTACGCGGGGCTCTCACTGTTGTGGCCTCTCCCGTTGCGGAGCACAGGCTCCGGATGCACAGGCTCAGCGTCCGTGGCTCACGGGCCCAGCCGCTCTACGGCACGTGGGATCTTCCCGGACCGGGGCACGAACCTGTGTCCCCTGCATCAGCAGGTGGACTCTCAACCACTGTGCCACCAGGGAAGCCCTATAAATTTTTATGAAAACTTGAAACAGGTAGTTTTAGACCTCCAACTTCGTTACTCTTCAAACTTGTTCTGGATATTCTAGGTATAAGTTCTATGCATTTTGATGTAAGTTTTAGAATTAGCTTGTTAATCTCTAAAAAAAAACGCTTACTGTCATTTTGATTGGGATTATATTTAATTGAGAAATCAATCTATCAATTGATAGATTACCTTAGCAGAGTCTTCTAACTTATGAACACAGTATATCTCTCCATTTATCTTTAAATTCTCTCAGCATTGTTTTAGTTTTCAGAGTATAGATATTGCACATATTTTGTGAAATTTATCTCTTTTTCATGTTGCTTTGATGCTGTTGTAAGCGATATTGTTTGTTAAATTTCCATTTTCAATTGTTTATTGATAGCATATGAAAAATCAATTTGTTTTAAATATTTATCTTGCATCCTGTGACCTTGCTAAATTCAGTTATTAGTGCTGTTAGCTTTGTGATAGATTCCCTACTATTTACTATGTAAAGAATCATATTGTCTGTTAAGAGAGACAGAAACCTTTATCACTTTAAATATGACCTGCCACTCCCTTCTAGCTTGCAGAGTTTCTGCTGAAAGATCAGCTGTTAACTGTATGGGGATTCCCTTGTGTGTTATTTGTTGTTTTCCCCTTGCTGCTTTTAATATTTTTTCTTTGTATTTAATTTTTGATAGTTTGATTAATATGTGTCTTGGCGTGTTTCTCCTTGGATTTATCCTGTATGGGATTCTCTGTGCTTCCTGGACTTGATTAACTATTTCCTTTCCCATATTAGGGAAGTTTTCAACTATAATCTCTTCAAATATTTTCTCAGTCCCTTTCTTTTTCTCTTCTTCTTCTGGGACACCTATAATTCGAATGTTGGTGCATTTAGTGTTGTCCCAGAGGTCTCTGAGACTGTCCTCAGTTCTTTTCATTCTTTTTCTTTATTCTGCTCTGCAGTAGTTATTTCCACTATTTTATCTTCCAGGTCACTTATCCATTCTTCTGCCTCAGTTATTCTGCTATCGATCCCTTCTAGAGAATTTTTAATATCATTTATTGTGTTGATCATCGTTGCTTGTTTCCTCTTTAGTTCTTCTTCGTCCTTGTTAAATGTTTCTTGCATTTTCTCTATTCTATTGCCAAGATTTTGGATCATTGTTACTATCATTATTCTGAATTCTTTTTCAGGTAGACTGCCTACTTCCTCGTCATTTGTTAGGTCTGGTGGGTTTTTCCCTTGCTCCTTCACTGCTGTGTGTTTCCCTGTCTTCTCATTTTGCTTATCTTACTGTGTTTGGGGTCTCCTTTTTGCAGGCTGCAAGTTAGTAGTTCCCATTGTTTTTTGTGCCTGCCCCCAGTGGCTAAGGTTGGTTCAGTGGGTTGTGTAGGCTTCCTGGTGGAGGGGACTAGTGCCTGTGTTCTGGTGGATGAGGCTGGATCTTGTATTTCTGGTGGGCAGGTCCACATCTGGTGGTGTGTTTTGGGGTGTCTGTGGCCTTATTATGATTTTAGGCAGCCTCTCTGCTAATGGGTGGGGTTGTGTTCCTGTCTTGCTAGTTGTTTGGCATAGGGTGTCCAGCACTGTAGCTTGCTGGTCATTGAGTGAAGCTGGGTGCTGGTGTTGAGATGGAGATCTCTGGGAGATTTTTGCTATTATGTGGAGCTGGGAGGTCTCTTGTGGATCAGTGTCCTGAACTTGGCTCTCCCACCTCAGAGGCACAGCACTGACTCCTGGCTGGAGCACCAAGAGCCTTCATCCATATGGCTCAGAATAAAAGGAAGAAGAAATAGAAAGAAAGAAAGGAAGAGGATAAAATAAAGTAAGATAAAACAAAATAAAGTTATTAAAATAAAAAATAATTTTGGAGAAAAAAAGTTTTAAAAGGTAAAAAAAACAAAAAAAAACCAGACAGAATCCTAGGACAAATGGTGAAAGTAAAGCTATACAGACAAAATCTCACACAGAAGCATACACATACACACTCACAAAAAGAGAAAAAATAATATATGTTGCTCCCAGAGTCCACCTCCTTAATTTGGGATGATTCGTTGTCTATTCATGTATTCCACAGATGCAGGGTACATCAAGTTGATTGTGGAGCTTTAATCCGCTGCTCCTGAGGCTGCTGGGAGAAATTTCCCTTTCTGTTCTTTGTTCGCACAGCTCCCGGAGCTCAGCTTTGGATTTGGCCCCGCCTCTGCGTGTAGGTCACCTGAGGGCGTCTGTTCTTCAGTGAGACAGGACGGGGTTAAAGTATCAGCTGATTCAGGGGCTCTGGCTCACCCAGGCCAGGGGGAGGGAGTGGTGCGGATGGTGGAGGGGGGTGCGGGGGCCTGTGGTGGCAGAGGCTGGCGTGAAGTTGCACCAGCCTGAGGCGCGCCGTGCGTTCTTCCGGGGAAGTTGTCCCTGGATCACGGGACCCTGGCAGTGGCGGGCTGCACAGGCTCCCCGGAAGCGGGGTGTGGATAGTGACCTGTGCTCGCACACAGGCTTCTTGGTGGCGGCAGCAGCAGCCTTAGCGTCTCATGCCCGTTTCTGGGGTCTGCGCTGTTAGCCGTGGCTCGTGCCAGTCTCTGGAGCTCCTTTAAGCAGCGCTCTTAATCCCCTCTCCTCGCGCACCAGGAAACAAAGAGGCAAAAAAAGTCTCTTGTCTCTTTGGCAGGTCCAGGCTTTTCCCCGGATTCCCTCCTGGCTAGCCGTGGTGCACTAGCTCCCTCCAGGCTGTGTTCACGCCGCCAACCCCAGTCGTCTCCCTGGGATCCGACCTCCGAAGCCAGAGCTTCAGCTCCCAGCCCTCGCCCGCCCCGGCGGGTGATCAGACAAGCCTCTCAAGCTGGTGAGTGCTGGTCGGCACCGATCCTGTGTGCAGGAATCTCTCCACTTTGCCTTCCGCACCCCTCCCTGTTGCTGCGCTGTCCTCCGCGGCTCCGAAGCTTCCCCCCTTCCGCCACCCACAGTCTCCGTCCGAAAAGGGGCTTCCTAGGGTGTGGAAACCTTTCCTCCTTCATAGCCCCCTCCCACTGGTGCAGGTCCTATCCCTATTATTTTGTCTGTTTTTTCTTTTTTCTTTTGCCCTACCAAGGTACGTGGGGAGTTTCTTGCCTTTTGGGAGGTCTGAGTTCTTCTGCCAGTGTTCAGTGGGTGTTCTGTAGGAGTTGTTCCACATGTAGGTGTATTTCTGATGTATTTGTGGGGAGGAAGGTGATATGCGCCTCTTACTTTTCCGCCATCTTCCTCAACCTCCCTCCTACACTTGCACTTTTTGAGAAGGAATAATTATTCTTCAGGGAACTGATTTATTTTCAAAATTAAAAAATATATATTTTAGAAAATAATTGCAATTAATGCTTTTAATGCAATTAATACCCAGAGTTCAAACGGAAAAACCTCTATTGCTTAAATGAGTTAATAATACCAAGAGCTTGAGAATATCCACAGAAAAGAATAGCTAAAGTAAAACTATTGATATTAGGCAAATGAAATGTGGTCAGTCACAGAGACAGCCCTGAAAAACAATCAGCTTGTATTTACAGTTGATAAGGTAAATTTTGATCCACAATAAAGTATTTTATCCTATAAGCATAAATTAACAAGATATATAATCCACCTTCCTGGAAAAGAAAAAATTCTGAATGTGTATATTTTCTTCCTCTTCTTCTTTTTTCTTCTTTCTGCTTTTCCCTTCCTTCCTTCCTTTCTTCCTCTCTTCCTCCCTCCCTCCCTCCCTCCTTCCCTCCTTCCCTCCTTCCCTTCCTTCCAACAGCTTTTAATACCTAGTTATTTTTACGTATGATCTTTCTAGCACCAAACGGGGAGAACTCTCTCATTATAAATATAAAACACTAAGATGCCCTTGAAGGAGTTTTAATCTTCAGGAAATGGGCTTTCTTAAATGGGCTCTTCCGGAGGTGGTAGTGCTGGAATTAGGGAAAAGAGCAGAAAAGTAAGTAAAGTTTGTTGCTATGCAGTCAGGCCAAGAAATTCAGTATAAAACTTCAAACTGGGCTTCCCTGGTGGCGCAGTGGTTGAGAGTCCGCCTGCCGATGCAGGGGACACGGGTTCGTGCCCCCGTCCGGGAGGATCCCACGTGCCGTGGAGCGGCTGGGCCCGTGAGCCATGGCTGCTGAGCCTGCGCGTCCGGAGCCTGTGCTCCGCAACGGGAGAGGCCACAATAGTGAGAGGCCTGCGTACAGCAAAAAAAAAAAAAAAAAAAAAACTTCAAACTCAATAAGTCTCACACAGTTCATACTAAACTCCTCTAATTGCCAATGAATAGTACACTCCGGTATAGAAAACCAGAAAGGTCATGCTAAATTACATAGGTCCATGCTGTTCCGTAAATTTATTGCACCTTGCATCTCTGCCTTGTGTCTGCAGTGCAGTTTTCTGAACTTTGCTCAACTTTACCACCTACTGGTTATTCGATTCTAATCAGTAGAAGCAAATATTCGTGTAACTTGACCTTCAGCAAACTGCAAGAAGATTAGAAGGGCAAGAGAATTTAGAGAGGAAATAAAATAGTGACCATGTCTTGTAAATGACGGGAATAGATGTAATTTTTTTTTTACCTTATTTTAACTGGGGAAGGGAGTAAATTATAAAAAGAAATTGGCTTTTAAGTTCAAAAAAACTATGTTATGGTCCTGGAAAATGTCCATGAATTCAGTTTTTCATGAATTCTGTATATTTAGACTAGTTGTAAACATGTTACCATAGTAGTAAAGCTTCTTTTAAAAAGGGGACGGGGAGGAATCACTATCTATAATTCCAGGGCTAGGAAAAAACTCAAGGGAAATTACAATGGTTCTTTTTCTTTCAATCTTTTAAATCCCACCCTTAGACCAATTCTTTTACCTAGAACACCTGAGAATAATGCATGGAGAACTATCTTGGTACCTCTTGACCTTCACAATCCCGAAAACGCATACAGCTGTCAACGTTCTCTAGGAAAGGAGTGTTTGAAATGTAAGATAGAGGGAAAGAAAGAGACAGGAAAATGGAAAGGCAGAAGAGGAGGCTTGTTGGTAAAAGACAAAGTTTGCACTTGATTAACTCATTTCCCCGTCAGCTCCTTACCTTGGTTCTCTTCTGACCCCCATCATACTCTTTTTTTTTTTTTTAAAAGAAGATGTTGGGGGTAGGAGTTTATTTATTTATTTTTGCTATGTTGCGTCTTCATTTCTCTGCGAGGGTTTTCTCTAGTTGTGGCAAGCAGGGGCCACTCATCATCGTGGTGCGTGGGCCTCTCACTGTTGTGGCCTCTCTTGTTGCAGAGCACAGGCTCCAGACGCGCAGGCTCAGTAGTTGTGGCTTACGGGCCTAGTTGCTCTGCGGCATGTGGGATCCTCCCAGACCAGGGCTCGAACACGTGTCCCCTGCATTAGCAGGCAGATTCTCAACCACTGCACCACCAGGGAAGCCCCATAGTACTCTTTAATCTTCTCTTTTCCTACGCCTGTCAACACTGGCTTCCAGGGAGATTCACAAATCAGTTTCTTCAACTCTGAGGTGAACAGAAGTTAAATTGTTACTCCTTTCAAATTATATTGGCATACTTAAGCCTAAACTATAATTGTGGAATAAAAGATTTGTCTTCTGTTAAAGGAGTTTTAGGCATCAGCAGGCAACTGGTGCAAAGTTTATTATTTGGGATGTTATGCAGCAATATGAAACTATATACTTCAAAAAGAAAACTGATTTGAATCCTACGTGGATTTACCTTAAAGTTTCATGAATGCATATAAAACTATTATCTGCTCTGATGTAATTGCCATTTGTAATACCAATTAGGGATTTTAAAGATCATCAATAAGTAAAATTTAAAAAATTAAATTAAATTAAATTCCAGGGTGTGAAAACTGCCATTTGAAGAGGAGATTTTAGCATCTCTGAAGTCTTTTGCTTGTGTATTGTGAAATTTTATCCATTCTTTTGGTAAGAGAGGGATAAGGAATGAGAATGTTGGTTTTCCTAAGTGTCTGCTCTGTGCTAGATACTCTCATAGACACTTTCATATACAATTTTTTTTACTCTAATAATTACTTCTTTTTTAAAAAATAACATGAATTACATTTAAGGATTCTGGAGATCAAGGTTGTTTTTTTTAATACATTCTTTTTGGTTATCTGAAATTCTGAAGCAAAAGTCTTATAGACTGTATAAATTTAGAGCCTTTTAAAGGCATCAAACACTTTTTGCCCTTACATCATTGGATCTTTCAATGGAGAACAGTATGTGTTATGAAATACTCTAAGAATCTGTTTGACATTTGCAACTCTTTTCATTATTTAATTGCTTTCAATTTGTACAAGATTGAATTTGAAAAATGTAGTATGTTGGGAGGAAAACTATTGGTATTATCTTTTTTCCAAATATTTGTAATTTCATTAGTACTTTCAATGTCTACCCATTTAATGGGACTGTGTACACTTGTGTTGATTTGTGACTACAGAGGGTGTCCTAACAAAAAGGACAAAGGTTACTAACCATAGACTAAAAGCAGAGGCAGCAGGGCCTAAAAACTCCAGGTGTGTTACATGGAGGATGATGTAATGCTAAATACTTAGCATCTGGAAGGGAGGATGCAAGATGTCAGGTAGTTGTCATACCCCTGGGAAAGTGAACTATCGTGCTTTATAGTGGATTGTGAAAAGAATTAGATCTGCTGATTTATCAATATGTTTTGACTCCATGGTCACACAGTGAGGTGGTCGATAGCCTACTTGTAGCTAGCAAGAATAAACAATTTCTTACATATGTTTATTGATAAACAAGCAAAAACTATATATTCAAAGAGATAGGTACTTCGAGTTCTTATAAGCTTTCACTCTTATTCCATAGAATGGATTTGTTATATTTATTCTCATTGACTGTGAAATGGACCCTAAGTTAATTAATAGCTAAACTTTCCTAAAACTTTGGCAGATATTCTGTTGAAAATAAAATCCTTCATTGATTCTTCAGAGATGACAACCGGGTCCATAATTCTTTAAGTAGATCAGAAGTGTTTTGCAATGCAACAAAAGGTCAAGGACAGAAAGCTCACTTTTAATAGACTGTTCCTTTAACAATGTTTCTCTCAAAAAGTTTGTATTAAAATGCAGTATGCCTATTTCTTCCACTCCAGATATTAATTACTTTGACAAGCAATGGGAAAATGCCAGGAATATGTGAACTGATGAAAACAAAAGCAATGATGTTTCCAAGGATGCACCTGACAGCACTTAGGGGATCTAGAGAAATGAGAGCAGAATTACAAAGATTTCAAGTGTTTTAGTAATAAACTCAGGCAATTTAAAGTTACAAAAATTCATTGGATTTCTACTGAACTTAGATCCTTTCTGAATGCATAGTAACTCTTTTATAACTTCTTTAATGCTGTACATTTACATTAGAATGATTTGACTTTATATTATGATAAGGTATCCTTAGTATGGATTTACATAATGAAACTTAGTTTTGTATGTTGTAATAGCTGTGCCTTGATTTCCAGTCTACAGTATGCTTGTCTGAATTACTAAATCTTAGGTTTGGAGAGTTCTGTTAATGGCAAGTTTCCTTCATAACCCAGTTAATTTTTATAGTAAATCTTTATTTATTATTTGGTATATTTTTCTATCTATTTTAGTTTTTATGCTTAAAAAAATACTAGAACTAAAATTTCCTTACAGAAAGTTAGACATTTAAAGCTAATTTATTTAATTAATCAAAATAAATAAATAGACAACATTAAGAAGTTTGGAAGATATTGAAAAGGTTATGGGAATTCCTGGGGGTCGTTTCATTTAGAAATTATAGTGGGATTTTTCACTTTTTTTTTTTTTTGGCTGCATCAGGTTTTAGCTGCAGTACGCAGTATCTTTGTTGAGGCATGAGGGATCTTTCATTGTTTCACCTATTTTTAAATCATTATCCTGGGATTGAAACAGTATCCTAGAATTCACTACCACTTTCCTCATTGTTGCACAGAGTTCTGAATTATATTGAAATATTAAGGACAGCCTGTTTTAATCCTTCCTAACCCATTCAAATGTTCTCAATAGATAGAGCACACTCTATACTGTGGCTTTGAAAAAGGAAAAAGGGCAGATTTGTTAGCACACTGGACATGGAAGGAAGTGTCATTAGCAATCTGCCTATCCTGTTTTCCTAGGGCAAGATGTTCTCAGGTTTTAGGAACTCTTCCCCTAGAGGTGGATTGGACTGGCTGCAAAAGAGACTGGCTACAGAGGAAAAGGTGTGAGCCTGCAGAGGCATCCAAACAAGATAGATAGGTGGTGTTAACCAGTAGCAGCAAGTCTACTTCATAACAGTCCTCCTATAGTATTCTCTTATTCCCGTGCATTAGGGCAAGGTCAGCTTCCCACTGGTTCACCTCCTCAAGGCTGCGACATCAGAAGCTAAATCTTACTTCTCATATTCCCTGAAGATCTTTTAAAGATGTGTGGGCCTCATTATTTATGGATTAAATAATTTTCTTGCTTAGGGATACAAAGTTTAACTAATATTGAGAACCTTAGCATTTTTGTTTCTGTCACATGTACCAGAATAAGATTGCCTTCACAATAATGAATTTTCCAAGAGAAGTAAATTCCAAACCAAAATGTGATCAGCATGACTCCCAGTTTTCCTTTTCCCAAAGTGAAATAAAATCACTTTTTTTGTAGAAAATCACTAAGAACTTACTAGCTATGACTTTTTCTCTGTACAAATAACATCAACTGCAAAAGCAAAAATTCTAGTTGTAACTTTTGGACAAGAAAACCAACACACAATTCTTTTATAAATAGTAGTTAAAGATTCTTAAAATTGTGCTATCATCATCTTTAAGGAAAAGACTATAATGTTATTAACAATAACAGAAAATGATTCATGTCTTCCAGAAAATTCAATCTTGAAAAAAATGTTCGGATAGAAACAATTATACATGAAAATATTCATATATATGTCCATTAGAAGAAGAAGGAGCAAATATTTCTGGATATCTACTTTTACCACTGAGGAAACTCTTCCATAAGCTTCCCCATGTTTGAAAGAAGGGAGAGGGATGGACTTTGGGTAGCCAAACAATGATATCCTCTGCTATAATTTAAGGTCAAGTAAAGCAATAGTCAAGAATCAGACGTGGGGGCAGGGGCAAGGGGAATTGGATAAAGGCAGTCAAAAGGTACAAACTTACAGTTATAAGTAAGTACTAGGGATGTAATGTACAACATGATAAATATAATTGACACTGCTATGTGCTATATATGAAAGTTAGAGTAAATACTGATAGGAGGAGCTTCAAGATGGCGGAAGAGTAAGACGCGGAGATCACTTTCCTCCCCACAAATACATCAGAAATACATCTACATGAGGAACAACTCCTACAGAACACCTACTGAACGCTGGCAGAAGACCTCAGACTTCCCAAAAGGTAAGAAACTCCCCACGTACCTGGGTAGGGCAAAAGAAAAAAGAAAAAACAAAGACAAAAGAATAGGGATGGTACCTGCACCAGTGGGAGGGAGCCGTGAAGGAGGAAAAGTTTCCACACACTAGGAAGCCTCTTCTCGGGCGGAGATGGGGGTGGGGGTGGAGGGGGGAAGCTTCGGAGCCGCGGAGGAGAGCGCAGCAACAGGGGTGCAGAGGGCAAAGCGGAGAGATTCCTGCACAGAGGACCAGTGCCGACTGGCACTCACCAGCCCGAGAGGCTTGTCTGCTCACACGCCGCGGCAGGCGGGCTGGGAGCTGAGGCTCAGGCTTCGGTCGGAGCGCCGGGAGAGGACTGGCGGCGTGAACACAGACTGAAGGGGGTGAGCGCACCACAGCTAGCCAGGAGGGAGTCCGGGAAAAAGTGTGGAGCTGCCGAAGAGGCGAGAGACTATTGCTTCAGGGTGCGTGGGAGGAGAGGGGATTCAGACTGCCACCTAAACGAGCTCCAGAGACGGGTGCGAGCTGCGGCTATCAGCGCGGACCCCAGAGACGGGCATGAGAAGCTAAGGCCGCTGCTGCCGCCACCAAGAAGCCTGTGTGCGAGCACAGGTCACTATCCACACCGCCCCTCCCGGGAACCTGTGCAGCCCGCCAATGCCAGGGTCCCGTGACCCAGGGACAACTTCCCCGGGAGAACGCACGGCACGCCTCAGGCTGGTGCAACGTCACGGTGTCCTCTGCCGCCGCAGGCTCGCCCCACATCCCTACCCCTCCCTCCCTGCGGCCTGAGTGAGCCGGAGCCCCCGAATCAGCTGCTACTTTAACCCCATCCAGTCAGAGCGGGAACAGACGCCCACAGGCGACCTACACGCAGAGGAGGGGCCAAATCCAAAGCTGAAACTCGGGAGCTGTGCAAAGAAGAGAAAGGGAAATCTCTCCAGCAGCCTCAGGAGCAGCGGATTAAATCTCCACAATCAACTTGATGTACGTTGAATCTGTGGAATACCTGAATAGAAAACGAATCATCCCAAGTTGAGGAGGTGGACTTTGGGAGCAACTATATATATATTTTTTTCCTTTTTATCTTTTGTGGGTGAGTATGTGTATGCTTCTGTGTGTGATTTTGTATGTATAACTTTGCTTTTACCATTTGTCCTAGGGTTCTGCATTTCCATTTTTTGTTTTTTTTAGTATAGTTTTTAGCTCTTGTTATCATTGGTGGATTTGTTTTTTGGTTTGGTTGCTCTCTACTTTATTTCTTACTTTCTTTTTATTACTTTAAATTTTTTTAATAATTATTTTTTATTTTAATAACTTTATTTAATTTTATTTATTTATTTATTTATTTCTCCCTTTTATTCTGAGCCGTGTGGATGACCGGGTCTTGGTGCTGTGGCCAGGCATCAGGCCTGTGCCTCTGAGGTGGGAGAGCGGACGGAGTTCAGGACATTGGTCCACCCGATGCCTCCTAGCTCCACGTAATATCAAGTAGTGAAACCTCTCCCAGAGATCTCTATCTCAATGCTAAGACCCAGCTCCACTCAACGACCAGCAAGCTACAGTGCAGGACATCCTATGCCAAACAACTAGCAAGACAGGAACACGACACCACCCATTAGCAGAGAGGCTGCCTTAAATCATAATAAGGTCACCGACACCCCAGAAAACACCACCGGATGTGGGAGTGACCACCAGAAAGACAAGATCCAGCATCATCCACCAGAACACAGGCACTAGTCCCATCCACCAGAACACAGGCACTAGTCCCATCCACCAGGAAGCCTACAGAGCCCACTGAACAAACTTTAGCCACTAGGGGCAGACACCAAAAGCAACAGGAACTACAGACCTGCAGCCTGTGAAAAGGAGACCCCAAACACAGTAAGTTAAGCAAAATGAGAAGACAGATAAATACACAGCAGATGAAGGAGCAAGGTAAAAACCCACCAGACCAAACAAAGGAAGAGGAAATAGGCAGTCTACCTGAAAAAGAATTAAGAATAATGATAGTAAAGGTGATCCAAAATCTTGGAAAAAGAATGGAGAAAATAAAAGAAAGGTTTAACAAGGATCTAGAAGAACTAAAGAGCAAACAAACAGTGATGAACAGCACAATAAATGAAATTAAGAATTCTCAAGAAGGAATCAATAGCAGAATAACTGAGGCAGAAGAATGGATAAGTGACCTGGAAGATAAAATAGTGGAAATAATTACTGCAGAGCAGAATAAAGAAAAAAGAATGAAAAGAATTGAAGACAGTCTCAGAGACCTCTGGGACAACATTAAACGCACCAACATTCGAAATATAGGGGTCCCAGAAGAAGAAGAGAAAAAGAAAGGGACTGAGAAAATATTTGAAGAGATTATAGTTGAAAACTTCCCTCATATGGGAAAGGAAATATTTACTCAAGTCCAGGAATCACAGAGTGTCCCATACAGGAATAATCCAAGGAGAAACATGCAAAGAAACGTATCAATCAAGCTATCAAAAATTAAATACAAAGAAAAAATAATAGAAGCAGCAAAGGAAAAACAACAAGTAACATACAAGGGAATCCCCACACAGTTAACAGCTGATCTTAGAGCAGAAACTCTACAAGCCGGAAGGAGTGGCAGGACATATTTAAAGTGATGAAAGGGAAAAACCTACAACCAAGATTACTATACCCAGCAAGGATCTCATTCAGATTTGATGGAGAAATTAAAACCTTTACAGACAAGCAAAAGCTAATAGAATTCAGCACCACCAAACCAGGTTTACAGCAAATGCTAAAGGAACTTCTCTAGGCAGGAAACACAAGAGAAGGAAAAGACCTACAATAACAAACCCCAAACAATTAAGAAAATGGTAACAGGAACATACATATCCATAATTACCTTAAATGTAAAAGGATTAATTGCTCTAACCAAAAGACATAGACTGGCTGAATGGATACAAAAACAAGATCTGTATATATGTTGTCTACAAGAGACCCACTTCAGACCTAGGGACACATACAGACTGAAAGTGAGGGGATGGAAAAAGACATTCCATGCAAATGGAAATCAAACCTGGAGTGGCAATTGTTATATCAGGCAAAATAGACTATAAAACAAAGACTATTTCAAGAGACAAAGAAGGACACTACATAATGGTCAAGGGATCAATCCACCAAGAAGACATAACTATTGTAAATATTTATGCACCCAACATAGGAGCGCCTCAATACATAAGGCAAATAATAACAGCCATAAAAGGGGAAGGGTAGGAGGTAGGTGGTATACAAGGTAGGAGGTAGGTGGCATATAAGGGTAGGAGGTAGGTGGCATTTTGGAAGCAAAATACCAAAGTTTAATATATGATAATACCAAACCATGACCTCTTTCCCTCCTGACCACAAGTGAAAACCTTTTCCCCAGCTTCTTCTCTTCTAGTTTATAATAGTTAATAAAATATTAGATTGAATTACCATAAATATGGTTTAGTGATACCAATTTTACTTCCCTAGTTGACTATTCATTTTCAGGGACTTTTTGTCAGAGGAGAACTCTACTCTTTTATTACTTTATTTATGGTCATTAATTGACTCATTTCACAACCATTTGTTAAGAAGCCATTATGTGCTATGGTTCATGGTGCTAGGTCCTAAAGTCTAAATATGTTTACAGTTAGAGGAGCTAAATATGTAAATGTATAATTACAGAAGAAAATACTACGTTCTAGATTTGTAAAAATTTTTGGTGGCAGAGCATTTTCTGAAGAGCTCAGTGAAGGCTTCATAGAAAAGGTGTCTAATATGAATTCTAGTGGTTAAGTTTGACTGATGGACAAGGTGGGAAAGGTATTTCTGACAGAGGGAAGGCATTATAAAAGTACAGAAATCTAAAATAATATGTCTCATTGAGAGACCTTTATATGATATAATGGATAAAGAGTTGGAAGCTGGAGAGGCAACTTGTGATCAGATAAGGACACATATCATGCTACAAAGCTTAGCGAATGAAAAGTGATCAGTTGGTTTAAGCATGGGCTGTATTTGAATTTTTAGAAATACCACTTAGGTGGCAGTGTGATAAATGGACTAGAGATAAAAAGAAATGAAAAAGAGAAGACCAGCTATTAGGTAAATATTGTAATACAGAAGAGAAGTGAAGAGAGTTTAGATTAGGACAGTGACAGTGAGAAAGGCTATAAGGAAAGGTTAAACAGATAGGGCTTGAGGACCAGTTGCATTTGAAGAATAAAGGAGAGGGAAAGTCAAAATGAATTCCATGTTCCTTGTTTGGGAGACTGGGAGACAGGAAGCATTATGCAGTTAGAAATTAGAGTATGAATATGTTTTAGGAGGAGAATGACAAGTTCAGTTTGGGCATGCTGAGTCTGAAGTGCCTGTGAGACGTATAGGTAGTTATACCCATTACACAGGTAGTTACGTGAACCTTGAGCTTAGGAGAGCAGTTTGCTAGATACAGATTTTGGAGTTATCAACATAGAGATGTTTGCAAAAATTGTGTTGATACTCTTCAAGTAATTTAGTGAGATGAAAAGAGAGTAAGATTTATGAGGATAAGAACTGTATTTGTCTTCCTCATCATCATATTTCCAGCATGAATCTCAGCACGAGGTACATAATGACCTTTTAATATATGCTTGATTAAGGAACATATAGTTGAAGAGAAGCCAGAAAATGGAGTGATGGGGAACAATAAGAGAAAAAGGAGGGGAATTAGGAGGAAAAGCTTTGTGTCATTGAAACTCAGAGAGGAGATTTAAGAAAGGACTTATCAACAGTGTTTAGTGATGCAAAGGGGTCACGCAAGATAGAAATTGTAAAACCAGAACATGTGCTCTTCTTCTTTTATAAAGAAGCTCAAATACATGTATTTCATTTTTATTTACATTTAATCCAATTTTAGTAGTGGAATGAATGTAAGGCTATGCTTTTGGTAGATGGATTTCTTTTTACTCAACCTCAAATTTTCTTTATAACTTGCCAAAGTACATATTTATAATAAACAACACATGTGTATTAAATGAGAGTGTCAAGAAGCAAAATGATGTCTTGTTGAATGTCGGTTAAATTATATAATCAATATTAAGATGTACAGATGCAAATGCAGTCGGGGGCCTCAAGAGTGAACACAACAGTCTTTTATTTTATTTTATTTTTTAACATGTTACAACCTTGTGCATTCCCTTATTTCATAGAAAGGGAATTTTCATTCCCTTATTTCTATTTCATAGAAAGGCAAGTAAGTGCTTTTAAGATATGGAAGAAAACTGAAAAAAAAAATCCTTGGAAACATTAACTCGGAGTAAGCTCCCCTAAGATTTTTTTGAAGTGAAATAGGAAGCTAATTATGTGGGATAGTCATTTATTCATTCAACAGATATTTACTGCGTGCCTACTATGTGCCACTAGGTCATGTGGGTATAACAGTAAATGAAGCAGATAGCTCATGACCCCTTAAACCTTGTGGTTATAGGTGATATGAAAAGTATATGATTTAAAAAGTTAATTAATTGAAATGGAAATACATACTCAGGGGACTAAATAGAGGATGTTTTGAGGGCATCTTGTTATACAATATAAAACAAGATTTAGTATGTGCCCTCATAGTACCAAAATGTATTTCAATAGTCTTGCAGAAATTATAGTTTCAAACTATCTGAGGAAGTGCTATTTCTTCCAAGAATTAAAGAATGAGTAAAAGTTAGCCTGATGAATTGGGAGTGGAGGTGACTGGAGAGATCTTCCTGAATGGAAAGGACAGCATATGCTGCCTAGGATAGGAAGGAACCAGCACGTTGGGAGAGCTGGAAGAAGAAGGCATTACCTGGAACATTAGAGAGAAGAAAGGAATGTGGCTTATGGAGAGATGGTAGAGAGAGCCTCAGTACCAAGTTAGGAGTTTGGACTTCATCCTTTTACGAAAAGCAGTAAATGATTATAATAGATGAGTGACATGAACAGCTGTGAATCCTTTGAAGGATCTCTCTTTGTTTAGAGTATTTAAAAAATGATACAATATACAAAGCAAGCAGCTATCATATTTAGGAGATTGTCTTCTATGATTAGGGATTTCCTCATATGAAAAATGGAAGTAACGTCGACTTCTTTTTAGGATTCTTGGTAGGATTAAACATATAAAGTGCTTCACATGATTTCTGGTATGTTATACGAAAAGTTACTTTCCTTCTTAATCCTAGATAAGTAAAACTCGTTGTCCGTTTATCAATTTCTTGTCTAACAATAAGTTAATGTTAACTGACTGGCATTGCTAGGGGAAAAAAATAAAGGCTTTTCAAGAATGTGACTTTCCATTCTGGGAACATCCTTGAGCCACCCATTAAGAAGGGAAGCCTGATGTTATCACAGTGACATCCTTGATGGGCACTGCCCTTTAGAGGTACCCAGAACATCTGGGCTGGAACTGATTGGACAGGCCTAAATCTGGGAGATGCACCATGATATAAAACTGCCTTGGGAAATTTGCATTTGGTTTAGGGTTAGTTGTGATTATCTGGAAATCCCTTAGGAAATTACATCATGTTACAATTCTCTAAGAACACTGAGTATCCCACTTCATTAGGGAAAACTACTTGAAGACACACACAAGGCCTCATAATGGAAATTTCCAACATTTTAATGACCTGAAATCCTTGGTTGCTTCAAAACAATATTGATAAAACAGTTTTCAGCAATTTATAATTTCGAAAGTTTGAGTGATTTTTTAAAGAAAATTTTTCACTACAAGTGCCATCAGATATTAAAATCCAAGATTTATCTTTCAGATTGAAAATGCACTAAAAAGGGGGTATTATTTAATGTACTCAGCAGTAATGGTGCTTGAGAGTGAACGAAAGCCCTAAGACTCCCTGTTAGCTTTCAAATGAGTGTGGGAGCAATGGCACACAGTATCCACTGACTTCTTTACTGAAAAAATCCTTTTGACAGAATGTCTAAACAGTAAAGAACACCAAACACCAAAAGAACTGCTTTTTTATAAAAATAAAGCAACAAGAAGCTGCAGCCATGAATGTGATGGTTAAATTGCTTCAAAACACAGAAATCTTTTTTTGAGCACACAGTAGCAGGAAAATACTCCAGCCTGGGTGGCCATCTCTGCTGGAAGTTAAAATAAGCATGGTCATTAGAGCTCATATTCTGATTAGAAGCATTTCAGGAAAAGTTCCCCTTGCCCTAATTCTCCACGCTTATGATTCTGTGAGCTGTTGATGTTTTTGGTTCACTTATTACTTTGTTCTAATGTGGACATATCATGTAGCCCTTAGGACTGACCTCAAAATTGGATTTATTTGGAATTGAACCCAGTGGAAATTGCAAAGTTTTTGTATACTATTGGGTTTTTACACTTCATTGGGAGCTCTGGAAAGTAGTTGAAAGAAACAGAGCCTAGGGAAAAAAAAAAAAAGAATGCCATGTTCCTAGTGAGATAACTTAGAAAGGTAATCAGCTAAAGGGACACTTTTTTAAAGCAAGGTAATAGAACTGTTTAGATCAAAAAGATTTTCAGTTTAGCTCTTAAAACCACAGTCTACTAAAAAAAAGGAGAGAGATAGTTTATTTTGTACATACTACCAGTCAATTGCACTAACACTTGACGTTAGTGGAATGATGGTGCACAAAAGCACCCAAGCTAGAAAATAGAAAGTGACAAATTCATTGATTCCTGATTCACTGACTGACTAGAATCATAAAAATTCAGACATCATATGCCAACAACAGCAACTAATTGTCTTTTCAAATGTTTTGGGTGTTCAGAGAAGCATCAAATGAATTATAATTATTATTGTTGTTGTTATTGTTATTATAGTTTTTATCCTGGCTAGTAAATGTACACAAATGTATACTAACTGTATGCTTACATGCACACAAGAAAACATGTGACATTATATACAGTCAAAGGTGAATAACCATGCCTATATCTGATTCTTAAGATGTATGCAGCATTTTCTGCTTGCACAAAACATAATTTGAAGTTAACCAATTTTGGTACTCTTAACATTAATTTAGAAAAGGCATAACAAACACCAGAAACAAAAACTAATGCTCATGTGCTTATTTTGTGATAGGTGCAGAGTTTAAAGGAATGAGCATGGCTTCTGCCTTGGAGTACCTTATAGTTTGAGTGGAGGAAGAAGAAAAGCTAAGAAATAATGATGATGGCATGTGAGGAAGGTACATAATAGAGGAAGATATATAAGCAATAAAATGCTTACTCCCCTGTGAAATATTTGCAAGATAATATTTGGTCTGTGTCTGAAAGCCCTGAGGAAGTTTGTCGTGAAGAAGGGTAAAATGTGGTAGTGCATCCCAGACAGAGGGAATAGAATGGACTGAGGACTCAGAGGCATATACAAAATTTTAGTTTGTTCCAAGAGCTGGGAGGAATTCAGTGAGCTGAAATCGTGGTCTGTGTTTGGCTCTTAACACACCTGCTTTTCTTCCTGTAATCCTTATGGAAGCTGATCTCATCACCAGATTGTTAAACCTAAAGGCCTAGAGGCCTGCTACTCCTACAAATCCTCCTTTATTATTTTATTTAAAAAAATTTTTTTTAATCATTTTTTTAAGATTTTTATTTTATATTGGAGGATAGTTGATTTACAATATTGTGTTAGTTTCAGGTGTACAGCAAAGTGATACAGTTATACATATGCATATATCTTTTCTATTTTAGATTCTTTTCTCATGTAGGTTATTACACAGTATTGAGTAGAGTTCCCTGTGCTGTACTGTAGGTTCTTGTTGATTATCTATTTTTTATATAGTAGTGTATGTATGTTAATTCCAACCTCCTAAATTATCCTTCTCCCTCACTTCTTCCCTTTGGTAACCATAAGTTTGCTTTCTAAGTCTGTGAGTCTGTTTCTGTTTTGCAAATAAGTTCATGTGTATCTTTTTTTTTTTTTTTAGATTCCACATATAAGTGATATCATATGATATTTGTCTTTGGTTACTTCACTCAGTATGATAATCTCTAGGTCTATCCGTGTTGCTGCAAATGGCATTATTTCATTCTTTTTAATGGCTGAGTAAGATTCTATTGTATAAATATTATTCTTTTATTTTTCACTTATAGCATACTCAATACACCTACTGAATATCTCCTGTTTTTCTCTTTCTTTTTTAAAAAAATTCTCTGCCACCGCCTTAATTGAGTTCATCAAAATCTCAAGCCAGAGCCACTGCAATAGCTTCTAAAATGGTATCCTACAAGAGACTGGTGGTACTCCAGCACATCCTTTGTCTTCCAGTCACTCCATACACTCTCTTATCTGTTTCTGAACAGTTACCATCTTTCATGCTCTGCTTGCATGCCTGCTTTTTCCTCTCAGTGAAATGCCCTTTCTATCCTCCTGCACCTAATGACCTGACTTCCTATTCGGTCTTCAATTCTCAGACCAACAACCACCCATTCAGAGGAATCTTATTGACTCCTCCTTCCAGCTCATCAGTTCTTTCTCTGTGTTTCTGTAGCACTCAACACTTAATCTAACATTTGTCACATTTTATTTTAATTACCTGTTTATTGGATTTACTCTCTCTACATATTAAACACTCTTCCAAGAAAGAATCATGATAATATTTTATATTTGCCATAGCTTTTAACATAGTACCACATCTGCCACATAGTAGGACAAAAAATAAATGCTTTATGAATAATTGAGTATCTAAATTTTAACATATTGCTATTCTATTAACACTCAAAATGACTAATATTTGATTTACTAAGCTTATATCTGATATAAAATTATCAGTTAGAATGTTAATTGCATCGAACTCTAATATTAAAATAAAATTAGGAATAGTAGGGGTGGAAACATTTGTCCTTTCATTGGAAGAGTGCTATCAAAGGCAGAAAAGTTATGGATGACTATTATCTTCTTTGTTCTAATTGCAGTAGAATATCTGTATAAAACAGACATAATTTAAGACCTTGGTTTAGCCGGAATTCTCAACAAATGTAGGCTTGGTGGTAAAATGCAAGGATGTATGTTTTTCAGGCTCTGGTACATAAAAAGCCAGAAATTGGAAATTTAGGGTTTTAAAATAGGGTGCCAAAATGTCTGCTAAAATCCAGAATTCTGAGGGTTTGTGGATGAATGCTGGGAATCATAAAATGTTGAAACTCAAATGGACAATATAGGATCAGAGACCTCTCAGGACAAAAGGGGGCAGCCATGAGTTATTTCTCTTGAGATAACAACAGATCTGATTTTAAATCAAACTTATGAGATTTAAACTTATGAGAGTGAGAGATCTTATCTTGTGTCAGCTTTACTAATAACTTTAAAGATACAGTAGTCTTAAAGAATAGTGAAGCATGAAGGGGACTGGCATAGCTGATGTCATTCCCCAGGTCCCTTTTCGGTTGCATGCTCTGGCCAAGATTTAACATATGACCTCTCTGAGTGACGTGTGTGGCTAAATCACATACCCAAAAGGGATTGCTTCAGTTATGCTACTTCTCTGTATACATAATTATAATTATGTAGATTATATGTTATTTCTCTTTATTCATAGATTACTGGGTTTTCTTTATTTTTATTTATTTGTGTTTTTCCATAGGTAATCCTAGACAGAGCAGGTACATCCTGCTAGAAGCATTCTATCCATAAAGCCTTTCTAGGAAACACTACTTGTATATTTGACTAGAGGCCTATCATTAACATGCTTAGAAAGGAATTTGACAAGGTCACCTCCCTTCTTTTCTGGAGGTGCTTTGCTACTCCCATGTAAGGAAAGAATAGAATGCAAGCCTGATGAATCATTTTCTTCCCACCTGCTATTGTCTGCTTCGCTTTTCCCCTACTTGTCTATGGATGTGGGTGATTATGGTGTGATGCTAAGGCTGGGAGAAGATGTAGCTGGTAGGAGAAAACTTGGTTCCTTATTTTAATTTGGAAGCATATGAAATCTTTTGGAAGCTTCTAACTTCTTGGGTCAGTCTTGACCATGAGGACTATGAAATCTCTTATGTTGCTGCAGGCCAATGGTCTTAGTCTTAATTTATGTTATCCAGGAACACAAGGAAGTGATTTCAGGGAAGGGAGGAGGCATACATAATAGATACCACCTGCTTTTTAACTCGAATTTGATGTGGGGCAAAAGACAGTAAAGGGAGATAGATACCATATAGATCCAGACAGTATTTACTTGATTCCTGAACAATCAAACCATAAGAAAACCGTGGAAGTATAAAGAATTCAAAGGAATTGTTAGGTATAACGAAAAACAAATGAGTAACTGAATCCCTGCATCTTTTACTTTTCAACTAGCCATGCTGAATTGGGTAACTTCAAAGTAGGAAAGTTTTATATAACAAAAGGGAAAATAATTTTTAAAAATATATTCCTATAGCCCCTTTAAAATGGAAAAGGAAAAACAAATATCACACCAGTCAATTGTTCCTGAGAACTAATACTGTCTGTTAGCTTTCATGTATCAATAGGGAATAATACAGGATCTACATTTAAAATGAGAGTCTCTTTCAAAGTCTAACATCATTGCTTTGGTGTCTAATTTAAATAGAGTATTTTTTATCTTGTATTAAGTACATTTGTCAATGTTAAGCTCATACCATCAAAATATTTTTAAACATAAAAATTTATCTATGAATAGAAACAATATTATAAAATGGAAATGGAAGTAGTTTTACTTCTGCAAATCAGCAAATATTTCCAGCCGTCAGTGAAAATGAGTATGATGCTTAATATTTCCTGAGATAGATTAATGGAAAGAGAAAGACATAAGAATAAATTATAATGAGAAGTTATCCTGTTTCTTCTTAACTTTCTTAAATCCACTTGCAAATCCATTATTCAGCTTTGAAAGGCAATAATGTGGTGTGAAACCAGTGGATCGGCTTTGCCCAGAGGACCTGAAGCAGCTCTCAGCTTCCTTGAACTAGCCTCCTCAGTAAAGCACAGCAGCTGCAAGACATAGCCCCAGCTAACCTCACACTTTCTACATCTGAGGAGACTAATACAAATCAGATGAGAAATTGAGATGCTGATCGCAAACTCCAGATGACAATGTCTGCTTTCAAATTCACAGTCTTTCTGTAATACAATTCACCCTTGCTCTTCTAATTTTAATGAAACCTTTTTTTTTGTTTATTTCTTGTTTTTCTTTTTTTTATGAAATCTTGAAATATATATTCTCCCTGAAAATAAGATTTCTGGTTACTTTTGACATTTTACATCCTCAGGGTTTCTGAAAATTGCTAAATATATTGCTAATCAATTGCTTTATGAGCTTTCAGGAGAGACGTAACAAATCGTAAACCACGCCCCGTATGATTTCTTTTAAATCACAGCCAATCATAGGTTTTTCTTCCTCTCCTTTTAAATCTAACTCAAGGAGTCCCCTGAATTAAACATCTGATTTATGTGGTTTCACTGGCTAACAATTTTTTTTTTTTTTTGGTGGTACGCGGGCCTCTCACTGTTGTGGCCTCTCCCGTTGCGGAGCACAGGCTCCGGACGCGCAGGCTCAGCGGCCATGGCTCACGGGCCCAGCCGCTCCGCGGCATGTGGGATCTTCCCGGGCCGGGGCATGAAACCGTATCCCCTGCATCGGCGGCGGACTCAACCACTGCGCCACCAGGGAAGCCCACTGGCTAACAATTTTTTAACAAGGCATAGTATTCTAAAATTTTATTAACATTCAGTTCTCAACAGGCTTCTTTGATTTGTACATTAAGGTTTTTAGGGAATTTGCCTTACTATCCTATAACCTCACTTTTTATTTTTAATTTATTATTATTATTTAACCAAGTTATAGGCAGACAGATGGAAAAAAAGTAGCTCACTAGTTTGGGAAACAACCCAGTGTGAGGCACGGTATTATGTATTATGAGACTGTAATTGGCTTGCACTGTGATGCCTTTAATAAGAGACACTCACACCTATTTCCCTTGGGGAAAAAAAGCTGAAGGAACAAAATAGAAAAACAGGCTGACGTATGATTCCAGTATCTCATAGTACTATGAAAAAGAACAATGCCATGATGTGTTAAGGGACAATTTCTAGATGGGGGATACAAAATCCCACAGAAGATGAATGTCACAAAGAAGAGTGGATTGATGTTTGTGGAAATATATTCAAATACCTTTCCTTCTTAAATAAAAGGACAGGGAAATACAACAAAATTTGATTCACCCTTACAGAGGAATGTGATAGTGACATGTAGAAACTAAGCACTTACAGACATGGGGAAAGTTACAGAGAAGTCTTCACATAACTCTGTAGAGCATGAGAGCTGACCAAGGTCAGGGGAACACATTACCCACAAAATTGCAATTGAAGTGGGAGGACATCCTGGATGCTAACAACTGCCAGAGAACCAGCCAGCTTATAGGAGGAGGAACAACGGGGCGCATTAAGAGCCAGTTCTTGGTGCCAGTGTTTCGTCTTACCTTTCTCAATAATATGAAATGCATACTAACCATTTTTATCAAGAGCCTACTGTTTTAAAATTTTATTTAAAAAATATATAAAGCATTTGGAAAATTTAGAATCAGTAAATATAAGAATCCACACTCCTGGTAACAATAATTGTTACTATTTTGTTGTATTTCCTTCCAATCTGTTTCTGTATTTTTGTCTTAAGTAGCTGTGGTCGTATACACACATACACACATACATATACATATGCGTGTAATTTTCTATTTATCTTTTTCACTTAATAATTATATGCAAACTTATTTCCATGAGTTGCTCCTGTTAGCAAAAAGGCAATCTGAAAAGATCTGATATCACATTAATATTTTAAACATGTGGCTCACCCTGGGAATATAAATACACTTCAAAGAAAAGAACGCACAAATTAATGACATTCTAAAGGTGTAGCATCTGAGCAGGAAATTTGTTTTGAGTCATGGGTTCTTGGTGTTCCTCCACACATCCAGTTTAGACAATTTCTTCATCCACTTTCATTAACAGTCCTGGCAACACACTATAGGTATTGCAATTGCATCGTAGTAATGACAGAAACAGAACTTTTGTTTGACTGGAAATTGAACAATGTAAAAGAACAACTGAGTTGACTTTCACCATGTAACTCTCTCACCATGGTACCCTAAGCTCCTTGAATCCAAGGACCTGGTGCTCTTGAATGCAAGCTGTGAAGATCTGAGGGGATTTTACTATACAATAAAATAGATTAGATATACTTCTCTTCCTCGTAATGAGTCAGGGTTTGGTGCTCTGATTTCTATTCCAAAGCTTGAAATGGTCTTCTCCCATGCTCATCTGGTAACCCTCCAACTATAGTTGTGAAGAAATAGAACTCTTAGCATGACTCCTGATTGCAAGTGTGTTGCTAAGGGGTTTCTGAACCCAGGGTACTGCCTGCACTTCTGAGCCAGAGATTTATAAGTAAGGTCAGGCATGGCAGTCTGAGTATGCCAGTGCAATTAGAAGGGCATTGGATTTGTCAGCTAAGTGTAAAATACCCTTGTGCTGCAGAGTAAAGCCTTCATTTTCTAAGTAAATTAACTGTAATAACTATCAAACAACAGCTGGTAAGCAAGCCAGCCACCTGTGAAAAGGAAATCCAACCACAGCAAAAGCTGCATTACACATTCCTTCAAGATATGGAAAATTTGAACAAACTGAGCTAGTTTTTTGAGCCCATGAAAGACAAAAGACAACATAAAATATCACCTTGTTACTTCATCTTTGCAAAGAAAATCAAACAGTTGGGAGATGAATGGACAAGGTTGATGGGTAAGATGTTCACCTTGAAATTGGCACAAGTAGATGGAAACAGGCAGAGTGAGATCACATCTACAAGCTAGTGATGGTTATGCAGCAGATGCCTTATGTAACTCACTGCTATCCCACTGTATCTGGATTCTTCAAAGTCTTCTGGGGTCTCTTAATTATTTGTAAACTCTCACTAGTAGGCCATGGAACTGAATTTGTGAATTTTGTTCAACCTTACTTTGTGCAAGGAAATATAATATTCAATCTGTTTCTTCACCTGGAACTTCCTTAAAACAGTGTTCATATTTAAAGCTCTTTAGCCCTGTTGTATATGGAAACTGGGGTTCTGATGTCTCTGTAGAATTTCTTTATGCTGGATATAGGAAGAGGTTATGCCACACTTTTTTTTTTTTTTTTGGTGCTTAAAAGCATTCCTAATTCCCCTACTATATGTAATGAATTTCACTTAAGCTCTTTTAGAGGAAAGAAAATGGATACAGAATCAGGAAAACCTGTGTTTGAATCTCAGCTAAATCACATTCTGCTATTGGGCCAAATAATCTCTTTGAGTCTTAGTTCTGCCAATGTTTTTCGTTTATAAAAGAAAAATAAAATAATACGTCCCTTACAGGATCTTATGAGACTGAAATGAGATCATATCTCTGGAATATCTCAACCTAGTGTCTGCATCACAGAGGATGGTCAGTAATTGTTTGTTTCCCGTTTTCTTTTGAAGCCAAGTCAGAGAAGCCCGAATTTTCCTATACCCAACTGGCATTCACTATAACTACCCTTGTTATTTCCCCAGAGGAAGTCATGACATCATGAGGAGAAATTATGATCATTCAAATAAAGATACTGGCAGAAAAGTGGTAATTGGAAAGGCATTTAGAATGAAAAGACAAAAATGTGACATATGTAAAACTCAGATTAGAGAGCTACCGCGAAAACAAAATTATCTATGCCTACTACCAAGGGGGGAACTCCCTTTCCTGCAAGAATTTTCAAGATTTTATATTAAGATAAAGCTAATATATTTTCACATGTGGTAAGTCCCATCATAACAAAAATTTTCTTGCCTATATTTCATGATGTGCTGTAAATTAGTGATTGAAAAATGCCTTGAGGAGTAATAACACTAAATAAATACATAATTATTATTTAGGGCTATTTATTTCACTTGAGTAAAAAATTGTTGACAGCCTCATTATGTCAAGCCCATAGCAAGCAGATAACTTATTCTGTGGTCTTTGAAATCATTCGTTGGCTTGTGCTGTGCATAAGTAATGGCTGAAAACATTGTTAAATGGAACTATGCAGTGAACACACCATTTTCCCCACTGAATCGTAGGTACAGAACTTATGCAAATTTAATGGTCTAAAGGGAGACCTGACTTGAGAGCAGTACATGAAAAACACTTAGGACTTTGGAAGACCACAGGGTCAATATGATACCACATTTGCCAAAAAAGCTAATTCTTTCTTAGGCTGTGTTACTAGAAATAGAACATTCTGATCCTGTGAAATGCTTGTACCAATGATATAATGTCTGGAATATTGTGTTCAATTCAGGTCAACATATTTTAAGAGAGACTGACAAACAGGTTTGGGTGTCATATGAAAAGTAATTAAAGTTGTGAATATAGCTAAGAGAAATGTTTTATTTAATATTTTAAGCTTCTGGAGAATGAAGGATACTTAAGCTGTGTTTTTGAAGTCAGCTTAACTTTGACAAAAGAGAAAACATTATAGAAAGCACATTGGCTGAAAATAAGGAAGAACTTTCTAATAACTAGAGTTTTCCAAGATGTAGATGTTCTGAATTAGAAATATTCCAACAAAGTTTCTCCATTCGATAGATGGATGAAATAGGTAACATTTTTAGCCCTGACCCTAAGACGTGTTTTTAAAATTTTAAAATATTCTGATAATAAATGTCTACATATTCTATATCAGGTAGTTGAAGTCAGTTAGGTTTGTAATTTTTAAATTCTAAATCATTATTTAGATGATATCTTAATTTATATAAATTGCAACCAAATTTAATTTTTTATGTTTTTCTTTGGGGGAAGATAAGTACTTAAAAAAAAATGGACCAGTCATTTATAATGAAAAGCACTAGATACTTAGGCAAATAAAATATGAATAACTGTACACTTTGGTTTTTGCTTTGCCTTGATTACTTAAAAAGAGTAAAAGCCATTACCACTTTCCACTCTGTCTCCAATCTCAGAGCTTCAGTTCTATGTTAAAGAAACACCCAAACAAAAACAAATGAATAGACAAGATAACATACCCATACCACTCAACACAGGAATCTTGTTTTAGAAGAAACATAGTGTGAAGTTTGCAGAGTAAACTAGAGTTACATAGCCATGTAACCCTATGGCATTTCTATTTATATATATTTTCAAGATTTTCACTCCCAGAATGTTAACAATATTGGTTCATTTTGTGTACAGTGTACATAGTGGGGGATTTTCAAGGTCTTTTTTTTTTTTTTTGCCGTATGCGGGCTGCTCACTGTTGTGGCCTCTCCCGTTGCGGAGCACAGGCTCCGGACGCGCAGGCTCAGCGGCCATGGCTCACGGGCCCAGCCGCTCCGCGGCATGTGGGATCTTCCCAGACCGGGGCACGAAACCGTATCCCCTGCATCGGCAGGCGGACTCTAAACCACTGTGTCACCAAGGAAGCCCAAGGTCTTTTGTTTTTGTTTAATTTACTCTCACTTCAGAAGAACTAAAAATAAAAGTAGAGATATTTTCCTCTGGGGAACAGGACTAGGCTGTGGAGGATTGAAGCAGGAAACTCTTGTTTTTCCTTACATGCTTTTCATTTCTTTTTCAATTTTTGCTATATGCAAGTATTACTTGGACATAAACATTTAAAAGGAATGTAAAGTAAATCAGGTGATATCAAGTCAGTCAGGGAGAACCACAAGATGTACTAGAATCAAGAGGCTGAGGAAATGCTATCTGAAGATCTAAACTGGAGGCAGTGGCATAAGTAACATAAATATGGACTGTCTCTCTTTCCTGTTAGTCTGGCAACCACTCCTTAAGGGGGTGTAGCCAGTGGCAAAGTCAGGTTGATTCCATGTAGTTGCCTGGAAAGCATGGAATCATATCATCTGTTGACTTGTGCTACACTGAACAGTTAAATTCTCCTCTAATCTCTGTTACTCTTTTGTTCTTATGAACCTATCATTTATCCCCATCAAGTTCTCAAGTCCTTGTGGACTTTTCATTACTCCATAAAATTAATCCTTCACTATTTTCACTTGCTTTCTTATCCAGCCTGTATACCATGTTGAGACTTTTCATATATTCTCAAGCAAGAGGCCTAAAATTCCTAGTTACCTTGATCTTTTGTCATACTCATCAATCAGTATTCTTAGCTGTGAGAAACAGAAATCAATTCTCTCTGATATACACAGGTAAGTCATGTATTTAAAGCATATTGAGTAGTTCTCCAAACTGTCTGGAAGGCTAGAAAACCAGAGTCAAAAATTAGAAAAGAACCAAGATGGGCAACACAGCCAGGACTATGCCAAACTCATGTTTCAGAAGTGGCCTGAGAAGTGCCATTACCACCTGGTGCTCCTCGAAGAAACTGTCTCTTCTCTTCCCTTGTCCAGAGTGTGGGGCACACTCCAGAATCAAAGTTGATAGGGAAGGCTGAAAGGGCAAAAGCACCTGCAAGGACAAACCCCAGCCCTGTGTTCTCACCCTAGCTGCTAGGGTGGGCTGAAAGGAGTGTGCCTCATCTTTCTAGCTTTTCAAGTCACCCACCAAAATGTATACAATGGGACATCCCACAAATGTAGGACAGGGTTCACATGCTGGGCTACCAAAAGTAATTAAAATAAAATAAAGCACAATATAACAAATGTTTACAACAGTATATTTTACCATTTAATAACTCTCAGTGAACGTACTCTTTGCTTTCACTTCCGTGTATACTATATATTGACTTTTCAGTACCTGAAAATATAAATTTTATTTATAAAATAAATAAAATAAAATTTAAATTTAAAATAAAATATAAATTGTATATTCATAAAAATTTCAATAAATTCAAATAAATTCAATAAAATTTCATTTTATTTGAAATTTTATATTCAAATAAAATATAAATTTTATCCCTATCACTCTTCTGAAATTTCTCTAAAAGAAGTCACCTAATTATAAAATCAAATCGCTTTTGCTCATTTCTCATCTTTTTCTACCTCATTATCTTCTTTTTTTATAGTTCACAAAATATCTTTATTGACTTCATTTTTTTAAAAATCACTAATTATGTTGTTAGAATCATGATTTTCACATAGTTTTTGTAATATCCACCATAGAGCATAGTCAGGCTAGTATCATGGAAGCAGAGCCATTATGGGTATTCTGGGAATTAAGGACCTTGTTACAGAAACTAGACTTTACACATCTTTATGAAAATTTATTCTTTGGCTTCTGTGTGATTATTTTGTGCTAACCTTCTGACATTTCCTTCTTAACTCTCCTTTTATTTCTAAATATATATATTCTAGAATCTCTTCTCAGGTTTCCTTTTCTATATTATTTTCTCTTTTTCTTTTTCTCTGCTGTGTCATTTATTGCCATAATTTCAACTATCATCTATATTGACAACTCTAAAATATACATCTATCCCCTCAGTCTTTCCATTGAGTTCCATACTCAATAAATACTTGATAGGGTTCTTTGCGTAAATTTTGTCCTATCACCTCACATTAATCATGTCCACAATCAAACTTGTCTTTATGCTAAGCATTTTCTTTTATGATCTTTTGCTGGGTTAATGGATCCATATTTTTTGCAATCAACTAGTCATGACATTTTAGAATTAATTTTTAATTTTCTTTTCTCTATCTCAGAAAACAAGTGTAAGAAACTACCAAGAAAAGTCAATTCTATTTCTGCAGTTTCTCTTGCACCCATCTCCTCCTTTCTGTTAACATTGTCACTGACCTGACCCACACCCTCTTTTCCAATAGTTTGGACAACTGTAATAGCTTCCTAATTGGTCTTCCCATCATCTCTAGTCCTCAGCCTTCCCTATCAATTTTTCTCACTGCTGCAAAAGAAAGTTTCTTAAATCACATGTCTTATCATATTACTCTCTGATTCCATAATCTTCTAGGACTTCCACTTGTGTTCTTTCTTGAAATTCAAGACTCTCATCATCTGGTCCTCAGTGGTTATTTCACTCCGACTTCTCCTAACACTGCACACTGAAGGCATGCTCAGCAGCTGCCACTCCAGAGCCTACATCTGTCTTCCATGCCACTTTGTCCTTGTTCTTGATGTTTCTTCCATTAGTAGTGCCCTTCTCCCAGTTCTACCTATAAAAATCTATTTATCAGGACCCAGTCCTGTGTAATGTCTAACTTCAAAATTTTTCTCATTTGTGTTAATTTTAAATGCTTTATTTGGTAACATTAAATTGCTAAGAAGAAGTGTGAGCAGCTGGATATGAGAGAGCAGATAATCAAGATCATATAAGAAGCTACATATGGAACCGGGTGATCAGCCTTTGAACAGTTCCCTCTTAGGGGATGAAGTTTAGAGGTTCCAGCATGGGCTGGAGCAGACTGCTAGAATTAGAATCACAGCTCCATCCCTCAGTAGCTTTGTGGTTGGACAAACTAATCTACCTCTTGTCAATTCCCTTATCTGTAAAATGCGGATAATGGCACCTGCCATGTAGGGGTATATAAGGATTAGCTGAGCATTTAGTAAATGTTATGGAGGTTTGCTGTTTATTGGATGTATACTTTCTGCTGAAAATACCTATTGTTGGCTTAAATATTAAATGCATTTATTGTTTTTATTAGCTCAGTGACATTTATTTCAGCTTTTGATCTGAGTTTGTTTTCCTGTTCTCAAACTTTATGAGAAACACAAGAATCAATAGGGATTATTTCAACTAAATTTAGAGCTTATCTAAGAGAACTTCAGGAGTTAGGAGACAAAACAAAACAAGAAAAGAGGATTTAAAAGAAGAAATTAGATTTAAAAGTTTAAGAGATTAAATGGGTAGATAAAGTCACCGGGCGTGTACTTTAGATAAAGGCTGGAAAAGCAGCAGTGCTACTCTCCTTAGTCAATGGCTCCTGACCCCATTAGCAGTAAGTGTTAAACTAACTCTTGTTGTTTTAATTAATAATGCAAAATGGACAGTTTTTTCCCTTGCCTATGAAAAAATATATTAAACATGATTTATGATTTCCTCTAGGGAGTAATAATAACTTGAAACGTAGATGAATTAGTAGTGATGGTATGAGAAAAAATACAGAAAATAGTGTATTAAAGTCCTACATAGATCTCAAATATAGCAATATTTTACCTTGAAAATCAAGGTTGTTAGCAGATAAGAGGAGTTAAGTTTCAACTGTTATCTTTCAGTTGCAAAATATAAAATTTGTGAACTTTTAGGGGAGGACTGTGGAGAAATCTGAAGAATATCAGAAACAAGTGAGAAATTATTATGGTTCAAATACGTTCATTTACTTTTGATCATTACTGTTTGCATAAGATTGACTATTTTAGAAAATCTGATTTTCTCAATTAAAAAATTTAAGCCTTGGAACTTCCCTGGTGGTCCAGTGGTTAGGACTCTGCACTCCGAAGGCAGAGGCCCTGGGTTCGATCCCTGGTATGGGCACTAGATCCCGCATGCCGCAACTAAGAGGTCGCATGCTGCAACTAAAAAAGATCCCACATGCCGCAACGAAGATCTTGCTCGCGGCGATGAAGATACCGCGTGCCGCAACTAAGACCTGGCATAGCCAAATAAATAAATATTTTTAAAAAATTAAAAAAAAAATTTAAGCCTAGAGGCAAATTTGTAACCCACCTTTGGTAACTGTAGGAGTTTATGGTATCTATACTGTAATCGATATCTGTATCTATATATCTACCGTTATCTATATCATCAGCTGTATGTGTATATCCTACTTCCTATTATCTTCCAATCTTTATTTTTTCTTGCCCTTATTTCCCCATCCACTTTTTACCTTGTTACACCATAACTGTGAAAGCATCCTCAATCATTTAAAAAATGAAGTAGAATATCAAAAAAGCACATAAATACAAAGGGATAAATGAGGCCCCAGTAATCCTTTGCCTATTGCTTTCCACTGCTTTGGACATGAGCAACCATGCTGGATCTAACAAATATGTTTAGAATTATGGCATAGATTTTAGTTTCTAGTATTAATGGGAAATCCCTGGAAGGTAAATTTTTCTTTGTTTCTTTTTTCTTTTCCTGAAAAAGCATTTTTTGTTGTTTGTTTATTAATTTTCTGGAATTGTATTTCATTCCTTCTTAAGACATAGTCAATAGTGATGAAAATCTTAGCTTGCTTTTATTTTAAACCATCTGATATTTTATTAGTGGTATTTATCATGAGGTTCATAGATTTATTTTTTACTTATTCCTAAGGAATGGAGAAGCCCATTAGATAGTAGCTGATGATCAAGGACTTTTTTCATATAAATCAAAGAAAATTTTATTCTCAATTTCAGTATCTTGAGTTTTCATTGACTTCCACATATTAATATACTCCATTTAGGTCCTTGTATTTTGTTTTTAATGTCATGCCATAGAGACAGATAAAGTGTACCAAACATGATTACCTTGGCACAGTTGTTAAATCAATACTCTTAATTTTCTGGTGTAGGATACCCTTTCTTTTGTGAGAAAAAGTCATGGTAGGTTTTGAGTTTTGTAAATCTGTGGTGTTTTTCTAGCACAGCATATGCTCAGTAATTCTGAATAGTCAGAATAATCTATAGATCATATTCAGTCCTTTATTTCTATGCAAATTCTGGTTTTGAGCTTTTTCCCCCCTAATTGTTCTTCAGTCACTAATTTCTATAACAACAATCAAGACATTAATTAAAAAAATAGATTCAGAATTAAATTTAGAAATTAAACCACCACAGAAGATATGTGTTAAAGTTTTATGAGCCCAGATGAAGGTGTTCATCTTCATAACTATGTGCTGCTATGTCTCAGGGGACTGTATAGCAGTCACTTTAACATTCCTATTCTGTCAATATTTTCAACAAGAAGTACTACATATTTAAAAAATCATAATACTTAAATATGTTAGTGTATAAAATTTATAGATGGGAGTGATATCACTATTTTGAATACAAATGGCTTAGAGTTTATTACCTTTAAAATATGAATGTAGCAGAATGAAATGGTATTGTATTACCTTCTAACAGACTGCAGTGAATGGGAGTACAGTGAAAGAAGTGGCTTAAACTAGCATTAAGAGCAATAGCAGAAACAAATGTTACCTGTTGAGTAGGCTCAGTCATGATAGCTAACTGTGATGTACTGTGCTCATTTTAGGAGTTGCCTTCTTGGTTGCCTGCTTACCGAGAATTGTAAATAAAAGGAACAGATAAACCTTGTATGTTCCAGAGTCTCATTTTTCTCAATCATGCTATACTTTACAGTGAATCACACACACTAACTACTTTCCAGTCAGCAGTAGACACCATAGTCTTATTTTTCTATCTCTTTTCATAGCCCCTTTAATCTTGAAAAGAGTGTGAAGAGAAACGATGGTGGTCGTAAAATCATCTAGATTGTCAGAAGACATTTTAATAGCAAAATGTCAATGGAAAGTAGAAGCTATGAGGAAGAGGCTAAGGGCTTTTTCTTTATGTTGGCAATTGGACTTTAAAAAATTCAGCTGCACATCTAGTTAGTAAATCAAGAATAATACCACATAATCAGACTCTCTGAAATGCCATTGTTTTGATTTTGATATAATTATTCACGATACTCTAAAACTTCTGTTCATTTTATCCCAGAATTCCCTTTTCAGAAGTAACACAATGGAGAGTCATATGCATAAGATTATAAATTATAGCTGTGGCTACATAATCTAGAACATTACAATATTATTGGATACATGTCCTAAAGCCATATTGCCCTAAAATTGCTTTGTTTTAGTGATATCAGCGTGAAGTGTGGTCTGAATCCCATAAAGGCAAAAGGAAATTCTAACACCAACCAGTGAACAAAAAAATGAATACCATCTCTTTACTCTAAGCATGGGGAAAGTGGGAGTTTTTTGTTTTTGTTGTTTTTCTGGAACGCGTTTATCTTTCAGTAAATCTGAAAGATAGTTTAAGCCAGCGGTTTTCAAAGTGTGGTTTCTGAGTTAATATCACCTGGAGAATTGATAAAAATGCAAATTATTGGGCCTCATGCAGGATTTACTGAGTCAAAAACTATAGCATGAGGTTTATAGTCATCTACATTTTAGCCAGCCATTCACATGATTCTAATGAATGATAAAATTTGAGAACACGATTTTAGACCATTGATGTGGCTAGCAAATGTAGCATTAAAGGCTTCAGTCAAGTCAACCCTTGCTTTTTTTCTTACATTTAATGATTTTATTTGGTTTTATAAATCATCAGTGACATTTGAAAAGTAGTGTTGCTACTACTGAAACTTTTGATTTGGTACCAAATTTTATTTGCTCAAAAAATGCACTACTATAAGAAATTATAGAAGAAAATAATATATATATATATATTTTTAAAGCTTATATTCTTTTAAAGATGAAAAATGTGAATGAGAATCATATAGAACTAACATATGACCCAGCAATCCCACTACTGGGCATATACCCTGAGAAAACCATAATTCAAAAAGACACATGTACCCTAATGTTCATTGCAGCACTATTTACAATAGCCAGGACATGGAAACAACCTAAATGTCCAATGACAGATGAATAGATAAAGAAGATGTGGTACATATATACAATAGAATATTGCTCAGCCATAAAAAGGAATGAAACTGGGTCATTCGTAGAGTTGTGGATGGACTTAGAGTCTGTCATACAAAGTGAAGTAAGTCAGAAAGAGAAAAACAAGTATCGAATATTAACTCGTATATGTGGAATCTAGAAAAATGGTACAGATTAACCTATTTGCAGGGCAGTAATAGAGACACAGATGTAGAGAATGGACATGTAGACACGGGTTGCGGGAAGGGGAAGGTGGGATGAATTGGGAGATTAGGATTGACATATATACACTACTATGTGTAAAATAGATAGCTAGTGGGAACCTGCTGTATAGCACAGGGAGCTCAGCTCGGTGCTCTGTGATGACCTAGATGGGTGGGATGCAGGGTGCGGTGGGAGGGAGGTCCAAGAAGGAGGGGATGTATGTATACATATAGCTAATTCACTTTATTGTACAGCAGAAACTAACACAACATTGTAAAGCAACTATACTCTAATAAAATTTTTTTTAAAAACCTAAGGAAATTAATAGAAGTTAGATTTTATAATTATCTCAGGCCTATTATGTTTTTCTTCTAAACCTAATGCCATATCTTTATCAATCATTTATTAAAGTAGAAAATATTTTCTATGTAATTAATTTGTGAGGTCAACAAGAAAAGTAAAGCATGCCAAAGGAATGTGATTGACCATATTAATGGCTGATGCTTTGAGTGATTAATATATCCTGCTTTGAAAAACAATGCTTGTCTCTGACATACCATATAGAATACATTCATATATCAAATATATATCATATATACACATATAAAATGTCTACTAAGGTTATGTAGTGGGATGGATGGGATATAATATTAGATAGGAAAGGCCTTACCAGAAGGGATATTTGAAGAAATATCTGAAGGAGTAGATGGAAATGAGGCATGTGGATATCTGGGGGAAGAACAACCTGGGTATAGGGTACAGCAAGGACAAAGGCATTGAGCAGGTGCATGCCTCTCCTGTTTCAGAGTCATCAAGGAAGCTAGTGTGGCTGGAGCAAAGTGAGCAAGGGAGATAGTAGCAGAAGACAGAGAAACCATATTGATGGCTTTTGCACTGGTTTAGGTCATAGATGATTATGCCTTGATCATTCAGAAATGGAGGTCATGAGAAATACACAGATTAAGGTGATGTTTTGAAGGTAGATCTAGTAGGATTAGCTAACATGTTGATATGGGCTGTGAAATAAAAAATGAGTCAAACATGATTCTGGGCTTTTGTCCCAGAATGACAAAACTCCTGAATGATTGGAGTTGCTACTACTGAGAAGAAAAATGTTAGGAGAATCAGGTTTTTGGGAGAACACTGGGAGTTTGGTATTGGACAAGTAAAACTTGGGATGCCTATTAGATATGCAGGTGGATAAGTCAAGTAAATGATTGGAACTGCAGATTTGAGGTTCAAGGTAGAGATATCTAATGGAACTATAAATTTGGAAATAATTTATAGATGAAATTTAAAAACACAATGCTAGCTGAGATCACGTATGGAGTGAGTACAGAGGCTTGAGTTCATGTATGCTCCAGCACTTAGATATTAGGGAGATGAAGAGGGACTAGCAAAGGAGACTGAAGAGTGGCCATTGATACTGGTTTTATCAAATTTTGCTGATATATCAAGTAATAAGAGTACTGAGAATTGATCATTGGATTGAGCAACATGGAATTCTTTGGGGACATTGTCAGGAGTGGTGTTGGTAGAGTGGCAAGGTGAAAGTCTAATTGGGGCAAGTTCAAGAGACAGTGGGAGGAGGTGGCAAATACTGATAAATATTTCAATAAGTTTTGCTGTAAAAGTGAGCAGAAAGGTTTGTAGCTAGATGGGGATGTGGGGTCAAGCATTTTTATTTGCTTCTTTTTGTTTTTTTAAGATGATAAAAGGAATGTTTGTGGATAAGAAAAATGTAGTTTTAAAAAAATAATTCATTTTGTGGGAAAAATAGGGGAAAGTTACCAGAGTGATGTGACGTCATTCCTTTGGCAAAAGGAATGTAATCTAGTGCACAGTAGAACGATTGGCTTTAGATAGGAGCACAAATGGTTCATCTAATAAGAGAGATGAATGTAAGCAGACAGGCAGTTTTCGTGTCCAAGTGCTTGAATAGGACTCTTCTTGTTGCTTGTGTGTTTCAGTAAAATTGGAAGAAAGTCATGGTCTGAGGTGAGGATGAAAGGAGTTAGAACTTTGAGAAGGTAGGAAATATTAGTAGATTAATTACTACACTAAGGCCTACCTGAGGTTTGTGGTCATAAATTTATGGGCAACCTGGCTGCAGAGTGCACATACGCATCAAGTAGATAGTGAGTTGAGATTTAGCTTAGCATAGCCTTTAAAGTATATGCAAGGGATTTTAATGAAGAAACATGGAAGCTACTCTGGATAATGTGTAAAATGGAGAAATGAGAGTGAGGGAAGTTTGTATAATCAATTTATTATAGGTCACAGAGGGGATTTTAAAAAGTTATTGGGATTATAGTACTAAAGGGACTAGGAACAGACAGAAACTGAGGTACTTGAAAAAAAGATTAAGGAAGGGATATAGATATTGTTAATGACAATGTCTAGACTACAACCTGGGAGTAGGACTGACATTTGTGTTTGCTTACTTTCTTGATGTTGTTCATTTGTATCACAAATCATAATACTGAGCTCCAAACAGATTTTACCTTAAAAGTTATTATATTTTTTTCAAGAAGAAAAATCCTAATTTCAAGTAGTACACAACAGATTGAAACAGTTGCTTCTGTCCTCAAGCCATTTCGAGAATTAATCCAAGAACTAATATTCAGATAATCCTGTTCTTCTATTGTTTTACGAGACGTTTATACCCAGAAAGTAAATGAAATGCCAAAGATGTTTACATAATGAACCTGAATTACTGAGTCCTACTTTGTAAGAGTTAAGTGGTATTAGTTCCAAATGAAACTATTAAGATCCTTTCTGGAATCATATCCAAGGCTGGGCCTTCTCTTTACTAACATACATTACTGCTTCAAATCAAAGTGGTTATTTATTTTTAGAAATTGTGTCTAAGCTATCAGCTTTTGATGTTTTTCCACTTACCATTTCATCACACCAAGATTAAAGCCAATATTAAAAAATATTGTTTTCACAAAAATGTAATTAAGTATAACTTTAAAAATGTATAGTTTCATTTAATAGTTACTCATGTAAGGTTTTATGATCTTTGTTTTCCAGATGGGCAAATGAAACTAGTGAGGTTAAGATACTTCAGAGCCAGAGTTAAAGAGGATATTAAATTCTCCTGAGCCTTGATTCAGTAATATGATATGCAAACTAGGATCTACCCACTGACTTACTCAAAGAGACCTTTTGAGTGGATTCAGGCTATAGAAGCATTTGGACTAACTTGGAAATTAAATTTCATGCCTGTATTTCTTTCAAACCAGTAAAATGCTAAGATGATCTTGGAACTTCAATCTCAGTAATACTTCAGCTAAGACAGTTAATCAACTAGATATATAATTAGCACCATGGGTAATATAATTTTACTAGGCCAAAGATGTCAAACATGAAAATTAAGAACTACACCCCACTAACTTTTCCTTTGTCCCTAGCAGAGAGAATTTATCTCTTATTTACTCTTTCCTGCTGAACCTAATCTCAGACTCAGAGTCCATCTCAAGGTTTCATTATAGACAGTCAATACTAGTAGATAAACATTGACACACAAGAAGAAAACTGTTTTCTATTCATGCTCTGAGAATTACACATTTGAAAGAATTAACACCCTCAAATACTCCCCTTATAACCAAAGAATAGTATGAATACTAACAATATCTTGGCTAATAAACATAAATCTGTATTTAAATTAGAGAGGAAGTATTACCATTTATTAGGCATGAATGTAGAAAAAGCATAAGACATACAGTGTTAAATAAAATAAATAAAGCATTTTTCCTCAGGGGGTTCCATAGCTTTTTAAAGGATATTGGGTGGGTAGGGGTTTGGACAGACATTAAACAGTTACATAATGATTAAAAATTGTGATTATTTCCATGAAGAAGTATAGCATGCTATGAGAGTAAAACAGGGAAACTTAATTTATGTGGGTAGAGTCAGAGAAGGTCTTAACATGGAAGCGATATTAAAACTGAGAACTTTAGAGTGAACAGGCATTAACCACGGCAAGACAGCAGTGTCTGTACGTTTATGTGCATGTACTTGGGTTTCATGGGGTTAGAAAAGGAGAGCATTCCTCCTCAGAGCCTCGGAAAGGATTTTGTTTGCATGTTTCAGGAAAAAGAAAGATCAGTGTAAGGAGAAACTCCAAATAAAACATAAGCATGTGCAAAAATACTATAGTCCACTTACAAAGCAAACTAAAATGTGACATAATTTTGAATCATTGATGGAGTATAATAGAAGATGCTCTATTTGATCTTTATGTTGCTTAAGTAGTATAGGTGAAAGGTGGACTGAAGTCCTTTGAATGATGTGAGGTGATCAAGTAGAGATGGCTTATAGAAACAATTCTTTGCAAATAATTTAGCTAGAAATTTGTAGCAAGAAAACTTTTACTAAGCTTAACTAAAAAGGAGGATTTATAGAAGAATTTTATGGGCTCCTAAGGTTGGGATTTATGTCAGGAACAGACTGCAATGAGGGATTGGAGCTCTGTGTAGATCCCACCAATTACTCTGTATCTTTCTTGCACCTCTGCATTGAATCCTCAATCTACCTCTGCTGTGTTTTCTTCTTCTTCACTTTTCTTTTTGTGTGTGTGTGTGAACACCCTTTGGGTGAGACCACATCTCAATCCAGAAAACATATTCTTGCATTCTGAATACAAAGTCACACATTTTATTTTTTATTTATTTATTCTTAGGTGGTTTTTATTTTACTTTTTTATCATCTTGTTGGAGTATAATTGCTTTACGATGGTGTGTTAGTTTCTGCTGTATAACATAGTGAATCAGCTATACATATACATATATCCCCATATCTCCTCTCTCTTGCGTCTGTCTCCAACCTCCCTATCCCAGCCCTCTAGGTGGACAAAAAGCACCGAGGTGATCTCCCTGTGCTATGCTACTGCTTCCCACTAGCTATCTGTTTTATATTAGGTACTGTATATATGTCCATGCCACTCTCTCACTTGGTCCCAGCTTACCCTTCCACCTCCCCATGTACTCAAGTCCTTTATCTATGTGTGCATCTTTATTCCAGTCCTGCCCCTAGGTTCTTCAGAACCATTTTTTTTTTTTAGATTCCAGATATATGTGTTAGCATACAGTATTTGTTTTTCTCTTTCTGACTTACTTCACTCTGTATGACAGTCTCTAGGTCCATCCAACTCACTACAAATAATTTAATTTCTTTTTATGGCTGAGTAATATTCCATAGTGTATATATGCCACATCTTCTTTAGCCATTCATCTGTCGATGGGCACTTAGGTTGCTTCCATGTCCTGGCTATTGTGAATAGTGCTGCAATGAACATGGTGGTTCACGACTCTTTTTGAATTATGGTTTTCTCATGGTATATGCCCAGTAGTGGGATTGCTGGGTCATATGGTAGTTCTATTTGTAGTTTTTGAAGGAACCTCCATACTGTTCTCCATAATGGCTGTATCAATTTACATTGCCACCAACAGTGCAAGAGGGTTCCCTTTTCTCCACAACCTGTCCAGCATTTATTGTTTGTAGACTCTTTGATGATGGCCATTCTGAGTGGTGTGAGATGATACCTCACTGTAGTTTTGATTTGCATTTCTCTAATGATTACTGATGTTGAGCATCCTTTCATGTGTTTGTTGGCAATCTGTATATCTTCTTTGGAGAAATGTCTGTTTAGGTCTTCTGCCCATTTTTGGATTGGGTTGTTTGTTCTTTTGATATTGAGCTGCATGAACTGCTTGTATATTTTGGAGATTAATCCTTTGTCAGTTGCTTCATTTGCAAATATTTTCTCCCATTCTGAGGGTTGTCTTTTCATCTTGTTTATGGTTTCCTTTGCTGTGAAAAAGTTTTAAGTTTCACTAGGTCCCATTTGTTTATTTTTGTTTTTATTTCCCTTTCTCTAGGAAGTGAGTCAAAAAGGATCTTGCTGTGATTGATGTCATAGAGTGTTCTGCCTATGTTTTCCTCTAAGAGTTTGATAGTGTCCGGCCTTACATTTAACCCATTTTGAGTTTATTTTTGTGTATGGTGTTAGGGAGTGATCTAATCTCATACTTTTATATGTACCTGTCCAGTTTTCCCAGCACCACTTACTGAAGAGGCTGTCTTTTCTCCACTGTATATTCTTGCCTCCTTTATCAAAGATAAGGTGACCATATGTGTGTGGGTTTATCTCTGGGCTTTCTATCCTGTTCCATTGATCTATATTTCTGTTTTTGTGCCAGTACCATACTGTCTTGATTACTGTAGCTTTGTAGTATAGTTTGAAGTCAGGGAGCCTGATTCCTCCAGCTCCATTTTTCTTTCTCATGATTGCTTTGGCTATTCGGGGTCTTTTGTGCTTCCATACAAATTGTGAAATTTATTGTTCTAGTTCTGTGAAAAATGCCAGTGGTAGTTTGATAGGGATGGCATTGAATCTGTAGATTGCTTTGTGTAGTACAGTCATTTGCACAATGTTGACTCCTTCAATTCAAGAACATGGTATATCTCTCCATATGTTTGTATCATCTTTAATTTCTTTCATCAGTGTCTTATAATTTTCTGCATACAGGTCTTTTGTCTCCTTAGGTAGGTTTATTCCTAGATATTTTATTCTTTTTCTTGCAATGGTAAATGGGAGTGTTTTTTTATTTCACTTTCAGATTTTTCATCATTAGTGTATAGGAATGCAAGAAATTTCTGTGCACTAATTTTGTATCCTGCTACCTCACCAACTTCATTGATTAGCTCTAGCAGTTTTCTGGTAGCATCTTTAGGATTCTCAATGTATAGTATCATGTCATCTGCAAACAGTGACAGCTTTACTTCTTCTTTTCCAATTTGGATTCCTTTTATTTCTTCTTCTTCTCTGATTGCTGTGGCTAAAACTTCAAAAACTATGTTGAATTATAGTGGTGAGAGTGGGCAACCTTGTCTTTTTCCTGATCTTAGTGGAAATGGTTTCTGTTTTTAACCATTGAGGATTATGTTGGCTGCGGGTTTGTCATATACGGCCTTTATTATGTTGAGAAAAGTTCCCTCTATGCCTACTTTCTGGAGGGTTTTTATCATAAATGATTTTGAATTTTGTCGAAATTTTTTCTGCATCTATTGAGATGATCATATGGTTTTTCTCCTTCTGTTTGTTAACATGTTGTATCATATTGATTGATTTGCGTATATTGAAGAATCCTTGCAATACTGGGATAAACCCCACTTGATCAGGGTGTATGATCCCTTTAATGTGCTGGTCGATTCTGTTTGCTAGTATTTTGTTGAGGATTTTTGCATCTATGTTCATCAGTGATATTGGCCTGTAGTTTTCTTTCTTCGTGACAACTTTGTCTGGTTTTGGTATCAGGGTGATGGTGGCCTCGCAGAATGAGTTTGGGAGTGTTCCTCCCTCTGCTATATTTTGGAAGAGTTTGAGAAGGATAGGTGTTAGCTCTTCTCTAAATGTTTGATAGAATTCACCTGTGAAGCCATCTGGTCCTGGGCTTTTGTTTGTTGGAAGATTTTTAATCACAGTTTCAATTTTATTACTTGTGATTGGTCTGTTCATATTTTGTATTTCTTTCTGATTCAGTCTCAGAAGGTTGTGCTTTTCTAAGAATTTGTACATTTCTTCCAGGTTGTCCATTTTATTGGCATAGAGTTGCTTGTAGTAATCTCTCATGATCCTCTGTATTTCTGCAGTGTCAGTTGTTACTTCTCCTTTTTCATTTCTAATTCTATTCATTTGAGTCTTCTCCCTTTTTTTCTTGATGAGTCTGGTTTATCAATTTTTTTAATCTTCTCAAGGAAGCAGCTTTTAGTTTTATTGATCTTTGCTATCATTTCCTTCATTTGTTTTTCATTTATTTCTGATCTGATCTTTATGATTTCTTTCCTTCTGCTAACTTTGGGGTTTTTTTTTTTGTTCTTTCTCTAATTGCTTTAGATGTAAGGTTAGGTTGTTTTTTTTGAGATGTTTCTTGTTCCTTAAGGTAGGATTGTATTGCTATAAACTTCCCTCTTAGAACTGCTTTTACTGCATACCATAGGTATTAGGTTGTTGTGTTTTCATTGTCATTTGTTTCTAGGTATTTTTTGGTTTCCTCTTTGATTTCTTCAGTGATCTTTTGGTTATTTAGTAGTGTATTGTTTAGCCTCCATGTGTATTTTTTACAGTTTTTTTTCCTGTAGTAGATATCTAGTCTCATAGCATTGTGGTCAGAAAAGATACTTGATACAATTTCAATTGTCTTAAATTTACCAAGGCTTGTTTTGTGACCCAAGATATGATGTATCTTGGGGAATGTTCCATGAGCACTTGAGAAGAATGTGTATTCTGTTGTTTTGGGATGGAACGTCCTACAAATACCAATTAAGTCCATCTTGTTTAATGTATCATTTAAAGCTTGTGTTTCCTTATTTATTTTCATTTTGGATGATCTGTCCATTGGTGAAAGTGGGGTGTTAAAGTCCCCTACTATGATTGTGTTACTGTCAATTTCCCCTTTTATGGCTGTTAGTATTTGCTTTATGTATTGAGGTGCTCCTATGTTGGGTATATAAATATTTACAATTGTTATATATTCTCCTTGGATTGATCTCTTGATCATTATGTAATGTCCTTCTTTGTCTCTTGTAATAGTCTTTGTTTTAAAGTCTATTTTGTCTGATAGGAGAATAGCTATTCCAGCTTTCTTTTGATTTCCATTTGCATGTAATATCTTCTTCCATCCCCTCAGTTTCAGCCTGTATGTGTCCGTAGGTGTGAAGTGGGTCTCTTGTAGGCAGCATATATATGGGTCTTGCTTTTGTATCCATTCAGCCAGTCTATGTCATTTGGTTGGAGCATTTAATCCATTTATCCTTAAGGTAATTATCAATCTTTATTTTCCTTTTACCATTTTCTTAATTATTTTGGGTTTGTTATTGTAGGTCTTTTCCTTCTCTTGTGTTTCCTGTCTGTAGAAGTTCCTTCAGCATTTGTTGTAGAGCTGGTCGATGGTGCTGAATTCTCTTAACATTTGCTTGCCTGTAAAGATTTTAATTTCTCCGTCAAATCTGAGCTAGATCCTTGCTGGGTAGAGTAATCTGGTTGCAGGTTTTTCTCCTTCATCACTTTAAATATGTCCTGCCACTCCCTTCTGGCTTGCAGAGTTTCTGCTGAAAGATCAGCTGTTAACCTTATGGGGATTCCCTTGTGTGTTATTTGCTGTTCTTCCCTTGCTGCTTTTAATATTTTTTCTTTGTATATAATTTTTGATAGTTTGATTATTATGTGTCTTGGTATGTTTCTCTTTGGATTTATCCTGTATGGGACTCTCTGTGCTTCCTGGACTTGATTAACTATTTCCTTTCCCATATTAGGGAAGTTTTCAACTATAATCTCTTCAAATATTTTCTCAGTCCCCTTCTTTTTCTCTTCTTCTTCTGGGACCCCTATAATTCAAATGTTGGTGTGTTTAATGTTGTCCCAGAGATCTCTGAGACTGTCCTCAATTCTTTTGGTTCTTTTTTCTTTATTCTGCTCTGCAGTAGTTATTTCCACTATTTTATCTTCCAGGGCACTTATTCATTTTTCTGCCTCAGTTTTTCTGCTATCGATCCCTTCTAGAGAATTTTTAATTTCATTTATTGTGTTGTTCATCATTGTTTGTTTCCCCTTTGTTCTTCTAGGTCCTTGTTAAACGTTTCTTATATTTTCTGCGTTCTGTATCCAAGATTTTGGATCATCTTTACTATCATTTTTCTGAATTGTTTTTCAGGAAGCCTGCCTATTTCCTCTTCATTTGTTTGGTCTGGTGGGTTTTTACCTTGCTCCTTCAACTGCTGTGTGTTTCTCTGTCTTCTCATTTTGCTTAACTTACTGTGTTTGGGGTCTCCTTTTTGCAGGCTGCACGTTCATAGTTCCCATTGTTTTTGGTGTGTGTCCCCAGTGGCTAAGGTTGGTTCAGTGGGTTGTGTAGGCTTCCTGGTGGAGGGGACTAGTGCCTGTGTTCTGGTGTATGACGCTGGATCTTGTATTTCTGGTGGGCAGGTCTACATCTGGTGGTGTTTTCTGGGGTGTCTGTGGCCCTATTATGATTTTAGGCAGCCTCTCTGCTAATGGATGTGGTTGTGTTCCTGTCTTGCTAGTTGTTTGGCATAGGGTGTCCAGCACTGTAGCTTGCTGGTCGTTGAGTGGAGCTGGGTCTTGGCATTGAGATGGAGATCGCTGGGAGATTTTTGCTGTTTGATATTACGTGGAGCTGGGAGGTCTCTTGTGGACCAGTGTCCTGAACTTGGCTCTCCCACCTCAGAGGCACAGCCCTGATGCCTGGCTGGAGCACCAAGGGCCTGTCATCCACACGGCTCAGATTAAAAGGTAGAAAAAAAAGAAAGAAAGAAAGTAAGAAGAAGATAAAATTAAATTAAGTTAAATTAAATTAAAATAAAAATTATTAAATTTTTTTAAATTAATAAAAAAAAGAAAGAAGAGGAACCAAACCAGAAAATAAATCCACCAATGATAACAAGCGCTAAAAACTATACTAAATCCACAACAAAAAATGGACAGACAGAACTCTAGGACAAATGGTAAAAGCAAAGCTATACAGACAAAAATCACACACAGAAGCATACACATACACACTCACAAAGAGAGAAAAAGGGGGAAAAAATATATATCGTTGCTTCCAAAGTCCACCTCCTTAATTTGGGATTCGTTGTCTATTCAGGTATTCCACAGATGCAGGTACATCAAGCTGATTGTGGAGATTTAATCCGCAGCACCTGAGGCTGCTGGAGAGCTTTCCCTTTCTCTTTGTTGTTCGCACAGCTGCCAGGGCTCAGCTTTGGATTTGGCCCCGCCTCTGCGTGTAGGACGCCGGAGGGTTAAAGGAGCAGCTGATGCGGAGGCTCTGGCTCACTCAGGCCGGGGGGAGAGAGAGGCACGGAGGGCGGGGCGAGCCTGCGGCGGCAGAGGTTGGCGTGACGTTGCACCAGCCTGAGGCGCGCCGTGCGTTCTCGCGGAGGCGTTGACCCTGGTTCCCGGGACCCTGGCAGTGGCGGGCTGCACAGGCTCCCAGGAGAGGAGGTGTGGAGCGTGACCTGTGCTGCACACAGGCTTCTTGGTGGCGGCAGCAGCAGCCTTAACGTCTCATGCCCCTTTAGGGTCCGCGCTGGGAGCCGCGGCTCGCACCCATCTCTGGAGCTCCTTTAAGCGGCGTTCTTAATCCCCTCTCCTCACGCACCAGGAAACAAAGAGGCAAGAAAAAGTCTCGTGCCTCTTCGGCCGCTCCAGACTTTTTCCCGGACTCCCTCCTGGCTCTTTGTGGCGCACTAGCCACAGGCTGTGTTCACGTATCCAACCCCAGTCCTCTCCCTGGGATCCGACCTCCGAAGCCGGAGCCTCAGCTCCCAGCCCCCACCCATTCCGGCAGGTGAGTAGACAAGCCTCTCGGGCTGGTGAGTGCCAGTCGGCACCGATCCTCTGTGCGGGAATCTCTCCGCTTTCCCTCCACACACCTGTTGCTGCGCTCTCCTCCGCGGCTCTGAGGCTCCCCCCCGCCCCACACACAGTCTCCCCCCCGCGAAGGGGCTTCTAGTGTGTGAAAACCTTTTCTCTTTAACGGCTCCTTCCCACTGGTGCAGGTCCCGTCCCCAATCTTTTGTCTGTTTTTCCTTTTTTCTCTTGCCCTACCCAGGTACGTGGGGACTTTCTTGCCTTTTGGGATGTCTGAGGTCTTCTGCCAGTGTTCAGTAGGTGTTCTGTAGGAGGTGTTCCACGTGTAGATGTATTTCTGATGTATTTGTGGGGAGGAAGGTGATCTCCCCGTCTTACTCTTCCGCCATCTTGAAGCTCCCCCTCTTTTTACTTTATAAATGAGCCTACTAAGGTTAAATGAGGAGCGGAGTTTGGAGAGGACACCATGTGTTTTGATTCAAAGCCTTGGAAACTGTCAAAAGCATGAACACTATGTAGCCTCAGGTTAAAATAACCTTTGATCAGGATTTCTTTATTTATGGTCCTAATATGAAAGGATGGGTTTCAAGGTATATATAAGCCCCTTCATGTTGTAGAAAAATGTGTATGTCTCTTGTGTGTATTTAAACTTTGTATGTGTCTTTTCTGGGAATGGCTTTCATTAGTTTCTTAAAAGTGGTTTGTAATTCTCCCAGAAAGTAATAAATACTGCTGTGTATTAATAAAAGATTCCACAACAGATGGTAAAAGTTACACAAATTTATCACAATATAGAGAGAGATTTAAATAAAACAAAATGTAAATTAATAAGGCTCAGTATTCTAAGGTCACATTTTTATAAGGAAAAAGTAAGAGAAACATCATACATACATTGTATACTGCACAGGAATCAATAAGGTCTGTTAGCAGATATTTCTGATGATAAGCTTATTGTTCAGTTATACACTGAAAAATCTTAATAAGTATGAAGTGAACAAACATTTATATATCTTTATTAATTTATGAATTCTGTCATTTTATTTTTAATTTACTTATCTACAGTAGGGAACAGTGCTTCTTTAATCTTTTAGGAAGAAAGAGAGAGATGGGAGGGAGAGAGAAAGAAAGGGACAGATAATCCTGTTTCTTGATCTTATTTAACTTTTGGTGTCTATGGAAACCTCAGGGCTTAAGAGAAAATGGCAATGAAATGACAAAAAAACAGTGTATTTTAATCCTTCTGGGCTAAGGTTTCATAACATATGTATTATTCAGAGTAGATTTCACACCAACAAAAATTTAATCCTCAGTCACAAAGAGTAAATAAGAATTTCTTACAGTCTCTTGAGTTATCTTATTCCATAATTCATATGGTGATACTCCATTAACAATAACGCTGGTTAATGCACAGGCATCAGTTAGTATACACCCTCCACTGAAAATCATTTCCTATTAATTTCCTGCCAGTCGACTTGCACTCAGTCATCCACCTGTCTGCAATACCTTGTGTCCTTGTGTGCACTCATGCAAAACTCCACTCTCCCACAGTCAAGATCACAATATATGTATTTATAGTAAAAATGATCAGACAAAGATGGCTTGTCAACCTTCTCTGGGTAAATAGCATATTATAATTTCCTCACAGAATACTTCTTAAAAACGTTGACCGTAATCTGTGTGTTCCAGTTAAAAACCAACAACATCTATCTGAACTATAGATAATAAATTTCATAATGAAAAGAAGCATAAGCATAGAAAATCTTCTGAATGATAGCATTGTGCTCTAGGGGATATGGAAAGTACTCATCCAGTTGAAGGTTACAATGCCTTATTTCCTATTCCTCCCTTCATAACTTACATAAGTTTCTAAACTTTTGCTTTGATTTTAGATCATTGAAAATATTGAATGTAATCATTTCAGAAATTATGGCTCTTTATATGTTTAACAGGGCAATAAGAGCTAATACTTTTCAAGGGATTACATTGTGATTAGTGATTTATGAAAATTGTCTCATTAATTATTTCTTTTGAGGTAGGTACTATTATTTCTATTGTATTATTTCTATGAGATTGGAAAACTGAGGCTCATAGGGATGAAACAGTTGCCCAGTGTTGCTCACTAGTATTAGGAAAAGCAGGATGCACTCTCACAGTGGAAACAAGGAGGTCACTTAGAATAGAAATACAAATTTGGTCTTAACCACATTAACATACAGGGCAGAATTGCTAATCTGTGATTAATTCATTAAATTGAAGTTATTGGTGAAATTGGTGCAACGGCAGTATGTCAAAAATTCCAGTAATGGGGAATTTATTTTGCCTTGTGCTTAATTTTTCACTTCTGTTATCTTCTATTCCAGGAAAGATCATCAAGTAGCAAATAGGTCAAAAGCATCTTTATTTGCAAAAGTCCTATAAAACGCATTTCTACAAATTTAATGCTGCTAAAGTTAAAAATCAAAATTAATGAATCATCTTTAGTATTGATCTAATTTATTCTTTTTGCGGTATGCGGGCCTCTCACTGTTGTGGCCTCTCCCATTGCGGAGCACAGGCTCCGGACGCGCAGGCTCAGCGGCCATGGCTCACGGGCCCAGCCGCTCTGCGGCATGTGGGATCTTCCCGGACCGGGGCACGAACCTGTGTCCCCTGCATCGGCAGGCGGACTCTCAACCACTGTGCCACCAGGGAAGCCCAATCTAATTTATTCTTAATCTTGCTTGATGTTGATTACTATATTGACGACTGGTGTCAGAAGGCAAAAGTTATTGTTTGGTAATTCTGTTTGTAGAAATATGGATATCAGACACCATAATGTATGATTTTGTAAAATAATTTTACTTTTTGATTAGTGAGATCAGCTGAAGTGAGTACTATATATGTACAGTAACTCTCCATGGGCAGAGGATTATTTTTAAATATTTTTAGATGTTTTTAGTTATCTGGCAAATGCAGCAGGAGTCAGTCAGAAGGGTGAATGGAACAACTTGAATTCATTATCATTCTTGAAAGAAAAAAAGTGCTTGACATGGTATGGTAACGGTGACTGAGAAACACAAAAGATTCATAATTTGAAAGTATGATTTTTATTTTGTTTTTTCATAATATATGGGAATTCACTATTTTCTGTTTATCAGTGAGAAGATGAGAAACCTTTTAAAATTATTGTACATAATATGTGTTCATAAATATGATCTGACCAGTTTGAGCCAATGGTTACAGTTTCAGATAAACACAAACTTGTCCTAAGAGTCTTTAAATGTGTTTCTATGTCCTCTTTTCTATTTGCCTTCTGAACAATGAAGACAAAACTTAATTGAGGTATTTTTATATGTATGGCTAATTAGTATGAGGCTGAAGAACAGCATTGTGCTGCTTGCAATATATATTAGTGCCTCTGCCACTTTTCCAAACATTAATAAGCATTTTAATATTTTATAAGGCAAGTTCTAAATTATGAAAAATAAATCTGAACACTGTTAATACCCAATGGGATACATTAAAAAAGGAGGACAGCATGAACTACTGTGTAGCTGAATACTTAACTCAAGAAATTATAATTTCTTGCTGATGTTGGAGACCACAGTGAGGCTTAAGAGAGGGCATGGGCTTTCTAAAAAAGAGCTGGTAGGTCATGAATGTATTTGAGCACTGAAAAGGATAAAAATTCATGCTCAATTCAGCTCACTGGTGAATCAGAGAAGCAGTTGCAGAAGCTGTCTGAAAATCATAAGGTCTGACTAATTCTGTGCTTTAATCCATTACACGTCAGGATTTTCTCTGAGCCTTAATACTGTATCACTATTTTCAATTATATCTTGATAAGTGCCAGGAAAAGGGCAATACATGGACGGGAAAACACTTCAACATCCATTTATTTCTAAATTGCAGGCAAAGAGCTGAATATAATGACGATGGTTCGCTCATCTTCCAGCTCCCCTTTACATCGGAATATTTATGCAAGGATGTGCTTAGATAACTGTGAGTATAATTCATAATCAATGGTTTGAAACTGAATATTTAAGTGTGTGCACAGGTATTCGAGTGTTGCAACTCATATGACTTGACTCAATACAAGTATTTCACAAGAACTGATGAGAAGACTTCATTTTTACTCTCTTTTAATCTAAAATAAAAGCAGGAAGAAAAGTGTATTGACCTCATACACTTTTACTGGGTCCTTAAAAAAAACATCTTTTGTGGTTTAACAAAATAACATAATATTCTAGTGAACATGGTTAGATATGAAAATTATAGAGTGAATTAAAAAAAATTTCTTCTGATCTATCTATGTCTGCCATTAGTCACATTTTTTACCATATACTGCTTTTACCTTTAGTATCATTTTGGTCCTGTTAATATGAAATTAATAGTGATGTTTTATGCAAAATATATTTGATTTTCCTTTGTTTTCTAACTCAAAATATTTTTTAAGTATTGGTCATTAGATTTCCATATAATCCAGTCAATTGCCCAGTTAAAATATTGTGACTAGCAGATAGGTCATAACTGTAAGCAACCTTTCTTCCAGAGGCATTTGCACATAACTCCTCTCTCTTCAGAAGTAAACTTTCCAAGAAGCCCTTCCTGACTCCCCACACTGGAGGAAAGAGGGGACTGTATGATTTACTTTTCCAGATTGCTCATGTGCATGAATGACAATTTGGGGTTGGCTCTTGGCTGGCACTCAGCCAAGACTCTGTCCCATGGGCATTGGCTCTTCTCCATACATATCACTCCACGTGTTGATTGTGCTTCCTTACATCATGATAGCTAGATTCTAAGAACGAGGATCCGATAAACAGGAAGTGGAAGCTGCCACTTTCATAAGGTTTGGCATAGTGTCATTTCTCCCTTGTTCTCCTGTAAGATGTCTTATAGCACCCTGAATCTTTCTTTCATAGTGCCATTTATGGCTTGTCATTACACAGATATTGGCGTGATTTTTAAAATTGTCTGTCTCCCGTTAGATTATAAGTGTCTAGTGAGTAGGCATCTTTGATTTTTCTCACTACTGTGTCTCCAGCATTTAAGCCAATGACTAGTACATCAAGATGATCAAAAATATTTTTTATGATTGAATGAAATACATTCAATATTTTGCTTATTGGGCAAGAAGCCATGCTTGTGTAGTGTTAAATTAATATCAGATTCTGACTTTGATCGAATAATTTACTTACTTGATTAGAAAAATGTTCTTAGTTTCTCCAAGTTGAATAGACTATTCATTTAAATTTTCTGTCAATCACTGAAATTTTCTTTGTAGAAGGATTCATTTTTCTTAGTCTGAGAAAAATGTACTAAAGAGAGTTTGTAGTCAAATTTTACATTAATTTAAACTGAACTGCTAATAGGAATGCAAACAATTATTATATAGAATTTTTAAGTCTTTCTCCTATATTATAGTATATGCAACCAATCAGATATTTTAGATGAGTTGTCCTCAACTTGGCTGCACATTGGAAAAGTCTGGAAGCTTTAAAAAGTACTGATGCATGGATCCCACCCCCAGAGATTCTGATTTAATTGGCCTGGAATACAGCCTGGAAATTTGTTCTTTAAAATCTTCACAAATGATTATAATGTTAAGCCACGGTTGAGAACCACTGCTTTAACCAGTTCTTTTCAACCCTGCCTCCTTGGGTATTAATGGTGCTTGGCTATTTGTATTTTTTTAAAACCCTATATGATTCTAATTTGGAGTACCAGCTGAGAATCACAGTTTCAGACAGTATTATTTGCCTTTTATATTTATTTCACATCAAATAATCACCCACTTTATATCTTTTGAATTACATTTTTTCCAAATAATACACATGTGCTTTAAAAAATATCTACCTATTTCTTATTATCTATTTTGCATGATCGCATTATTAATATTTGATGCTCAATATATGCTTAGCACCCATTGTATATATTAAATATGAACGAAGTCATTAATTACACTCACAAAAATTTTCTTTTCTCTGAAAATGTTATGAATACTTTACTATGCATTTATTACACTGATGAGTTATGCAGAACATGTAGAATAATTGTTGAGACCACAACTCTGATTTGCCTGGTTCTGTGATTGAGATAGTTGAGCACTGGATCAACTAGTGGGAATAGTTAAACAAAGTAAATATTTGCAACATGATGTAATTTGAAAGAGCAAATGTCCCAAGAAATGAGAAGTACATGCTATATTTATCTTAAGGCCTGAGCCTGAAAGCACAGTGTCATTTATAGTGTATCCCACTGTTAAGCAGTCACAGGGCTCAGATTCAAGGAGTGGGGATGTAGATTGCACTTCTCAATGGGAGAATTGTGAAAAAATTCCGGGCCATTTAAAAAATTGCTACGGAAGCACACTGAAAAATTGCATGTAATTACTTCCTTTTCTTGCAATATGGTGAACTAGGTACCAAGATTGAGCCTCTTACTAACAGCAGCTACAACTTTGGATATCATAAAAAGGACATCCTTAAATACATCAGATTGCTGACAAGAAATAAAGGAATAGTCAGGCCAAAGACTAAGAAAGGTACATGCTGAAAGAAATAGGCAAGACACAAGCTGGATCTTGCCTTGAAGGCATTTGTAAAACTGAGTAAATTTGAGTTTCATAGGTCTTGGTGGATAGGAATAAAAACACAAGGTAGGAAGTCAAATAGGAGACTTCCTGTAAAGCTGCAATCACGAAAGACGTCACCATTGGTATAAAGGCAAACTAGAAATAGTTAACTAACTACCCTAAGAAATGCCAAAGATAATTGTTGTGTTCTGAACATTGGTGCTGACTGGAGGTGTAAAAAACTTATCCTCAAAATTAGCAAAAATAAACTGCTTTTTTAATCCATAATTGTAGTCTGAATTTTCAGTGTTGTGGTGACCTGAAAATATTCTTTTTTAAAAATTTTTTTATTGGAATATAGTTGATTTATAATGTTGTGTTAGTTTCTGTTGTACAGCAAAGTGAATCATTTATACATATACACATAACCACTTTTTTTTAAGATTATTTTCCCATCTAGGTCTTTAAAGAGTATTGAGTAGAGCTTCCTGTGCTATACAGTAGGTCCTTATTAGTTATCTATTTTATATATAGTAGCATGTATATGTCAATTCCAATCTAATTTCTCTCTCCCCTCGCTTTTCCCCCCTGGTAACCATAAGTTTATTTTCTGCATCTGTGACTCTGTTTTGTAAGTAAGAAATATTCTTAACACTTGAATGGCTATTTAAGTCATAGAGTAGTTATGCAACAGAGTAGTATACAGCAATTATGAAAAACAGAAACTCAACAACACAAAAAAGGTGAATTGAGAGAAAGAAACTAGACATAACATTATACATAGTGCGTAATTAAATTATATGAATTTCAACAATAGGCAAAACTAAATCATATTGTTTAGGAATGCATAATTAGGTGGGAAAACTAGAAATAAAACCATAGGTGAATCTCACAAAAATGAAAATAGTCTGTACTTCTAGCCAGGTAGGAGAAGGTCTATTAAGACATCTTAAAAAAATTAAAATATTGGTAGGAAATTTTAACTCACCCTTCTGAGAATTGATAAATCAAAGATGAGAGGAATACAATTAACTAGTTTAATCAGAGAATTTAGAAAGTTTTTTGGATAAGAAATTCATTATCTACAAATCAGTCACATTTCTGTACATGAGAAAGCAAGAAATTATAATACAAAATACAAAGAATATAAAGTATCTGGGACTAATTTAAAAGAAGTTATGCATGCCCTTTATGGATAAAAAAGAAAATTTTGAAAACATTGAAAAAATACCAAATAATGGAGATATATATCATGTTCATTAATTAAAAGTCACAGTATTATATTAATAGATTTAAGCAATTCTAATCAAAATCTTAACAGGCTTCTATGTAAATGTGAATGTGTGTGTGTGTGTGTGTGTGCGCGCACATGCATAATTTGACAAAATTATTTGAAATTTATATGCTTGAGCAAAGAGTAAAGAATAACCAATTAATCACGAAGTAGAGCAAAGTGCGGGAGACTTGCCTTTTTGTATACCAAGAATTATTTTATTACTACAGTAATTAATACAATGGTTTAATGGTGAAGGAATAGGCAAATTAGTGAAATGAGAACATAGAAAAACATCTATAGAAACAGTAACCTGATTTATGCAAAATAGTAGAGAAACATTTTTGATTAAATGAAGTTAGGACACAATTATCTTGATGGAATAAAAATGAAATTAGAATCCTACTTTTCATGTCAAAAATCAATTTCAGGGCTTCCCTGGTGGCGCAGTGGTTGAGAGTCCGCCTGCCGATGCAGGGGACACGGGTTCATGCCCCGGTCCGGGAAGATCCCACATGCTGCAGAGCGTCTAGGCCCATGAGCCATGGCCGTTGAGCCTGCGCGTCCGGAGCCTGTGCTCCCCAACGGGAGAGGCCACAACAGTGAGAGGCCCACTTACTGCAAAAAAAAAAAAAAAAAAAAAACTATATTAGAAAATTGTGGCTGAAGTATAATGATACCAAATTCTTAATGTTTACGTAATATTATTCTCAATATAAGCAGGATTTTGGAGAGCTAGTACTTTTAAAGTATTAATGGATTAATGGATCCTGTCTATTGTGTTTTTTAAACGACACTACTCCTCTATCTATCTACCTAACATAGCTGGATCTGAAATGAGATTCACAGGAGCTAACCTCACAGTTACACGGGTAATTTTGAGGTTACACAGGTAATTTGGGGGCAATGAAATTTTATGTACTTTCAGCTTTCCTTATTTTTGTATTGCTTAATAGTTTGAATAGTGAGCATACTAGTTTCTATACAATAATTATTCTAAAATTATTTATGATTGTTTTGTCTTCTTAGGGAATTGACCCCTGTATCATTATGTAATGATTTTCTTTATCCCTGAAAATATTCCTTGTTCTGAAGTGTGATTTATCTGAAATTAACATGGCTACATCTACTTTCTTATTCCTTTTTTAAAAAAAAATTTATTTATTACTTACTAATTTATTTTATTTACTTTTGGCTGCATCGGGTCTTAGTTGAGGCACATGGGATCTTCGTTGAGGCATGCGGGATCTTTCGTTGTGGTGCATGGGCTTCTCTCTAGTTGTGGCGCACAGGCTCCAAGCCATGTGGGCTCTGTAGTTGTGGTGCAGAGACTTTGCTGCCCCGCAGAGTGTGGGATCTTAGTTCCCTGACCAGGGATGAAACCCGCGTCCCCTGCATTGTAAGGCAGATTCTTTACCACTGGACCACCAGGGAAGTCCCACACCTACTTTCTTCTGATGTATGTTAGCATGGTATATCTTTCTCTGCCTTTTGCTTTTAACCTGAGTTTTTAAATTTAAAGTGGATTTCTTGAAGACAACATATAGTTGGGTCTTATTATTATTGTTTTTTAATCCACTCTGACAGTCTGTGTATTGTGACTTGTGCACTTCAGTTACTCACATTTAAAGTGAATGTAGACATAATTGGATTAATATCTATCATGTTGGTAACTTTCTGTTTGTTACATTTTTCTTCTTTTTCAACCCCCCATTTTTCTGTCTTCTGGTTTCAACTGAGCATTTTATATAATTATATTTCCACTCCAGTTTTTATCTAGTAATTATACTTTTTAGTTTTTTTTGCAGTTGCTGTAGAGTTAGCAATATACATTTTAAACTGGTCTAAATTAATTTTCATTATGCCATTCTCCTGTTATAAATATTATACCATTTTCTTGCTTGACTGGTTCCTGGAAATAAGTCTGTGGTCATTCTTTTCCTTGTTACTCTATAGATAAGGTGCCCTCCCACTCCCACCCTACACCTGGCATCTTTCTAGATTTTCTTTGTCTTTCGTTTTCTGCAGTTTGAATATCACATGCCTGGATGTAGATGTTTGGCACTTATCCTGTTTAGCATTCTCTGAGATTTCTAAAACTGTGTTTTTGTGTCTGTCATTAATTTTGGAAAATTCTTGACTGTTATTTCTCCAAGTATTTCTTCTGCTCCATTCTCTCTTCTTCTAGTACTCCAATTACTAATATGCTATAACTTTAGTAATTGTTTCACAGCTCCTGGGTACTCTGTTTTTTCCCCATTCTCTTTTCTCTTTGCATTTCAGTTTGGGCAGTTTCTATTGATATATCTTCAAGGTTGTTGATTCTCTCCTTGGCTGTGTCCAGTCTACTGGTAAGCCCATCAAAGGTATTCTTCATTTATGTTATAATGTTTTTAACTTCTAGTATTTTTGATTTTTTTAGAGTTTCCATCTCTCTGCTTACATTATCCATTATAGTCCTAACACATTAATCTCAGTTATTTTAAATTCCTGTCCGATAACTCCAACATTGATGTTATTTCTGAGTTTGCTTCTACTGCTTATGTTATTACTTAAGACTGTGTTTTTTTCTTGCCTTTTACCATGCCTTGTGGTTTTCTTTGTTGAGACATGATGTATCATGTAATAGGAACTAAGGTAAATAGGCCTTTAGTATAAGTTTTTATGTTAATCTGGCTAGGAGTTTGACCGTGTTTAAAGGTTGCGGTAGCTGAAGAGGCTTCAAATTCCTCTAGCATCCTTGTTTGTACCTTCTTTTTTTAGACTGGGTTTCCCTATATACTTCTCCTCAGAGAGACTCTATGCTTTCATTTCTTACATCTCATCCACTATTATTTTACTGGAGTCCTGTTGATTTGGTGGTAAGGTTTTAGTGACGGGAAGTATTCTGTAATCCCATGAATAAATCTCAGTCTTGTAGTGGACCTGTGTTCCTGGGCTGTACCTTCACATGTATTTGTTGCTTCCCATACGCCTCCTTTTGGTGAGACATGAAGGCAAGAGGGGGCTGGAGATGGAGAAATACTCTTTCCCCAAGTGGAATAACACTCTGTTAAAGTCCTTTTTTTTTTTTTTTTAAAATAGAATAGACCTTTGTTATAGAGAATACTTCGTACCTATTTCACAGTGGCTGTTCTTCTCCCCATGCCAAAGCCACAAAGGGATCTCTGTTGTCTCTTCACCATGAGAAAGAACCTTGTGGGATTTCTACAGGTAAAACTCATTAAAGTATGGTGGCCTTTTTATGGTAATGGCCCTTTTATGACTGTGGCCCCTAGGAGTTTCTCATTCTTAAGCTAGTCCACACTCAGCCTCCAGCAATTTGTAAAAATATCCAGTGAGTTATTACTACTGTTTTACGGCTCCAGTGGTTGAGGTAAGCAGATCTTGGCTATCACTTTCTAGATTCACTTGTCTCTCTAGATTTTGAGATGGCAGTTTGCCTTACGACCTCTGCTTTCTAATGGGTTCAAGAAAAATTGTTGATTTTCAGTTTATACAGCTTTTTCTTGTTGTAAGGAAAAGAGGAATGGCTTCCAAACTCTTCACATTGTAGCTGAACCTGGAAGATCTCTTGCTTATTTTTAAATCATGAGAATACATAAAATCACCAAAGGACAGGCTGTAGAGAAATACGTCATAAGGTTTTTGACACTTCAATATTTAGACATCAGATACAGTAGAAAAATCAGTCTGGTAGTGGATACTGAGAAGGAGTAGCTTGTGAGAGATGGAATAAATGCCAGGAGACTGTGAAGTCATATAGACCAAGAAAAGAAAGAATTTCAAGAGAAGGGAGTGATCAAGTAGTTGAATGTTGCTGAGAGGCCAAGAAAGCCCCAAAGAGGGTAGTGCACATTTGATTTGTCAGAAATCACAGTTGATTTAGATAAGAGCAATCTCAGTAGAAAGAGATAGGAAGAGTGTGGATGTGAGTGTGAGTGTGTGTGTGTATTGAGGAGGAAAGCAGAAACTAGACTGGAATGAGTGATGGTGTTTATTAGAGAATATGTGAAGACGTCATGACTTAATCTTGTTTTCAAAGAGAGAACTTTTCATCCGAAGAATATTTTTACCTTTAGCCCGAAATTATTTAGGAGAACCCTGGAAAGGTTACTGAAAATCTGTTCCCTGCCTGTAAATCTAATTTGAGAAACAAGAATAATAATAAACCAGATAAACTATACTATTAATGTGGCAATAATTATTAAAAACAATCCCTGGAGACTTGAAGAGCAGAACATTACTTCTCAAAGGAAAATTCTAGGGTCTAAATTTAGGGAGTCCAGGATAGCTAGGTAAGAATTTTAGAAAATAAAATTGTCCATTTGGGAAAGAAGAAGAGCTGTGGTTATGGGAACCTTATAAAAATATTATAGGAATCTTATAAAAATGTGGAAATCATTTTTATAAGATTCTTATATGTATCCAGGATTCTTAAGGAATAGTGTGAAGCAACAGTATACACGTAGCATTGTTCAGCTTTAGGATCCACCTGGGAGAAAGCACTGCTACTTTTTCAGGAGTGGATCATTCTTCCCATCCCCCGCTAGAAACAGCACTTACAACCCTCCCTACTTCAGGGACAAAGGGTCAAGTGACTGCCTTTGAAACTAGAATTTAATCAGGCATTCTAAAAGAGGCAGACTCCATCAAGGCCAAGGTGGTAGGTCTAATTGCTTTTATTTGTGCTTGTGTACTCGGTGCATTTTTAACCTGGTGTGGGGCTATGCTTCAAATGAGATTTCTCAATTAAAGTGAAACAACTTAGTCTAGTTAGTTGAGTTTCATAATGATCCTCTGAAGCTTCCCTTCTTAGCATGAATCTAATGATACATTATCATAGAACAAATTCATCATTCATTAACTCTAAAGCAAATTCACTTGCTCCATCCAGTAGCATTACCTTTCCAAAATTAGCTGCGCGAATTCTTCCACTTAACATGCACCACCATCATGTTAATGGAGGCTGAATCTCAAATGTGCATATCTACACAAATCCCTACTGACTTCCAAGATTAACTACTACCACAAATACCCACTGGGAGATTAGAACACAGCAGGATATAAAATGGCCTTAGACAATGTAATCAGCCATCCTGTCCTCTGAGACAAATTTCCTGACCAGTAGACAGAATGAAAACACTGACAGTGATGCAGCCAAAAAAGTGAGCACATGTGGCTAAGGTATTCATAACACTCTTCCTTGTACTTTTATTCTGAATTTTCTCTTCTGATAAATATACTTCCTAAGTTTGATCTGTGTCTACACACAGACTTGGAATTCTTTTCACACAGTTCTTTCTATTTAATATGTGTTAGGACAGTCTCTTCAGATCTTTTATCCCCTAATGAATTTTTCAAAAAGAATTTTTCATGAGTAGTTGAGGATACTGCAATGGCTTTTATTTTTCCTTTTCTTTTATTCACTTTTCTTTATTCTTCATGAGTGCTTTTACTTTTAATAACGATCATGCCATAGGTTTCCTTTCACCTCCTAAAAGTGGAAGGAACCAACAAGTACTTATTTCTCAAGAACGTTTGTTGTTTTTTTATGTAAACAGTTCTTCAGCCTAAAAATATAACTTTGAAACAAGCTACATTTTATTTTACTACAATACATAAGAAGTAAAAGCCTCCACACAGTTTTGAAGAGAGGATTATTTACATTTTATCAGCAAAGAGCCGCAGAGGTAGTACCAGGAACCTCTGGAGGAAAGCTTGGCTGCTTCAAAGCTGACCCACTGGAATGAAAGAAGACCGTTTTTTTTTTAAAGTTGGAAGTTGACTAGGAAATTTTTTTTTTTTTCTTTTTTTTACATTTCACCACATTTTATTTGCTATTGTTTGCCCAGATTCCATGGTGTAAGAGAGAAGTCTCGTGGGAAATCTAATTCTTCTCTCTGACCATTCTAATACTTCTCTCTGACCTCTTGTTAATATCGAGACAGACATCATGCTTTTGTACCTTACACAAACATTTTCATCACTGAAATTGCAAAAGTGAAAAAGCAAAGTGCTAAAATTCAAAAACAGGATTCATCTTGAGGAAAAAGAAAAACTTAAGGAAGTGCAAACAAAGGCACCCTGGTTTTAGCTTTTTGTTTGGCTAGCATTCATCTCTCATTTATGGAAAAGGGAGAATCAATACTTTTTTATAAAGATAAATTTTGAAAAGAGATTAAGAAACCTAGTTTCTCTAAACCTAGGTGATTTATAAATCCAGCTATAAGCAGGCCTATCAAAAGATAGGCCTTTCATTTAGGAAGTGAATTTGTGGAAAGTAATTATAAATATCAACAATAAATAAAATAGTTCTAGATTCACAATGAAGACAAGTGCTGTGAAAAGCAAAAATAAAATTATTATTATTATTTTTTTAGAGATAGACAGCTAAACCAATTTCTCTCTAAAATGTCTTTAGCCCAAATGCCCTTTGGTATTTAATAACATGACCTCAATATTAAAGCTTCTAGCAAAGCATTCACGGGCTGCATTTGTGAAGCTATCAGCCTTTACCTTTACATTTCCAGGAGTGTATTGTTGTATCACGCAGGATAACTAAGGGATATGAAAATAATCCATCTGTCCAAACTTATTTTTCATTCATTTTTAAAATTCATTATACCACTACTGCAGTGTGAAAGTTGAGAGTTTGAAAAGGCTCTTATCAAATAAGATTGAGGTCCACAGAGGTTATGCTCCTTCAATTGATGAGTATCGAGCTAGGATTAGGACCCAGTGAGCCTGGCTCCAAGGTCAGAGTGATTTTCCATGTATGAAGTGGTTTGCTTCCTCATGAGACATAATTAGACAAAAGTATTTACTAATAGAATATAAGACAGAAGTAAAATTATATACCCTCTTAACTGATCTCAAATAATAACTTTTCTTTGATGTTTTCCTTGACATTCTGAGGTAAGATATACACTTCTTCAAATTCCCAGAGCTTGTATTATACAGTAGTGTAACATATTTTCTAATATTTATCTGTGTCCTACTAGCCTGTGAGCTATTTGAAATTAAAAAACCCCATAAATCTAACACATTTATAACACCAGAGGCCAGCATTGTTGCATGAGCTCATAAAAATACACAAACATACAAATTAATAAATGAAGAAGAGGGAAAGAGAAAGGCAACCAACATCTACTGACTGCCCACCATGGACCAGGCTATGTGATTTACGTGCAATATTTTACTTGTGAAATATTGTCTCACAGCAAACCTATGAAACTGATATTTATTGCACCTTTTAATAGATGAAATTTAGAGGGATTAATAATTAAAGGGGTTAAATTACTCTTTGAAAATCATACATACGTTTGACCCCAGGTCTGACCAATTCAAAGCTCATACATCCATCTCAGGCCTAATGCCTTAGGGTAATAATGATGGGTATTTATTCTCCCCCAATCACTAAATTAAGAGTTGTTCATGCAGTGCATAATTTCTTCTTTATAACAATTCTAAAGAAGTAGGTACAATTATTAGCACCATTTTACAGATTATGAAACAGATTTAGAAAGATTAAGTAATTTGTTCAAAGTCATATAGGTTTGTAAATACCAAAGTGGGGTTTAAAAGCAGGTCTGAGTGATTTGAAAATCACCACACTTTGAAACTGAATGAAATATGTAAATGCATGATTGTTGAAAACTAACAAACAGATGTGTCATGTGCACGTGACTGATTTCAGCGTAGCTGTGATGGACAGTTCCCTGTTCATGTCAGCTCCTGTGTCAAGAGTACAGACTAATAGTTCATTGTGTGTGTGTGTGTGTGTGTGTGTGTGTGTATATACACACACACACATACACACCACATCTTCTTTATCCATTCATCTGTTAATGGACACTTAGGTTGCTTCCACATCTTGGCTATGTAAATAATGCTGCTATAAACATTGGGGTGCATATATCTTTTTGAATTAGTGTTTTTGTGTTGCCCACCCCAGGGGTATGGGTCTTGACTAAACTGCAACTCCACCCCTCCTGCTCATCCTGTTGTGGTTTGTTCTTTATAGTTTTAGTTATAGAAGGCATTTTCTAGTCTTTCCCATCAATAGTTTCTCTGTAAATAGTTATAATTTTGGTTTGCCCATGAGTGAAGGGGAGCTCAGGGTCTTCTTACTCCACCATCTTCCAGCCTTCCTCTGGTGATTGGTGATGTTGAGCATCTTTTCATGTGCCTGTTGGCCATCTGTATGTCTCCTTTGGAAAAAAGCCTATTTTTTAAAATATAAATTTATTTATTTAATTTATTTATTTTTGGCTGCGTTGGGTCTTCACTGCTGTGTGCGGGCTTTCTCTAGTTGCGGCAAGCGGGGGCTACTCGTCATTGCAGCACATGGGCTTCTAATAGTGGTGGCTTCTCTTGTTGTGGAGCACGGGCTGTAGAGCGCAGGCTCAGTAGTTGTGGTACACGGGCTTAGTGGCTCCGCAGCATGTGGGATCTTCCCGGACCATGGCTTGAACCCGTGTCCCCTACGTTGGGAGGTGGATTCTTAACCACTGCACCACCAGGGAAGCCAAATTTATGAGTTTCTGTTCTCCCTTACTCTCACTGATTCTGGGTGTGAAAAAAATCTTTAAAATTTTCCAATAAGATAAATTTCACATAAACTAGAGAGTGTTTTCTATATTTCCAGACTAATGGAAAGTATTATAAAAACAACTGAAGAGGTAGAAGATATATTACTTAATTTCATACTCCTGTTCTTACTAGGGAAAGATTCCCTAGTTACTTATATTTAACACTGTATAAGTACAAAATAGTATATGTATAAAACACAGAGTAAAGCTATAGGACTCAAATATTGAGCATGTTCAGAATCCAGTAGGCAAAGCAATTGATATAGTTGAATTTGGTGAGAGGTCCTAGTTATCATTATGAGAAGTAAGTTGGGTCTAGGGTAGGTGGAGAAGAAGACCTTAAACATTTCAGAAGCATATCTGATGGTAGAAATGAATGAGCTTGTGGCTTACATACTGTTTGTATACAGGATTTTATTTCTGTTGCAACAAAAATGTTGTCATTTGTCAATGAACTTCTGTGAAGATGATAAAGGAGCAGCCTCTCTGGTAACTTAAATCTGGTTTCAAAACTTCAGTTATTTACATGTTGGGGGCTGACATTTCATTAATTCAGATGAATGCAGGAGGGATCAGAGGCATTGGAGGCTGCCACTAGCTATAAATGAGAACTTAGGTGACAGGCAGCCAAGACATATCTGTCACGTTTTAGCCCCAAGCCATGACCACTGCAACATCTCAGATGCAGCTGTAACACTTCTATTCTTATGAGTGCCGGAAAGCAAACAACAACAAAAAAGGCTAAGAACAACTAACATTATGTGGAGAAACATAACCACAGGCGGCTACTGAATGCAAACAGCATATTTGGAATAAGAATTTGGAAATTATCCCTGGGAGTCACTAGTTCTGAGGGAAGACTCAAAGCTGGGTGCATCAAAACTCTGAGGGAAAGCGTGGTAGGAAATGCCCAGCGAGAAAAGCATAAAGGCATCCCTCTCCTCAGGCACCAAACAGATCGACGCATGAAACATCCTGTGTCATAAAGAGGACAAGATATCCTGAACTCTAAGAAAAAATATACATGAATAAGAGTTGTAGCTTCCTTAATAAAATTCTATATCTACCAAACACCTGTTCCGGTTGGAAAAAAAGGGACATATGCAATGTGATGGTTGGATAGAATATTTAAAATTGAATCATCCATGAGCAGTCCCATGTATTTGATACATATTTCCCCACTGGCACTTTTTCTAATGAAATATTGTTATGTTTGCTGAGGCAATGATTAATCAGCTGCTTAAGACATGTATGAGTTCTTCATGCTTCCTTTGAGGAATATATAACTATATCCCTTCAGGAGTCCACCAACATTTCCCTATCCTTGTGGCATTTACACTCCAAACATAAGAGTAACCCTGGAATACTTCACGAACCCCATAGAAACCCCTGGTTGAATGATATTTCTTTCTGTCTCAAAGTTCTACTAAAGCTGCTAAAGGTGTCAAAGGGTAATGAGATTCAGTTGTATTTTAACTGAGGATCTTGTATGTTGAGGATGCTTCTTACTTCAGAAGACACTAACAAAAAAGACATGTTATCTGCCCTGAAATTAGATGAAATCACATTAAAATAAATCAGATGCAGTTGTAAAGGAATAAAAAGACTTGCAGTTCAGTCTCAAAAACATATGGTGCCCTGTGATTACTTGAGGTATATCAGAAAGGGATGGAAAAAACATAAAAGTTAGACACACTCGATTCTGAACTATGAAAGTTAAGAAACTAGATAAGTTTAGCTAGCATAGTTCTAAAATCCTGGAGCATTATCACTTTTAAAGTATATTACACTTTTTTTTAGTAAAGATAAGAAAACTAATGACAGTATGTATGAAGAACATATCTGAAGAGAGCATGGCAGGTCAGTGGCAGAATGAGGTTACACGCCCAAGCTTCTTGATTCCTAGTTCCACACAAATATACTAGTTAATACACCCTAAACACAATTTAGAACAAGGCCTGGCCTAGAGTAATTATTCAATGAGCTATTATTATTATTATCAGAATAGTCTTCTAACCACTAAGCTTTCACCAACTGTGGGTCTGTGAATATAAGTAGGAAACTTTAATCCAAAACAATGATTTTCTTCCAAAATCTATGACAAAGTTTACTTCTTATTCAGATTAGAAAACAGAAGTCTGCAGTTTTAGAATTGCGGATAAGCTCTTACTGACTGTAAATCATCTAGGATAGGATGGCTTGGCCAAACCCCAACCTTAACAAGCCTTTTTCAGTTAAAGACTCATTTTTCCACTTGTGATTTTGCTGGATCAGCTGTATCATTTACTTTTTAAATTCTTTATTTCAAATATAGGGGTCTACTTAATTTTGTTTCACGTAATCAGAGATATGGAAAAAAAGAGACATAGCTGCTTTTACATTCTCCTATTCTTGATCTTTTCCTAAAACATGTCATTTGTTGTAAAGGGGATATTTTTATCTATGTTTTACCCACTAAAACTCTTGTCTTCCCTTAAAGTTTTCTTTATTAACTGTGTGAATCAACCACTTTCTACCCATATCTTTCCATGATTACTTACTAGGCATAGTAACTAATGACTTGGGTTGCCTTTGTTCTCCTTTTGTTCCCTTCTGGTGCCTCCACCCTCCAGCACCACAGGACTTCACTGTCCTTTGCCTTCTACATGGACCCTCTGGATCACCCTCCTCAGCATGGGCCATCTCCTCTGTTCCTTTCCTTCAGGCTCTGAGTGTCTCTGCTTCCTGTTGCTTAAATAAAGTCATCATTCTTCATTGATAAAAAGGCTTTATCCTTCCAGGGCTTTGTTTTGAAGATACATTCAGCAGCACTGTGGCAGATCAGTGAGGTAGGCAGTCCTGGGCAAGTGAGTCTTTAAGTTCTGTTCTGGTCACACTGTGTACAGCTGCACCATTCCCACCTACTCCATTATTTTCTAATATCATCTCTAGCCTCATACAGAACTGTGAGACTATGAGTAATGTGTTGTACATTTTTACCTCTGGTATTCTTTTAGATTAAATGTATAAGGTACGCATTTGATCTTAGTTAATTAGTAAGTAATCATAGGTCTTATTTCTCTCTGATATATATTCCTTCTTAAAGCAAGTACAGTTTCATATCTGTGCTAAGCTTCATGCCTAGTGTGACTTTCCCAGCCCTCTAAGTAAAACCCTCATCATCATTCAAGCTTAAATGTTATTTCTTGTGGGAAGCTTTATCCAGTCTTTATAGTCTAGCCTACAGAACTCTATAGCATTTTGCAGTTCTCTTTCTTATATAGGACCTAACATGCCTGCCATAATTATATATTCATTTACATGCTTTAACAACCAGATGATGTGTATTAAGGTTCTTGTGTAAATTAAAATACTTTCAACTTCGAATAACAGAAAGCTTAAATCGAACTGAGTTAAATCACAAAGGGATATCTTCTACTCATGTAAGTGAGGGCTTAGGTGAGGGCTTATTCAGAGGCTTAAAATGTCAATAGGGACTGTTTTGTTCAGATATTCTACCTCTAACTTTCAGTATGGTTGTTCTCATCAAAGCTTTAGGGTGATTCCCAGAAGAAGCCTGGGTTACCTGTTTCCTTGTTCACACTTCTTCCCCTAATCATCAACAAAGTATTGTGCCTCACTCTGATTAGTCCAATTCGTGTCATGTGTCAGCTATCAACCCCTGAAACAATTATTGTAGATTGAGACAAGTTAATAACTTGTACTATACACACATACATATATATTTACTATAATTGTAAATTATAATAATTTTTGTATCATCAAAAATTGTATCATCAAGGTCCTCACATGGATCTGGGTGTATGGATCAATTCCACTCCAACTCCACTACACGATGGCCAGGGCCTGGAAATAATGTAGTGGCTGCTACCATGTTCACAATATTCTCATACAACTTTAAAATACTATAGTCTATAAAATGTAACAAAATAGAAAGTGTTATATATTCTATATTGGGGCATATAGACTAGAAAATGTCTGCTATGTGTCTTTCATATTAAATATAGAGCAGCCAAAAATCATTAAGCATCTGAGAATTATTGCAAGTCCCCAAAATTAGAATGCTCGTTACCTCTCAGGAGGAAATGCTATCTCTACTTGAAGACATTATACCTTTTCTCTCGAGGTATTTGGTATGCTTTAGAAGTATCTAAAACCACCAGATCTAGAGATACTAGAGGTCAAGTTAAAAGAAATTTTAAGAGATTAAAAAGAGAGTGGTGGGAGGAAAGGTGGAAGGTATACTTTATTTATTTTTATGGTATTGCCTGAATGTTTTTAGTTGAATATGATCCCAGGAGCTCTGAGATCCTGCTCATTGTAACTCTGTTTTTAAAATTTCCTTTTCTCCTATGGTCACCTTATTTTTGATAAAGGAGACAAGAATATACAATGGAGAAAAGACAGCTCCTTCAATAAGTGGTGCTGGGAAAACTGGACAGCTACATGTAAAAGAATGAAATTAGAACACTTCCTAACACCATACACAAAAATAAACTCAAATGGATTAAAGACCTAAATGTAAGGCCAGACACTCTAAATTCTTAGAGGAAAACGTAGGCAGAACATTCTATGACATAGATCACAGCAAGATCCTTTTTGACCCACCTCCTAGAGAAATGGAAATAAAAACAAAAATAAACATATGGAAGGTATACTTTAAAATGTTTTCAATTTGGTTTAGATGACCCAGGCCACAGGAGCTTCACAAAGACTTGAATTTATCAGTTTATTACACACAGTTCTAGTATATATACAGTTCTGAGGATAGCAAATTTCATTACAAAGACCAGAATTATAGTTTATACAATACTATGCTCAAGGAATCCTAAGGGCTGTGACTCTATTTTGCTAGGCTAAGACAGAACTTTCATTCACTCGATATATAGATTAAAAGGACATGTTGAAAAAAGATGAGACATCTCCAAAATGACCTGAATGTCAATTAATAGAAGAGTGGGTAAACAAACTGTAGCAGATTCATAAAATGGATTGCTACTCAGCAATAAGAGTGAATACTGATACTCTCAACAACGTGGTTGAATCTCACTAGCATTATAGCAAGTAAAAGAAGCTGTAAAGAGGAGCCTATACTGTATGATTTGATTTACTTGAAGCTCTAAACTAGGTAAAACTAATTTATCATTATAGATATCAAAATACTGGTTTCCTGTGGCAATGACGGTTAACTGAAAGGGATCAAAAGGAAACTTTTAAGCACAATAAAAATGTCCTATATCTTGATTGGGATGGTGGTTACATGGTTGGTTGCATGTATAACAACTCATCAAATGACACAATTAATATCCATGCACTTAAAAAATATTTATCCATGCACTTTTCTCTTGGTAAAGTTTACTTCGATAAAATTTTTTAAAAGATTCATATCCATTGAAGAAACATTTTTCATTCTAAATAATATCTGGGAATCCCTTCTTTGATGTTTGAGATTGCCTAACAAATGAAATTATTGAACCAGACAGTGTACACTTATCAACTATAAGAAATTGATGTTTCTTATGTTTAGTTGTCCTATCATTGCCTGCTGACTCACATCTCAGGATTTGGGTCATGTCATTATCTAAGTCTTCCATTTACTCAAGGAGTAATGTCTACCTAGATGGCTAAATTAACAAATTTGAATTTTATATTCTGTTGGCTTTTTCACATATTTACATATCTTTATAGCAAGGCTTAAAACTTTTAATTTGATTGAATGCTGAATTTCTTTTCATGGTTTTTCTATATGATTGATCACAACATTCTTACAGATATTAAAATGGGAGAAATAGAATTTGGGAATTTCTCATGGAGTTTTAGTTATTCCACTGACACATGTCAGCTAAACTACCATGCATTCCACAAATGAAAAACTGAGACTTTTAGAGAAAAGTTTATTTTTTCCCAAAAATAATACAGCTTATACTTAATGGACAGAGTATTCACACTAGGTCTTCTGACATTTTCACTACTGTTCCTGACATGGAAATGGAACATTCCAGAGGCTAAGTTTATGACTTATTATTTAGTTGGTGTGATGGTTAATTTTATGTGTCAACTTGACTGGGACATAGGGTGCCCAAAATTTGGTCAAAAATTCTGGGTGTTTCTGTGAGGGTGTTTTTGGATGAGATTAACATACAGATTGGTAGACTGAGTAAAGCAGATTGCCCTCCAAAAGGTGGATGAGCCTTAGCCAATCAGTTAAGTCTTGACAAGAGCATAAGGCTGACCCTCCCTTGAGAATTCCCCTTCCTGGTGTCCTTCAAACTGGGATATTGGTTCTTCCTGGTTCTACAGCAGAATGTCAGGCTTTGGATTCAAACTGGGACATTGGTTCTGGCTCTGCAGATTTTGCACTTGCCAGACTCCATAATCACATGAGCCAATATAAAGAGTTAATCTCTCTCATATTCATATATATATATATATATATATATATATATATATATATATATATGTAGTTCTATTGGTTCTGTTTCTCTGGGGAACCCTAATACAGTTGGTATATAGCCTGTGTTTATTCTTTATTTGAAACTCAACTGATAGTGTTATATAAAAATTTATTTAACAAGTACTACAATATGAGTAGCATTTAACCACAATTTAGTGCAATGTTTCTATAATAAAATATGCTATGAGTTTGGATTCCACAAACATTTTTATCCTCTTTTTCAGTGCAGGGGTAGGAGCACAACATTTTCCTAATTTTCAGTTATTTGTCCATTTATTGAACAGCTACTGAGCATGTGCACTATGAAGAGCTCAGTTGTGTGGCTGTCTCATCTCTGCCGGACCGTCTTTTGACTCTCTTATTATTTCTTCAGTAAAACCTTGCTCATGGTTAACAGAGGTAGTGCTGAGGGAAGGATATTTTTATTTCATAGAGTAGTGCAGAGTTCTGTTTTTTTATTTTTTCCTAGTTCAAGTCATGGCATCTGAAGCTGCAGGAATTGATAAACACTGGCAGGGGCGGGAAGAAGAAAAGTGTTTCCTACTCTGGAGAGTAAAAACTGTAATGTTATAGCAAAAAGGGAAAGGAAGCCTCAAAACCCAGTTGAGATACTGTTTGGTATATAAGAGAATTATATAAATGAAGGAATAAATTAGGGACTTTATACTGGGTAAATTGTTTTATAAGATATTTATATTAGGAAGGACATTTTAGAATAATGTAGGAACTCAATATGAGTTTTACTATAGTGATAGGTAAATATGTACCAAACAGCAATGTGACAGCAAAATCAGATTAATGACAAGATACTGAAAATTAATCTTTCAGAAATACAAATTACTGAATTATACCAGTTCTAGTGGTTTTAAAAAGCATTTCAAGGGCTTCCCTGGTGGCGCAGTGGTTGAGAGTCCACCTGCTGATGCAGGGGACACGGGTTCATGCCCCGGTCCGGGAAGATCCCACATGCCGCGGAGCGGCTGGGCCCGTGAGCCATGGCCGCTGAGCCTGCACGTCCGGAGCCTGTGCTCCGCAACGGGAGAGGCCACAGCAGTGAGAGGCCTGCGTACCACACACACACACAAAAAAGCATTTCAAGAAAAAAGCTACACTTTCTTCTAGGTCAAGTATTTTTTCTATGATACTACTTTCTCTTCTGCAAAGTGAAATAATCTCACATATTAGAAGACTTGTGTGTAATTCTTAGATTGTTATTGTTTTAAAACTATTTCTTTTTAAATAGTTTCTACTTAGAAAATCTATTTTAAAATTCTCTTTCTCACTATATTTTTTTGTTTTTACTATGAAGTGAAGAATAAGGAGTTAGTGATATGGTTCTCATTCTTATTAATAATCAATAACAGCAATAGAGAATGTTCCTAATCCTTTTAAAAGTGCATTCAAAGTAGATAGCAGTAGACCTAATAATTTACTTTTACCTTTCAGTTAAAATCTGGATTTCTAAAGTTTCAGATTAATTCTTTAAGTAATAATCCATTATTAATTAATGTGGTTAGAGCAGTATTTTTATGCTTTTTAGTAGTCATCATGGCATATTCCTTTTGAATGTAAGCTATAATTACAACTAAAAGGTAATCTGTCGTTAATATAGCTACATTTTTATTATAAGAAGTATTTAGAAAAAAAGACAAAAATTATTTTCCTTTCTGACACCCCAGGGAGAAACATATCTGATCTTTTAGCTATCTTTGCAGTGATCTAATATTCTTTGGAGGCTTAAGACTGTCCAGACACTTCAACTCAGGCATATACTGAAGGTCTGGGTCATGATAGTTTTGGAAATTCTTACATTTCTGCCCATTAAAGAAAAAAAATCTTTTAACCTATTTTTTCAAGTCTCTCATATAGAATACATAAAATTATAGATGACATTTTTCCTGTCAATTCAGTGGATCTCTTTAAAATGTCTAACTTATTTAGCTCAGCAGTTTATATAAGGGACTTCCAGAAGGCGTTAAATCTTATCTGTTCAGCTACAGAGTTAGTCCTGAGATTGAAACATTTCAGTGCACACCCTCTTTACTCAAAATAACTATAAAGAAACTTTTCCAAATAAACTACTTCTGGGTCAGTTAATGCATTTTTTCAAATCTAGAATTCTGTGAAATAACAGCTGTAACATCCATGTTTTAATTTCTTCACAAAAATTACACACACATGCATTTTAAACACTTTTTTTTTTGTAATCATAAGGAGAGATAAATGAGTTCTTAAGATTGTCTCTAGCATGTGGGTGGCCAAGGCTGAACAGCTTTCCAGTGAATTATTACTTAAGTTAAAGTTGTTTGAAGTTTTATCCATGGTTAGTGGAATCCAAAGTACTGAAATCTTTTTGAATTCCTAGGGTTCTATGTTCTCTCCAATATGTATGATGTTAAGCTGACCATGAAATTTAGCTCTTATCTTCATTTAGAATAATCTAATTCTGTTCTTAAAAGTCCTTAGGTTGACCCCACTGGCTCCCAGCTGATGCTGGCTTCTCTCATCTTCCCTCTTCTTTGTCCTGTCTTCTTCCATTTCCTCACCCCCTATGCAGTTTAGAACTATATGTAAATGGAAGATTGATTTACTTAGACAATTGAGCGGCGGTTCTGAAGAGTCAGGAACAAAAATATTTAAACTTAATGAGAATAAAGATGAGATAACTGAGTGTAGACACTGACACTATAAAAGTTTGTGTAAAAAACTTTTGTTAGGGAATTAGAGGAATATATGCTGCTCTAATAATCTTAGAACAGTAGAGTAAGTTGTACCTGGAATTAGAAAGTCTTATTCGAATATTTTGTTCTGTTTGGGGGATAGTTTTGAGTCTGTTTTTCTAACATTGTGAACAGATATATTATCTTTCTTTTCAAAGTTGTACAACTGTTTCTGTAAGTAGCAACTGGGAAATTAAAATTAGATGAGAAATTTCAATGGTAATTATTTTATTGGAGAAGATTTAGATCTTTTCAGTCTCCTGATTGTTCTTGGGCTATTCATGGTGACTATTATTGGCCAGCAATATCTGTTCTTTAGACTGTCTTTGCCAAAAACCATTTTCATAGAACGAACTTCTTAAAGACACTTGTTATGAGGGGCTCAGAGTTCAGAATAGTGGCAGGGTCACCTGGCAACATTGCTTAATTCCAGGCTTGAGGGCAAGGCAATCCTGTGTTTCTCCAACCTGATGGTTGACTCTATATATTTGTGAGTAAGCCGTTGTGGAATCAAAGACCAAATTCTCAACTGAACCAGGCAGTAGGATCAGATGTTGCCTAAACTGTATGTTAGAAGGTCTTTCCCCAATTTCAGCCAAGACTTTTAGATAGCCGTTTTAGGAGACTGGAGACTGCATAAAAAACAAATCTGTTAAACCTTTTTGGATATATTATTGTGGACAAAATTATCCATTTTGACAAAAAGATGTGGGATCACTTAATTCAAGTAAGAGAAGATGTGTGTTAATTAAGCTTGAATTTTATATCAGGACACTAACCCCCAAACTTAGTTTTGATAACAATTACTATTGAATCCATAGGCCAAGTCAGCACAGTGAGGATTGTATCAGTTAGGAATTTATTGAGCTACTTCTAACTGAAATGAGTCTTCAGTACATATCCACAGAGAACTTTATTTATATTTTGAATCTAAAGGTATGGCTGGCACAGTGGTTCACCAATATGAACCAGAATGTCATTCAATGTCATTCAGAAATCAGGCTCCTTCTGATTTCCAGGGCTACCATCCTAGTGGTGAAAGCTGCAACTCCAGCCTCATGTATCTGTTCCAGGCAAGTAGGAAAGGGAAGGAGAAGATGCAGAACCCTCACTCTTGTACTTATGTTTCCTTGACAAGAACTGAGTCTTATGACTACTCCTACTAGTAAGGAGTACTGCAAAGTTCAGTATTTTAATTTTTTAGCCTATATTATAGAGGACACAGGGAAAGGAATTAAGTGGCATAGTTTACAGCATCTGCCACAAATTTGTTTGTAACATTTTGGTAAGCCAGATATATATGTGTGTTTGTTTTATGTTAATAAATATCTTGTAAGATAGCAGACTATAATGGTGCCATTAACTATTACAGTATTTATATTACTTAAATAATAATTATAGCATATTTTTTCTAGATATATCTAAGATTTCCTAAATGTATCATTTAGTAAAATTTGAAATTTAAAGAATGGGATCAAGTAGAAGGAGCCCATACCTCGTAACTTAAGTCACGGGACTCTCTTTTACTAGCTGTATAATTTGAGGCATGTTTCTTAACCTCTCTGTGCTTCAGTTTCCTCACATTTGAAATATGGATAATGGCACTAATATGATAATGTTGTGGTACAGAGTAAATAGGATCATATATGGAAGCTTCTAAAATAAAGTCCAGCAAATAGTTGGAGCTCAGTTACCCATTCACCCACTTTCCTTTAATGAAGATACTGTTTATTTAAATGTCATTATCTAATTTTAAATGTGCTTAATATATAAATTGGGAATATACCAAAACAAGGTTTAGAAAAATGACAATGATGATTTTCACAAAACTATAATCTTTTTAATCTATAGAAAGTAACAGCATTTATATAAGCATGTTTCAGTGATGGGTTTCCTTTTCTACCTACTTGAAAATAAATTGAATATTCTTACTGTTTAGCCTTATAATTCAAAGTATTTGGCCAGCTGAGCTTCAGTACACATTACTTAGTCCTAACCTAATAAAATAAAAGATATATGAAAATTTTCATGTAACCTATAGAAAAGTTTCAGGGGTCATTTACAAAAATCATTTATTTTTACAAAATAATGGAATGCCTAAAGAAAAACCCAGCAGTGAGATGCAGAGTATGAATTTTCTTAAAATGTTTTTCTTTCTCTCAGAGGCTGTGATTCGCTGGTTCTGGCTGTTTATAGAACGCCAAATATGTTCTTTGACCTCTGTGTAATTTATTTAAACTCAAGCTCAGTAACTTTAAATGCAGTTATCATCACAATGCTTCAGACAGTGGTCAGTGATCTGTGAAGATGCACTGCACTGTCTCATTAAGGCAAAACCCCCCCAGCAGTCTGAAATAAGCACAATCTAACTGCCTAACAGTTAGATATGGTATCTTACAAAAATATGTTCAGCACAGCCGTGACCTTTGTGCTAATTAAATCTCTCTGGCAGTTGACTCTTCTTCCATACACACCTCCTTAAATAGTCTTGAATGTCAAATCACTTATTATTTACAAAGGCAGCACTGTCAAATACCCACTAGTATGCTATTTTCTTCCCGGAAGATCTGGCGGTCTTCCATGGCAGGCTTTGTGTTCCCACAGCTTTGAATCTTTAAGGAACATGTCAGAGTCGGGTAGAAGATGAGATATGGGAATCCCAAAGAAGCCACTGAGTTAGAGAATGGAAAAGATGGAGCATGCCAGGCAGTGGCAGGTGTAGCCACACAGGCATGTGAGCCCAAATGGAGATATGTGACATGAAAATGTGGTGGTGTGGGCTGGGAAGGGATGGGATTTGAGTGCTTAGAATGGTTCATGCCATTTCTAAGATTATTCTTCGATTATATACTTGGCAGATATTTATTAAACATGGAACCACGTAACCACATGCACTCTGCTAGCTGCTGAGAACACTGGGTTAAGCAAGACAGACATGGTCACTGTCCTAACAACGATTACTGTTAACAACGATTACTTAGGCATCTAAGAGCAGGAGTGAAGGAGAATATTGGTTCAAGTGCAGCAAGGTAAATGGGAACATCCAATAACTGGTAGTGACTTCCTACAGTGGGGATACCGGAGATGAGCATAGGTAATAGGTAGAAAAGTCAGTAACAGGATAACTGGTATATTAGAGGATTCACTCTATTTATATTACTCTGTGTTGTCTCTGATGTTATACTGCTCTATTTTTTTTATATGGATAATGGCACTAATATGATAGTGCCATTATATGTGTGTGTATATGTGTGCCATTATATATGTGTTGTTATTCCTTGCCTGTCTTCCTACTAGATTGTGAGTAGTGCTTAGCCCACAGAAGGGGCTTAGTGAATAAAGTCTGTTGAATAAGTGAATAAGTTAAGGTTCAAGTAGGAACCTAACAAAACAACCTCAGTAATGAGCTAGTGAAAAAGTTCTGTAGCTTTCTTGCCTTGGGCAGAAGAGATTTTAGGGTCTGGGGGACAGTCAACCTGCACTGAGAGCTTGTCACCCAGCAGCCATGTGGGGTAGCAGCTGTGCTGTTAATAAGGAAATGCAATGACTGTTTTGCAGAGAGAATCAAAATAACTAAGGACATAATACTATTGTGCTTTACCGATTTTTTCCCTTTCTTTTTAAGCAATTGGCTCAATAAAAATTAGGTTTGAGGGTCTGCAAACAGAAAGTCAGATAAGGTAAATAAGTGTCAAGGTTATTCAAATGGACCTTGTGCTGTCATATTCTGCATGACTGCTAAAAAGAGTCAATCTAGGAGACTTTAGAGTCTTCCAATTACAAATCAGGTCTAATCTAAACATAGAATTAAAAAAGGGAAGAAAGGAAAAAGAAAAGAATCCTTCTAGTTCCATGGGATCTGGCCTTTGGAGCAGCTTCCTGAGAAGTATCATTTGAGGCTCTGATATAAAACCAGCAGTTTCATAAATGGCTGAGATTGTAGGTTAAATAAAGGAGTTGAATTTCTGATGAGTTTCACACCAGGGGACTGTCCCTATCACTCTTAGCAGTTTCAAAAATAGCAATACACACATGTTTTTCCTATCTAAGAGGTGCCAAAGTGCAGACAGGCTAACCTAAAGTGTTCACCAACAACAGCTGGAAATGGAAGAAATCATGTGCACATCTAACCTAGATTTAAAACCATTAATTTCTCCTTCAGTCTGCTTTCATAGTGCACCATTTATCTGGTACAAGAAAGAAAATACCTTCAAATGATTCCCTTGTTTTTCTATTTATCATTTCATTTATATTAGAACATCTATCACACACTAATGCCATGTATGATCTGAAGAAGCACTAGAGTTTAATGGAAATAGCAGGGATAATATATATGTATATGTATGTATGTATATATGTATGTATATATATTATATATAAAGCTTTTAGTATAGTACCTGGCTCAACTGGGCACTGCATCAATGTTCTTGATTATTATTGAAGGCAACAGGGAATTTTGAATCAGCTGACCTGGTTTTGAGTTTTGTCTTTGTCTCTTATTGAGTGGTAACCTTAAATACATAGGTATCCTTTTTTAGACTTGCCTCATGTAAAGCATAAAACAAAAGTTTGAAAGTAAAAAAATGTAAAACAAGAAAATGCAAACTAAGAGAAAGCTTTGTGGCTAGTTATTATTATTTTTTTAGCTAAAATAGCTAATAAAGACAAAAATGAGCTAGTAAGAGAAATCAGTCAATGAAAAAAGAAAAGGTTCAACCCACTTGAAAGCTATGACAGTTGTAAACATCTATATATCTAATAAAATATTTTTAACATAAATAAAGAAGAAATGAATAGAACTGCAGGAAGAAATTGCTAAATGCATCACCATAGTGGGAGAGAAATCTCTCTCATTTATCAGGAGATCAAATAGCAAAAAAATTAGTTAAGATACCAAAGACTTGAATTTCACAATTGATAAGTATAAGTTTATTTTTGATTTTATAATAGTATAATGTTTACAACCAAAAAATTTATAGTAAACTTTTGTGAGTGAGGGGGGTGCTATAAATGATTACATTGGGACAATGAGCATAACTAGGATTCACCTAGGCCAATTGGTCCTATGGAAACCCTACTTATATAGAACCTGCTATGTAACAATTATGTAACAGAACAAACATTAACAAAATGACCATGTGTCTGGCTACAGATCAAGTATCTACATATTTTAATAACATTAGTACGACACTAGACCCTGTTTTCTTAACATAGTAAAACTTGTTTAGAAATCAATGACAAAATAAAAATTTGCCCCTCCCCTCATGTTTAGACATTAAAACACACACACATTTCTAAACTACTCATAGGTAAAAGGAGAAATCATAATAAAATTTTAAAATAACTAACTAAATAACAAGGAAACTGGAACATATCAAAATATGTGGTCAGAGCAATATTGATATCTTAAAGAAAAATTCTAATTTCAGTAGCAAAATTGAAAAGGAAAGGGCTAAAAATTAATGAGCTAGGAACCTAAACTAAGAAACTAAAGATAAAAGAGTCAAATAAATCCAGAGAAAGTAGAAGAAAGGAGACAATAAAGGTAAGAACTGAAATTAATGAAAAAGGAAACAAAATTAAAATGTTATGGAAAAAGCCAAAAGTTTATTTTTTGAAAAATTTAAAAATAGACAAATTTTGTGATGAGCTGACACAAATAAACAAAATATGAGGAATGAAAAAAGACATTTTATGACAAACTATGTCAAAAAGTTTGAAAGCTTAACAAAAATTATGTATGTATACAGTATACATATATTTAAATTTACATATATATGAAATACTTTTAAAATAACAAATCACCACACAAATGTTGGCTTAAAAAATAAGCACTAGATGATAACGGAGGAACAAAGTTGGATCACAGAATCTCCACTTACCCAACACTTGAAACAATTAACAAAAAAGACTAAAACTAGCCTATTATTTAGGATTACGTTTAACTCCATGTGATAAAAAGCCCCCAATAGTAGTAGATGTAACAATGTACTGTTTATTTTTCACATATAAGAGAATTCTGGTGGGTTCTTGGAACTGCCAATGACCCAGGCTTATTCCAGCTTTTGACTCCTTCATTCCTAAAATGTGACTCTTCTTCTCAGGTTCTAAATTGGAGGCTAGAGTTCTATCCATCATCTCCATGTATTAGGCCAGCACAGCAGGATGAAGAGGAGAGAAAATAGCAGAGGGATCATGTCTACTGTCTTTTAAGGAGGTTTAGTAAAATGTGCCAGAAAATAACTCTTCTTACTTTTTATTAACCAAAAGTTAGTTACATGCCTACACTTAGCTAGAGCAGATGCTGGCATATGTAATTTCTATTCTAAGAAGTCATGTATACAATAATAGAGCAAATGTTCTACTACTAGGGAAGAAATGAAGAAGATGTAATGAGAGTAGACAACCGCCATTCTCTGGCATAACCAGCAGTGAATTCACTAGCAGCATCCAAATATGCAAAGTAATTCAACCTTATAATAAAAATTTTGAAAAGTAACTGATTCTGGTATGAAGCAGTTTAATCCTCATCCCTGTCTCTGTTTCTCAAATGACATAAAGAGAAAAGAGGATGAATTGAAAACATTCTAAAAATACTTAGAAAAGCAGATTGAGAGGATAATTAGGCAGCACAGAGAAAATTTGAGAAAAGCTCTTTAAGAACAGAATCTGCTCTATGCTACCAGCAGGTTATCAGGCTCTCAGCAGAGGTAGGAAAAGCCACCAGGGGTCACTGTGTTCCAGGAGAATGACCAAAAATCCAAGTGGATCCTTCCACCAGAATAATATACACTTGAACTCAGTGAACTGAATTCTGCTAAAGACACTTAACAAAATCTCAAAAGAGAGAGCAGGGACCTGGCTGTTCAAAAAAGCCTGCACTCAAACAATACAGATTTGTATCTCTAATCTGCCCACACCTTTAAAATACCAAAAGTACATATAACAGCAAAACTCCAATTCTCAAACTGTAGCTCAAGAGAGTGTGTCAACCAGCTATCAGGTAAAGTGTGACCAGTGTCAAGGAAAATTCACCCTCATTACATAGGAGAAAATAGAAATTTTGGACTAAGTTGCTAATATTAAGCATGAGAAAGAAGAAGGTATGTAGTGTAGCAATTAAACTTTCTGGAAAAAAAATAAAGAAAAGGAAAAGACAACAAAAATCCCAGAGGGTAAACAAACATTACCCAAGGAAAAGAAAAAAAAATGGTGATTTTGCTATAGAAGTTATAAAACTTATTTTAATATAATAGTCAATTGATGTAATAATATATCAGAATGACTTGATTATAGAACTAACATATATATATTATATATATAATGCAACAGACTATATATTGTTTAAAATTGAGTTTCAGAGTCAGAGGAAAGGTGTGGTATAATGAGAGTAAATGAAGAAAAAAGAGGCAAAGAGGTTACAGTGGTTAAAAAAATATAGAGAGAAGCCAAATAATTGTTAGCAGAGTCCCCCAAAATTGAGGTACTATTAACAAAAATATAATTTAATAATTTCCCTGAAATAAAGGGAGATGTGAGTTTGAAAATCAAAGGAACTTGTATTTTTCTGGGAAATCTTGGTATAGAATGATCAACATTAAGACATACCCTTTTTAAGTTATTGAACTGCATTTACAAAGAGCTCTTCAGGCATCCAGGTCAAATAAAACAAGTCACTTAGAGACGAGATGAATGAGGAACAATTTAGTCAATGGCACAAGACAACTGAGCAATTTCTACATTGAGGGAATGAGAGCAGTTTCTTGTTCAATTATAGATACCAGACCGTCCAAAATATGAAAGAACGAGAGAATATAGCATCCATGATCTCTTTTTGATAAAACAACTGAAAGTGATTTCACTAATCCAGGCAAGAGATTATGGTAGATCATATCAAGGTGGTAACAGTAGACATGGTGGAAGAAGTCAAATTCTGGACACATTGTAACTGTAGAGCCAGTGAGACTTTTCTGATGGAATTAAAGCTGTCTATAAGAAAGGATGTAAAAGGCAACAAATAGAGCAGGTGCTTTATTTATTTACTTACTATTCATTTATGTATTGTTTGTTTGTGGTCTGTTGAAAGTTTAGTTTGAGGCATGTTATATTGGAAGTATCTATTAGTAAACAACTGGATATATGAATTCGAAGTTCAAGGCACAGGGCATGAGTTATTAGAGAGCCCATATATACTTGGTTTTAAAGTTTTGTAAGTGGATATGAGTGTAAACAGAGGAGAGGTCCAAAAACTTGAGTTTTGGAACTCTACAATGATAAAAGATCAGAGTGAAGATACAAGCACAGAAGACAGAAAAAGAACCACTTATGAAGTCTGGTGTCCTTGAAACCAAGTGAAGAAAGGGAGGGAAGGATCAATTATATTAAATGCTGTTGTTGGTTCATGTAAAACAAAGAAAAATAATTGAATATGGGATTTAGCAATGTGGAGATCATTAACAAAGTTTGATTGGAGTGGTTGGAGTGAAAGTGTGATTGGGGTAGATTTAAGAAAAAATGTGGGAAGAGCATTTGAAGACTAAGTACAATAAAAATAATAATATATATTTGACTGGTACCTGCATATCTTCATTTTTTTAAAATGGAGGGTCCATTAATACTGTCTAGAAATAGTGTTAAAACACAAAGATTCCATTTATTAATTTGTATTAAACTTTTTAGATCTTTAGGAGAAATTCTTTTGATAAAGAATTATTTATGTAAAATATTAGCTGAAGTTTATCAGTTTACTTAGCTTTACTTAAGATTTTTCACCTAAGAAACTCAAGTGAAATTAATGCTTGTATAACATGGTACCATTTACAAATTTTAAAATTTATTTTCTATCTGTTTTCTAGCTCTATATACACATAAAGATATGTATGGAATAATCTTCCCTTAATGTTCACTTCTCTTTGTGATTTAGCATGGTGCTCCAAATCTACTAAAGAATGTATATTATTTTTATAAAATTAATAGATTATTCTTTAGCAAAATTTTTGAAAAGAAGGCAGCATGGCAAATATTATACCATATGTAATTATTTATATATAAAATTAAATCCTGCTGCAAGGACCTTTAGGTGAAGTTCAATTTGCTGTCTTCCCAGCTCCTGTTCTATATCCATGTTTGTTTGTTAGCCACTTGTGCCCAGTTCAAAACACAGGCAGGGTTGTGCTCCAGGTTCAGCACTACTATATTTTAACTTTTTATCTAATACATGCTGGCTAGTAGTAGTTGTGGCTAGCCTCTGAAGTTACCAGAACTCTTTTCTGAAAAGGTAGCTGATTTAAATATTACCTTATAAGTGGTACCTAAATTTCCCAAGTATATATACAATTGACAGAGTTTGTTAATGATAAATATCTGTGAAGGTAAAACTTCAGCAGAGATATTTTGAAACAAGATACCCTGGGTAGGGTGGGAATGGGGACATTTTTTGAATTGTATAATTGTATAAACTCAGCTCAGCTTGGGGTCTCACTCAATCTACTACGTCTATGAAAGTGCTACTAAACCGTTGACACACTTCCATGTTAAAGAACCTGGGTGTCTAGAGTGAATATAAATATCACTGTATTTATAATTTCCTATACTGAATATGAATATAGATTCAATTGTGGTAATCCTTAGGTATACAGGCAAGTCAATACTATTTTGATGTAAGGGGGAACTACCATCAAGCTGAATATAATAAAGTATGCTCCGAACTTTGACAATTCAACACCAGTGAATTTTCAAGGAGAAAGAAAATGAAATTACATCCAAACTTTATTTTTAAAATGTCATAGAGAATCCCTAATTCAAAATGTACCTATTATTACTCATAGTTTACTCATACGGAGCTAAATGTTTAGTGAAATTTTACTTGGGTCTCCTACTGAACATTTTGAAAACAAAAGGGTGTGTAGTGTGCCATGGTACAGGCAGATTTTCCTTGGCTTAAAGAGAACAGTTTATAGAAAAAACAAAGACTTTCTGAAAAACAAGATTTCACTAAGGAAACATCATCTTTTTATTCTGTTCTTTGAATTCATTCATTTTACATGCCGTTACAATACTTCGGCAATTCAAAAAGTGGTACTCTTAGCTGTAAGTCTTTGATAAGTTATTTTGAGGACTGAGAGGCTCTATGATTTGACAGAAGTGAAATATAGATGAAATATAGATGAACAGTGCTCTGAATGGCAGAGAAGATCATGGAAGGTTTAAAGACACACTTTTTATAACAACTTTGAAATCTCTCATGCATTATTCTAAGCTTCCACTAAATGTTTTCTGCATTTCTCGTCTATTTTTTAAAATTCATAATTAAAATGTTAATCTCAAACTTAATATTAAAAATCCCATTTTACTTAAATATGTATATATATTTTCTTCTGTTCATATAAGCTGAGAATATTATCTGGACTAAAAATAATATCTGACTTTTAAAAAATTTCTACAGAACTTTATTAAATGGTTTAAATAAAAAATCAGAAAAACAGTCGATTGACTTGCCATTTGAAATCAGAATTGAGCACAATATAAATGAAGAGATGGACTATTTGCCAATGGAGATGCAAAAGTCGCCTTTCAAAGCAGCAATATCTGAAGAAAAAAAGCTCAAAAAAACCCAGAAGTGAACATGTTGGTGGCATCATTACAAACACTTTAGAAATTGTTGAAGATAATTTTTTTTCAGCCTAATTTGGAGGATAATTTCTTTAGTCTCAATGTCATAAAGACATTGTTTTGTGCTGGAACTGAATTATAAATCTAAGCTCCACTCAGGCTGAACTTTTGTGTATCCTTTATCTGCTCAGGCTGGCCGTTAAACCCCTTTTCCAATAGGTTAGGCAGGCTATAAACAAAAGAAGTAAGCTACTGACAAGCTTCAATAAATTTTTCAAATGAAGAGCACATTTCCATATGCTATATATCATCAAATAAATATGCTTTCACTGTTCTCCCCAAGTCAAGTGTGCCACATATTTCATGTACTTTAGACTAAAGACAACTCAAATCCCAAAAAATAGCAATGAAAGGACTCTCAAAAATTTACTTGTTTCTGTATATCGGTATTATAGAAACAGAATATACATTATTAAAATAACAAAACTACCAATGATATGTCAGATATATGTGTAAAATGCTCAAGGTACTAGCAGACTATAGTTTGATCATGTGAATTCTGTCTTATCTAACTAGTTAATTTATTCCTGCCATCTTCTGAGGTTAAAAGTCTAACATTCTTATTACTTGTTAAAATTTAAACTATTGGTCTTTCATAATATAATTTATTCTCTAGATAGCACCTCATAACTTAACTTTGGGTAGTCACATTCCAAACACATGCACTCTGGTTAGTGATTAAAACCTATTGATTCCAATTTTAAAAATTCAGCAGCCACATTATTAGGCTAGTTAAGGAAATTCAGCACAAATTTTACACCTATGAGGAAAGAAAGTCTTGCTTTAAAAATGGTGAATTGATTTTATAAAATCATTTAGAGTATTGAAGAATATAGTTTCTTAATTACATATTTTTTATAGATGAAGCTGAAAGTTTATTTTTTTTAAGTCAAAAGCATGAATGCAAATTTAAAATGATTTACAAGCAGTTTTTCTTTCTGATTGAATTCTCAAGGAGATTTTAGATTTCTAGAGGAGGATTTTTCTAGTCTTTTCATGCTAGAACCTTTTTGTTTCTCATATAATGGACCTATTTTTCTTGATTTTAAAATTAAGAAAAATGGAAAGTATTTTTATCCTTCTCTCATCTATTATAAGGCCATTGTGGTTTACCGTCACTCGACTACATAAAATTTTGATGGTTTCAGTGACATAATTTAATCCACTTAAATATTGATACGATTATTTGTTTGTTTCTCAGATAATAATAAGAATTGCTGAGGTTGATTTAAAAGATCCACTTTTTTTTCTCCAAAAAATGACTAAGAAAGGGCATATAAAGGGAATTCTTTGTTCACTGAAAATGCAAATTTTTATATAATGATTCCAGGAACATGCTTATTTATGGTTATGTTCGCTAAAAGTGTAGGCATTAATTGACATCTCAAAAAATTATCTAACTATTGCAGAGAAAAGTTAAAACATCAGAAATATTTATGGAATCTCCACAGGGCAAGATTAAACAAAACAAAACATAAAAAGAAGTTATCTGTTTGACAACCTAGCTCTGCTAAACCTTGTTCTCTGTCAAACATCCTTATTTACTTTTTCTCTCATAAGAAACTTATGAATTAATTACATCTATTTACCATTTTTTCCTGATGTGGATATTTATGTTACATCACATTCCCAATGTTCAAAGTGATTATAGGAGAATAAAAACTCTTAACCACCATCTATACCTAACGCCCTGTCATTATAAACAGATAATATTTACAAGGCATTATGAAAAGTTACATGGATAAAATGATGTTTATACACGATTCCTGCATTAAGGAGGCTTAAACTTGAGTTCCAGAAGAAAAACAGAAATAAAACAAGCATGATAACAATGAGGGTCATCTGATATAGTAACATGGTAAGTGACAAACAAATAATAAATGTTGAAAGAGTTTTAATAAGGCATTAACCTTTTGGCTGCAGAAAATTGAAGAATGGGTCATGAAAAAGAAGAAATTAGAAAATGATCCCTGATGACACCCGGGTCTGAAATATCCTAAGTCACTGGAGAACATTCTAGTCCAGAAACACATGAAAATTTGGGGGATCCAGAACCACGTTGGCTGGTATAAAAAGCTCCTTTGAGTCTGTGCCTCCCTATTATAAAATGAAATTTAAATTATATAATGTATGTGAAATGCTTGAGAATACTGAACACAGAGTAAATGCTCAATACATGAATTATTATTTATGTTGTGAAATAAAGTTGTAGAGGTAGGGTTAGTGGACAGGGACAAGCAGGGATAGCCAATTTAATAAATATATATGGAGTCCCCTCCAGGGGACATGTATTTTCTACATTCAGGGGATAAAATCATGAAAAAAACACTTTTCTTCTCAAAATACCCATAGAACTATAATTATGTGTTTCCTAGGACAGATTACTTTTCTGTACCTCAGTTTCTCCATTAGAAGTTTGGGTATAATGATAGACTTTCTCATAAGGTTACTGTGAGGATCGAAAAATATTACACTGTAAAATCACTTTGGACGTTGCCAGACATATATAAGTATCTGTAGGTATTATTATTATACAGAAAGTGAGAGTACAGGCAAGGTACAGAAGGCCACAGAAAAGGAAATGATAAATGATTGGGACTGGGGCACAGTGGGTAGGAGGAAAAGGAAAGGCTTCACTGAAGAGGGGATAAACACTGTCGGGTCAGCATGGTTCAGTATAACTTTGGGATCAAGCCAAAATGAGATTTGAATCTTAACTCTACCAATGTTTAGTGAGTTACTTAGTCTCCCTGTGTCAAAGTTTTTGTACTTATAAGATGAGAATAATGACAGGGCCTAGTTCAAAAAATTGTGATGAGAATCTAATGGGTTAAGTGAATGCGCATAGTGCCAAGCTCATAGCACTTCAAAATGAGGGAGATATTGTTACTAATAATAAGACTTTGAAGGATTACTAGGCTTTTTCCAGGCACACCGGTGGGGAAGCACATTCTGAGCAAATGAACAGCGTATGAGAAAGCACAGTTATGAAAAGTATGGAAGGTGTGTGACACTGAGTATTGGCTGTAAGGCTGGAGACTAATGGCAGGGGAGTCTGGCTGCATGAAGTTTACTTGGAAAAAAGAACTCTGCTTATGAAGTATGTTCTTGAGCACATGTTCAATGTGTTGTTCCATCCATGAGGCAATGGAGAGGTAACTTGATGGACAAGGACGTGAAATGTGCACATTATCAATTTGCTGGCACAAAGTGAATGCATTGCAAATGGTGAGGATGCAAGAAAGGTTTGCGGTCAGGAGAATAGGTATCAGATAAGGTGATTTTTAAGGAGCTTTGTTGCTTTTCGTTTGATTATTTAGTATTTCAGGTGTGAGATGATGAACACTGGAAAAGTTTAGGGGGTTAAGTTTGAAATTAAGGACGTAACATAGATGAGTCGAGGAGAGGCAGGGACAGTACATAAATATACGGTTTCTGGCTTTAGAAGTCAGGTGGAGGTGGCCTCATCAGAGAGCTAGGGAATATGAAAATATTTACAAGCTTATGGGAAGGTAGGATGATAGAGTTATAAATGTTCAGTTTGAAACTCCTCTAGGGCATCAGGGCTGGTAGCAATAGGCAAATTTTTAAGATGAATCTGGTTAATAGCTAGTTGATAGGTTTGTTTGAGACATTGAATATATAGCAAAGTTTTACAGATGGCAGTTGGTGATATAAAATTGAAGTTTAGGAGAGAGTAGAAAACTGTAGTTACAGCTGGACCGTGAGAAGTTTTACATACCTATAGGAGAGGTTGCACGGAGAATAACAGACATCTGAGGACTGACTCTGGGGTATGGCCTAATATAAGGAGGAGGAATTAGACTCACTAGGAGAAGAATAAATGGAATGCAGTAAGCAAACAGTAGGAAAGAATGTGGATAGTGCAGTGTCACAAAAGTGGAGAGAAAAGTGAGGAAGTAATCAAAGTGCAAACTCTTACAAGCTCCATTTCTGCTTAGTCTCTGGTTTTCTCTAAGGACTAAGAAACACTCAGTTACTATTTACCTAAATTGTTGAGAATCTAGATAATGGTTTAGAGATGGAAATAACCATGTCTATTATGTATCATGTATGACAAAATTTAGTCAGGGGCTTTACTTATGTTACACTGTAATCCCAACCATAATCTTATGATGCGGGCACAGCTATTCCCATTTCATACATAAGAAAACTGTAATGCAGAAAATTTAAAGTAAAATGAGCATTAGAATGAGAATTTTTTTCTAATTACAGAGCTCAGGTCTTATTCACTGAACCATGCTATCTTAACAGCATGACATAATGACAGTAGCACTGGACCAAGGATCCACAGACAGTCATTAGTTGTGTGATTTTGAAATCTTTTAAAAGTAGAATGAAATTAGATACTGCAAGTGATAGTACTTCAAATATGGAAAAGTTTTATAATACCTTCTAATAGACGGTATTGTAAGGAAGAGGTGACTGATCAGCTGTGTCAAATGCTATCAAGAGCTCAAAGAGATAAGGTTTAAGAAAGGTCGTTGCATTTCAAGATTAAAAGTCACTGGTGGGGCTTCCCTGGTGGCGCAGTGGTTGAGAGTCTGCCTGCCGATGCAGGGGACACAGATTCTTGCCCCGGTCCAGGAGGATCCCACATGCCGCGGAGCGGCTGGGCCCGTGAGCTGTGGCCGCTGAGCCTGGGCGTCCGGAGCCTGTGCTCCGCAACGGGAGAGGCCACAACAGTGAGAGCCCTGTGTACCGCAAAAAAAAAAAGTCACTGGTGATCTCTTAAATGGCATTTTGGTAGAATAATGGAGACAAACATCTGAAGCAGTGGATTAAAGAGTGTGCAAGGTAGAGATGAGGTGATGGGGGCAGTGAGTGTGGTATACATTTTAAGAAGTTGTAAAAATAAGAAGATAAACAAGATAAAGAGGATGTGGCACATATGTACAGTGGAATATTACTCAGGCATAAAAAGGAACGAAATTGAGTTATTTGTAATAAGATGGATGGACTTATAGCCTGTCGTACAGAGTGAAGTAAGCCAGAAAGAGAAAAACAAATACCATATGCTAACCACATATATAGAATCTAAAAAAACAGTACTGATGAACCTAGTGGCAGGGCAGGAATAAAGACGCAGATGTAGAGAATGGACTTGAGGACACAGAGGGGGAAGGGGAAGCTGGGACAAAGTGAGAGAGTAGCATTGACATATACACACTACCAAATGTAAAATGGATGGCTAGTGGGAAGCTGCTGCAAAGCACAGGGAGATCAACTTGATGCTTTGTGACGACCTAGAGGGGTGGGATAGGGAGGGTGGGAGGGAGGCTCAAGAGGGAGGGGATATGGGGATATATGTATACATATACCTGATTCACTTTGTTGTACAGCAGAAACTAACACAACATTGTAAAGCAATTATATTCCAATAAAAATATTTAAAAAACCCAAGATAACAGTTTGTGGGTAGGTAACAAGTTTAAGTAAAAGTTTTAAAGACGGGAATTCTGAGTATGCTTGTAGATGGAAAGGAAGGAGACTAAAGCAAGTGACTAAAGAGTAAAATATGAGAGCAGGTGACAGAAAAGATTTTGGCATTTACCTCAGGTATGGGGAATGAGAATATGGTCTTTAATACTAGGTGAAAAAAATTAAGGTAGAGTGAAAATAGGGAGAATTTTGGCAATGATAAGAGAGGAGAATGATGATGCTGTTTGTTTTCCATCGCTGTTACAACTAAGACAAAATTATTTCAGGTTGAAAATGTGCTGATCTCTTAGTGTTATTCCAATTATATTACCATTCCATGTGGTATCCATGCATTTTGAGAGTCAACTATGATGTCAATGCATTGCTGAAAACTTCTTTTTCAGTTGGCATTAATGCTATTAGTTTTATATTGGGGCTTTAATTTCTGGCTATACACATAGCCATTCAACTGTAAACATAATGCATTTGCCAGGTGTCAGCCCAAATTGCTTTGATTGTCATTAGCTTATCCTTCTGTTCACCAACTTTGCTTATCCATCAACCCACAAAACCAGTTTCTAATTTCATATTTCTATAGAGACCATTTGCACTCATTGTAGTCTTGGTGTAATGGTTAATCCTTGGAATCAGTTCACAAAGTCATATGGTTTATTGTAGGAGTGGACAAAGAGAAGGAACAATGGAAACCTTCTGTAATTAATTTCATATCTCAGATCAAGGGATTCAAATGCAAAAATGCAAATACCAAAGCTAGAGTGGTAGTAAGAGTGAAGGGGGAAGGGACTTGCAGTAGGGCAAGGAATAGAAAATAAGGCCAGAGGTGAAATTGAAACACACATTAATGCCACTGATAACTGGTCATTTTTTGAAAATGCATTTTCATGCTTTTGGCCCAACCCAAATTTCAAAACATACTCAAAAAACTCTAAGTCATAATTGCCTACAATATATCGTCATTGCCTTCTTAGAGGCTTTAGGGCCTATTATTGGAAAACATTTGTGTTGTTAGGACGTCTCCCTGATCAAAGACCAATGATTATAACTTATCTTCTAGTTCTTTATATTTTATGCCAGAGTTTCTAGTTCTAGGACTTACCAAGACAGCCTAAATGTTCCTCACCCTGACTAAACTTTAGACAAGCTTCCTCCTGACTCTAGGCCTTTGCTGCCCTTTTCTTAGAGCAACTGTAACTGAGCAGGATACCATGGGGCCATCTCAGGACAGACTCCTCCGCCATATCCTCTGCTTTAGCTCTTCTCTAAAGTACCTAGATAACAGTATCTGATGCACAGTTCCTGAGTTGTTTTACAGATGCTAAAATCCCTACCAAATGGAACACATTAACTACTTGATCACCATGAGCACATACCTCCTGGGACTACTGGAACCTACAGATTGATAATGTTAACCCCTGTGACACTGCCCTGTTACCTCACCATCAACCAATTATAGAATCGTGCATGAGCTGTTCACAGATCCCGGGACACCGCTCCCTCACCTTGCCTTTAAAAATGCTTTGCTGAAACTCATTGGGGAGTTTGGGCTTTTTGAGCACTGGCTGTCCCAGACTCCTTGCTTGGTGCCCTGCAATAAATGCTGCAGTTTTGTTCACCACAACTCAGTGTCAGTAGATTGGCTTTACTGAATGTGGTGAGTGGACCCAAGTTTGGTTTAGTAACATATTCAGTTTAGAAAACTTGTTTCTGGGCTCTCTATCCTGTTCCATTGATCTATATGTCTGTTTTTGTGGCAATACCATACTATTTTGATTACTGTAGCTTTATAGTGTGGTCTGAAGACAGGGTGCATGATTCCTCCAGCTTTGTTGTTCTTTCTCAAGATCATTTTGGTTATTCAGGGTCTTTTGTGTTTCCATATAAATTTTAAAATTATTTGTTCTAGTTCTGTAAAAAATGTCACTGGTATTTTAATAGGGATTGCATTGAATCTGTAAACTGCCTTGGGTATGTTCAACAGTACTGATTCTTCCAATCCAAGAACATGGTGTATCTTTCCATCTGTTTATGTCATCTTCAATTTCTTTCATCAGTGTCTTATAGTTTTCAGACTTCAAAAAAAACAAAACAAAACAAATAACCTGATTAAAAAATGGGCAGAAGAACTGAATAGACATTTTTCCAAAGAGAAAATGCATATGGCCAACAGGCACATGAAAAGATGCTCAACATTGCTAATCATCAGGAAAATGCAAACCAAAACCACAGTGAAATATCACCTCACACCAGACAGAATGGCTATCATCAAAAAAGAACACAAATAGCAAATGTTGGCAAGGATGTAGAGAAAAGGGAACCCTTGTACACTGTTGGTGGGAATATAAATTGGTGCAGCCACTGTGGAAAACAGTATGGAGTTTTCTCAAAAAACTAAAATAAGACTACCATATGACCCAGCAATTCCACTCCCAGGTATATATCCAAAGAAAACAAAAACATTAATTTGAAAAGATACATGCACCTCAGTGTTCATAGCAGCACTATTTATTATTGCCAAGATATGGAAGCAACCTAAGCGTCCATCAACAGATGAATGGGTAAAGAATATGTGGTATATATATACAATGGAATACTACTCAGCCATAAAAAGAATGAAAATTTTGCCATTTGCAGCAACATGGATGGACTTGGAGGGCATTATGCTAAGTGAAATAAGTCAGGCAGAGAAAGATAAATACTGTACGATATCACTTATATGTGGAATCTAAAAAATTCAACAAACTAGTGAATATAACAAAAAAGAAGACTCACAGATATAGAGAGCAAACTACTGGTTAGCAGTGGGGAGAAGGGGGGAAGGGCAATCTAGGGGTATAGAGAGTGGGAGGCACAAACTATTGCATGTAAGATAGGCTCAAGGATATATTGTACAACAGGGGGAATATAGCCAGTATTTCATAATAACTGTAAATGGAAAGTAACATTTAAAATTTTTATTAAAAATTTAAAAAATATTAAAGAAAAATTTAAAAAATAACACTTTAAAAAATTAAAAGAAAACTTGTAATTGCAAATTATTTCTCTGCCCTTTTGAGATGTATGTAAGTCTCATGCCAGTTTTATTTATCTTCCAGTTTCTGTGGGAGGGTAAGAACCTAACTTCTGGTAGGTGCCTTGCTCTGAGTTCTAAACTATCTCCTGTCATGAAGATACAAAGCTTTTTTTCCTTTGGGGGAAGTGATTAGCAAACACACATGACCTGTGTTCTCATTTTCACCCCAGTGCTTAAAAATCCTCCCACTGTTTGCTTTAGCAGAGTAGAGTTCAGATTTTAGTTCTGGTCTCTCTCTCCTACTGCAATAACCTTGAAAAAACTCTTTCTTACCTAACTGTTTGGTGCAATTTTTGCTCTGACAGACCTCAATGTACTCTCATCAAAATGTCTAATCTTCTCTGATATCCTTGTGGTTACCCAAGCCCTTTTGTGTTTTAACACTATAAACAAATCTTATTCGCGACCATGGGATTAGTAACTCTTTAGACAGAATTTAACCAACAAGAAGAATTGATGGAAATAAACCCTGAGATCACTGAGCCTTTGGGAAAATAAATGAAATTTAGAAAACTAAATTATTTCCTAAGACCCAGTATTGTCAAATTTGTTACAACCATACTTTCTTCAAGTCTATCTTGTTATTGTCCAGTCCTTTATAGCATACTCTTATATAAACACAGTAATAGAGAAAACATACTTTTCCCTTTTTCTTTTATCTTGTTTTTATTTTTGATAAAGTGATATATCAGCTTAGTAAACCTAGTGTTAGGCATCATGTACACTGAAAGCTTATTAACTAAATCTTTTACTTTTCATCCAGATGTTTGCAGTAACAGCTCTATTTTTCTGTTAATCTGTCAGATTAATTTTCTGTCGGAAAGTCAGTAGTTGATATTGTTAAATTGTCTTAAAAATTCTTTGCTTGCAATTTGCTCATTTCCTTTGATATCACTGTGAATTTTGATTCATATGAATTTGATTCCTTTGAATTTAATGAATTTTAAAACACAAGTCTGTCAGTAGCATAGTGGATCTAGTCTGCACACTATAGTTAAATATTATTGATGCTTATACAGCATTGTTAACTGATTTTCAGAGGTTGTCCTTTTCTTTTAGTTTTTATAGTGCAATGTTTTCTGTTCTTAAGTTTGAGCTGTTTACACATTTATGTTTTATACTGCAGCATTTTGAAGAGATGCATCTTAGTCTCTGAATGTGTATACCCTTTGTTTGCCGTTATTTTTGTAGGTAACAAAGATTAGGCTCTTCTGAACTTGCATGAAGAAGAGATTTCTAGTAAACATTTCTAAATGGATTCACTGGTACACTTTTTCTCCAAATGTGTGTTTTTCTTTGCTCTATAAGTGGCTCACTCATGAAGATTTTTTTTTCCATGTAATTTAAATTCCATGCAATAGTTGGTTTTAGAGAGTTTGGACATCAAATAGTCCTGGGTTTAATTCCTAGGCTCCAATACCTATTAGCTGTGTGACCCTGGACAACTTTAAACTTCTTAGGTATGTTTCTTTGTTTGTAAAGGGGGAAATTGTTGAGATCATTTATATTAAGTGCTTAGCAATAGGGCTAGGCTTTCACTAAATGTTAATTCTCTTGCTTATTGGGAAAAGATAACTAGCACTTCCGGGAAAATTAACTAGTTTCATCTCCAAATTGCCCATCTGTCTATTCTGTGGAATTAATAATGAAGTTGTTTCTTATGCAGCAATGAACAGTTGGTAATCCAAATTTACGATTATGTTGAATGACAGAGGTGTGTTTGCTTTACCTCTACCCAACGATTATATGACTTGTAACACATCTCTGGATTGATGACCATATCACCATTAAGTATCAGTTGTCATAAAGAGTTCATTAGATAATTCCCTGGGGAGTGCCTGAAGCTGCTAAACCTTTGGCAGGTCAGAAGTAGCTCTCTCCTGAGGAAGCCTTTGGCTGAGGGAGAGGAAACACTGTCACTCCTCAGAATGGAAATGACACATAGTGAATTACTTAAATTGAGACTGCCAGGCCAGCATAATCTAGTGCAGTGATGTGTCATCATCACTCCTGGAAAATTAACCACAGCTCCTGTGACCAAGAGCAGGCCATCACTCTCCAGAAAATATTTTGGAAAACATAATTGCCTTTCCAACTATTGTAACTTCTTTTTTTTTTTCTCAAGGAGAAATAGAATAAAAGCTTTGCAAGGAAGAAGGAGAGACAATAAGCATTTAAAATAGAGTATTATTAGCCATTTCCTTTCATTTTTATTATTTTTTATGTGCTTTTGCTCCCAAAAGAATATATTTTCTTCCTTTTTTACATTATTGGATAGAGAAGTAAATTTAGAAAATTAGAATTAACACATATGAACCAAACTAAAGGGGACTTTCAATTATGAATTTGGAAAATCTTTGTAATATAGAACTTTAAATTGAGATTAGAGCCCACAGTACCTTAAAAACTCTCTTGTCGGGCTTCCATGGTGGCGCAGTGGTTGAGAGTCCGCCTGCCGCTGCAGGCGACATGGGTTCGTACCCCAGTCCGGGAAGATCCCATGTGCCGTGGAGCGGCTGGGCCCATGAGCCATGGCCGCTGAGCCTGTGCATCCGGAGCCTGTGCTCCGCAACGGGAGAGGTCACAACAGTGAGAGGCCCGCATACCGCAAAAACAACAACAACAACAATAACAACAAAACTCTCTTGTCTAGGTCAGGGTAGGGAACTCTTGATCCTCTGCAACGACTGGTTTTCAATAGATGTGTTTACTATTGAAGAAAGTTTGTGTGCTAGCCCACCTCATTCATCCAAATGATCAATGCTAAAAATTTGGGATTATTATGGTGATAAAAGAGCTCTTGTGTAAGTCTTTTTTATGTGGACCTATGTTTTCATTTGTCTTTAGTAAATATCTAGGAATGGACTTGCTGAGTCTTATTAGTTGTATGCTTATTTTTTTAAGAAATTACCAAACCTTTTTCCAAAGTGATTGTGCAATTTCACATTCCCACTAGCAACATATGAAATTTTCAGTTGCTCCACATTCTTTCAAAATTTGGAGTTTTAGTAATTCCACTGTTTGCATAATGATATTTCACTGTGGTTTTAATATACATTTCTCTAATGACATTGAACATCTTTTCATGTGATTATCTATCATTTGTATATCTTCCTTTGAGAAGTGTATATTCCAGTCCTTGACCATTTAAAAAAACCCTGCATATTATTAATGACTTGTAAGATCTCTTTGTATGTTTCAGAAAAAAATATGTCAAATATATCTTTATTTTTTTACATCTTTATTGGAGTATAATTGCTTTACAATGGTGTGTTAGCTTCTGCTTTATAACAAAGTGAATCAGTTATACATATACATATGTTCCCATATCTCTTCCCTCTTGCGTCTCCCTCCCTCCAACCCTCCCTATCCCACCCCTCTAAGTGGTCACAAAGCACCGAGCTGATCTCCCTGTGCTATGCGGCTTCTTCCCACTAGCTATCTATTTTACGTTTGGTAGTGTATATATATCCATGGCACTCTCTTGCTTTGTCACAGCTTACCCTTCCCCCTCCCCATATCCTCAAGTCCATTCTCTAGTAAGTCCGTGTCTTTATTCCTATCTTAACCCTAGGTTCTTCGTGACATTTTTTTCTTAAATTCCATATATATGTGTTAGCATACGGTATTTGTCTTTCTCTTTCTGACTTACTTCACTCTGTGTGGCAGACTCTAGGTCCATCCACCTCATTGCAAATAGCTCAATTTCGTTTCTTTTTATGGCTGAGTAATATTCCATTGTATATATGTGCCACATCTTCTTTATCCATTCATCTGATGATGGACACTTAGGTTGTTTCCATCTCCGGGCTATTGTAAATAGAGCTTCAATGAACATTTTGGGACATGACTCTTTTTGAAGTGTGGTTTTCTCAGGGTATATGCCCAGTAGTGGCATTGCTGGGTCATATGGTAATTCTCTTTGTAGTTTTTGAAGGAACCTCCATACTGTTCTCCATAGTGGCTGTACCAATTCACCTTCCCACCAGCAGTGCAAGAGTGTTCCCTTTTCTCCACACCCTCTCCAGCATTTATTGTTTCTAGATTTTTTGATGATGGCCATTCTGACTGGTGTGAGATGATATCTCATTGTCGTTTTGATTTGCATTTTCTAATGATTAGTGATGTTGAGTATTTTTTCAAGTGTTTGTTGGCAGTCTATATCTTCTTTGGAGAAATGTCTATTTAGGTCTTCTGCCCATTTTTGGATTGGGTTGTTCGTTGTTTTGTTATTGAGCTGCATGAGCTGCTTATAAATTTTGGAGATTAATCCTTTGTCAGTTGCTTCATTTGCAAATATTTTCTCCCATTCTGAGGGTTGTCTTTTCGTCTTGTTTATGGTTTCTTTTGCTGTGCAAAAGCTGTTAAGTTTCATTAGGTCCCATTTGTTTATTTTTGGTTTTATTTCCATTTCTCTAGGAGGTGGGTCAAAAAGGATCTTGCTGTGATTTATGTCATAGAGTGTTCTGCCTATGTTTTCCTCTAAGAGTTTGATAGTGTCTGGCCTTACATTTAGGTCTTTAATCCATTTTGAGCTTATTTTTGTGTATGGTGTTAGGGAGTGATCTAATCTCATACTTTTATATGTACCTGTCCAGTTTTCCCAGCACCACTTATTGAAGAGGCTGTCCTTTCTCCACTGTACATTCCTGCCTCCTTTATCAAAGATAAGGTGACCATATGTGCGTGGGTTTATCTGTGGGCTTTCTATCCTGTTCCATTGATCTATATTTCTGTTTTTGTGCCAGTACCATACTGTCTTGATTACGGTAGCTTTGTAATATAGTCTGATGTCAGGGAGCCTGATTCCTCCAGCTCTGTTTTTCGTTCTCAAGATTGCTTTGGCTATTTGGGGTCTTTTGTGTTTCCATACAAATCGTGAAATTTTTTGTTTAGTTCTGTGAAAAATGCCAGTGGTAGTTTGATAGGGATTGCATTGAATCTGTAGATTGCTTTGGGTCGTAGAGTCATTTTCACAATGTTGATTCTTCCAGTCGAAGAACATGGTATATCTCTCCATCTATTTGTATCATCTTTAATTTCTTTCCTCAGTGTTTTATAATTTTCTGCATACAGGTCTTTTGTCTCCTTAGGTAGGTTTATTCCTAGGTATTTTATTCTTTTTGTTGCAATGGTAAATGGGAGTGTTTTCTTGATTTCACTTTCAGATTTTTCATCATTAGTGTATAGGAATGCCAGAGATTTCTGTGCATTAATTTTGTATCCTGCTACCTTACCAAATTCATTGATTAGCTCTAGTAGTTTTCTGGTAGCATCTTTAGGATTCTTTATGTATAGTATCATGTCATCTGCAAACAGTGACAGCTTTACTTCTTCTTTTCCAATTTGAATTCCTTTTATTTCCTTTTCTTCTCTGATTGCTGTGGCTAAGACTTCCAAAACTATGTTGAATAAGAGTGGTGAGAGTGGGCAACCTTGTCTTGTTCCTGATCTTAGTCAAATATATCTTTTGTGAATATTTTTCTTCAGTCTTTTGTTTGCCTATTCATTTACTTAATTATGTCTTTTGATGAGGCCAAATTTTTAACTTTGATGAAGACTATCAAATATCCATTCCATTCTTTTTTAGTCATTCCTGTTTGTGATGTGACAAACAACCCGTGGCTATACCTGTATCATGAAGGTATTATTCTGTGTCTTCTTTAACATTTTATAGTTTTAGCACTTTTATTTGGGTCTGTGATTTATGTCAAGTCAATTTTCATATATAGTATGGTAAGTGTTGAGTGAAAGCATTTTCTCTCCATATAAATTATTAAGTGTTTCAGCACCATTTAATGAAAAGACTTCCCTATCTTTAATAAATTGCAATGGCACCCTTGTTAAAATTGAGTGAATGTGTTTCCTAAGCTGTTTCATGGATCTGTTTAACTATCTTTATGCTTATACAACAACCCTATATTGATTACTGTAGCTTTAAAACAATTCTTGAAACCAGGTAGTATAAATCTTCAAACTTTATTTTGCCTTATCAAAAATTTTTTTCTACTTTAAAAAAGTCTTTTGGATTATCATATACATTTTAGAATCAACTTGTCAATTTCTATAAAATCCTGCAGGGATTATGATTGGGATTGCAATATAGCTATATTATTCCTATAGTATAGGAATATCTTACCAATATTTTTTGTGTCAATTTATGGACATGTTCTCAATTTTTTCTGGTCTTCTTTAATTTATCTCAGGAGTATATTGAATGTTTTAGTTTGGAGGTCTTATACAACTTCTATTAAATTTATTTATAAATATTTTTTGTGGTTGTTGATGTTATTACATATTGAGTTTTTTACATTTCACTTTTTTTTGTTTAATATGGCTGTATAGAAACAAATAATTTTTGACTTTGTATCCTGTAACATTGCAAAATTCACTTACTAATTTTAGTAATTGCTTTATAAATAATTTAGTCATTCTACATAGACATAGTCATGTCTTCCATGAATAGAGTTTGATTTTTTCCTTTTCAGTCTTTATGCTTTTATTACTTTTCTTTCTTTACTGCATTGTCTAAAACCTCCAGTAAAGTGTTAAACTTAATTGGTGAGGGTGACAGCCTTGCCTTGTTCCAGATATTGGGATGAAAGTGTTTAATATTTTGTCTTTTGTTCAGATATTAATTGAGGTCTTTCATAGTTGCGCTTTACCAGATTGAGAAATTTTAATTTGTAGTATGCAGAGAGTGTTTGAATTTTGTTAGAATACTTTCTCTGAATCTATGAAGAAAATAATGTTTTTTATTTGTTTAGTTATTAATATAGTGAATTACATTGATTGCTTTTGAGATTTTAAATTAACATTTCATTCCTGATATCTCTTTTGATCATATATTGCCTTTTATGTATTTTGATTTTTATTTGCTAATATTTGATAAAGGAATTTTAAACATGCTCTAAAATGATATTTGTCTGTAGTGTTATTTTCTTTTAAAGACACAGATTTTGGTGTCAGGGTTATACTGGTCTCTATTTCCTGAAAAATTTGTTCAATATTGATATTATTCCTCCTTAAATTTTGATAAGATTCACTCATCAACCTATCTGGACCCAGAATTTTCTTTATAATATTTTTTAAAAAATAAATTTAAATTTTAAAATAGAGGATGATTCGGATTTTTCTATTTTCTTTTATGCCAGTTTTGGAGAGGTGTAATTTTTTTTCGGAACTTGTCCGTTTCACATAAGTTATCAAATTCATTGGCAAAAACTCTTTATAATATTCCTTTGTCTTCATTTAATGTCTACAGAATCCTTAGTTCTGTCTTCTTTTATCTTTATATTGATAATTTGCTTTTTCTCTCGTTCTTTGAGCAGTCTTGCTAAATGTTACAAATTTATGAAAATCCAACTTTAGTCTTTATTTTCTCTAGTGTTCTTCTATTTTTGAATGCACTGATATCTTTCCTTCTACTTTGTTTTCTATTTCATTATTTATTTCAGCTCACTTTGCAGTTAACTTGCTCATCTTTTTCTAAACTCTTAAGATGGCAACTTAGATCATTAACTTTAAACTTTTTTCCTTTATGGTACAAGCATTAAAAAGCTACAAATTTTACCCTAAGCACTCACTGCTTTAGTTGTGTCTTACAAATGTTATTATTTAGAATTTTCATCATCATTCAATTGGATTTGTTTTCTAATTTCCCTAGTGATTTCAAATTTGACCCATGTATTTAGAAGTGAGTTGTTTAATGTACAAATATCCCATATCTGCTTTCTTCCAATCCAGAAAACTCCTCATAAATGTAGAGGCATTAAACCAGAATGTCATGCAGATCACAGACGATCCACTAAGAAATTACAAAGATAGAAAGGAATCTCGCCTTTTATATAGCCAAGCAGATAAAATCCATTACATAAATGCTCTCAAAATAAACAATAACTAGTCCTCATATGAGAGGACTTGATAGCACCATTTATCAAATATAGTTTATCCTAAATTTACTTGGTAGTTGGAGTGATCGCCTGTGTTAGCTAATTGACTTTATCCAAAGGAAAAATAAACTTCTTATGCCTTTATGACAAGAGGCAATTTTGAAACTTGGAGCTAGGCTCCCTCAGAAGTTAGGCTTCTACCTGCTCACGGTAACTGGGAAATAGGGCACTATCGTTCTTGAAAATAACATTTCAAGGAGATCATTACTAGGTTCTTAGGAAATTTGCAGCTGTCTAACTATGCAGCAAGTCTATTGCAAAGCAAAACAGTTATCAAAATCACTGTAAAATAACAGAATTACTGAATTTTTAAAAAAGTTAGCACATTATTTGCCTTAAAGGAATAAACTTTGAATATATCATATCAATGGTGAATGGTTAAATCAGATTCTTGATTAACAATAGACAAATATTTTTCTAAGTCATACATTAATTTTACAAATTGTTGTGATATCTTTATTGTTTGCATTTTCAAATGATTAATGATCTAAAAATTATTTGTAGTTCCTTATGAAGTCTTACCCAATCCAAGCCTAAGGAGTAGCTTAACTCTAGAGCCTGATAATCTAAAATTTTAATTAAGAGATTCCCTTGCAAGGTCTAGTAAATTTCTCCTAAGTTTTAGTCAATCATATAAGTAGCATTATATTTATATGATGATTTAGGCCCTGTAGTAAGTATTCTGTCTACCCCAATAATTTTTCCCAAGATTGAAATACAAAGACACCTGCAGCCATCATCTAGTGTCAGAGATTTATTATGAGGCATCCATTGAAAGGTACAAATTAAACCTCCCGTGTTTAATTTATATGTGTTTAATTGTTTAGGTGTTGAGGACAAGCTTATCCTATAGGACATTTTTTTTTCTTTTTGTGTCCAGTATAAGTCACTGTTTATACTATTGTAACAGTCAATCAAATTTCCATGAACAATTGGCATTCACTTTTGTTTATCTATTGTGGGTCTGCAGAGAACTCACATCCCAAAGTTAATCAAGTCATTTTTTTTTTTCCATTTCTCTCTATAATGCCAGATTTCTGTTTATCTGTAAATTAGATGTTATTTTTTTCTTTTTTACATCACCCTTCCAATAAAACCAGTTAACAAAATATTTTTGTGTCAAATTTAAGGCTTAAGTACTTGGATACATATTAGTTACTTTTACTTGGTCATTCTCAAAAATTCATGAAGATGCATTCTACTGTTTGTGGAGCTGTGCGGAGAGTCAGCTTCCCTCAGCTACCATTTTCCTCGATGTGGAAATCTGGACACTGACATGCTTATTACTCCATCAAAGGAGCGAAGTCTGCTGTTTGCAGAACTCTATACGGGAGCCAGGGTACCTATCATGCATGGGGTTATCAACTGAAACATGGGTGGGGTTCTTCTGCAAAGTTCTGGGCACAAGGAAACTAAGCCCTTAAGTGATTAATATCAGCTGGCATTCAAGGTATGTGGATGCCTGGGAGTCCTGGGTAGCTTTTCAAAAATTATCCAAATAGGAAAGGCTGGTTTTCCTCACATTGAGATAAGAAAAATGTAAATTATATGATACTTGTGTTTCCCTTCATTCATCAGCTTTATAGCTTGTTTACCTTTTTCCAAGTGATTAGTGCAGCTATTCTCCATCCTATTGTCTTCACACAGGGATACAATCTTTTATCTAATTCTCAGTTATTCTCTGATTAGATCTCTATCATGTCTGCTTCCCTAACTGCATGATGTTTGGATGATATGTGTTGCTTGGAGGTAGAATTGGACAAAGGCATGAAATGGATTCAGGTTGGGCCACAAGGCTCATAAGCCTGTGACCTTAAACAGAACAGGTAATGAAGTCTTGCCCTCATTCTTCTTTACAGAGAAGTTTACTAGTGAAGGGAACTACCCTCTTAAAAACTCATCACCTGACCCTTCACCAAAGTCAGTTTGGGGCAGGAAAGGATAAAGAGGTTCTCTCCATGGGAAGAGATGGAGCAGGGACAGCAGAGAAAGGAGGAGGGTTCTGCGAAAGGCAAAGAGCTTTTACTTCTCCCATTTTCTCTTCCATTTTTCTCAATCTTTTCCTTTGGCAATCCAACTTATTTTTAGTTGTTTTTCTTAGAATTATATTTATTGCATAAATGCCAGTAATTTACTTGCCTAGGATGAGGCCTAAGAGCCTGAGCAAATACATTTGTTTAACCAAATCAAAGTACCTGTCCATAGACCACTGCAAGACTGGATTCTCATATACCCACCTCAGATATGACAGAGTTATTACCCCTTTAAGAGAAGAGAGTAAGAGAAAATTCCTTTTTCCTGCAGGAAAAATTCCTAGCTTGCCATATTTTCTAATCATATGGAGATCCTGACAGGATTTCAGAACCTGTATTATTCATACTATTCAGTAGTAAAATCTTGAATTTGGAGAGCGTGGTTTGTTTGAGTTGTATTCCATCCAGAGCAGCAGAAACCTAGGAAGGTTACTTTATATTTCAGGATCTCTTACTTAAGTGATGTGTGGCCACAGATCTTCAGCTGGTCCACTCAATTCAGAAACTGCCAGACTTTGCACTGACAACATTTCTGTTGCCTCAGTGGAGGCGCTCCATTGCAGATCAAGGTGGGGGGTGGAGAGGGACAGTTCTCATTTTCCTTGTAAATATGGTGTATTCTTCCTTTAACCCAGTTTTGAATGTTTGTCCCTCCTGTGAATTTCTCAGTTGCGTAAAAGTGGATACTAATTGTGTCTTACGTTAAAACAAACACAGCTATTTACCAGAGAGACTGGTAAACTCTTCTTTTATCACTAATTCTAATACCCATCTTAGTAAAGTCTCCCAAGGGAGCTGTTTATATGTAGGGACAAACTGGCTCACTTCTTAACTATGTACTCTTTAGTTTCTGTCTTTTTAAATTTAACTAAAATGATTAGGCTCTGCTGCATTTTGCCCACCCTGAGCTTCAGCCTGGACATGGCTTTCATTACCAACAGTAAACTAGTGCAATCATGTGGATCAACTTGTTTGTCATCCTTCTCTCAAGGAATCAGTCATGTGCTGCCTGAAAACCATTGTTTTATATATACGTATATACATATTTTTTGTTTGTTTTGCTTTGTTTGTTTGTATTTTTAGTCGTTAAAGGTGGAAGCAAAGCTCTAATCCCTGTTACAGGGTCTTGGTTGATGACTATAGATTTGACATTGATAGATGTTGTAATCCTAATAATATAGAGAGGACTCTTCTTACAAAATAATATGAAACACATTCTCAGTGAATAAATTTCCTGAAATTAAGGTAGGGAACCTCACGAAGTTTTTTCACAAGTTCCAGGATGTACTGCACAGCTGTTACTTGGGTTAAAATTTAATCTTGTATCTTTTTATCTTTACGTATTTATAGAATTGAACGTAAAATATCATTTGCATATTATTCTACTTAGACGTTGTGAAGAGTTGACTTACTCAGAGAATTTTAAGTTTTAAATATTCTTTCAAATTTCTCAGACTAATTCCCTAGAACTGTAAATGCATGACTCCACTACTCTCAGTAGCTAAATGTCTTCTATAATTATTATAAATTAGGTTAGAGAGATATTCATTAACTTTTACTAGGGAAAACCTTATAGAAAAGTGCCTGAAAATGGGCATAAGTAACATCCGTGCCTAAAATATCATGGATCCCCGTGAGTCCTTTCATCTTTTTATACCATCTTTTTGGTTAATAAGAAAATAAGTCATGGAAAAAGCCACATTGAATAGTAAAAGAAAAGCCTAGTTCAAAAGGAAGACAAATCTCTCCTGCCATTGTAGAAGTACCTCTTACTGTGATTTTGTTTCATTCTGACTCTTAAGCTTAAGCAGAATTTCCAGTGAAACTAAGTGATTTCATTTTAATTATGACCTACTTTCAAACAGAGTACATTGGCAGAACTCCATGCACTTAATAAGTAGCTGTATTTCCTGAAATACATTTGGTCTAGCCATGGTTATTGAACACGTATTCAATGAATATTTCAAATTAAAGCAGCTGGCTCTGTGGATAGGTTAAGTAAAGATCAGTTTACATTCTTTCACTACTCTTCTGCAGTTCTCAAATATGAAAGCAAAATGGCATAATTTCTCATTATAAATAGAGCAAATCTGGATATTGAGAGCCAAACCATTTTAAAGGTATTGTCCGTTCTTTCCTACTCTTGGACTGATTATCAGACATGTAGCTTACAAAGGCATCTTACATTATGATTGCTTGTTTATATTAAATTGAGGGGCAAGGGGAGTAAAACTTATACATGTCCACTTGTTAGCAGCTCTGTCAAGAAACACCTCATATTGGAGAAGGTGTACATAAAATAATATGATTATTTTTGTTACTTTTGAGGGTCAGTGACCCGTGTTCTCTTCTCATGGTGAATGGTTAAGATCTGATTTTCTTACAATCAAGGTAACTAACCACTTTGGTGCACGAATAAATCAAGAGTTAGAAGTGAGATGAAGTCTTGAGTAAAATCTATTTTAGGTGAAATCAATATAAACTGTTGACTGAATTCCATCAAGTGAATTTTTAAACTTGGGAATATAGCTAGTCAATAATTAACACAAAGATGTTTTAATACAATAGTAAAGATGAGGAAAATATTTGGCTTGAAAAAATTAAAAGAACTTGTCCAAATAAATTTTAACTTGATCTCAAGAAAAGTATGCCTGGTAATTTTCTATATAAGCAGATTTTTCTTTTCTCAAGAAATTACCAATGAAACCAAAATGGCTTTTCAGCTTTTAATTTGATTTTCAAACTAATAATCAACCTTAAAAATAATATAAACTGAGTAACCTCTTCATATTTCATAGGTTAACAGTATTTTTATCTTATCCTAAAATAGCATTTTCCAAAATATATTCTGTGGTACAGTGGTTCTAAGAGATGCCAATAGGTGTTCATGATTGTCGAGAAAAGAGTGAGGATTTCATGCTTAAAGAAGCTTGGAAATTGCTAGATTGAAAGTATTTCTTTACAATAGAAACTTAAACATGCTTATAATCAAGGCAAATATCCAAGCGGGGAAATCTAGTGTGCATCTTCCTCAAACTGAGTTTGCCACAGAACCCAATTTTGGGAAGAATACCTTGTAGATTAGGTTTCATGGAATACTAGTTTTAAAAAAGTTTCTCAGAACCTTTTGGGAAAAACCTTTTCAACTTGATATAAAAATACTTATCTTAAATGAGAAATTGAAGTGACATGCATATTACCTCATAGCCCCTCTTGCTCAAGGTGCCTTGTATAAAATTTTTATAAATATCTTAATTTCCTCAGTGCATTTTCTATGAGAAAACGGTTTGACCCTAAACAAGTTAGTGCCTTATCTCATGAACATTTCTTGTAAACTTTACTGGCAGAGTATGAAATTAACATACTTAATCAAAAAATAATGTTTAACATTAACATAGTTGCTGATAACAAAGCTGGCAGCCTCCTTTTTCCTTTTTCTGCCGAGTGCCACCATGTTTTGGTCCTGTGAGAGACATTGCCTTGCTGAGAAGGGGAGGAGCTTCTGATTCTTGACGCAGCAAGAAACTGCTTTTTCTAATGCTTTTGAGGAAATCTGATCTCTTTCCCACTTTGCAGAAATCTGAAAGTTACTCTGTAATTATTAACAGTCTGTGGAGTTATCTTTCCTTCTCCTAGAAAAGCAGGGATTAAATGCAAAATCCTTTTACTTTTAGGGAAGAAAAATTTCTTTTCTCTCTCTTTATATTGTCAACTTTTAATTTTTCTCTTCTTTGTAGTTTCTTCTTTAGTGACCTGAAATCACTTCTGACCCTCTCACATGTTCTTTCCCTGTCAACCTACTAACCTTATAGCCTGTGGTTCTTGCCCTTATTTATGAAAATTCCTCTAGACAGATAGAGTATACATACTCATATAAGAAGAGACCTGGAGAGCATACAGGTGGAAGCTACAATCTCATGTGCAGACTCACTGAGTAAATCCAGTAGTCCAGTATTTATCATGTTTCAAAACTGAGACACAGTGATCTGGCCAGAGCTAACCATGGGGTCCAGATTTTTCTCTCCAGACCATAATTCCCACAATCTACAACTGCTTTATACATTTTATGATTCTTAAGGTGTCATTTACTTTCCTTTCCTTTCCTGAATCTCAATATTCATCTTAACATAATATGTTAAAATTTCTAACAGTACTACTCCTTGCATAGAATATTGGCCAAAATACTTGCTATATCATTGTACGTCTTTAGAATCTTGCTTACAGGAAAAAAAGACCTCTTCAAATCAAAGTTTGTCAGTTTTTAAGTCAGATAATTACGAGAATACCAAACTGTCCTTGTATTGCAACCTGCAGTAAATTGAATTCAGCGATGATAATTTTTTGCATAGAAGGCTGCCTCTTGGAAATAAACATCCTTTTGAAGCATCTGCAGTCTGTCATTTGAGAAAGATGGCCTTTTCACTTTGCCTCTAGTCCTTGCATATCAATCTAATCGCAAGGTGTTGCCACAGTTTTGTACCCTGAGTGATACTTTAGCTATAGAGCCAAGAAAATAAAATTATAATAATAAAAAAGGAGTATTCAAGAGCTCATTTAATTCAGTCATTCTACTTAAATCTTTGGAAGATTGAAGAGTGGGGGAGGTAAGTAGGAAGAAAGGAGTCTGGTAAAGTGAATATTTTATTTCTTGCCTTGGTTTGCAAGGTAATGTTTTGACAACTGGTCATTGATAAACAAAAGGACAGAAATAAGTTTGGAAAACGTGGACCAGCAAAGAGAGAAACAAGAAAGCATTGCAAACTAGCTAAATTGTCACTGACTTGATACAGAGAGCATTGAACTTTAATTAAACAAAAATCTTTAACACTTATTGCTTATTTTCAGCACACATGGCTCATAGTTGAAATTATGATTTTTGTATTTTCCTTTGTGGCAAAAATCATTTTATTTTCATGGGGAGAGCAAAAATTAGCAGAAGAGGTGAAAGTCCCTCAGGTTCATTAGGCCCAATCTATATATGAGGACTATATTTTTTGCTCCAGATTTCCAGAACAATCCTAAACAAAGAAAACCTGAGACCATCATTTGCTCATTTATTGTTCAGAAAAACTGGGTCAGTGGTAATAAATAATCCTAATATATATATTTTTTGAGAATAATATTTTTATTAGAAGCATGCTCACTTTAAAACATATTCTCACAAACTGCTACTTAGACTGTTAGTTGCCATGTAACAGTAGCAGTCTGTGTGGTTTCCCCCCAATTCTGGAGCTCTTTTAATGAAAAAAGTTGTATTATAAATCAAGATCTTTTGATATCATCAGTTACATTATGTGTATGTTCAGTTTCTTTCTATAAATGTTATCGAAGCTAGATGTTCACAGTATTTACATGGGAATCTTTTTAGATGGAAAAATAGTTATTTCCTTTTGTTTCATCTTGAATGCAGGCAGAAGAAAGTCCTCCTTCCCACCCATTCAGAGATGCTCAGATACCTAAATTTCAAGATAGATTCTCTTAACTTTTAGATTTGCTCCTTGTTAATATTACATATTCATTATTGTTATTGATAATTATTATATTATTATTGATATTTATGTTATCAATGTGTCAATATACTAATCAACTTACTGATATTTTATCAATAGCTATTGATAATTTTTGTTATAATTAATAATATAATAATAATCAAAAACAATATTAATGGTAATGAATACCAGTAAATGAATGCTTGCAATATGCCAAGCACCATACTGGTTATATTTGATGTTTAATTAACCCTCAAAATGACCCTTATGAAATAAATATCATTTCCCTTTTTGAATTTGGATACTGAGAATTAGAAAGGTTAGTTAACTTGTTTGTCACTTAGCTTATAAGATACTATACAGAATTTAAATGTAGTTTTGTTTGATTCTTAACCACTGTGCTATGTTGTCGTTTTTCTTCCCTTTTAAATTTTTATGTACTTTTATTTTTTTTAATTAAAAAAAATACATTTATTTATTTATTTATGGCTGTGTTGGGCCTTCGTTGCTCTGCGTGGGCTCTCTCTAGTTACTGCGAGCTGGGGCTACTCTTCGTTGCAGTGCACGGACTTCTCATTGTTGTGGCTTCTCTTGTTGCGGAGCACGGGCTCTAGGCATGCAGGCTTCAGTGGTTGTGGCATGTGGGTTCAGTAGTTGTGGCTCACAGGCTTTAAAGTACAGGCTCAGTAGTTGTGGTGCACGAGCTTAGTTGCTCCGCGGCATGTGGGAATCTTCCGGGGCCAGGGCTCAAACCTGTGTCCCTTGCATTGGCAGGCGGATTCTTAACCACTACGCCACCAGGGAAGCCCTGTTTATTTTTTATCTTGTATTTATCTTGTATTCGTCTTTCATAACTTAAGAGGGATGAATATATTTGATCATTTCCAGTATATTTTGTTAATATTTTGTTAATAGTAGAAAGATATTGAATCTGGGTTTAAGAGATAATCAAAATAGGCAATAGAGATTCTGGCAAAAGTAGAAATCACACAGAAAGATAAAATTTCACAGGAAAAGAAAGCTAGAGATATGTGTCAGAAAGTTTTCGAGTGTTTTTAAAAGCACAATTTTATAAAATACTATTTAAAGCACTTTTTATTCATTCTTTTCACACGAATTTTATTCACTTATTTTGTACTCATAATATGGAAAACATTCTGATGGGCATTTAAGGTGAAACAAAAATGCATAGGATATGATTCCTGTCCTCAAGTAACACATTTCTGTGGGAAGGGTGAAATAAGACAAGACAAAAGTCAATGCAATCAAGCACTCTTGGACAACTGTAAGTGCCTTAGCATATCAGAAGCAGAAGTTTTGGGTCATCATAAAAACAACAGGTTACCACATTTACTCATATATTTCCCCCACTTCTTCCACTGAAGTGAGGATTGAGGAAATAATTGGCAGGAATAAAATATTTTCACTTACCACCTGCAGACAGTGTGCAACATAGGGATGATGTGACTATATGGTATAGATAAACATACAAATAGAAAGTATTGAATGAAATAAACATGTATACTACATATTAAATATAATTAACTTCAGGTACCCTAGGCTTTATATTTTGGTATATATCTATAGGAAACATATTTTCCCATCAAAAAAGGCAGAATAAACATTTTCCTTCACCAGTCAATTTTGTGACTGAATATAGCATTGTCAAAGCCAGAAGGAAATAGTGGTAAGATTATTATGAGGAAAGATATTGACTGGAAAGTTATTCTCTGTATGAGGCCAAATAAAACTCAAAGGTAAAGTATGGTGATTACACAGGAAATTAACATTTGTTTCTTTTTTTTTTTTTTTTTTTTTGCCGTACGCGGGCCTCTCACTGTTGTGGCCTCTCCCGTTGCGGAGCACAGGCTCCGGACACACAGGCTCAGCAGCCATGGCTCACGGGCCCAGCCGCTCCGCGGCATGTAGGATCTTCCCGGACAGGGGCATGAACCCGTGTCCCCTGCATTGGCAGGCGGACTCTCAACCACTGCGCCACCAGGGAAGCCCTGTTTGCTCATTTGTTTTTACCCATGAGATTGTTGCCCAGCACTATGCCACTCTTTAATTTTTTTTTTGCCAATAAAATGTAGTCTATTTCCTTGCCGAACACTTGTAATCACTACTCAATTCTCTTATATTCTCTTCAAAAATAACCACCATCTTCCTCAAGTCCAAGGCCAGAGATCAAATGAGTTGAAATGGAAAAGAATTACCATGTTTTAAATAGTTACATACTTCAACTCAGTCTTGGTAAAAGGATTTCTTTTTGAAAGAGAAAAAAAATATTGTTTGGAGTGCTCAGATATGAGTCATACTTCACAGCTGATGGTAATTTCCATAATCTCACAAGCAGAAACCAAAGTGTCTTAAATATTCTTAAACATCCTCTCCCTGCATTGTACCTTTCAGGATGTAACCCTCCTTGAATATTAAATTCTCCTGTAGCAATGATGATGTTTATCTAAAAGAAGCTCTGGTAAATAAACGTAGACTGCATTTAATAATTGTTAGTGTTTTAGAGAAACAGGCAGTGTGTGTGTCTGTGTGTGTGTGTATGTGTGTATGTGTGTGTAAAAATAACAGATAATTTTTCTTTAAGTCTATGTCAATACTTAAGAACAGTATCTCTGTTTAAAACCACATATTGTATTTTGATTACAATGTAAAAGAAGAATATTTGCAAATGACCTTTCCATGTAATAACTGGCTATAAATTAGCATGGACTCTAGATATAAAACTTAGGTATGAATCCTAACTCTATCATTTACTAGCTTTGTGACCCAGGACAAACTATTCAACCTGTCTGTATCACAGTATTTTCATTTGTAAAATGGAGAAAGCAATAGTACCTACCTGTAGAATAATTGTTAAGTGTAAGTTTAACATGTAAAGCTAGTGCCTAACTAATAGGAGTTATTACATAAATTCTACCTATTATTAATATTCATATTGCCATGAATATTATTAACTGATTTTCCAGAAAAGCTAAACATCCTAATCTTTTAACTTGGTCATAGGTTCCAGTCTGAAAGAGAGTGACAGTTTTCTACTTTTGCTGTTTTGTCTGTTAAATATTTAATACATAGAGATAATATTTTACTGATACAACAAGGATTTGATCTGAAGCCTGGCAAGCCATACAAATGCTTTGAAAAACCAGATTACAATGTCATGATAGATGATATACATGGTATTCTTTCAAAGGGAAGACTTTTACTCCCAATTTGATAAGGTGAAACATATTGATAAAGCATAGTACACTGGTATATTTTATTGTATTACCTACAGGTAGATCTTCATTTTTCAAATATATAAAGCAAAATAGAATACATCCAAGAAGTCTAGATAATTAAAATGAATTTGAAAGTATGCAGCAAATAGAAATAACCTTATTCTTACAAGCTAATTATAGTCAGAACTTTGTTTAAGTAGAAGAAGGAAGTGAATCATGTGAATTAACAGATCACTGCTTCTGTTTACTAGATTCCTCACTCCCCCTCCATATTCATTTCCGAAAAGTATTTATTTCACAGGCAAGAATAGAGATAATACTTGGTCCTGAGACTTGCCTCCTTATACTATACTAGGATTGTCTTGATTAAGATTAGAAGGTTTCTAGGAAGTATTAGCAGTTTAGGGGGATTTCATTTCATTTTGCTAGAACCCCCAACAGGGAATCTTTTCTAGAAGTCAGAAAGACAAGTGATAGTAGAGGAAATATATTTTTTGAAATTTTGAAAGCACAGATTCCTTATTTCCACTTTGAGTTAATTTACTTGAAAATATTCAAAAATTATTTTGTGAGGGCCTGCTCTATGTCGGGCAATATTCTGGAGCCTAATACAGCAGTGAATGAGACAATATCCATGTTCCCATGGAGATTAAATTCTAGTAGGGATGTGTGCGGCGGGGGGGCTGGGGGTAGGGGGCTGGATAAATACACAATATACATAAACTCAGAGAAGATAAAACAGGATAATGGGAGGGCTGATTGCTAGAACTGAATTCTAATTTTGCTTGTTAGAGAAGACTTCCCTGAATAGACGACACTTGAGCCAATAACAAAAATAAACCTTAGGGAGATTGGAGGAAGAGAATTTCCTGTGAAAAGAACTGAGAGTGCAACTATCCTGAAGTGATAACTGTGGAGTTTTGGAGAAACCAAAGGAAGGTCAGTGTAAGAAGCAAGATAATATGAGACATGGTCAAAGAAGGAGAAAAAAGGCTTTAGAAGTCACAGTTAGGAGTGTTTTGGATATGGTGTACTCATAGTCTATGTCATGGCTCTCTTTCTCGGTCTAGGGAAAAATCGCTTTATTACCACCTTCACCTGGGCCTTCAGGATTGTACCTTTTCTTGCTTGTCTTTCCTAGGAATATTGTGGGAGGATCTTTTTTTTTTTTTGTATATGTATTTTATTTGTCTCATTTTAAATTCATTCTTAATATTATAAAATATTTTATTATTATATTTATATATATATATATATATATATATATGCTGTCCCCAATGTTTTGTTACAAACGTTACTGCCATGAACATCCTTGTGAATATCTCTTAGTGAACATTGGCAAGGAGGTGTGTCAGGGAGTATACTTAGGAGTAGAATTGCTGGTTTGTAGGCAATGCCTTATCAACTCTTCTTGATCATGCCTGATTGCTTTCAGTTGGATGTGAGGATTGTAGCAACAGATTTTTTTTCTTTTTGCGGTACGCGAGCCTCTCACTGTTGTGGCCTCTCCCGTTGCGGAGCACAGGCTCCGGACGCGCAGGCTCAGCGGCCATGGCTCACGGGCCCAGCCGCTCCGCGGCATGTGGGATCTTCCCGGACCGGGGCACGAACCCGTGTCCCCTGCATCGGCAGGCGGACTCTCAACCATTGCGCCACCAGGGAAGCCCACAACAGATATTTTTGAAATCTTTCAGACCATACTGCATAGAAGACTGTCTACAATGTTAAGATTGGGATAACTTGGGGCTGCCTCCTCACTAGTCATCATTTCTGGTTCTGTACCTATAGAAAGAGCTTTAATACCTGCACAGAGAATCCTGTCCAGTTGCTGGCAAAACTTCTGAAAGTATTCTTCTGATGTCTTCTTGCATTCTCTCTGTCCTGCTCAATTGTTTTTTCCTTATTTTTCTATTTTAGTTAGTTTACCCTACTGATAAGATGTAACTTCATGGGGGCTATGACAGAGACTTCTATGATACACTCAGCATGACCTTCTTTCACTTGCCAGTGTATTGTCCTTAAACTAAATGTATTTGCCTAAACGTGGTTCCCTCATGATCTTTTTTTTCTCATGAACATTCCTTGTCCTCAAAAGAATAAATCCTTCTCATACCTATTTCTTTACTCTTTCAGCTAGGTTTCTGTATCACAGGTTAAGCTTAAGCTAACTTCCCTGCTATACTATCACCCTTAAGGCTCAGGTGAGAAGTGAACTGTCTGTACAAGAATCAGTTTCTTGCTACGAAAAACTCAGTCAGCTTCATGATGTTGACTGAAATTGGACTTTAACGGGTTTCATCAAAAAATAACTTTGCAACTTCCCCTCCATTCCACTGGATATTTCATATATTGAAGTTTATCTTATACAAGCTAGTTTTTTAGGTCAATCACTTACTGGCTCACAGTGAATCAGACTCAGATTTGGTATTAAAAAACCACTAAAATACATGATGTTCAGTAATCTAAGCCGTTGTACTTTAGGATAAGAGGAAAACTATATGCTTTAGAGAAGTGTTGTGGAATTCTTTGTTCTTTGCAAAGCACAGAAAAGAGAAGAAAGGGTTATATAAATAAATACTATGTGATCCAAGGCAAGAGGACAAGAATTAAAAAACATTTCTTCCAACTCATCTTGAAACAAAACAAAAACATTTTCATATGAAGATGTTATTTTAAAACAGAGAAAACAAAAACTTCAACATCAATTGCACCATCAAAGTCTCAAAGATCAAGTTCTCAAAGATACAAATACATAGGTATAAAAACCTGATATTTTAATCTTCATGGAAAATTAATGAAGTAATACACAAGACACTTTTGTACCTTTAGATAATAATATGTATGGATGTTACTGGATCCAGACAGTCATACTAATTAGTAAGAGAGCCTTCCTTTAGAATAGATTAAGATCTGCAATAAAAAATAGAGCAAGGAGAGATCAACAAGTATTAATATATATTGATACAATGCGGTTTTAGTCTCCTTTCATTGAATTATTATTTCAGCAAAGGAGATTTTAAATTTGTTTCTCCCAGTTTTATTGAGATATAATTGACATACAACACTGTGTAAGTTTAAGTTGTACAGCATAATGAGTTACCTACATCATGAAATTATACCACAATAAGTTTAGTGAACATCCATCATCTCTATAGATACAAAATAAAAGAAAAAAATTTCTTCCTTGTGATGAGAACTCTTAGGATTTACTCTATTAATCTTTTGTATACAACATACAGCAGAGTTAATTATATTAATCATGTTGTATTGGGTTGGCCAAAAATTTCATTTGGGTTCTTCTGTAACATGTTGCGTGAACGAACTTCTTGGCCAACCCAATATATTACATGCCTAGTACTTATTGATATTTATCTTATAACTTGAAGTTTGTACCTTTCGATCAACTTCATTCAATTCACCTCCCCCAACTCCCTAATTCTGATAACCACAAATCTGATCTCCTTTTCTGTGAGTTTGTTTTTATTGTTGTTCTTGAAGTATAATTGACCTACGAACTATGTTATTTCCTGGTGCTCAACATAGTGATTTGACATTTCTATATATTACAAAATTATCACCACAATAAGCCTAGTTACTATCTGTCACCATTACAAAGCCATTACAGTATATTGAGTACATTCCATGTTCTGTAAACTTCATCCTGTGCTCATTTAATTTGTAACTGGAAGTTCATAACTCTTAATCTCCCTCACCTATTTTATTCATCCCCTCAACCTCCTCCCCTCTGGCAGCCACCTATTTGTTCTAGTATCTATGAGTCAGATTCTGGTTTGTTATATTTTTTCATTTGTTTTGTTTCTTAAATTTTGTATAGAAATAAAATCATATAGTATTTGTCTTTATCTGTCTGACATACTTCACTTAGCATAATGCCCTCTAGGTCTAGTCATTTTCTCACAGGTAGTAAAATTTCATTGTTTTTTATGACTAAGTAATATTATATATACCACATTTTCTTTACCCATTCATCTATCAATATCTGTCTATAGATAGATCTATCTATAATCTATCAACAATTAGGTTGTTTCCATATCTTGGCTATTGTGAATAATCCTGCAATGAACATGGGGTACATATTTTTTTCCAATTAGTGTTTTTGTTTTCTTTGGGCAAATACCCGGAAGTGGAATTGCTGGATCCTATGGTAGTTCTACTTTTAATTTTTTGAGGAACCACCATACTATTTTCCACAATGGCTACACCAATTTACATTAGCCCAAGAGTGCACAAGGGTCCCCATTTCTTCACATTTCTTCACCAACATTTGTTGTTTATTATCATTTTGGTAACAGCCATTCTGACATGTGTGAGGTGATATCTCATTGTGTTTTTTTTTTTAAACCATGATTGGATTTTTTTAAAAAAATACATTTATATATTTATTTATGGCTGCGTTGGGTCTTCATTGCTGCACATGGGCTTTCTCTAGTTGTGGCGAGTGGGGGATACTCTTCGTTGCAGTGTGTGGGCTTCTCATTGCAGTGGCTTCTCTCGTTGTGGAGAGTGGGCTCTCGGCATGCAGGCTTCAGTAGTTGTGGCACGTGGGCTCAGTAGTTGTGGCTCGTGGGCTCTAGAGCACAGGCTCAGTAGTTGTGGCTCATGGGATTAGTTGCTCCACAGCATGTGGGATCTTCCTGGACCAGAGCTTGAACCCTTGTCCCCTTCATTGGCAGGCGGATTCATAACCACTACGCCACCAGGGAAGTCCTCTCATGGTTTTGATTTTCATTTCCCTGATGATTAGTGATGTTGACCATCTTTTCATGTGCCTTTTCATCTATATGTCTTCTCTGGAAAAAGGTCTATTCAGGTCCTCTGCCCCTTCTTTATTTGGGTTGTTTGTTTATTTGATGTTGAGTTGTATGATTTCCTTGTATATTTTGGATATTAACCCCTTATCGGATACATCATTTACAAATATCTTCTCCCATTCAGTAGGCGACTTTTTCATTTTTTTGGTAGCTTTCTTTGCTGTGCAAAAGCTTTTTAGTTTGACTTTGTTTATTTTTGCTTTTATTTCCCTTGCTTGGGGATACATATCCAAAAAATATTGCTAAGACTGTTGTCAAAGAGTGTACTGCCTATGTTTTCTTCTAGAATTTTTATCGTTTGAGATCTTACATTTAAGTGTTTAATCCATTTTGAGTTTATTTTTGTATATGGTTTCAGAAAGTAGCCCAGTTTGATTCTTTTGCATGTGGCTGTACAGTTTTCCCAACACCAATTATTAAAGAGGCTGTCTTTTCCCCATTGTATATTCTTGCCTCCTTTGTCATAGATTAATTGACCATAAGTGCTTGGGTTTATTTCTGGGCTCTCTATTCTGTGCCATTGACCTTTGTGTCTGTTTTTGTTCCAATAGCATACTGTTTTGATTACTGTAGCTGTGTATAGCTTGATCGAGGAGTGTGATACCTCTAGCTTTGTTCTTCTTTCTCAGGATACTTTGGGCTATTCAGGGTCTTTTGTGTTTCCATACAAATTTTAAAATTATTTGTTCTGGATCTAGACCTAGGCTTTCTTCATATTACTGCTTCTGCCCTGGGTCTTGGAGTGAGTGAGATTTTATGTGTGCCCTTTAAGAGTTTAGTCTTTATTTCCTACAGCCCTATACATCTCCCAAAAGTAAGCCCTGCTTTTCCTTCAAAGCCAAATGTTCTGGGGGCTCATCTTCCCAATGCAGGATTCCAGAGCTGGGCACCCGGATGTGGGGCTTGGATCCCTTGCTCCTTGGGGAGAATCTCGGCAACTGTAATTATTCTCCCGTTTGTGGGTTACCCACTTGGGGCTATGTGTCTTGTCTATACTGCATATCTGTCCCTCTTACTCATCTCATTGTGGTTCCTTCTTTATATTTAGTTGTGGAATATTTTTTTCTACAAGAATTCAGGTCATTCTTATCAATAGCTGCTCTGTAAGTGGTTGTAATTTTGGTGTGCCCATAAGAGGATGTAAACCCAGGGTCTTCCTACACCTCCATCATGGACACTCTCTCAAGATTTTGAATATTATTTTTGAGATTTAGAAATATAACCAATACAAGGAAGTGATGCCCAAATACCTCAGCCTTGCTACCCTAGCAAGTTCCCCTAGAAGTCTTTTCTGTAATTTGATTGAGAAAATCTTGTATTTCACTGAGTTTCTGCAAATCTTTTCAAATTTTCTCATAATAGAGGACTCACACACAGGCTGAGAAAATTCCCTGCCCCTTTTATTTTACCTTGTCTTTATTTCCATATGATTTTCTTAATTAATTGTTTAATTAAAATTAAAATATGCTGATTGTAATGAATGAAACAATCAAAAGATACATTAAAAAAACAGTTAAGAATTTTCTGGGCTTCCCTGGTGGCACAGTGGTTAAGAATCCGCCTGTCAATGCAGGGGACACGGGTTCGAGCCCTGGTCCAGGAAGATCCCACATGCCTCGGAGCAACTAAGCCCAGGCGCCACAACTACTGAGCCTGCACTCTAGAGCCGGCGAGCCACAACTACTGAGCCCATGTGCAGCAACTACTGAAGCCCACGCACCTAGAGCTCATGCCTCGCAACAAGAGAAGCCACCGCAATGAGAAGGCCGCGCACAGCTACGAAGAGTAGCCCCCGCTCGCCGCAACTAGAGAAAGCCTGCACACAGCAACAAAGACCCAGTGCAGCCAAAAATAAAATAAATAAAGTTATAAAGAATCTTCTTTGCCCCTCTCTTCATACTCCCTTGGGGTACACCCCTCCATACTGTTCTCTGTCCTCAAACATATAAAGTGCTCTGTGATTTTGACAAGAGAATATTCATTATTTCACTGTGATAGTCTTTACTGTAGATGATCATTGCTTTTTAATAAAATACTTTTTGATGTTTCTTTGGGAAAATGAGCAATTCAGTGTTGTGAGGTGCTGAGCCATGCTGTTGACTTAGAGGTTTTCAAGTCCTTTGTGAAAAAAACCATTGAATTGAAATAAGGGGCCCAGTGACTCTGGCTGGTAGAGACAAGCCTGAGCACGAGTCAGGAGGTGCAGGCATGAGCTTGACTATCTTTAGCCCATTAGGCTTAAAAAATCTTTTGAAACCAGAATCAGCTATGCCAAGATGTTATCCTGGGACAAAAAATATTAAGCTATTAATTGTCACTGAAAGGTATACTAAAAATACATTTAACCTGATAACCCCACTTGTTTTTATTTCCAATAAGACAGAATAAAAAGGACAGTGCTCTTGGATAATATTCTAAAAGTTCAATTATATAATAGATCGTTCAGAGCCCTCTGTGTGAAAAATAGTTGTTTCAAGTTTACAACATGTAAATATGACTGTGTGTATTTATATTCTGCATGCATGTCTCTATATCTGTAATCAAAGATTATATCCAGCCTATCAGTATGGAATGCAAACTTTACTTGGACCACTGATATTTCCAAGATTCTTAAGCTATCTACTAAAAATGTGTTGCTTGCTTTCTGCCTTATGTATAATCAGTGACAGATTTCTTACTGGTGTTCAAGGTGTTTACTACCTCAGTCTACATATTTACGAACACAGTTTTGTTTATACATATTCAGTTGTTCTTACACTTGCATAGCTGTCTCCATAATGTTGATTTACAGGTGCATGAATAAAAAATATGCTCTTGAATGTAAATCAAAGTAAGACACAATTTAAGTATTAAATTTCAAATTTGATCGAAAGTTTATTTCCTGCTGGATTTACTTATTTAATAGAAAAAGTTTACTTATTTAATAGAAATTTACTTATTTAATAGAAATGTAATTTACAAAATGTAATTTACAAAATGGCAGTGTGAATTTATAAAGTTCAATAAAGTTAAAAGAGATGTATACAGGACCAAACATTTAACTAATTGAGCTAAACAAAACCTTGAGAGAATGGATGTCTATATAAGATGGCAGAAAAACATAAAACAGAGCTTATAGTGAATCACAAGCTGAAATTTAGTCACACAAAATTCACAGTTTGAAAAAAAGGAAGAGTAAGCATGACATTGAGAGACAGTGAAAAACAGAATACTGACAGGGCCCATCTATCAAAGGTCTATGAAAACCTTTGTTTCCATTTTTTTTGTAAACAGAATGAAATTTTTTAGAAAATGTAGGTCAATATTGTCTTACCATTCCAGGGCTTCACCAACATTTACTACTCTTCTTTATTTTAAAGAAACGTTAAGTTTTAAATAATGCCACATTTACCTTTGACATCTTGGGAAAGTCTTATCTACCTTAACCGTTTCTCACGATTTCCCCCATTTCTATTTTTTCCCTTTTCTGATCTCTGCTCCTTTCCTAAACACCTCACCTAACCCTGACCACTCACAACTTTTAATAGGATGGGACCTTCAGGAGTCTGTTCCTTGCCTTTTTCAGTCACTGCAAGAAGCCCTGTTAAGCCTGTCAGATAAAAGTACAAGACACGACTTAAATTTGATTTTCAGATAAATATATGATTTTTTTTGGTATAAGTATATCCCATGCTATGGTTGGGATACACTTATACTGAAAATAAGTATTCCTTACTTTTCTGTAATTCAAATTTAATCTGTAGTCCTTTATTTTATTTGCTAAATCTGACAAGCCTATCTGCTGGACTATTGCCACAACACAGGAAATGCCACCCACAGCTGATCCTAACTGTTTTGCCGTAAGCCTGCTTTTGGTTTTAAGGTTCGTTGGATTTGCTGGCAAAATAACCACTCGTTTCACACAAATAAACAGTTCTGATCAATTCTTTAATGAAAAGTGATTTAGCTTAATTTTAATATACAATCATTAGAAGGAAAGGAATAAGAATATTAGAGAAACATAATAGGATATACATCACCAAATTGGGCCGGCACCCACGTCCAGATCCAAACAGCAGTTGGAAAGTCCCAAGTAACAGCAATCTGGAGCCCGGGGTCCCAGGCGGTGCATCCACCCCATGGGTGAGACTTCAGATTGGAGTTCTGGGGGCTTCCACTTATAATTCCAGGCCACAAACTGATATTATCAGTTTGTGCACAAAAATGCAGCTCTGGTTCAGTTGTAACAATGCTGTTAATTTCATCTTGAGTCACAAGACTTTCCAGACCCCGGGGGACTGCCCAGGTCCCCAGGGCTCAAGAAATTCCAAGACCCGCTCCCTTTCTTATTGTAAGCGCCGTTTGACTTGTTAGTAGCAATTGTTAGGTGTGCAAGAAGGTGCGCAGTCCAGGCAAGGTCACAGGTTGATCAGAAGCCTGCTTCTGCCTCTGAAGCCTGAACAAGACTACTTTATTAATTTTCCCAACACCAACCACGACATATATTTAGGAATGATTGTCCCAGGAGGAGGTGTTGCAGGTGACAGTCGTCACTGTACTTTGGAAGAAGCTGGGGTGGTGGCAATAATCATTAATCATCTTAATTCAGTTTTCTGGTGGTTCAAACACACCTTGAAGAGTTGCTTAGTTTTTCAGCAACTTAGGGGAAACTTAGCATGTCTCATGATATTTCTGGTTATTTTTAGGTGATCAAAAAATTTTTATGATCTTTATTTTAAAAATCGGTTTTAATTTAGTAATGACTATGTCCTGTATAGAATGGTCAAATGCTTATAGCTTTTAAAAAATTTTATGGCTTTTCTCCTTGTCTAGCATGGGACTTCTGAAGACTACCCCCCACCCCCGCAAAGTAGAAAAGATCAGACAGTTTCTCCTTCATTTACCTACCTGTCTTCCCCACTCAAAAGGCTGCTTCTGGCTTATTTGGTTTAAACATGGGTGGAGGAAGAATAGTGGGAAAAGAAGGAGTAGAGGTAAGGGGTGAAACATTTATGAATTTTCTAGGACTAAATGGTCTAGCATTGGCACTGGGCTTGGAATATGTTCTAATTAAAGGACACTTTGAGATTCCTAACTTGTTGTGAATTTCTAGCTTTAAGGTCCCCTAGTCATGGGGGTCTCCATCTGCCTGTTTCTTTGTTTTCTTAATATCTGTTACTGAACTAAATTTGGGTCCACTCACCCATACACCGTAAAGCTAATCTACTGACACCAGGTTGTGGTGAAGGAAAGCGCAGCATTTATTGCAGGCACCAAGCAAGGAGTACAGGTGGCTAATGTTCAGAAGACCCAAACTCCCCAAACTCCCTCTTTTAGGGAAGAGTTTTTAAAGGCAAAGTGAGGGAGGGTAGTCACAGGATTCATGATCAGCTCCTGCAGAATTCTCTGGTTGGTAGGGAGGTAACAGGGCAGTGTCACAGAGGTTAACATTATCAATCCTCAGGCTCCAGCCATTGTGGCGGCTGTGCCTCATTATCGTCGTGTGGTTAGCTTTTTCTATCTGGTGGGGGTTTTAGTGTCTGTAAAGCAACTCAGGCATGTGCATCACACACTGTTATCTATGTCCTTCAGGGAAGAACTAAAGATTCTGTGACTGCTGTATGGCTGATTTACTGTTTAAATTGTTACTAGTTCTCCTCGTCCAACTGCTATTTTTTTTTTTTACTACATGTCCACATTCTTTCAATTGTTCATTCTTCAGCTAGCCATCTGTGACTCAGGGAAGGCCTGGGAGACTAAAGCTTTTCTACAAACAAGAGGTAGGCAGAGGACATTGTGGTGGGGTGGGGGCCATCTGTCCTGGGATGGCCCCATAGAGTCCTGTTGGATTACTATCTATCTTTTTATCACTAGGCAAGCTATGGTCCATTCCAAGCTGCCTTCTTCTGAGTTCTTTCTACCATTCTAGGTTGTCCTTTTTTTTTTATTGGAGTATAACTGCTTTACAGTGTTGTGTTAGTTTCTGCTATACAATAAAGTGAATCAGCTACCTGTATACATATGTCCCTTCCCTCTTGGACCTCCCTCTCCAACTCCCATCCCATCCATCTAGGTCATCACAGAACACCGAGCTGAGCTCCCTGTGCTATACAGCAGATTCCCACTAGCTATCTATTTTCCACATGGTCGTTTATTTATGTCAAACCTAATCTCCCAATTCATCCCACCCTCCCCTTCCCCCACTGTGTCCATATGTCTGTTCTCTACGTCTGTGTCTCTATTCCTGCCCTGCAAATAGGGCAGTACCATTTTTTCTAGATTCCACATATATGCATTAATATATGATATTTGTCTTTCTCTTTCTCTGACTTACTTCACTCTGTATGACAGACTCTAAGTCCATCCACATCTCTACAAATGACAACCCAATCAAAAAATGGGCAGAAGACATAAATAGACATTTCTCCAAAGAAGACATACAGATGCCCAAGAGACACATGAAAAGATGCTCAACATCACTAATTATTAAGAAATGCAAACCAAAACTGCAGTGAAGTATCACCTCACACTGGTCAGAATGGCTATCAACAAACCTACAAACAATAAATGCTGGAGAGGGTGTGGAGAAAAGGGAACCCTCTTGCACTGTTGGTGGTCCTTTTGAAGAGCAATGTATATAAGCATTATTTCATCATGCTGTGAGCATATTTTGTTCATGGGGAACATTTATCTATCCTTGTCCCTGTCAAAGGTACAAAGTAAAGCTTAATCCCAGTGTTCCTCTCTGAGTAGCTGCGTTGATTGTCCTTTAGATCCTCATGCATGAGTAGGTACCAGTCTACTCTGACCCACAGCTCCAACAGTCACAATACAAGCTTTTCCCATGGTCTCATCGAGCCTTTTCTCTTGGCATGAGATGCAAAAAAGCCACTCCAGCCTGCCTTTTCTCCATGGTGGAACTCAAAGTGCACCTCATTCTCTTACCCCAAATCTTTAGATCCTTAATGTGGATGATGAAAAATAATTGCAAAAATTTTTTTGGAACTGTCCTTTGCAAATATGGAATTACCAACCTGTATTGGATATGAAAATGTTGACTTCTATTTTCTTGGGGCCCTGAGTGAAACAGACTAAAGTCAAAGACTTAAATGGTTTAATTTAGACAGACTGTTAAGTGTATTTACCTAGATTCTTTGACATTCTTAGAATTAGCAGGTAAACATTATGGATTCAGGTTAAAATTTTCAACTCAGTGTCCTTGGACACAATCAACTGAGACTGTGACGCTGTACACAAAGCAGATTGCCACTGATCCATGACTTAGTCCAGTTAGAATGTCTGTGGATGTCCTCAGCTCATTTCTTTTTTTCTTTTTTCTTTTTTTTCTCGGTACGCGGGCCTCTCACTGCTGTGGCCTCTCCCGTTGCGGAGCACAGGCTCCGGACGCGCAGGCTCAGCGGCCATGGCTCACGGGCCCAGCCGCTCTGCGGCACGTGGGATCCTCCCGGACCGGGGCACGAACCCGTGTCCCCTGCATCGGCAGGCGGACCCTCAACCACTGCGCCACCAGGGAAGCCCCCTCAGCTCATTTCTTAATCAGCGACTTTTGTAAAAGTAGTGAGGACAGAAATATTTTAGAGATTAGTTCTTATATATACATAGACCGTTTTCTAAAGAAAGGATACTTAGGGTCAATACTTGAGCATTTGCCCTTTAGAAAGGGAAAAATTCAGAGTGTAAAAATATAAAATAGTACATTGGCATTCATAGCAGGATGCTTGCATTGACAAAATTTATAGTATTTTTGAAGAGAAGTAATGAGAACTTCTTTGCAGCTTCAGTAGCAATGTATAATACAGCACAATGAAAAATGGTATTTTAATTTTCATGCATGACCTCCACCAGAAGTGTTAATCCTGTGCTAGACCCTATAATTCTCCAACTGTTTGAGGTGAAAGAAAAATGATATTCCATGTCTTTCACAGCTAGAGCATATGTTTTGGAGAATGTAGAGGGTGGAAGAATTCATGTATTAAAGAGCAAGGCCCACCTGGAAAAATCCAAGTGTTTTACAATTGAACAGGACATTAAGCAATGGATTATTCCATCAAGTACTAAACTTAAGAGCAAGTGCTGCATTTAAAATAGGTTAAAAGGTAAAATTATTAAAATTTGATTATATTTACCAAAGACATTATTACAGTGATTAAAGTTTTGAAGGTATATTACTTAAAATAGTCAAAGCATTTTGCCACAGTCAAAAGTTTTTACAAAAGGTGAATTTAAAGGGTGCATAAGAATTTCTGTGTTAGATAGGAAGATCAGGTTTATAAATAAGATATGTTAGTTCTGAGAGACCCAAATGTAGGACTTAGAAACTGAATGTGCCTTGTGTCATTACCCTGAGGACAGATAAAACATAACTCAAACTATTGACGTCGTCTCTGATAATACCTAGAAAGTATCCTCTTTCCTCAGAATGACTGTTAATTTCAAGTTTATGAGGGAAATGAGTCAGAGAGACACACAAGCTCACCTCAAGCTTTGTTATCTGAAAGACAGTCATACATGAAGGTCAGATGAAGTTCAGGAGCTCAAATATCCACAGGGGACTTTTGGGAAAATTGATAAAGCAAACAGCTTATGAGTTCATAGAATGGCACTGACTCTGAGGCTTAGCGTGAGAGAAACTCTGGAAAAGGGTGCATCCTGGAATCCACAAAAAGGGGCATTAAGCACCCAGCTCCTGCTGACTATAGCCATGTAGGCTAACAGCCTAGCATCACTGCATTTTCTAATTTTTCAAAAAAAAGGAACATGGATTTTTATGTGAAAATTTTCAGTGGTTGAACATTAGGAAGGAATGCAATACTTTTTGAACACCAATGGCCAACGGAACCCACCAATGGTCTTGGTGTGCCTGGGAGATGCTCATTTGAGACCACTGGTCTTTATTTATCTGTGTGTCTCAGAGTGTTGTCCTTGGCCCACATGCCTCAAAATCACCCCAGACTCCTGAATCTTCTAAGATCCCAGTCTGCTCCCATGAGCACCCTTTACTGCTCTTTATAGTCACAACCCTTGTTTGCATGAAACTATTAACAAAATGAAAAGGCTGCTTACTGAATGGAGAAGATATTTGCAAATGGTAAGGCTGATAAGGTGTTAATATCCAATGTATTCAAAGAACTCAAACAACTGAGCACCAAAGAAAACAACCAACCAATTAAAAAATGGGAAGAGGCCTGAATAGACCATTTTCCAAAGAAGACATACAGATGGCCAACAGACACATGAAAAGATCCTCAATGTCACTAATCATCAGGGAAATGCAAATCAAAAGCACAATGAGATATCACCTCACACCCGTCAGAATGGCTATTATCAAAAAGATAACAAATAACAAGTGTTGGCAAGGATGTGGAGAAAAAGGAAGCCTCATGCGCTGTTGGTGGGATTGTAAATTGGTGCACCCACTGTGGAAAACAGTATGGGGATTCTTCAAAAAATTAAAAATAGAACTACCATATGATCCAGCAGTTTCACTCCTGAGTATTTATCCAAAGAAAACAAAAACACTAATTTGAAAAGATATATGCACCCCTGTGTTCATTGCAGCATAATTTACAAGAGCAAAGATATGGAAGCAACCTAAGTGTTCATCTATATATTAATTGATAAACAAGGTGTGATATATATATGTATAATGGAATATTGCCCAGTCATGAAAAAGAATGGAAATCTTGCCATTTTCAACAACATGGATGGACCTAGAGGGTATTATGCGAAGTGAAATAACTCAGGCAGAGAAAGACAAATCCTGTATGATTTTACTTATATGTGGAATCTAAAAAACAAAACAAATGAACAAACATAACAAAACAGAAACCGACTCATAGATATAGAGAACAAAAAAGTGGTTGCCAAAGGGGAGGAGTGTGGGGGTAGGAGAGAAATAGGTAAGGGACATTTAAGTGACTTCCAGTTACAAAATAAATGAGCCATGGGGATGAAATGTACAGTGTGGGGAATATAGTCAATAATTATGTAATATTTTTGTATGGTGAGAGATGGTAACTAGACTTACCCTAGTGATCATTTTGAAATGTATTGAAATATTGAATCACTATGTTGTATAACAGGTACTAACATAGTGTTGTAGGTCAATTACACTTCAAAAACAAGCACACAATTAACTCATAGAAAAAGAGATCAGATTTGTGGTACCAGAGGTGGGGTTTGGGAGTAGGGGGAATTGGACGAAGGTAGTCAAAAGATAGAAGCTTCCAGTTATCAGATAAATAAGTACTGATACTAGGGATGTAATGTAAAGTACAATAAATATAATTATCACTGCTGTATGTTATATATATGAAAGCTATTAAGAGAGTAAATCTTAAGAATTCTGATCACAAAGAAAAAATTTTTTTTTTCTTTTTATTTTGTGTCAAAATGGGACGATGGATATTCACTAAACTTACTGTGGTAATATTTCATGATGTATGTAAATCAACTTTATGCTGTACATCTTCAGTTTATTGTGCATAGAAGAACAGTTCCTGACTGGGAGTATTCAAACCACTAGTGGAGTGAAGCACAGAGGCATGTTGTTCTAGGACAGCTTATACAGTGGAAACATGGAAGCTGTTTAATCTTTATAATGATTGGTTGTAGCATTAGGGTTTTTCCAATGACAGGGGATTGGCTAAAAGATTATGTCATTTTTGGAAAACAATTTAGGTGTTGTTTATGATTTTCAGAGGCATTTACAAGAAACAACACAAATTAAATTTTGCTTATGTTGCAGGATAAGCTAAATTAGGTTTCACTTACCTGGTTTTGTGTGTTCAAGGAATTTTTCAACTCTGGTGTCCATTTTGTATTTTATTTTGACAGAGATGATGATTAAACACATAATGAAGGTAACTTTCCCTGTGCCAAATAAAAGTCTAAGCCTGTGGTTTGAATGTACATAGGCATAAATTGTGATATTCCTAAAATAAATCTCCTCCTCTTCCCCCTCCCCTCCACTCCCTCTCCCTCCTTCTTCACTGCAGAGAATTTAAAACATTTCTGTAAATTATTTGGCATTTTCCCATTAAAAACTGGAGCCTAATTTCCCTCCTCATGAATGTAGGAATGTAGGCCAACCTTAATAGCTTTCATATATAACATACAGCAGTGATAATTATATTTATCGTGCTTTACATTACATCCCTAGTATCAGTACTTATTTATCTTATAACTGGAAGTTTCTATCTTTTGACTACATTCGTCCAATTCCCCCTCCTCCCAAACCCCACCTCTGGTACCACAAATCAGATCTCTTTTTCTATGAGTTAATTCCTTCTAATTATTAGAATGGGTTGAGAGTGGCACTGTGTGGGTTTTCATGCTAGATCATAAAAGGCATATACCTTCTGCTTAACCTCTTTCTCTCTCTCCCTTTGTCTTTCAGAACTTGTGCTTTTTATAGTAAGAAGTCCAGCTACCCTGAAGCAACCATTCTAAAGAGACCATATTGAGACTGTACATAAGAGAAAGATGCCTAAGGAGGGGCTCTTCTAGACTCCTGTTGTTTGAGCTCTCTAATTATCAACCTACCAACATCAATAGGTGGGTGAATAAGCCTTTGGATGACTCCACTCCTCTGCATGCAATCAGACTTCTTCTGAACTTTTGGAAAAGCTCAAACTTTTTTATTGCCTTCAACTTCATCTTCTCCCACTCAAAGTGTCAACCTCCATCCTAAATGCTTCCCAGTCGTCCCGAAACATAGACTTTACCTCTGACAATTGTTATCTCTCCTGTCATACCCCTAGTCAATGACAGTATAAGACCAAGTTAGCTCCTTAAGATATACAAAGCTAGTTATTTTCTCAGGTGGAACTGGAAAAAAGGGTTGCTAGCATTAGTTTACTTCTTTCTTAATAACTCACCTTGGTGGATCTGAGTAGAATCAATGAACCTGAATTGTTCAGAAGGATGCTCTGGGGGTACTTATGCATTGCATTGGAAGTTTGGGCATTTAGAGATGGTGCTTTCTGTTGCTTTTTAATTCCCTGCAGAATATAATACAGTGAAGCTTCAATGAATTGGAACATATGGAATATGGTTATTAACAAACATCATTTTGAATTTAACATTTACTAAATTTTGTTCTTGATTTTGTGTTATCTTGATTTTAATTATACATTTTAATAAAAATGTATTTAATCTCTCCTTGATGCCTGGGGACACTGAATAAATATCCTCAGGCTTACTGCTCTCAATCTTAGAACTGAACCTGTATTGACTGCAAGATAGCCTAAAAAGTTACCTGTAATATGTTATTATCACTGGGTTGCAAAATATTTTTCTATTAAATGAGAATAAGGATCCTTCAGAAATTACAGAGAAGACATTATGTGGTTGTTAGCAAAGATATGGACTTCTGGGAAAATTTCTTAACAAACTTTCATCTTGGCTTGTGACTCTTGAGAGATCCTAGAGCCAGAGAAACCAAAGTGATTTAGCAGCCTTTTCTAAAAGCGGGCTTTTATTTCTGTATTTATTTATTTATTTATTTAAAAGCAGTCCTTCTCCTCTTCTTGTTTTCAGAAGAGACAGACCATTCTTACAAAACTGGGACTGGTTAACCATCATCCCTCCTATTTTAACTCAAGGCCTGGTGGGCGGTTGTCTCCCGTATGAAAGTTACTGAGCAGACGTGCTGGACTCTGCCAAGACAGAGAGAGAGGGACTGGGAACAGATGACAAAGGTAAGACGAGGCGTGCAGAGGCAGCATGGCAAAGATGTATGACTTTTCTGTGCTTCTGGGAAACAGTGCAAAGTGTTGACTGAGGTTAAACAATCATGGTAATACTTAGTTTTAAAATGAAGAGGACTGAGTCTTAAGAGCTGGAATGACACTTCTAATAACCAAAGGTGACAGAAAAAATGAATAGAATCAAACTGAACTGCCACTAAAGATGACTGCCATTCGGCAGAAAAGGGGTGAGGGATGGTTAACAGATCAGATTCGTAGAAGTTATTGGAAAATAAGATTGTTCCATGTTTATACCCCTGTGAGTCAAGTCTATTCAGTCAAACTGAATATACTTCTTTGCACACTGTCTCTTGTGATTTGTCTTTTTGTCCTAAAAATAGGTGTTGAAACAACACTGATTAACTGTAGTCTGGTGAGTGGGTTCTATTTCCTAGAGGTTTTATTGGCTATTGATGTGTGGTAATGGCACCTTCAATATATAGACTAATTTTTCCCATCACTCATGAAATAAACTAAGAGCAAGGCGGGAATGTGGAGATTATAATGACAACAAACGTAGAAAAATATCACAGTGAGGAAAGAATTAAGCTTGTAAATATAAAGAGGTATTAGGCAAACTTTATTGGTCAGTATTTGTGTGTGTGTGTGTGTGTGTGTGTGTGTGTGTGTGTGTGTATGAGCCTAATAATATTTTTAAGCTATCGTCAAGGTAAATGAGCTAAGTAAAAAACTGATGTTTAAGATGTGTTTATCAGCTAATATAGCAACAAATGACTCAAATTAAAATCTAAGGTGAAAGATGTATGTGTTTAAATTGGTAATATAGTACACCTATATTCTGGATCAGTTTTTTAGTATTTCACTATTTTTTAATATGAATTTGATACATATTTGATACATATTTTTATCTGAATTTGATAGATATTTGATCATGAACCCCATGATAAAATTTTATCACACTACCATAACTTCTTGATGGTTCAGGACACATGATTTCAAGCCTTCTATTATGATATCTCCATGAATTTAGTCATTCCTGTTGTTCCAGGTATCCTAGTTTTCAGGTAAAACTGCTTTGTAGCAAGGCCTTTTAGCAACATATTTTAGCAATTATATTATTTTAGTATAAGATGTTCTCTATCAAATTTCCACCTTTTGGTTAGTTTCACAAGTCCTACCCTAGAAATGATTATTCATATAAGATACTAGTCATAAAAAAGGAGTAAGTGGAACTAATTTCTTTCCATTTCTGAATTTCATTATATCTGTTGGTGCACACTAATTTCCAAGTTATGAATTTCTCAGTGATATTACTTTTACATAAAAATGATTTTTAAAATAAAGTTAAAAATCATAAAGATATACTATAATGATTTGATGAAGGATAGTGACTTGTACCTCATTTTTGGTAGTAAGAATCTGTACTTTAGAAATTAATTTTTAAGTGTATACTAGCAATACTTACTATTTTTCAAGATGAATTTCTATAGATACAGCACTTTATCTAAAGTATAACAAACATTATCTGCAGTGTAAGGTCATGTTCAAAAAAGACCTCAAAAGAATTCATTGTGAATTTTCTCTGGTAACTTGATTTAAGTTCAATAAAGCTAATGAGAAAAATGAAATAATTTTCATAAATAATCAGAAATAACTTCCCAGAGTTCACTGGAATGAAACTATGTAACTCTGGGACACCATAAGAAATGAGATATTTTATGAATATTGTTTATTTAGAAATTTGTAAAGCATGAGGAATTTCTAAAATATAATTTTGAAAATGAGGCAATCAAATGATTATTTTTTTACATAATCATGAGTAGAATTGAGGATGAAAATCATCAGAACCAATATAATAATAAACATAATTGAGCTCTCAATATGGCAGTACTATATAGGCAGTACAGTAAGTATTCACATGTATTTGAACGTTCCGTCCTAACAATAGTCTTATAAGGTAAGTAGAGATGTGCCAGAGCAGATTTGTACTGGCTTATGAGAACCAGTAGTTAAATTTTTAGGAATTTTGTTAGTTAGTTGATATCAAGTTGTAGTAGTTTGAAAGTTGCCATAGTGGAATAATTTACACCATGGAAGTCAGTAAGCACTACAAAGTATGGCTACCCACCCCACCCTCTTCCCCAAGGGCCAGTTGTTAAACATTTGCCAGCATACCACTGGATAGATACTATTGTTACCCCTATGTTGCAAATGAGAAGATTGAGACATAGAGGGGTTAAGTTTCCCAAAGACTCAACACTGAAACAACATGGTAGATGTGGAGTTAATCCATGTGGCCTGCTATCCTGCTTCAATAAGTAGAAAACTTAGGAAATTTTGAGAAAAGATCTAGTCAATTTAGGCTGTAGCTGACTCATTCCACAGAAGCCTATTTTCCCATTCACTGTGATAGCAGTTGTTTCCAACACAAGGTGGAAGACTTTCTGCCACTTAGACTAAGATTCCATTGGAAAGGTAGTTGATTCATTCCATGGCTGAGCTGTCCACACAGGACTTCATTTTCATGGTCAAGGTTCAGGGCATCATTCCCTCTCTACTGGATGATGACAACACCTTCCTCTAGGTTTACCTCCTCAAATCCATTCTTTTCCCTGCAGCTAGAGGACCGTTCAAAACACGAATCTAGTCATGTCATTTGATTTTAAATACTTTCAAGGATTTTCCATTGTTCTCGGGATCAAGTTCAAATTTTCTGGTCATTGGGGTTCTGGCTCCCACTTACCATCCCACTTTATTTCTTACAGTCCTATTTACTATTCTATATGCTGAACTACCTGTAATTCTTCTAATGTCTGCTTCTGCCTCTGCACCTCTTACTGTCTCTCATGTTTCAGTAGCAGTTCTTTTTTTTTTTTAAGAAGATGTTGGGGGTAGGAGTTTATTAATTAATTAATTTATTTTTGCTGTGTTGGGTCTTCGTTTCTGTGCGAGGTCTTTCTCTAGTTGCGGCAAGTGGGGGCCACTCTTCATCGCGGTGCGCGGGCCTCTCACTATCGCGGCCTCTCTTGTTGCGGAGCACAGGCTCCAGACGTGCAGGCTCAGTAGTTGTGGCTCACGGGCCTAGTTGCTCCGTGGCATGTGGGATCCTCCCAGACCAGGGCTCGAACCCGTGTCCCCTGCATTAGCAGGCAGATTCTCAACCGCTGCGCCACCAGGGAAGCCCTTCAGTAGCAGTTCTTGAACATTCCTAGTCTTCCAGGCAGCACAGGAATTAGGACCATGGGAACATTTTCTGCATATTAAAAATATAACTTTACAGGTATTACACATTTTATATATGTATCATCTATTCATTTTTATTTAAAGTCCTTTTCTTCTATTGTTTAATTAGGTAATGATTTGATAAATAGTAGCCAGCACTTTTTCATTCATAAGTATTGATTCCTGTTTAGGTAATTTGCATTTATATGTACTTGGTTCTTTCTCCCTCTATCGACCCTCTACACCCCAATAAATTGAATTTCAGACAAATGTGGAAACATGCAATACTAGGGAAAATTATTTCCTACCTCTATTTCTTGTGACTGAATTTCATTTTAAATATTGCAGTAAAGAAAATTGGACCTTTGAGGCCGAGGTCCATTTTAGCATTTCAATGTGCCTAACACTATTGTTCAGCAAATATCTGTGGAATCAAATAAAAGACTAAAACTCCCATTCAATCAGCTGGAAAATTGTGTTAGCCTCCTCAGTGCTCTCAGTTTTTTATACTGCTGTCTAAAATGTCCAGATAACTAAGTACTCATATCTTAATAAATAGATGAAAAGAGATTAAAAGGAGTTAATTCAAGAAAATTCATAGAAAATACTTGCATGACTAAAAAACATCTAATAAAAGTAAGTACAATGAGGTCGTAATTACTCCAGTTTGGTCACATTAACTGGTGAGAGATCTGATGTCTTGAGAAAAGGGCCTGAAAGAATGGACATGCAAATGAGAATACTGATTATACCTGGGTTATGGGAATATCAGGGACAATAGTTTGCTTGGTTCTTTTCAAGAGCAGATATACTTACCTGTTGTCATCTGTAAAGAACTATAATACAGTACAAATATAAGTTACATGTACACAAAAACAGTATTTTCAATTAAAGGAAAAGAAGACATGATGAAAAAATTAGAAGACTGATTACTCAGGTTAGTGCCCAATGCAATTTATATTAATCAAGCTTAAGCAATAATTTAAACCTTTAACTCCGGGACAAAGAACTCCTCTTAATTTTGTAGTTGTGAAATATAAGGATGTTAAAGAATCTTTTTTTTTTAACATCGTTATTGGAGTATAATTTCTTTACAAGTGTGTTAGTTTCTGCTTTATAACAAAGTGAATCAGCTATACATATACATATGTTCCCATATCTCTTCCCTCTTGCATCTCCCTCCCACTCTCCCTATCCCACGCCTCTAAGTGGTCAAAAAGCACAGAACTGATCTCCCTGTGCTATGTGGCTGCTTCCCACTAGCTATCTGTTTTACATTTGGTAGTGTATATATGTCCATGCCACTCTCTCATGTCAAGGGATGTTAAAGACTCTTTAAAGCATTTACCACTAATTACTTCAAGATGGGAAATAAGAGTTTTGAGGACAGGGAACTGAAATGCTGAGCTTAATGGTAAGAAAGAAAAAAATGAAAGAAAAGAAAAAAAAATACTTCTTAGGAATGTTGGCAAGATTTGTCCAGGCAATACACAGCCTGGAAGATAATTTCTCCCTCTAAATTCAAGAAAGTCTTAATATTCTTTCTGTCTCACCTGCAGAACAAAAGATATTTGAAAAAGTTATTCAAAGACTGAAAGGATTTTTCAGAGCATATTTGAATCTAAGGTGGGTTTTGCATATCTTGAGATTTTTGACTTGCTGTGGGTGAAATAGCAAAATAGGGAAAGGACAACTAAAGCCATAAAATACAGTTGATCAAAAACTGTATTCAAGATATAAAGTCTTTATATCTTAAGGAATAGTTATGGAGCATTTTCAGAGAGTCTCTACAATTAGCATATCATTTTTGATATTGCCATACAGCAGTGTGGTCCAGCATAGAAAGGAGAAATAGGCAAGAAGGATTAGAGGGAGTGCAGAACCAGCACAAATAAAGAAGGATCTTGTTTATTCCCGAGGCTTCACTACGACTGAAATTTGGAAACTGGTAAATTCTATTTAACAAATATTCATATACACGTGTATTTGGATTTTTGTATATACACACATATGCGTGTGTTTGCGCACGCACAAGTGTGTATACAGAGAGAGATGATCCTTATCTGTTTAGACACCTGTTCATCTGTCAATTCCCTCTGTTGCCAGAATAGCATGCAAACATGCTCAATTTTAGGACAATTTGCTTATGCCCAAAATCTGTGAAAAAAGATGATTTAATACTGAACCAAGATCATAATGGAAGTATAGTTTCAAAAAGAATAAATTTGAGGTATTTAAGATGCAACATTGATAGAATTGAATAACTGGTTCAGTGTGGATGCTGAAGAAGTCCTCCATGACTTACATATTCCATGTTTCAGAAGTAAATGGTTCAGTAGATATTTGTCCCACATATTCACGAATGTGCCATTCTGAAATCATTATGAAATAGGTCCCAGAGAACAGGCAATGAGCACATCATTCTGCATTGGATGGATGAATGTCCCTCTTAAATTAAAGCCTCAAGTTCTAGGATTGCTCTAAAATGACATCTTTAAAAAATTATTAGTGAGAAAGAGGATATATAGCAGAATTGGCTCTCTCTATTCCTTAATTTTCTGCAATTTCTGAGTCTTGAATTTACTTCTTAGCATTCTGAGTGCCAGAAATCATAGGATTTACATGGAACGCTGGAATATGGGGGTACTCCATAGTTTTCTTTGGCTGTCCAACAATCAGCAACAATATTATTTTTGTAGACCAAAAGAAAGATTTTATTTTTTCAATATTTTTTAAAACAGAATCTTCAGATGAATGAGAGAATTATTTTCCTCTTAAAATTAATTCCACCTATGTGTTAAACAGTGTAATTTAAACCTCAACTTAGATATCAGCTATGATATATATAAATGGTGAATTATTGGCTGCGTGAAGAAATTGCCATAGAATTACCTTACTTAAACAAATACTAGACTGTTTAACCTGTATTTATAGTACTACTTGTATGAAACAAGAAGGACAAATTGATTTATCAATATAAAAATTGGTTTGTATCCTATATTTGTGAAGTTCGCTGATTTATTTTCCTTACGGAAAAGTACTCAACAAAATGGGAAATTGTTATTTTGTATTAAAATGATGAACATTTTATGAGCAAAATTTTTGTTAGGGTGAAAGGGTAAAATTGTAGCTTAGATTTAGAGGCCCAAATATTTTCTTCCTAATCGCCTCAAATAAAGCCAATAAAATAAAGTTAGTAAAAAGGTTATAATACATTTTCATAGCAGTAGAAAATTTCTCCACAGCCCCAACTTTAGTCTAGGAAACACATGAGCAAAATAGCGTCTACCACCCTTAAGAAATCAAGTCCTTATTAATCAAGACTGGAAGATCACAAACATTTTAAGTCTATAATTTAACTAAAGGAATTTGATAAAGGTTATATTAATAAAAAAAGGAAACCAGGAATAACTTGGGGTAAAATTCAATAAAATAATAAAAATAAGCAATACTGCCTCACGATAAATTAGTTGATATTTCCCTTGGCTATAATAATGTATAATTTAACTTCTATCTTCCCAAAGTCTATCCTTTGCTCAAGTTACATCTCCTCTATGAAACCTTTTCTCGTTTCTTTAGCCCTCATCTCTTTCTCTCTGTAAAACCACTAAATAAAAATTTTGATGATGCACTACCTTGTATTGTTCACTCTGTTTGAGTTTTAGTGTTTTGTCCCAACCAGGTTGTAAATTCCTTCAGAACAAGGATGAAGTCATATATATTTCTCCTCCTCAGGGCTCATCAGAGTATTGAGGAAAAAATTGGTACCCAATAAATCCTGTTGATTATCATCTTGAATATTAAAGAGTCATCAGAAATAATTGTTTTCTGGAGCTAAAATATCACTGTCCTATAACTCAGGAGGATAATGTAAAGTTAGAAAGTAAAATATTAGAAGCAGATGAACTCTGACTAGGGGATTTCTAAAGTAAACCTTTACCAGATGTTCATGTATTAAAATAAGAAATGCTAATTAGGAAAATAACTTTCAAAGAGTGTAGCAGGTGTAGAGATAAACCTCTGAGGGTTGACAATAAGCAGTGAAAAAAAAAAAAGGAAGCACATCTCATAAGAAAAGCAAAGGATACCTCTATAGAATATGCCCAAATTCAGATTTACAAATTAAATTTCTCAAAATAGCACTCTCAATAATCACTTTCTGTGACAAACAAGCAGGTGTGAGATCACTCACGTTGCATGCCCATATGATTTTATATAATTTATGTCTGGTTACATGGACTGGGCAATTTATTTATTGGTTTAAGATGTAAGATTTTATTGTAGCCGCCCTAGAGTTTTTTTTTTTAAATATTATATTCCGGGACTTCCCTGGTGGCGCAGTGGTTAAGAATCTGCCTGCCAATGCAGGGACTGGGGTTTGATCCCTGGTCTGGGAAGATCCCACATGCTGTGGAGCTACTGAGCCCATGTGCCGCAACTGCTGAGCCTGTGTGCTGCAGCTACTGAAGCTCGTGTGCCTAGAGCCTGTGCTCCACAACAAAAGAAGCCACCACAATGAGAAGCCCGTGGACAGCAAAGAGTAGCCCCAACTCACAGCAACTAGAGAAAGCCCACGTGCAGCAAAAAAGACCCAACACAACCAAAAATAAATAAAAAATTAAAAAAATAATAATATAAAAATATTTTGTTCCATTAAACAAGACAACTTACCATCATTCATATATTTTCCCTGTCAGTCACTAAATACCTTGGTTCTTGCTTTTTGGATTATCTTTTCTACCTTGCATTCCTCTCTCTTTCTACAGCCTTAACCATGGCCAAGACTTCTTTCCTATTAAGTTTGAACTACTCTCATTTCTTTGCAGGCTCTATCCCTTAATTTCTGCTACCTGTGGTATAGCCCAATTAATCTGCTTACAATAGCACTTTCATCCTGTTAGCAACGCTCCAAATTCCCCTTATACATACACGTATAGAAGTTTTGTTACTCCTTCTCACCTATTGCATTAAATTCCTGTACTTTGGCTTAGCTTGCAAAGATCTTGATAACATGGTACTACCTGACTGCTATAACTTCATTTTTCGCTGTCCCCAGTGCAATTCTCTATGAACATGTCATGATTCTCTCCACCTCTGTGAATTTACTCATACTCTTCCTTTATATCCAAATTGTTCTTTAGGGTCCATTTCCATTTCATGTTGCTGGCTATGCCTACATTAGCCTTCAGTGATCTTTAGCTACTGTGTATAATGCCCACACTTATCTCCAACAGACCCAATGGTATATTTATTTGTTCACTTGTGGTTTTTGTACATTTTTGGCTGTTTAATCACGTTATCTATTTATATTCATCTAGACTATATATTTTTCAAAGATAGAGATATTTTATTAAATTAACTCAGAATAGTGCTGGGCACATATTACATATTTAATATATGTGACCTAAATTATATGCATCTTCATATTGTTCAGCCATAAAGCATTTGATTGTGCCTCTTGTGTATACTATTGAGGTAGGCATTATGTAATAATTTATCCTCCCAAACTCTTCTCTTATAGCTAACAGAAATATATTACAGTTACTGACAGATAACATTAAGTTTTCCTCCCTAATATCAGGTAATACAAAGAATGAAATATCCCAATAAAATCTCCCACAAAAGTCCTAAAAATCCATATTTAAAGACAGTTAAATACATAGCTACGTGTCAGAAGAATAGGATTCATAAACATATATCTGAGAAAGGGCTGGTATCTAGGATATAAAATGAACTTCTACAACTCAACAATAAAAAGGCAAACAATCTAATTTAAAAAATGTGCAATAGAATTGAGCAGACACATGGCATACAAATGGCCAATAAGCACATGAAAAAAACTGGTAAGCATCATTAGTAATCATAAAAATGAAAATTGTAACCTCAAGATGCCACTTTACAATTATCAAAATGAATAAAATAGAAAATACTATTAATACTGAATATTGGTAAAGATATAGAACATTCTTTCATGGTGGCAGTAAAAGTGGCAAAACCATTTAGAAAGCTCTTGCATTCTCTTATAAAATTAAGTATGCCCTATCTCATTACTCAGCAATGCCAATCTTAGGAGCTTACCTAAGTGAATTGAAAATTGTCCCCCCAAAAGATATGTATATTAATGTTTATAGTGGCTTTAATTACAAAATCCAAAAACTACATTAAAAAAAGTCCTGATCTCTCTTAACATGAAAATGGATAAACAAATCAGAGTAAATTTATACAATAGAAATAGTCAGCAATAAAATGAAACATGAATTTGACCGTTCCTTGAAAGACACCAGAGATCACTCAAGGTGAAATAGCTAACCCGAATAGTCCTATAATTATTAAAGATTTTAAATTTATAGTGTGTATATATGTATATACATATATATACATATGTATATATATAGTGTATACATATATATAGATATAGATATGAGGAAGACACACTCCAGTCAGATAAGTTCACAGGTAAGTTCTACCAAACATTTAAGAAAAAATAATAATAATACTGATTCTACACAAATCCCTCTAGAAAGTAGAAGAGGAGTGAGCAATTTTCAACTCATTTTATAAGGCTAACCTTGCCCTGATACGAAAACAGAAAATGGCATTTCAAGAAAAGAAAACCACAAAACAATAGTTCATGACCATAGAGACAAAATTTTTCCCTTAAATATCACAAAATCTAATCTGGCAACATATAAAAAGAATAATATATCATGACCTAGTGGGAATTATCCCAGAAATTTAAGGCTTCTTCAACATTTGACCATCAATATAATTCAAATTACCAACAAAGCAAAGAAGAAAAGAAATGCAGAAAGCGTAGTCTTTTCAACAAGTGATGCTCTAACAATTGCACAACCATATGCACCAGAAAGAACCTCATTCAAGACCTTTCTCCACATACAAAAATAATCCATCATGGACTTCAATGTAAAACTTAAACTTAAAACCATAAAACTTCTGGAAGATAACACAGAAGAAATCATTTGTGATTTTTGTGTTAGTCAAAGATTTCTTCATTGTATCACAAAATGCATGATTCATAAAAAAAAAGTTAATCAAAATTAAGAACTTCTACAGTTGAAAGGCAATGTTAAAATAATGAAAAGATAAGCCACAGACTGAGAAAATATATTTAATGCATATATCCCCAAAAGGACTTGTATCCAGAATATATAAAAATAGGTTTCAAATATATAAAGAGCTCTCAAAATTCAATAATAAAAAACAAACTTAATTAAAAATGGTCAAAAAATTTTTTAACATCTTAATTGGAGTATAACTGCTTTACAATATTGTGTTAGTTTCTGCTGTATAACAAAGTGAATCAGTTATGTATACATATATCCTCATATCCCCTCCCTCTTGCACCTCCCTCCCACTGTCCCTATCCCACCCCTCTAGGTGGTCACAAAGCACCAAGCTGATCTCCCTGTTCTATGCACTGCTTCCCACTAGCTATCTGTTTTTCATTTGGTAGTGTATATATGTCAGTGCTACCCTCTCACTTTGTCTCAGCTTACCGCCCCACCCCGTGTCCTCAAGTCCATTCTCTACATATGCATCTTTATTCCTGTCCTACACCTAGGTTCATCAGAACCATAAAAATGGGCAAAAAATTTGAACAAATTATTTACTAAAGAAGTCATGTGTACTGGAAATAAGCATAGAGGTTTTTTAAAAAAAAGCTCAACTGCACAGTGATTAGAGAAATGCAAATTAAACCACAATGAGATAACTACACACATAATAGCATGACTGAAGAAATGACTATAAAAAGTGTTGTTGAGGATGCAGAGCTACTCAAAATTCTGAAACATTGCTGATGGGAATACAAAAATGGCACAGATTATTTGGGAAACATTTTGGTAGTTTGTTTTAAACTTAAACATAAAAATACCATTATGTCCAGCAATCCCACTCCTAGGTATTTACCAAATGAAAATGAAAACTTAAATACACACAAAAATTATGCAGATGTTTTCAGAAGTCTTATTTATAATTATGAAAAAGTGGAAACAACACTATCCCAATAACTGGAGAACTAAAAAGACTTAGAGTTTTTTTTTTTTTTTAATACTCATGGAACAATTTTAAGATTGACCTGAAAAAAGAAGGAAAAAAAAAAAGATTGACCTGATACTAGAGCAATCAAACAGATGACAAAATTTTTAAAGACTGCATATCGTTCAGAAAAAAACTACAACACTGAAAATACAGGGTTAAAAATACTAACAACATGATGATATCAATAGCAGCTATAGATCTGAAAGTTAAAAACACCCTTATAAACAATTCATGAGTCAAGGAAGATATTATAATGGAAATTGAGTATTGAAAAAACATGGCTTTTTTTTTCTTTTTTTGGTCGAAGAGGCATTTCTGGAATACATGGTTTTGTCTTTTACACATTCTTCAAGAAATGATTCTCTACTTAAAAAGACACAGAAAAATTGATAATTGACATAACCACTCACTTTTTTGACAATTGCATGAGCTCTTATGTTCATTTACTATATTCAATATAGTAGAGAAGTCTGTTTCTTGGTAACTGGAATAAAAGGATTTTGAAAAAATTGAACTGAATGTATATTCAGTTCGATATATATATATCTATATATATGTATACATGCACATATACTTGCACATGCATTTACATCTAAACATAGATATCCTTAGTTGGGTGTTATTAGTGTATCATAAAACTAATACATTTTTAGTAAATCTACATAATTATAAAACCAACATTTTGTTCCATTTTATTATTTCATATACCTCATAAAAATTTGCAGTAAAACCTCTATTTCCACTCTCAGGCAATCACTGATTTGCTTTCTATCTCTATGGATTTTTTCCGAACATTTCATAAATGGAATCATACAATATGTGGTATTTTGCACCTGACAATTCACATAGAATAATGTTTTTGAGATTCATAAATGTTGTAGCATGTGATAATAAATGTTGGGGAGTATGCGGAGAAACAGGTACGTTCATACATTTCTGATGGAAATGTAAACTGGTAAAGCAAAAACAAATTGCAAAAATACATTTTGACACTTAAAACCTTAAAAACATGAAATTATCATATGAACCAGCAATTTCACTTCTATGTAGCTACTCTAGAGAAATATAAACATATGTCCACACAAAGACTTAAATATTTATAGCAGCATTGTATAATAATCAAAAATAGAAAACAGTCCAAATGCCTATCAATTGGTGAGTGGATAAACAAAATGTGGTATATTCATAAAATAAATACTATGTAGCAATAAAATGAACACATACTTTCAAATCTGCTGCCACAGTCAGATCCTGAAAGTGGCATCCTAAAAGATGATGATCCTAAAATCATGCATAATTTTTAAAATTTTATTGATACTTATCCCAAAATGATACCCTTTTAGTTCTATAAAGTACACATTGTTAATTTTATAGCCCCATCAGGATATTTAAAAGCCTTTATCAATTTAAAAATGGGAAACTATAAGTTTAAATTTATCATTAATTTTGTAGTAAGAAAAAATATACTGGATATTCATTTAGGCTTCTATGTGAAAGTAAAGTCTAAAACTTGAAATTTCTCTCATTTCAGATCATAATAGACATGACAGTTAATATAAAAGTCTACTGCCCTTTATTTTGTACATGGTGATAACTTTGAGCTGCTTTCTAGAGGAGAGCTTCTTAAACCTGGCCTCGCATCAGAATCCCTAAGGGTATTTGTATAAAGTATAATTTCCAGGGCTTCACCCCCAGAGAATCTGATGAGTAGATTAAACATGGAGGCCAGCAAGCTGTGAGGCTAATAATCACTGCAGGTGATTCTAATTTAGCCAGTCTGTGGCATGTGGGAGCCACTGTTCTAAATGAAAAACCATGAGATATGTGCTTCTAGTGAAAACTAACATCATATAGAATTCAAATCACAAGATTCAGTCAAGTGATGTTTAAAACATTCTACATAGAGGATGAAGGAAAGCTGATTACCTCCAAAGGGTTTCTAACGATTTTTAAGCATCATATACAGCATATACTTGTAGAAGAAAAAGGACTGCATAGCAATTCAGGTTTATGAATTTTCTGCACAATAACAGCTAATTACAGTTTTCCTATTTTTGGAAGAAATATACTTACAGACAAAGCTTCATTTTGAAAAAGTGTTCTTTATTCTATGCAATCAGTCAAGTCAACAGATATTAATTGAATACCTTCTTTACACAGGAGATTGTGGAACATGATCAGAATAATATATTTTCTTAGATTTTTAGGAAGTTTATAGTCCCTTTGTAGTGCCAAGGCATATATCCAAATAAATGTAATACTAACTAAATGTAAACTCTACTGTCTGCAATAATGAACACTTGTGTAGAGTCCTTAGTGTATGATAGTACCTGGGCATTACAGGTTATGTAACTTTAATTTAAAAATGATGCTATAGAGAAGCAAGAAGAACTACAATCCTGCAGCCTGTGGAACAGAAACCACATTCACAGAAAGACAGACAAGATGAAAAGGCAGAGGGCTTTGTACCAGATGAAGGAACAAGATAAAATCCCAGAAAAAGAACTAAATGAAGTGGAGATAAGCAACCTTCCAGAAAAAGAATTCAGATTAATGTTAGTGAAGATGATCCAGGACCTCAGAAAAACAATAGAGGCAAAGATCGAGAAGATGCAAGAAATGATTAACAAAGACCTAGAAGAATTAAAGAACAAACAAACGGAGATGAACAATACAATAACTGAAGTGAAAAGTACACTAGAAGGAATCAATAGCAGAATAACTGAGGCAGAAGAAAGGATAAGTCACCTGGAAGACAGAATGGTGGAATTCACTGCTGAGGAACAGAATAAAGAAAAAAGAATGAAAACAAATGAACACAGCCTAAGAGAGCTCTGGGACAACATTAAACTCAACAACATTCACATTATAGGGGTCTCAGAAGGAGAAGAGAGAGAGAAAGGACCTGAGAAAATATTTGAAGAGATTATAGTCAAAAACTTCCCTAACATGGGAAAGGAAATAGCCACGCAAGGCCAGGAAGCACAGCGAGCCCCATACAGCATAAACCCAAGGAGAAACACTCCAAAACACATAGTAATCAAATTGGAAAAAATTAAGGACAAAGAATAATTATTGAAAGCAGCAAGGGAAAAACAACAAATAACAAACAAGGGAACTTCCATAAGGTTAACAGCTGATTTCTCAGCAGAAACTCTACAAGCCAGAAGGGAGTGGCATCATATACTTAAAGTGATGAAAGGGAAGAACCTACAACCAAGATTATTCTACCCAGCAAGGATCTCATTCAGATTCGATGGAGAAATCAAAAGCTTTACAGAGAAGCAAAAGCTAAGGGAATTCAGCACCACCAAATCGGCTCTACAACTGCTGAAGGAACTTCTTTAAGCGGGAAACACAAGAGAAGAAAAGGATCTACAAAAACAAACCCAAAACAGTTTAGAAAATGGTCATAGGAACATACATATCAATAATTACCTTAAACGTGAATGGATTAAATGCTCCAACCTTGCTTGCTGAATGGAGACACAAACAGGCTTGCTGAATGGATACACAAGCAGGCTCGATGAATGGTTACACAAACAAGACCCATATATATGCTGTCTACAAGAGACCCACTTCAGACCTAGGGACACATACAGACTGAAAGTGAGCGAACGGAAAAAGATATTCCATGCAAATGGAAATCAAAAGAAAGCTGGAATAGCAATGCTCATATCCGATAAAATAAACTTTAAAACAAAGAATGTTACAAGAGACAAGGAAGGACACTACATAATGATCAAGGGATCAATCCAAGAAGAAGATATAACAATTATAAATATATATGCACCCAACATAGGAACACCTCTATACATAAGAGAGCTGCTAACAGCTGTAAAAGAGGAAATCAACAGTAACACAATAATATTGGGGGACGTTAACACCTCACTTACACCAATGGACAGATCATCCAAAATGAAAATAAATAAGGAAAGAGAAGCTTTAAATGACACAATAGATCAGATAGATTAACTTGATATTTACAGGACTTTCCATCCAAAAACAGCAGATTACACTTCCTTCTCAAGTGCGCACGGAACATTCTCCATGATAGATCACATTCTTGGGTCACAAATCAAACCTCAGTAAATTTAAGAAAACTGAAATCATATCAAGTATCTTTTCTGACCACAACGCTATGAGATTAGAAATGAATTACAGGGGAAAAAACGTAAAAAACACAAACACATGGAGGCTAAACACTACGATACTAAATAACCAAGAGATCACTGAAGAAATCAAAGAGGAAATCAAAAAATACCTAGAGGCAAATGACAATGAAAACACCACAATCCAAAACCTATGGGATGCAGCAAAAGCAGTTCTAAGAGGGAAGTTTATAGCTATACAAGCCTACCTCAAGAAACAAGAAAAATCTCAAACAATCTAACCTTACACATAAAGGAACCAGAGAAAGAAGAACAAACAAAACCCAAAGTTAGCAGAAGGAAAGAAATCATAAAATCAGAGCAGAAATAAATGAAATAGAAACAAAGAAAACAATAGCAAAGATCAATAAAACTAAAAGCTGATTCTTGGAGAAGATAAACAAAATTGATAAACCATTAGCTAGACTCATCAAGAAAAAGGTGGAGAGGACTCAAATCAATAAAATTAGAAATGAAAAAGGAGAACTTACAACAGACACCTCAGAAATACAAAGCATCCTAAGAGACTACTACAAGCAACTCTATGCCAATAAAATGGACAACCTGGAAGAAATGGACAAATTCTTAAAAAGGTATAACGTTCCAAGACTGAAGAAACAGAAAATATGAACAGACCATTCACAAGTAATGAAATTGAAACTGTGATTAAAATTCTTCCAACAAACAAAAGTCCAGGACCAGATGGCTTCACAGGTGAATTCTTTCAAACATTTAGAGAAGAGCTAACACCCATCCTTCTCAAACTCTTCCAAAAATTTGCGGAGGAAAGAACACTTCCAAACTCATTCTATGAGGCCACCATCACCCTGATACCAAAACCAGACAAAGATACTACAAAAAAAGAAAATTACAGACCAATATCACTGATGAATATAGATGCAAAAATCCTCAACAAAATACTAGCAAACAGAATCCAACAGCACATTAAAAGGATCATACACCATGATTAAGTGGGATTTACCCCAGGGATGCAAGGATTCTTCAGTATACACAAATCAATCAATGTGATATACCATATTAACAAACTGAAGAATAAAAACCATATGATCATCTCAATAGATGCAGAGAAAGCTTTTGAGAAAATTCAACACCCATTTATGATAAAAATTCTCCAGAAAGTGGTCATAGAGGGAACCTACCTCAACATAATACAGGCCATATATGACAAACCCACAGCAAACATCGTTCTCAATGTTGAAAAACTGAAAGCATTTCCTCTAAGATCAGGAACAAGACAAGGATGTCCACTCTCACCACTATTATTCAACATAATTTTGGAAGTCCTAGCCTTGGCAATCAGAGAAGAAAAAGAAATAAAAAGAACACAAATTGGAAAAGAAATAAAATTGTCACTGTTTGCAGATGACATGATACTATACATAGAGAATCCTAAAGATGCCACCAGAAAACTACTAGAGCTAATCAATGGATTTGGTAAAGTTGCAGGATACAAAACTAATGCACAGAAATCTCTTGCATTCCTATACACTAATGATGATTAATCTGAAAGAGAAATTAAGGAAACACTCCCATTTACCATTGCAACAAAAAGAATAAAATACCTAGGAATAAACCTACCTAAGGAGACAGAAGACCTGTATGCAGGAAACTATAAGACACTGATGAAAGAAATTAAAGATGATAAACACAGATGGAGAGATATACCATATTCTTGGATTGGAAGAATCAATATTGTGAAAATGACTATACTACCCAAAGCAATCTACAGGTTCAATGCAATCCCTATCAAATTACTGATGGCATTTTTTACTGAATTAGAACAAAAAATCTTAAAATTTGTATGGAGACACAAAAGACCCCGAATAGCCAAAGCAGTCTTGAGGGGAAAAAACAGCTGGAGAAATCAGACTCCCTGACTTCAGACTATACTACAAAGCTACAGTAATCAAGACAATATGGTACTGGCACAAAAACAGAAACATAGATCAATGGAACAAGATAGAAAGCCCAAAGGTAAACCCACGCACCTATGGTCAACTAATCTATGACAAAGGAGGCAAGGATATACAATATAGAAAGGGCAGTCTCTTCAATAAGTGGTGCTGGGAAAAGTGGACAGCTACATGTAAAAGAATGAAATTAGAACACTCCCTAACACCATACACAAAAATAAACTCAAAATGGATTAGAGACCTAAATGTAAGACCGGACACTATAAAACTCTTGGAGGAAAACATAGGAAGAACACTCTTTGACATAAACCACAGCAAGATCTTTTTTGATCCACCTTCTAGAGTAATAAAAACAAAAATAAACAAATGGGACCTAATGAAACTCCAAAGTTTTTGCACAGCGAAGGAAACCATAAGGAAGACCAAAAGACAACCCTCAAAATGGGAGAAAATATTTGCAAACGAATCAATGGACAAAAGATTAATCTCCAAAATATATAAACAGCTCATGCAGCTCAATATTAAAAAAAAAAAACAACCCAATCCAAAAATGGGCAGAAGACCTAAATAGACATTTCTCCAAAGAAGACATACAGATGGCCAAGAAGCACATAAAAAGCTGCTCAACATCACTAATTATTAGCGAAATGCAAATCAAAACTACAATGAGGTATCATCTCACACCAGTTCGAATGGTCTTCATCAGAAAATTTACAAACAACAAATGCTGGAGATGGTGTGGAGAAAAGGGAACCCTTTTGCACTGTTGGTGGGAATGTAAATTGATACACTATGGAGAACAGTATGGGGGTTCTTTAAAAAAGTAAAAATAGAATTATCATATGACCCAGCAATACCACTAATGGGCATGTACCCAGAGAAAACCACAATTCAAAAAGACACATGCACCCCAATGTTCATTGAAGCACTATTTACAATAGCCATGTTATGGAAGCAACCTACATGCCCATCGACAGATGACTGGATAAAGAAGTTTGGTACATATATACAATGGAATATTACTCAGCCATAAAAGGGAACGAAATTGGGTCATTTGTTGAGACGTGGATGGATCTAGAGACTCTCATACAGAGTGAAGTAAGTCAGAAAGAGAAAAACAAATATTGTATATTAACGCATATATATGGAACCTAGAAAAATGGTACAGATGAACCGGTTTGCAGAGCAGAAATTGAGACACAGATGTAGAGAACAAACGTATGGACACCAAGGAGGGAAAGCCGGGTGTGGGGTGGGGGAGTGTGATGAATTGGCCGATTGGGGTTGATATGTATACACTGATGTGTATAAAATTGATGACTAATAACCTGCTGTTTAAATAAATATAGAGAAAAACCTATTTATTAGGTTTAGACATGTGCAATTTAAAAATAAACACACACTACTGTTATCTTGAAAGAAAAATTTTTTAAAAATTAATTAAAAAAGAAAATAAAGAAAGGTACTGCTCAAAAATACTGGAAAATTTGGGAAAAAATAAAAAATGTCAGTTGGAGGTTTCCCTGGTGGCATAGTTGTTAAGAATTTGCCTGCCAATGCAGAGGATGTGGGTTTGAGCCCTGGTCCAGGCAGATCCCACATTAAAAAAATTAAAAAAATATAAATGATGCTATAGACATAAATTGTTTTGTAATTTTATTTATTTTTTTTAAACATCTTTATTGGAGTATAATTGCTTTACCATGGTGTGTTAGTTTCTGCTTTATAACAAATTGAATCAGTTATACATATAAATATGTCCCCATATCTCTTCCCTCTTGCGTCTCCCTCCCTCCCACCCTCCCTATCCTGCCCCTCTAGGTGGTCACAAAGCACCGAGCTGATCTCCCTTTGCTATGTGTCTGCTTCCCACTAGCTATCTATTTTACATTTGATAGTGTATATATGTCCATGCCACTCTCTCACTTTGTCCCAGCTTACCCTTCCCTCTCCCCATATCCTCAAGTCCATTCTCTATTATGGTACTTTTATAGATGAGGAAACAAAGTTTCCCAGATAGTAAATGGTGGAGTAAGATGGGCAACTAGGGCGACTAGGTTTCTCTAGCTTCAGTACTTGAAAGCACTCCTCTATATACAGAATATTTCAAAGTCCAAAGGAAATTCAGATTATAGTCAATTTAGAGGAAAGGAAATAATGGGGAAAGCAGATAGGCTTCCTATCTTGAAATTTGCACAATTTGGAAAAGTAGAAGACATTCAAGAAAAAGAATGTTGTGAGTAAGGATGTCCAGATAAGAAAACATTGGATGGATTTGACATGCTGTTTGTAGAATGTTTAGAATAGATTTAGGAGAAAAGAGAACCAAGTAAACGCTTGGCTGAACCTTGAGTGCTGGGCTAAGGAATTTGAAATTCAATCTTATCTGAAATTGAAAGTCATTTTCATTTTAACTTGGGGAACAAAATTGTATACTCAAATAAAATTACTGGGCTACTATAGGCTCCAATCTAGATATTGGATGAATGATGAAATATCAATGGATCAATAATGAAAAGATGGGCACAATCACTATTCTCATGGAGTTGGCATTATAATAAATTAAAAAACAAAACAGTAACTAAACAAGCAAAATGATTATGCATTATAATAATTATCATAAGGAAGACAGAGTGTTGATGTGGAAAATAACTTAGAGCAGAAGAACAGTACATGTATTTCATTTTATTTGTATTGAAGTATAGCTGATTTACAATGTTGTGATAGTTTTTGGTGTACAGCAAAGTGATTCAGTATAATTGAATACATATATATATATTCATCTTCAGATTCTTTTCCAAAATAGTTTATTACAAGGTATTGAATATAGTGAATGCCTACTGTGCTATACAGTAGGACCTTATTGTTTATCTATTTTATATATAGTAGTGTATATCTGTTAATCCCAAACTCCTATTTTGTCCCTCCCTCCTTTGGTAACCATAAGTTCACCATGAGTTTTCTATGTCTGTGAGTCTGTTTCTATTTTGTAAATAACAGCACATGTATTTTAGATGAGTGGACACCGAAGTCCTGCCTGAAGAGGTGATATATCAACTGAAATCTAGAGGATAAGAATAAATTAGCCATACTACCTGAAAAGATGCAGTGTATAGGGAGATGGAAAGTTTTGTAAAGACCATAAGGAGGGAAAGCCATTTGAAAGTTGAAGGAAGAGAAAAACAATACCATGTAACTTGAGCTTAATGAAGGAGGGGAAGAGTGGCTCAAAGTGAGTGTAAAATAATCAACTAGAGCTAGTTTTATGGTCATGGTGGAATTCCAAGTGCGTTTGGATGCCACTGAAGAGTTTTAAGTAAGGGAAAGACATGATTTCAGTTGGGGCAAGAGTGGAAGAAATAAGTTAGGTCAGCTCCAGGTACAGGATGATAATGGCCTAGTTGTCTAGGTTGGTGGTAGTGCAGGTTTTGAAGCACATCTTCCAAAACAAGCGAACCTATCAGAAACAGAAAATATACCCTTTAAAAATCAATTGAAGTTTCCATTTAAATGTCTGATCTTACATGTATGTGTAATACCTTACATCAGCCAGTGGTTATATCAGGGGCTTCTGTAGTTTAGACACTTGAGTAGAAGTCCCACTTCTGCACTTAGCTGTATAATCTTAAGGAAATTACCTGAACTATTTTGGCTTTAGTATCCTCTACATAGAATAATAGTAGAATCTATATTACAGTTCTTTTATGAGGATTAAGTGGAATAATGTACATTTTACAAAGTGTCTGTCACCCAGTAAGAGACTGGTAAATGTTAGCTAAGGCTCAATGCTGTATATTGATAATAGGAAGATAAATAAAACATGGATAAATTTTATTTCTCTTATGGATAAAATAATTGTATATGCTTCCCTCCTGAGATTATCAGCATATTTAGTAAATAATTTTCCTTAACAAAGCATGTGTCATGGTGCATAGCCCCAAATGGCTCTCTCATCCCATTCTGTGGAACTCCAGACTGATTGTATCTCATATAAAAAGTGACCAGACAAGTATTTTCAAACCCAAATCTCAAAATTTTCTGAGATACTATCCCCACTGTTGAGATCTGAAAGTTCACTTAATCACAGCTTTCTCGCTCTGATAAAGTATTACTTTTATTTCTGGAAAAGTAGAGAGGAGAGCACATTCTACCTATAAACAAGACAGAGGTATCGACAGGGAAGAATCTTCACCCTAGATTTGCAGTTACTGTTTCCTAATCTCATCATAAATTGGTCTCTCTTCCTTCCATAGGACAGAACCAACAGAGCTGGATACAGAATCTTCACCACTAAATAGAAAGGGAGAATTTCCATTTTATTTGTTGACTTTCTAACTCATGATCACAACTAGTGCAAAATGAATGTCTTGTGACATAGGGTTCCAGGGGAGGGACTAGGAACTGAGCTGTATCAGATGTGGTTATCATTAGGATGAGTTGGAAGCAACAAGTTCCAGAAATTGGTATTAGAAAAGTAGTAACTGATGTCCACAGCTGTTGTAATGCAACAAAAGGCCAGATATGGAGATATTGCGTAGCGTCAGGAAAAATAAACTGTTTGAGATAAGGTCGAGGGCTTAACCCTTATTGTGGAGAAGTAGAGAGGAGAGAGGAAAAATTGAGCTTACTCTTCTTGGTGCTGATTGAAAGTCTTAGGGGTAAGTTAGCTGATTGAAAAGTATAAGACTCAGCTTCACTTCACTTCCTTCTTTTCCTTTTTAATACTGCTATCTACCTCTTTTTTATCTTAGAGTCAGTCCCCCTCAAGTCTACTTAGAGTCGGCCATATTCTCCCTAAATTTGACTTTCCTTATTGTCTCCATGCCTGAAAGAAAATAAAAAGCATAATTCAAAAGTTCTTTCATTCACTTAGTCAACAGTTATTGAGTATCTGCTATATGACTAGCACTGTTCTAGATTCTAGTGTTACAGAAGTGAACAATAAACAAAAATTCTTACCCTAATCCAAATTACATGTGAGGAAGGACGGGGACAGAGAATTAACAAGATAAATATTTAAAATATATAATGTGATTTAAAAAATAAGAGGGTGGTATCCACGAAGTTTGTAGGTGGTTAACAGTTGTTTGCAATTTAGATAGGGGGATCTGGAACAACCTCACTGAGAAGAAGACTTTGGGTTAAAACTTGAAGGGAGGGAGAGAACAAGGACAATCCAGGCAGAGGAAACAGTGGGTGCAGAGATCCTGCAGAGGGAGTTTTCCTGATGTGGTCAGCCTGTGTGATTGGGGCAGAGTGAGGGGAGACAGTTGCTGAGAAAGGTCGAAGTGGTAAGTGCTCCTTCCACACATTTTTGAAATGTGTGGAAGGAGCACACATTTTTGAAAGCTTTGCAGGTTGCTTGTCTTAGTCTGCTCTAGCTGCTATGACAAAATACCACAGGCTGGGTGGCTTATAAACAATGGAAATTTATTTCTCACAGTTCTGTAGGCTGAAAGCCCAAGATCAGAATGCCAGCATGGTGGGATTCTGGTTCAGGGCCTCTTTCAGGTTGCAGATTGCTGACTTCTCACTGTATCCTCACTTAGTGGAAGGGGCAAGCTAGCTTTCTGGGGTCTCTTTTATAAGGCAGAAATCCCATTTATGGAGGATCTACCCTCCTGACCTAAGTATCTTTCAAAGGCCCCACCTCCTAATATCATCATCTTGGGGGTTAAGATTTAAATATATGAATTTTGACAGGATACAATAATGCCATAAAAAATTGGCTTTTACTTAGAAGTCATTTGAAAGTATTATTCCTGAGAGACACAAACAATAGTAAAAATAGCAAATTTTTCAGAATCATCCCCTAATCATCACTGTCCTTGTCTATATCCTGATTCATAGGAGGTCTCCTCTTGTCTATTTCTTGCTGAAGGTATATGAAATTGAAACAAATCAATAAATGTGAGTACCTATTCATTTAGGTACTCATGGCTCAAATGTGAAATTTACAATATTAAGGTCCCTTGGACTGAGTGATTCCAATGCTGTCAATGTGTGTCCCTTGACAAGATTTTTTTTATATTGTATATTTTATTTTGTGGGATGGAAACTGAAGATTGAATTTCTTCATTGACCCTAACCCAGTTTTAGCCTCCCTCTACTGCCAGGCCTTTAGCTGTGTTGTAAACAGATACAGTTGATAATTTCTTCAAGGTAGTGTATTCTGATTAGTATATTTCAGGTGGTTATTACATATTGATCTTCTGTCTGAAATTTTTTAATAGGCATAAGCTCTTTGCCAAGGCATAATCTTTTCACAAGACCTTCATGCTAATTAAGGGCAATCCAGGTTTAAATACCATATCTCCATGAACTCTACCTTAGTGTGTCAATCAAATGCAACAAACAGCTGCTCACAACAACAGCATTTCCAAAGGTTTATAAGAGCCTTAATTTATGGAATTTTATTTTTAAAATCACATTGTGTGTGGAGACTGTAAAGACTGTTTCCAGTATCCCAGTGGAAACATATAATCACTGAAGTTTGAGATATGTTAATCTCAAACAGTCATAAAATGCCTACAACACAGGGACTGCCTGAAACAACAGAGAGGAGAGAATTTCTGATATAGTGAAAGTCATAATACTGACTTGAACAGAAACTTTGAAAAAGAACATAGCAATTTTATGTTCTAGTTACTAGAACACCAAACTCAATGGGAAATCTAAAGTAATGCAAATAATTAAAATACAAATGACATTTTCTCAAAGAAAATATACATTTGAAAGAGTTTAATTTGGAGATATGGATTTTGTGGGAAAACTAAGCCATGTTGTATATTGAAATCACTAAATAGGCATTTTATATTAATGGAATGCTTTGGAGAGAAGATAGGGCATAATAAAAGGACTGACATTCTTCTATTCCTTTATTTTTAGTCATAACTACAACAGGATGGTATTGAACTGAAGGCAAATTAAACTCTGTAGCTGAAGGTAAAATCATATAGGATCTAGCATAATGTGTGTACAGAACTCCTCAATTAATGAACTCCCTATGACTCTGTCCTCATCTTTAAAAACAAGAAAATATAAGTAAATACATAACACTGTTGAGAGGATTAATTCATGTATTCAAGGTACCTAGAAAATTGTCTAGTAAATATGGTATAAATAGATATTATTATTGTGATTATAGTGTTCATTTTGCAGTTAATAAATGGATTTTATACTGTTTATAGGCTCTAGAGAAAGGTATCTGTAATCTTTCGTTGGCAGGTAATATTTTATTATGTCTGATCCAGAGGTTTCCAAACCTGGATGAAAATTAGAAACATTTAGGGGGACTGTTAAGATATGCTGATGCCTGGATTCACCCCAAGCCATTTGAAACAGAATCTTGGGGGCAAAGACTACTGTCTGTATTTTGTAAAGAGGTCCCCAGTTGAATGTAAGGCAGTGAGAATTGAGAATCATTGGCCTAAACTATGTTGTTCTTCCTTCTGATTAAGTCCATTTGTTCCATTTCTGTCATCAGTGAATGTAGTAAATAGTGTATCAACTTTTATAGAATACCTTTATACATATTTAAAATCCACTATATGAGTAGTCTCTCAATTGCCCATGTATTCCTAATTCATATCATAGTAAAATCTGAGACCTGCATGGGAACTGTGAGGTGATTTTCTAAATTTTTTCATTTGACAAATGAGGACAGCAAGGCTAAGGGACATGAAATGACTTGACTGTGGCCTCTGTGAACTGGTGACCTTGTTGTAACCTCAGGAACACACTTGCCTTCACTACCAACTGTTCTTTTCACTGTGCTGTATCACGTGAACTTGTTCATCATTTCCTAAATGTTCTATTTTCTAATCCTTTTCAAAATTCAGCTTCTGTGCTGAGCTTTAGATGAATAGTGTAGTTAGAGAATTGCCATGCAGTTTCTCTAATCCATGCAGTATGTTTCCTTTCTTATCAGTCCTGCTGATTCAGACTACAATCTGGAGTGACTGTGACATTTTTCCTTGCTAGGTTAGCACTTTACCGTGTAGTCCTCATTTTGTGTTTAATTCCTACTTTTTCTACTTTAAATGATGTTACATTTCATTTCACCTTGCTGTATTTTTTCTACATATTTCTCTATACTTGTGACCTCAAACTTGTGACTTCTCTATACTTGTTATTTGATATCATAATCAATGATCTATATTTCCTATGCTAAACAATAAATCAATTAATATTTTTCTAATATCCAATTTTATGAAGTCAAGTCATATGAAATATATGAGGTTTTAGCTTTTTATTTAAATCAATGGTCTTTCTGTAAACCAAACATGACTTTAATAAAAATCTCTACTTACCATGGACTCTGACATACACAAGAGATTTAACATATTTTACAATTTAAATTCCCTGTATTTCTTTATCTAAAATTAATTTTATATTGCTTCACACTGTAATTTCAGTAATACTATATAAACTACCTCTGGTGATCAAAAGAGTACGTAAAAATCCTATGTTTATTAAATCAAAGATACCAGAAGTACCTACCTAATTCTACAGCTATTTCAGGGAAATTAAATACTCATAACTCTTTTATTTATACATGTTCAAAACTTATATTTAAGTAAAAAGAATATAACATGATAACATGATAAAATTGGATTTTGTGGCCAACAAATATTTATAGTTAAATAAAATACAATTAAAGGAATTAAAATTAATATTTAAGAAAATATAATTGCTTCTGCTTACTATTTCTGTAGCTTAGAAGACACATATTTTGGCCTGTTATTCAGAATAATAAATGTCAGGCTGAAGAGCAAACTCAACTATAAATCTATAGTTTAGGCCTTTGTACAAAATTAGGGTGTCAAAAAAGAATTTATCAGTACTGATGGGTCCTGTTAATTAAAGGAGCAGAGAAGCCCTACCTCAAGGACAGGTTCCTCTGAGATCTACAAAACACAGAGGATGGAGAGAAGAGAACTTCTAGGAAAATTAAGAAATGAGGAGGGCCAAGAAAAAGTGATGGTTCTCATCAGAATCACAAGACTTTAAAAAACAGGAATTAAGTGAGAAGTACAGAGACTGTCAAAATAAAGAAAGCAGGGAGAGAAATCAGGAGATGAAGGCAAAAAGAACTTTGAGGAAATCCTAGACAGTCTAGTTAAAGTCATTCAATCAAAGCACTTTAGGAACATGTGAAAAAAGTAGCATCAACCTAAGAGGTATTATGACTGAAAGATGAATAATTGAATGGATTTTATTACTTTAATTTTTTATTAAGTATATTCTATACTCAGAAGAGTGCACAGATTATGAGTGTAAAGCTTGATGGATTTTCACAAAGTGAACACACCTTTGAAACAAGGGCTCTGCTCAAAAAATAAAATGCTACCGGTATTCCAAAATGCCTCCATTTTCCCCCTTCTAGTCACTCCCCGGTCCAAAACTAAGCACTCTTCAACCTCTCACATCATGACTTAGTTCTGTCTGTACTTGAACTTTATATAAATGGAATAATACAATGTTCTTTTTTGTGTTTTTCTTCTGCTTCTTAATATTATGTTTATGAGATTTGCCTATATTATCTGAATAATCTGTATTGTCTGAATAGTGCTGCTTTGAACATTCTAGATATTTTGTTTTGGTGAATATATGTATATATATTTATATGTATGTATATGTATATAAACATATACATACATATAAATGTATGTATATATGTATATAAACACATGTATGTTTATATACATATATATTCACATATATAGGAGAAAATTACAAGCTTGTAGTGAGGAATATATTCAGATTTAATAGGTACTGAGAGTTCTAGTTGTTCCACATCTTCAGCAATAATAAGTAGAACTGTCAGTCAGTATTCATTCATTCATCTTTGAAATTTTAGCCATTCTGCTAGTAGTGGTAACCCATTATGGAGTTAATTTGCATTTTCCTAATGACTAATGAAATTGGGTTTTGCTTTGTTTTCTTTTGTTTTTGGTAAATGTATGAGTCATTGTTCAGTTCTCATCTTTAGACTGTATTTTCAACTTTTTGTTATTGATTATAAGAGTTCTTTTTATATTCTGGAAACAACTTCTTTCTAGGATATTTGTATTGCAAATGTTTATTTCATCCTATGAATTGTCTTTTTACCCTCTTAGTGATATATTTTGATGAACAGAAGTTCTTAATATATTCAAATATATCCATGATAGTAGTTTTTGTGTCCTGTCTTAGATATCTTTACCTTATTTGCTCTTATGATATTCACCTATACTTAACTATACTTCAGGGAATTCCCTGGCGGTCCAGTGGTTAGGAGTCTGCGCTCTCACTGCTGAGAGCCCGGATTCAATCCCTGGTAGGGGAACTAAGATCCTACAAGCTGTGTGGCACAGCCAAAACAAACAAACAAAACAAAAAACTATACTTCAAGCAAAAAGTGGTTAGAAAAAGAATAGGGTAGTAAGTACATATAAAGCAGAGATTAAAAAGAATAACAAAATTCTATAACAAACTAAAAAGTTAAAGGAAATTGTCATAATAATATAGATGTATAATTAAACAAAATTTTTATTGTCAGTCTAACAATTCCAGAAGTTGAATCAGAAGGGAAAATCATTCCATAAGTAATCACAAGGCCCAGATGAAATTATAGTCAGTTCTATCAAACATTCAAGGTAAGCTTTATTTCACTCTTTTATACACATTTCAGGGGATAGGAGTGGAAATACTCTTCATAATCTGAGACCAACATAAAATTGATATAAAATCTGAACTTGGACAGAACAAAAAATAAAAAGGGAAGGCCAGTCAACACTCCCTAATGAAACCCCATACTAAGCCTCTAGAAAGTCAAGATCTGTCAATAATTTAACTACCTGTTAAGAATAAACTCAACACTCTCCAAAGGAATACAACAAAATGCAGAGTTTCTAAAACAGATCATCTGTTTTATGATATATAATTGTAAGATATGTTACCTTGTAAAAATATAAAATAATTCTAATTTTGATTAATCATGGGAGTTCCAATTTAGATTTAATTAGAAGATAGCATGAAGGCATGTAAATCACTTTTTTCCTCCCAAAGCACTCTGCAGGAACCAGATATCCAAAAGAAACCTCCAAATAATCTGCATTTCTGAAATGATTCCAGATATTTCGTTAACCTATAAAATTACAATTAATGTGTCATTTTCTCTGTTACATTTATATGCATATTTGAGTGAGTAATTTTGTATTAAGTGTAGACTTGCGGACAAATAAGAGGCTTCAGCCAACAATGCCTTAAATTTATTCAAGCTAAAATGATTGAAGAACTAAGGTTTTAAAAATGCTTCCTTCATTGCTTTGCACTTTTTGGATTTATTGCTATACTTAATGTGATTCTTTAAGTTATGGAGAATTAATGTATAGACTCTAGAATAATGCAAATGTTTTCCCTGATTCTCTAATTTATGTCAAGTGACATATTACCTTGAACATAAGGTAGTGTTGAAATTAAGTTAAATTGTATTACATTTCACAACCTGTAATAATGGCATAACTGAATCATAGTTATTATATTTAGTACATTTTACTTGCCTTAAAAAGAATTTGAGATCTACTGACAATTATGTTACATTTAATACATCTTATTCTCAAGTTTGAGGAAAATTAAAAAATTATAAAATAACTAGAGAACATAATGCACAGGCTTGTACATTTTTTGGCCCTTTCTCTCCAAATAAAAACAACTATTTATATTACGTTTTTTACATGATACACCAAGAAAGAAAAAATATCCAAAAAGAAAAAGAAAATTATGATTAGTATTTTATGTATGTAGTGAATATGGGCACATATTGTTACCTGTGTTCTCATAATTGTCAAATACAAATGACCTGTAATAAGTAACAGGTGAAAGGAAAAAGCATATATTTATAACTAAGCAAAGTGAAAGACATAGGTTTACTACAGTGACAATGGAATTGTCTGTACAACAGTACTGGGTTGGCCAAAAAGTTTGTTGGGGTTTTTCCGTTAAGAAGTTATGGAAAAACCTGAATGAACTTTTTGGCCAACCCAATAATATAATCAGTCAGTTAAGACATTTCAATCAAACATACTTTTAAAATAAACTGAACAGTGTCTTAAACTGATTTCAGCTCTTACTCTACTAATAGGAGTCACTGCTTTCAGCTTTATTAAGCCTCCCCTCATTAATGGTCAACTGGAGGAGAGTCTGTGTTACTTTCAGAAAGCATTATAAATAAGTAAACTATGTGATGATTTAAGTACACTCTACAGACATTTATTTATTTTAGATTAATTTACTACTAGCAATGTAGAAATTCAGAATGTAAATTTCCTCTTGAAAATGTTTTAAGTTGGTTGCTCCACAATTATCCGTAATGTGCTACACAAAGTGTTATAATACAATAATAAGGTTGATATAAATACATCTCTCACTTAGATGTAAGGGTCATGACACTTCCTAAATATATCTCAGCACCCCATCTCATATAATACCTTCATAAATATTTAGTTTCAAGTTAAAAACATAACAACCCCTTCCTTTTGTTTTTCTAAAGTCATCCTATATAGAACTCACTGCAGTAGCTGTCACGCCACATGTTTCTATGCAGAGTGCCATGGCTCAAAAAAATATTTAAAAGCACAGCTGTTATTAGTGTCTTTGGAAGGTTTAATTTAGATCTGTTAATTTGACAACTTATAAACAGCTTCTGTTTTTCTGTAAACTAGGCCACCGTATTTAGCAACACAACAAATTTGCCCAGAATTATAAATCAGCAGTGCAAAACATTTATATTTTTATCTTCTTTCATAACAGACAGACATACTAGTTTAAAGAATCATTGAGTACCTCAGCAAAAGATCCTCAAGGATTTTCACTTATTCAATATAAACACAATACATTTTGTTTCATTTTATATTTTTAATCAAATGCAGTAAAGATTTTACCCAGCTATAGGGAGGGAATTTTTTTTATTGTATAGTGATTAAATAGTAGTACTACTAATAGTACTACTAAATAGTACTACTTAAATTGTTTTTTCAGGAATAGGGAAATATAATGAGTCTTAACACTATGATTGATTATATTAATTTAAGAAATTTTGTAAAAGATTCATTCAGCCTTTTAAGGCCATCACTTAAACAATTTCCACTCAAGGATTGTGCTAGGAGTTGCAAACAGTATAAAAATCTTATTTTCTTGAATAATAATTATGTTTCAGAAAGTAAAATAAATAAATTAAAATAAATAATAATATCCAATTATATAATTTGCTTATCTCATATTGTGTGCTAGTGCTATATAAGTGGAAATAATTCTTGTTGTTAAGGAAGCCCCAGGATAGAAAGGAATAGAAGAAGTAAAAAAACAGCTAAAGTAAGTATGAAACCACTAGAATTATTAGTATAAACACATCTATATAAAATGCTATGTGAGAGAAGCTATGGAGACACTGAAGAACATAGACTAACAGAAACGTGAACTGAAAATTCAAACAAAATTAAACATCATAAGTCATTGGGGAAACACATTAAAATAATAATGAGATATCCATATACACCTGTTAGAATGGCTGAAATTTAAAAGATTGACCATACCAAGTGTTGGTGGTAGTGCAGAGGAGCTAAAACTCTCACACACTGTTGGTGGGAATGTAAACTAGTACAACCACTTTAACAAATATACACTACCGTATCATCTAGCCATTTCGCTTCTCGGTTTCTACCCAAGGAAAAAGAAAACATTGTCCATATAAAGACTTGTGCATGAGAGTTTGTAGCAGCTTTCTTTGTAATAGCCAAAAACTGGAGCAACCCAAATGCTCATCAACAGGTGAATGGGTGAACAAATTGTGATGTAGTAACTCAATGGAATATTACTGAATAATAAAATGGAATGAACTATTGATACATGCAATAACATATGGATTTCAAAATAGTTATACTGAGTGAAAGAAGCCAGACAGAAATTGGTATATACTATATGATTCCATTTATATAAAATTCTACAAAATGAAATGCATTACTTTTCTGTTGGTACATGATAAATTACCACAAATTTAGCATCGTAAAACAGCATACATTTATTATCTCAGTTTCCATGTGTCAGGAATTCTAACATGGCTTAACTTGATCCTCTGTTTAGGGTATCACAAGATTGTAATCAAGGCATCAGTGAGGTCTAGTGGCTCATCTAAGGCTCAGGGTCCTCTTCCAAGCTCACTTGGTTGATGACCAAATTCATTTCCTTATAGGTGTGAGACTGAAATTCTTCTATTTGGCCACTCTCAGTTCTTAGAGCTCTCATTCTCTACACCCCACCCCAAGTTTCTCATCATGTGGCCCTGACATACCAAGAAGCAGCTTACTTCTTCAAAGCTAGCAAAAGAGTCACTCTACTTTGCTAAGATGGAGTCTTAGCAAAGTAGAGTGTCTTATGTCTTACATAACATAACATAATCAAGGCAGTGATTATCTCATCACCTTTTTCCATAGGCTGTTGGCTAGAAGCAAGTCACAGGTTCTGCTCACACATCAGGAGACAAGATTATAAAGGGGGTCACTCAAAGAATGTCATTTGAGTATCCTGCCCATCACGTCTATAGTGAGAGAGAAAGCAAATCAGTTGTTGCCTTGTGATGGGGAGTAAATGGAGAAGGTCAAAAGGGAGGCATTATAAAGTCACATGAGGAAACTTTTGGAGGCAATAAACATATTTGTTATCTTGATCATGGTGATGATTTCATAAGCCAATGTGCCAAATACATCAAATTTATATTATGTCAAACTTACCAAATTTAAGCATGTTGCTTATTGTATATCAGTTATATTTGCCAATTATATCCCAAATTGTTCACAAATACATATGTGTGTTTTCTTGTTTTTAGAAAAAGAGAACAATAGATAAACCAGAAACTAATGAAAAAGCTTACAGGATACAGGATCGATGGGAATGGGGTAGAGGGCATTGAGATTACAGCAAGACTTCTCTGTGCATAAGTTCCCATACGTTTTTTCTTTTACATTCTAACAATATTTTAAATATTAAAAAAAATTAGATAAGACAAAATTATTTACAAACAGAAATAAATATGAATTAATTCAAATATCTTGTCAATCTGGTATTTTAACTTGTGCACTGTTTCATATTGTTTTATAGAACAAAAAAAGTGCAAAAATAATTGAGCTTAAGTTAGTAGGTTAGTTTTTATTTGTACTACAGATGTAATTTTGAAACACTTTTGTGTATTATAGGATGGGGCAGTGTGTAAAAATGTTGATATTTAACCATTTTTAAGTGTACAGTTCAATGCATTAAGTACATTCGCATTGTTGTGCTACCATCACCACCATCCATCTCCAGAACTACCATCACCACCATCCATCTCCAGAACTTCCATCTTCCCAAAGTGAGACTCCATACTCAATAAATAATAACTCCTTATTCTGCCCTACCACCAGCCTCTGGCAAACACCATTATACTGTCTCTATGAGTTTGACTACTCTAGGTACCTCATATAAGTGGAATTATACAGTACCTGTCCTTTTATGACCAGCTTGTTTAATTTAGCCTAATGACTTCAAGGTTCATCCTCATGTTGTAGAATGTGTCAGAATTTCCTTTTTTGTTAAGGCTGAATAATACCCATATTATATATATATGTGTGTGTGTGTGTGTGTATATATATTTCATATGTTTTAATCCATTCGTTAATTGATGGATACTTGGGTTGCTTCACATTTTGGCTATCGTGAATAGTGCTGCTGTGAACATAGGTGTTCAAGTCTCTGCTTTCAGTTCATTTGAGTATTTCCCAGAAGTGGAATGGCTGCATCACATAGTAATCCTCTCTTTAATTTTTGAGGAACCACCACCTTGTTTTCCTCAGTGGCTGCACCATTTTACATTTCCACCAGCAACAGCACAACTGTTCCAATTTCTCAACATCCCTGTCAACACTTGTTATCTTTTTCTTTCTTCTTTCTTTCTCCCTTTCCTCTCCTCTCCTCTCCTCTCCTTTCTTTTCCTTTCCTTTCTCTTGTTTTGACAGTAGCCACCCTAATGGGGTGTGAGGTGGTATCTCATTTTGGTTTTGATTTGCGTTTCTCTATGATTAGTAATGTTTAGCTTCTTTTCATGTGCTTATTTGCTGTATATCTTCTTTGGAGAAATGACTATTAATAATTGAATAATTTTGATGTTGTCCAGTTTATCTATCTTTGTTTTTGTTGCCTGTGCTTTTGGTGTCAAATCCAAGAAAGCATTGCCAAATCGAATGCCATGAAGTTTTCTTATGTGTTTAATTGTGGCATTGAATTTTTATTGCAGATATCATTATGAATCTGTGACTATGTGAGTGTGTTGCTTCCCACTGACTAATCATAAAAGAAATGACACCTTAGAGCAGTGTGTATTTATTTTTTTCATTTTTAAAAATTGAAATATAGTTGATTAACAATGTGTCAATTTCTGCTGTACAGCAAAGTGATTCAGTTATACATATATATACATTCTTTTTTTAATATTCTTTTCCATTATGGTTTATCATAGGATATTGAATATAGATCTCCGTGGACATTTTTAAACTGATCCAAAGGTGCAGAAAAAGAGAGTGCAGACTAATTGAAGCCTGCCAGACCTGTCACTCCATTGGTGTGAGAGTTTGGGAAAGTTACTGAACCTCTTTGTGCCTCTGGGCATCTCTAAAATAGAGATGCTAATAAAACTTACCCCAACAGATGTTGGCAGAGATATAAATGACATAATATATTAAAACACATAGAACACTGCCTAGCACATAGTGAGTCCTCAGTAAATGTCCATTCATATTATTAGATTTACTAGTAATATTTGCCAGATTGGGGTTTTATTGGTGGAGGATTTATGAGTACTGAGGCTTGAAAGTTAGTATTCTGAAATCAGCCTTTCATGCTATAAATATGGATGGCTACCAATATCACAACTACAGAAGAAAATATAACAGCATAGAATTGATTTTACATGTAAGTCTATAAATAATTTGCAGTGTCTCTTTCGTTGCCAATGAAAGTTTAAATCATTTCCAACTAGCCAGCTAAGTACTCCTCATTATCTTAAGATGAAATTTAAGAATACAAGTAGTGAAACCATTGCCATTGCCTTATCGGAGTCTGTCAAGTATATAAGGCACTCTCAGCAACCTAAGAAACAACTTGGAGAAATAATCCTACTAGAGGCCTTGACGCCAAAGGGTAATTAAAGTTGGGCTCTGAGCCACATGTGAAAAGTCTGTTTCATCCTTCTAATTAATGACTGCATTACTACCTCATCCTGTTGTGGCATGGGACCTCAGCAGAATTAGCACCACTATAAATCGCATTAAGATAAGTTTCCATCATCGCCACGGCCAACACATAGTTAGTTTAACTTTACGAGGCAGTAAATACACCCCATAATGTTGAGCAACAACATTGACATTTTGACTGTATAGCAAGGAAGCATTTCACAAAACAGGTATTTACAACATGCTTGGAGGAGCTTCATTTCCAAAGATGTTGATAACTGAGGAAGCTTCATACTGTACACCACCTATTTTTTCTGTTGCACAGATTCTAGGCAATTTAAATTTATGTTGCATAAAATTTCTCTCTGCAAAATAAGCTTTTTTTATTATTGAAAAGTAAGATAGGTAATCTGAGATTTCTCTGAACATTTCATTTTTAGTGGTTCCATTTAATTCAAAACCATTCATTTTAGCACAGAAAAAGGCTTCAGCATTATCTCTATGTATATAATTGAGGATTATATTTGTCAGAAGACATTGTTTTTTATTTGTTGTTTCGTTGGTCGATTTTTTGTTCCTTTCAAGCACATTGTATCCAGCCAATTCATGCAAATCTGGAATGTATCTCTCTTTATCAATCTAGTTTGATTAAACTCTTAGTATTATTTTTGAATTTCAAGCTTAACTCACATATAAGATTTGATGCTTTATTTGAAACTAAAACTTAGAATGGTATTCCATAAAAGAAAAATTGCAATGTACAGTCAATTCATGCTTGTCTGGAAAATGTGGATTTGTTCCATCAGGATTGATATGTTAGAAAAAAAATTAAGCATTACTGAGTATTCACTTGTTTATGTGCCATTTCATTCAGAAAAAACACTGGATGAATGCAGAAACCTTAACTTGGATGAGCCAAGTTTCATAGGGGTGCACAAAATGCACACACATGCACCTCAAATTAGGTACCTAATTTGAGGTGCATGTGTGATACCTCAATTCGCACCAGAAAGGTATATGTATGTGTGTGTGTGTGTGTTTTGTTTGTGTAAGATGGAAAAGATTAGAGCATGTATGAATGCTTTTTGGAAGGACACAGTAAAGATTAAAAAGAAGTTGTAGAAAGAGAAGAAATATCAAATAGGGAGTAAAAATTCAGAAAGATGACAAGATATGAGATTCAGATGACACAGAAAGAACTAATCTTCCATTGGAGAAAGGTATTCTGTTCACTGTAATAGGAAAGGAGGATGGGTAGGATCCAAGATGACTTAACTTGGTGGGAAATGTGGTGGCGTAGCTTGTTTTACATTTTCTACTATCTTTGTGGAATAGAAGTCAAATTTGTCTGTAAAAAAACGCAGTGACAAAGTGGGGAGTCAGACTTTTGAAGAGAGTGGCACAGGTCTGAAACATTGAAAATGATGATTAGTGAGAGTGTATATACACATATGTATATATATATAAAATGATATAGGATTTAAAGTGCTATAGATATGTATATATATAATTTTAAATGATAATATATATTTATAAAGAATTTTCCATGTCATTAAATATTATCTTCTAACATTATTTTTAAGGGCTGAATAAAATGCATTTTACTGAAACTTTATTAGTGATGTAAGTTGCCCTCCAAAATTTCCTGTTATAGACAGTTAAACATCTCTACCTTTACTCTACTTTGAAATAATCTTTTTTAGGATAAATTCCCAGAAGTGGAAATGCTGAATCAAATATAATGTTAAAATTTATATTTCTAAGAAAATGTTATATGTGCTTATTCTTTTTTAAGTATTCTAGAAGTATTTTAAGACAGTAGTTTAGGGTTTATAATGAAAAACAGTAATTCATTGCCCCCCATACTCTCTACCTGAACTCACACTTTCCTAAGCTGTAAAAAGCGCTTCCATCCTTTTATTTTCTTCTCCATTCCTATATTATTTTATGCTTCTCTGTATTGATCTGTATTGACATTTCAATTTGGACATTACTTTTCACTTCTTAAACTGGAAAATAAATATCTGGCTCTCTCACATACGGCCAGTTCACGCATACTCGTATATATATACAAACTTCTTAAATCAATATTTAGTGTTTGTGTTATTAATATAATAAAATATTGCTTTTAGTAACATATATTGTATAGTATGATTACATTTTCTGTATTATTCAACTTTTTGTTTTTTCCTATAGTTAATTTAATGACTTCAATGCCAATTTTCCCCTTGAACCTTAAAGTTTCTCAATATGGTCAAATATGTCAAGACATCTCAGTTTGCTCACCTCCTCCTTTTTCTTCTTTTTTCTTCCTTTTTAAAGGTTTTCCTTTCGTCACCTTCCCACTCTGCTTTGTTCTGCGGTGGTTGATTTCTTCTCCTGCTTCACAACTAAAGACATGGGACTTAGCATTCAGTAGATTTCCTTTGGTTTTTTTCTCCAGTTTGGGAAAAGAGGTCCTCTAGCTGCTTCCAGAGAAATGGCTCATGAGAAGAAACTATTTTGAGTCCTAGCATATATGAAAAGTCTACCCTTAGACTTGATTGACAGTTCGTCTGGGTATTCTTCCTTACGATTGTCAAGATATTGCTTCATTAAAAAAATAGAATTTGGTGGTGTTGTGGTGATATCAGACACCATTCTGATTACTAATACTTGTCATGTGACCTTTCTCTCCACTCTTTCTCTCTGGCAGGTTTTTGGATACTATTTTTACCTGGAATTTTTCTTTTTTTTTTTAAATTTCATGGTCTTATCCTGAGTTGTGAATCTTTTTACATGTATTGGGCTAAGCAGCAGTAATTCCTTAAAATGTGGCCAATTGTTCCCTTAATTCCTAGGATTTTAAAATTTGGGGTATTGTATTATTTTTGAACAGTTTCCTCCCTCAAGTTCCACAATGTCTCCTCATTCTGGAAATTATATATATATATATATTTTTTTTTTTTTTTTCTATCTCTATAGGTTCTGCTTTTCATGAGATTTTTCAACTTTATCTTTCAAATCTTTGAGTACAACTTTTATTTTAGTCTCTTGAATTTTCCTTTTTCTGCTCTGAATGCATTTTCTCTTATCTTTTATTTTTCTCCTTACATACTCTGAATTTCCTCCAAATTTCTTCCTCTCTTTGTTGCTGTTGTTTTGATTGTTTTTGATTCCTATCTTTAAAATTAGAGGTTTCCCTCAAGTATCTAGTTATTTTTAGTTGTCTGTCATATTTGAGTCCAAGGCACTATAACATGACTGGGTTTTGTTGGCTGAAGGTATCTCGACATGGAGACTGTCTTGTTCAACCGATGCAAATTTGGAGGCAGTCTGATTCCTGATATTCAATTATTGAGTAGATTCTACTTAATTGTATCATTTTGTTCTGGGTTTTTTATTGTCCCATAGTTGTTTTCTTCTGTTTTTATTTTATATATTATTTTTGGCTAATTGAGTACTTTTTAGCATTTAATTTCCCTGTCAGCTTTTTAACATATACCTATTTGCATTCCTTTTACTGGCTGCTCTAGGGATTAAAATATACTGTCATAACTTTCCATAGCTCTGATTTAGACTTAATTTTGTACCATTTCACATAAAATTTAAGAATATTATGACTAGTTTTATATAGTCCTTAAACATCCTTTAGGCTAAAGTATTATATCTATAAACCTCACAATATAAAGTTATATGTTTTTCTTAAATTCAGAGGTTTTTTAAAGAAATTGAGATAATAATATTTTATGTTTCCACATATATTTATCACTTCTGGCACTTTCTATTCCTTCCTAAGAATCTGAGTGTTCATTTGGTCTTATTTCATTTCATCCTGAAAAATTTCTTATGACATTTTTTATGATACAGCTCTGCTGGCAACAAATTCTACTGGGCTTTGTTTATATGACGATATCTTGCCCTCCTTTTTGAAGGATGCCTTCACTGAATATAGAATTCAATACTGACAGTTCGTTTTTGTTTTTGTTTTAAATTCAGCACTTTTAAGTCATCATTCTATAGCAGTCTGAAGTTCTTCATATCACTTTTTTCACTTAATGTAACATATTTTGGGGGCTGCTCTCAAGCTTTTTACTTTATCTTTGTTTTTTAAGTGTTTCCGTATGATGTGCCTCAGTATGGCTTTCTTTCTATTTATACCTTCTTGGTGCTTGTGTGTTAATCGTATTTTAATTTTCTTTCACCAACTTTGGAAATTATCTGCTATTGTTCTTTTAAATATTTTTTTCTGCCTCACTTTCTCTTTTATCATCTCCTAGAGCTCTGGTTATGTGTAAGTTAAATATTTGGTATTTTTAATAAGCTACCAAGACTGTTTATTTATTCTGCATTTTTCTCCTGTTTTGCATTTTAAAATTTCTATTGATTTCTTATCAAGGAACCCGACTCTTTCATCTATTTCCAATATTTTGTTAAACCCATTCAGTATTTTTAATATATTACATATATTTTTATCCATACTAGAATTCCAATTTGGTCCTTTTTGTAGTTTCTCACTTTCCTCTGAGATTCCCTATCTATTCATTTGTTGTGTGTGTGTTTTCCTTTATGTTCCTGTGCATGCTTACAATAACATCTTTAAAACCTCTCTAATAATTCAAAAATCTTGTCTTAGTCATCTCTAAGTCTCCATAAATTGCTTTTTTCCCCTTGATTGAAGCCATATTTCCTCTCATATTTCCTCTTTTCTTTAATTGTCTGTTTTGCTTTGGATTTTATCCTGGACATTGTAAATTATACATACAAAGATTCTATATTCTCTTGTGTTTCTCTAAATATTGTTGTGACTTAAAATTTTTATTTATTTAGCATTTAAGTTAGTTGAAGTCTAACTTCAAACTCTCTCTTCCTTTTGGCACCAGCTGAAACTTCTCTTAGCTCTTCTAGCCTTAGTGGAATGCTTTGAGTTCACCTCATTAACATATAACTCAGGAATTTGCTATACTTTTGTTCAGAACTTATAACCAGTATATGAGGTTCTCTCTTTGTGGCTCTCTCTTTTATGGATGTCCCAATTCCCAGCTTCTGAATTGTCCTGAAACTCTGTCGTCTGATTCCTCAACCAGTAACTTAACAGTATTCTCCTTGAGTTTTGGCTGTCCCCATAAGATACTGACTGGGGAGTATCCCCTTCCAAAAAGCCATAAAAGTGGAAAATTCATTCTGTTCCATTTCTTCCAGTTATCAATTTCCCTGTACTTTCTTTCTGATTTTGTTCATGTTCCAGTACTTTCACATACTAGATTTTTCTTAATTTTATCCAGAGTTACATTTATTGTCTAAAGGAGGGTTGACATGATATGAACTACTTCACCATTATCAGGAGTGGTACTTTCACATTTCTATGTATGGCCTCATATCTATCCAGTAGTTCAATCTCCAAACCTAAAAACTGTGTTTTAGTTCTTCCTTTGGGTCATGAACACCATCTCATATAATCTATAAGAAAGTTATGTCATCTCTGTCTCCAAAATATGTGTCAACTTTGATGACATTATTTTTCTGTTATGTCTCCAGTCCAAACTACCATCATCTCTTCTTTTGACTGACACAACAGCTTCTTAATTGGTTTCATTGATTCCCCACTACAGTTTGGTCATGTCCATTTGCCATAATGATCTTTTAAAAATCAGAATTATATCAATTTGCCATTGATATTTGAATAAAACTCAATCTCTATATCGTACCCTTCAAGTCTTTATAGAATCAGCCTCTGCCCATGTCTTTGATCTAGTCTTCTCTTTTCATCCTTCATTATACTCTATTGGCATATTTTTCTGTTCCTCACGTTTAGCCAACTTATACCTGCCAAGGATCTTTGTTTTTTCTCTACTCTACCAGGAACACTCTTCCACCAGATACTTACATAGCTGTCTATCATTATTCCTGTCTTTGATTTCAGAGAAGACCTGAGCACCTTGGTGAAGTAATTTTCCCTCTCCTATTTCCCTATTTTATTTTCTTCAAAGCAGGAATAATTTTCTGTCTTTATTTATTCACTTTGTTTTTGTAGGTATGTTTATATTTACATATTACTTATCTTTTTCACAACTGTATCACCAACACATTGAACACGGCTTTGACACATGATAGGTACTTAATAGAGATTTGTTTAATTAATTACTGGATGCCAAACTGGTGTTAGGGTAATTCATAATTCTCATGATTTTATTTAAATTGCAATTATCTTGGCATTTCTCCTTGAGAAAATCATGAGGGAATAAATTCTATAGGGAAAATAAATTAAGAAAAAATTCAAAAACACATCAATCCTTTTCCAAGTAGAAAAAAAATTAGGCATGATATAATTGCCTTACCTAGTTTCTAGTCCTAAAGCAAATCATCAATGTTTAATAAATTGATGATTTTATTTGTTCTTCATAAAGACTAGTGTGTTCCCACGGTTGGTCTAAAATGCATTAAAATGCATTGCAAGTAATTTACAGTGAATGTGATAACATAAAAGTATTTAAATTTCTTCCTTGGTGATTTGATAGTGATACACACATGAACACATACACACATATTTTAACAATACATAAAAAAAGGCAGTTATATTTGTTGTGCTACTCCATTGGCATTACTTCTTCTTGAGAGTATTTCCTTCCTATCATTTTCATGTTATGAGTGGTAGAGAAACTTACTTTGCCTGGTTTTTAAATTTTTCAGGTGTTGTTTTTTTGGACTTTAGAGAGGAACTCAGTTTAATGGCAGTTTGACAGCTTTTCTGCTGGTGATAAAATGAAATTGATCAAATGTACATTAGAGCTTTTAGGCTCTGAAACATTCAGTAAGCTACAGGGAATTCTGCTTGAATACTATATGATTTATCAAAACTACTGCATGTACAGCCAGATTGTTCATACTAAAACTCCAATCTACCTGGATGACGTTGTATTTCTTCTTTTTTATTTCTATTTTTCCAAAATGGTTTATAATACCTCTGAAGTGAGGTTTTTGTCTCATGAGTATTTGGTGTTTATATTCTGACCTGTGCAGATGCCAAAAGGACGGAAGGCAGGATCTTCAAACTCATAATTCAGGTAGTTCAATTCCATATAACAGTAGTTCAGCTCCCTAGTAATTTCTCTTAGACTTTGGTAGACATACGCAGTCATTACCCAGAGAGATAGAGGTAAAGAAAAACTATCCAATTATATCTGGTGATTTGCATTTGGCAATGTTACTACGGGGTTGTATAAACTTACTTCATAATTTACAAATAACCTGTTTTGTTCACATAAGCCCTCCACTTCTAGCATAATTATGCCATTCACATTTCAATAATAAAAAGAAAAAGTGAGAACTGGATTAGATAGGAACATTTTTGTCATTAGATACTCTTAAAATCACTTTTTAACACTGTAGTTTCTGTGAAATTTTTGTGAACCAAGTATTATTAATGTGAAGTGACAACAGTGTGTGGCATTTTACAAGGTGTATTTATAATTTACCTTTCTAATAAACACAGTCTTTGAAAGAGAAATGAAAGGTCTATTAGTTTTGAAGATTTCCTCCATTTATACTGTCTTCTTAGTATTTTATTTTCCCATTATGCTGACAGAATCACCATATTAACACTATAGTCTGCATTATGATGACAAAATTATGGCATTATAGCAGTAGACCATACAGAAAATGTTTCTATTAGTAAAAATATTTATTTACAAATTGGATTCCTTTACTACCTTATGTATAAAGAATCTATTACATTAAAACAGTGCAAAGTACTTTAAATCTAATGTTCTTTACTGGTGTTTAACTGAGTGATTGTTTCCACCACAAGAGTAATGATAATGTTCCTTTATTATTTATAACCTTATAGTGTCTCTTATTTGTGCACAGCTTTAAGGTGATACATCAATTGTCACACCATCCAAAAGACATGTTGTTCTATTTTTCTCACCATTATCTCTTATTCCCCTCCAGTGAAATATTTAGCAACACCAGAATACAATAATCTTGGATTCTATTGCATTGTGGTCCTTAGAGAACATATTGAAAGCATCTGATTAAAAAAAAAAAAAAGATCCAGAGAGAGACAGTTTGAGCATTCCAATTTGCAAGTGAATAAAAAATGTCTCTTCTTTTTCAAAAAGATAATCCATATTCATATAAACTGTGGGCTGTACAGTTAGGGTGCAACAATGCCTAAAGATCTGGACATACCACCTAGAGTGAAGACAGGTCAAGTGAGATTCTTCTTTCCTGAGTTAATGGCAGCTCACTTCATTCAGTTATCTACGTCTACAACTGCACTGCAAATGTTATGTGTAGATGTTTGGGGTTGACAGAGTTCAGAGAAAAATAAATTTGAAAACATTTCACAGTTCCATTAGGTACTTGTGCTGGAAATTTCACTCTTACTCTGTTCACCAGCGTTCAGCTCATGTCCTGGTAGATCACCCATGATCTGGACACAGGTAAAACCACAACAAGGTAATTAATAATCACTCTTGATTTTTTTCTCAAATTATTGGTAGAGCGGTGTTCAATTAATAATGAATATACCATTTAATATTTTGGATTTTCAAGTAAAAATTCACAGAATTTGAGAAAACTGTTACTTAGGAGTAAATGTGATTTGGG